>NW_027270955.1:105000-1355000 GCF_040938485.1 Diadema antillarum
ATCAAATAGCAAGACCGACTGCGGTGGAAACAACACCCAAACAAGTTCGAGATGATACGACACACGTGGGACTTCTCTCGCAGACATGTTATCACGTTCTGAGCTTTGTTTATGTTTCTCCATGCTGACAAATATTAAAGGGGGAGATCCTTATACCCTTTTAATGAACATATGACAGCGTAGACGCGTTTCAACAGATTTATCGTAAAATACAAGTCCACTTGGTAGATATTCTAAAATTTTAAGTGTTTAGCTTCTTCACACGCTTGTCGCTGAACCTAAAGGATTCAAGTTATTAATCCACTCGGCCGCCTGTGTGAAATCACCAGATTTTAGCCAAAAGGCAAGGCCCACGCAAATGAATACGAGACTGCATGTCGATTGCATGGAACTCCATGTGCATGGAGAGGGAGCGCGGTCGAACATGATTGAATGGGCATGCAGAATGGCGCGCATATCAGTCAATGTCGTCATCAGCATAGCTCGCCACGGTGGTGTGTATCTTTGCATGCGCCTGCATATGAATGCATGCGTGTGTGTGTGTATGTGTCTGGCTGTACGACCTTTCGTCCGTAATGCATATTCATTAGGCCCTGAAGGCTATCCTATTCATCACGATGTTGCGTATTGTAATATTATGCACATTACGTAGCTAGTTTATGCAAAAATTAGATCCATTCGACTTTGCCTGAAGAGCACATGGCGTTCATAAAAATTCTGACCTTTCATATCCGCGGGAAACGGAATGAAATATTCATGTGGCAAATACGGAGTTGTTTAGTGCCACACGTGGAATGCAGCAAGCCTGATGACATCCGCTAGCTCCTAGTTTACTGAAATATCTTCATGGGGCAGGGGAGGGGGTTCAAGATCTAGGCGAGATGAGAAAGATAACCGAAATATTTGAGATGCTGTATAAGCCAGTTCACAGTTAGCACAAGTCCGAAATGATCTCGGGAACCACAGACTTAAAAAAAAAAAAAAAACAACATGGAACAATCTTTGAGAAGAGCGGTTAAAAGCATCCAAGCAGAAATTATTTGCCAGTAAATGTCGGAATTGTCAGTTTGGCAGAAAAAGACTCTGGCCGCTTGACATATTCACAAGAAACATTCCGACATGAACAGGGCCGGCGCAGCCGTGGGGGCCGTGGGGGCTCGGGCCCCCACACTTTTTGTGCACCATACAAAGGAATACATAAGGTGTCATCACTTTGTTAGCTCATGAAACCCGGAAGTGGGCCCCCACACTTTTGATAACACTGCGCCGTTCCTGATGAACCTATTCATTCATTGTCTATAACATGACTTTTCATGTAGCCCTATCCAGTCTTTAAATACTTAAGTCATTGAATAGGTTATTTTTCATAGTCAAGAGTCAATTTCAAGAAAAGGTCAGCACATGTGACCTTTATTTGCACATGTATGTGATTTATGAACTGGCTTATTGTATGATTATTGCACCAATATGATAATGATGATAATAATAATGATAATAATAATAATAATAATAATAATAATAATGATAGTGATAATAATAATGATAATAATAATAATTATACAAAAACATTACTAGTACATTTGTAATGCGCTTAATACAATGTGTCTAAGCGCATGCCACAGGGAAGAAAGGAAAGGAAAGATGAAAAATGAGGGAAAACAGACAGGTCAAAACACAAGTAAGAATAACATGACATAAATCAAATGTGTACCAGTAATTAAACACATACAATAATTGAATTACACTCAACACATTAACTTAGGGAAGGAATCAATATGGGAAAAGATGAGTTTTAAGATGATTTAAAATGATTCTATACTGATGGGGCTTGTCGTGTATGAATGGGTATTGTTCCAAAGCTCATTATTTAGTGATAATCTCTGAAAACTACATGAGCAATTAGAGACAGAAACAAAATGATATAAAAATAAGTCTTTATAGACAAAAAAATATATACTTCAGTTTGATCAAGAATCATTAATAATCAAGAATAGTTAAAGGACAAGTTCACCTTCATAGACATGTGGATTGAGTGAATGCAGCAATATTAATAGAACCCATCAGTAAGAGTTTGAGGAAAATCGGACAATCCGTTTAAAAGTTATGAATTTTTGAAGTTTCTGCTTAGTCACTGCTGGATGAGCAGACTACTACAGCTTGTGATGTCACATGTGTACAACGATATAAAGAAAATAATAAAGAAAATTCAAGATATTTTCACTTTTCTCGTATAATAAAAGAACACTTGACTTCCCTCTTTTAAAAGGCAAGGAGGAATAATATTACCCTTAACATACGTCAGTGATGAGTCCAGGAAATGTGCACTTTTTTCAAAAAGTAAAATTTTGTGAAATTCTCTTTTTATTTTCCTTATATCGTTGTACGCATATGACATCATACACTGTAGTAGTCTTCTCATCCAGCAGTGACCGTGCAGATACTTTAAAAATTCATAACTTTTGGACGGATTGTCCGATTTCCCCCAAACTTTCGCTGATGTGTTCTAATGTCATTGCTGCATTCACTCAATCCACATGTATATGAGGGTGAACTTGTCCTTTAAGAAAACTAAAAAGGGGAAAAATGTAGGCCTGTAATACAATACTGAACAGATTATTGTTAGGCAAAGTAAGGTATGATTACCTATCACACTAATTTAGGGATTTTCGGTGGAACTAAAGTAGGCCTATTTATAATCAATTCTGAACAACAACTAGAAAAACAAATCTAAATTCCACAACTTAAAGAAGTATACCAAATAAGTACTAGTATACAATGAATATTATATTAGGTGTATGCTCACAGATAACGCTACAGAATTGTTTCAAAACGATAATAGTACTAAAAGACTTAACAGAAGGTAGTAGGCCTATACACCTAACGTTCTCGATATGTTGGAAATATTTTGTGTAAAATCATGGCATTTCATACAGTTCATTTTACCAGTTCGGATATTTGCTCCTGCAACAATTGCCCCCATGAAATTTCTGCTCTCTAAGCCAAACATGATTTCTACCCACAAACATAACCCTAATCTAAATCCTCACATGAAACTTAACCTAATACCCCATCACAATCCCAACCCTAACTGTAAGTCCTTGGAGAAAATAACACCGGAGCAATATAATTGTCGAAGGAGCAAATGTCACGTAACCATCCTGTGTTTAGTCGTAACTGAAGGTTATTTTTTGCCTTTGTCTGACACATTCAAGACTTTTCTTCAAAGTTTCCAAACCAACAGGATTCAATCACGTAAAATATCCGAGTATAAGTAAAGGAATCCAAAGTTTTCATGAACGATCGATTCGGGATATAACTCGAATAAAGTGCAAATTAATTAGCACTTCACGGATAGGGCCCGAATTCATTGATGAATATTCATTAGGCCCGATGACGACATGCATGTTATTATCGCACATTTAGCACTTCCAGCTTACACTGCGACGTCAATGGGACCAACTGGCTTTGTCAGGTAAAACATATTTCGATGTCAAATTGACGAGGGTATATTTCGACATGTTACTTTCATTTTCTGATAGGAAGACTGATGGTACGAGACGTGATTGATTGGAGTGACTTTGGTGAGATGATTAGGAGATAAAGCATGCAAACTGTAGCCGATCGTCGGTCTTTTGTGAGTCGGAATGGGTTGTCCCACTAATTCAAAGTGATGTCGGCATAGGCTTTTGTACATGTGTAGACCTAACCTCTTTCAGTCCAAGGTACGTGCGATACCGCGGGAGAAATGGGCTTGCGTTCCACCGTGCTCACTGCTTTTATAGCGCACATGAACAGAAGAATTACGTTACATGTAGAGCGGTTTTACTAGTCAGAGTTCATCTAATTTGTCATTTTAAAGCTAGAAGTAGTCTCTGGCTTACACACCAATTCCATGTATCATATGACGTGTGTTGATGTATGGTAAATTTCAGGCCCTAATCAATGGCAATGCGCTGTAACTAATTTCATCCATCCTGTGTGTGAATATAAATGCTTCATATGCATGCGCGGATTTAGGATGTTCTGTACACTTCTGGCCTTGCTTTGGTTGTTGGAAGCTTCATTTGTGTGTACAGTTCCTGCCGGTGTGATATCTGTGACATTCCGTGTTCATTCAAATGTATGATTTCTGACTCTGATCATTATGTGACATTAAATCGTTTTAAAGTCAAACTTTGTGCCATGCCCAGCTAAGGCCTGATGCATTTGTGCGCATGTGCCATGACAATATTACAAATTGCATGTGTGCGTAGTATTAGTAGTAGGCAACACATAGAATCCACAGTCTGTAAATTGACATTGCTGCTAGAACAGTTGTCTACTATTGTAAGTCCTCTGTAAAGCAAGCCGCCCATAATTAATGTGGCCATAACGGCGTCCAGAATTTGACTGCCCGCTAAATGTAGAAATGTATGCCTTTGCATGCGGTTAATTTGGCTTGGGGGGTTGCACCTTGGTGCGGGTTTTATGCATTTAATATCACTGAATACCTGCCTAATATCTTGAAGAAGAATAAAACCCATAGATACAATTTGTACAAACTTGGGTTTAGGGAAAGCAGCAATATACATGTAGATCTAAATAAGATATATCAAAGAAGTGATAGGAAATTTGAGAATCCTCTTAAATGTTACGAATTTTGTAAAGTTTAGCTAGATGAGAAGACTGCATGTGATATGTGGCGTAATGCATTTATGTACTTCATTATAAAGAAAGTGATACAGAAACTTCCACATATTTCCCTTTTCAAGGATAATTAAAGAGCACTTGACTTTACTTGTATACCTCATTCAGAATGCTGGGGGAATAATGTCACCCTCAACAATATTTACTAACATGCCGAGGGAATACACATACCCTTCTCCCCATCCCCCCCTCCTCCAAAAAAAAGAGAAATTTTGTGGAATTCTCTCTAGTTACAGATCCATATAAATGTATTTTTATTTTCGTGTCTAGTGAAATCACAAACTGTAGCTCAGTCTTCTCATCCAGTGATGGATGCACAAGAAACCAAATAGAAATCCCATTAACTTTTCAACAGATTGTCCAATTTTCCTCACACTTCACTGATCAAATATGTTCTACTGATGTTGCTGCATTCACACCAATTCCATATCCACAGCAATTAGATTCATATTCATGTAAAGGGACATATGTAGTTACACGTGTAATTTGACAAATTATGTAAATGGCATGTCAAAGATGGATAGGCCTACATAATGTACAATTGTACGATGCTCATGTACATAATGGTAGACTCTTGACTATGCAGAAAATTCATGACCCTTTAGTCTTCCATAAATGTTTCAATGTGTCTTTGAAGAAAACACTTCATAACAGTCCATCTTATTGATGCCTTTGTCTAGACTATGGGGCTTTCTGGTGCAGTGTTCTAAAAAAAGAAAAGAAAAGGAAAGGACAGAACTATTATGCAGACAGCCCCTTAAGTGTACTTGCATTCCACTACAAACGTGTAAGTGTGACATGTGGAGTGTCAGGTCTTGACGCAGTTCTGTTAAAAAAGTACCCATCGTGTTCTGGTCACAAGTTCCTGTGAACTGCAGAAGGCCTTACTCAGGGTCCATGATATACAGCTGTAGGGAAAAGGAATTACCATGTGGTACTATTACAAAATCAAGCACATCACATGAATGAAACACTCTGAGTTGTTAGGAATAGATGGATGATCTTTTGTGAGTTCCATCACTTCTGTATTGCAAGTTGGAATAGGATCCCTCCTACAGTATGGCTTTGTGACATGTATGTGTGATTATACTAAGAGGCACAATTGAAGATGCAGCCATTGAAAATCCCTTATCAATTGGTATCTGATGTTTATATCATAAATCAAGTTTTCAGCTGTCAAATTAAAAATATCAACAAGAACAACAATTTAAAAACACTTCATTACATTTGTTTTGGATTCAGACAGTCCCTGTTTACTACATGTCATACTTACCAAGTGAAATGTTTTTTTTTTGTTTTTTTTTAGGAATTTCTGTTCATGTTACATGTGCTTAAATGTCAGTCAGTCTGTGTTGAAGCTGGAAGTAAATACATTGTAGCAGGCACTTCTGTTTTTATAAGAAAATTTGTGCACTGCAAAATACTCGGGTAATTACATAATGGCTGCTTCCTTTTACACATGCTTAGAGTGTTATAACATGAGAGCATTGTTTGTCTTGCTAGTCTGGATCTTACTTTGTATTGGGAGAAAATTGTGAAGTAAAAATGACTCTAACATGCAATTAAATGCCCCACCAACACTCTACAATTAATTAATGATACAAATGTAATAATGAAAACAAACAAAAAATCTATCTTTGTCATGGTTGAGCAACACCCACTACTGTACATTGTATCATTCCCTTTCATTTCAATGGTCACTGCTAAAATAACCACATACACCTCTTACATTGTATCTCAAACATGCAAGGGGCATGCTAATCAGAGAGCTGCACCAGGCAGAGATACACTGTAGTTGTAGTGATAGACATGTAACTGCATTCCTGTGCTTGTCATCAAATTTCCTTGGATGCAGAATCCTGATATCATCACTTGCGAGGAACGGTCGGTAACAGAGATGAGGCTGGATTCCCGAATGGACAGGAAGTGAAGCAGATGACAAGTCAAGAATGGAGCAAGAGGCATCATCCAGTTTGTTGGTGGGTATTAAAGGGAAAGAGCTTTTCCAGGAAATAGTACAGTATAGTGACCCCCATTTCTCTGAAAATTTCGGGGAGACAAGTTTTCTTGTGGGGCACCCACTTTAAAGGGATGGTCTAGTTTGGTTGAGATAGGGGGATTCAGGTTTTAACCTTTTGGGAGATAATTAGAAACCATGTATATGGAATATCAAAGGGCATATGATTCTAAGGGCAATTCCGCGGTTAGTAACGTTACATTTTAAGGACATTCTCATGATTTAGATTAGACTCATTTCTCTCTCTGTGGATGTGAAGTCTCATTAATGTCACCACAGATCATTCTAGTGTAGACCTAGAACAGAGCAAAGAATGAAATCATTTCATGAATTATTTTAGAAGAAAGGTCTGCTTTTAATGCCGGTTAGTAACGTTACAAAACAAGGACATAAAAAATTGATGAGCAACTTTGAACAAAAAGTTTGCTAAAACTGGTATAGCTTGAAATATATCAACACTTATTTTTCATTTCTAGCTTTTAGGGCAATGTCTACCCCAAATATCCCTTCTCATAATAACTTTGTTTGAAAATTAAGTACAAAAATCATGGTTAGTAACGTTACGGTTAGTAACGTTACGGTTTGTCCAGTGATTACAGAATTGTGTGTTAACTCAAATCATTACATGTTTCCCCATGAGAATGCAAAGTTAAAGCTAAAAAACATCAGATAAGACATGAAACTCTTATTTCAATCATCAAACTCATGCAGTATAGTACCATTGTACTTGTACATGTTAAAAAAGACTAGAAAAAAAGTTTGCATAAATTACAAATTAAAAAAAAGTACCACTTTTAAAGGCTAGGTCAAGTGATATCCACAGTTTCATAACTTCGCCAATCACTGTTTATCATGACTCACAGTAATTCACAAAAGCAGCCTGTTTTATTGAGCAAAACAGTTAATGTGTTCCTTGAAATCAAGAGTACCTTTAATAAAGGGGAAAGAAATCAAAGAGCAAAAACTAATGTACTGGTATGTAGTATGTACAGTGTATGGCCAATTGTGGTGTGCGTAGTCATTGCACAATAGGAATCCAGCATATTGCAATGTTTTATATTATTGTGAAAGTAGTTTAAGTCATACAACATTAACTCAAATAATACAGTGTATTAGTTGAATTCATGTTTATTCAAGTCTAGAGACATGTATTTTTTTTCTTTTAGACCAGTTTGAATGTCTAATCTCTGCACTGTTCTGAAAACAAAAGTCTGTTCGCTGTACCTGAAGCGTAATTAACCCCGACAAACCATTGTATGATAATTTCAAACTGGGACAGAAAATTTGAAGCGATGGCCTCAATTGTTTTTAACACTACTTTCCACACAAAATGCTCTGCTGGCCTACAGATTCCGTCAATTGCCCCTTCCCATGGGAAGTGGTTAAAAAAAAAAAAATTGCTCAATGTGCACCTTGTGAGCCTTCTGTAGTGATGCAAATGCTGTAGACCCCCCCCCCAACATTTCCCGCCACGATTCCGCAACGCGCGAAGATTTTGCCGCATCGTCTCATGAATTTTTTCATTGAAGTCTCCTGCATATTTTGAGACCAAATTTGCGACGTCCAGGTACACCGTTCTGCAGTTATGTAATGTTTTGCATAAATGCATGTCGACCTGAAAACAGCTCAAATTCATAATATCATGTGCAAATCCAATGCAAATTGTGTTTTTTCGTTAATTTGATATTAATTAGATTGTTTCAACCTTTGACCAGTGAAATCAATCAATTGTAATGTAGATAAGCTTTGAAAAGTGCCTGCAACACATTTTGGCAAAAAAAAAAACAATAGAAAACAAAAGGTTAAAAAAACATTAAAATACATAAGAAATTAACAAAACAATAAAAAACAAAAGAAACTGATTTTGATTTTGCTATTTTCTTTGCAAGAAAATTGTTTGATGTGTCTTGAGGAACTCTTACACAAAAATTTAGCAATCCTTCAGTCTTTTTTATGGAGTTATAGGTGAAAATATGATTTCATACGTAAATTTGCATAATTAATTTACTAAAAAAAGAAGCCAATATCTTTTTACTGTATGACCACGTAATCTCGTAGTTGACATCTGACTCTATCATCAGGCAAAATTTTGCCAGACCAGGACCTGTCCATTGGAGTCTTATTCACTTATTTCATGGTTAGTAATGTTACAATACACACAGGCTGTGGTTAGTAACGTTACGTGGTTAGTAACGTTACACATTTTGACTGCTGTTATTTCTAACTTCTATAATGATTAGTAATACTTATTTTTATATTTCAGTTAGTCATTGGACACAGCAGGAAAAATTGAAATATTATCATTCATAGACACTTTATACTCTCTGGAGGTAAATAATTTTACTTTTTGGTTAGTAACGTTACATGACTGTCCAATGGTTGGGGAAATGCACACATGTTTGCATTTCGAAGACATGTAAGTTGATTTTACTTAATCTATCCATGAAAGCACTGCATTGCCTCTGTGAATTCAATATTTGTGGCTAGAAAATGGCATTTAACTTGACTAGCTATCTTCTTTGCTATTATGGAGATTTTGCTGATGAAATTCAATCCGAAAGATTACTTGTTCAAAATTGGTGAATTCAATACCTAAAACTATCAAGATACCCTGAAAAATAGTTTTTCCTGAATTATCAATGTGTTCTTTCTGAAGTCAAACACAAAAATCAAGGAAAAAACCAAATTGAAATTTTATGGTCATGTCCCTCTAACTGCAGAATTGCCCCTAAGAAGTATGTATAGTTTATTAAGATGAAAATCAGTTGTGAAATGGCTTGGATATCCAAAAACAAAGAGGTCCTAAGAAAGGTGGGATAGATCTACCTTTTATCAGGACAACTTTGTTTACTTTGTTTTTGGCTGTCTCCAAATCTTGAATCTGAAATTGGTCACAATTCCCAATCATTGCCCGTTATCTACTGTAGGCAAATGTCCTGACTGACGATGCCGGGCTCTCCCTGGCTGCCCTCGCCAAGAAACTTCAGCTCAACCACAACGCCCGGCTGGTGGCCGTACTCGGGAGCCAGGACGGCCAGCACAAGCTGAAGGTCATCCAGGGACGCCCGTTTCTCTGCGTACTCTGCGGGGAGAGCTTTACCCAGGTGGAACCACTCCGGCAGCACGCCCAGACTGAGCACGGCTACCAGGAGCACCTGGCTGGTGAGCATTGTGGGGAAACTCTTGGCTAGAGAAACATCCAAACAGACAGACAAATTATGCATTGCTGTGTGTTTGTCTGCTTATTAACCTATTGAGGACGAGTCCTTAGTATACTCGGGCAGGTGCCTATGGGATATGCGTGCTGTAGCAAAATCAGTCCATCCTCAACGTGTTAAATGACAAGTCCACCTTCATATACACAAAGATTCAGTGAATGCAGCAGTATTTAGTAGAACACATCATGGAAAGTTTGAGGAATATCAGACAATCCATTCCAAATTTATGAATTGTTATAGTTTCTACACAGTCATTGCTAGATGAAAAGACTACTACAGTGTGTGATGTCATATGCATAGAACGACATAAGGAAAATATAAAGAGAATTCCACAAAAGTTCATTTAAAAAAAAAGTACACATTCCCTTGACTGGCTACTGACATATGTTAAGGGCAATATTATCCCCCCTGCCTTCCGAAAGAGGCAAGTCAAGCGCTCTATTCTTATGCGAGAAAGGTGAAAATATGTTGAATCTTCTTTAAACCTTCCTAAAGGGCCGGTCACACTGCCCAAAAGTTGCTTAAACACATGAATCACGCAAAAAAATTTGATTGTGCGTGCTTGTTCGTTGAGAATTTTTGCTTATTTACGCGATTAAAATCACAGATGAATTTGCGCAAGAACTACAGAAAGATCACGCAAAATCACTTCCAAACCACGCATTTTCAGCGCATAGGCACGCCAAGGCCCCAAACAGGGCAAATACAAGTATGTGGTTGGGCGCGATGACTTGAGGTCCACGGAAAACCACTCATAATCTGCGCATTATCACTAATGAACTGAGTATGAATCGCACATTATTCACACATGAATGCGATAGTGACAACATTTTCGCGAACGATCACTGATATACTATGCATATTTCGCGCATTGTTTGCGTAAGAACTACGCAAACTACCGGTACGCAAAAATTACGTAAAACAGCACAATACTGCATAAACTTTTACGCAAAGCCGAGTTTTGAGCTGCTCAAAACGTGGAATCACGCAAAGCGCCGATCCGCCGCACATCGGCGGACAACTACGAAGATTCCACGTCAGAAAAACTCATGAAATGCGCAATTCGCGCATGTATCGCGTAAGCCTCGAATTTCTTACGTGATTCATGCGTTTACGCGACTTTTGGGCAGTGTGACCGGGCCTTTATATCGTTCTACACAGGTGACATTAGAAGCTGTAGTAGTCGTTTCATCCAGTGATGGCGGCACTGAAACTTCAAAAATTCATAACTTTTGAATGGATTGTCTAATTTTTCTTGAACTTTCACAGATGTGTTCTGCTGATATTCCTGCATTTTCTCAATCCTTATGTATATGAAGGTCGACTTTAATCCTTTAAAGCCGTAGATTGACACCACAATTCTGTTTTTTCTCTCCCCTCTTTCTCAGGAGTCCGGACTATATCATTTTTCTCTTCAGCATTCTCAGCATTTAAGGAATCACTGTAGAGATTATCATGTTCGATTTAACTTCTGATCTCTCAGGATTTCTACAGTATGTCAGAATCTTTTTTCCTGGAGTAGTGATTGGAAGGGAAAAATGTTGGGGTTGTGTTAGAGTATTTTGACATGACATAATTATGTAAATTCCATGGGAATAGATAATAATATTGATGATATTTCCAGCATCCATTGCACACATGATTAGAATAGATTCAATTTTGTTTATTTGAACAAATAAGAGAGGTAATAATTCAGTTCTTCAGTAAAATGCATTCATGTTAGTATGCAAGCGACCAGAGAAATCTGTCTATTGATGCAAATGTGGACTTCACCGAAGTAAACAAAATGAAATGAGAAAAGAACAAATAAGAACTTTTCTTACCATCAACTTCAGTGATTTGTTAATTTATATAATGATGTACACAAAATTCGGTTCCTGTAGTCAGTTATTTGTGCATCCACTTGCTTTTAATATCTGCCAGCATGAACACTAATTTCAATGCACAAAAAATGTGGAAATGACACATGCCATGATATATTTCCTGGACAGTTAAAAGAGTCTGTGAAGGAGCTCTATAATGAATGCATTTTTGCATTGCTTGTTTGGTGTTTGCCAACAGGACGAAATCACGGCGTTGAAACTCTCCTGGACCAGCACAATGTCTTTGCCGCACAAGTCGCACTAAACACCCCAGAGCACAAGTTCCTGAACGGCGATGCAGGGGGCAGCCATTCACTGCTAGAAATTGGCTGCAACAGTATAGGCAGTGGATTTAAAGTGAAGGAGGAAGTATCCCTGGACTATTCGTCCTGCGACGGCAATGCAGACAAACCTCTAGAATCTATCTACTGTCCAAGCGATGGGGAGCTTGAAGACGAGAACGGCGATGCCGATTGCCATGTCTGCCAGTGGTGTCGGAAGAGATTTGTCAGTCAAGAAAAACTCCTCCTGCACGAGGTCCGTCACTGTGGCAAAGAGACCCACAAGTGTTCCTCCTGCCGAGTGGCATACGCGCCAAGTTCAAAGCCTACAGAGCCAGCGCCCAGTTACCTGAACCTCGACCAGCAGCGTGTGGTATCGACAGCTAGCTCCACGGCATTGGGGGGAAATGCACAGAGTGGGGAAGGGCCGTCCAGCAACGATAGCAGGGAGGAGCAACCTGTAGATGAAGCCTGCGTGCTGGAAGATGGCCATGGAATTGACTGCATCATGTGTGGTGAGACCTTTGGGGTTCTGCAGCACATGCTGACCCACATCCACTCCTACACCTCATTCCCCTGCACCTTCTGCACCAGCGAGTTCCCGACCATGCGGGAGCTTGGGTGGCACTGCAAGCAGAAGCATGACCTGCTGCTGGTGCGCTGCCCGTTCTGTTCCAGGGGATTTCGGGAGTACTCCCACCTCGCCTTCCACATGCGGGAGCACAAGGGCCACATGGTGTGCAGAATCTGCAAGGCCCAGTGCCTCTCCCAATCCAGTTTTGCCGCTCATGCAGAGTACCACATGAGGGTGGAGGGTGAAGACAGCCTGAGTGATGCAGATCCGGAGAGACAGGCGGACCAGATGCAGGATTTTGAAGAGGAAGTTCCACGCAAAGAGAAAGATAAGCAAGTCTGCCATGTATGCGGAAAACCCTTGAATTCCTTCTACTCACTCTTCCACCACATGCGGAAGGAGCACCCCATGGATTCCCTACCAGCATACAATGAGGACCTCATCAGGCGCCGCTTCCTCTGTAAAATCTGCGGCTTCCGCTTCCGGCGGAAGGACACCCTGGAGAGGCACGAGCAGGTGCACAAGAGAGGGGAGTACTCCCGCAGGAAATCCGCCCCACCAAGGCCCATGATGATGCCCCGCCAAGGGGACATCCTCTGCAAGATCTGTGGTAGAGCCTTCCTGCGCCTGTCCAACCTTGAGGCCCACATGGAGCAGGCACACCCTGGAGAATGCGATGAAGCCACGAAGGCGAGGAAGAAGTTCTGCTGCGACATCTGCGGGAAGCTCCTCATGAGCCAGAAGTCTCTGGACCGGCACATTATAGTCCACCAGGAGCCCAAGTACTCGTGCCCTATCTGCGATAAGAAGCTGAAGCACCAGGAAACGCTCAAGACACACATGAGGACTCACACAGGAGAGAAGCCGTTTTCCTGTGACGTGTGCCACCAGTCGTTTGCTCAGAGGTCCACCTACATTCAGCACATGTGCATCCACACCGGGGAGAGGGTGCACCAATGTGACGTTTGTGACAAGAAATTCATGCGGAAGCCCGAGCTGCGACTGCACCAGGCCAAGCACAGCTGCATGCGACTTTTCTCCTGCAACTTCTGCAACAAGACCTTCAAGACTGAGAAACACCGCAAGGTCCACGAGACACAACTCCACTCGGCGAATGCGCAGTCCTACATGTGTGACAAGTGTGGGAAGTCATTCACATGGGCTTCAGGACTCAAGGCTCATGTCTGCAGCCACGTGGGGGATGCCCCGTACAAGTGCCAGGAATGCAACAAGTCGTTCTCACAGCAGATCTTCCTCAAGCGCCACATGCATGTCCACACCAAGCCTTTCAAGTGCGACCAGTGCTACGAGGGCTTCAAGACCAAGATGGAACTGAGAAGCCACCTGTCCCAAGTCCATGGGGCCATCCCAGAACAACTGGCCCATCTAGGCATGGACCAAGCCCAGGACCCGATGTCTGAGCAGGACTGGAAGCCTAACAAAGTGATGATGGACATGGGGCTCGATCCTAACGTTCCCTTGTCCGCCCAGCTCTCTGGTCCGCAGCAGAACCAAATCCAAGTCCCAACTCATGGCCCATCGCACGGGCCACCGCATGGACCACTGCACGGACCACCTCACGGGCCACCGCATGGACCAATGCAAGCCCAGCCTCATGGGCAAGTCCAGGTCCAGACTCATGGCCCCCCTCATGGCCCCCCTCATGGCCCACCCCACAGCCAAGTGCACGTCCCACTTCAAGGACCGATTTCAGGTCCACCGCTTCCCCCATTCCTTCCTGATCCAATGGTCCACGATAGGGGTATGTACGGAAACCCACAATACTCGGTCCAGGACTCTGGCAACCAGGCAATAGCAGCCATGCTCACACAGATGTCCACGTTGTGAGATGTATTTATTCCCGAGCTTCCTCCTGTAGACTTGACATTGGCCCATAACCAAAATAGATTTTTCGAACGTTTTAAGTATCAATAAAGGCATTTGATAATTCTTCCAGGAAGAAAAAGTATGGCACAGGATGATATGCTAACCACTCCTTAGCAATATCATCAATTTTTATAATTTTTTTCTCCATTTGTGTCAAGCTTTTGGAAGCACATATCATTCCTATCAGGTAGATAGATATTTGTAAATTCAAAGGATTTTTTTTTTTTACTCTTGTGTTTCCTCCATGATTTTGTGCTTCTCCAAAGAGGGAAGGGAGTGGAATGGAAAGGGAGGGAGTTTGAATTCAGATATCAATATATTTTTTTGCCCCTCACTTTATATACGTTATGCACTTTATATTGTTAAACACTCCACACACCCGTGGTCAATTGTCGTGCATATAATCTCCGGGGACGATGAAAATGATGTTCCTCTGCAGTTGAATGAAGCTCAACATTGCCTTTTGAATTACCACACCAAGGATTATTTCATTGCCTGTTTTGGAAAACGACAACTCATCGCGAGAGGGTGCGCTGTCGCCGTGCATCTCACCGTCAAGACGTTTGTATTTTTTATGTTGTGACATTTTGATACATATATATTTTGAGAATTTTGATGACTGTGAATACCTAATGATGTAAGATAGTAAATTTGCCTGTTAAACAGAATTGCATGCTTCTAATGTCTATTTAACTATTGACTATCAATGTATATTTGTTGCCGATTAATTGTGACCGATGTAGTTTGAAGAGATGCAGCAGTAGAAACTAACGATAGAATCGTGTAACAATTAATTTAGATCAGATTTGTATTTGGAGGAGAGAATATTTTGCTATTTCAACAATTCAGATAGTGGTAATCATGCACTAAATCTCGAGCATATTTTAATGTGTAATGTAAATTGTACATATTGAAATTTCATTTCAGTGTTTAATGGACATACTTTTCTTCCTCTTTTTTTTTTTTTTTTAAATGTGAAGTAAGCCAGTAAATAGCAGCTCAGGTAGCTCATGTAGACCGTGAATCATGAACGTTTTATTCAATGTTCTTTTGTATGCCGCTACAGTCAAAACGCACCAGAAGTATTACGTCTGTGTAGTTATCGTCTACTGGTATGGGTTGTCGCTTCTATATGTGTTCGTGTTCGTCTGAAGGAGAGGACACTTTAAGATTGTACAAAGAGCTGTTCTGTACATATGAAAATGATGTGTACATATTGTAGGGTCGTATGGAATGAATGTTATTGTAGTGAAGGCTGGTAGTTTTATGAAGAATAAGTTAGAGAAGTATTAGCAGGAAGAAGTTTTGTGTGTATGTGGACAACATCTCATGAGTTGATGATTAGCATTTTTGATGTAGGTGTTTAAGTTCTCTTCACGACAAAAAAGAAAAAAGAAAAAGAGATAGAAAATGATAGATAAAGTAGAAAAAGCAAGTAAGAAAATCACTCTGCAGAGTCCTAACAACTTACTTCCCTACTTAGAGTGACATTCTGATTCAAATTGGGCTCTCAGTTTAAGATTTGCATAATCGTATTCAGTTATGGAGTACTTATTCTTCTTTGTATTCAACCCCGAAAACAGGAGAGCATTTGGAGAAAAACTAATGAGAATTCAGCAAGCAGAGGTTACCATAGATATGCTGCAGTACCTGCCGTATGTGCGTAGTGATACACAACTGTAGTTGGGAGTTATGCATGCAAAGGAACACTGCTTATTGCATGCAGCTAGTATTATATCTGCTAATGACCAAGTGTAGTCATGGGGACTCATTAGTTATTTTTTTTTTGTACAATTACTCAGGGAGTCTCTAGTAGCCAAAAGCAACGTCCAAATTCACCACAAATCCAAAACAAAAATGATATATGATCTGACCGAAACCATGTGTATTGGATTTCGAAACATTTTTTTTTTGTGTTGCTTTGTTTTGCTTTGTTTTCTTTCAAAGTAGACACAGTTCATGGCAGGCGCTGAATTATATTTTTTGAAAATGGAATTTGATGAATTCATCCCTTCTCATCATAAGATGCTGGGCTGGGTATGAAGTGGAATGTAAAGTGTGATATTTCACGAAATACACTTTCCAACCCTTTTCATTCCTTTCACCCACGTAGAAAGGGTGAAATATTCCTGCAGACTTTAATCTTGTGCTCTTGGCAACTCTAAACTTATTATAGATATCTGTACCCCAGATTGGAGAAAAGTGAGATGGACTTGTTCAGTTTATCGAATCTGCACTAAATCAGGAAAAGTTAGGAAAACTTTGCCATTTTGAGAAAGAAACGGGAGCTTTACACTTTGAGAATGTGTTGCCAATTTCAGAATCAAGAAATTTAAGGAGCAGTTATGAAGCTTTTTAGAATTGTGCAACCAAAAACATTCATATATATTAACAATGAAGTGCTCAAGCAAAAAGGAACATTTTACTCTACCTCATAAATGTCTAACAATGAAGAGCAAAAAGTGTAATGATATAATACAGCACCAAACCTCAGAAATTTTGGTTTCGTGGAGTTAACTGATTGGACACTGAAACATAAAATGGGAGTTTCCTTTTATTTATTTTAGAATTTTTTATCATTTCGCTTTTCCTGATGTTAAACAGGCTGCAGAAAAATGTCTGCCTGTGGTCACCAAAGATACTATTTCAGCATCCGTTTTTGCAGCAAAGCCAAGGATTTAGTGTTACGTGTAGCAATTTAGCCAATATTGGTCATGGGTTTCTTTTTCAGATGTGTCCCCCCCCCCCCCCCCCCCCCCCAAGAAGAAAAAAAAAATGAATGAAAAAAATTGAAAGCTTTTTTGTATAGATATGTCTCCACAGATGTGAGTAGTTTGGGAAAATTTATTTGAAGGGTTTTAAATATTCATGTTCCATGCAAGTTGTAAGACTGTATTCATACTGTATTGGGAAATGTTTTCCATCTGAATCACCACCCTGAGAAGTGCCAAACGTGTACATTGTAGTTAATAAACCAAACTTGGTGCTGGGGTCCCAACTGCAAAGGGCAATAGTGCCCTCACTGGGGAAACAGGCTGTGGCCATCTAGACAGACACATAAATTAAAAATGTCTTCGATGTTCAGTCATGGTCGAGAACTAATGCCAGGTCATAGGTGTTTAAAAACAAAAACAAAAACAGAAACCCGAAGAAACAAACGCCATACGGGGTGTTTTTGAAAACACCTTGAACCATTCAAATGCAATCTCATTCAACTTACCTTACTGCCAAACCTACTCGAAGTTTATAAAAGGAGTGCTTGGTAGAAACCAGCTCTGATTTTAAATGACATCGACGCAGCTTAACAAGGATTGAAAAAATCTCCTGGAAAATGGGTCACAACTGCTTGTAAAAAGGAGTTTTATTTTTGATTTGATTAATGTATTCTCTTGAGGCAAGACTAAAATTGCATGGTGCACAAGTGCTGTTAATTAAGCGTTGTCAATAAGGGTTAGATGACGATTCGCATTAAGTAATACTATGTACGCTGTTACCTCATAGGAAAATTTGATAGGCTGAAACTAATACCAAAATGATGGCCATTCCTTTTTTCTTCTTCCTTTTTGTTCTTAAAAAAAAAAAAAACAACCCTGCAGAGCAGTATTTGTTGGACAAAAATATTTTCTTGTGTGCGAATGTGAGCCGAGACCGAAGAATCGCTCCAAATCTGCCATTTTCAGTGGAAAGAACAGCAAAATGTATTCAGATATATGAATATCACATATACCTACTTAATAAGGCAAACCGACTTTTAAAAAGATAGCTTTACACCTATTAGGCAGGTGGTTTTGGCAGCAGCCTTAATTTTTACACCATTTGAGGACATCAACTGGAGAGTCAGTAGGTACCTATGCCCCTTGCAACCATCTCTGGGCGGGGGTGGAGGGGGGGGGGGGTCATCACTGCATCGTTCACTTTAAGAGAGGAGGGCCGTTTGCCCTCCAGAGAAAGGGAGTAGCAGAGATGACCAAAAAAACATAAAAGAGGGATAAATGTAAGAATGCTCTTTACTTTCCAATGCTAGCCAAATCAAGTATGATACACCAACATTGAGGCTGCTCTTACATTGAGAAAAAGAATACAAAAAGAGAAGAATAGGGAATAGAAGAAGACGGCTGATATGCAATCATGGGTGATTTGTGGTAAAAATTTATCAAAGTTTCAAAAGAAGGGGTGTCTTTGTTCCTTTCATGTATTCATTTGCATAACTTATTTATTCCATTCATTGCAAAAATGTGTCTTGGTTGTTGAAAGCAAATTCTACTTAAGCAAGTTCTTCGGCAGGTCCAAGGACAGTAATAATGCCTAAACTATGTTCATCTTCATCTTTGCCAAACTTAGGAATACATTCACCTAACATATTATATTTATTTTCCATTAATGTGTAGTCATTGTGTTATTCTTGTTTGTTCAATCATTTTGTTGTTTTTGTTGTTGTTTTTTTTTCCCTGACAAGTGTGACCGCATACCAAAGTTGCACGAACATGCTATGGGTTATCAATTTAACATGAGAATTGAGATACACAGCCCTAGTGTTGCATTCGGGTAGTCAGTTTTAAAGGCCACAATTTGGAACAATTTGATTTATGTGTTTATATTTGTTGTTTTGTTCTTTTCTGTTTTGTTCTTTTATTTTTTTTTTTATTTCTAAGCTATACAAGTTGCAGATTGATGTCTGCACATTCTCAAGAAATAATCATGGACTAATGACTTGAATGCATGACGAAACATCAAAATGGAACTTGTTGAAATAATGTAGCAACCTTGCCCAAGGCTACCATCACAGCTACGGAAGTTATATGGGGTAACCACATTATAACAAGCTCGCTTTACACAACGAGGTACCGGTACCTCTTTTAACCCGTTGAGGATGAGTCCCGAGAATACTCGGGCAGGTTTCTATTGGAAATGCGTGTTATAACAAAATCAGTCCATCCTCAGCGGGTTAATGAGGTGAATGTGGCAGTCCTGATTTTCCATGACTGTAGGCCTATTCAGCTGTTTTTCTGGTTTTCCTACATGTACATTTGCAATGAGGTGTCGTTTATAACAAGATAAATTCAGGGTTCCGGCGATGTCATTGTAATGGGCTTTCCATGTACAGTCATGATCATATTTTTCTTTCTTTCCTCTCTTTTTTTTTTTGTGGTCATGTTCTGCCTGCAGAACTCATAAGAATTACAGTCGACCCTTTACTTTTGCACGAGTCAATTCATGTTTGACCCATGGAATGTCACACTACCACTTCTACTTAATTCATGTCATATTTGTGCTAAAAACCATTTCTGACTCTGTACCGTGCGACCATGTTTGCAGGCAGTTTGAAGCATCAGTAGGTATGACCTTGGCGGTGTTCATATCTGAGATTGTTTTGCATCGAGTGTACCATGTGAACAGTAAGATGAGACCAAATGGAAAAGTGTTTCTAGGAAAAGAGGACATTTTCCTGCAAAATAGAGTTTTAACAATTGCAATTGACGAGAATAAGAGGAGCTCATATTCAACTAAGGGCAATTAGGAAATGATCATGTAAAAAATATTCAAAGCTTTCAAAGGTCTGTGTTTGATCCAATGTTGGCTCTGATTGGCTCCTCAAATTGGCCACACCTGTCATGTTAGTGCGGTGTCACATGATCATCTCTCATGCAAGTTGCGAGAAGAAATACTGTTTTTTTTTGTTATTTTTTTAATAATCTGCATTCTAACAGGGAGCAAGTATCCATTGTTCAATGTAAGTACAGTGTATCTTGAGAACAGTTGCTTACAAAGTCACATGACGAATGCTTTAAGGACTAGTGATGTATAAGTTAAAAAAAAAAAAAACTACACAACCAAAAGCCAATGTTTACCATGTTTTTCTACCACTGTGTGTAATTCTTAAAATCTAAAGCATTCATATCGAAAGTATTCTTACAAGCACCAAACTTTTTTTGGGTTGTTTTGGAAGCTTGCTGCTCAATTTCTTCAGCGTTTCCCTTCTACTGTGTGTACAGTGGTATTCATCTCACATTTAGCTGTTGCTCGACACACTCCACGATCACTGAAATATGTTTGGTATCGATTGCCGTATTTATGGCTTTGATGACGCCCGAGTGGTCAAACCTGAATTTTTCTGTGATGATACATGGCCATGGGAAATGCACAATTCTGCTGAATATTAATTTGTGGAAACAAAATTGACCTGCCGCCACATAACCCATATAAAGTTGATAGAATTCAAAGGAGCTGTATACTCAAATACCAAAATGTAGATTTGGTTGAAAAATATGAAATTCTATTTTTTTTTTTTTGGAAATCACAGATTACAAAAGTATCAATTCATGAAAGCATTGAAAGCCCCAATTTTGATGTAATTGGTTGCACCAAATTGAGAAATTGCATGTTGGGTAACTTTATCCAGGTGTTGATGGTGGCGTGTCTGCAGTCACTGTATAATTGCTGTACATCGAAGGTAGATTTGATGCTGAGTAATGCCACTTCATTTCATGTACTGTACTTAGTCTTTGGTCAAGAATTTAACACCTAAACTGAGACCTACAATGTATATCCGATCTCTTACAGAGCTGCCATGTTAAATATAAAGTGTATTCTCCGAAGTCTTGTTAGAGGGAGACCCCATCATTATGAGCTCACTTACAATGAGATGCCTCTTGTAACAAGGTGAATTCGGCAGATACGACTTTCTGTTGTTGTATTTCGCTGGTTTGCAAGTAGGTTTGCACTGAGGTACTGGTCATGATGACGAGTAAAACTGGCGAACCGGTCATCATGGGAATTCCCTGTATATTATTTGCACATCGCTTGTTTCAAAGATGGTAACAAAAGAGAGGTAGGTTGTGGGTGGTGGGGGGGAAAAAAACTCCCCCCCCCCAAAAAAAAAAAAAAAAAAAAAAAGCAATTAGTTAGGAGCATGTATTCATGAACCACTTTTGCATGAATTTATGTCAAGCTTTTGTCTGTGCCTGTTGGATTGTACAGGTGTAAGTTCCAGTAATTCCACACTGTTCGACTGAAATATGAAGGCGTCACATTTCTTTTGATGAATGTTGAATTGTAGTCAATAGATATTCTTCCAGTTTAGGATATGTCTTGTGTTTTTGAATTTACCATTCAATAGCAATAATTTTCATTTCTATAGTGGAGGCATCTACTTTTTAGTAACAGCTTGTAACGCCTATCTACGATGTGAGAATACATTTCTGAGAAAATCTACCAATGATATTCCAATATCCATTGAGTACGACCTTAACTCAGCATATATTTGAAATGCCAAAGTCACATTTTTATTCCGTGTGTACCATTTTTGCACACACAGATCAGAGAGACTGATAACATCTCTTACTGGAGTTTTGATTTGTCTTATAGTTGTTTGTGTAAAACCGTCTTGACACTTGCATTGATTTTGCTTAGGCACTGCCCTGCATTATGGTGTGCCAGAGTATGTTATTCTGTGGCATTTAGTCCGTTTTTGGTATTATCAAATTTATGAATAGTGCATGTGCATGAAATGCATAATCCTCAGGACATGCATTGTCATTTTCGTTTTTATGGTACGCCGTATTGACATTGTATGCATTTTTAACGCATTGGTATTCATTGTCTTGACATACTTGTAGTGGTCACTTAAAAAAAAAGAAAAAACAAGTCACAAGACATGTTACTGTACGAGCTGAAATTTTCGCGAATTGCTACTTGGAGGACATTTTCGCGTGTTGTTAATTTCGCGGTTGCGAGGGTCTAACTGAACTTAGTTATTCGCGCGTTGTTATTTTCGCGTGTTGTTATTTTCGCGGTTCAAAGGCGATTTGCGAAATTCGCGAAAATAAAACCACCGCGAAAATTTCAGCTCGTACAGTAACTGGTCCCAGTCCTTTTGCAGTGCCCGCATGATGGCACACATTGTAACGGCCAGTTTGCGCATATGTTAGGCATAGTTAACGAAGGGTTATGCGGAATCTGCAAAGGGTTTACGAAAGTTGCCCATAAAGTATGTCATGCCACAAAATTGAAGGTGCTGAAAATTTCTTCATTGATGACATTGGCCAGCATCCGCACCCCCGCATGTTGCCAGGAATGTTTTCTGGCATTGGCACAGAATGGTGCATGCCAATGCGCAAACCAAAATATGTGCAAGTGTTAGGGCGGCGTAAGATACAAGCAGGAGATGTTAACTCTACCCTTCCGCGATCAGAAGATATTAGTCATCATTGTCGATTATTGGAGTTCCTTCTAATCATGTTTCGTTATCTATAGTAATGGTTTGTAGTTGGCATTGAGATTGCTGCTGTATACCAAGATTCTGCATTACTTTGGACCAACTTTTGTAGCATCCTTTAAGTGTAAAATGTAATCCAACTCAACATTTCTGATTGGTTTCATGCACAAAAACAACGTCACCTATGAATCTAATTGTAATGTTTTTCCCTCATTCAAAAAGCAACTACATGTAATCGCCCCTTCTGCCAAAATCATATTTGTTTTTTGAAATTTTCATTCTCATCTCTGTGATTTCTGCCTCATTCTGTTGCAAATCTCTTCGTAGTTTGTGCTCTGTCTATGTTTGTTGCAGTTTAGTTCAAATCATTGCAATAATCCTGAACGCTTTGATGAGCAGTATTGGATCTACGTTCCATGGCAAATTGTCTTATTTTGTAATTGTAAAAGCCTGATGTATCCATGGCATTTACTGCGAAAGTTAGAAGGATGTAGTATACGGTGGAAACTCGATATAAAGAGATCTAGGCCCTGTTCTATGAAGAGTTATAATTGATTATGTAGTTGATTTCTATCATATGTCTGTGGCAGCCTGTGTGGTAAGGAAATTTACAATCAATTGTATCTTTGATAAAACGGGGCCCTGATATAACAATACCTGATGTGATTAATTTCTCTGGTCCCAAGAAATGCATTTCCTTTGTTTTGTTTTGTTTATATTCACTGCTGGTGTAACGAAACATCTGATATAAAGAACAAATTGTCTTAGTCCCGATGATCTCATTATAGTGAGTTTCCACTGTATTTTGTTTATTTCTTTTCCAGGAAGTGTTGAGTATATTATTTGTTCATTAAAATAGCAAAGTTAATAACTCTTTATAAATATTTTTAATCCTTTTTATATTTGATAATGTCTATTTTTCTTCCCTTAGCATTGGAATTGTTTCCTTTCTATTCTGTTAAGCTGGACAATCACAACCAAATCACAAGTAATAGAATGAAATATGGGATGAAAATTAAAGTCTTTGAGTATCTTTATTGTTTGTTTTTTTTTTCACCAATGGGAAAGAGAAACCAGCAGAAATGTCCCACTTTTAATAGGAGAGTTTCCAAACAAATTGAGCAAGTGTATTTGAAGGGAAAGGGTTCAACTAAACATGTTTTAATACTATTGTTTTCGCAATGTGGATAACTGAAATAACTTGTGTTAGAATGTCTGTGTGAAACCCATTATGTCATTCTCCCAACGGTCCATATCATAGTTAGTAGCTCTTAGGGTATATTTTGTTCTTGTTAACAGGAAGTTTGACGAGTGTAGTCCCAAAGGCATATCTCCATGCAGGTTTCTCGTATGGCCGCACAATCAACCCCTTTGAGAAACTCTTTACCCCGTTTTTGTCAACTAAACTGCAAGCAAACGACAGCAAATAATGTGCTCTAATGTTGATTGTATTCATCTCAGGAGATATATTGCCTCATCAAATATATCAAGTAGCAGATCATGCTCCTACTTGTAATGTGAAAAACTCTTCTACCAGTTATGTAGCAGTCTGGTATGATGTGAATGTAAATCTTAAAATCAGTGATGGGGAACCTCCCCCCCCCCCCCCCCCCCACCCCCCTAACCTGCTGGTAGAATTTGAGCTTTATTGTAAAGATTCAATAATGTAGCCGTTAGAGCATTCTCTAGATTTCTTCTTCTTATGTACAATGTAGCAATATGTCGATTCTGTGGACAACATGGTCATATTTGCATTAGTCTTTGTATCCATTGCTCTTCTTTCTAGATGGTGGAAACTTTTAGTTGTATTCCTAGATGTGGATATACCAGTACTATATGCATTAAAACTGTCAGTGTATTCCTTAGTAGCAGGCTGAACAATCATGCGGTAGTATTCGTTTTAAAAAAGAAAAAAAATGTAAGTAGGCTAATTCAGTGGTTAATTTCCTTTTGTACATCAGGAACATTTTTGCTTGTTTTTATCATTCATGTGTACAAATTTTAGTGTAAAAATACACAAACTCCTCAAAGGAATTGCGTTGTTGTGTTGTCCTTTTATTTGTGTGATACAAATTTTGCAAAGCCTGTGTCTTATCTACATACTTGTCTGATCAATATATTCAAATTGATTTTGATAGATAGGTGAAAGTGTTGATACAGTTTCGGTTGAGATGGGGCTTCTGCAGGTTTCCAACTTCTTTTGGTGGTAATTGTTTGAGATAATGAGAAACCTCTTAGGAATATGAAAGAGCATATAAAATTCAAATAGGGATTCTAAGTTTATTTGATTAAAATTGGCTTTGGTCTGAGATATCCAAAACAAAGTGATCCTGATAAAAGGTGACTCTCACCTTTTGTTAGGAACACTGTCTTTACTTTGTTTGTGGATATCTCAGCCATTTCATGAAGTAAATATTATATTCCTCTTTGTTTGCTCTTTAATATTTCATAAAGTGGTTTCTTTAAAGCATCCCACAAAAAAATGGGAAAAGCTAATTCCTCACCTCAACCAATACGATACAATCCCTCTATAAAAATCAAATTAACAAGTAAAGTGGTCAAGATGTCATAAAATGGAAAATCATAAAATACAGTGATCTGTATGTTCAGCACTAATTCATTCGATTTGTTCACAAAATTTCAACCATTTTCATTTTTCCAGAAAGGAAAATTTTCTTCAGATTTGTGGTATAAAAAGTTTTTTGTGTGTGCCCTCTGTGGACAAGTTCTGTCAAATCCCAAATATTTTACAAAAATTGAAGAAGGTGAAATTTTATGTATAAAACAAGTGAAGAGGTGCTCAACACCTAGATCACACAGAGTTACTAATTTGTCTCTAATAGTCTATTGTAAACACAGTTTACAATAGATACATTTTGTATGGGTCCATTTTAAACCCAAATTTGCACTGATCTCACAATCACAGACACTAAAACTTTTTTCCCATGCAATCTCACAAAAACACCATGAAATTGACTATAATGAATTAACCCTCTTTTGTTTTCTTTTTTTGTGTGTGACAACAATGCCTTAATTCTTACAAAGTGATTAGGCCGTGGATGAATAGATGTGTAGAAAGAGTGATAAAGAAAAGAGAAAGAAAATACTGGGTGATAGGTGGATGGTTGCTGAAGAGGCACATGGATTGATAGAAGGATGGATGGATAAATAGACAATAAGTAAGATGAATAATGGCCACACTAAATGGTATAACATTGGGAAAGCTCTTTTTCTATTAAATATGTTTATTATTCAGATAATATGACAGAAAAGCAGAAATAACACTGCATTGCCTGACAAGATGATTTACAAGCATTTAAATGATATCTAAGCCAGGGCCTGTTTCATTATAGAACTGACTGATTTGGATGAATCAGGATAAAAAGTCCTACCTACAGTCCAGATAGGTAGATACTAGGTAGGTGGATAGATACGTAGATAAACACGAGTTTACATAGATGATAGATAGATAGGTAGATAGATAGATAGATAGATAGATAGGTAGATAGACAGATAGATAGGTAGGTAGAGAGATAGATACATAGATTGATAGATAGGTAGGTAGATAGATAGATACAATTGTAGACACAATGAGAGAGGGAGAGATAGGTAAAGATAGAGTGGAAAATGGATCATATACAAAGAGAAGAAATTAGTGTGGAAACATGTAACATGTTCCATGGTTTATGTTTTTTTTTCTCTCTCTCCTGTCATCATTACATTTTTGAATCAGCAATCAATAACGCCTGTAACTTTTTATTATTATTATTTATTATTATTATTATTGTTATTATTATTATTATTATTATTATTATTATCATTATTATTATTATTATTATTATTATTATTATTATTATTATTATCATTATTATTATTATTATTATTATGCACATGCATCCTACCGCTATGACACACACTGTTGCAGCTGTTACCAAGTTCTACTGTTAAAGAATCTTCAAGGTTGAAGGTACATGGAGCTCCATGGTTGAACTGAAGAAAATTAGGAAGTGAAAAACACAGCTGTGCTACTGCTGCCCTCAACGACTTATCTGCCGGGAAAGACCACTGACACACAGATCGAGTTCAATCTGCACATTATACGTGTATGCACAGCGCTAGCGCAGCATGAGCACACAGTTGCAGAATGTTATTGCAGAATGCGCATGCACGTGTTCGCCAGATACAGATGGAAGAAATATATCAACTGACGAATTACCATTTTGATATTTAGGCTACTGTCTCAGGGTAAGTTTGTCGTTTTGCTATGTCTTCAGCCAATGCTGTCACAAAGTCATGTAATGTATGACATTCGGCATTATCGTGAAATTTGTCACCAGTGACAAATTTCCACAGCAGGACAATTTCGCCTTTGACAGCTCGCGTGTTCTGCGAGAGAGTGACTCGCACAATCGTAGTTAATCGCTGGAGGTCGCTGCGATCCACGATTGTGTGTTTCCCCGGTTCTTTTCGCTATTCCGTCACTCGCGCGATCTCATAATATATATATTTCTGTTCAAATGAAGTTTGAAAGAGTTAATGAATATTAAGTCAATATGGAAAATTAAATTGTATAAAGATATGGATTATATAACGTGCCAATATAGTCAATATTATGACTGATTGCCATCAAACACGATTTTATAGCAACACCAAGTACACTAGTACTGCAACTGCGCTCCGTCGATTGACTAGACTCCCTTTTTCCAGAGCTTATCAAGCGCCTAGCTAACCACTGATTATTCGTTAGCTCTTGTTTTCGTCGGGATGCATTTTTACAGGGAGGTGTGCCGGAAAATAAATACCCCGATCCCACCTCCCTGCTTTTCACTTGCACCTGTTCAAAAATTCTTTCTTACACCCACCTGCGTCCACCTAACTAACTGATCATAACAACAACTGCGGAGAACAACACTTGACGATTGTTTGAGGATGACTGTAAATGTTGTAAATGTACAGTGGTGGAAAAAGAAGTTTCTTTCGACGTTTTCTACTAAATAAGTCGTGGATTGTGACGTGATCCGTCTACGCTGAACTGGGTAGCATAATAACAGTGGTGGATTGCACTGCCGAGATGTCAACATTAACCAAGCTGTGGTTTTTCGCTATTTACCGCTGTGTGGCTAGTCCGATATATTGTAATTGATGTAAGCGAACGTGAAACATCGGGCCCATAACAACCAAGACCAGGTAAGCTCAAAGATTATTTATATTCCTTTTGCCGAGGTTTTGCCGATCCCTTTTTTGCTAGTAATATTTTGTTTTATGCAGAAAATAAACCTAAACAGGTATGCAGCCTTGTATACGATCAGACACTACAATTACAAACAAAAGCAAACTGTTGTATTGATTCTAATTGTTATTTCCCATAATAAATTTACATGCGTATGATGCAACGGCTACTAGATGCAACGTCTTTGTGAACAGAATTAAGATATATATATATATATATATAGACCTATATATATATATATATATATTTTTTTTTTATTCAGTATCCCTGATTTGCCATTTTATTTATATTGAGATGTAAAACCTACCGTATGTTTACGAGAAATTTGATGAAACTTACCGGCATACCGCATTCTCTCTTCAAATGTGCGTCGATCCTTTTCTAAAATTTATGGAGAGTAATCAGGACTTCTCCTTTGAAGGCCGGATATTCACATAATCAATACAGAAGGAGTAGTAGACGAACAGATAAATGCGTAGGTTCCTTGTAAATTTGACACTTGCTACGTAGTTTGCTGTTTCCGTGATCCAAGTGAACGAGTTAAGCCCTATTGGAAATCGCTGTCGGATGACGACCAATTTAGCACAAAGTTGGATTTTGAGTATGGATTGATCTTTTTCTCCGACGTTGTGCTTCCTTTTTTAGCGTGAATTGCCAAGTATCCCTCGGGATGGCGAAGTCTACTAGAACTGGCGCTAGATGTGCGCATTTTTTTGCCTTTACCCTTGCTATTGTTTTCTCCGTTTTTTCCTTTCACTGTCCAGGTGGTAGAGCTTGAGGCAGGCGGAGAGTGGACCCTTTTAGCTACTGGGTCGGATGCTAGCGTAGGGGCAACATTTCGTGTGTGAGCTGTAGGCCTGGAAGTTGATGGGCCAGCTTCATCTGAACTGACTGACGGCAGCGAATGCGAGGTAGATTTAACCGTCACATCAGACTGGACAGAAGTATCGACAGGATTGCCGTCTTCTTCGCGCATCACCTTCTCTCCTTCCGTGACATGCCAACTATCAAAAAGCGGCACCCTCATCTCCAAGTCTGGCTTTCGACGCAGAGAGTAATGTTCACGCACGAGATTGAAGAAGGCGGATATGACGTCGTTGCGATTCACCACAACCCTGTTCCGCCATATAACTTCACACAGATGGCTTTCAAATGTGGTTATTTTGCAACCATTGATGCGCCGAAAGTGGTCTTTTGAAATTTTCCACGAGCCTTCTATTGTGTTTGTATGGACCACTTTTTCCGCGCCGGTAGAAGTATTCCTGTACCGCTGAACGAAAGTATGCTTATGCTCAACTGTGAAGTGATGGTAACCTCGACTGTTAAGGCTGCTATACGCTTGCCACCCATCGGAGTAGATAGTGGAGCCCTTCTCTACATGTCTCTCGATGAGTGGTATGAGGGTGGTTTCATCCCTTCTCTCGACAGGATATAAAATCAAGCGATTGGATGAGCGCTCCACCATTCCAAATATCCATATCTTCAAACCGCGAGGGTCTCCACGATGGTACTTCGTTCGCCTGCCGAACAGACTTTCGTCTATTTCTATTTCTCCCCGTAGCTTCTCCTCCTCCCCGTAGTACAAATCGTGGACAAACTTCCTGCAGTGATCCCTTAGGAAATTCACCCAGTCCACTGCCGATTTTTTATAGTCCATGCCGGACTGTATGGCGCATCGATGAAGTGACGATCCCAGAAGCCATTCACGAACAAACACCAGCAATTCCCGAACGTCGAAATGAACTCCTTCAAAAATCGAAAATTTGTGAGAGCTGTAGTTTGTCTCATGCTTCCATGTAGCAGATCCCCTACACCTCCAAATTTTCCCGCCCTTTCTGCTCTTGGCGCTCACCACTTTGCAAGGTTTCCCACACTTTTCGCAGAAGAAATTTGCCGCAATGAGGCCGTTCTGCTCCAACCACTTGTACAAGACAGCATCCTCTTGCGATAACAAAAAATGAAAAGAAAATGGATTCCGAAAATGGCCGAAATGCAGAGTGTCGACGCTCTCCACCTTGGTCTTCCAAGACATGATGAATACCGCGTGTTCTCCAAACGGATGCGCGAGTACGAATGGCAGCAGTCGCTTTCCAGCTACGTGGCTCAGTGGTGGCGTCATTTGCAGACCGCACCCTAATTCAAATCATTGGCATTCATGAATATAAAATAGACATTATAAAAAAGACACGTTTCTTACCTTAGAAGACCGTACCTACTAATATTTGGCGTCATATCCGTATGAACCCTGATTGGATGCGCGAGTACGAATGGCATCAGTCCCTTTCCAGCTACGTGGCGCAGTGGGGCGTCATCTGCAGACCGCACCCTTATTCTAATCATTGACATTCATGAATATGAAATGAAAATTAAAGAAAAAAGAGCCGTTTCTTACCTGAAAAGACCAGAACACCTAGTAATATTTGACGTCACCGTTTAAAAACTCATATCGTCTAGTTGAAACGTTCCATGCGTATAATTTGTACGCTCTTCCATTTTCAAAGAGTCTAAATAAAGCTCTGAAATGACATGTGGCTGCTCGATCCCTGCAGAGTCCAAGCAGGTCTGCCCACTCCATAAATACTTCGGGATTTAGTCCATTCACAAAGACGAAGGCTGCCACCAAGCACCGCTGCCAGTGTGTAATATTTTTTGTCCAGAAGTAACGTCTAATTTTCCGTGGCCATCGGCTCGCATTACCAATGATATCCTGAATGTCACTCCACAGAATGTAGATGTCCCGGTTTCTTGATGTCATTGTAATTTACCCGGTTACTCGACAGACACTTGCCAACAAATGCCCAACGTTTTGAAAGATGGAAAGACGTTCGTATTAGCTCTTCGAAGGGAGTCGCAGAAAGCATTTGAATTGCACTCCAGCGCACCTCTGAATTATATTTATGAATAATTAATTATGCGAAGAACGTCAAGCATGTTGAGAACTTCACCACATGATCCCTTGAATATTTGTTATTAAGGCAAAGTGACTCTATATACGGTGTATATACTTACGGAATTTGTCACCACCACTTTCATACTAAATAAATCGTTGTTAATCTGTTCATTCCATCAATCCCACTTGTCTCCTCTCTTCAGTACATGTACTAGTCTGTACTATCAGATACTAGTAGTTATGCTATCCAACATAGATCACATCACACTCTACGATTTATTTAGTGTATGCTGCTCAAGGAAACTCTCTATATACTGATCGTGGAATTTGTCACCACTACTTTCCTACTAAATAAAGCGTAATTAACCTGTTTCTTCCATCAACCCCACTTTTCCCTTCTCTTCAAGACCACTCTGCCACTTTCAGAATGTTATCCTATCCAACATATACGAATCAGAGTAGAAAACTCTCTATATACTGATCGTGGAATTTGTCACCAGCCCGTGTTAACTGGTCCCCAAATCCCATAGGCGGTGACAAATTCCACGATTAGTATAACTAATCGTGGAATTTGTCACCAGCCCGTGCTCACTGTGTTGCGTTCCTATGGGCGGTGACAGATTCCGCGATAGGCCCTTCAAAACATAAATGAATCAGAGAAGGAAACTCTCTATATACTGATCGTGGAATTTGTCACCACCACTTTCCTACTAAATAAAGCGTAATTAACCTGTTTCTTCCATCAACCCCACTTTTCCCTTCTCTTCAAGACCACTCTGCCACTTTCAGAATGTTATCCTATCCAACATATACGAATCAGAGTAGAAAACTCTCTATATACTGATCGTGGAATTTGTCACCAGCCCGTGTTAACTGGTCCCCAAATCCCATAGGCGGTGACAAATTCCACGATTAGTATAACTAATCGTGGAATTTGTCACCAGCCCGTGCTCACTGTGTTGCGTTCCTATAGGCGGTGACAGATTCCGCGATAGGCCCTTAACTCTCGACCAAACTCTAGTGTCGTTGAGTTTGTCACCATATTCGGCCACTCCTACTAAATAAATCGTAATTAACCTGTTTATTCCATCAACCCCACTTTTCCCTTCTCTTCAAGACCACTCTGCCACTTTCAGAATGTCTCCTATCCAACATAAATGAATCAGAGAAGGAAACTCTCTATATACTGATCGTGGAATTTGTCACCACCACTTTCCTACTAAATAAAGCGTAATTAACCTGTTTCTTCCATCAACCCCACTTTTCCCTTCTCTTCAAGACCACTCTGCCACTTTCAGAATGTTATCCTATCCAACATATACGAATCAGAGTAGAAAACTCTCTATATACTGATCGTGGAATTTGTCACCAGCCCGTGTTAACTGGTCCCCAAATCCCATAGGCGGTGACAAATTCCACGATTAGTATAACTAATCGTGGAATTTGTCACCAGCCCGTGCTCACTGTGTTGCGTTCCTATGGGCGGTGACAGATTCCGCGATAGGCCCTTCAAAACATAAATGAATCAGAGTAGGACACTCTCTATATACTAATCGTGGAATTTGTCACCATCACTTTCCTACTAAATAAAGCGTAATTAACCTGTTTCTTCCATCAACCCCACTTTTCCCTTCTCTTCAAGACCACTCTGCCACTTTCAGAATGTTATCCCATCCAACATATACGAATCAGAGTAGGAAACTCTCTATATACTGATCGTGGAATTTGTCACCAGCCCGTGTTAACAGCAGCTAAAATCCCATAGATGGTGACAAATTCCACGATCAATATATAGAGAGTTTGCCGAGAGTTTCCTATATACTGATCGTGGAATTTGTCACCACCTATGGGATTTTGGCTACAATTAACACGGGCTGGTGACAAACTCCACGATCAGTATATAGAGAGTTTCCTATGAAAATTATTTATATTACAAGTTAATGTGTCTGAGCATTCATCGTCCCGCCAGGAGATAGTGTATCAATAGGTAAATGCGTGGTGGATACAAAGAGATTATACCTATAGAGTAAGTAGTCGCCATACGCGTGCGTACAAATAGTGCGTCCAAAATTGAAGAGGGAGCGCACACTCAGCTCCTGGCACTGGATCTAAGTCTACGTTCAAGTCATATCTTCTCATATCATATCTGGAATGATATGTTATTCTTCATTACACATTTTCATTTTCAGAATCTCAATGTGTTTATTTGTTTGAATATTAGTTTTTACGATGGTATCATATCATTTGAACCATTTGGTAGAGTCCAGACCTTTTTGTTGTTCGCAAAATAAAGAGTGGGAACTTGGGTGTAGACTAGACAGTACTTGAGCATTATGACGTTTGTTTCGCGTACATTCCCACTCAAGCCATAAAATCAAACAACCTCAGCACCATTATGACGCTTAAACATGACCATTGTGACGTCACAATAAAACAACGCAAGGTCACTGCGCCGAATATTCAAGTCGAGCGCATTAAACAGTGCGCTGCCAGGATCCGTGCAATGGCGGCTCCCACAACGGGAAATGGCAGCTCCCTCGCGCGGCTGCCTCCCCACTGGACTACGCCCTCTTGTGTTATAATCTCTTTGGGTGGATATCTGTCACCGCTTGCCTCTTGTGTGAGGAGAGCTTCGCACGCACCGAACAATAGCTTTCATTCAAAATCACGGAAGCGTGCAAGCGGTCTGATATTCGGGTACGTGTTAGAAGATGTCACCAGTGACAGAAAACACGATATGGCCTGACATTCCAACGTTGCTCACATTCCCAAAACAAAGACAAAGGCAAAGATTTTAGAGACTTGTGGGAGTTTTGGAGTTACTGCCTGTGCCTTCCCATCGACAGGCTGACGTGACGATGGCCCGTGTCTGTCGGCGCAAGTATCGGGGGTTCGTGCTCTGATCAGCGGCACGATCGAATGAGCGGGTCGCAAGCAAGGATGAAGGCGAGATGTTGACCGATTGACGTTGCCTTGGCAATAAATTGGTACGATTAAAGATAGGCCGGCATACTCGTGAAATAGGCCCCACCACTGCGTGTCCGTACTAATACTACGGCAGCTCACCTATTTATACTCGTGAATTCAGCCCCACCGTGTGGCGTTCATCGGTAGGTAAGCACGGCGGTGGGGCTTCCTTCCACAGTATAATACTCGTGAATGCGGCCCCACCAAACGGCGTTTACGCGAAATTGATACAGCGGTGGGGCCGATTTCCACAGCATAGCATCTTTCGTCCTCTCTTTCTTCTCGGAAGGACTCCCTAATGTCCCTCGACTAATTTAACGGCCAATTTAACCATAAATACAACCCTACCTAACCCTATACCCTAACCCTAACCCTAGGGCCTAGGACCTACCCTTGCTTGCTAACGCACGGGTACACGCGCACTGCGGTGGGGCCTATTTCACGATTTTGCCGATAGGCCATTTTTGCGTTATTGAAATTCGATACAGTGGTCAGTGTTCTAAAGTTACATGGCCAGGACAAGACCTAGTTTCAGTAGGGTCTGACTTTTTGTGTTGTTTTTGCTACTTCTCGGGTGATCAGTGTTGGTATGGCCTATAAAAATATGGCTATACCGTATGGTAAATTTACTGCTTGTGTGGTGCTAACGTTAGTGGTATTGTCTGGTAGGACCTCCTGCTGGTAAGGGTTAGAGAATGAGAAGTGGATCTGGAAGCCAAAACTGTGAATACCAGTAGTCCAGTACCTTTGAAGGCTTTGTTTGTTAAATGATGGCTTGTTTCAATATCCTGGGCGATTTTGGGAAGGAAGTAGCAGCAGCAAGAAAAGAAAAGTAGCTATTAAAGATGTTTCTTGCTTGTTGGCGATTTTGGTCTAGACAAGTGGCAGCAAAAGCCCCCCACCCCCACCCCCCCACCCCCATCCTGAAAACAAATCAATGTCCCTGTTCCCAAAGTTGGCCCCCACATTAAAAATAAGGCAGTGTATACAACCACACGCGTGTATCTTTACCATCCAGCCACACGAGTGTGGATAAGGCAGTGTATACAACCACACGCGTGTGTCTTTACCATCCAGCCACACGTGTGTGGTTGTAGCCATGGCCCAAGTCGCTGGATACAGCCACACTCGTGTGTAATGTACAGTGTGTACATATCCACACACACACTCCACAGGGAGGAGCTGAACGCCGTGCGTGTCAAACGCACATGAACACCAGAGAACCAGCTTGCTTGCTAGCAAAGCGATGAAAGTAACCTCATTTTCATACCTTCTAATATTAAAAAAAGTTACAACTGCCGCTAAATTGGGGGACTTCGGATTGACATCGCCAGTGTAAAGGAGTTAGACTGCTGGTGGTAGGCCCTACATCGTGACTTCGGGTGCCATCGATCGCTCAGCGCAGCAGCAGCCTAGCCAGCGCAGTAACCCCTTGTGCCACCGCCCGCACCAGCAGGGACCCGCGCGTCGGCCGCCACCTGTGCATATGCTAGGTGCACGATTTGTGATGACCACGACTGTACCCGAACAAATGAAGGTGAAGGGACGATGCATGATCAATCGTAAATCAAAGTGCAAAATCAATTGTAACTTTGCTATTTATTTTGAATTCATCTTATCAAATAAAGAAAATAAGAGTCAAGGTTAAAGTGAAAAAGTAAATTGTCTAGATGGTAGAATAATATCAAATGAAATTAATCTAGGAGGCAGGTTCATCGCGTCGCTTTGCGGTGGTACACAACGTCGTGTGTTGATGTGGCCATACACAGCTTCTTCCCCGCTACACAATATAAAGCTTCTCCGTGTGTGTGGATATGTACATTTAATACACACGAGTGTGGCTGTATCCAGCGACTTGGGCCATGGCTACAACCACACTCGTGTGGCTGGATGGTAAAGACACACGCGTGTGGTTGTACACACTGCCTTAAAAAATAATGTAGAGCCGCCCATGCAACTAGTAAGACATGACGACGTTTGATCTAGGTTAGGTACCAGGGTATATGCAAATTGATAAAAATTGAGTCAAAAGGGGCCTGAGCTTTCGATCCTAGCAGAATCTTCGTCAGAGGCAAAGAACCCCATCTACTTATTATACTGTATAGACCCATGTATGTTTTGATATGGTTATTGCATTTGTTTGTTGACTCTCACTTTCATTTTGTTGCCTCCTCTTGGTACACCTTTTTAGGGCTGGCTGCTTGCTCAGCTCCCCCCCCCCCCCCCCCCCAATTGCTGTTGCTCTTTCATTCTTTTCCTTTCTTTATCCCTCTGTTGTTCCTTTATTCTTGTTTGGTGTTGCCTCCCTATTCATCCTTATCCTTCAAATGTTGTGCCCTTTGTCCTCCAGATCTTCACTGACCCTCCTCTGCCTTTTGTCTGTCCACCCTCTGGTTCTAATCCCCCTCCCTTGACTTTACCTGTTGGGCCCCGTGCCCATGACCTCCTACCCTCCCCTTTTGTTTTCTTTGTTCTGTGTCCCTAGCCTGTCCCTGACTGTTCTTGTTGTGTGCATTATGTGATTGCTTTCCCTGCCTGTTTGTCATTTTGCCTTTGAAGATTTTGCTAGGATCGAAAGCTCAGGCCCCTTTTGACTCCATTTCAATCCATTGGCTTGTCACTATGGGATGAGCAGTTTTCAGCAGCTTTTTTTTTTTTTTTGCTACGCTTGATTAAAAATTGATAGCATTTTTGGGTGGACCTAGCAAGACACTCTGAACGAGGTGAGCACTCCACTCTTTCAGTCAATTTGTGAAGTTATAGCGATAACTGTTGGAATTGTAATAGTGGGCCATGATAAATATAGAGACCTGTCTATTACAAATTAAATTTTCCGTGTTTGCGACAGGGTGCCTATTTGCAGCAGGGGCAGTTTCATTCATTGATGAAACTGCCCAATCTACAGCCTAGTAAAGGTGTGAGAGTGACCATACTTCCCATAACACTTGCAAGTAACTTCTTGCTTTTGTTCGAAAGTGGGACTGAGTACACTCGATGCTCCATATGGGCTGTTTCATCAATGAATGAAACTGCCTCTGCTGCAAATAGAATAACAACCCTGTTTGTGGCAGGCCATGTACAGGGTGCCTATATTTGCAGTAGGGGCCGTTTCATTCATTGATGGAAAGGTGCAAGGTGTCACTTCCCATAACACTTGCGAGTGAAACTCCTGCTTGTGATCTAGTTGGGACTAAGCACACATTATGTTATAGCTGTTTTATTGATGAATGAAACTGCCCTTGTCGCAAACAGGAGTATTTACTACTCTGTCACTAACAGGGATTATTTTTTTTCCCCTCTCTCTCAATACCGATATCTTCAATATTTTTCATTTTTGTTTGTTTGTGGGTGATTAGTTTCTGGAATATCAGTCAAAGTGGAAATTTTGCAGAGAAATGAAATGGCTGTGAAATATGTTTGTGAAATGTGTCTGATTGATAGGTCTTCAGAGGTGTGTGAAAGCAGGCAAGGTCGGAGCTTGAGAAATGCTTGATGCTGGAGAACCACGGATACTACCATTACCAAGGATGCAGAAGAGACATTACCCGCAGCATGACATCGCTGTCTGCAACCAAGCCAAGCAGCAGGCAGTTGGTGGTGGTGATCCCTTCTCGGGCCACGCCCAGGGATCGTCGTGCATAGAAGGTTCATCGGTTAACACTCCCACTGGGGTCACTGGTCTCGGTAGCACTGATGATGACAGTGCAAGGTAGGTCTACCTGTGTGTGTGGTGTTACGATTCCCCACAAATTGTTGAAACTTGTCTTACGATAATCAAGCAAAATACAGTGTAGTGGAACCACCTCATAAAAAAAAGATTGGATAAAACCCATAACAAAATCCTCTTATAATTAGGTGGTATTACAGGTCCCAAATCTTTCTATTCTTTGTGTAGGACCATCTTGTCATTGTTTACTTTTTTATATATCTGCTTTGTCCACTCTCCTTTTGTTCTCTGCCTAGACCTTGTATAAATTTGCATTAGTTTGCTTATCCGCACTGGCATTAATATATTCACTTGTCACCTCCATGATCATGGCATTGCTTAGGATACCCTTCCCCTTGTTAAGTTTTACCACCATTCTTTCTCTGTTCTGATGAGGTGTCTTCACTCATTCCATCATGCCTGATTCTTGAGTTGATCCCAGACAGCTCCCATTCTTATGTGATCACCCCTCCTACTTCTATCAGCTCATGCTCTTCTTTACCAAGGACACCTTGATATATTGAATTAGACTGCTCCACGTACTCTATTAGAGTCTTACATTCTTTCTATTTTTATTGGTTCTTTTAGATGAATTCGAATATATGCAGATACTGTTTATATAAATGATGTTCATTAAGAAGTTTTACTGAGGGTGAGTAGCCCTAGAATAAACTCAGAGCACTACCAGAAAATGAAATGCTAGTGTTGTACCTTTTTTCTTCCCCAACCCCATTTAGTTGTGCTGAGTTTCGCTGCCACGTGGTCGGCTGCGAGCAGTCCTTCAGCAGCACACGAGACTACGAGGAGCACTACGGAGTGTGCCATCGGTTCGTGTGTCGCTACTGCCGGCGCTTCTATCCCACCGACCGCCTCCTGGGGATCCACCTCGAGGAGAGCCACGACTCGCTCTTCTCGCTTCTTGCTGCCAAGCAGCCGATGGTAAGATGCAGACACGTGTCTGGGTAGTTACTCACCGGCAAAAATAAATTTTTCATGAAAATTCAAAGTCCATCGACTTGATACTGACATATGTTACGGGTAGTAATTATTCCCCATGCTTTCTGAAAGCAGTTAGTCACTTGCTCTGTCAATAGTGTCATTATGAGAAAAATGAAAGCATGTTGAATTTTCCTTACATTTTCTCTATACTGATGCATTGTTTCTCTATAGCATGATGAATTTTCCTTATTCTCGACACTATTGTCCACACATGATGTCATAAACACATGATGTCAGGAACTCCTTGTCCAGTGGTTCCAACACCAAAACTTTAGAAATTCATAACTTTTGCATCGATTGTCTGATCTTCCTCAAACTTTCACTGATGTGTTCTACTAATATTGCTGCTTTCACTCTATCCACATTGATCTTTGTGTTTTGGTTTCCTTTAAAAGAGGAGGGTATGACAGAGGGTTAATATTCTTTGGGCCCCCCCCCCCAAAAAAAAAAACAACAACAACAACAAACAAACAAACAAACAAACAAACAAACAGTGCTTCAGCTCTCATGATTTGAATTTTTAATTCAGTAAAATGGATTGGTTTGGTCTGGACAGCAACAATTGTAAAATGAAATTTTTATTGTCACATGCGTATTTCATGCTGTGCTTCATTGTCAATGTCAATCTCTTTCATCGATCAGTATCGCTGTCTGGAGGAGAGCTGTGGGCAAAGTTTCATGGAGGCGGGGCAAAGGAGAGAGCATCTTGTGCATTGCCATGGTTACCATGCAAACTTCCAGTTTGACAGAAGGTGATTGACTTCTTTTATGAAGATATGTTACCACTGATAGCATTTGTCTCCTTTGTTGGATAGCATTGAAGTTCACATGACATCGCTGGGGCCACAAGACCTTATATTTTGGTGAAAATGACTTTTTTGGATTAAAGGTCCTGTTTACCTTTGGGAGCAGTGATTTTAAAAATTTTCAAGATATCACATTTGAGGCATATGGGTAAGTCTGTTGTATCACAAAATACCCTACCATATAACCTTTTTGCAACAAAGCCTAAAATATAAGAATATATCAGTATTTTGTCAATAAAACATAACTGTAGACGGTTTAGTCTGGAAACATCTTTATTATAACTATTGTTCACATTTTGTGTATTTAACGATACTTAACATTGATTATACGGATTCACATTTTTACAGTGGTTGTTTCTATCCCTAACTCACATCTTAGAATTATTTTAAAGCACTAATGCTGGGTTTTTGTTTCATCTGCAAATGGTAAATTATGCCTTTAACCCGTTGACAATGAATTGATTTTGCTATAACACACGTTTCCCATAGACACCTGTCTGAGTATATTCGGGTTAATGGTCAAATAATCAAACTAGAGAGGGGCCGTCAAAGGCGGCAGACCCACGCCTTGTACAAAGTCGGGGTAAACATACTGTGCATTCGGTCATCTACCAGAATTCGGTCACTTAATTGCCAGTGTCCTTTATCACCAGCCAGTGCGTTCTACCAAAGATCGTACACTGAAGTGTACGATCTTTGGTTCTACAGTCACATCACACGCAAATCACATCATTTCACATACGGTAACACTCATTCACCACAGGAAAGTCCTTTAGTCTCCTCCAAAAATCCATCGAAAATCCCAAATTCCACCGTCAAAAGTGCAGATTCGGAACTTTTCCAAGCGCGCGCGAATTAAGTCCAGTTTTAAGAGTATTGTCTATGCGACGGGTCGCCGAAAAAGCGCAAAAAATCGAGAAATACGCCGTTTTCTTGCGGGATATTTTGCTTATAGCAAGCCGAGAGTGTGTTGATATCAAAGGTCGTATGAGTGTACGATCTTTGATGGTATCCACAAAAGCGCAAAAGAAAAACAAAATTTACGTACCCCCTAGGCAATTACCCCTATGATTAGTGTCTACGGGAATTATTCAATGCAAGGGTTAAATGCAAATGTCTACTTCACCAGTATTCGGTCACCAACGAGCGCCGCAACATCCCCGATGCTATTTTGCACCAACAGGGTAGAGCGCGATGCATTTTCAGCGGCCTTGCACACGCATTGACATTGAGCGTGCATATCGTGCAGTGTGACTGCGACCGAGCAAATGCTCCTCCAACGAAAAAAACAATCAATTTTAATTTAAAAAATCATCAAAATACGGGCCAGTTTGTGACGACGGAGAACGAACTTTCATAAATCCAGAAGGACATAGTCCTTCAAATAGGCCTAAACGTAAATTTCGGAATTCTTACGAACATTTGAGCAGCGAAGTCCGATCGTTTGGGAGTTTATGTTTTCGTATGGTAGCGGAAAATCGCAAAGTGAGAAACGGGATATTTTCGGAGTGGTCACTATACCATGGGGTCAAAACTTAAAGGTCGCACAGAATTTGCAAGGGTCAACCGATTATCACCAAAATCTAATCGATTCTTTCCTGTCATTATCCAGACATCCCCTGAACATTTCGTGCAAATCCGTTTACCCGTTCTCTTGTTATCTTGTACACAAACAAACAAACAAACAAACAAACAAACAAACAAACAAACAAACAAACAAACAAACAAACAAACAAACAAACAAACAAACAAACAAACAAACAAACAAACAAACAAACAAACAAACAAACGGAACCCTTTACATAACCCCCTGCCGATTTTCATCGGCGTGGGTAATAAGTGATGACCTGTCCAGGGGCCCGTTTCATAAAACTGTCATCAGTGACAACTGCCACATTTCTATGACAAATTTGCTCTCAGCCAATCAGATGCAAGGATTTCAGTAGCTTTTCACATCTACGACAACTTGTCACTGATGACAAGTTTTATGAAACGGGCCCCAGATCCTAGCTGTCTTACTCTAAAATTTGAAGCAATGAAGGCATGTCAAAGGAAAGGGGTATCCCATTTCATAGAGTGCTTTGGCTGCCATATTTTTTTGCTCTCCTGAACATTTGATATTTTGAAGATATGAGGTCTTGTCGCCCGATAAAGATTGTACCTACACAGCGATTTTCAAATGATAGACTTGAATGAGACTATCAAGAAGTATATTTTGGTAACTAACAATTATATGCAAATATATACAATAATCATATATGAATGATACGCCTCTTAACCTCAAGAACAACAGCAAAGCAATTATGTGTGAAACTGACTGAACTTTTGCCTTTTTCCACCTCCTGTAGGCAAGGCAAGAGATCTGTCGATCAGACTGGGGGCTGTGAAGAGAGCAGGGAGGTTGCCATGATGACCGAAAGGAGGAAATTAATGGATCATAGGGGAAATCAAAGGTGGGCAGATGTTTCCCTGGTATAATGTTTTATTTCCTTGAGGAGAGACTAACATGCTGAATAAATGAAGACTGTTTACAGTGTATGTACATTGCATCCAACAACTTCAGTTGTTTGGTCGATTGATATACTGTAAAACGAGGAATGTTTGCGTGCATTTTAATTTCGCGAATTTCGTGAGCGCCAAGATTCGCGAAATTAAAATGCACACGTAATTTTTTGCCAACACTATATGCATTGAACGCCAGTGGCAATTCGAAAAAATATCATGTCACGAAAAAGGCCGCCGGCTCCAATTCACGAAAATTTCGTGTCGTGAATATATTATGTTTTACAGTAGTACTCATTATCCTATTTCCTAGGTCTCTTTTGTACAGTCTTTGTGTTTTTGTAGTGGTGTATTAATTTTCGTAAGTTGTTTTTGGCTTTAGATTCAATATTAGTTTGGATATATATAACTAAAAAGATGGATGGTGTACCGGTATATATATATAGGGTGTACAGCAGTTGCGCTGTAGATGATGTAATGTACTAAAAGTGCTGTGAAACAACTGAATAGTTTGTAAGATTGCTATACAAATATAATTATTGTATTGTTCTCTGTTACGGCTTGATCAGTAGGTCTGAATAAAATCTTTTGGACATTTATTTATGTCAAATGAATTAAGTTTGTCTATTTGAAGGTTGGTCTGGTACAACGTCCATCTTTGCTGTTCACTTTCTGTACAGATCTAGGAGAGCCCCAGACACCATTTCCTTTGGTATTGGAGAAGCGGCCTTCTTCCATGATCCTGAGATGGATTGGGATGCTACTTGAGACGTCTTTGTTGCCGTCTGTTGTGGGTAAGAAAAAAAAAACCCTCGGTACAAGAATAAAGACACTATAGTGCCTCTATACAGTGTGACTAGAGCACACAAGTTACAGCTGTATGTGCCTTTCCCTGACTTTAGAAGCAATTCATAAATACTTGCCATCAGGCATGCCTGACAGGAAAACAACAGTATACTGTATATGCTGAATATTTCGCTAGGTTTTTATTTTCGCGATTTTCATGAGTCAGGTGCTATTCGCGAAATTAAAGACACGCGAAACTATTGACTCTCATCACGCTATGAATGTGACGTACGCCCATACATTTCTCCGTTCGGTAAAGGACTCCACGATCATGAATTTAACCTCTCACGAAATCGTCGGGAAGTTCCGATTTCCAAAAAATTTAGACTAGCTAAATATATGGCATATACGGTACTACTATGTACATATGATTGACTGTACTTACATGGGGATTGCCTGTAGGAGGCATTTTGATTCCAAACAGACATGTGGTCACAAACACATAAACTTTGTTACTTTTTTTTTGTTTTTCAGTAATCTTTATTTGATTTCTATAATTCGATGTAACAAAACATTCATCTTGAAAGTTTACAACAGTATTCAACCAACAATGATTAATCAAAAAAAAAAAAAAAAAAATCAATACATAACCTGATAATCATAACATATCTTAAATTTATATACACACATGGTCACACACACACACACACACACACACACACACACACACACACACACACACACACACCTACTCATGCCTTGATAATTTCAAGTACAATAAATGGAAAAAGAAAAAACAAGGATAAGAAAAAAATGGAAAATGTGAGAAAAAGTAATAAAAACTTTAAAAAGGAATTGATGTCATTTCATTTTTCTTTCCCGACTTTTATCTTGATTCATGCTGTGACTAGAGGACCTGTCTAGAGCATGAAATGGTCAGTGATGGTCAAAAGGAAGAAGAATCAGCTGACCTCACCCACAGGACACCAAGGAGGATAGCAACCTGCCAGCAAGGCTGATAGCCCACCTCGTGAGCTTTGTGGATGGCATCCTGAGAGGAAGGCTGTGTGAGTCAACATCAAGATGCAGAGATATCAGCTGTTACATTTTTTGCAGGACCAGTATTTGTTCTGTTCTTTCTTCTTCTTCTTTTTTTTTTTCTTTAGGGGGGGGGGGGGGTGCTAAAATTAATGCAGATTTCATGGAAAATAATGTTTTCCCCAAAATTGTATTCCTACACATGTCTCGTGCAGGAAAGGTGAAACTTAAATGTGTTTAAAAAAACACACACACTTTTTCCACGCTCAGAATACGGCGATATTGTTTGCAAGGTTGGCACTCCCAAAGATGTAGTGCCGACACACAGACAATCTGGTGTGTGCAGGCCTGTTCTGGTCTTGGTCTTCATTATCCAGGGTAGCCTTTTCAGTGTTGCCACTGCTCTACCAGAGGGCCCTGCCAATATCATTAACCTAGCATTGCCAGGTACCCATTTATACACCTAGGTCGAGAGGAACATGGTGGGTAGAAACATTATGTCCAAGGACGTAAGCGCTGGGCAGAAATTGAATGTGGATCCTCCGATTGGGAGTCAGGAGTCTTATCCATTATGCCACAGTGCCCCCATAGTTCACAGATTGTGATAAAGTAAGAAATGATCACTGTTTTGATGGATGGATATATGACTACCCATGGTGGGTTGTGCAGGTAATACCACTCTCTGGAGAGAAAACTCCAACATCAGGACTCAGCAATACTTTGGAAAACTTTTATATTTTTTTTTAACCATTATTTTTTTTTTTTTCCAGCATAATCATGCTGGCAACAATGGGTAGAAGGAAGCCAACCTGTGTGTGTGTGTGTGTATGTGTGTGTATGTTATAAAATGTGTTATCTGGTGGTAGTTGTTATGGAGAGAGCACACAAAGTTCTTACAGCTCTTCCAATTGTTTTTTTTTCTTTATTCTTGCTCAATGTAAAGAAATATGTATTTCTTCAAATTTTTCAAATCGAGATTTGTTGAATTATGTTTGTGTAGCAAACAAATGATACATCTGTAGGTCATGAATTTCAGTTACTGATGTAAAAGATTTTCAGAATCTACACCAGGAGGAAAATGTGAAATTTTGTACTTTTCAGTATGTTTTGCATCCAAACCTGATAAGCTCACTACTTATATGTTGTAAAAACTGACAAGTCCATTGCAAATCTTGCAGGTCAAACTACTTCCTCATTTTTTTTAGAAGTGCTCGCAAAGTTTGGTACACACATTAATCATGGGATTGATGGGTGTAAGACACAATTTTTAGATGTGTTGGATATTGGATTGCCATCGTAACGACATATAATGGTAATAAATCAGCGCAAAATATTGCGTATTGAAGTACTTTGCATTTCATGAGTAATGAACAAGAAATTTAACACACATTAGCCATAAGGAGAAGATGTGCAAGACACATTTTTATACCCCCGCCAAACGAAGTTTGAAGGGGGTATATAGGAATCAGCGGACGGTCGGGCGGTCGGTCGGGCGGTCGGGCGGTCGGGCGGTCGGTCCGTTGCAAATCTTGCGTCGCGAACTACTTCCTCAGTTTTCAACTGATTCCCATAAAATTTGGCACAGATGTGTGCCTTGGGTTGTAGATGTGCAAGACGTATTTTTTGACAGTACCCAAAAGTACGTTGCCATGGTAACGGCATATTATGGGCAAAAATGGGTACAAATCTTGCGTCGCGAACTCCTCCCACAGTTTTTGATCAATTTTTATGATATTAGGTACAGATGTTCATCTGAATATGTTAATGTGCAAGACACATATTTCCGCAGTGGCAAAAAGTGCGTTGCCATGGTAACGGCATGTTATTGGTAAAATATAGGGCAAAATGCTTCATGGCAAAACTGCTTCATCAGTGTTCTTCCAATTCTCATGGAATTCATTTTGAATGTTTGTCTTAGGATATAGGTCAGCATGACACATTTCTTGACAGTGACAAAAAGTATGTTGCCATGGTAACAGCTCACATATTATGAGCCAAAATGATGGAAAATTTTGTGTTGCAAACTACTTCCTCAGTTTTTGCCCAATTTCCATGAAACTTGGTACAGATGTGTGCCTTTGGTTGTAGATGTGCAAGACGCATTTTTCGACAGTACCCGAAAGTACGTTGCCATGGTAACGGCATATTAATGGCAGAAGATCAAGGAAAGATCTTGCGGATTTAACTACTTCCTCAGTTTTTTTACCAAAGCTTATGAAATGTTGTTTTGACCAAAGCTTATGAAATGTTGTTTGGTGGGGGTATAACCAGTCGCTGTAGCGACATTTCTAGTTTTATGTGTTAGAAACTACATTACCATGGTAATGGCATATTATGGTCACCGCTGAATGAGCTGACCCCTGCCCTATTTCAGAGCTGTGTGTTGATAGACCAAGCTCACTATGATGATCTCTGCTGTCTTGTCTTAAACTGATGTTCAATGTCTGAATTGTAGTACAACATCAGACTTCCCAACCATTCTGAATTTGGAGGAAAGAATCTGAATTTTGACCATTCCCAGCTCGTGATTCAATAGGAGTTTCCTATTTTTCTTGATAATTTTACTGCACACTCCTATGGAAACTGCTCTTTCTTTCCTACTTTTGAGCCAGATTATCCCTATTTTTCAGTCAGAAAGGTTGGGAGGTGTGCAACATGGTCATCATGCAAGTGTTTTCTGGAGTTAAATTCTCCCACTTGTCAGTCAAGATGTGTTTGTACTGTGAGAAGTTCCGATCAACATTGACACTGGACACTGTCATCCATATGGCATCCTTGGCAGTCCTAGCAAGATGAGGGTACTGGTTGGTCATTGAGTCCCAGAACTGTGGGAGATCGAGTGGGACAGGAAGTTCTGTTGCCTTCAACCATGTGTACATTTTCTTGCACCACAGCTGGCTCTGGATCGCTCAATCCTGGGATCCTCTGATAGTCAGTTTTATATCAACGGAAATGGATATCCCAGGTGCCTCGGATCGAATAAACATGCTGCCGTGTGAAAAGAGAGAGCAGGATGTTGTTTAACATACTTCTTAATCTTCTCAGAGGCTCCCTTGAAGACAGACTTGAAAGTTTTCACAATCTTGTCTCTGTCTCCCTTTGGCCTCTTGTCCAGCAACTTGTCAGTGTCTTCCCCAGAGGATGTTCTCTCTGTGCAGAGGGATGAAGAGACATCTTCAATTGTGTTGAAGACTGAGCGTGCTAGGCAGGGGATTATGGGTTCCTTCTAAACCGGTCAGTACTGCCACCAGCAGTGAGCGCATTGTTCAGTGCCAAGCAGTGCCCAGCAGTGTCCAGCAGTCAGCGCATCGTTCAGTGCCCGAGCTACAGTGGCGTCGCCGCTCGTAGCACTGCTCCTTCCTCCACCGCAACTGGTACGCTGAAATCCAGACATCGCGACGCTTGATTTAACAGTTTTTCAGCTTCTAACTTGTTGCAGATAACAAATATTCTTCTCACAATACAAAAAGCCACAAATCCATGGAAATGGACAGAAATATTTGAAAACTAGCATTGTAGGTCCCTACTATTCCCAGTTTACACTGTAGTTACATAATTATATAATATCAAAGGGGCTTGGAATGTTTTCTAATTTCAAAGGGGGGGGGGAATGGAGATCACTGACCCTTGAACAACCCCTCCCCCCAATGGTTCGCAGCTCCCTCCCCCCTCCCCAACATTAGAAAACGTTCTGCAGCCCCTTTAATATTGGGTCTATGTTTTATGTACATGTACATAACCCTGAACTGAACATCACACTGTGACGCCTCAACAATATTTTCTCTTCATAAATCGGTAATTAATTCAACCACCTCCATGTTTCAAAAGCTTTGTTGATCATGGAATTCAAGATTGGGTTCACGTTTCCTAGTTCCATGAAAAATGAAAAAATTCCAACAAATCTAAACCTCTTTTTTTGTTACTTTATTTCCTCATATTCATAAATACAGTGTTATTTTTGCAACATAAAATTTTCGCGAATCGGAGACGACGGTCTTTTTTGCAGCATTAAACTTTCGCGAATTGCCACTTGCATTAAATATATTGTTTAGAATCGCACACATTTTGCTTTCGCGAATATTAGCTCCTCGCGAAATTTGAGAAGGTTTCTTGCCCGCGAAATTTTTCTGCAAAATGAAATTCAGCATTTATACCATGAAAATACAAATTTTACGGAGGGCTCCTACTCAAATATCACTGAGTAGGTCCTGAGGGGTCATCTCTCCGAATTTTCTGCTTTTATCTGCCGTGTAACGGTAATCTCAAAATTTGACGTTAATCGACCTGACTAATTTGGGAGGATATTTTTCAAGCCATCTCCTTCATCGAACGAAAAAGAAGAATCCCTAGTAGCTCTGGTATCCCATACATTTTGATTAGAGCGACTGCCTGGGAGCATGGTTGCGAGTGGCTGCTCGCTCGTCGTAAGAATCGGAGTCATAATCGACATTGTCAGTAATTACTCCAGCCCCAATGTACCTTAGTTGGGCAAGCAGTATTTCAATGTCACTGTCATCATCATGAGTGTCCATGTCCTCCAAATCACTCCCATCACTACCCTCATCAGCAGCACAAGTATTATGTTGATGAGCAAAAGTCTGCAAAGGAATATCATCACCACTTTCTGAAGATGAACGTTGCATTGTACTGCTTACGCAGAAATGTATTTGTGGGACTGAACAGCACTGACGGCAATAATTGTAAAACCAGTAGGCTGAAAACCCCAAGATATTGCAAATATTGGGAATAAGTGGCAAAATTGTTGTCAGTTTTTTTTCAAGGAGGATTGATGGGTTCAGAAATATCTGGATTTGCGACTGACGATGAAATACTAGTATGCTGTGATAATCAGTGCCTGAAGTTTCGATGTTGGCGAGCTATAGCAAACTTTCAGAACAGGAGAACACAGGATGAGTGTGGTGACACTTCTTGTTGTTTACTCAGTCAAGCTTGCTTAGTAAACATCAAAGGCATTGAATTTCCTTCTAACTAAGACTCTTTCTTATAAAAGAACTCTTGCTCATGACATTATGTTGAATAAGTGATTTGGCAGCACTACCTATGCCATCAACTACCCCCTTCCCATGTGATATGGCAAACTGCCATTCCTATGTGGTGTTGTGTTCTTGTGCTGTCAAGGTCAAGAGAAGTTTTGCAATTAACTTAAAGTTGTTTTTTTAATTCAGATGATGGCGCATCTGTGAAAAGATGTGACTGAACCATCACCTGGAGCTTTTCTGACAAGATATCGCACAAATGTGTACACCGAATCCTTTCCCCTGTCATTAGTGTTTGATACAAACAAATGCAACTACTGTAACACTGGCCATTCTGGAAGATACAGTGTAACAGCAGTGAAGAAAGTGACTGAGTCACGTGACCACAGAGCAGTCTGGACTCTATTCTGATACTCACAGGGTGTAAGACATTGCAAAGTCCATTTGAATGACTGTCCTACCCCCTTTCTTTTTCTCTTCAAACGACATGACTTGGATTCGTTTTACACGAACATGTTCCTGAAAGTCTGGCAAAGCCGACCATGGTACATTTGTACCGTTTGGAGTTCCCCACAACACCCATCTTCTGTAACCTTTTTCAGCCTACCACTTTCTTGCTTTTTCCAAGTCATGAGACTCACTTCCTTTGCTGCATCTGATTCAATGAATCTCTTCCATGCACTTTCACCCCACACTCACTATATTTACCTCTCCAGCACTTGTCATGCATATCCTCAGAATTGCACGACAAACCTTTCCACAATTCATTGCTGTAAGTGATGCCAAGTCCTGCTAACAAGAGCGTGAAATTTCCATGCCGCGAGCACTTGCACAGATCCGCTGGTGTGTCTGTCAGCAATAGGATATTTGATGGCCACAACTTTGCCAAAGCAGAGTAGCTGATTCTGCGATCTGGGTGGTGTTCTTGAAATAATGCATGAGCCTCTTTTAATTTCATGGTGAGGTAAAATTTCATCATCTTCTTTTTCACGCCCTGTTCCCATACAGTTATTTCATCTTTCATATCAGGAGCTGTATAAAAGACACCCATATGAGAGTAGATCTTGACCACAAGCTTCTAATAGTTACTTTTGACAGAGAGTGAGTAGTTGATGATGATGGTGCATTTGATTGGATGTTCAAACCAGTTTTCCTTTCTAAGTTGCTGACTACTTCTTTCTACTTCCTGGGAGACTTGGGTAGTATCTTTTTCAGTTTTCTTGACCGCTTTGCCAAGATCAATTTAATTCCGTGAATAAACTAATAGGCTAAGAAGGGGATGAGGTGATAGAAGTACAGACTGTTGTGGACGTGGAGTCTCGGTTGACGATTCGCACATCCACAATGTACTTACCTGTTTCCGTGGTATTGTCCTTCAGTCTCTGATATCGTCTACGAGTAGTTGAGTTGGCACTAGTAATAATCTTGTTCGTAATATACACAACTTGTCTTCGTGAAAACCCGAGCACCCACTAATGGCACCCGGAAACGTGCCCCCTTATATACGGGTGGGCCCCCGGAAGGTGTCTATGGGAAACTACAGCGGGTCTATGGAAGGCCCCGCTATTCCCCATTTCGGGTGCTCCTACTACAAGACTGTAGGTGGGGATGATCTGTAAGAATGAGAGCTGTCTGGGCTCAATTGAAGGATCGGTTGCAAGATGGAATGAGTGAACACAACCTGACTAGAGAAAGAGTGAAAGTCGGTTCATAGCCTATTTTCTCTGTTGATAGCTGCAGAACTTTACTATAAATACACTTTCTGGGTTTCATCTTTCCTACACAATGGCATTACTTAGGTCTTTGGCTGTGAGATTGAATGAAAGACGCTCTCTGACGACATGAATCGCAAGCGCATCAGGATCTTGGTCTCATTCCTCAAGCATGAGTATTGCTCATGGAGGTTGTTACACTTCCTGAGTACCTCCCACTTGGGCCTTGGAATGGCATCCAAGGGGATGTCCAACTGCTGGTCACTTTCATGTTCAATGCCACAGGTATGTCTCCCAGGTTTACTACTTCCTCCAAATAGTTGGCCTTCTATTTCCAGCCGCAGCCCACTTGGTGGCCACCTCGTTGAAGAAGTCGGCTTCCACCCCTTTGTAAGCCGACCCTTCGATGGTTATCCACAGGGTAGCTTCGAGGTACCGGCTGAGGTGGTTCCACATCCTCGTCCGCACTCTATTCAGAGCCGAGAACTCTCACTCACAGTCTTGCAATGAAATTGTAGACAGACAAATCAGTAGTATATCGAAGAATTCTGCTTCTATACCTCTTTGTGAGCCTGCCCTTTGATGGCAATCCATAGCACGGATTCAAGGTACCGGCTGAGTTGGTTCTCCATCCTTGTCCGCACTTTGTTCAGGGCCGAGAACCCTCGCTCACAGTCTTGAAATGAAATTGTAAAGAGGCAAGTCAGCATTATTATATAAAATCGCTTGTTCTTACATTTAGCTATGGTGCTTTGAATAAGCATGTAATCGTCTGTCAGCCATCACCACCCATTTATTATACTGGGTAGCTTGCGCGGTAAGGTCTTTGGCGGTGAGGTTTCATGAAAGACGCTCTCTGCTATATGAGGATCTTCGTCTCATTGGTCCTCGAGGCTGAAGATTCTCATACAATTTTGGCATGAGCATTGCTCATGGAGGTTGTTACACTTCCTGCTGTACCTCCCATTGAGCCTTGGAATGACATCCAAGGAGATTCAACAAGTTGAGGATGTAAATTTTAAGCGATCACTACATCAAATGAATTCTACTGTAGACTCCTGATCCTCTGAACTGTGAGTGGTTCATTTCTTTGTTGCGGAATTCACTTGCAACTGCTATGCTAGAACCGACTCTACAGAGGGCTTGTGCTGCTAAGTTAACTTTCATATTTTGCTTTCTTCCATGCAATTACAATATAACCAGTTGTTTCAAATTGTTATCTGACATTAAAGCATGCTTTATTGTACTCCTATTTTCATATATTCTTATCTCACCTTGAAAGCCACTATTATGTGGAGACATGTATGTTTACATTTGTACAACAGTACATGTGATTGAACACGTGTGTATAGTTACACATCTTCAAATTCCATCGGAGTCGGTACATTATGTACAGCAGTCTGTTTTACATTGCAGATCTACATACAGTGAACATTTTTGTTATGCACTGTCATGCACTTTGTGTAGAATAAACAAAACCATCACTGTACGAGCTGAAATTTTCGCGGTGGTTTTATTTTCGCGAATTTTGCGAATCGCCTTTGAATCGGGAAAATAACAACGCGCGAATAACTAAGTTCAGTTCGACCCTCACAACCGCAAAATTAACAACACGCAAAAATGTCCTCCAAGAAGCAATTCGCGAAAATATCTGTACGTGAAAATTTCAGCTCGTACAGTATGTTATTCAAGAGATGACTAATCTGCCTTAGTTGCATCTACCTTCTTGTCCATATATCTTGTAATCAAATGCTTATTGAGTATGTGGTGCTCTGGTTCCCATGTGTTGGACTTCCTTGGCCATGCTTTCCATTTTACATAGTACTGTCTTTCTCCGTCTACATTTCAGTCATCTTCAATAGCTTCCACGATGTAAATATCTTTCTTCTTTCTCTTTTGTTTTCCCGTTGGCTTTGTGGGTTCGGTTTCACCCAGGCCACTTTCTTTTGGTGCATCATTCCCAGATTCTACTTGAAGAACATGTGAATTTGTCATTGCATTTGACATCAATGTTGTAGAATCTTGTGATGTGTAGTGCAGAGCACGAGCTGATGATGTTGATGCCTCACTAAATGGAGTATGCAAAGTGGATGCAATTGAAGGTGATTTTGATGTTCGTTGGCATTTTGGTGATGGGATGTTTGGAGTGCTGGAAAATTTCCACTTTTACAGTAGTCAGTAGCCAGGTTGGTGCACATAGTAGTTTGGCACAGACTCATTTACCACTGCTCACAACCATCAAGCATATGTGCCTGCGGTGACGTGGGAAAGGCAACTCCACATGTGGCCTGTGTATGTCAGGATCGAGGACTCAAACTCGAAGGGGGCATCGAGGTTGTTTACAAGAGGATTACGCAACCATGAGTGACCATGTCTCTGGTCTCGCACCTGTCAAACGACCTTTCCTCGGCAATCGGTTTCATTGTACTATGGCAAGTGCATCATCTAAATTGTGTACATAAATGTATGGCAGAGTGTGATGGAAGGAAACACGGGGAAAAAACACTGCCGTGATCGCTTCATCTCTGAAGATCATGGAGCTCCATAGTAGGCATATGGGTCATTCCATGAAGTTGGGTACACAAAGTGTGACATGAGGCTCAAAATTTCAAAACTAATGCAGAGCTTAGTTATTGTCATCTCAAGAAACATAGATACATGGAGTATATCAAACAAACTGTATTAGAAGTTTGAATCTTGCAGCGTAGCCACTACACATCATCACACATTCAAGATAACGCCCACTTGTTTCACATGTAACAGGGACACCAACCTTCCAATTTGATCTGAAGAAAATCTGCTTTTTCTCTTAGTTTGCCACAAGATATTTATAAATCAAGAAATATTTGGAAAGTATGTTGTGACTCTTTCCACACCAGCAACAGCAAAAAATACCAATCGAAAGTTAAAAATTTTAAAAATCCTACAACATTTTCTTATTAGAAAGGTCTGCAGACAGTTTTAGGGGTCAATTTTGAAATTCAATCTTAATGTAAATATATCTTTGAAATGCTGCACAACTAATACTGGAAACAGGGTGAAGTATAAGAGGACATGCTAATGCCTAAATAGGATCAGAAAGTGAAAAGGTTAACAAATACAAAAAGACTCTATTTTCCCAAAACCTTGTTTGAGGTTTCACATGTAACGATTACACAAAGATTCCGGTGTCCTGTTACATGTGAAACACTGAAACATAGTCCTTTTTGTTAATATTCTTTGAAATGAAGCATGAATAATTCAGGAAATATGGTGAGCCATAGGGGGACATGCTAATGTTTATAAGATCAGAAAATAAATATGCAAAATGACATACAAAAATGACTACTTTGCCCAAAACTTCATTTACGGTTTCACATGTAACAATTACACAGATTTTCTGGTGTCCTGTTACATGTGAAACACTAAAATAGTGTCCTATTTGTTAATATTCTTTTAAATGTAGCATGAATAATAAAGGAAATAGAGTGAAGCATAAGAGGACAGGTTGATGTTTAAATAAGATCGGAGAGTAAAGATGCGGACATACAGAAAATGACTATTTGCCCAAACTTCATTTTAAGGTTTCACAGGTAACAATTACACAGAGATTATGGTGTCCTGTTACATGTGAAACAATAAATTTGTCTCTCGATTTATCAGACTTTCAACATTTTTAAATTTCAAGTAATGACTGAGAATAATTATATAAAGATATATATAAGAATTTTATTCTTATAATTATAATGTATTTGTCCCAAAGTTTATTTGGTGGTTTCACATGTAACAAAGACACCAAGATACCGGTGTCCCGTTACATGTGAAACACTAAAATAGTGTCCTATTTGTTAATATTCTTTTAAATGTAGCATGAATAATAAAGGAAATAGAGTGAAGCATAAGAGGACAGGTTAATGTTTAAATAAGATCGGAGAGTAAAGATGCGGACACATATACAAAATGACTATTTGCCCAAACTTCATTTTAAGGTTTCACATGTAACAATTACACAAAGATTCTGGTGTCCTGTTACATGTGAAACAATAAATTTGTCTTTCGATTTATCAGACTTTCAACATTTTTAAATTTCAAGTAATGACTGAGAATAATTATATAAAGATATATATAAGAATTTTATTCTTATAATCATAATGTATTTGTCCCAAAGTTTATTTGGTGGTTTCACATGTAACAAAGACACCAAGATACCGGCGTCCTGTTACACGTGAAACATCAAATTGCTAGTTTTACTCAAATAATGCATGTATCTCATTATTTTTGTTTGATTTTCTTCAAGAACAGCTTTTAATTGAACAAAAATAAGCAATCACATGGATAATTTTAATTAATTACAATCGTTTACCCTTCTTTGAAAGATTATCTTTCCTCCTACACAATGTACAGATTACAGAAAACTTGATGCATGTAGTCTGGGTAGGCTCAAATTTAATGTGCATGCCTATCACAATGACATATTGAACGACAGAATTATAATTTTATTCATTAATTCAAAATGAAATTCCCAATATCTTCAGATTTTGTTACAACTCATATTCACATTTTCTTGCATGTTACCTTACTAATATTTTTGGCACTCCAGTTCTTGTATTGGTTTATCAATGCGTTTTCAAGTTACAGTGACTTTTATATTTACATCCATATTCTTGCATGTACATTATATTGATACTATTTTATTACAATACTTTTAATTTTAGTCACATAGTGCCTGCATTTTGCTTTTGTTCAAGTTTTGAAGTTATTACAGGAATTCTAACTTTGAATTTCTTTGCCATCACCGTTGTGATGAACACTACATTTTTTAATACAGGGGAATCTTGTTATAAAGAACAGTAGAACACTGATCTGACGAACTCCACTACTACAATGTAATCTTTCTTGTCCCACTTCTTTGTATTCTTTTGTGTTACTAGTAGAACATATTTACAATATAACACACTAATTTATATGGTCTTAAGGACCTCACTATAATGAAGTTCCCTATACTCATAATACTTATGTATAATAGCCCTGATACTATCAAGGATTCAATACAGCAATCTAACTTTGATGGTCCCAAGAAATTTAAGAATCTTGTTCTCGGTTCCCCTGTATTGTTAACTTGTGTCATTCTATTTAGTATTAAAGTAATGTCACATAAAAACTTGATTTCTGATTAGCATACAAATATCAATTCTATTAAATGAATTAAAAATTAAGTTCCTAAACCATGAATTATAACAATATCTTGTTGATTTAAGATTTTCCTGTTTCTCATGAGTTGTCAACAGTTTTTTATATGAGCATGTGTGTTTGTTTTTCAATCAATGTTTTGATTCAGAATTCAAACTTCATTTTTCACATGAAAAATTCCAAATAACCCATACTTTCATTTGCATTTTGTTCTAGTTGAGGCCACATGCTACTAGCTCCTCAGCTGATGACTGCAGCGCAGTCCTGCACGTCTACACTAGTGCTGTAGTAAAAAGGTTAACAAAGCAGTAACCAAACCGTCTTTGGTCAAAATGGTTTGGGTTTGGATAACTGTTTTGATTCTCATTATGTTCTGAAAATATTATTACAAATAGAATTACGAGTAAAATTATCACTATAAATATTACCTGCAAAATAATGAAGGAATATGTACAACCTGTATAAAAATTTGTACATTATATGACCGAAACACAACCATATTTTTGAAGTAGGTTAACTGGGTTTTAAAATAACCGAATACTACAGCACTAAGACTCTACACTGAATGATGTGCAGGAGATCCTGGCCAGTAGTGCCTCATAACATAAAAGGATCGAAACAGCTTCGGCATTTGCTAATTTTAATATCTTTCATGGGAAGAATGAAAAAAGGCAAACATACAATGGAATGAGATACGGAAGGTGAATTTTCACCATTAAACATTGTATTTTATTCCTTACATATACTCTTCCAATAAAACATTTTAGAAAATTTGAAGAATGCCAAAGCTGTCCTGAGGCTGTTTTAATTCACATATACATGTTCCTGTTCTAAAATGCAGCATCCTGTCCTACTAATCCTATTCTTCAAGATTGATGAATGTGTCGATTCTAGTTGCCAGTGAACGAAAAGTGTTTTCTTCAAATCCAAGATGTCTTGAGGACACAGGAATTGGTGGAGAGGGGAAGATGGCAAAGATCCCAGTTCTCCGAATCCAGTCTTGCTCCGGTTTGTCTGGCCAAGAGTACTTGTTATCACCCTTATTGAGTAAGAAGTTGATATGTGCATCTTCTCCTTTCAGCTCCAGGACTTCTCCGACCCACCACGTCTTACCATATACAACGGCAACAAAATCCCCAGTTTGAAGGTCCTGAGTTTGGCGATAAGCTGTATATATGAATAAAGATAAAATATCTAAAATTATAAAGTAACAATGCTTTTGCAAAATAGAAGAAAACTGTCACCAATAGACAATTCTCAGATAACCAGTACTGCACGTAACATAATCAGTAAAAGGATCTCCAGTGATCTTTAATATGAAAGAAGACATACATCCTCCTGCATTCAGACATAGTTATTCTGAAAGAGAATTTTGATCCACAGAAAAACTCATTTGAACAGAATTGAACTGGTATGTCTCTCCATAAATCTTGTAACAGCCTCCCTAAATATGCATAAAGTGGAGGTGTGATTAACTTGTTGGGAAAAAAATATCCCTTCACATGTACATAATATATTGCATGTGCAATTGGGTATATTAACTTTAAACATAAATAACACAGACATTTTGGGACTAGAATTGGGTGCAGGTGAGCATGTGTCCCACGTGTGTGTTCATGCTGACTCCATGCTGTAAGTGCACGTGGATACATACGCATTGCAGTGGGTGAGGTCACTGAGGTGTTTAAGTGCACATCAGTATTTTGGTGTGGGTGGACTTAAGCGTTAAAAATGGGGACATTTGCAGGTGTGTGTTCATTTGTGAGGTATGTATAAATGTGTGTGTGTGCGCATGTGTTTGGGTTCATGCTGGTGGGGTTCCAATCCATGTGCGCTATGATTGTTAAAACCTAAATTGCCAAGAACATCAATACATGTGCAGGGACCAATTTCAATGATTAGAACAAGTAAAATCTTAAGTACATTTGTTAACATTATACCACTTGCCATTTTTTTCCTTTGTATATCAGAAAATTTGAAATGATTTCTATGCTTCAGTGCATGATAGTAAATTATTTGAATCTTGAATTGAACTTTGAAAGTTGAGATGTAAAAAATAATTTTTACAAACCTGTAACATGAACCCGAGTGCCAGCAGTAGATGGCGAGTGAGAAGTAGGGAGTTCCATGTGAAGCTGTGTGTCACACGTTGACGAGTGAGAGGTTTGGTCTTCAACATGAAGCTCAGTACCAGTAGACAGCAAGTTAGAAGTTGGGACTTCAACGGGAAGCTGTCTGTCAGACGTAGAAGGCGGGTGGGAAGTTGGAACACCTATGACCACGTTATCTGTGAAAGTTGAAGATTATACATAAAAAAGACCTTAATGGTAGACAATGACTTTTGCATGAAATTTGTCAGAATTAGTGGGAACACTACAGTATTCAAGCAGACAATATTGTGAAACCTCTGTGCAACTTTATTTATGGAGTTAAGTTGAAAACTATGATTCAAATTATTTTGGTATATTTATTATAAGGCCTTACATTTATTCTAGACTTAGTCTACCTTTTACAGACCTGTTTGATCGATTGATCATGTTCATGGTATATTTTATCACTAAAAATACAGCAAAAAGAAATAAGTGAATTCTTTACTATGACATTCGTATACCTACTGACATTATTATTTGGATTTTAAGTATTACATTACAGTCCCCGAACGATAAATGCACTGTTGTTGCTTGAATGCCGACTACACTACAACTGTTATCTTTTGAATTCTACACAACTTTTGATTTCGAAATTTCACAGATATTGCCCAAATACTAATATCTTTGGTTTCAAACAATGATTGGGGCATTTTGTGGGCTCTGCAAAAGGCATTGGCTACCTTAAATGTTTCATCCGAGGGACAAATAAACTGTTTTTCATATCGCCAAAATTAACTCCCTAATATAAAAAAGGGTTGAAGAAAACATAAACAGCGATATTACTGATTTGTACAAACCGGTAACATGCAGTTGTTTCACAGGTGAAGAGGAAGGGGAGGATTCGCTTTCCCAGTAATCATCTGCATCAGTCATGGAAGACGGGCCGTCAGCATCCAAGTCATCATCTGCAACAGTCATGGAAGACGGGTCTTCAGTATCACCTGTATCTGTAAAGAACACCTCACACTTACACAATTTTGCTGTTGTACCACTCTGTAACGAACAAAAACATTGGTCTATCCAAAGAAAAATATGTACAGATAGTGCGCACATATTTAACTCTGTAGTATAGAACAACATTTGGTCATCGTGGCAGCGTATGGCAAGACAATGGTGTAATGTGCAGCAGCAATTCATGAGTTATAAGTTTAAGAACATCTTTCAAAAACCCTGGACTTACAGAAATATATGTTAAAGGCATTTGTTAACAATGAATCCAGTTGAAAAAAATCTGAGCTACATGGTCCCACGTGCTACTAGTAAATCTGATATAGTGTAGAAATGAAGCCCTGCAAAAATTGCTGTGAAAATGATAATTTAAATACTACTGCAAAAATGTAAATTTGCAATGACTGTTTTACGATGCTCAAATTTCCCCATTGGCTATAGTGTTGAATAAACTGTTACTGAAGTGGTTCATTCTTTATTCATAGAAATCTGGATAGTGAAGGCAGGATTTTCAAAACTTTTATATTCTTGGCCGTTTATTCATCCACTTGAACATTGTTACACTGCTTAGACATCGCAGTTGTACAATTTTTTAAATCGACCCACAATATTAACCACTGACTTTAAAACAACCAATGAATAAGATGGGTCTGTTTGAAAACTTTCTGCTTGGATCACAAATAACTAGCATTAGTCAATAATACTAAATGAATATATATATTGGCAACCTTCTAGGTAAATATTAAGGTTAATTTAGTTCTTACCATGAGATGTCTCAATCGTAGCAGCAAACAGCTTTTCACTTTTCCAGTCATCTACAGTCCCTCTGCTGTCACACTGCTGATTCCCGAGAACACAGCCTTTACAGAAACAAGACAGGTTCCTTGTCCACAGCCGTCCACTGCTTTCACCCTTTACACAGTGCAGTTGCCTGGTGCCCTTGATGGTCTGGACGTCCTTGTGATCTCTGTTGTGATTCATTTCCTCTACGAAGAACACTTTCCGTTGAAAGTGGAGACATTCGGCTTGGCTTGGTTGTATTGTCAATTCATCTTGGCAGAACTCATATACATCTTTTGCATTGTTCATTACTTTACGCCCAGAACTAATAGCTAATGAAGCTTGTCGTTTCACAACAGCCGTTTCCCCATCGCTCGGACCTTTCCCATGTCTGGCACCAAAATAGTGATGCTCTACTGGAACTTGGTAATGTTGCTGTGCAAGAGCAATGTCCTTGAATGGTCCTCTACTTTTGTATTGGGCTGCACATTGATCTGTAAATCTGATGATCTTGTCAATTTCCATGTTTTGCCGGAGATGCTGTACTGCCTGTGACATGAACTGGTGCACTGCATGATATGTATGTCGATTATCGCCTGTTATGAAGACGAGTGACTCCTGCATTGTCTCATCACATGTTGGACATCTGTGATAGCAAACAATAGGGTGGATTGTGACGTTTGTGTGATACCAATGTGCGCTTTGTATTTCGTCTTGGTACTTGCATACAAAGTTCTCTGCAAAGTCCAAGACCATGACGACCCAGTTGTTTGGCATGTCCTTGGTAAGTGTAGCAAACTGCTGAGATTGCCAAGACGCACTATGCAGATGCTTACTGATAGTGACCGTCTCCCCTTCAAGTTCCTCCAGACATTGAGATACTGTCCCGTCGTTGGTGACAATCTGTTGCTTGGTGATCGTCTTCCCATTCTCGTCCACTCTGACCCGAATCCATTTCTTCCATGTCATATGCTTAGGGCCGTGTTTTTCCACCAGCGGTCTCAGGTAAGATCTCAACAATTTGGGACCACATTCTTTGCATTTCCTCTCGGAGCAATGTCGCATGTACGTCTTCGCTCCTTCAGACTTGGGACACATTGTGACGCGATTCACTGAGTGAACGCCATCAAAGAAGGACTTCATTCCGTAACTGTGTGCTAAATTATTAATTGCTGTTGCCTTCAACTCAATATTTGTGCAGTATTCGCACAAACATGCCCTGAATTTGATTGATCCTTGGAGCTTTACATGATGTGGCCGGAGGCTGTAGAATGTTTTTGCACCTACTTTCATGTCTGGATTCTGTGATTTGAACTTCAAGAACAAAGCCGCCACTGACTGTTGAAGATATCGAATATTTTTCATGGTCTTCATGGATACCATTTTCTTATCAGGCAGGTCGATGGCTGATTCTTCGTAGAACGAGATGACTGCGCTTGCTACCTCTGGGGACAGCTTTCTCTTGTCGTGCATTTGCTTCTTCTTGCTTGCCGAGGAGATGATCTTGCGGCCCATCTGCAAGAGAGCCGATCCTTTTTTCTGAAGTCGGTACTTGCTCAAGATCTTTAGTGATGCAGCAATATTCCTTCTTTTTTCTAGGTCTTTCTTCTTCTTGCTCCTCTTTAGTCTGCCCATTTCCTCACTAATGCTTGATGTCAGGAGATTTTGGACTTCATGATGGGCATCCTCAAGGCCAGTGTGCATTCCTCTCTTCTTCAGTGCTGCACGCTTTTTTGGAGAGGACTTCTGAAATAGATCTATCATCGTAGAAACACACTTTTCTCGGTCTTGTGGCATAACTGCCCTTACTCTCTCCAAACTTTTTCTTCTAGCCGAAGAACTTCTCACGTCACATCCTGCAGATGAGAGTTTCTTGCGAGTGACTTCCAACTCCGCATGTTTCTGATCGAATGCCTCTGCAATTTCTTTCAAACGTTCCTCTTCTTTCTTTAGCTCTGCTTCTCGAGCCTTGAGCTTCTGCGATTCAATCCACATAAGCTTTTCTTTTTCTTTTTTCTGCTTGTATTTCTCTCGTCGCATTGCGTTGTATTGCTCATGTTCTTCTTTTGACATTGCTGCTCGTCTCTCTCGCTTCTTTCTTGCCTGTGCTTGTAATTTTTCTTTTTGCCTTTTGTCTTGAGCTCTGGTGCTAGGTGTTTGTTTCATTTTGTTTGATTGAAGCCGTAGTTGCTCCTCCTTTTTCTTTGCTCTCATTTTCCTCATTCGCAGAGCTGCAGTCGCATTACACCGCTTCTTTTGTTCTAGGAACTTTTCAGACTTTTCCTTCTCTTCAGTGGAGATATTTCTCTTCTTTAAGGTGGACTCCGCTAGGGACATTTCGATCCTCTGTAACTTGTTATATTCCGCAGCTTTTTTCAACAATTTTGTGTATTCTTGTGGGTTGTTGGCCTTCAACTTATGTCGCCACTTTGTTGTTCGGGAAGCAGCTTCATTACTGTTTACTAACTTTACTGTTGACTGTTTTTTTGAGGGCTTCCGGGCCTCCGAATCAATACTACATCGCAACCGAAGATGGAAAGGCTTTTTCTTAGCCATGTCTATCGGTGTTTAACCAGCCTGAACTTGAAGTAATCATAAGTTGGAAGGAGGGGGGGGGGGGGGGCTGTAGGGGGGAAAAGACAACATTAAAATTAAAATAAAATTAAAACTGAAATGTAGTTCAAATATGATTTGCAGATTACAATATATATTCTGGCAACCTTCTAGGTAAATATGAACACTACATTTTTTAATACAGGGGAATCTTGTTATAAAGAACAGTAGAACACTGATCTTTATATCGAGTTTCCACTGTACCTCAAATTTATATTGGGTTGTATATTAATGGCATTATTTGAATTGTATTTTGAAGGGTGCCCTCTGCGATTAAATGGTCATTTTTAAACTTAGAAACACTAGCGAAGTAAACTTCATGTGCAAATTTTGCCGTTTGTAAGATAGACAGAGACTAGTGTCATATTAGTAGTAACTTGTATGGTTGAGGGCCCCTAGTTTCGGTAAACTAGCGATTGTCAGCCTCCTTAGTGAAATATTTTATTTTCTAAATGACCTAAAATTTAGCTCAGAATGTGCTATAAATCCTGCATATTGACATCGTGTTGTCACACTCTCGATGAGGTCATCCCATACGGAAATATCGTCGAGAATAGCGTGCGACGTTCTTCTGCATGCGCCTGTCCTTGTGGAACCTTGTTCTCAGCAAACTATCTCACCAATAAATTACGTTTGGTTTATGTGGTGATAACTCAATAAGGAAGTCTTATACTACAGCAAGAGGTCATACCAAGCCCCAAGGAGGTACTAGGCAAGCGTAGTACCTCCTTGGTCATACTAGTCTAGACTCGATACTTCTAAAGGGCGCTGATGTCGTCGTTTACCACCAGACTTCCATGTGTAATCAACTACATGTATTTACTTACATAAAAAGACACGAGTGGGACTAAAGATGCAATATCATTACGAATTACTTTACTCGCGCCGATTGTGGTTTTTTTTTTAATGAAATATTCTTCGAGGCTCTGCCCACACAATTTCGTTAACTGTGGGTATAATCTACGAAATATCGATCATAAAGTGTAATATAAGTACGATACGATCATGTCAGAACATGAGAAAGATAGCTAGCCTACCTTGTCAAAAGCGACACGTCGTTTCCATCGTAACAGCTGCCCACGAAACACAAAAGCGGCTTGAGCTGTTCTAACCGGTCGTCTGCAAGCCGATCGCACTCGTCACATTCAAGTCGCATCATCCGGAAACCCGGGCAATGTGTCGTCAACTCGTGAGCGTACGTCATTTGCCGAATGGATCGTGGAGAATTGTTCCCATCGTAACTTTTTCCACGGACACGAAGAAAATATACAAGCACCTTATTCCTCCGTATTTTCCAAAAGCAGTCAAACGCGATTGTTTCTTTTCACAGTTTTAAAGATCCATTGACAACAAACATATATAAGACATTTCTTGCCATGTTTCTCTCGTATTTCTGCAGTTTTCCACTCGCAAATATTTAATCCTCATTACCATTTCGCGGACACGAAATGTTACGATAGTAACATGATCTCATAAGAGGTAATTTTCCAAGAAAAACCTCTTCATTGGGGAATTGTCTATTAGTGCCGACTATGAGAGTTAATAATGTGAATAAATACACAACTCATTTTTCTTTACTGTAAATTGTATTTATTTAATATTCAAACAACACAAACAATGTTTTGATGTCACAAAAGAAACACAAAAATTACAAAAAAATAACATTTTTAATCATCAAAAAACGGGATTTTCATAAAGTCTCAACTATGCCCTTTTGATAATATATTCTATCACTCCTCATTAATCAGACAATGTGGATATTAGATTAAAATAACTTTTGTTGGGACCTCTGAAAACAGATACATAACATGATGAACAGTACTGCCCATTGTGTACCCAACTTCATGGAATGACCCATATGTGTGTTGACATGATAATTTGTTTAATCAAACCAGACGATGTCAACATCAGGTAAATTCAGAGAAAATGAGCACAAAAGTATACTTACAATTTCAGTTGCATTCAGTTGCTGTGTTGACCTCGGAAACATAGTGTTGTCGGCCTTTATAAAAGTTAGTTTTTTTTCAATGAAGTTACAAATGCAATGCAGCAGGAAATTAACTGACCAGACATGAATATACACAAATAAATGTTTATGAAGTTGTTACACTAATTTAGTCTCATGTGGCTACTTAGCATTCTGATTCAAGTAGACCAACGATTAAACTCTGCCATCCCGCTGAACAGCAGTTCTCTGTCACTTAATTGTGTGTCCATATTCAATGTTCAACTCCCTTCTTCTCTTTGTTTGTATTATTATTTTTTTTGCACCGAAATGCCTTCGGTTTGATCATGTTTTCATGACAGTGGAATGATATTCTGAATTTGCTAAAGGCAAAAACAAATCACAAAATAACCAAAAAAAAAAAAGCACTATCATGCATAGGCCTACTCGTGCTACGAATAGGGTCCTATTTATAATACGGCAAAAGTGTAATCTTGGACATTGAAGAAAATGTAAGATCACTCCGTATCCCCTAGGTGTACCACAAATATGCTAAATATCTACGTTATTCTATATTATTTTGTCCTACCATTGTCTAGAGGTCTACTCCTCCATCCAGCCCGTAGGCAACTGCGACATATAAATGATAATCGATGAACGCTTTTTAGTTTTCAAGATTCACTTTGAATCAAGACCTCATCGATTATCCATTGTATACTCAAAGCAAAGTGCATTCCAAGTCGGCGGTCAATCACAGGCCTTGCGTACTGTGTAACTACGACACGACTTTCGACAGTACATGACAGGTGTACTCGGACTGGAGCAGTGCAGACAGGTCTCGATCGCCCGCACGCGATATTCAATATTTCGTACTAAATGACTGCAAAGAGTTTACACGACGCAGAGGCGATTTTGAGGCCCTCATTCGGCGGGGTTGCCCCAGCAGCGGACCTTCAGTCTTTTTGACGAGATTGGCGATGCAATCTTGCGCCGGACTGATGATATTTCTGAGGGGTGGTTGTACTAGTCATTTGTATGATTGGATGCATGCTGGTCATGCAAGGGCAAAATGAAAGACTGGTCATGTGACTGCTCTCAGCCAATCATTTGATCAGGATCCCTATCATCATTTTACAATCTCACTTCCAAGCCAGTTGTGGATCCCCTCATTACATCACAGCTCTCTATCAGCTTAGCTAGGAAATTCTTGACAAAAGATTCAGTGTGTTTCCCTGTAGTGTAAGTCTCATCCACTTTCTCTGGGAGAGATTCTGCATTTTACCCTAATCAATGACACAGAGGCAATGTGATGGATATAAACAACACTTCAATTTCTGAGAAAAGTAGAATGCTGAGACAGCAAGATTTTTTTAGTTTCTGTGTGATGCTGATTCGTCAATGTTGAGAGGAAAGAAACTTGTTTGAAGGACGTCAACTGTCTCTTCAAGAAATGTCTTGGCAACTCCAAATCGCATTTTGTGTCGGGCACTGGTCCTGTCCATGGACAATTGGGCCAATGCTCTTGGGCCAGTGGTGAGGGACTTGGCAATGAGGCCAATTGATGTTGTCACCTTTTGACCCATTCCGATGCAGTAGTCCAGCTTGCCCACTACTGCACCTACAGTCTACAACTCTGAAAGGCCATTTCCGGTGCATCAACAGTTTGTTTTGATCTATAGGGAGGAGTATCAAAACCTCCATTTCCTACCTGGAACGATTGATCATTCATACCTTGGCCCTTCAGTTGTAGTTTGCGCGGTGCCCTCCATCTGCTTTCATCGATTTCTTGCGTTCAATTTCACACATTTTTTCCAGCTTTTTGCGGAAGTCGATGACGTCCCTGGTATGCAGTTTTGGTGTCAGGCATAGATATTGCCCACCATTCCTTTAGAATCATGAGGGAACCCTGGACATCCCTTCTGTACAACAGTTCGAATTGCGAGAACCCGGTACTGTCGTGCAGTGTCTCTCTGTACATGCACAAAAGTGCATTGAGATACTGGTTCCATTCTTTAGGTTGCTCCTCACTCATCTTTTTCAGCATGAGCTTCAGCGTACCGTTGAACCGCTCGACTAGACCGTTACGAGCGGGACGGTAGAGTGTGGTGGCTAGGTGTGTGATAGACCGAACTTGACTCACTTTTCTTTCACGATTCCTGACATGAATTGTGTTCCCCTTTCAGTTAGCATTTCTCAAGGGAATCTCACCCGAGAAAAAAATGCTGAGTAAGACTTCCATGACTGTTTGTGTATCTATGTTCCATAGTGCAACCGCTTCTGGATATCTCATGGCATAATCTAATAAGGATAAAATGTACTTGTTCCCTTGGCTGATGACTGACTAGGCTTACCTCGGACCTGCCCACGAATGCTTTGGCTGGTCCTCCTAGTGGATTCACGCGGAACCTCTTTCCAGCGAACACGAGCGCGTGGGTGAGAAAGTTTCCATCTGCCGATATGGTACAGAGGAGTGTTATTTGGGTCTTGTCACCATTAGAATACCTGGATACCGCCTTAGCACCCCTCTGAGCCAGCACTCTGTCGCTTTTTCTCCAAGAGGGGGAGACCCAACTGGTCGCAGTTGTAAATCCTCGATGGCTGTGACAAGATTGACATTGCGTCATGTTGCCGCATGAAGATTTCCATCAGTCAGAAAACCACTAGTCTAGCTTCTCTTGAGTGATGACGGCGCATTCCCCCGTCCCCGCCCATCGACTGCAGTAATCGCTGCGAAACCTCGGGATGTCTTGTCAAGAAAAGGTGCAACAGCTTCGCCCCTGGAAGATTATCTTTGAAAGGTATCTTCCGTCTCTTTCCAGCATCATCCTCTTTATCACCTGTAATTCACAAATTTGTAATATATTCTTAATGAAAAAGAAAAATTACATAGATGTCAGCGGAAAATATTCTTATATATTTCTGGCATTCAAGGTGTTTATTATATACATATCTCTTTGGATCACTGTCATGAATGCAAATGACAATTACACCTCAACCATCTCACCCCTTGAGAAAAAACAACTATTAGCTGACAAGCAATTCAAATCCATTCATTTAATCTTTTTTGTTCAGTCCGTTTTTATCATTTGTGTTCTTCAAAAAGTCTGAAGACTAAACAACATGACTTTATGCCTAAAAATGGAATTAAAATAACATTTAAAGAGTACATTCACATCAGGATTGAAAAGTTGCAGAGCATTTTAAAACAAGTATACATTCATACAGTTGAAAATAAAATAAAAATCACATAAACAAATAAAGTATACAGTTTAAAATCACATCAAAAACACATTACAAATTACTGTAAAAATTGACACCTAAGAGATTAAAAAAAACCTCAAAATGCATCAGCAGACACACCTTCTGTGTATACACCCTACCCAAGTAAGGGTTTTCGGATGTGTCTGTAGAAATGGTACCCCTAGCTCTCTCCTATGGTTTTATAAGAATTTTGTTCTCCGTGTGTATTTGTTATTTTATTGATAAAATGCCCTCGATCAGCCAGGTAAGGCCGTTTTTCAGGGAGGCTGTGAATATAATGTTACAACAACAACCTAAACAACACAACAGGTAACAAATCAATCAAAGCAAATTAACATGATGAGAAGCTTAACATAAGAAATACATTACAATGTAGCAGAAAGAAGATACCAAGAAAAAAAAAAGAAAAGGAATAAAGACACAACCACTAAACACAAACGCTACAAAAGAGGGTGACTCAAACAGGTTCTCGTAAATTCAGACAAATTAGCTCAAGCATAGTTTTGAAATCCACACTAACGCAGCATTCTTTAAAAATCTTTCAAATTACTTATTCTTACACTTTCAGAGAGGTTATTGAATAACTTAACACTGGCGTAAATGCATCCAAATTTCATGAAATTTGTTCTAGGTTTTGAAAGTGTGATAATATTGCTTGAATTGTGTAAATAATATTTGTCTCTTTTGATAACTTTTTTTTGGACAGATAAATGGTGGCAATAACTGATGTAATAATTCGAAAAAGAATGTTGTGACGTGTTTTTCCCAACGGTTACTATGATTGCTTCCATGCCAGATAATAAGTGTTGTCACAACATTGTCGGAAGAATGAGTTTGAGTTTGAGTTGAGTTTATTTTATTTCACCACGGGTCACTCACTTCAGCCAATGGCTGTTCTTCTGTGAGTCCGTGAAGTAAAAAATCATACAATTACAAAATACAACATTTTATACATAGTATAGGAAACTTTTAAAAAAAAAGTAACAAAAAAGAAAAAAAAAGAAAAAATTAAATACAAAAATCAAACAAACAGACACTCAAAAACAAATCATAGGAAATCATGCATACTACATAAAGAAAATGAGAATTAAGATACTGAAAAAAAAACCAAAGGAAAACGATTAATGCACAGTGTTACAGTTCAATGCAAACAATTACTACGTATATAATTTATCCACCTTATGTTTAAATGTAAGAAAGGATACACTTTGCTTTACATCATCTGATAAATTATTCCATAATTTAGCGCCTCGATATGTTACACTACGTTTCTTAAAATTAGTTCTTGGGTGTGGTACATCTAGTTTCAATATTCCTTTTCTCAGTATGTAAATAGTCTGCTTAAATGGAAATAAATTACATACAATTTGTGGCATAATCCTATTTACAATTTTATACATCACATACAATAACTGTTTATCACTTCTTTCAATAAATGTATCTATCTTTAACTTTGCATTTGTTTGTATCAAATCAAATAATGCTTCACTCGAAAATCTCCATTTTACATTCATAGAAACTCTCAATGCTCTATTTAATAATTTCTGAATTTTGTCAATACGTATTTTCCCCGCGTTTCCCCAGATTATACTACAGTAATCAATCCTACTTTGAATAATAGTTTTATAGAAAATCAATGCCATTTGCTCTGTTATATAAGGTCGAATTCTTCTTAACAAATATAAAAGGGTTTGTAATTTTTTATACAATGAATCGATGTGATATGTCCACTCTAAATATTGATCAATTTGCACACCCAGATATTTACAATTTGAAACACGAGTAATAACAGTGTCCTTTATCTTAATACATGGTGGCTCTACTGAGTTGAGTTTCTTTCTTGACCCAATTAAAAGAAATTCACACTTTGTAACATTAAGAGCGAGCTTATTTCTGGTTAACCATCTATGTATTCTCACCAATTCTTCATTTAAAACGCCCGTCAATCTCTTCACATCACTACACGAGTAGTGTAGGCAGGTGTCATCTGCGTATAATGAAACCTTGCATTTCTTTACAGATAAAGGCAAATCGTTTATGTATAGAACAAAAAGTAAAGGGCCCAGATTTGACCCCTGTGGTATTCCACATGTGATTGTCCGTGGACTAGATTGTACACCGTTGATGATAGTGCATTGTGTGCGACTGGTAAGATAACTTCGGAACCATTCAACAACAACATCACTGATACCATACATACGTAATTTCTTTAAGAGGATACCATGGTCTACTGTATCAAAAGCCTTCTTTAAATCCAAGGTTACTATCCCAACAAAGTTGCCTTTGTCCATATTATCAAGCCAGTCTTCAGTGGTGGTAAGCAAGGCAGTCATGGTGGAATTGTTTGGCCTAAAGCCTGACTGGTGCTCACTAAGCAAATCATTCGTTTGCAGATATCCGTAGAGTTGATCAAATACTAACTTTTCTATAATTTTTGTGATAATCGATAATATTGATATAGGTCGGTAGTTACTCATATTAGTTTTCTCACCACCCTTGTGGACTGGCGTAATACGCGATCGTTTCCACGACAACGGCACCTTACTTTGTTGTATTGATTGATTAAATATATATGTCAACGGCTTAAAAACATAATCAGCTATTGATTTCAAAACGATAGCGGGAATATTGTCCAAACCAGTTGCTTTATCAACAGATAGACTATTCAAACTGCTCAAAACATCTTTCTCATCTATCTTTTTCAACTTAAAATCATTTCCGTTATCAACGATTCCAGGGTCATTGCTCCCATCTTCATCATTGACTTCAATGCTCCCTTGAATAACCTTTCCAATGTTTGTGAAGTGCTTATTGAAGCTATCTGCTATCTCAACTTTATCATATATGTCCCTGTTTTCATTTGCAATACACGTTATTCTTTCAGCCCGCGGTTTACGAGGTAAAACATAACTCAATGATTTCCATACGTCACCAGAGGTACCACAACTATTTTCAACACAGCTAGCAATATACTCTTTCTTTGCTTTCCGAATTTCATACGTTACTTTATTTCGCAGTAGCTTATACTTATTCCAGTCATCAGACAGACCTGATTTCTTTGCTACACACTTTTGTACATTTCTTAGTCTGATTAATTCGAGGACCTGCTCAGTGATCCAAGGTGATTCTTTTTTCTTTATTCGTTTTTTCCTCAGTGGGGCATGTTTGTCTATAATACCAGTTATCACCTCTTCAAACTTGTTGTACAATATCTCCACATCAGTTTCTGTCATCATATCATCCCATGCTACAGACGATATATCTTTTTTCAACAATTCAAAATCAACCTTCTTTAAGTTACGAGAAACCTTATACAAATGTCGAGCATCTTTCTGAGTGCGTCTTTTCCCAAAGGAACAATACACAAGATAATGATCACTTAAAGTTAGTGGCAATACATCCACCATACCTATTTTTTCTGCTGCATTAGTCATGATGAGATCAATTGTGGAAGATGAAGTAGCTGTATCCCTCGTTGCAGAATTCACTAACTGTTCATAACCATAACATTCAGTTACTTCAAACAACCTTCTAGTTTGCCACGATCTTTTCTCAGGCATTGTATTACAATTCATGTCACCAAGAAGTATACATTCATAATCTAAATCTTCTATCGACTGAAGTACTGACTCCAGCAAATCAAATGCGCTCCGATTTGAGTGAGGAGGTCTATACCACGTAGCAATCAATACTGGCTTTACATATACACGTTTTATTTCAATAATTAACATTTCCAGCTCGGAATTCATAAGGTCATATCTTACAGTATAATCAATTTCATCTCGCACATATACAGCTACACCTCCCCCTGATCTATCCCTGTCTTTACGAATTATGCTATAACCGTTACACAGTAATTCGTTATCATAAATTGATTCATTAAGATGTGTTTCACTCAGTGTTAACACGTGGATATTTGTTTGAGTAGTGAGTACACGTAATTCATCAATGTTCTTTGTCAGCGATGCACAGTTTAAATGTGCGATTTTGATTCCATCCGCACTGCGAAGGTTATCTATATGTTCTTCCAAGGACGCTAATACATTTCTTTTCGCTTTCCAGGGTTCCAAACCTCGATGTTCGTCACTGTGGGATGCATTTTCATTATCAGTGTGCAAACCTTCATCAGATATATCGTAAATGCAATCACTGTTTACATGAAATGGTAATTCAGATAGGCAACAACATCGGCAGATCCAGTCATCGTCTGAGACAAAAATGTCTTCACTGTAAGGGGTGCATTTCAAATGACACCAACGTCGACATACCGAACACAGGAGTGCATTTTGGTTGCATTGAACTTTTTTATCACAAACAATACATGGGTACTTAATATTCAAATTTGTCTTAGTTCACTAGTTGGTATTACAGCTAACCTTTCTTTACTGCAGCCTCTCGATGTCGGGCATGTTCCTGATCGGGACTCGCTTGTCGTCTTTCCCGTAGATTTTGACTAGCGCGGTGATTTTTCCGTCTTTGGTCCATACTCGCTTCACGGACGACTTTTTCGCTGCGGCGTTGACGAGTGACCGTCGCTGCAGCGTCAGGTCCTCGTGAACGAAGATCGGGCTGCCTTTGAAGCGGGACTTCGCGTCGTAGACAATTTGACGAGTGTTGTAGACTGCAAATTTGACAATGATGGGTTTGGGCGTCTGTTGTCGCTCTGTTTCCTGTCTGGACCTGGGTGTAATACGATGGCTCCTGGCAATGCATGAAGACTGGAGGGTGATGCCAAGGTGTTTCTTGACAACATCCATGATGACGGCGTCAGTGTTTTCGTCCTTGGTTTCTGGAATCCCGTAGAATCTGAGACATTCTCGTCGGGAATACTGTTCCTGTTCTTCAATGTCATGCTGTACCTTTGAGATGTCGTTTTCCAATGCTTTCAGTTTTGCATTCACTGAGTGTTGTTCGGCCTTCAGCTGTGCAAGGTCCAGTGAAATGGCTTCGTACACACTCTGTGTCACTTTCTCCAAAATGGCGTCGGTGATTACCTCCTGCATTCTTTCAATGATGTCATCCGAGCACAATGCCTCCTTTATTTGCGCTTGAAGGGTTTCTTTGACGTTTTCCATGGTCAATGGTAAAGTCTCACTTCGGTGATCAGCTGGGGTCTGGGGGTCTGCGTCAACGGGAGAAGCCGGTGATGCTGCCCGAAGCCGATTTGTCCATGCGCCGTCACCTTGCTTGGACTTTCCAGGGGGTTTATTATTCGGCATTTTTCTTCGTGATTTCAGCAGCTATTCCTTCTTGTATGAGTGACGAAAATAGGTAGATGAAGAACTCAGCTCAGTCAGTCACTATTTATGCGCTGTTTGGTTTTATAAATCAGAATTTTAGCGTGAATCAGGCGTAATTTCGAAGCACGTAGCACGTAGCATGTAGCACGTAGCATATTCTCCTTGTAGTAGTGGAAGAAGGTTTAATAAAACACAGCTCTAAAGTTTTTACAGAGAGTGGTTGCATAGTGGTGGCCACAAAGGACTTGTTAAAGATCCGCTGCACTGCTTCCTCTTTTTGGAGCGGTCTTCTGGAACACATAAATCACGGGAGAAACACACTGTGCGATAATGGAAGGAATCCTGTTTGATCTTAGATCATAATTATAGTAACAGCTTTATTTGTGTTTATCCAGAAGTGGTGCAAGCTAAGTCTCAGGTATATTGTATTAGACTTCAGATGGTGCTGTTGTACTATAACTACCAGTAGGGTATAACTACATATTTAAACACTACACTGGCGCTGTTCTCGGTCTCATGGCATAGCTGCTCATACTCGCTGTAAACTCTTTTCATCTGGCTGATGAACTTCTAACATCACAACCTGCACAAGACAATTTGTTGTGAGTCATCTCCAACTCTTACTCTCTATGATCGAGTGCCTCTACAATTTTTTTTTTTTCAAATATGAGTCTTCAGAAAAAAATGCGTTATTTGACTTTTACTTGAGAATCATTATCACATTATTGCTCAAACGTATTCATTCTCCACGGATATCTTGAACGGGTTGGTTGGACAGAAGAATTGTAATTTTCGAAAAGTTTCGAGAAAAATTGTTCTCAATACATTGTTGTTGTAATTATTATTCCATTCTTGCAAGTCTAGCAACTCTATAACCCCCAACATGAAGTAGGGCTACTACTTCGATTTGAGAGAGGGCTTGGGCCAGCAGGGTCATAATTATACACCATCAGCCTGCTCCTTGTCTCCACCGCGTCACTCGCCTTCCTAAAAACTGCTACCACATCGGTGGCCTGCTCGTCCCCCAACTTCTGTATTGCCCGACTTCATGCTTTTTCAACTTTCTTCAATAGTCCTTGACAGCTTCCATCTTTTACGTCCTTTCCATTTCAATAAATCTCCATATCCACCATCACCTTCCACCATTGTCTAAGTTTGACAGTTTGACAGCTAACACAGTAAACGATGATGTGGTGTTTTTTAGGAAGACGTATGTGGAATACAATCAAGTTTGAAGTCCAAATTAAGCCACACACGATAGCTAGCTGGAGCTAGCGCGTGCTAGCCACTGCACTGCATTGCATTGCACTGCACTGAAGCACACGTTATTGCTAGCACAGTGTAGGGCCTACTATACTATGCATGCATAGTATAGCATGCAGTGGCATGGTAATGACTATTTACACACACACACAATGCATGCATTTCTCTGCGGCTGTCCTCGAGTGGACGTGAGGTGGCGCTACACAACGTGGTACCCCGGGGTAACGCGTGATGCATCATATGACGGATCCCGTGCCAGCAGATATATGACAGCAATTTTGACCAGTTTTACCGTCTCTCTGTGAGCTTCTTGCGGGCTACTTGGTTGGCAGATTTTGATGATCTGGGTGTCAAATTGAAGCCAATAATGACCGCAAGATCGACAAATAGCTAAAAAAAACCTAAATTTGTTTTTCTTTTAACTCAGCTTCTCAAGACTTGAGCTTCCGTGCTTCAATCCAGACCTGCTTTTCTTTCTCTCTTTTTTTTTTCTACCTGTATTTCTCTCGTTGCTTTGTGTTACATCGTTCATTTCTTTTGACATAGCTGCTTGTCTTTCTCTGCTGACCCCATCGTGACCTCACCTGACACATATACAATGTGCTGATTGGTCAAGTGAATTTGTCAGTTTTTGCAAACAAAGTAGGATGGCATTTATCAGTTTTTGCAGCAAAACACAGATTTTAAGGCCAAAATAACCCGAGTTATATTTGTGTTTTGCTACAAATTGATTTTATCCCCAGATTGGCTCAACTATTGTACTCAAATCACACTATTTTATGAAAATGGACTTGTCAGTTTTTGCAAACACACTCTTCCTATTAAACACACTCTTCCTATTATTGTATACACCATTACATTTTGTATTTAAAAAATTCAGTCTAATTCTTTTGCAAATCAAAGACTTCTCAACAATTTTACAAGTGGTTCAATTCATGACAGCGGAGTGCAGTAGAATGGAAAAAATTTTGTGTGCATGTTGCATTTATATTGAAATAAGAGTTAATTTTTTGTGTTGTTAAATTCAGGAATATCTAATGACTTGCAAAAATTTTGGGGAAAAAAAAACCTGCTGAATGTATGGCGTATTCAGTATTCAACTTTTTACTTCCACCAAGGATGGAGGGTATGTTTTCGTCTGAGTTGATTTGTTTGTCTGTGTGCAAAATAACTCATAAAGTTGTGAATGGATGTGAATGAAATTTGCAGGAAAAGTTGGTAATGGCACAAGGACCAACCTCTGCTATTCTGTTCACACAGCGAGTGCGAATATTTACTTTAATGTACTGTATGATAGTTTTAAGGCGTTATTTACTCCATGTCATAAGTTTACCTGGAGCCTTTTTCGTAGTGAAGCTCTGCTTATGAAGATGGTCGGGTTCGCATTTCCTTTAACCTAAAAAAAAAATGTTATTTGAATTGTTCTGTTATAGTGTACCTTCACTTTGACATACATTTGACTATCGTAGTGTATGTATCGACTGTCGTACTGTTCAATTCGATTGTACCTCACAATGTGTATTCCTGCATAATGCATACAATCATGCAGGTACTACTGTATATTAATTTTGTTGTATTGTTCTTTACATTACATGGAATGCAAAAATAAAATGGCAATGAACTCAAGTGAACATGCATCATGATGTGTCACATTACTGAAGTAAACATGCATTGTGGTGTGTTACGTTGCTATCGTTTTGGTGTTTGGGTGCACACTGTATGTCAGTGTTGAGTGATATTTATATTATATTGGATGGCTATGAATGGGATACCAGGGAATATTGCACTCGTTAGGGCCAATATTGCACGAATTGAAGATGAGTGCAATATTGACCCTAACGAGTGCAATATTCCCTGGTATTCCATGAATCAATATTGTGGAACATGATAGTGGCAATATGCTTTTAACCCGTTGAGGACGGACTGATTTTGCTACAACACGCATTTCCCATAGGCACTTGCCCGAGCATATTTGGGACTTGTCCTCAATGGGTTAATATCTGAGATTGGTGTAAACTTCGATCTCAATACAAAATATTTACATGTACCTCCGAAATTTTTCATGAAGGCTGTAGTATTGACAGCTGAAAATTTCAGATACAGTGTAGATATCTTGTATTGAGATCAAAAGTTTCAGACTAATTTCAGGATGTCTTTCCAATACAGATGAGCTTCTACCCTTACACATGTGATATGATTTATGTTCAGGAGTTTATGAACATCCTGTAAAATGAAAAAGCCAAAAATATTATTTTTTCTGTTTGTGTGTTTGTTTTTTTTTTTTTTAAAGGGAAAGTCTGAATTTATGGCATGGGGAAAAAAAGTGGGAATTTCCTGTTGCTAGTTGGAGGGTTTTTGAGGTCTACATGATATGTGATGGCGGCTAGACATGTACATGTATTCCATTCTATCACAAATCAGTGCCTGGTATATGCTGTATAAGTTGTTATTTTTGCGCACAGATATTTTTGCTAATGACGAGGTCACAGACATTTTCACGAGATGTTGATTTTGCAATTTCAACACCAACGCTATGATTAGTGCACTGATGCCTGATGTCAGTTTGAGATGTTTTCGTGTTTTTAAATTTGTGGTCCAAAAGTGATTTGCAAATTTGCGTAAATAAAACCCTCGCAAAAATAAGAGCTTATACAGTACAACTAACTACATATATATATATATATATATATATATATATATATATATATATATATACACACACACACATATATATATATATACACACACATATATATATATACACATACATACACTCACACAGCCAACATTTTTATTAATACAGTTGCCTGCGCTGAATGGTGCGACAGAAATAATTCGACAAGAGGGAGAAAAAAAAGGAGGCATATTCACAATTTCTCCATATAGCAGTTGTGTATCATACAGTCCCACATTTATTTCACATTCCTCACATATACATCATAAATCATCGGTCCGCTCTTACCACAACACTGATAATTTGCATAAATCTGCATGTCACATATCATAAAGGTTTATACACATCTTGTTTTTCTCTTACTACAAAGGCCTAAAAGCGAACACATTTCAGCCCATGACATCACATTCTTTAAATACAGTTCATCAATTTGCAAATAGCAACCTTCAAAATTGCTCTTTGTTGCACAAATGACAACAAAGAAGATACATATACATGTACTCTTCAACACTCACGTAACACTTGTACTTTTCTACATTACACATACACTAAATTTGTCATTCTCTTTACATGGGCCTATATTGCCTAGTCTCAGAACTTACACATATTTGATTTTTGTTTGTTTGTTTGTTTTTTTTTTCTTGGTGCCAAGGGTATTTTCTGAGACGCAAAATTACAAAGTTTGCCTGAAGTACATAAAGCGGCACATTTGAGTCACAACGCCCTAATACACCCTTTGCCTGTTAAGTATATGACTGTGGCATTCTTGGCAATAAAGATTACACCGAAACTCCTACTACACTGTTTTCAATTGATGCACACAACTCCTGGGTATACACTGTAGGAGCAGCATTTTGACACCATAGTTTACAAGCAGACACCAACTTTCATACAAAACTTTGTGGTTTTCCCCATCACAAATGTTTCTCTAATGGAGATGTCTTTTTCTTTTTCTTATTTCATTTTCAATCGGGCACAGAACAAGCTTGCCATTTGCACTTTATTCATTTATTTATTTATATATTCATTTGATTTTGATTATCATTTATTTGTTTGCTTGTTTTTTTAATTTGTAACTGTTAAGTAAACATGATCGCAATAGTGATAAATGGATATATATTGTGACCATGAATCAAATTGGAAAAAAAAAATCAAGCTGATTGTTTTGGAAGCTAAATATGAGGTGGAAATGTAGTGTGTTTACTTTCCTTTTCTTTGGATAAACTCTTCACTCTCACTTTGGCTTCCAGCATTTCCTGAATCAAGTAAAATGTACAATTTATTGTAATAATTCAAAATGTAGTTTTATGTCATTATATTTCTCTTTGCATCTTGCTGTTTTAGACATGTACTGTGAATACTTTCAATGACACTGTTGTACTTGAGCGGATATGAAATATGGTTTATTACCTTCCTTTATATTGGTGTTGATTTTTATCTTTGTCTTTAGCCTTAAATTATTTGCAAATTAGCAGCATTAATTCTTAAAGCACAAATATCAAGTACAAATAAAAAGAGAAGTTGTTTGTAGTAGAAATTTTCCAAAACAATGGCAAGAAAACTGACCAGAAAGGTGGGCAATTAGGTCAAAATGTGAAAAACTGCACCAACATATAAAAAAGAATCTCTCTTGCATGTGCACAAAATTGAACAGGTTCAATGTGTGTACTGTGTCGTCAAAAACATGGACACCCCTCCCTTCAGAATGGAGTGACCCAAAGTGGTGTGTTACTCACTGCATATTACTTTCATTATCAATATCTAACAGTAATGGGCCATTCAGATCTAGAAGATTTCACAAGTTTATGTACTGCCACAATGAAGTCAATGTGTGTGAACGCAACCAACTGGGTAGTAGTTAAAGCAGCTAATCATTGAAAGCCTGAGAGGGAATCAGGCAAATAATACAAAGCTTAATAGTCTACTAAAATGTTAATAGATCTGTGCAGACGGCATCCACGGTGCACCTAGAAATAGCCCTTCAGGTCATGTGACCATGATGTCACTTGTGTCACACTCCCCACTCGTTTTTACACACGCACAAAGTGGCCAGAAATTCGCACTGAGGGAACGTGCTTACTGTTGTCACAGAACAAGACGCTGCTACTAAAGAATGTATGTACAATAATGTCTTGGACAGCTACATATCAAATGCAGAGTATGCGGTGAGACACCATGTTTTCGTGACCCAGTGGCATTGAAATATTTCATAATTTTCTCAATTCTTTGCCCAATTATAACTTCAATAATGCTCTGCACGCAACTCTATGTTTCCTTTCTCTCCAAAGCATATTATGCACATTTTATATGACTCATTCGTATGTTTACACATTACTTAAACATGCCTATACATTGATCTATGCTTTCATGTTCAAAACTTTTTGCTTTCCATAATGTTGAATTGTCCACTCCAATTCAGGGACTTCTGTGAAGTTCTTTGATTTAATTTGGTGCTTGTATAGAAGCAGGAATTATCCACAACATGGAAAACAATTCATTCACACATTACTGCTTTTGACATCAATTCCTTTTGATGAATACCAATTAATGCTCTTTGAGTGTGCCCACAGAGCTTTGAAATTTATGCCATAGAGATTCCATATTGATGACAAGACATATGCATGTTACATTCAGTGTATTTGATGAGATGAGGTTTAAATAGAGCGTTAGAAGAGTTGACAACTTTGAAGTGAGAGAAGATTTGTGGTTTGAAAGTGCAAGATAGAGCGCATAATATTGCTAATAAACTCAAAATACATCATGTATATATACACAGCTATGTCAAGAGCTTTGCACAAATCTACTGTACCTGTACGAGTTGTGAAAATAAATAAATAAAAAAAACCCACCACTATGAAGACATACAATCTATGTGTCACTAGTGGTCCATCGAAATCACAGTATTAAATCATTGACGACAAAATAAATTGCTCTCTAAAATATCATTAAGGCCGCTTTTTGGCAGGACATGCCAGTCCATGAGGATTGATACAAAACATAAAAATATGAATAATCAAATGCATAAATACATAGACCAAGCAGTTTGTTTTTGTTGTTTTCTTTTCACAAAGACATCTTTCTACTCTGTACCTGACGCGATATTACACCATCGACAAACATTGTGACAAGAATACTGAATAAGATAATGCTCTTCACAAGGACACGGACACACTGACGTACACACAAACACACACACACACTTACATACACACATACACATGTAGACAAACGTGCCTTGTGTGAAAATAAGTTAGGTGAGGGTAGGTAGGAAAAGGAATGTACACCCAGTGTAGCATGACATATATGTGCATCCGAGTAAAAAGAGGTATACACAGAAAGATGAAAATAACAAAGACAAGAAAAAGGACAAAGTTTGAGCATGAACAATGTTAGAAGACTGAGGAATATAACATATATATATATTTCAAAGATTCACCAGTCTCCTGAATCAAGATTGAGAGAAAACTGGCAAAAAATATCTCGCAAAATCTAGGCGATTCACCGATCAAAAGAAGATTCCACATTTACGAGATCCAACAAATGACTATATAGAGTAAATATTCTGGTAACAATAGAGCGAGTAAATAAGCAATTATAGAACTATGAAGAAGTTTTACTACAGAGCTGCGAATAAATAATGCTGTAAAGTATTTATGGGGGATTTATTGCACAGGTTTGGCAATGAGATGCATTTATACACATAAGTGAGTGTATTACATTGTAAACTTCAGCTTAATTAAAAGCAAAATGTCTCAGTCTTTAAAGAAGGGCAAGTTTACTCTCTGTTGATCTTCTTTTTATTTTTAATCCTCTATAACCATGCCATATCAAAGCAGACAAATGGTACATTCACCCTAGTAGGAACCTAAGACGACTAGACAAATGCACCATACATTGTATTAACCAGTATCCTATTGTAGGTGTGGTCATTTGCCATGGGTAAAGACACCACATGTTTGGTTGCCATGGGCAAAACTTTGACCCCATCTGAGATCTGTCTTAACACAGACAGACAGAGAGAAAAAGCTAAACTGACTTTAATCACTTTGTGTCATCCCGACATAGCGAAATGTAGGGTTGGTTATGAATATGGTACACTACTGAAATTGAATTTCAATTAATCCTTTACTCTTGGAGAAGCAAGTTAAGTCTTGTACAACGTCTATGGGTTATTCTAGCATCGCCATGGAAACAGGTTGGATACAAATGGTGATTTTCCTGTAGTTTTACCACTACAGAATGAAGGAAAGTGAGAATGCACTCAAAAAAAATAAATACATATTAAATAAAAGTGTTATTCTGCCAGAAGAGATAAGACCATGTTTCTATCATTCAAGGTATGTGAAATTTGCACCATTGTGACTCACTTGGAGTGGTTCATAAAATATTTGCCATGCTACACTTGCTTTAAGTCATATCCCCTTTTCAGACGCAAGCCAGTTTATACCAAAACTCAATAAAGAAACGTCGTATAAAGAATCATCATATAGCCGACAGACCATTCAGACGCTAACCTTGACCGTTCTGGAAAACGTGGTATAGGTGTGCAGTTTCCCACTGCGCGTGCTGATATGGTCATGAGTGACAGCTATGGGGTCACCTTTTGTGCACGCTCCCATTAAGCCCCGCCCAGTTGTACCGTTCTATGGTCGCCACACATTCAGACGCGTAATGGACGTGATGTAATGCTGATTCGTTATCAAGTTCTAGTTCAAAACTGACCATCGATTCGCTATACCCTGTTCTGTTATACGTCATTTTGTAAAGTCAGGGTGTAAATTCATGGTATCGCTATACCATTCTAGTATAATTTTTTTTTGTGTCTGAACACCCTGAAGACTCAGATGAAAATTTCATGTTGACAAAAACATGCTCAAACAGTGACATTTATATTGGCATAGTGAAAACACTGCTGAAATGACATCGGAAATGATGTCAAAAGTGTAGAGGGGGTTGGGTAAGTTGCAAGAAATAAGATATTGCTCTGTTTCTGGTTGTACATTGGCATATACATAAAACAAAAACAGACGTACAACCACAGATTCGAGACATCCAAAAGTCGTATATAGAAAAAGGCAAGGCAATGTTTGAAAGCATTTCTTGCATATTTCATGATAAAAAAATCACAAGTTTGCATTTACCAGCCAGGCATGTATACTTGGAACAGCTTTTTACCAGTGGTAGGCCTACCCTTGGTACATTTTACAAAGCTACCAGATCTGTGTACGTTCAGACTTCCCGATACAGTGGAAATCTCGCTATAATGAGGACTTATACGCCCCAACAATTGCCTTGTTCAATCAAGGCCCCGTTTCATTAACCCATTAAGGACGGACTGATTTTGCTACAGCACACATTTCCCATAGGCTCCTGCTCAAGTATACTTGGGATACTTGGGACTCGTCCTCAACGGGTTAAACTTGTCATCAGTAACAGCTGCCACATTTCTCGATGACAAATTTGCTCTCAACAAATCAGATGCAAGGATTTCAGTAGCTTATAACAACTATCGTAACTTGTTATTGACAGCAAGTTTTTATGGAAACGGGGCCCTGGTTCCTCACAGTATCAGAGTACATAAAGCTGTATGAAGAATTAGGACCTGCAAAATCAAATTGTAATAAAGACGGTTTTGTTCTTTCAGAACTCTTTATAATAAAGCGAGGCTCCATAGTAGTTTGCGACAACATTAGTAGCAGAGATGCACAGAAGTCTTTACAGTGATGATAGTCTCATTACCCAGACTGACCATACAGCTTTTTAAGATGAATAAATAAATAGAGGAATCGTAAAATATAAAAAACAAAAACAAATACAAAGTCACCCTGATTGCGCCACATTCAAGCCATAGAGAAACCACATCACATGTTTGGTACATGATGTAATTCACCTCTTACATGTGGATCTCCAGTCAGTATTCAATATGAACAGCAAAATGTTACTTTTTGGCCCTTTTTTAGTTCTAAACAAAACCCTTTCCCCTCTTCATGTGTACAAAAATCTTTCTTCCTCTTCATTATCATAAAAGTCCCCCCCCCCCTTTGTTTTCACAAAAGTCTTTACCCCTTATATTTCCACATCCCAGGCTACAAACAAAGTTCAGCATAATTTGTAAACCTTCAGCATACGGATGCAAACATTTAGTGCTAAATCCTGTTTGCAATCACATTTGAATACCTTTGGTTGGGGAAGTTGCACCTTCAATTGAGGTTAAAGTCTGGAAGAAAACGCTGTCTCTTTTGACCTGAAGCGTGGGTTTCTGAAATCTGTGTAAAAACTTGCATCGAGACTCATACTCGTGTCCATTTCACATCATCTTTGGCCCTTTTCACACTGAATTTCACCACTGGCTTGATGAAACACAGACGCACATTAATCATGATTTTGCATAGGAAAAAATCCCCTTTGCATCCCTTTGCATCATAGAAAATCTACACTAACATCCATGCAGTCAACAAAGTCATTTTACAAATACATTTCGTTCCTAAAATGACAAAAACCTTGTACCTCAAAATCACGAATTTTCAGAAGAGCAAAAAAAAAAAATAATAATAATGATAATTATTTTGGTAACATTTTTGCAAAATGACATCAATGTTGATGTTAAATAGTGTAAAAACATTGTTTTGGAATACATTAATGATTGTTCTGCTATAAAACTCAAATCAGTATTTATGATAACAACACTTGAGTTAAGAGGTTTTTACGAAATGTCAATTGAGATACAAAGTTTTGACATCCCAGTGATGATATATTGGCACCTACAATTGTAAGTGTGAAATATGAGGAGTTATTTCTAAAGCACAATGTAAAAAAAAAAAAATTATGTCTAGGTTTGTGATGAAATGAGGCAAAGATGTGGATCTACGCATGTACTTGTATATTTCTTTCACCCATTAGCAACTGAACAGTCCAAAACCGACTGTCCAATTTTATTATACTTTCATACTTTATCCTTTCTTTTTGTTTTCATACAGAATGTATCATTTTGCAATTTCAAAGAGGTCAAAGGTTAACAAAAGTATGTCAGAATTACTTCTGCTGACACACCATTCTCTCTTTGTGAAGTCTTAATAGAACAAACATGCAGCGAGCCATTTTAAATCATAGAGAAAGTTGTCGAAATGAGAGTAATATTGTTGACCCTTCTAGGGAAGCATAGATCATGTACAGAATCTTCAGTTGCTGAAGGGTTAATAGAGCAAACTTTCAAACGAGGTGACAGCTGCATGTGCAGAGTATAATTCTCTATCAGTTTGTGCATGGTGATAAATGCCTCCACAGTTGCTCACCTCTCAGATGTTCTTATGAAAAAGTCCAAGCAAATGTTTTCTCCTTTATTCCAGAGGAACAGCGCCCTCAATTGCGGAGGTGGCTTTCTAGACATTTCCATAGTAACGCCAGGTCAGATGACTGATGGAAAATTGAGCTAGAAATATAATGTGTCATTGTGACGTTTTATCATTTTTTGGTCAAACTGAGCAAACTGTTTGATTGCTTTCAATTATTACAGGTGCCTTTTGTGTTCTTTCTTTTCTTCCACAAAACCAGTGAATACAGAGCATACATTAAGTTTCAGTTTGACCCGTCAACTTCCAGTAATGGAGGGTCAACAACATTATGAGGGCTTCACTGATACAACTGCAGCCTTCCAAAAATTAAGGATGACGGATATTCAATGTGCATAGAAAACATATGCACATTCATTCTTCTGGTAATTAAATTCGGTATTAAAAATATATTTAGCAACAAATCTGCATCCTTTTTACTTTCAAATGCATATGATGGCAATGAATCAAAAGTGTGCCTTGAATAGCTTTTTCGCCTGCTACACATCAAAAATTTGGGCAAGAATTCTGATACCAAAGTTGCACCGCACAAGAATACCACCTTGAGGTTTCCAGTTTGATTTTCGCAGCTTTGGACCATATTTGCATTTCATGTGTATTTACTTATACTACGATAAATACTTTGAGGCTAACAGCAAGAGGTCATTACTGAAAAGTCTACACAGTTGGCGACCTCCGTTTCCTATGCTGATAAATACAAGCGATTTCATTTGTGAGCATTCACTATAATGCATTAAAGCAATATCTCCGTTTTTTAGACAAAAGAGGAAAAGTACCACTTTGACGCTGTAACAAAATATCTAGTGGGTGTGCCACTTTACGGTACCCTAAGCAATGGATAAATACTTTTCTGATGACCTGCTTTGTTTTCAGGAGGAAGTCTACGGCAGAGTTCTTAAACCCTTTGGAAGTACGTACATGTACATTGTATTTGGTTTCTGTGTAGTGGATGAATTTTTACAAAATTGCCGTTCGGTCATCCCACGGGGAAATCACATTCTATCTAATGAGGCAAGTATGAGATGGGCAAACGATAAACTTTCACAATCTGCATTCATCGGCTCTCCTGTGAGATACATTTACGGTATTTCAATGGATGGACCATCCCAGTATTTCATGATAACTCTGGCAAACTCGCAACCTACATTAAGGCTACTGCTCTACTCGAAGTACAATGTATATTGCCCCTAATGCCTCTAACCCACTGAGGGTAAAAATGGCAAGGAACAACCGGCTGTCAAATTTATGCATAACTTTTTGCTGGTAATCTCTAAATTTGCTTTAAATTGGCAACAATGTAAGGAGGGGGGGACAGATGACCTACCTACATAACTTACTCCATGCTCATATACAGGATATATTGCAGGTAGGGCTTCTTTTAAAATACAAAGGTATACATTTCATTTCACTGAATAGCTTTAATAACAAGATCTGCTTTCATACCATTTTCCTCAGTAGCATCCATTTAAGTATGCTTATGGAAGGTGGCAGATAAGATACATGTACGAAGTACATACAATCACCTTTTTGATATATACAAATAATTAAGGAGGCTGCATTTACTTCTCAATCTCATCGCACCACGAATGCTGACATGGAACTCTGACATTGGATCCTGTACATCTGACCAACCCCGTAAGATGGCAAGTACTACGAACACAGTGGTAATGGTGGGCAGGGCAAGAGAGGGGAGGGGTGAGGGGGCAAGCACAATACGGTAATGCTGTCAAGACTAACAAGGTAAATATCAGGGGGGGGGGGAATCCCCTCCACAAAAACAGGTGTTACATCACCGACAAATGCAGGAAATCTACCAATGGAGCATCCTTCGGCTCTTGGCAGCATTACACATTTCACATTCCACAGAATTCTCCCCCACACCACACCACGCTGGGCTTCTTCAACAATGGGAAGCTGCGGTCTTTGCATACTGGAATGATAGCGGATGCACCAAGGTGGGGCGGACGTGGTTTTACGCTTAGGTGAGATGCTCATGGGAGCTCACTACCGGGAAAATCCTAGGCATGCGGGTATGTCATGTCAGAGTTCTAACTCGTCGCTGATGATGATGGGATATCTATCTGTGATCAGCCGACTCGCGCTGTCTTGGGGCGACTGCCTCTGGGGGTAGTCTCGGGCTTTTGCCACCTCTTCCCTCGTAGCCTCTTGTCGCAAAGTTTCCACGTCGGCCTCTGTTTTCGTTTCACACACAGGCCTACTTTCGAAATCATCATCATCATCATCCTCAAGCTGCAATTGTTCTTCAAGCACCGAGTTTGAATACGGAAGCTCAGACTCAACTTTCACGGATGGGCAGCTTCCCACGTCATCTCCAAAATCCTTTGACCTCGTTGGCAAAGTGATGTTGTAAACTGCGTCAGGAGTTGTTGCGGCAATACCGCTCTTTCCGCCATTGAGATCCTGATGATCGCTAACGTCGTTCCCTGTTGGGGTGTTTCCGTTTTGGCAGTCGGCGAATGAAGCCTGGATGTCGGGCGACGTGAGGGAGAACCTGTCTGGCGAGGCATACAGCTTCTTCTGCGAGCCCTGCCGGGCCGGCTTGGGCAGTCTGACGACAACCACGCCTGCGTCCTGCTGCGCACAGGAGTGCGGGTCGAGGACCGCCCCAGCCGACAGCCGTTTCCAGGACTCTCTGTTGTCCACCTCTGAAGTGGAATCCTGGTTGTCCAATGGCACCGTCTTCACATCATCCCCCGTGCTGTACCTATGCTGTAAGCGGCGGTGGCGGGTGTTATTACAGTTACTGTTAAATGCGGTAAGAGGGGTGACGCCGTGGTGGGGGCCGGGTATCCTCTGGCCCTGGAACATGCTATCAAACTGACCCATGTCATTGCTGGGGTCAAAGTCAGGGGTCAGAGGTCGATTGTTGTACTTCTCCATGATGTTGTCATACTCTGACAGCACAGTGTCCAGACTGAGTCGGGTATTGGCGAAGTCGTCTTCGTAGTTGTCGGAGCCGTGACTCGTTGGCCGGTGAGACGAGACGTGAATCGACTTCGGACGTGGCGCGGTAGTACCAAGGAGAGCTTCGTCAATACTGGAGAAGAGGTCAAGGTTCATGGATCGGCGCTGAGCCGGCGTGCGCAGGAAGCCAGCGACATCACCGCCACTGGTCTGCAGGTTGACGTCAAACTTCCTCACCTCGTCACCCGTGTCCATGTCGTCACTAGTATCATGAGGCGATGTCTGGGTGCGAACTGTCACCATGAAGGGCTCAGAGAGGACGTCGTCCATCCCCGCATCCGGACTCCTCCCGAGGCTGCTGAAGTCATCCATCTCCGTACTCGACTCTCGCTTCAGCTTCGACTTGTTCTTGATGGACATGGCGCGCGAGATCTTCTCGAGGACCGTGCCTGCCTGGTCGGGCGTCGTTGCTCCACATCTGCTCTGCATCGCCACGTCGCGGTATTCCGGAGTGTATGGGGTGCCGACCGGCATTGAGATGGAAGCCTTGAGTCTGTGGCGCTGAGGGGCCGGCACCGGCTCAACGATGGTGCACTCGTACCGCTCTGGATGGGAAGACAACCCCGTGGGTGACGGCGGCGGCGTCTCTCCGTGGTAGGTGTGGTGGGGGATGCTGACATCGCAGGTCATGGGGTCGTCGCTGCTGTGCGTCTGCCAGTCGCTGTCCCCGCTCAGCTTCTGGCACAGGACCTGCTGCGACTGCTGCTGCGCGTACGGAGACTTCAGCGATGCCGCGTCGGAGTCCATGCTGCTCTCGCTCTGGTCGATCCACAGCGGACTATTGGCGCCGCTGCACCGCCGGCGCCCCAGCTGGCACCTGGCACCACTCTCCTCCTCGATGAAAATCTCATCCTGAGATATGGAGTCGTCTCCGGTTGATGCCAGCATCTCCTTGTTTGCCTCAGCAATAAACTCAGAGTCCACTACAAAGAAGGAGTCGGACGAGGAGCGTCTTATTGTGTTCTCCATGCAGGCCACAGAGCTCCGTCGTAGATGACCTTTGAACCTGGCTGGATCTGCAAAACACAGTGCAATGACACTGCATGTTATAACTACTGCAATGAAGAAATTTTCATGGTACATTTGATTTTTGCATATTTCATGCTACTTCTGGCTAGCGTGAATTCTAAAACTAATGAAAATGTCTTCACAATTTTATCTGCACATTTTGAATGGGTTGACAATTGCACAGCGCTAATTCAAGAATCCTCTAATATGTTCTTGAGCTGCTTAGGGCGAAAAATCAATTGCACAAAAATATTGATGTTTCCAGTAAATGTGAGTATCCTACAGTCAGTGACTGCAAGAACTTAACAAAAATGTTGACAGCTCTTTGGCAAAATATAGTCACCAAGAATCCCATTCTATACAATCTTCTACATCTACACAAAACATTAAACTTGAAAATATTTCTTAAAATTGTTCATGTCACCATTCCCACACAAAAATTGTAATGTGTATGATGTCTACATGCTCTTTATCTGGTCAAATAAATAATAATATTAATAATGAGAACAATCTTCTACCATGAAAGATAAGTTCAGTGTAAGAATCATGGGAATCAACAATCGAAGGAACAGACTAAGTATTCACCATGAACGTTGCCATAGTTATCCTGCTTCTGAAGCTCCGTTGCCGATTCCGACGACGACAGCGACTCTGCGCTCTTTACCGACCGCAGGCTGGCCCGGTGCGTCCTGGTGCCAAAGTGCTTCTGGGTCGGCACCCGCAAGGCGGAGGGGTCGTGCGACATCTTTCGCTTGACGTCCTTGGCCGCCGACCGGCTGAAGAATGCCTTCCAGCCAGGGGACTTCTTGGCCTTGGTAGTGGACAGCCGCTTGCGACTGGTGTGGAATGACATAAAGTTGGACATGGGTCAGATTATCATTTCTTTGAAACAGCTTATCACTTGTAGCCTTGCTCACGCTTACTCATTTTTTTTTCTCTAAAAATATGTCAAGTGTCAATGGAAATTTCCTAGCATATTTAACTGAGCTAAAATGGGTAACTTGCAAAATATGTTCATTGCAATACTCATGTATCACAGTCACTTACAAATACTTAATTTTAGGCCACTTTCCAGCATTTGTGAGAAGTTATCTTGCTTGAGTGCATAATACAATTTTATATTTGTCTGTATTCATGTGTTTCAATCTTCACTTGTCGTTAGCGCCTGGTCATGTATCATATACTGTGAAAGCTGGTTTAGGTTGCTATTTTTTTTTTTGCGCACTTATATTTTCGTAAATGAGGTCACAGACATTTTCGCGTTTTGACACTGAGGCTGTTGTACGTGTATAACACCCTAGAGACTTTTTCATATGTTATTAAATTTGCAGCCTGACAGTGATTCACAAAAATAACTGCAGCTTTTACAGTATCACATCCAGACGTCGGAGTTTTCACCGACAAATTTGCTATCAGCCAATCAGACGCAAGGATTTACACTGACAACTGTTAAAAGCTAATGAAATCCTTGGTCTGATTGGCTGATAGCAAATTTGTCGGTGAAATCTCCGACGAACTCGTTGATGAAACGCCCCCTTGGATATTTTCTGGCGGCCGCGGCCACTGCTGCAGATCAAGAACGGATGTCTCTCCCCTGACAAATGTGACAAGGAATGATAATAATTATATTATGTCTTATTTATCCAAGATAGCCTCTTAACCCATATCCGCCGATCTACGGGATTTCCCGTAGAAGCCGCAAACGCCGCAATCACGGAAGTATGGAAAATTCCGTAGTCGAGCTTGCCGCTGAAATGACGTCATTTTTAACGTCATTTTGACATTTGTAGATTATGACATTTGTTTATATAAATACATGTATTTGTGTGATATTTTGGTCACAAATTGATATTATTTCTCCTGAGGAGATATGCATTGATTGGGATGGATGTGGTATCTCATTTAAGAGAAGGTTGTGAAGAACAGTCTCTTTACATTAGTCAATGATATTTTTACATGGAAAATACCCATTTGTCATAAACAGAGCGATTGCATTATATTTTTACTTCTCCAATTATTCCTACTTAGAAGATCACAATATGCATGTATCATATATCACTGTAAAGCTCTTGCTTTGAATATTTTGAAAATGATATTCAAATCTACATGCGAAGGAAGAAAATATTTTTGATTTATGAATAGATATCAAATATGATATTTATTATTCATATTTTCATAAATCATGTCTGACTTCTGTCAACTGGTATATTTTTCTGATTGGTCAAAATGCATGGAAATTTATATCATAATAAAGGCAATTTTATGCTCTTTCTTTTGATACATAATTTGTCAACTTTCCTTTATTTTTTGTGCCTTTGAAAGAGATGTGAAATTGAAAATGCTTTGAGTGCATATATTTGTCTGTAGTGGCTAGGTACAAATGGCGTTTACATAGTATAATGCAGTAGGTGGATATGGGTTAAGTGTTGCTACTGTTCTACAAAAGGGCCCTGCCAATTTTCATTACTCCAGCATCGCCAGGTACCCATTTATACACCTGGGTCGAGAGGGACACAGTGGGTAAAAACATCTTGTCCAAAGATGTATGCACTGGGCGGGAATTGAACACGGGTCCTCCGATTGGGAGCCGAGAGTCTTATCCACTATGCCACAGCGTCCCCACAAGGAAGTGTGCAAAAGGCATCAACTCACGTATCAGGAGGTAGGTCGATGACCGTGTGGTACTGCTTGGGGAGAGCCGAGGGTCCGCCTCCGACCTCAATGTACTTTGGCTTGTCCTCTTTGTCTCCGCCCTCGTTGCCCTGGGAACAGGACCGCGCCCTGGCCTCCTCCAGGGAGAGCAGCTTGGTGGGTGTGGACAGCACCATGGACTTGGGCCGCTGCATCTCCTGGCCGACGCCTAGCAACCGCATCACAGGGAATTTAATGTATTAGAGAGCAATCACTTTACTGGTGATGACTGGAAGCTTTGTGTATCATTTCTTCCTTTCTTCTTATCTTTTTACACTTCACTGTATTGATTTCTCACGATACATTCACAAACAAACATATCGATATCATGTCGTTCTTGTCATTGTGGAAGTGCATGCTCTTTATTCATGGCATAAACATGCTATGTTATGTATTCTGTTTAGGATGATATTTACTGCTAAACACTAACTCAACTGAATTTTCAAATCCATATCATATAACAGCTAATAAAGAGTGTCTCAGGCTAGGGTATTACGAGATCAGAAAAAAAAAAAAACACCTCTAACTGTATATCATCCAATTTGGCTTAAGCAGTATTTTCTTGTCTGACCCCAACCTACACCGTACACACACTACAACATCCCTTCTTACAAAAGTTGTGTGTTCAACAAGAAATAAGCTTTGCATAACATCCTTATCTCTTCTTCTTGTTCACAATTGTACTCCTTTTTACATGTATTTTTCTGTTGGTTTCTGCGATGGGTTATTAAAGTGATCTGTATGCTAATATTCATGTGGATGGCATAACACACAACCACATATTATGATTTTTGAAAATCACAGCATCTTTAACCAAATACCACCATGCTAATATATTAATCTAGAACAGTTTATTCTAATGTTACTGTCTACTGGGAAAACTGGGTATGGTAAATCTGGCATAGCGCTCCTACCTGGAACATCCGGGAAGAGCTTGTCGTTGAAGATGAGGTCGCAGTGCTTGACGAGGTACTCCACCACCGTCGCCTGCACCTTGATCTCAAGGAAGGCTTCACACGACCCAGTCTCAATGTCCTTTGACCTGGAGCAATATTGGACAGAGAAAACGTGACATACAATGTATCATAGAGATACTGACAGACAGACGGACAGACAGAGAGACACACACACATACACACATTTGGCCTCACAGTCTACTTGCTGTCTGCTTTTGTTTTTTGTTTTTTTTTTAATGGACTCTTTGGACTCTGTAACAATCAAAGAAAGTAAGTAGATATACACTGAGTAGTCAAATCTACAATAAAGTCAAGATACTCTATAGTTTGCTGAAGCCATGTCCTCCTAACAAACACAAAGCTTGACTGAAATAACATCTGATTTAACGTTGTCTTCTCCTACAGTATACACAACATACAATTTTGTGTTTACACTGGCCATATTCAAGTGCTCAAAAGCAAATTCAACCATACCGTCCTGTACCATGCAAGATTGGGAACACTGGAGCGCTCTTTAGAGATAGTATACCTCATGGATTATTATAGAAGAGTTAAACAGAAGATCAAATACCTTTCTGTCTCAAATTGGCAATTCTTGTGATTTTGTGATTTTATGCCAATTTCATGAATCTATTGTGTAGGTCCATCTAATCTCTGTCCAACATAGGAACAGTAAAAAAAAAAAAAATCTGAGTTGCCAATTTAAGAGGACAAAGAGGATTATTTCTTCAGCTAAGCAGCAAAATCCCCCCCCCCCCCCCAGGACTTTGAGCTGTTTAACCCATTGAGGACGAGTCCCGAGTACACTCGGGCAAGTGTCTATGGGAAATGCGTGTTGTAGCAAAATCAGTCCGTCCTCAATGGGTTAACTCTTTGTATGTTTTGAGTGCCAATTGACACAGAAAACCCCATAGCATTGTACACACTGTCTAAAGTCCCTGGCAGAGAAAGGGTTAATGGGAGAGAGAACCATCGTCAGTCACCTGAGGAGGTTGGGGGCCCAGACGATGGCCAAGTTCTTGATGTTCATCCCCGTCTCGCTGGCGTGGGAGGACATGAGGGAGAGATGTCTGATGAGGAATTGCAGGGTGCGGTAGTGGGGCGGCGGCAGCTGCTGCACTGTGTCGTGCATCTTGACCAGGCGGTTGTCGTCACCCGACATCGCCGCCTCCTGTAACCACGGCAACGATGATGGAACGTCATCAGTTTAAAGGGCAAATAATTATAAAGTAGTGCAAGTTTTTCTCCTTTAAACCCTTTAAATTTAGCTGTGCGAAGTGGGGAATTGTTTCACACTCCAGTATTACAGCGGAAGACCCCAAGGTCCTAGTTGCATACTTCATTCATATACAGAAACGTGGCACAACTACAACCAACAGTGTAGGTACACGTATCGCGATGACTTTCACCAATTATAGAAAGTGTTACCTTCCTTGCTCTAATTACAGTATATCCAGCAATTATAGGCACAAAACTGCTTGTTGCAAAGTTCTTTTCCAAGTTGAGAGACCTCTTAGAAACAAATTTCCTACACCTTTCTGTGTCTTGGTATTCTGAACTCTTATCTGGAAGCAACCTGTACAACAAAATTCACAAACTCAACCATTTCCTTTTAATTTTTCTCTACTACAGGAAGCAGAGTTATTGGGTTGTGCTAACCAAGAATTTTCAAATCTAGCATGGCAAAAACTATGAACCACTTATATGGCTGGAGACTATTTCAAAGGACCCTACCTCAGCCTGTGCAACAATAACTCTGTTTGAAGTTACTCTAAACCAGGATGCAAATTATAAGGAGTCCTTACAAACTGATTCTCTGCTGATTAGAAGTCAGACTTCAGTGGCTTGCCACTGATAGGCCCCCTCTCCCCTCTCCCCCCCCCCCCCCCCCCCACCACCACCACCATGACCACCTGTTGAATTCTAGAGCAAGCTTTAAAGGGCTGGATACTACATTGCACTACTGTTATAACAAACACAACCATAACAGAATGTTGCTAAAAGAAAGTAAAAATTCAGGTTTCAGAATTCTTGTTCGGCTATAATGCAATTTTGATATCAAGAAAGAAAACAGCCAATCCGACAGATTTTGTCACAATGGGAATCACCTGTATATCTCTCTCTTTTTAAAAATCTCATTCAGCATCCCAAAACCAAAAAGAGTTCACTATATTCAATACCTCAAACTTTTGGTAGAGCTGGTAGGTGAGGAGCGGGTTTGGGAGCTCCCGGAAGTACAGCTTGCAGACAGAGGAGACGCAGTGGATGTCCTTCTTGTACTCCTCCAGGCTGGGCGTGTTCTCGCTGTCGAACTGGTCCCGGAGGTACTGCACGTTGGAGGCCACGCCCGAGAGGCGGTAGATGCCGTCGCAGATGCCATGCTCCTCGATGAACTCGGTGCACTTGCGGACGACGAGGGGAACTGGAGGGAGGGGGGGAGGGGGGAGTAAAGGGTCGAGATGACGTGTGGGAAAGTTTGGAAGGAAAGATGGAGATATGTGACTGTTTATGGCTGATAATGTCACTCAAGTAAAGGACATTACCAAGAGGTATTATCCTTCGTGCTTTCTTGCACAACATATACATTCAGGTACATGAAAAGTTTGGACTGGTCACACTGGCAAAACTTCTTAAAGCTTAACTTTGAGAGCATGTGACAAACTTTGTCTCAGCTACGAGTCTTCAGACTACACATGCTTCAAGAAGATTTGTGGGGGTTCAGGAAATTTCCCTAGCTTGAGTTGGGAGTTTCACAAGAAGTTTCCAGAAAGTTATGCTCATTACAAAAGTAGAGCGTATTCTCAAGTGGCATGTGGTTAGTCTTTCATTTCAGTTTTAAAAACCCCGAAGTGTACGTGTATGAATTACGTTGAGACTTCAAACACAATGTTGGGAGACATTATTCTTCAATCTTGCAAAATTTTGAAACATTTACGAAAAAGGTATACCTGCGGTCTTTAAATCTTACGGCACACTGATACACAAGATTGTACTCACTCTCGGTGCCCGTGTTGAGGAGGTGCTCTCCGAGGTCGCACCCGAAGACGCGCTCCTTGAGGATCCCGCTCTGTTTCAGTCTCCGCCGTGTGGGCCGCGCCAGGATGAAGCCCCGTAGGAATGTGATCAGTTTGCCGTGCTTCCTCAACACTGGGTGGGAAACGAAAATGAGGCCGCACAGAAGCCATCAGTACCAGTCAGGCAAAAACTAAATGTACCGGTACACGACTACACGAGTGTATGCGATAGAGCCTTTAAAGTGAAACATTGCTGTCTTTATGAATACCACTGCTGAGCATTAGAGAGATGTAGGCTGACATATGTATAATTCCCATTGTATCATAGTCCTTATTACTATCAACCTCCCATCCCCTTTACCAACCTGTTTTGGGAATTATTCATCTTGTTTCAGACTTTTCTTCTATCATGTTAGGCAATCTTCCTTGCCATTTTGTTTGTCTGAAGGTTTTTGGCATCAAACGAGAGCCTTTGTCTAGGTCATTTCAATTGTCAGTTTTTGTCTCGGTGCCAATACTTTGGCAAACAATGCATAACAATTGAACTCCTGCCAAAAAACTAGTTCCCCCCCCCCAAAAAAAAAAAAAAAAAAAACAGCAACAAACAAACATCCAAGTGAAGAGTCCCTACATGCATTTGCACAAAACTCTCAGAAATGTCTAAAACCCAGCCCTGCTCACACCAGTATAATATTTTGCTTGTCTTTCTCATGATAAAAAAAAACCCTCAAGAAACAAAAGTGCTCCCATTTTTCTGATCTTTTTTTTATAGCTCAACCTTAAATCCATCTTCTGATGTGCATACACAGCCAAATGCAAGACAACTGCCCTGGCTGCTTGAACTGCACCTTGGTCCCTCTCAATTTACTCATACATATATATTTACATATAAATGATGCATATTACCATAATCCCTTGGTACTGCAGTGGAGTCTAAAACACCCAATGCAAGCACTACAAAAACATAAGGGCCGCAAAGATAATTTTGAAGAAAAAAAAAAAAACCACTCACTGCTGAAAGTATGTAAATAGAGCTGCATTTATCGCCCATGGAGAAATTGTACAAATGCACAGCTACAGCAGGCAAGACAGTTTTGAGAAATGGGATCAAATTCACGCAACCATACCTTAAGCAACCAGAAATGCATAATTTTGACATCTAACTACAATTGTTGAGATGGCACTGGGTGTACATGTAATTGTGAAAAATCTGGCAGCTAAGAAATGAAATGCTAGAATGAATTGTGTTTTAGTAGATTAGTCCACGGTGTATTAATGCTATATTCAAAGATGCGAGCAAGCCCAAGAAACCGACAAGCATGATGCTCTCTCGGTCAAGTCCAGCTACTCCAAGATCAGAGATGACATGATTAGCTGATGATGATGACAATAAAAAAATTAATAACATACGGATGCGCACCAAAATACAAAAAAAAAGAGAGAAGAATTATTGTACGGCAAAAAAGAATTTTTGTACGGCAAAAAAGAAAAAGAAAAAAAAGAGAAAGAGTTTGTAATTTGTGGTTATCTCAAAGCAGAATTGAAAAGAACAGGTCTGAAAAAGATTCATAATTCCACTTGCCATATTTTGCTTGCATTTTTCTTTTCATCACTACGAATGATCTAACTTGCAGGAAAACAGTGTGTAAAAATCATTGATTATACATCGTGTACATTTTGAGACAGGCTGTGAACTTGAATCAAGTATAAGAATAGAATAAATACACATAGATCAATACTGAGAGACAACTCAAAAGTAATGGACAAATAAGCAAATTCACGAAAAAATGAATCATGATGGCTAAAACATGAAGTAGTATTAAAAATCATATTTGTGACACAAAATGGCCATCACCATTTGGTATGATTGTCAAGTACAATGTACTGATGATTAGTGTCAACTTTAATCTTTGATCTTTTGTGCTACATAATCGACTCCATCCCCCCCCCCCCCAGCAATATGACAAGGACATTTCATCCAAGAATTAGTGTTTGTTTGTTTTTCTTTGTCATATTCCTAGCCTTTAAATAAAAAAGAAGAAAAAAACACCAATACAAATATCAAGTTTTGATAGGCTAACTAAATATTTTCTTTTTCTTTTGTAGGAAATATTCATCTCCTTTTTTTGTTATTGATAAAAGGATATACAGTATATGCACACTATTTGGCCATACTTTCCAATAAACCGAGCTTTGCCTGCTATGAAATTTGGGCACTGGCATATGCCCTGTGCAATAGTAAATTACTATGGCACTGGCATATGCCCTGTGCAATAGTAAATTACTATGGCACTGGCATATGCCCTGTGCAATAGTAAATTACTATGGCACTGGCATATGCCCTGTGCAATAGTAAATTACTATGGCACTGGTATATTCCCTGTGCAATAGTAAATTACTGTGGCACTGGTATATGCCCTGTGCAATAGTTAATTACTGCCGGGAGGTGTAGAAACTCACAAGACATGTCAGTGGCAGAATTGCAATCTCGATCTCTAGGAACTTTCATGAAGGACAGACAATGGCACCAAAAACAAACTAACAGGTGGACGTTCTTGTACAGCTTTCATATGGCAGGCCTGACCTGTATTGGCCGCCCTTCTGCCACTGACAGGCACACATGTATACTGTACTTACACAGGTATGTTTTTGAAAGTATAAAACATTCTACACAAACTTTTAATATGGGAAAGCACCAGCACAATAGTAGGGTTACAATTAGAAGTGAAAAAAAAAATGTCAAAAACCGATTACACACAATTGCACAAGAAGAAATTAATCTGGGTCACAGAAGAAAACCATTTTCTCTCACAATTGCAAGAAATTGAATATGACTTCACCATGCTCACTCTGTCTAGCAAGAAGGATACAAAATGCAGGGGAAAGAACATGACAACCAAGCTACAACTACACTGCAACTACACACTTATGACTTCATTTGGTTAGTCTGGTTACATGTCTTCCATGGGCTTTCATACAATCTTGTAAGATAAGTTCTCTGCGATAAGTACAAAAATGTAATTAATGAATATAGCTTTGCATTTTCATTTCTCCCTCTTTTGTCTTGATTCATTATTCCGCTTTTATGATATTGTGCAAGTTTTGATGGGTTTTATCCAATGTGCTGGTCAATCAGGAATCAGGTCCATCATGTCACAAAATAGGCCGTTGGCTCCAATTCGCAAAAAATTCATGCCGCGAATATTTTTTTGCTTTACAGTAGCTTGCAAAAATTGGATATAAGAATGAACAAAGCTTGACATTTTCACACTAAGATAAGAAAAAAAAAATCAAAATCACACTCAGAGAAAACTTTTCACTTAAACTGACCTTTGGTCAATGTTTATAATCAAGACAAGCAAACTTTGCACACGTCACGCTGACACAGACAATAAAAAAAAAAACTACATGTATATCTATACATATACATATATGTGTAATATATGTCTGGCTTGTCACAAAACAACTTGTACACGAAATGCTTGCACAACACAATTCGAGAGAGACATACATTGTACAACTTTTTATTAAATGTATTTTCAGGGCTTTGTTTCGGGGGGGGGGGGGGGGAGGTTGAAATCAAGCATATTTATTTGTCTGTTTGTTTGCTTGCTAATTTGTTTCACAAATATTGGTACTGAACTTCTTGTAGGGGATCCTTTGCAAGATACACTGAAATAAAAGGGGGCAAATGTTAGTAAAATAAAGTAGCAGTAAGAAAGGAGCAAAAGGCAAGAAAAAGCACAAGATACAGTCATGCAGAATCACCATGCATTAATGCGTGCATGCATGGACTGATCATGGGGCTCTACGTAGCTCCATGGACTTGACTGATTCTACATTGGCAGATTTGGTATGTTGAAAGCAAGAAAGAGATATGTCAGAGAGAAAGATAGAGTAAAAGAGAAAGAGATAACGATAGATAAAGACAGACATACTAATACAATTGTAGATAGCTAGATAGACAGAGATAGATAGTGAGAGATAGAGAGGGAGAGATAGATAGTGACAGATAGATAGTGAGAGATAGATAGTAAAAGATAGATAGTGAGAGAGAGATAGTGAGAGATAGATAGTGAGAGATAGATAGTGACAGATAGATAGTGAGAGATAGATAGTGAGAGATAGATAGTGAGAGATAGATAGTGACAGATAGATAGTGAGAGATAGATAGTAAAAGATAGATAGTGAGAGAGAGATAGTGAGAGATAGATAGTGAGAGATAGATAGTGAAAGATAGATAGTGAGAGATAGATAGTGAGAGATAGATAGTGAGAGATAGATAGTGAGAGATATATAGTGAGAGATGGATAGTGAGAGATGGATAGTGAGAGATAGATAGTGAGAGATAGATAGTGAGAGATAGAGAGGGAGAGATAGATAGTGACAGACAGATAGTGAGAGATAGATAGTAAAAGATAGATAGTGAGAGATAGATAGTGAGAGATAGATAGTGAGAGATAGATAGTGAAAGATAGATAGTGAGAGATAGATAGTGAGAGATAGATAGTGAGAGATAGATAGGGAGAAATATATAGTGAGAGATGGATAGTGAGAGATGGATAGTGAGAGATAGATAGGGAGAGATATATAGTGAGAGATGGATAGTGAGAGATGGATAGTGAGAGATAGATAGTGAGAGATAGATAGGGAGAGATAGATAGTGAGAGATAGATAGTGAGAGATAGAGAGGGAGAGATAGATAGTGAGAGATAGATAGTGAGAGACAGATAGTGAGAGATAGATAGTGAGAGATAGATAGTGAGAGATAGATAGTGAGAGATAGATAGTGAGAGATAGATAGTGAGAGACAGATAGTGAGAGACAGATAGTGAGAGATAGATTATGAGAGATATATATTGAGAGATAGATAGTGAGAGAGAGAGAGAAGAGAGAGAGGGAGAAAAGAGATCAATAAATTGATGGACAGAGGGGAGAAAAACAAGAGAGATATAAATGGAGCGGAGGAATCATAAGAAGGAAAAGGTTAAGACAGAAAGCTGAAAGAGACAAATATAGAGAGAGAGTGAGATAAACATATAAGGAGAATGTAAAAAGACAACAGATTGGGAGAGAGAAATAGAGCTACATAGTTTGAACATATTGCTTCAGTTTTCTGCAAATAATTGAAGATGGACCCTTGCATATTTGACTGAAGCTAAACTTAGCATCCCCAACCCCCCCCCCCCCCCCCAAAAAAAAAAAAACCCACAAAAACAAAAAACAGAAACAAAACAAAAAGAAAAACAAAACAGAAACAACAAAGGGAACAAAACAAAGGATGGCTGCCAAGGGATACAGAGATACCAAGCATGTTGGTTTCGAGAAAGAAATGAACAGGGGGAATTTGCAAGGATGTAAACATAACAAACACTGCGCACATATTGCATATTTCTCGTGTTCTTTCAAATGTCTGCCACTGTCAAAAACACAGCCAAACCACAAGCAAAGCTATAAAGATGGCTGAAATAAGCACATCTTCACTGTTTTGAACTCTTAACTGTAAAGTTAGGTTTAAGTTTGGATTCACTTTATGTGGCTACTGACCAAGCCATTATCGTGACTGCTTGAAATAATGTACAGAAGACTTCCTCAAATTAATTATCACCGACAGCATATTACACAAGAACAAAGACAATGAATGGGGCTTGAGCTGTGACAAATTTGTATCTTTGATCTCCCTCAAAAAAGTCTACCATTCTACTCTCTTTAAAAAAATATGGTGTAATGTCTATTTTGGGCATACCTCATATACACGTACATTGTGCATGTAGATGAGCAATGTGGTTGACTTCACAATTGAACAATAAATGTAACATGCGTTGTACTATAATGAACCACACTATAGAACAGTGGGTTTGGTGGCATAAGTGAGCAAATTAGATCGGCACGCATCTTCGGGGAGCAGACGTCTTTCAAGACGTCTGTCTCCATGGCGATGCACGCACGTAGAGACTGCAGCTGGCTTGTAGTCGAACTATGAACGCGAGCATGGCCTGGCCGACTCGATGATACGAGCTGAGTGGCATTTCTACCCCCCTAAGAAAAGAAAAAAAAAAAGAAGAAGAAATCCCCCTCCAACCACACCCAGTGAGCGTCATAAGGTCCAAGCACTGATTTTCAAGATCTCATGATTCACCGATATCCTGCACGTCTTTTGCACCTCTCTGCTCTCTTGCGTCCCAGAAAGAAACCACGATTTTGTGGTTTGGGGATGTATCTATAAATCTGTTTAAATCTTCACTATTCTTTGCTACAGTTAGTAACTCACCTGGCAGAGTAGAATTTCTCATTCATTTGAGCTCTTTCTTGTTTATACAACGTATAAAAAAAAAAAAATGTTTCGGTTGGAGAAATTTCACAAGCCTTTTAATTGCTACAATGTCAGTTGAGAACCAGAATGGCTTATCACATTTTTAATTTCTTTTTTTCTTTTTCTTTTTTTTTGGGGGGGGGGGGGGGAGGAGGAGGGGGGGTATTGAGTTATTGGTATTACTATGTTGAAAAGTTTAATCTCCTCTACATTTTTAGGTTTAGATTTTGGTTTGTTTTGTGAGATAGCCACGAGAACACACAGCAAAACAGTACCGGTAGTTAGCCGTAAGCCACTGCATTATACAATGTAGTTGCTTGTTAAACCCATTACTATGGCACCATTTTCCAGGTTAGCCACAAGTCCGGCCAAATACCTGACCTTTAATGCACACGCTCCATATTTCTTCACCTCAAATTAAAGGAATATGTATTGCGAATATGAGTTTGAAAAAAAAATACTACTTGAAGGAGTTAAGCTCAAAAAAGCACATTTAAATAATTAACTTCCTACGCTGATTTAATTGCATCTTTTTCAAAACATTCATGATGGTAAACTTTCCTTTGAGCTGTTAGACAAAGTAAACTGATGAACAAAATTGATTTGTCATGTAATGCAGTACACATACAAATTAGCACATAGTTTTGATCCCACCACATATTGACATCAGTGTGCCAGCATGGGTAAGACATGGCTACCCTCTTGCAGCACACAGTGTGCGGCCATGAATTTGCTGGCTTATCTTCGAAAGGGCTTTTGCGCGAGTTAGCAATCCATTTCCCACAAACTCATTCAGACTTGGCGATGCCACATTTTCCCCGCATTATAGAAAAACACAAGGCATTAAAAACAACAACTGTTTCCACTGCACCAGCATTATCAGCAAAACTACATGTACAGAAAAGCTGATCAAAGCAAAAATTGTATCATTATTATTTCAGTACAGCTTACAGTTTGACATCTCAGACTTTGTACGATATCTGTGATACAAACTTTCCACTTCTACTTGAATTTGCTTTTGTACTGCTATCTAACTGTTCCATTCCAATGATTTCAGATCTATTTCTGTGGCGATGTAATAATTCCCTTACACTACCACAGACCGAGATCAGAAATTAACCCATCATGACTACTTCTTTGGTAGTATTGGAAAAGAAACTTAATAGACCTGGGAAGATAAAAAATTGGGCATTGCATGAAGTATTCTGTTGTATTAACAACCTACAAACAGTAAACTAAAACCAAATAAATTGGGTTCTTGGGACCAAAGACAAGAGTTAGCTATACTTAATATTTTGTTATACACTGTATATCATACAATGTATGTCATTATTCCACGTTTCTAACTGTATTTAAAAAAAAAGTCATATTAGAGATTTAAAAGAGCAAACAAACTCCATGTTTGACCAATATGAGTCCAGCACATATAAACTCAATATACTGACATGTTTTAAAGCAAGACTATTTTCCCTACATTTGTATTTGATTTTGGTTCTGTTTTGTTTTAAACTCAAAGACTGATGTACACACTGTCAGTAAATATGATATCTAGAATGTGATACAATCATTGAGCCTTTGACTTTGAAATGAATACTTCATTTCTTTTCACTTGGTTGTGAACTATAGTACACTTGACTTTTTATCGACTTTGAGGAAATTATCTGTTACCGCATGTCAAGTAGCTAATCTCTGTCAAATAGAGCCAAGAACCAATGGGGCTATTGGATAGGACTATCACTTACAATCTAGGTTTAGAGTCTACTCTATGGTTTAATGCCACTTGGTCTACTATCAGATGGTCTACTTCCCAGTTCATCTAACACCACTACAGCTAAACTCACTTGATCTACTATCAATTTCATCTATTGCCCGTTTGGTCTACTTCTTACTTGGTCTAATAATGCCCAGTTTGGCTGCTTATCGTTTTGTCAAATGACCAGATGGTCTAAAAGCAGTTTTGTCTTCTTGGACTTTTCCCATTTTGTCTATTAAATAAACTGCGGGTATCAGACGAAGACGGCATAGCTCATCTGGAAGTACACCAACTGGTAATGAGGCTAAGTAGCAATTGGACTATTCCAAATGGTCATTAGACGAACTGGTTGTACACAAAACGGGACTAGACCATGTGGGTTTAGACTAAATGGCTATTAGACAAAGCGGGAGTAGACCAAGTGATAGATCACCTACTCTACACATTATGTGTCAAGATGTCATGCATGTGTACAACAAAATCAAACGAACTAACAAAGAAAAACTAATGCAAGCGTGTTAATGCACACTACTGACAATTAAGGGGTTGCAAATTAAAATACTGCTTTGAAAAATGAAGAGCAAGCAAATACTGATTATAAATGGCACAAAAACAAATGGGAGAGATGTGAAAAAAATGGATGGGTGTAAAAAAAAAATTGTAAAAACACAGTTTATGTCATTACTGGTTGTTTGAGTGGTGGCGCTGTTACTACCGCTTTGTGACCATGTGCCGGACGCTTCCACTGACAGCACCTCTACGTTTTCGAAGAATGGGGGGTTTTTCGAGAACGGCGGGGTAAAAGAGAAACACTGGTTAATGTACGATGTAAGATGGGGGGGGGGGAGAAAAATACAAAGTTGGGGGATTCAACGAATGTAAATGGTACGCGGACAGTATTCGGGATTCGGAGATAACGTCACAGACTCTAGAAATAGCGGGAGTCAAGGTTAAAAATTAAAATAAAGCTGAAACTAGACATTCGAAAGAGTTCTGGTGAATGGGAACTAAATGAACGAAAGCTTTGGGCTATTTATATACAGTGTAGAGTTGCTGAAGCAATGATTGATCGAAAGTGGAGCAAATGTAATTAGCTTGAGAGATCTTGGGATCAGGCAAATGGTTAGAGAAACTGAACAATAACTGCACTGAAATCTACTGGGACTTCCATTCGGCTTCAAAATATCTAAAGACTTGAACAAAGACTACCATGTACGCTCAGTACAATTCAGTTCTACTTACTATGACTACGAGATAAAAGGAGACATGATCAGTACATCTATTAAAGGCAGGGCTGCCTGCATTCACCCATCAAAATCAAAGGAGGTTCCACTGAGCAATCACAGGGACACTTGTACATGTACCTCCACATTACATACAATGTACATCTCAACAGACTAAGAATAATTTGTTAATCAGGGCGGATTTAAAGTCTCTTATCTAGACAGTCATGAAAAATTTTCAAGTAACCTCCAACAGAATCAGAGAAACATGGCATATCTGCTCTAAGTACATCAAATACAGCTTGTACATGCATAGTTAAATCAAATTTGCGTTTTGCATGAGAAAAGCACAGAGAGTTATTTTCCACAAATGGTTCTCTACAAATTTGAGGGTAACACCTCCACATATCTAAAGTCACTTCTTACGTTGATGAACATTGAAAAAAAAGAGGAGCATCTAAGGGGAATGAGATCCAAGTACGATGGATCAAGTGAACGTAGCAATACTATAAAAAAACAAACACACAAACAAACAAACAAAAAACAAACAAACATCATTTCAAGTTTGAGAAAAATTGGACAGTCTGTTTAAAAAGTTATGAATTTTTAAAGTTTTGGTGCCACCAGTGCTGGACAAAAGACTACTACAAATCATGACATCACATATGGAAAATGATATACTTAAGAAAGTATAATGAAAATTCCATAAAATATAATGGTTTTGAAAAGCACATAATCCCTCCACTTGTTACTGACATACATTAGGGGTAATATTAATCCCCCTGCCTTCTGAAAGAGGTCAAGTCAAGTGCTCTCTTATCTTACTAGGAGAGTGAAATTATGTTGAATTTTCTTTATATCGTTTTCCACTTGTGACGCAATGATCCACTGTAGTCTTCTCATCTAGCGATGGTGGCACCACAACTTTAAAATTCATAACTTTTGAACAGATTGTCTGATTTTCCTGAGAATTTCACAAATGCATTTGTACTAATATTGCTGCATTCACTCAATCAACATCTACATTTGTGTTTCATTCCCCTTTTAATAGGAATTTAAATATCTGCTGTATCTAATATCTAAGATAACTATCAACAATCTACACCTACATGTACACTGTAAGAAGTAGGATACTGCTCTATCAGTTCAGCTAATGACCACTGACATGTAGCACTTTCAATGCATCATTAATCAACATTTCTTGTATTTGACAAGATCTAAACAAATCTAAAGTGCCTACTTACATACATGTACCAACATAGTGTGATTCAGACAAAGTGGAAACAAAACTGTAAGTAATAATCTAACAAGAGATATCAAATGTGGTTATTAACAACCATTACGTTAATTATGAATGAATGAAGTTCAATGGAACATCACAGTCAGTATTCATAAGACTCTAAACCTACTTAAAACAACTATGAAATGAGAGATTCATGCTGGAAAATAACAAACAAACAAACAACATCAACATCACTGAGCACTTTCAACATTACACATCATTTCAATTAAAAGCATGGTGTATAAAGCATTCTATCAATTCTATGCACTAAATGCTACCACATTACTATCTGCTCAATTTCTCCTTCAATCTAGATGTGAGTTGAAATTATTTGAAACAAAAATGATTGCACACATACGTTGTGTCATTTGTTTAGATAAAAACTGATGGAGACTAAAAAGGTGATCCCCACTTCATTTCTTCTGTAAGACCGATGAGGTAGCACAGTTGCTAAGCAACACACAAATGTGATGGGATTCAGAATTTGAAATTTGTCTGGATTTGATGGAGCATGTTGTGGCAAACTCCTCTCTGTCTTAATTATTTCCCTCTCTCTTTCTGAGCACATCGCCATGATGGATGTTGCATCCTCATCTCCCTCACTTAGTTTTGCTAAGCAACACATAATTTTGATGTGATTCAGTATTTGATATTTTTCTGGATTTGATGGTGCATGTTGGGGCAAACTCCTCTCTATTTCAATTTTTTTTCTCTCTCTCTTTCTGAGAACATTGCAATGGTGACGGATATTGCACCCTCATCCTCCTCACCTAGTTTTTGCTAAGCAATGCATAATTTTGATGGAATTCAGAATTTGAAATTTGGTTGAGACTGCTATAGATCATACTTCTCCCCCCCCCCCCCCCCCTGTGAACACATCACCATGGATGTCGCCACCACTGCACCTTCCTCCTCTCTGTGAGCATATCACCATGGAGACGGATGTTACCATCTCCTCACCCTCCTCCATCTCTCACCTGGTTTTGGTCCCTTGGGGACGCGCTCCGCCACGGCCTGGGGCAGCTTGTCGTTGATGATCTCCACGCACTGGCTGGGGAAGAAGCCGACGTCGAACTTGTTCTTGCCCCGCCACCAGGACGTGTCCTCGGGGGGCGGCATGTCGATGACCGAGATCATGTCGCCGACCTTTCGGAAGCAAATAGACACGGATATGAAGTTTAATAGATAATGATGATTATAACATCTTCTTCTTTCTTTTTTTTTCAAATATTCACACCTTTCTACCATGCCAGAGTGCTCAATCTGTTCAACAGCTGATCATAATCCTATGCCTCCCAATACTTACACATCAAAATCTTGGTGATTCCAAAGTACTATGATGGAGGTACTACTACTGTGCTACATGAATCTTGCTCAAGGGCATAAATTGTTCCTAAACCAGGAGGGATTTTATGTCCTTTCAGTGGGTGATGGAAGAAATACAGGGAATTTTCCATGGAAGTATCTTGCAAAATCTTGAAGACTTGGCTGGTGTGGTATCCCCCGTCACTGGAAGCAAACCTTGCACCCACAGTGTTTTATTTTTTTTTCTACAACCAGGAGGAGATTTCCTAGCTAGTCTGACAGTGCAAAGGCAATTACAGACCGATCTGAGGATTGATTTGTGTATACATGACATTCTGTCATGCATTCACCATACAACTGTATACTCATGTGGGACACAGCACTGTAGTGATGGCAGACCCTACTGCCAAGTCGGATCAGTGTACATACGCTGTAAATCCAACTATATGAACACTCAACTCCCTACTGGGTGCCCATTTCTTCACCTCAGTCGCATCATTTGTGCCTTGCTCGAGAATGACAGTATGCCAGTAGGGCTTGAACCCATGACTTCCAGATCAAATGTATTAACCCGATGAGGATGAGTCCCGAGTACAAGTATACTCGGGCAAGTGTCTATGGGAAATGTGTGTTGTAGCAAAATCAGCACGTCCTCAACGGTTTATCAATTTATTGGCTGTGGGGTGCTGGATGGGGTAGAATGATATACAAGGAACCCTTGATACAAGCTACATTGTACATGTCTGCTTGAATAATGTTCAAATTCAAGGATGCTACTTTGTCTGTACTTAGTAAACCTGCTGGCAGGCTATAATCGATGATTTCTCTCGAACGGCACTTCCCTGCCGAAATCTATTTTGACTCTGTCAGCTGTTTGTTCCTGAGGCAAGTCTCCTTGAAAAACCTGATCAGGATGAAGGTAAAACATGTCTCATGGAGTAGTTTTAGAGGCCCCGATGTTGTAACGATATGATCTTCACTGTATTACATCATGCAATATATTCCATGTTCTTGTAAAAATGCCTAGCTATCAGAGAATTCAAGTCCTTTGAACATGTGAGATCCAACCCTCCTGGTTTGGCCTCAATTTACTACTCTAGCAGTCTGCAAGAGTGCATAAGTTCGACTGCCATTTCAGCAGGGTATTGCCAGACACAGATCACACACACATAATATTCATATCCCATGGCTTGAAGTTAATTCCTTAAAGGACAAGTCCACCTTCATTCACATGTGGATTGAGTGAATGCAACAATATTAGTAGAACACATCAGTGAAAGTTGGGGGAGAATCCGACAATCCGTTGAAAAGTTATGAATGCTTAAACTATCTGCGCAATCACTGCTGGAGGAGAAGTCTACTACCGTGTATGATGTCACATGCTTACAACGATATAAGGAAAATAAAAGGAGAATTTCATAAAAATTGATATTTTGAATAAAGTGCACATTTCTTCGACTTGTTACTGGCACATGTTAGGGGTAATATTACTCTCCCTGACTTCTGAAAGAGAGAAGTCGAGTGTTCTTTTGTTATATGAGAAAAGTGAGAATATCTTGAATTTTCTTTATACTTTCTTTACATCGTTGTACACATATGACATCACAAGCTATAGTAGTCTTCTCATCCAGCCATGACTGAGCAGAAACTTCAAAAATTCATAACTTTTGAACAGATTGTGCGATTTTCCTCAAACTCTCATTGATGTGTTCTACTAATATTGCTGCATTCACTCAACCCACATGTCTATGAAGGTGAACTTGTCCTTTAAGCAGCTGGTTGTTTAAAGTCATGACATCCCTGACTAAGAGAGAGGAATGTACCACAATTAAAAAGAGAAGAATCTCTTATGATTTTAATCATTAATCCTGTTTTATCACTTTTGTTTAATGGTCAGTGCTCTTCCTGTATCATATGAATGGATCTTCCATTTTTCCTTTTTGAATAAAAAATTGAATATATTGCACCTTAAAAGGGGTGGTATAGTTCTGGTTGAGATGGGGATTCCGGTTTTAATTGTTGCAAGATAATTAGAAACCACTTCTAAGAGAAACTAATCTATTTGATGAAATTATGGTTTTGAAATGGCTGAGATATCCGCCAACAAAGTAAAACAAAGTGGTCCCACTAAAAGATGGGTCCAACCATTCATTTCTTCTACTTTGTTTTTAGATATCTCAGCCATGTCAAAACCAATTTTCGTCAAATAGACTTTTTAATTCCTCTTAGAATTGCATGTTCTTGATATTTCATACAAATGGCACATGTCTATAAATTATCTCGCTAAAAGTTAAAACCTGAATCCCCATCTAAACTAAAACTATACCATCCCTTCAATTAACGCATTGAAGACGAGTCCCCGAGTATACTCGGGCAGGTGTCTACAGGATATGCGTGTTGTAGCAAAATCAGTCCGTCCTCAATGTGCTAAGATCCACAATTCTGGTAAGATTATAAAGGTCAAGCTAAATGTCAAATGGAGAGCAATCACCCTGGACACACACTCACTCACCTCCAAGGAGATCTCATCCGGCGCTTGCGCCGCGTAGCGCTTGATTACGTGTGCGGCCGCCACGGCCGGAATGTTGATCGCCGACTCCTCGCTGGCTACAACGTGGTTACCATGGTTATCAAGCTGTCGTCGTGGGAAACAAACGCATTACAATAGACAAAAAAAAAAGAAGAATTAGAATACAGTCATAATTGGCATTTAATGTCCTATTAACAGCTGCCACAACATATATTTCACTTCCTACATGGTACAGGCAAGTATTTCAGAAAAAGATTACATTTCAGATAAAGATTAAGGAGCATGGGGTTTCTACAAAATACTACCAATCCGATGTCCAGCTGATCTTACCTGGCTCACAATCTGCAAACACACATGCGCGAAATCAAGTAAGACGTGATCAAGAACAAACCGATCACATTCAACACCTTATTAAATACAAAGTCATAGCTATTGAGTACAAATTTGTATGATAGCTGCCACAGTGACTTAGAGAAAGCTTCACCTACGCAGCACTGCACACACAATGTTCCTTTGTTCCTCTATTTCTTTGTGCTTTTTTCCTTTTTCTCTTTTTTTTTTTGCGAGCAGTGACAATGATATCACTGACCCGTCACATTCAGGTGTGATGTTGGCTGCTACTGACAGTGTGAGAGGTTGAGGATAAAACGCGGCACATTCTCACCTTGGGAAACTTGCACTTCATAGCAAGGAACCAGCCTGATCTTCCATTTTCATTGACTTTCTTGCCTATATTTTTCACCTTCAATTTTGTTTTACATAATTTGTTGGCTATCTCACTACAGTCAAACCTGCCTTAGCGGCCACCTGTCTATAGCGGCCACCTGTCTATAGCGGCCACTGCAAAATCCCCCCGAGAGAAAAGCCCTGTTAAAGACCCTGTGTATAGCGGCCACCTCTCTAACGCGGCCAGCGGCCACAAATTTTGTTTCCCGCGGGAGATATTAACCTGTCTATAGCGGCCAAAAACCCAATGGAGCCGTAGCCAAGCCGATAATTCAGCGTATTTTTCTGTTTAGCCGTGCGAGCAACGTTCAGTGATCGCCACCGCTGCATTCATCCCTCATTCAGTCCTAATAATGCACGATTCTTCACGACAATAAACATGCTACTGTGCAACAATTTCATATACACCGCCATGGTTAAATGCATGAAACGAACGGTGTATGCATACGTACACACATACACTGTACATGTACATGTAAGGATACAATGATGAAACATGTACATGTAAGCAATGCACACAAAGTTGGATTACCTGTCTATAGCGGCCACCTGTCTATAACGGCCACTTTTTCCGTCTCCCTTGGGTGGCCGCTATAGACAGGTTTGACTGTATATTCTCTTTTCCAACAAGCTGGAGTTTTTTAGTTGCATGTGCGGAATACAAGCTTAATTCTTTCTTTCTTCATCTTATCAAATGTAAGTTTGTATAAACTTGCTGTAACCCCCCCCCCCCCCCCCCCCACGCACCACATACTTCACCATACTCCATCCATGTAATGACTGTAGGACTCAACAGCCTGAAGCCACATAGAAAGAAAAAATATGGGTCTATGCATTGACATTTGTTAACAGTCCTCATGAAAATGCTCGCTATGCGTCTATGTTTACATCTGGATGACTCATACCGATGCCACGGTACGGCTCAGTCGCTCCAAACCGAAAGGCAGTTAGATAGATAGAGCTCAGAACAAATGCGACTGCAGCTGGCAACACTGGGAGGGATCAACTGCAGTTTTGAGGTTTGATGACCGCCAGAGATAGTGTAGGGAAAGAAAGATTGGTAGATAGAGAGATGAAAAAACAAAGAAAAAAAAGAAGCAGGAATGAGTGAAGAAATAAAGGAAGGAGTAAAAGAGAGAGAGAGAACGAGGAGGAGAAAGAATACAAAGATACGGAGATATGAAAGAGAGAGAGGAAGAATGAAGAAGAAAATGAAGAGAGGGTAGGGACTGAGTGTGAGACAAAAGAGACTGAAGGGAAAGAGTGAAAGAATGAAGAGAGGAGAGAGAAGATGGACAGAAGAAATAGCTTGAGCTGAGGGATAGAAAAATAAAGAGATATAGAGAAGGGAGAGTGAAATTTGAGAAAGGAGAAACAAAAACAACACAGAGAGGAGGAAAAGAGAGAGACAGAAGGTATAGAAAGAAAGGGATAAGAGAAAGAGTGAGAGGAAGAGAAGAGTTGAAGAATGAGTAGGAAAAGGAGCAACTGAATTATGTTGAAGAGAGCAGGAAAGTACAGTAGGCTGATGAAGGCTGATAAAGTCAAAGTTTCACTCCTTTCCCTGCCAAAGTCACTAATTCACTTTGAAACCCAAACTTCTCTTCACATTCAGTATACACAGATTGTCACTTGGAATCATGACCAGCTCCTCTACCATTAACCACCTCTCCCCCTCCCCCCCCCTCCCCTTTTATTCTTTTCGATCCCCAGACTACAGGCTGGTACAATAGAAGACCTATAATGTTGTGACATGATTTTGGTGCCACAAGATGAGAGGAAAAATTATCAGGAAATATTACAGAGAAAAATTATAAAGAAAAATTATGAAGAAAAACTATATAGAAAAAGAATGATGAAGAAAAATTATAAAGAAAAATTATGAAGAAGGTAAGAAGGCTAAAATGAAGTAGCTGTAAAAGTTCCACACCTTACCAAAAAAGCTATTCAATGCCGTCAATCTGTTTTTTTTTTTCCAAATTCAAACTTGTCTTCATGTTACAATGCACAGACTATTCTTTTTATGCGTGACCTGCTCGTCCAAACTTAACATCCCCCCCCCCACAACCATGGTGGTATTCCCTTTTCCCCCAGAATGAAGGCTGATATTGAAGAGCTTTGGGATAGTGAGATGATCTACAAGGTGGACAGGAAGGTAAAAATGAGTACCACAGTTCAACCTATTTCCTTTGTCAGCAGACAAAATAATAGGAACAATGTGCAGATCAAACTTCACACCGGTTCACCCTGACAGATAATTTTGTCTCTTAACTTCCTCTCTCAAAAAATGCTGAGAGTGTTGTTGAAAAAGAGACAGGAAAAAATAACGGGTGCCTCATTCGGTGCACTCTATGACTGAAATGACTGCCATGACTTTGTATTATGACAAAAGCCGCCCACATTTGTTCTTGTAAACTTCGTGTCCTGAGCTATCAATTAGCACTGTACACTGTATATATATATATCTCAAATCATGAAGATTACATGAGTTACACAATTCATATACCACCATCCATAGCATTTTATACACACCCAGCAAGGGAAGAGATGAAATCTATATTTAAAGTTTGCTAGCACATTGTGATGTAGATCTATGAACTAAATGTGATACTTAGATATGACATATCAAGTATATTGTTGATATCAGAGCACGCAAATGACACAGTAAGAATGCAATAGCAAATATGCATACAGCAACAACAACAGTCACTTTTGCATTTGCACACATTTTTTTGTTTTGTTTTAAAGAATGCCTAGATGAATTTGTAAAAATGCACTGCATATAAATAGGTGTCCACATAAAGTTATGATGTCACCCCTCCTTCCCCACAACAAACATACAAATATATTGCATGCTGCGCTTGTTTTCGTATCAGTTGCAGTACACAAATTGGCCAATAAGTTGATGATGAATTTTAAGACACTGTGCTAATTTTGCAGCTTGTGTGTATTTACAACCACTACAGAATGATCATAAAAATAATAGGATAATCAATCTGCAGAAATATACACAAATGCATAAATACAACATATGTAATTGCACAACAAACTGCACCACTGCACTGATACTTTTTCTGTGCAACACAAATACTGAAAAGATTTACACATTCTACCATTTTCAACTCATCACTCTGTTATTTCCTGCTTTAAAATGTCCATGAAAATTTGGCATGTCAATTCTAGCAGTGCTCAATTAAGTTACTTCACAATAAGTAAATGAATATATAATACTTGTAATTGAATTTGAAATAGATGAATTAATATGTAGATAAAAATGATAAAAATGAACAAATGAATAGTCAAATAAATGAACATCTATCACATGAATAAATAAACATATACATAAAAATGAATAGAAAAATTATAAGATAATTAATTGATGAATTACTGCGCTGTAATATATCAGATCTTTGAGGCTAAAAATGGCTTCTCTTGTCTTTGATGATAACACAAATTTGTTAGTTTCCACAACTTACTTGAAAAGAAAGAAACATGGTCCCAGCTATAATGCGGATAGGCCTAGAATTTTCCCATGTCACTGTAAAATATGGCTCGTGAAACATTGGTTTACAATCACCTCTTTTATTCTGTGCTTTTGTTTGTTTACTTTTTCTAGCTTATGACTCAACATTTGATTGTAGATCTCAATGCTAACTTCCCATTTGGATTTCTGACAACTGTGAGAGAAATTTATGGACACCTGCCATATGTCATCACGATTTTATCCCATTTGAGATGCAAATCACCCAAAGTACTTTACACAAAATAATATTAAGCATGTGTAACTTTAATATCTCTATTACTATAAGAGATTCCTGAACTTTCAAAATTATCTTTCCGGATTTCCTGTGTGATATTCGATATTTTACAAAAATCCAAATGACAGCACAAAAGACAAAATGGATATCCCTAATAAATGAACAGATAATGATTACGGGGAAAAAAAGAAATGAAACTATATAACGAAAAAAAGATATCATATCCATATGGAGAGGTCTTTGAACAGATTCAAAGCTTAGACACATCAAAATATTAAAAGCTTGAAAAGATTGGTAAATACAACATCATTGGCAGTGACACTTAATTGGTGGGAATGATTTTTACTTTTCAAAATAAAATGCAATTTCATAATAAAACAAGACACCGAGGCAATCTACACTGAAATGACAACATGAATGGAGGCAGATACAATAGAAGTACACTGCAATATTAAAAACAGAAAAAAAAAAGAGCCAAAAGGGATAATTCTGGAACTGCACAAGCGAATTCCGAGAATACTGTATAAAATATTCATAAAGGGATCAAAACATATCACATAGCATAGCATATCATATCTGCACATTTTCACTCCGTATAACATGACTGTTTTTATGCAATTGAGTTTCAGAGTAGTACTGGTTTGGTTCAATGGAGATACAGGTTGTAAAAAAAAAAAAACAACAATAATTGGGAGTATTCTTGATACAAGACTGTGGGGGAATAAAATGGAACAGGATACGCACTGCAGAATGAAATGAAATGCAAGACTGTGGAGAAATCAAATGGAATAGGATGAATGAAATGAAATGTTTGGCCTGGAAGGAAAACTATATTGTACATAACTGGAGCTTGCATTCACCACTACTTCATTTTCAAACCTAGTTGCTGGGGGGCGGGGGGCGGGGGGGGGGGGGGGGGGGAGGGTGGACATACACCTATGAAAACATTATGCAAATCTACATAATGAAGAGAAAACAAAAAAGAAACCAGGATTAAAAAAAAAAAATCAATTACATCTATTTCATGCCACCCCCAATAATCTCTCCGCTAACTCTGTCCAAGCTATAAACATGGTTTGAAGAAGGTTTGAGTGTGACTGTCTATAACAGACTTCCCCTCTTAGAAAAGCATTAGATATTTGAAATCTCTGATAGTCAGTTTGCAGCAAAGTGAAGTGGAACTAAATAATTATAAAATATATTATTTCTACAAGCCTACAAATTTTTGGCACTTCAGGGAAAATGTAACTTGTTTGATGCAGAAGCAAATGATAGGTATCTTTTCAAAACATCTTTGCAAAGTGGAATAAGATGGGCAGTGTAGTTTGTGTTTGGTGTAGGGAAGAAAAATTGCATCACACAAAGGAATACACTGTCACTTGTGTTATTGTTGGTGTTTAGTCAGTGTAGAGCATTGTCTTTTCTATCAAAGTGCAATGAGTGAAAATTTGGGTGAGTGGGGAGGGGGGGGGGGAGGGCATGGGATGGGGGTGTAACATCAAACTCACGGAGCTCATGCATATTCATGATCAGCTGCGTATGCATAAGAAGGAATAGCACATGACTGTAGGATGAACACATTCATATTCACATTCACACAGTTAGAACACCGAGACAAAGTCAATGTACATTTTCTGTTCTAAATCATCTTCGGTCTGAGATTCTGCATTATGTTACACTCATAATCATTTCTCAGGACACGGTTTAAAATATTCTAGCTACATAACCAGATTTCAGTGATGCTAGTCACTAAAACAATGTTTGTCTATTCAACCTGCTGGTACAAACTTTTAGCATGGGCAAACTTACAAATTTGCTAGTTTAGGTCTCTATTATAAACAAGGGACCTGTGATTCATTTTTAGGTGTCCCCTATGGCACAGCCTCAAACCACACTTCCCCATACCACAGTTTGTATGAGCATTGTAATAGTATCATTGGTAATGTATGTTTAATAGTGCAATGACGTCGTTTGCATCTCTGGATTATGGACCTGCACTGATCTTTTCTTAGATTTCACATCTCTCTACATTTATGTGAATTTTTACTGTTGCAAGTACAGCTTGAAATTGTTGAAAGTCTGCAGACAGTGAACGTTGCTGAACTATTCATCCAGCAGTTCATCTATAAATAATGTTCAATCAGGTAGCATCTATTCATTGATCTATCAAACACTGCTTATAAAAATATATCTATCCATCCACCCATCCATCCATTAATTTATGTATCTTCCTCATTAACTATTTATTTACAGCCGATAAACTATTAAAGCAGCAGGATATCATGAAGAAACTGGAAATCATGTTTACAAATCGATGTTGACAAGTTCTCAGAAGTGGGGTAGTGTGACAAAAGAAGAGTCAAATCCATGCACAAGTGGTACAGTGATGACTCATAAACACAAGGCACAATTCTACAATGCAAAGGTTATACCTCCTCAACTACAGACCTTCCCCAATGGCTGACATGCACTTACATTTCTCAATTATCTCCTTTTCTTAACGCCTGCCAGACCTTGCACAATTTGTCCTCTCTCCCGGTGAAGAAATATTACGACGAAACAATGAATCCTCCGAATTTAGAAATTGCACACACGTGCTCACGTCTTGACTCAGAGTCAAAACAGGCCTTCCATGTACGTGAAACGAAAACTACATCACAATCTCAATATAGCTGTGAAATATTCCAATCCTGCAAAAGATCAAAAGCGCTGCGCAAGTGGAATTCTGCTCCTCTGGTTTCAGAAAACGTGCAGAATGCGTCAGGAGCTCGAGGAATTATGGCTCAGGAATAACGATACTCCAACACGGGGGACAATATCGCAGTATGGGGGAATCGTTAGATGGGCTTCCCATGTCGCCAAAGTCGATCACCAGACGAAAGTGTCGATCACAGAAAAGGGCAAACTCATAACTTTCTTCCCATCACCAGTAAAAAAAAAAAAGAAAACAAAATCATCAACACAAGCGAACAAAATAGGACACGAAAGACGTGCGTATATTCCACGGGAAAGATGCAGGCGAGCGCTACAAACGACTTTTCCTTGTGTATTCTCGTCGACGCCGTTCACGTAAAATTTCCCCGCAGCTGAGAGTTTGACAGTCCACCCCGTTTGCCCCCCAATGCAGCTGGCTTATCCACACATACAAAGAGGCATTGAGTTCCTATGGGTGTGACTCTCTGTGCTTAATCCACGGGGGAGCTTTAGGACCCCTAGTAATAATCGCATGACTCGGGTATGATTGGACGGGGGGGGGGGGGGGGGGGGGGGGGGGAGAAATAGAAAAAAAGGGGGGGCGAGGAAGAGGGAACGACCAATGGCGCACAAGTGACGGGGCAGCTCAAAAATGGAAGTATATGCTCAAACTTTTTCCGAGAGCTTCCCGAAAAACCTCGACCGCCACGCGTCATGTGCACGTTCTCAACATGAAGTGTGGGTATCGCGGATCGCCGGTCCCCATGGCATTTCCATCGCAGATATTCTCATGTTCAAATCTTTAGAATCCTTGGCTTCAGCACAAAGTGGGCCAACCGAGAACACTTCTGTTTGATCGAGGTCTGTCTAAACTTAGCCACGTGTGAACGATTCCACTCAGGCTTTTTACTCACCGCCGGATTCTGTCACACCGAAGACTCTGCCTAATTCTGGAAAGCACTGCTCATGCATGTGCGACATCATATCTGAATATGACTTCTGCGATAAGATCTGAGACAATGGGGGTGTGTGTGTGTGTGTGCACATGGCTTTTGACATCTACAGCAGTGTAGTAAAGATGAATACTATCACATAGCATTTATAGATTGCCCTTATTACACTTTAATGAAAAAGAAAAAACTATTTGAAACCTATATATTTCAATCAAATTCCAATATTTTGGTTGCAGAACTATCAAAAGCATCTTCATCTATAATTTGAAAGCTGCTCTTCAAATTTGTAATTCAATGTTTTTTTTCTCATTTTTTTTTCCAGATTTTCTGCAGATTTCATAAATTCAACAAGTTACACCAAATCTGCACTCAGTCTGTATCTCAAATATAAGAGAAGTGGTAATATTTGGCTGAAAAAAAAAAGTTAAATAAAATCCTGGAACCAAAGCACAATACGTATGTATTGAAATAAAGCATTTCTTTATTTTTCTAATGTGTTTTTGGTGTTGTTAGAGTAGTTGCTGACATTATTGTTTTGAGCATTCTGTTTAACTGGTGTACGAGGAGACATCTATGCTGTCACAGTAAATTATAATACCTTCCCATTCGTGTGAATGTGAGCACGCTGTCATACTACCAAACAGGGAGGCATATACACAAGTATCACTTTTCATTGTCACTGTTGAAAATGAATTCATGCAGATTTTAATAACAAGCATGCCAAGCTGTTGAACAATGAGCAAGGGGACTGAAACATGGGACACTACAAAGACTGGGTTTATATGACAAGCACAAAACAAATGTCTATATTATGTACACTTCAAAGAAGACACCGCTACAAGAACACACACAGATTCTTCTTTTTTTTTGGGGGGGGGGGGGGGGCTGGAACAAGACTAGCTTCTGCACATAGACATCTTTAGGACAGGCCTAGGTCACACTGAATCATAAAATCCAACCACTGCCTAAATCCCAGAAGGAATATGTGTCTTTCTATCTCTTTATCACTATTATTTGTTTTGTTATTATGGGTATTTCTTCACATATTCAGAAAGGACAATCATACATACAATTGTACATAATCATTTCGATTTGAAGAGTGGAATACAGGTATATGGGTGAAAGCCACTAGTAAATTATTATACTGAACATTTCAACAGGCAAAATTTGAATTGCTTACCCTTGATACCTAGACTGGCACTTCAAAACTTGATATTAATATTATGTACCTTAAACATATGTAGATATTCTACATCAATATCATTACCATTATGATATACACCTAAAGAAGTTGTTAGATATGAAAAAATATATACAAACGTGTATATGCAAACCAAAAATATATCTGATTTTTATTCTCAGTTTTTAATATTATAAATGTTTTTTTTATATGCCTTTACAATTGCGTAGGTATTTTTGATGTTAAAGCAGTATGATAACTCAATTTAAACTAAAAACAGAACACCTGAAAGCAATTGTAAAATATGAAAAATATATGCAAACAGAAATACATCTGATTTCTATTTTCAATTTGTTCGTAATTTTTCTCATAGGCCTTTAGAATTGTGTAGGTATTCTTGCTGAGTAAATATTGTTGCCTCCCGTCTATTTGGTATTTCTGTCTGACAACAATTTGCCACAATTAGTATCTCACATCAGTGAGTGTATTCCTGCTATTGAGGAAGAGTATATAGAGGTTTAGCAAAATGAGGGGGTGGAGGGGGGGGGGGGGTGGGGTGGAAGGATGAGAGTTAGGAGCTCGCTGTGTTTAGATAGATTGATTTATAGATGAGAGGTGGTACCCATATGACTCATAGCCACACTTCCACTTCCATCCACCCACACCACATGTGGGTCAGCTGGAGGGGGGGGGGGGGGGGGGGGGAGGGGGGCTTATCGCCATGTCACTTTGCCCTGACCAGCGGTACGACCTTTATAGCACCAGCAGGAAGAAGAGCCCGCCACGAGTAATATATATGGTAGTGTGTTCAACCCATTAAAAACCCAGGGGACAAATTTTCCCTGCAGAAATGTTCAATCATGTTGTTATCATTATAGCACTGGACTTCACTGCATGTCTTGTAATGAAAAAAGATGGTTAAATTCACCTGCTCAAAACTAGAAAATATGAATAACCCAAAATGAATTACTTTGAAAGAGAATTTAAAAGAGTATCTTCCTCCCCTTGCAGTGTACGCCTTCTCCAAGAATGGGCTAACAAGAATCCTTTGATGTGTTCTAATTATAAAGTACTTCAGTGTACATTCCAAAATGTGAAATGGTGCTATAATAATTTCCTTGAAGGGGGTGGGGGGGAACAGATGACAGATCATTTTTTTTTAAATGACAAAAAGAGAAATAAACCTTCCTAACTTCAACATGATGGTGGTTGACTGGGTTAGTAAAGCAGGCCAAACTTGCATCAGAGGGATAACAGTGTCATCATCTTTTAGCCAGATATAATATGACCTTTGTTATAAAACAAATAATGGTCACTTTTTAAGACCATATTGTTCCTCTTTATTTCATCCGTGGAGATGACTAAAAGCACAACAGTAACATACATGTAGATACTATACCGCTTTCCAGGAATCCCTTTGATTTCTGTTGTATTTTCTCCGATAAAATGGCAAATTCACTAATTATTGGTTGTGTAACATGTAGCACAAATTGCTTGTTTGCTTGTTTGTTTCTACCATGTATGTCATCATTTGACGCCACAATATGCACAGATTTAGCTGAAAAAAGAGGAGTGTCTTCATGCTTTTTTTTCTTGGTCAATATAGTTCAATATTTGAACAAACTTCTAGCTCTTGCCTGGTAGCGAGTGTGCCATGAATCACAAAGACCCTACACACAGTGCTCTGAACATAAGAACTGCATACACTGCATACAACAGACTACTAAACCATGTAGAACTAGGAACTGGCATGGTTTCAGTCCACTGGATCTAACATGTGATGACTATCACAGTGAACGCTGCTCATATTCATTGCCAAACTTTATATCTCTAAACCCTTCAGGCCACTCATCAAACCAAGAGGCATACAGCACTTCCTGGCCTTCAGAGATAGATGACGGGCACTCGAGAGAGAGAGAGAGAGAGAGAGAGGCGATTACGAATAGGCCTATTAACAGCTTTTTGGCTCTGGGAGATCGATTCAGGAGAGAAAGACACTGACAGAAAGAATAATTGGGGCACGAAGTCTGACTGCCAGCTAGCCGATAGGAAATTGAGAGTTCCTCTCCCTTGGCCGATTAGCTTGAGCCGCTACGACACCTCACAACCGAGGGAGCGATGCTGGCAAGGGTACAATGTATTTCTCACCCCCCTCCTCTCTGTTGGGACAGGCCAAATTTAGAACAGAGTTCACAGGGCTCCTCCCAGAATCAAACAAACTTTTGGGTTTGTCTATTTAAAGAAAGGGGGAGGAAAGGAAACAGAGGGTGTTCACTGAAGAAATGATGCCAGATGTAGAAAGATGAGATGAATGGGGGAAGGAGGGCACCAAAATTCTGTTCCTCCAAGAAATCATTATGAATCAGCTGATACTAAAGCATTTGGCCATTCGAGAGAAATCAAAACTGGTGGTACTTCACTTTAAACAGATAATTCAATTTCGTTATTGTTTGTTTTTGTTTCTTTTATTTTCATCCCCAGTTTCAATTGTTTTCAAAAAACAATTAACTACGAATACAACTCCCGTGTATGTTTGTCTGGAAACTCAGATTATCAACAGTAAGTGCCAATGGACAATGGACTTTTAATACAAAGTAGTTCGTGCATCTGTACCTCTCATTCTGTCCGTCCATTTGTTGCTTTCTGGGCAATTCTGGATCTTCGCTGCTGTGATTGACTATACATGTATGTGTATTTGAATGATTATATACAATGTGTTCTTCTCTTTTCTTTTGTCTCTCCCAATCTGAGTGTCTCTGTTTGTCTGTCTGTCTGTCTGTTTCTCACTCTTTTATTATCATCCTTCTAAGTTCACGATGCGTATGGTGTCTTGGTCACTATACTGTACAACGTTGTAGGTGTTAAAAACATAGGCACAGACAAGTGAAATACTGTATCCACCATATACGTGTACTTCATGAGGTTTTCATTTTTGCAAATTTTGCGAGACGGGTGATATTCATGAATTTAAAAACAAGAAAAAAATATGAACTCTGATCACAACACGAATGTGACGTGCAAGCATACATTTATCCCCTCATTACTTGTTCTCCATGTTCGCAAACGTAACCACTTGCGAAATTGTTGGAAAGTTCTGATTAGCAAAAAAAAAAAAAAAAAATTACTTGCTAGACATATGGTGTATACACTAAAGTGTGACCATTATTTGAATGCACAGAGCAATTTACAACTGAAAGAAAAGGGTGCATTTTCCTTCTCAGATGGACAGAGATAAATATTAATTGGTGTATGTGAAATTCATATGTGTATTCAAGCAGTAGGGTGAGCTGAAGTCGTGAATGCATCTCTCCTCCAATTCAGATTCAAAGTTTGCGTACTTTCCTTTCGCTGAAAATAAGATTATTCAAATTCATGAAATTCTTCCATCGAGATGTTTTCATTGCAACTACGTGACAAATTGCCAATTCAGTGCATATTTACGTCAATGTAAGGCGATTTGTCAATCAGTTGCAATGAAAATAAGATTACTTTCAAAAGCTGGTAGATTATGTATATTATAGAGGAACATAGGTACAACACAATTCAGACCTTTTCTCAGAACGATAAAACTGGGAACTTATTTTTGATGGAGGGGGCAACAATACTACCGCTTTTCAATGAATTTATTCAGACAAAAAAAAATTCAACTGTTATTTTCGGTGCAAAAGGGGAGCATAATCTCAAGTGACATGGGGTTAGTTTTTTATTTCCCTTTTTAAGTGCTCAGAGGCATATCATCACAAGTCTTCATACATGACGTTGGAAGAAAATATTCTTCAAATGTGCACAATTTTTGTGACGTTTGCAACAGGGATGTATGACCAAGTTCGGCATGTAACAATCTGAGGTGACATAAACGAGTCTGGAGTGTGCAGACTACTTGGTGATAAAAAGAGCAAAGCTGGGTGTATGGGGGCATTGTCAAGGAATACGATGAGATACAAGGAACTGTTCCCCTATCATTTCCCGAAGAAGAGGCTGAAATGGTTTTATAAATACAGGATATGTGTAATCCTTCCTTTGAATAAGGGAAGTGATCGGCAGAAAATTTCAACTTTTCAAGTGTGTTAGGAATCTGTGAGCACATAGTGGTTTGCTGAATTTGTGGCACATAGCAATGATAAGGGTCATTGATACATCTGTATGTGTGTTTGTTTTTTTTTTTCTCCATAACATACAGTGTGTGGCACACTTTGCAACATAATACAATTTGTGGAAAAACTTATGGTGGTTGGAACCGAAAACCCGAGTATATTTTTGAGAAAACATTTTCTCCAAAATATACAGTGTTTGGCACACATTTGCAACATGATACAATCTGTGGAAAAAACTTATGGTGGTTGAAACCGAAAACCCGAGTATAGTTTTGAGAAAACATTGAAGCAGAGATTTTGAAATTGGATTGAGGTTTTTTGCCAACAGTGATTGGAAAACACACATTATTCAAGATGGGTTCCTGCATTAAAAGTGCAAATGACAAAACCACCCTGAAATTCAAGTTTCTATAATTCAATAATACTGAATAGATGTATTACATGAGAAAGGTATTACTACACAAATCTAACATAACTCTGACTGTGATAGAAGATACAAACATGCATACTGTGCAGGATTTTCTCCTTAATCTTGTGTTGCTCACTGTTACAAAGGGTTCACTGACTCAAAGAATACCGAAATTTGTCTAGTTTCGCTCAGGAAAGTTGTGGGTGCCAACAATGTGTTTTGACAGTTGCAAATTAATGCTTTTATTGTGAAGATGTGCTGATCTATGCGGATGTCTTTGAAATTGTTGATTCCTAGTGGCTCTTAAAGGACAAGTCCACCTTCATATACAACTGTACATAAGGATTGAGAGAATGCAGCAACATTAATAGAACACATCAGTGAAAGTTTGAGGAAAATTAGACAATCCGTTCAAAAGTTACAAATATTTTAAGTATCTGCGCAGTCACTGCTGGAAGAGAAGACTACTACAGTGTATGATATCACATGCGTACAACTATATAAGGAAAATAAAAAGAGAATTTCACAAAACTTTACTTTTTGAATAAAGTGCACATTTCTTCGACTTGTTACTGACGTATGTTAAGGGTAATATTATTCCCCCTACCTTCTGAAAGAGAGAAGTCGAGTGTTCTTTTGTTATGCGAGAAAAATGGAAATATGTTGAATTGTCTTTATTCTTTCCTTATATCGTTGTACTCATGTGACATCACAAGCTATAGTAGTCTTTTCATCCAGCCGTGACTGAGCAGAAATTTTAAAAATTCATAACTTTTGAACGGATTGTCCGATTTTGCTCAAACTCTCACTGATGTGTTCTACTAATATTGCTGCATTCGCTCAACCCACATATCTAGGAAGGTGAACTTGTCCTTTAAGGACACTCAGATGACTTTGAAAGATGAAGAAAAGAAAAGGGAATGAAAATACATCTTCAGAGCTTCTTTCTGTACAGGCACTGATGGGAGAAGCACAGTTGAAAGATTTCATGGACACAAGTGTTTGGCCATTAGGAGATGCTACAAAGTGTGCTGTCCCGCCCTTTCTAATAATGTTGTGCCAAAACAATCCAGGGTGTTGTTACATAAGACTCTTATACCACATTTTACACTTTGACTGGTGATATTCCTCTCTTGGAAAAGGACCCAATAGGGGTAAAAGCTACAACAAACAATACTAAATTATATCACAAACAAATTATTACATTTGTCAGTTTGCGTGCTATTCATAAAAGAACTTCTAATGCTACTACTACTTGCCATGTGAATAAAATGGGGTTGAAAGACTTTTGCTGGTCTGTAGCCACAAAGTGTATTTGTGTGAAAGCGTGTCCTTTTTTTCTACATTATTTTTTGATGCTTTAATCTTTTGCAGATGATGTTGACATATTTTGGACAGTGCAGAAGCTAGCATGTTTCTGTCAAAAAAAGCAGGAGGTGTGGGGGATTTCATCTAAAAAAAGAAAAAGCATACAAAAACTCAATGGGAAACAAAGACAGGAACAAGACGTCGCTCATACCTCTATGTGAAAACCATTGTTATCAATCTGAAACAGGCAAAGACACCAGGGTAAAATGACAGCGACAAATGTAACAGTGGACGATTGGTAAAGGGGGGAATGGGGAGGGGAGAGGATGGGGGAGGAAAATGGGGAAGGGGGGAGGAGGAAAGGTTGAATGGGGGTGGGAGGTGACACAAACATGGTACAAACATAAAAGCACACAGGGGGGAGGGGTTAAAGATAGCATATCATGGGGTTGGGAACAGGCGGGGCAGAGTAGGGGAATGGGTGGAGCAGGGTAGGGGAATGGGCGGGGTGGGTGGGGGGGGGGGGGGAGGGGAAATAAGTTTCAGAGTTACCAAAGCAGGTGTAATGGGATTAATGGGGATTAATGGCAGGGCATATGGTGGATGGGGGGGGGGAGGGGTTAGGGCAGACATAAGACATTGATATCAGGAGGGATCAGTAGATACCAAAAAAGAGGCAGGGAAAGGGAAAACATGAATGTATTCAGATGGCCAAAACGATAACCCATAGTCAGAGATGCATGTAAAGTCAAGTAGACGGAAGAGAGAGAGAGAGATAAAGAAAGAGCAGAGAAATATAAAGACACATTGCATCCATGATTGATTAGATAGAATGGTCTCATTCATTCAAACAGCAAATCTCATCACTACCAGAAAGTAGTGCTGGTGGAAACTCAACGAAGATTATTCATCATTCTCCACTGAATGCATGTCATTGATTAGTCAGAGGAGGATACAGAAGGTTAAAAAAGAGAGGAAAATAAGTTTAATAATAGACCTTCCATCTTCGTCAAGTTTGCATATGGCTTTCATATGCTCATCTAACCTCATGTCCATTTACACACAATTCAGGGCTGCCAACATTGGAAACTAGTTGAGAGTGAGACTCCCATAGGCCAATGCTATAATTTAGGAGTCAAAACGAGTGAGATCAATAGAAATGCATGCAAATGAAATAAAGTTTTAGAGTGAGAAAGGACCAAAATGAGTGAGTCTCACGCTCAATGAGTGAGAGCTGGCAGCCCTGCACAATTCACTACAAATTTCAACAGGAAGTTACCAGCTAGTTGGTGCAAAAGTTAAAGAAGGACTCCTAACTGTAGTGATGCATTATGTGCACCTCCAAACCATTCTGATTGAAAAATAGTTGAAGGAGGGCTAATAACTGTATTGATGCATTATGTAGACCTCCTAACCTTTCCGACTGAAAAATAGGGATGGTTTGGCTAAACAGTAGGAAAGAAAGAGCAGTTCCCATAGGAGTGTGTGGTAAAATTATCAAGAAAAATGGGAAACTCCTATTGAAATAAGAGCTGGAAATGGTCAAAATTCTGATTTTTTTTTTCTCCAAACTCAGAATGGTAGGGAGGTCTGCATTATGTGTTACACAAACTTGAAGATGTAAACCTTTCTTCTTGATGTATACTTTACATTTCATATAAGCAACATTCTGCAAATTGCTTTAGAGAAAAGTCTCTCATCAACAGGTATTACAATTCTGTTTTTGTCATTTTTCCCCAAGTAGTTCATGCATGTACATTGCAATGAATTAGTTAATATGATAATGACACAAAGAATGAATTGGGATGCATTTCAAAGTCAGGCACATCATATTTTTACCTCCAGCCAGTTGAGTACGGGGCCACAGTTGATCATATCTCCGGCGATCTGGGAGAAGCGGGTGATGTAGTGGGCTAGCATCGCCTTCACAGCCTGGATGGGTGGCAAGATAATGATATGCAGAGAGAAAGGATTCAGTATGTGATGTTGAGAATATGGCATTGGTGTACACTACTGAATGGGACATTGCATCCAGTCCCATATATAGAGGTATGTTATTTCCAGTTTCATTGGAATAGTTTTGAGTCTTTTGAAAAGTGAAGCTAAAATCTTTAAATTGGGAAAGACAAACAGCTGGGCAAAAAGACTGAAATGATTGAAATTACGGAAATGTTCTTGAATGTACAGTCCTGGTAGAGTCAATATGTGAAAATGTTAAAATGATGTGACATGTGTCTTGAGACTGGATTCAACCATTGCACATCCTTTCTTTTTGAGCAAATTTGTGAACTCATACCTTGGCCAAAAATTTTATCAGTAAGCCACGGCAGGCCACTAATAAAGGCAGCACGATCGGAGATAGAGTTTTCCTTCATGCATTGGTTTGCTTGAACGTGATAACACATTGTTTTATTTATGAATTTCATTGTACTTTTGAAGACTTTGACAGGAGAATGGAGAAGGATGAAGAAGAAAGGGAGAAGGAAGAGGAGGAGACAGGAAGGTGGAGGAGGACAAAGAGGAAGAGGTAGAAGAGAAGATGAAGAGAAGGAGGAGGAAGCAGAGGAGGAGGAAGATGAGAGAAGAGGAGGAAGAAGAGGGGGAGGAGAAGGTGGAAGAGAAGGAGGAAGAAGGGGAGGGGGAGGAGGAGGAGAGAGGAGGAGGAACAGGAAAGATGAGGCAGAGGAAGAGGAGGGAAGAGGAGGAAGAGGAAGAAGAGAAGGTGAAGGTGGAAGAGAAGGAAGAAGAAGGGGAGGAAGAGGAGAGTGGAGGAGGAAGAAGAGAAGGTGGAAGAAGAGAAGATGAAGAGTAGGAGGAGATGGGATAGGAAAGAAGAGGCTGAGAAGAGGAAGAAGAAGAAGATGAAGAAGAAGAAGAAGAAAAAGAAGAAGAAGAAGAAGGAGAAGGAGAAGGAGAAGGAGAAGAGACAAGGAGCAACGGGAAAATGAGGACAAAAAAAGAAAAGGAGCTGAAAGCAGAGAAGCAGCACAAGGAGGGAGAGGAAGAATGGGAGAACAAGGAGGGAAAAGAGGAGGAGAAGCAGCAGCAGCAAGAAGGAATGGAGGACAAGAGAAAAAGAGATAGGTGGAAGAGGAGAAGAAGGAGGAGGAGGAAAAGATGGAGTAAGAAGAGGACAAAAAGAGGAGAAGAGGAGGGAGAGGAGGCACAGCTAGAAAAGAAGAAGAGGAATAGAAGGAGAAGGAGAAGAAGAAGGAGGAGAAGGAGGAGAAGAAGGAGAAGAGGGAAAAGAGGAGGAGAATCAATAGTAAAGGAGAGGGAAAGGAGAAATCAAAGACAGGGTTTTACCTCCCGGCTACTGGTCAGCGTCTCCCCCTTGGGGAGTTCCACCAGCTGGCTGAAGCGCCGGTCATAGATGCACTTGTGCAGCTGCTTGTCCAGCACCCGGAAGTCCTCGTAGCACCGCTTGAGCAGCCACGCCTTGCCCCGGCTCTGCATCTTCACCATGAAGGGCCAGTCCGGGAGCTCGGCCGTGCCCCCGTTCAGCTCCGTGGAGGAAGGGCGTGGCTCTTCCGGCTCATCATGCATAGAGATCTGAAGATGGGTGAAATTGAGGAGGAGGGAGGAGGAGGGGGTGGGGGAGGGAGTATGGAGGAGGCAACGGAGGAAAGACGGTTGACGGAGAATGTTTGGCAGTGAGATGTTTGCAAACATGAGTTGAGTATTACAAACTTTAAATCGTTAATGCAAGGTATGCTACTATTGTAAATGTGGAAGTTTTACTGTCAGTACAGTCAAGTTCAAGTTTAAGATACCACACAAGAAGCCTGTTGCATAAAACACTTTACCTGAGAAAACTCAGGTTATGTTTTTTTAACAGAGTTTCTTTCCTGTGTCTAAGTCAGTGGCAAAATCATATTTTATACTTGAGTTTTCATTTCTTAACAAAGTTTTTCTCTGGTTAAAAGAGAACAAAAAGTTTTAGAACAAAAATTCTCACACTGGCCATCATCCTCTTCTCCATCTATGGAATATTTGATTCAATGAGACCAGGAAAAATCCAGACATTTATCGCCATCACTGGCCACCCATCTACTCACCTCTACTGAGTCTCCAAGTTCCACGTGGTCATAGTGAAAGTGGGCACAATCATTGAGTTTGGGAAAGAGACTAGAGCCATCATGGAACCTGTTTTGAGTTAAACCAGAGAAGTGAAGGGAATATGTTTTAAGCAATTCTGCCGACATATCATGAAAGCATGTTTATATTAGCTAAAACAAATCCCAACATATAGAGTGTGAATTCTATCAGGGCAATTACACCCCAAGGATAATTAACCAACCCACCCCCCCCCCCCCACCACCACCCCCCGCTACATACTGGTTAGTGATAAGGTTAGAGTAAAGATTAGGGTTAGGGTTAGGTTTAGGGTTAGAGTTTGGGTTATGGTTATGATTGGGTTCAGCATTGGGATTAGGGTTTGGGTTAAGGTCAGGCCCTAGACCCAGTATGAATATATAGCGAAAGTTGATGCCACAGAAAGATGTTCCTGGCTATTTACTGCACTAATGTATGCATGTATACTGCTTTCCATTTAGTGAACAAGAACTATGAGCATGGTTATACTGTATGAGTTTTACAGAATTGATGTTATCGTTCCATTTTCCTGCAAATCAACAACCACTTTACATGGCTTCGTGGGACTGAAAAATTAGCTAAGCACTGTACATGAGCCTGACATGACTGTGACCTTTTAGTATTAACCCTAAACCACAGCATAAACACAAAAGTGCATCTGACATTCGTGTTTGGTCTGCACGCCTAGGGACATCAATTTGACAGCCAACAAAGCTATCCTGTACAGCAGATGACCCTGACATTACAGGCTACATATGTACTTCTGCACCATACAACATTGGTTTGTGACCACCTTCCGTATCCCATGCTGTACTTTATGAAACTGTGTGTGCGTTCCTCTCACATGGCAAGACTGTTTTAACCCTCTGCGTGACACATTACTTACCTGTCAATAGGTTTTGTGTGTGGAATCTGTGCACATTTGGCTCATTGGCACAGAAAAGGTTAAAGGACAAGTTCACCTTCATAGACATGTGGGTGGAGTGAATGCAGCAACATTAGTAGAACACATCAGTGAGAGTTTGAGGAAAACTGAACAATCCATTCAAAGGTTATGAATTTTTGAAGTTTCTGCTCATTCAAGGCTGGATGAGAAGACTACTATATAGCTTGTGATGTCACATGTGTACAACGATATAAAGAAAGAATTATTATTATTCATTATTATTATTATTTTATTTGGCAGAAAACATGCAATACATAATCAATTACAAAACTCAAAACAATCAATCAATACAATAACACACAAATACCCAAACACTGAATGCACCTGACAGGGCTGCCAGGCATTGGGCAAGTTAACTAAATAACTGTAGTCCGCGGCCCGCCCTAACCTATATCCCTTTCAGAAATAAAGAAAATTCAACATATTTTCACTTTTCTTGCATAACAAAAGAACACTCGATTTCTCTCTTTCAGAAGGCAGGGGGAATAATATTACCCTGAAGATATATCAATACTAAGTCGAAGAAATGTGCACTTTATTAAAAAAGTAAAGTTTTGTGAAATCCTCTTTTTACTTTCCTTATATTGTTGTACACATGCAACATCATGCACTATAGTAGTCTTCTCATCCAGCTGTGATTGCACAGATACTAAAAAAATTCATAACTTTGGAACGGATTGTCGGATTTCCCCCAAACTTTCACTGCTGTGTTCTACTAATATTGTTGCATTCACTCAATCCACATGCATATGAAGGTGGACTTGTCCTTTAAGCAATAGACACAATCACGGTGCTACAAAATTTGAAATGCAATGTGGAGTGAGACCCGAGTTCCCTGATATGGTAGGTAAAGATCTCTACAAAAATCCTTATCTCTTTTGCAGACAGCGAAGTCTACACACGGAGGCAGCTAAAACTGAAACTGACCACACATCGGAAATGACGAATGGTTTCGAACGATGCATCATGAATCTATAGTTTCCACATCATATCATTTCGCTATTGCGTTAATTTTCATATCATGCAGCCTGAAAGAGACAGCTTAACTTGTTCCCTCCCATATTCTTAAACCTCAATAGACTCTGCACTGGGCATGATGGGCTTCCATCACAGATGGGTTAAACATTGGCAAATAACAGGCACCTTTAAAGGGATGGTATAGCTTTGGTTGAGATGGGTCTTCAGGTTTCCAACTTTTAATGAAATATGAAAAAGCATATGATTCTAAGAGGAATTCAAAGTTTATTTGATGAAAATTGGTTAAGAAATGGCTGAGACATCTAGGAATAAAGACGAACTAATTATATAAGGTGGGACCCACCTTTCATTATAGGATCACTTTGTTTTGCTTTGTTTTTGGATATCGTAGCCATTTCACATCCAATTTTCATCAAATAAACTTTGAATTCCTCTTAGAATTGTATGCTCTTTCATATTTCATACTATAAGTGGTGTGTGATTATTTTGCAAAAAGTTAAAGCCTAAATCCCCATCTCTACCAAAACTATGCTAGCCCTTTAAAGTGGCCTTTTGTTTTTCAATAGCAAGGACTCATTAAAATGTGAGACTCCGGTGAACATCTGCCAACATAAGTCATAGTGCTGCCCTGTTTGGGAAATCATGCAAGGACATCTATGAACATAGTGTATACTTCTCTCCCTTGTTTAAAAAACCTTTTCCTGTAGCACTATGATGACAAAGCATGAAATGTGTTGTGGATTGTGTCAGGATTTCATAATGAGGCCTACCCTGGGAATACTTTGTGTCGGTCGTTTTCCACTACATTTTGTTTCTTTTTGTTCTTAAGTGGTTTTTGGTTTTTGTTGTGGAGGGGGAGAGAATGTGTCATCTTGCACTGTATACACCATATCTTTTATAGCAAGTCTAATTCTTCCCAAATCAGGACTTCCGGACAATTTCACAAGTGGTTAAATTTGTAATTATGTAGTATAGTACTGAACATAGAAATGTAAGTGCGCATGTCACATTCATGTTGGGATTGGAATGAGAGTTGACACTTTCGTGTGTTTCCAACTTTGCGAATAGCACCCAACTCACAAAATTCCAAAAAATACAAACTCTGCGAAAAATTTGGCGCATACAGTACTTAAACAGAGAGGCAGCATAACAGTTAATTTTTGATCACTTCAAAATTCTGAGTAAGCATGCCATGTAAGCCTCACTGAACACGACTGACACTTACGACGAGCAGTTTTTGTGACTGGAAAACAGAAATGTGGGAATTCCCAGTGCAATTATCTCCTCATTAAAACTCTGGCCAAATGAGAAACTCTAGCACGCCATAGAGAGGGAAAAAGACAAAGGGGTTTCAGGTTTATGGTCTTTAACCTTTAATCATCAACATTACTTTTGATACATCAATGCAACCCACAGGTTTCAATTTTTGCTCTGTTTTCTTCTTCTGTTAAACAATATAACTGGCTACAATCAAACTAACATTCCCACTTTCCTCACAATTTAAACAACAACAACAACAAAGACAATGCTACATATAACTAACTTTAGAAATATATCTTAAACATCAACAGTGTGATGATCAAGAATCGTGACAGGATATGTAAAAGGCTGTTTCATTCACACATGTATCTTCACAAAAAAAGAAGTGCAAATTCTGTCAAAAAGCAGAAAGATAGATAGACAGATACACAAAGAAAAAAAAACATTGAGAAAAGCGTTTTTTTTTTTAATACAGCAAAAGCATAGCAGTAAGAGAGGAAAAAAAAATCTTAATTCAATTGGAAGTGACCACAAGACTTGCCACAAAAGGAAATGTGCAAGCTTAAAGTCCACTTTACTCATTAAAAGCAGTAGGAGATGTGGTAGTGAAGAAAGAGGAGGAAAACAAAAATAAGCAAATTTTTCTGTGGTTGAAACTTTTTTTTGCAGTTATTCCTATTGACAATGGAGTATGGGAGAAGTGAATATGATTTAGGGAGAGGAAAGATGGGATTAGCTTTCAGGACACATTACCGGCTGACAGCCAGGAACCATTAATCTCTCTCAAACCGCTAGCAGGAATGTAAACTGATACATTTTTGCCCATTAATTCCATTTTTTCTACCCATTTTGGAGTATCATATGATCTACCCAGCACAGAAACATACAAGGATCTATGGTACATCTTAACTTTGTAAAGTATTGGAAGCCTTGCAGTTCACAAAAGAGACTGCACGGACGGAAACTTTGAAGAGTTTGCGCTTTGTGAGCAGTGCTATACTGTAACTACCACACCATTCCACTCAAGGTATACTGTAAAACGAGGAATCTTCGCGTGCATTTTAATTTCGCAAATTTCGCGAGTGCCAAGATTCGCGAAATTAAAATACACGCGAAAGTTCTTGTCTACACTATATGCATTGAATGCCAGTGGCAGTTCGCGAAAATATCATGCCGCAAAGAAGGCCGTCGGCTCCAATTCGCGGAAAATTCATGCCGCGAATATATCATGTTTTACAGTACTCCATTTCTGTACCATATTCAAGTCGAGTACATGTACATTCAAATGAACCAAACACTAAACTATTTTGCTACAATCTAACACTCACTACCCTCAACCTCCCTCCCCCCCCCCCAAAAAAAAGAAAAAGATTTTGGTATTTTTTATTTTTTATCTTTTTTTTTTTTTTTGGGGGGGGGGGGGGGAATCTAATTTTTTGAAGTTATTTGCAAGATATGTTTCATTACAATCTAACACTCACTACCCTCATCCCCACCCCCCTCCCCCAAAAAAAGTTTTGGTATTTTTTTGGAATTTTATTTTTCCAAGTTTAGAATATGCTTGCAAGATATTTATAAGGGTTATCAGCTTCAGCCACATCTGAAGATTAGACATGGTATTGGATATCACTGTTTATCATCTCTTATTTCGGTTTCTTCATAAAAACAAAGATACAAAGTAATCATCTTTGCTACAATTGCAGGAGAGGGGTAGGAAAAGGGAGATATATTAAAAAAAAAGTTAATAAGCTAGTAAATAAACAAGAATTCATACTCACGATGACATCTTCTTTATCCGGACGCTGGCCTGCCTCCGGAAGTTGGAGTCGCCATTGTCGTCTCCGCCGAGCGGCGTCAGCGGAATCTGAGGAGTAGAGGGGAAAGTCAGATGAAAATGCAAGGAAATACAGGCGACTCCTGCTTTAAAGGGTAATATAGTGTAACACAGCATAGTGGCAGTGATATCCAAAAGCAAAAGATGTCCCAATGAAAGTCGGGACCTACCTTTCATTAGGACCACTTTGTTTCACTTTGGTTTTTTATATCTCAGCCATTTCAAAACCAATTTCTGTCATATGAAATTAGAATTCCTCTTAAAATGGTATGCTTTATAATATTTCATATATTAAAGAGGCTTCTGATTATCTTGCAAAAAGTTAGAATCTGAATCGCACACTCAATCAGTTAAACTGTGCATGTACACGCATGCATTCAATCACTCAATTTACTGTTAAAAACTTCAACCTACTGCTTTAGCGCATGACAGACTGTGACTGTACCACCCATGTGCCTTTCACGAAAAAAATGGTGGCCATTTCTGTACTAAATTCGAGAATCAGTGTGGATCACGTCTGCTGATGTCCAAGGTTTTGTATAAAACAAATATTGCATGGTCTTTGCTTTTGGAATGGTACAAGTCTTTGCACGAGGTGAAAGATTGAGGTGCTCTGAGGTGAAGCCGAGTCAAATAGTGCACTTGTCTTTCATCTTGTGGGAAATCTTGTACCGCTGTACCACTGCACTTTTTTGTTGTTGTTGAAATAACTGTCCCTAAGTATGACAAGTGCACTGATGCTATTGCATCACAACACATCCCACAATAAGCAGACAAGTTTTTGGTCTAGTCCATACATTCATATTAAAGAGGATGTTGTAGAATGTACCTCCATTACATTACAGATTAATGCTATTATCATTTTCCCTTTGAAAACTCTACTGATTCCGAAAGTTATCACAACACGTCCCACCATAAGCCCATGAGTTCATGGTTTTGTTTGTACGTGATGTACAGGGGATGTTGTAGAATGCACCCCCGTGACATCTACATACAGATTGTGAGTTTTACTGATATTAGTCATTAGACTTATATTTATAGGCCATGTGAGTAATCCATACTACATTGTATGTCTGCTGCAAGGAAAGTAAGAGAGAGAGGAGAAGAGAGAGAGGGAGAGAGAGAAGAGAGAAAGAGAGGGGAAAGAGAAATGAAAAAGGAAGGAAAGCAAGAAGGTAAAATAAGCAAGAAAATCCACAGAGCAGTAATTTATCTTTACCAATTGCGATATAGAGATGTGAGATGGAAGGAGGGACGGACGGACAGACAGACAACCCTAAAATATATCTGTTACACCCTGTGGGCGGAGGCATAAAAAGGGAGGAAAGTCTATTTCAGGATGTTTGACTTAAAGGGATCGTACAGTTCTGGTTGAGACCTGATTTCAGGTTTCTAACATTTTTAGGTGAGATAATGAGAAATCTCATATGAAATATGAAAGAGCATGGAATTTTATGAGGAATTCAACGTTTATTCGATAAAAATTGGTTTTGAAATGGCTGAGATATCCAAAAAAGGACGATTCTAGTAAAGTGTGGGACCCACACTTTGTAACAATTGCTATGTTTTACTTTGTTTTTGGATGTTTCAGTTATTCCAAACCCGATTTTCATCAACTAAACTTTGAATTCCTCTTAAAATGGTAGGCTCTGTACAATATCCAAAGTGTTCTCTTGGTATCTTGCAAAATTTTAAAAGCCTAATTCTCATCTCGACCAAAACTGTACTATCCCTTTAAAAGTAATCAAAGGTGTAAGAATAAAAGGCATGCTGTTCATGTCGAGTAGAGCAGAAGAAGAAGAGATAGAGAAAGAGAAACAGAGCAAGAAAGAAACAAGATTGGTAAAAAACACAGAGAAAAGAGAAACTAAAAGAAACTTATTAAAAACATGATATCAGGACCACAGGAATTAACAGAACCTACCTGTAAACATCATGATGTTACCACTCACAGAGGACCACATTAAGATTGTTTATATTAGAATTAGAAATTTTACCATTATTGGTATCATAATAATTCATCTTTGCCATGGTCATTATTATCATTGCCATTATTACCATTATCAATACTGCTGCATTTGCTACTACTACTACAACTATCTACTATAACTACTACTACGCACTTGCAATTGCACTTTTTTTTTTAACCTTTCAGAAAGGCGTTTCTAATCCCATAATAGAAATAGCTTTGCATTTACCAACTGCCCAAATCTCCCTGAAAGTGAAAGTTGTTTGGAAACCATAATTCTATGCCAGAAGTGAGTTAATAAAAGCACCCTTGAACATTGTGCTCTTGCATATTTGCATGCAATATATGCTACAAAATCTAAAGATTATGTGACATTTCTTTCACAGATATATAATGATTTGCTCTTATTGCTTGAAGCAGGAAGTGTTCCTCAGTCCAACATTTCGAAGAGCTTTTTAAAACCCGTTGAGGATGGACTGACTTTGCTACAATGAGCATTTCCTACAGACACTTGCGCGAGTATACTTTGGACTCGTCCTCAACGGGTTAACAATATGGCGACTAAAATCTGTCCCTCATTAACATATCAATGTGATATGAGAAGATACGGAACACTCACAGTCATTCACAAATGGGAATGTCAACGTTCCATGTCAAAACAAAAAGTATGAAGCTAGGCCCTCCAGTTCATACTTTGACACTAACCCATCCCCCCCCCTTCATTTGCTGGCTGGCCCATATAATGTATGCAATGCCCTCCACTTGTCAGAGTTGAGTACACTCTAGAACTCGATCCACAACAAGCTCATTAGGGGGCTCCATCAAGCTGTGGTTTCTGTTTCAATCCTATCCAGCTATCTATTCAGCTGTCTAATAGCTGGCCTTCAAGTGGCAAATGTGAGATGGATAACAAAACAGCAAACATTAAAAACTATTCTATAGTATGACACTATGGCTGCATTTATCCAACTCCGAGAGAAAGAATCACATTTCAAAACACACTTCAAAAGGTGTTTACGAACGTGATTTGAAACTTGGAGTGCCACGTTTATCTAAATATCATATAATCATGATTCAGATGTTGTTGTCGCTGCAGAGCTGCTTTGCACCGTTTGACCCGGGAAGTAGAGGTCAACAAAGTGACTAACACACATTGCACCATGCATACGCAAACGTACTGTATCCACTGACAATTATACTTAGGCTTACGTATAGTTGAGTCACTGTCTGTACAAATTGACACCGAGGCTATAGTAATAATAATAATAATAATAAGGTCTTATTTATCCAGGGTAGCCTCTTCAGTGTTACCACTGCTCTACCAGAGGGCCCTGCCATTATTATTACCCCAGCGTTGCCAGGTACCCATTTATACACCTGGGTTGAGAGGGACATTGTGGGTAAAAACATCTTGTCCAAGGACGTAAGCACTGGGCGGGAATCGAACTCGGGTCCTCGACTGGGAGTCGAGAGTCGTATCCACTATGCCACAGCGCCCCCACGTGCACTATTTCACTACATAGCTCACGGTGACATTTTCGCACGGTGTAAAATTTGTGGCCCAACAGTGATTCGCGAAATTCACAGATATTAAACCCTCGCAATAATAACAGCTTACACAGTAATTAGTCCTACTGCTGTGCGGGAAGCTACAGAGCAGATACTCTTCTTGCTTTCTGTAGTAGTAGCAAGAAAGGTGCCCCCTCCCAAAAAAAAAAAAAAAAAAAATAATAATAATAATAATACTATAAAAACCACAAACATTCACCACATGAAATTCTCAGGTCAGAGCAGAGAGCCCTTTTTTTCACATCATGAAACTTTCTTGAATTGCAAACAGCATTCAATGCATTGTGCAGACAAAATCTTTCGCATGCTTTGAACTTCCGCGAATCTTGGCTCCTCGCAAAATTCGTCAGATTTTCAAGCATGCAAAAAATGTCTGGTTTTACGGTTCACAGTATGCTAAAATTAAATTTACCTTTGAGTAAACCTGACTGAGAGCCGACTCCACCCGCCCTGGGGTCGATAATCTCTCGGCCGAGGCATCTGTCTCGGAGTACTTGCGTAGCCGTTTTCCCCTGGAATCAGAGGGCAAAAAAGAAAACACATATTTGCGCTTCTGTCAAGAAGAGAATCAATGCAACAGTGAAAAAATGTGGTAAAAGTAGTGTGGTGGGTTCATCAATGCCTTTGGAGCCATGGGGATGTATCTGATAGGAATGACATGAAGAAAAATTGGTTGCACATTTTGTGGCTAAAATGAATCATTGTGCGGCGCTTAAATCCTGATTTTCCCTGCAGTAATCATCCTTTACAACTGGCTAATGAGTGAATAACTCTCCAATGTGATACAGATCATATGAAAGAGAATAAGATCATTAAATCTGCCATATTAAAAATGGGAGAGGAATCTCATTCTTCCCAACTGTATTGTCCATTCAAGAATCACTTATAAATTCAGCAATCAGGAGGTTTTTCAAACTGTTGCAACCAAAACAGGGATTACACATAATTAAGATATATAGGAATTATGTGATCATAATCTGAACGACAATGTTTTCAAATGAAAGAACATTCTCTTCTCAATCTGTTTAAACCCTATAACAAAGAATGGTAAGGATTATGGTAGGAAGATACAGTGCTCACTAAATCACATAAATGTGGTTCTAGTACTTTGGGGTAAAATGCTTTCAGCAACCTGAATATCCTCCAAATGCAACTGAGGTACGAACAGAAAAGTTGGGAGCAAAATGCATAAAGATAATGATATCAGAGGAAACAAAGAAAACAGAGATCTGAAAACTTGAAATTGCATGCTGCCATTCAGAGATTATTATCATATTTGAAAAATTATTATAACCAATACTTTCATTATTCATTATCATTATAAGTATTCTTATTATCATATATATTATTTTCATTATTGATGTTATAATCAACTATCATTAATACCATTATTATTATTATTATTATTATTATTACTGCTACCGTACTACTACTACTACTACTACTACTACTACTACTACTACTACTACTACTACTACTACTACTATCACTACTACTACTACATGTACTATTACTATCATTATTGTCATCATGGTTATCATTGTTTTTATCACTACCATTATCATAACATTCCCCTTAAATCATTAATAATATGATCATAGTTTCCAGCTACAGCTACAAAAGAGGGAGCATGACATTACACATGATTATGCATTCACAGATGACACTATTTTCAACAGCATCCAGAAATAGAAGTGTTGCAAAACAGGATGGAGAGAGAAGAGTGAGGATTTCAAATGGGCACTCCCATAAAGAAGGGAGGGGGGCAGCAACTACCCCCATCCCCCACCCCCCCCCCCCCCCCATCCCACCACCATCTTAGATGAAGGATTTGATGATCCCTGCCCCCTCTAATATGATATGCCATTTTTAATCCAAATCCTTTTCTGGGAACCGCTTTGACTAGTTTTGGCTGCCCCCAAACCAGAGAGAGAGAAAAAAAAATAGAAGGGGGGGTTGTGTCACCCACCATTCCTGTTGTGCGAGCCAGCCACGTAATCCGCTCGCCTCTGGCGCTATATTTAGCCCCGTCGGGCCACCTGCGGATTACGGAGAACGCCTCTGAACTGAGAGCAGCCCAAACAGGTTTTGCTGGTTTCCGTTCCTCTTCCTCGTCCCATTTGATTTACGGAGTTAAAGCCTACTTCAACCCTCTGGATAAGCCTAAGTGGAATCCCCCTCCCCCTAAAAACTTTTAAAATAGTCACAATACTAAAAAGTTCATTTAGTTGCCGTTCACGAGACTACATAATATTGAGATACTTTTCGATCCTGTTATTGAACAAATTCATGCTACTGTATACTCCAGTAAACTGTTAATTTCGCATTCAGATATTTTTGCAAATGAGGGGGTCACAGATATTTTCACGAGATGTTGTTTTCGCGATTTGACGCCGACACTAATGTAAATGCACTATACCCTAGGGAATGGCGACATTTTCGTGATAGTCGCGATAGATAGTCTCACTAATAAACTGTCGCAGCCACAGATGTTTTGCCTCATTTAAATATAACATCGCTTGGATGCTTTGAAGGGATGGTATAGTATTGGTGGAGATGAGGATTGGACTTGTAAAGGACAAGTCCACTATCATGTGGATTGAGATAATGCAGCAATAGGTAAAACAAATCAGTGAAAGTTTGAGGAAAATCTGACATTCCGTTCAAGAGTTATGAATTTTTACCGTTTCTGTGCAGTCACTGCTGGACAGGATGACTAATTACAGTTGATGTCACATGCATAGAACAATATAAGGAAAATACGCAAAGAGAATACCACAAAATTTCAATTTTTGAAAAAAAAAAAATACACATTCCCTCAATTTGTAACTGACATATATGTCAAGGCTAATATTACTCCCCCTGCCTTCTGAAAGAGTCAAGTCATGTGCTCTTTTATAATGAGAGAGAAGTGAAAATATGTGAAAGTTTCTTTTCATTTCCTTTATATCATTCTACACATATGACATCACAAGCTGCAGTAGTCTTCACATCCAGCGATCGCCTAACTGAAACTTCAAAAATTCATAACTTTTAAACAGATTGTCCGATTTTACTCAAACTTTCGTTAATGTGTTCTTCTAATATTGCTGCATTTTCTCAATCCACATAATTATGAAGGTGGACTTGTCCTTGAAATTCGTGATCCAAATGTGATTCGCGAAATTCGTGAAAATTAAACTCTCACGAAAATAACAGCTTATACAGTAATATTAAACTGCCGGTCAAATACATAAGATTACTTTCATTTCTCATCATTCCTTCATGCAGACAGAAGACATTGCAGTTGAATCTCTGAAACAGAGAAAGTTGAAAATATTCACAGAAATCTTACCTGAGGGCTGCTAGTGATGCCACAGAACTGGAGAAACAAAGAAGAAGAGAGGAAAAGAAGAAAACATGATTAGGGCTGTTGAAAATGGTTTGTGTAGTGGTACAAGGGATACAAAGCTCCTGACTTTAAAAAAATGAGGTCCTCAGGTCAAATCCCATCAAGTACTCTAGAGGGCTTTTTACACTTGCAAATTTTTGCTTAGTCCCGTACCAACGGTGGGGCTAAGGGGGGGCCTTAGCCCCACCGTTGGTACCGGACTTTCCCTAGCCCATTTTCTGTTTACACTCGTTTTTGCGAAAGTGGGCTAGCCCCACCGATAATCCCATACTATCTGGCCCTGCAAAATAGCAGGGTTAGCACCGCAATTGCGGTGCCAAGCAAGCGAGTGTAAACAGAACGAAAAAATAATCCGGAGCTAAGCGACGGAGACGAAGTCCGACCCCCCACTGACCAATCAGAAACGAGGTAATCAAGTGCTGCCGGTGCGTGCGTGTACTTGTACAGTGCACAGCGTAATCATGAATATTCATGTGGTTTGGAAAGTACGGGGCTAAGAAATATGAGTGTAAAAAGGTCAGTTTTCTCCTTAACCCAGGACAAGAGCTTAGTACGGGATTAATTGGCAAGTGTAAAAAGCTGAAAAAATTGGTACGGGACTAACGATAGTCCTGGGTCAGAGAAAGTACGGGGTTAAGAAACACAAGTGTAAAAAGGGCTTAAATGTCCTTCATCAGTATGTTTTCATAATACACAAAGTACAAGTATACCTCTGTTCTGAGGTGTACATACATGTATGAGCACACTGGTAATAATGCTGGGGTAATAATAATTGGCAGGGCCCTTCGGAAGAGCACTGATATTAATCCCCATGATGGGCTAGTTACCCTTGATTGAATAGGCAATGTTTAATATTATAATCACACATGTACACTAACATGATGAAATATGTCAACATTTAACAATGAATCATTCAACATACTGAACACATTAATAAAAACATTGTTCCTAATAATATTTTCATCCTCTATGATAAACAGTGTCACATAGGAATCTCTAGCTTCTACTAATTTGATTGTGTATAGAGGTTATTATTATAAACCAATCCTTGTAAATTTGTTTAATATTTGCTGAATGTTGTGCTTCATTATTTTGCATGGGAGAGTCATGATTCACAGTCAGGTCACTTGTTAAAAATAAAAATAAACTAGAAATGTCGCTATGGCGACTGGTGCCTTCGCCATAATGCATGATTCTCCTAATAGGTCTAGATAGTCCATGTGGACAATGTGTGATTACATTTTCACAAAACTGGCAAAATATTGAAATGACAAGTTTGTCAGAAATGTGTTGAATGTTCACCTTCCTTGAACTTGGTTTAATTGGATGAATAGGAGAGCATGTATTTGGGGATTTAAGGACTTTAACTTGACTTTGACCCATTCATACATTTATGCATTGAGTAATTTTCATGGTACCGGTATGGAGAAAAAGTGCAATTTCTGTACTGAATAGTAAATTGTTACCATGTTCATCTGGCCTTAGACCCTAAAATTCATAAGATAATCACTTTCAGGTAGAACATGCATAGATATGCAGTAGGTTTCACGATAAATTGAGCCACTTCCGAGATATGGAGGAAAAAGTTAGTTCAGCACTTTCACTTGATCTTTGACCTTTTGACCTTTGAGGCAATAAAAAAGAAAAAGAAAAAAAAACTCTCCAGAGAATTTCTATTAGGTTACACATGCATACACCAAGTGTAAAAAAAAATACTAATCCTGCTGGCATTGCATGAACATGAGGGAAATAGTAAAATTTTGAAGTGTTGCACTTGACCTTTGACCCCTGACCTTTGACCCCATGAACCCTACATTCTCTAGATAATCACTGCCAGTCAGTACATGAATATATACTATGTTCCATGAAGATACCTTGAACAATTTTCCAATTTACAGAGAAAAAAAAGAAGTTTTAATACTTTTACTCAACCTTTTGACCTTTGACCTTTGACCTCATGACCCAAACTTTCACCAGAGAATCTAAATTGGGTAATACATGTATACACTAAGTTTCAAGAAAATATCTTCAGGCATTGCATAGATATGGTGGAAATAGTGAAATTTTATGTATTTGACCTTGACCTTTTGACCTTTGACCTTGAGCACGTGCACCCAAAAGTTGATAGGCACAACTTCACCCCCTAATACACATACATGCCAAGTTTCATCAGGATACCTCAACAGCTTTTGATAGTTACCTTGTCCACAAAATTCATTACGGACGGACGGAAAGACGGACGGACGGACGGAAGGACGGACGGACGGACGGACGGACGGAAGAACGGACGGACGGACGGACAACCCGAAAACATAATGCCTCCGGCACCACTTCGTGGCGGAGGCATAAAAAATCTTTAAAGGGTATATACCATGTATATTATTGTTATCGATAAAATGTGTTGATTTGAGCTGTGTAACATCATTTGCATCAAAGTACAAATGACCGGCATACACAATTAACGTAAACTCTATCTATCGTTGTATGATATTGAGAATCGTGATAGTAGACATTGTAATTGTAATATTTGTGTTTGTTTTGTATTATAGGTTGATTTCATTGTGCAATATGTAGATGAATAAGCTTGATTTTTGTTGTTGTTGTTCTATGCATTTTTGTTTTAATTACTAAGCTGTATCTTGTGTGCATTTTCAATGTATTCATGGTCCTTTGTTAATAATGTCTGTAATTCAGCCTCCGGGCTGGGATGGATATTAATCATTACAACACCTTTTCAATTTAATACAATTCAATATTCATGTGCAGGACACCTCAGGTTATCATGATCTCACATAGCCTCTGACACACTGAGAATATCCTCTCTTCACACAAATCTAGGACTCGTCACATATCTGATTCATATATACACATTAACCTTCAAATTATATGTATACATGAGCTCATCAGAATCTATACGAGCATATTACATCATAATGTATGTTCATGTTTACTCCATAGCAATTGAATACACAAGCGCATGTTGACATAATATTCACATTATGTTTTTGACAGAATTTCTATTCTTGTGCTCATCTAGACATCTACCTGTTACAATGTATTTTGACGTTGTATGCAATCACAACTTACTGTAATACGCCATAAATTCAATGAGTCTAATTTTTCACAAATCAGGACTTCCCAACAATTTTGCAAGTGGTTAAATTTGTAATTGTGGAGTACAATCACTGAATGGAGGAATGTACAGTGTATGTGTGTACGTCACATTCATGTTTGGATGGGAGTTAATATTTTCCTGTGTTTTTGAATTCTTGAATGGCACCCGACTTGCAAAATTCGTGAAAATAAAAACTTCGCCAAGTATATGCTGTAGACAGTACATATTAAAAATGAAGCTGAGTATCATTGGTGCGGCATCCTGAAGCTACGAATGAAGCAGTTTGAGGTTAAAAAAAAGTGATTTGCAAACTCAAGGAAGTCTCACAGAAAATGACTACACCATGCCATGCCACACATGAGGCTGGTACTTTCTTGGATAGAAATGATAAGGGATGGACCCCCAATTAAAGAAAAAGAAAAAGAAGAAGAAGAAGAAGAAGAAGAAAAGATTAGCAGTGTGATGGCCGGGAAATTTGTGACCATTAAAACTCAAAGGGAGCTACAACAGGTATATAAACTGTATGTCCCCATGTAGTGATAATGCTGTTTTCTCATAAAATCCCTCAAAATAGCCTTCGTATGATGAGCAAATGCTTAAATGAACACACTATCTCTCAAAACATGAGAGGATATGATTGGCCTATCTGATTTTTCAGCTTCCTTAATTCACAAAGCACACAAACACACGCGCGCTCACACACCACTCAATCTACAAGGTAGCAGTCCTGACGTGATCGAAGTCCTACAGTGCGCTCATTCATTTCACACGCTGATAACACCCTCCGCTTCCCCAGCGTGCCGCGGGAACTCACACCTCGGGACGGACGCGCGTCATATCTTGCCCTCAAACTCTAATCTGAACGGTGTGATATCAAAGTCACAGAGGTGTCACTTACATTCTGAGGCACTGCTACTCTACTATTACTCTAGCTGTTGCATAATGAGAGTGGAAGACTTTGTTTTGATGTTGAAACATGTGTGCATGCTGTACGCACCAATACTGCAGTACCTCTGAACAGATATTATATGTGGGACCTACAATATAACTTATACGTAGCACCATAGACAAGTTACAAACTGTCGGTGAAAAACCCAAAATAAAAAATAAAAAAAATAAAGTATTATCCCATTGTGTACAGAAACCTGGAGTATCATGTACAGTCTCTCATGGAGATTTCAAGTTTTCTCTGGGAAAGATTCAATAAAGTATTAACACTACTTTGTAAAATGATAATCCTCAATACATGAAACATGAAATGGAGAAGATACTAACATATTGTACAACTACTAAATTTTATGATATTAATGCATCTACATGCAAATGCACCTTAAAAAAATGCATTCATGGATAAACTGACTGCATACAAAGAGTATGCTAGCTATGATGATTAAATATATCTGGTTAATTTTTTTGTACATCACATAGGTGTGAGATAGACTTCCCAACACCTCCCTGAATACACTAGAATAGCATTCGGGTTTTGTTTTGGTTTTGTTTTGGGTTTTTTTTTGCTCTAATTTATCCAGCGAAGCCAAAACTAAAATACTGTTTTCAAAGCCATATTTTCCTCATTCACATCAAAGGTCAAGATGATGTTAAGTAGTCCATGAGCCAAGGCCTGAAAATTGCATTTTCGTAGCACCCCCAGGGGGCCCAAGATATCTTGGTATGGTTGGATAGGTACAAGTCTCTACTTTTCGGAAATGATGATCTTAAGTTCCAACTCTTGATCGTTACCATGGCAACGCAGATGATATATCACAACCTCTTAAAACATGTGCCGATTCAGTGTCATTTCTAGAGAATGAGACAATATATTAAAGGTAAAAATTTTCTGTAAGTAATCGAATTAGGAGGATAGTCTTGTCTTGGAATAAAGGCTTAAGTAACGTACTAAAGACTTTTGCAATAAATATGAACATGGCTCATTTTTCGAGGATATGAAGGTCACTTTAAGGTCAAATTATCGAAAATCACAAAATTGATACAAATTCAGGACTAATTTTTGTGATAAAGTTTTTGTCAAATCCTTCAAGGAACTGTACATGATACTATGAGTTTGCTACACAAACTAGGAAGCAAGCTGACTCTAACTCTACCACATGACCTCAGTCTGCTAAGTTGTTGCCATGGAAACGGAAGTTGAGTCTCTTGCGCAAAGAAGAGCTTTTGGCTCTGTAACAGGCCTACGTAATAGAAATTTGTTTTTAAAATGTGTAACAATGTAAAATAATGATCATTCAACTACTTATTTCTCATTATTTATCGTAAATAAGCATTTCAAGTATTTTCAATAGAGGGTATCTGGTTAGTTTACCCTCTAAATCCTTCTCAAGGTCATTCTCAAGGGCATTCTCAAGGTCATTCTCAAGGTCAAAGCGCTTAATTTATATGATAAATGTTAGTTCTTTTGCGAGAATCCCTAATGATCAAATCATTAAAGTTCACAATCTACAGAGTGTGTTTTTTTTCTAAATAAATGAAAAGATTGCTCCTTTTTGTTACCATGGCAACAACCGTATTTAGTGCAAATGATTCATGATAGCTCTCTGGCCCTATAGTAGGCTACATATATATGACAGTAAAGTACTTTATGCGCAAAAATGATCTATAATCCAAACTGAATAAAACAGTATCACACATTTCATATTGACTTTCAGTGAAGGATAACCATGTACAGTAGGTCATTCTCACGGTCATTTTCAAGGTCATGGCATTTATAACATTTTATCTTGTAATTTTGTATGTGAAAACTTAAAGTTTTCCACTGCCTCCTCTAAGGCTGTACAAATACATGGGTGTATAATAACATCATTTTAATTCATCATAGATCTGCAACATTCGCCCTTTCACCAAACTGACAACACATAAAACAGAATAGAATGATATGGAATAGCATACTTTTATTAACAAATGTTCCTTGGAATCTTCTTCTTGGATAATTTACATACATGTCTAATTCAAATCGCATTTCAATATGGATAATCCACTCAATCCATTCAATGTATTCAATGAGGATGAAATGCAGGATGTTTCTTTACCGTAAAGTGAAAGTCTGTTTCTAAATTATCTCAGTACCTGAAAGTGAAGATGGAGGGGCACAAAATAATAGAGATCTTACAAAATATATAATGTATTATCATTCTTGATTTTAATATACATGAACTTGAGAGGGTAAATATACTTTGTTTGTTTCCTTGCCCTGATGATGGATATGGTTTGTTCTGCAAAATCATAAAAAGTGCTTACAACTATGACTCCAATTAAAGACATAGCATACCTTTTGGAATGAATTTTTTCGAAAATAGATGAGAACACTAGATGAGTATTGCTCTTTGCTATCAATGTCCGATTGTTCAAATCAAGCAATAATCACACTAAGTCCAATGGAGGCTGCAAAAGGAAAAATATATATCAAGTAATAAAAATAATTATCTATGCCGCCCAAGTCTTTCGGAGCAATAAAACATGGATACCAGATAAGACTGAATAACAAGGAACTGATCAACAAGTAAAAGAGTCAACTGAAGTCCAACGCGCAAAAAGTTTCCAACAAATAACATCCATCTGATGACAGAACAATGACAAGTCTGATCAGTAATGGAGATGAGCCGGTGGAGCCTTCTGTCGTGTAGAGCGCCGGAGCGTGGGAGGGGAGGGGTCAGCGTCTGGTGCTGCAGGGATAGGCTCCTCCTTACGTCCCGGGGCAGCGAATGGAAGGAGAACACGGACGGAGTGGGGCAGACGGCAGCATGGTTCCAGGCCCACAGGCGACTGCGAGGTAGGGGCGTGGTTAGGTGACCCGGAGGAGACGGGCTGATCACTTGGGCTGTCCCGCACTGGGGAATCGTGGGACGGCTCGGCAGTGCCAGTTGGGGGAGTGTGCTCTCTGTGGTAGGGAAGGGTGGCTTATCATGGCCCATCGTGGTGGGGTGAACGGCACGAGGTGGAGGTGAGACCGTGGAGGGCCCTGGGTATGTGATGAGGGTCGCCCGAGGGATAACCGGCTGGTACTTGCGGAGGAACTTCCTGTTACTGAGTGTGACATGTCCTGAGCCATCCACCCTCATGACATACTGGTCGAACTGGCGCACTTCAACCACTATTCCAGTCTAATTGTCCCACTTTGTCAGGTGGGGGCCTGTTTGGTTCTGGATGCGGACGCAGTCACCAATGGAAAGTGGGGGGAGTACCCGTGTGTGGGCGGAGAGACATTCGGCAGCGCGCATATGCCTATTTTGCAAGGCCTCCTCCCGCGATGAAAGAGTGTCCCGCCACGTCGAGTGGGGACGATACTTGCCCGGGTGGATGGGGATGAAATCCCGGATAGGCCGACCGAAGACACACTGAGCAGGGGATAGGCTAGTGTCACGGTCGGGAGTGTTCCGATACTGCAGGATATGGCACGATGGAATTCATCAGTGTCGAGGGAGCCATCAGCAGTGGTGTTCCCGGCGATGAGACGCTTGACCGTCTTGACCCGACCTCTGCACGGCAATTACTGTGTGGAAATGCGACAGAAGAGATGCGATGGTGGACCCCCCAAACCCGGAGAAATGTCCTGGTCTTGTTGGACGTGAACTCAGGCCCACCGTCAGAGGTGAGCTCGTCGCTAATGCCGTAGGTGATGAATATGCTTCTAAGGGCGGCAATCAGCCCGGCGGCCCAATTGGCAGCCTCCTCCACCATCGGCCAATTGCTGTATCTGTCCACCACCACAACGAGGAAGGACCGACCATGACATAGTGGAAGTAGTCGGCCACGAGGCACTGGAATGGATATGCTGGGCTGATGGGTGGGGGTGGGGGCACACGGCTGAGAGGGAGCCATGCGGTTGCATGTTGAACATCGTGCCTGCAGGTCCGTTATGTCAGATGACATCCCAGGCCAGAAGAAGGAGGATTCAGCCCTGGAACACATTTGAGAGACCCCTTGGTTAGCCGAGTGGAGGGTTCGAAGGACCTTCTCTCGCAGAGTGGAGGGAATCACAATATGGTCGTTGTAGAGCACCATCCCATCAAAACTGGATAGACCGTCGCGAAATTGGTGATACCGGTGAAGATCGACAGGTAAGTCATCGCGGCAGTCTGGGAAGCCATTCTCCACCAAGTCAAGTAAGAAGCGGAAGGGGGGGGGGGTCGCTGGAGGTGGCAAAGAGTATGTCATCCCAAGTGACCGACTCAATGATGGCATTGTCATCGGGGATACCCTGGGCACAAACCTGTGGAGTGTCTGCCATGCCCTCCACACAACACCAGGTGGCAGCTAGGATGGCACGTGGGAGTTCGACGTGGCCAGACTCACTAGTGGGTCCCTGGAGGTTGGCGATGTCATCCAGGAGGTGTAGTGGCTGGGACTCACTAACTGGATGGCATGAGAGAGCATCAGCCGCAGTGTGTCAAAGGCCCGGGATGTGCACCCCACGGAACCGATATCGCAGGGTCCTCTCTCCTTGAGGTTGCAAAGACGGGAGTTGGGGCTGGTGTCAAGAGAGCGATCACCACATATCTTCAACAGAGGCTTGTGATCCACAGTGACAGTCAAGTCAGAGCACCCAAGGACAAAATAATGCGCCTTATCGAGGGCGTTCACAACAGCGAGGGCTTCCCTTTCAATCGGGGCATGGTGAAATTCCAACCGAGATGTGAACCGGCTGCCGACGAGGGTGACCCACCAACCAGACTTGCAGCTGAAGGGCTTGGTGCTCTGGCACGGGCAGTGCTTCTGCAGCAGCCAAACACCGATCCCATCCTTCGACCAATCCGTGGCCAGGCAGGTGGGTCTTCCCTTGTCGAAGTATAGTGACACCTTCCTGGATCTCCCCGACGATCAGGTACTTCGCTTCATCAAAGAGCTCTTGCAGGGTGTCTGTCCATTGAAAATGGCTGCCTGGCTTGAGGAATCTTCTGAAGGGAAGCATCTGGTCAGCAGAGGCAAAGGCGTAGGACACCTGGTTCACCAGGCCGAACCAGCTGCGGACATCGGTGATGTTCTCAGGTGAGGGGAATTTGCGGATGGCCTGGAGAAAGCGCAGGCAGGGCGGACAGTCGCTGGGGTTATCTCGAATCTGGCAAACTCGATGGTCTGCTGTGCAAAGACGAACTTGGATGGGCTCTAGGTGATGCCGTTGCGGCCACATACGTCAAGCCGCCTGGAAGAAGGCATCCTGAATACTATCCAACCACATGAGTGTGTCGTCCACACACTTCATCTTTGCTGGGAAGTCTGCCACGATGTCATCAAACCAGCGGCTACAGCAGTCCCCCGAGGCGATGTACCCCTGTGGGGCCACGAGGTACCAATAGCGACCCCATGGGGTGATAAAGGTTGTGAGATGGCGGTCCCGCACATCAAGGGGAATGCTGTGATATCCATTCCATGCATCAGACAGAGTTTTGTACATGTTGGATGGAATCACACGGGCCTGGTGGAACGGGGATTGCGTATGGAGGGTGTAGCAGGTAGCATGGTGATTGAGTGCCTGGAAGTCAACTGTACGCCTGGGCTTACCCGATTTCTTCGCACAGATGACCATGCGGTGGCACCGTGTGACGGGGGTGCGTACTGGAACAGGTTCGAGAACACCGAGTCGGACGTCCTGATCAAGGCCCTTCTTCACGTCATCCTGCCAACGGATGGGGATGGGTATGGGGTATGGTGAGCCTCTGGTTTGACGCCCGGTTCCACGAGTATGCGCATAGGGGGACCAGACATCATCGGTAGGGGCTGGTGATCACACACATTGAAAGTGCTGTATCGGTAGTATGCAAGTAGCCAGTCTCCAAGTCTTGCACAGTTCTCCTCGGTTGCCGGGAAGGGGAGGGAAGTGGGAAGTGGGAAGGGGCCTCACGTCGTGGGCATGGGAAATCAGGTATGGGGCTACTCTCCGGTAGCGACGTGGTAGGGGATGAGTCCTCTTCATCAATGCAGCCATGCACACCCCCTACATCTCCGTCGGGCTGGCATTGATTGACGGGCAATAGCTGATAGTGCTCAGACTTGGTACGCTCTCCTGAATAAGCCTGTTAAAAGCAGTCCAGCTGGGGACATTCTGATGTTTGTCATCACATTCTTGGAACATCACTTCCTCAGGCGCCAACCTAGTCAAGAACCAAGCAAAGTCATTTTTCCTTGCTATAGCATTTTTAGAAGATGATGCTGTCAGAAGATCTTGATCAACTGCTAGTTTCTCCAGCTGGTCCTTTCCTTGGAACTGATTGGTACGGCATCACTGCATTTGGCTGGGGCTTAATGGAACGCCTGCGATTGTTGATGGCGCCGTCAGATTTTGTGTTTTGAGCATTGGTGGAAGACTGTGACAGCCCTGTTTCTTGACGTCTAGTTTGTAGTACTATGCCACTAGGGCAGTGTGTAGTTCCACGTCCAGAGAGCGTCTCTTCTTGAAGGTCACTGTTATCCCAACAAAATGTCTCAAATACACCATTTTGTCAGTTGCTTGGCAAATTGGAGTAAGTCTTTGAGACATTTTCTTCAAGCGAAGTTGCCATCTCTTCTACCTGTGTGTGAGACAAACCATGACCCATTCTGTTCAAGACAGTTATCATTTCTGAAGATCCACCTAGGGTTCTGACAAGGAAAGGAAGTGCCACATGCTTTGGAGTTTTTACTCGCCCCGACTCACAGCACGTATGAGATCTTGACTGATAGAGAGGACTTGACGATGGATGGTAGCTGGTACAGAAACCCACTGATCTACTTGAAACTCGCATTTTCCGTGAATAATGCAGGCCAGCAGGTTATACACAGAATTCAGAATGTGAACATTGTTCTCATCTATATCTTCAGGCCTATAGTAATGGGTTGGGAGACCGCTGGATTCACCTGAAGTAGAGCCTGTTGTACGATAACTGCCACATGTTGCAAGCTTTTTTCCTCACTTTCATCATATGAGATGATGTCGCTGCTCCATGCTTCTTCTTCCACAGAAGTACTGTAGATGAAGACTGCACACCTGCCTCAGCAATTTGGCCCTTTTTTGTACCTCTTCAAGGAATACCATCTCAAACTCGGAACAATTCTTCGGATGCCAAAAAGACAACTGATTTCCATAGTGGCTCACTATTCTTCTTTTAAGTTTTTCTGATCGATTGTCAGATTCAGTGCCAGCATCAAAGAGGAGCTCTTTGAACTTCCCAAGAAGATCAGCCATCTGCATTACCTTCATATCCTTAAATATTTCAGTATTGATGTAGGCATGTAAGGCATCAAATGCACCATAATATGAGCTTGTAATGTGAGCATCGTTCTGAGCCAAGCATTCCAAGAATTTACGCTTCCTGAAGCGTTTGTGACAACTCTTATGGTATCTGATGAGCGTGACTGTGAGATCTCTGATGGCTAGTATAAGGAGTTCTTCATCTTCTGCGACTTCTGCGGCTCTTTGGATGTTTTCGGCAACCTCCTGAGATTGGCAAGTTACAAGAGTCTCTGCCACCCTACTACCTCAGTGTGACTTGACGTAGGTCATTGCTTGGCAAAAGATACATTTCCTGAGATCTTTGGAGCGATGCTAGCTCTAGTTGTTTGCTTTTCAGGTAGTGGTCCAACGTGAATAGATGGAGAAGTACTCTCACTCACAACTGACCGCTTGACCGGCTGGTGGGATACATTAAGTGAAAAGGCATCCATATCTGACAAAAAAAGAGTTCATACACAAACAAGTTTATAATATAAATTAAGCGTCTACTGGTGATATAAAACGCGACATTAAGTGCAAATTTAAATAAAAATACTTTAAATGAAATATTCCCTGAGATTTTATGAAACTGATTTAAAGGAAGATCTTGTGGAAATAAAGGTTTTCCATGGAAATGAAAATCCTGTATATTTTTGTTTGACAGTTATTTTTTGTGTGTTTTTTAAAATATTTTTGGCTAAAACAAATTTTTAAAAAATGTAAATCATTGTGATGGTCTACATTTTCACTACTTTGTGGCACGTTTTATGAAATAGCGCCCGCACGTGGCAACCTTCAGATAATGAATATCTGAAGGTCACCATATCACTATTGAAATTTCTTATGGAACCAAATTTAGATCATGACTTGTTTTACATCTGCGCCAAATTTTAGAGCAATCGCGTGAAAAAGAACGAAAATACACGGAGGTGGCACAATGGGCCCTTTGCCAACCTTGTGCCATGGAATCTAGAAGTAGCTTGGACTAAGTAGCGATCACTATGTCCATTGCGCCCTTGATCTAGATCTGGTATTCCTTTTGGTTTAAATCATACTGACTTTGTTCTTAAATATGAGAATGTTTTGCTTTATATCAAATTTTATCATCTTGATTCCGGTATTTTCCCATTTTGTTCAGCGTTTTAATATTTTGATCAACATTGACTGGGTTTTTCTTTTGTTTAATTTGATCATAGCATTTCCATAATCTTGGTCCTCATATTTTATCTTAGACTCAGTCTAGGTCACTAAGTCTTATTCCTGATATTAATTGAATATGTGCCTGAGCCTTATGATGTTCTTAATCATATTCTAAATCTTAAAGGGTGTGTACAGTTCTGGTCGAGGTGAGGATTTAGCTTTTAACATTTTGCGAGATATTCAGAAACCACTCTATGAGATGTCAAAGAGCATGCAATTCTAAGGGGTATCAAAAGTTTATTAATTGATGAAAATCGGTTTTGAAATAGCTGAGATATCCAAAAACAAGGTGAAACAAAGAGATCCTAATAAAGTTGTGGCCTGTCGCCTTTTATCATTATCACTATTTTGAATATCTCAGCCATTTGAAAACCAATTTTCATCAAATAAACATTGAATCCTTCTTAGAATTACATGCTCTTTCATATTTCATAAAAGGTTTCTCATTATCTCACTTCGCAATGTTCAAAATATGAATCCCCACCTCAACCAGTACTGTATACTCCCTATAATATTAGGATAGGGTAAAAGGATTTGTTCACTAGCAAAGACCAATAATCGTAGTATTGATAACATAATTATTTATTCATCAGCTCATAACGTGATCGTGATCTTGGTCCTGATTTAACATTTTGGTGTAAATTTAAAAAAAAAAACAGTTTTGAACCTAATTCTTGCATTGGTCCATATTCTTGACCTAATCTTGATGATATACAGATATAATGATTTTACTCTGACTATCGTTATCTATTTGTCACAATGCCAACGCTCCTAATCTGAACAAGTGATTTCCTTTTTGATAGCTTGCACAAACAGAGATTTAACAAAGACTATGCTTTAGCCTTTGATGAAAGTTCATATAACTTACATGAAAATTAATATATGGGACTAATCTTTCAAGACCTTGGTTTTCTAGTTCTAAATATTGAGATCAAAGATTAACACAAACTTTGTAAACACTTACCTATTGTAATCAATGCTCTCTGTTCGGGGTGTATCAGCTGGTTAGCTTTCTCCCTTACGACAAAAACAACTTACACCTGGATCATGCATCAAAGAAATATTTCCGCCATTTCCGCCATCTTTATTTCCTTCAGATGTAGAAGTATTATTTAATATTTGGACAAAAGAGGGCGCTTTTCTAATGATCTGAAAACTTATTTTTTGATGTCATGGTGCTCCTTCAGCATTGCTTAGTATAATATCTTATATTTTTTTAATTTTCTTTGCAGTGTTTATTACATAACCATGATATAAAGCTGCAAGATGTCACTGTATCATATGACCTTGAGAATGACCTTGAGAATGACCTTGAGAATGACCTAGAAATGACACTGAACACTGACCTGACAAAAATATTTAATTGTACATAGGTCAATCAATTTGGTCATTTATTGGGACAGTCAATAACTTTTAATGAAGTTTTGGTTTTAAGACTGTACACTTCACAGACATTATTGCCCTTACTGGAGCTTTGTGTAGGCAGAATCACGTTTTTATGCTCTTTACATGATTTCAGTTGCCATGGTAACAAACTGGTAGTCTGCCTCAATGTGGGAAAATTGAAGTCATTAGACACTATTCTTTATGAATATGCTCTGTTATAACGAATTTTGTCCATTTTAATTGAATAATGCCAATATAAGATAACATTTACTAAAATTTTGACAGTGCATTGATATGACTTATAATGAAACGAGTCACATGACATTCAAACGGCATTAGTACCCATAATGCAACACTCATGTTCATTTAAACCACTTATTTTTCAAGAAATTTATTAAACCTACATTCTTACAAAATACTACTTATATGCTAAGAATATGTTCATAACAAATAAACTTTGAACTATTTAACCCAATTTCTTGATTTGACACTGAAATGGCACACACTACCAAAGGTTGTGATAGATCAACTGCGTTGCCATGGTAACGATCAAGAGTTCAAGGTAAAAAATGTCATTTCCATGAACTACAGACTTGTACCTATCTTTTGGAAACAAAAAATCTTGGGCCCTCCGGGGGTGCAACCAAATCGAAAAATAAGGGCTTTTTCAGACTTGGCTCATGGACTAAAGGCATTTCAAAAAAAAAAGAAGAAGAAAATCAAACAGACAGAACTGGAAAAGTTTCACTGAAATCAGACATAAAAAAAGAAACACACTTGAGCTTTCATATAACAATAGAAACTGGTATTTTAATATTTACAAATTCCCACAAATCAGTGTGTTATTAACTAGCACACTACACACTACAGTTTTCATACAAAAGAAGAAACTTGTACAAATATTTACAAGTTCCCACAAAGCAGTGTCTTATTAATCACCACCCAACATGCAAACTAGGTATAAATATCATTGACTCACAAGTCTCCTCACTGTTCTATTCATTTATTTCCACTCTGTTTATCAAGAGTCAAAACTTGAAGATATAAAAAAGTTGAAGCCGCCGTTTCTCACAAAATTCTCTCTGAAAGTCCTCGAGAGACTTTCCTTTGTTTGCAGAAACTGAGAGCGCTATTAAACACAGACAACAAATTATGTCTTGTGATTTTTGTTATCTTTCATTTCAATACCCTGTAAAAGGGCTTGGAAGGCAGTCTTATTGAGTGAATGGGTGGTTATGCACAGAGTACAGGATATGTCCGCATGCACACTCCTTATGTTATTGACTCCGCCCAGTCAAGTTTTGGTCGGCTCTAATCTGAGGGCTGCAATATGCAGTGACCCCTTACAGCTGTTAGGAGGCATTTAATAATTTGTTGATTTTTCATTTCAGCTCTACATCACAAATGGATATCCCATTCAATCCCTCTTTTTAGTCGCAACATTAAACAGTCACTATTTCGATTTGATTTTTATTCCATGGGCTTTCATGATTAATGGGAGTATTCCTCAATATGCCAATTGTGGTTAACAGCAGTGATGAGAATGAAATAGGAATTAATGAAATGCAACTGCATGGATAATTTATTGGTGGTACTTAATCATCCAAGATGAAAAACCCATAAATCTTAATCGCAGATGTGGTCATTGTTGTTGTTTTTTTTAGAATAAGTAGGTCATTTCAAATCCATATAGTTCTGATAAGAAAATGTCATTTTGACTGGAATGGGCAAAATACCGATTGGACTGCTCCACTGTGCTAACTTTCGGTAATGTGGAAGAGCGCAATTTTACAGGAAAACGTCAAACACTTTCTCTACACTGGATATGCCAGCACAAATGTACAAATTCATTTAAACAACTTTGAGGCCATTCCAGCTGATAAGGGAGTTACATGAAGAATAGCAATAATTCACATCAGTACTTTGATTATGGAAAGGTGCCCTTGAAGAGAGTGTATCTTTCTTGGCACATTTCATAATGGCTGCTGTCCTCTTCCAAAGAAATTTTGAGAGAGCAGAAAAGTTCAAAATATTCTGTTTGAAGATCAGAAGGAAGATATAATAAGTTACTGTATACGCCGTTATTTTCGCATACAGATATTTTCGCGAATGACGAGGTCATAGACATTTTAGAAGGTGTTGTTTTCACGCATTGACGCCGATGCTCTATCAACAAAGCGCATGGAGACAATTTCGCGTGTTGTTAAATTCGCGATCCAACTGCAATTCGCGAAATTCGCGAAAATTAAACCCTCGCGAAAATAACGGCGTATACAGTAACCCATTGAGAACTGACTGTTTTTGCTACAACACACACTTTCCATAGACACCTGCCCGAGTATACTTGGGACTCGTCCTCAATGGGTTAAAAGGGATGGTAAAGTTTTGGTCAAGGTGGGGGATTCAGCTTTTAACTTTTTTCCGAGACAATTAAAAACCTCATATGACATATGAAAGAGCATACAGTTCTAAGAGGAATTAAAAGTTTTATGTGATGAAAATTGGTTTTGAGGTGGCCAAGATATCAAAAACAAACAAACAAACAAACGACAGAATAAAGTGGTCCTAATAAAAGGTGGGTCCCATCTTTCACTGACACCTCTTTATTTTTGGATACTTCAGCCATTTAAAAACCAATTTTTGCCACATAAACTTTTAATTCCTCTTAGAATTGCACACTCTTTCACATTTATGTCATAAAGAGGTTTCTAATTTTCTCAACAAAAAAAAAAAAGGTTAAAAGCTGAATCCCCACCTCAATCAAAACTAAACCATGACACTCTTGGATGCGAAGGATAGATGCTTGTACACTGAGGGGTGCATTGGGGGAGGAAAAAAAAAACAGAAGTGAGAAACCTTGATGATCTGTTTTTGACTCATCTCAGCGTCACTGCAACATGGTAATTATTCAAACACAGTACTCATTACGACTGCAACACTGTGATACCCTCCCTCCATTACGGGCCTGGCGCTGCCCTGTTTATGGATGACGCGAGGCGTGAGTGAGTTGACGGAAAATCAGTACACATTTACATGTAGCTGCAGCGTTGCTTTGGTAAAGACACAAAATGTGGGAAGTAAGGTCCTTTATTTACTGATGTTCCAGAGTGGGCCTGTTTTCTGTCACAGTTTTCAAAGTATACTTCAGTCTGGGAAAAGGCTAACTCCTCTTTGCACAAGGAAATTCTCACCAGGCCCCTTGACACTGTAGTACTTTGTTCAAGTTCAGTTCAATTGAGATTTACTTCCATTAGTTCACAAAAAAAAAAACATAAAGTATACATTACACAATTATCCTTAGGAAGTGTCCAACACCTCACTGATGAAAGTTGTCCTGCTGGATGGAAGAATATGTGAGTCTGGAGCACAGACTACATAACAAGCACACATCGTCTGTTGAGAATGAGAAGGGCTTTAAGTCTTCTTGAACACTATGGGTTTTGTGGTCACTTAACGCCCTTATCATTCTCAACCGACGACATACTCTTGGCTACACCTACCATAGCAAATGTACATGTAAAATATTTCGCGTTGTGCATATTTTTTTGGCCAAAATTTGCATTCTACACAAAAGGGATGACAAGCAAATATTCTGAAGATATTACACTGTGTACATTAAAGTTCTCTTATCCATGAATCAATTAACAAGCAAATATCGGTGAAACTGACCCTGAAGTACTGACTTTAATCGCATCAAAATTCTCACTTCTACAATTATAAAATTAAGGCAAAAACTGTAGAACAAAATTCTAAAAAATAATACAGCAGCACACACACACACACATACAACACACACAGCTCCTGCATTGTGGTTAGGTGAGGGTAGCACAGATATTTTGACCCCCCCCCCCCCCAAAAAAAAAAAGAGAGAAAAAAAAAATGAAAAGGATAATTATTACAGCAACATCTAATACAAAGCATTTCATATGATAGCCTCTCTGTCTCAATCTAGCTGAAGGAAAGTGTGCTTATTTTAACACTCTTTACATTACTTAATCCAATAATCCAACTTTAAAGGACAATGTCAATGTCCCTCTTGTGGGGGAAAAAATAGAAAATATGATATTTTGTTGGCAAAAACCATTTCTCCACAGTCATTCTGCTGGAGGCAAGCCAAAATATTTCTCATGGACTAGCAAAAATCCCGCTCATCACAAGGTTTTTAACAGAGCTAATACTCCCAAAGTGTTTGAAATATCCATTGGGAAGCTTCCTTTTTTCTAAAAGCATTCTTTCCATCTCTAGAGGTTGGTCACATGAGGTATTGATATAAAAATAAAGATAAACTGCTGACCATTAAAAAAAACCTACTATATTAACAAACTACTTTTGGCAGGATGGTAAACATTTGGAAGACTATCAAGATGACATTTATAAGTAAATCCATTGTCCCTAGAATACATTCCCCTTACTAACCCATTCAGTCCCACATATACTACATTTCAGTGGCTTTCTCTGCTTAGTTGTGTACCTTTTTATCATGATATTTGATGCTTGCATTTCTAATCATGAAATTCAATAAAATGTTCTTCCTAATTTGAGACCTTTGTTGTTCGTGTCTAATTGTTTTGGTTTTACTTTCGCTTCTTGACAGCTTCATCAATCAGTCTTAAATTGGCAACTTATATTTTGAAATCAAAGTCCCTGGCCCAGTCTCAAATTGGCAACCCTTTCCCAAAGTCCATCTGATATTACGCAGATGAAATGAATTTGGCCTGTCCCATCGAATCTACATTGCGTATCTTCAATACGAGATGGCCACTGAAATTTAAAAAACTTGTGCCAATTTGATGATAACAACTTGATGATTTCTGTCCCAATACATGTCCCAAGAAGTTACACAGGTAACTTGTAACTACACAGGTAACTACACAGGTAACTTGTGTTATTGTTATTGCTTTCACTATCATTATCATCATCATCATTATTAAGGATTTTATATTTAGCATTTCATTAACGCCATAACTAAACCCATTCTTGGATCAGAAATTTTCCTATTATTACTGCCATTAATGCAACAACTGGATCTACACTTACTATCTCTATCATTTACCAGATTCCTCATCATCAATATTAACCATCATTGTCATCATTGGTATTACCATTATCACTACAATATCTACTAAATCCCATTTGCAAAACAATGCAAGACTTCAAATGCATGCTCCTGCTGCCCATTAGGTAATCAAGAATACAGTAGTACCATGGTGGACTGAGGACATAATTTATCACGGTTTGCAAAATGGCCACTTATGAAATCCTTATCTCACGACTTCCTGGATTTCATGACAAACAACCCCGAGAGAGTTGTTTGCAAAGTGGTAGAAAATTAGCAAGTGGTAGTCAATTTCTGATCTGCGGAGGACACAATGCATTGATGTAGAGCAAAATGCATCTCAACCGCTGGTAGAAGTCATCCCTAAAACAATTTCCTGGAGGTCTCGCAAATTATGGACCACAAACACAAATGTACAGCAGATATAATGCATTATATCATCATGTTGTTTACAATCTTGTACTTTAATTTGAAGTTACTTATCACAAAGGCCAAAGTGATATACTGTGATAGCTTGACACAAAGTGATACTCCGTTGTGTTTATGTGCCATTATGCTTCGCACCCTTGGACCCTTGATATGTGTTGCCAATGCTAGTCATTGTATGTAAAACCTACCTTTACATGATGTAATATTAGGGTACATATACAAATTGTACTTACAGTATTTCTGGTTACACTTTGTTGAGTTATACATATTACAGCTGAGCTCAGTATTCCAGTAACTGTGACTACTCAAATGAGTGGCTTATGCCACACGGTGTCTCAACACCACACAATGATGAACCATCACATTCAATGGTGAAATGAAATAAAAGGAAATATATATATATCTTATATACAACAAATATCACCCTACAATCCTCTCTACCTATCTACAGCACAGTGGATGAAACTCACCCGATATATCTCCTGGTGTAATATCTCCGTTTGATGATAGCCCGCCTCTGTACAAACCTACTCTTTGGGGCCATGGTGTATGATAGCTCCAATCCTACAGATGCACAAGAGTGTCTTGTTCGCAAACAGCACGACACAACTATCTGTCAACCGTCCGGCAGCCCACAACAAGCAGCTGATAAAGATGGAGTCTGTTCATGTCTGATTCTCTGAACCTGTCCCGGGCTCGCTCGAAAATCCAGCTCGGGTAGATTAAAATGTAGCGCTATCAATTACATATCAATAACACCAAAGATATCTGCCCAAGCATTTCCAAACACGGAAAGAAATCATGTCCTCAAGGTTTGATGATAATAGATCTGAAAAAAAGTGAATCCTTTCAAAAAACAGAGGAAAACATGTTCTGGGGCACTCTTAGAGAAAGCAGCAACATGATTAATCCCCTGAGAAAAGTTAAGGTTGTCAGAAATGCCACATGATGAGAAGACGCTATAAAAATAAGACAAGAATGAGAGGAAGAAAGAAAAAATGATGATCACAAAGCAGCTACTAAATGTCACATGAACTTGAGCTCTAATCCTCCAAGAAGTCAATCCAAGAGATGAGACGCTAAATCTCACACCATCTCGAGTCGCGGGAGGCTGCGGCGCTCGTCTCTCGCTGCTGACGCGACTCGCTTTCCCCGGGCCACGAAGATTAGTCACAAGAGAGGTAGAATGAGATTACAATATTCTTGAGGTGTTCTCCTCCCTCTCACCCCTCCAGGAGAAGGAAAAAACAACCTGGAAACGAGAAGGTGTTCTGAGTTTGGGGAGTAACTGTCTGCTCTGCCACTTATTGTGTTGCCTCAGGTGACAAGCCCGGTCGAGAATCTGCAGCTATTCACGTCGCCTTTTCACTTCTGGAATTCCACCTCAGATTTTGACATCAGAAATGCAAATTTCATCGATGGTAAGCTGTGGTTAAAGCAACTGATGTGCAAACAGTGAAATAAACTGCTGTACAGAGCCAAGCCTTTTCGCTGCAATTCCCCCTCTCTCTCTCTCTCTCTGTTTTGCTCTTTCACTTTCCAAATGACCTCGGTTCAAGACAATCGACATCGAAGATTCCCACTTTTTGGCATGAAAACGCAAAAGGGCAACAGAGACAGCAAGCAAGCAAGCAAGCGAGATAAAACGACGACGTAGCAGTTGGCACATATCCACAGTGAGGTGTCAACTGGGGGGGGGGAATTCCTCCTCGTTGAAGCAACAGAAGATCACGAAATGGATTCCCCTTTAGAGTTTGGTGACGGCACTACCGCTCATCAAAGACAATTAACGATCTTGGCCGTCCTCCCCATCACTCCGGGGTTACTAATGAGTGGTACCAACGCAATGCTGCAGTAAATGACACACAAACACACACGCATGCGTTTTGTGTTAGTTCCGGCTTTGCGCCGCACGCTTCAAGTTTCTTGAAAGTGAGAGTAGAAGACAACATCCAGGAAGAAAGTGAGAGTAAAAGAAAGCATCCAGGAAGTGGTTTGCGTAAGAGTTTATTAGCTGGAGAGATTGGGCAGACGTTGAAAGTGAGAGTGAACAAAAACAACTGAAGAAAGAGGGGCAGATAGACAAATAAATAAAGAGAAACATAACTAAATAGATAGACAGATAGTCAGGTCAATAAAGTGATAGATCAATAAATATTATAGATATAGATGGATTGAGAGATAGACCGGAAGAAGGAGAGGGAGAAGGAGAGAGAGAGTTACCATAAAACTTTAGTGCGAATTCGATCTTCTCATGCAAGTGGTCTTCCTCCTATCAAGGGTGATATATAACGCAACAAGGACGAGCACGTACACACTCCATCGACGGATATCCAGGAAATATCCTCATCGCAGAGCAGTGGCAAACAAATATGAGCCGCTGCTAAAGTGTCCCCAAAACAAGAAGAGTACAACTGCAGCCAACGCGAAATGAAAACAATCACTTCAAAGACTACCGCTGGTCGATCTGATTGCTGATGTAGAAAGACAAAATTTCACAAGATCTGTGACACAAATGTATTGATATATATGCTCTCATATATCGGTACACACAGGAGGGAGAGAAAACAGTAGAGGCATGCTCAAAAAAATCATCGCTCCTACGTCATAATCCCGCACGCCTCAGAAAGAGTGATATGCAATGTGAATACAACATTGCGCTTCCTTCCACTTCTCTGGCAGCTCTTCCTCTTTCACCCGACAACCGACAACCGACAACCGTACAACCGAAAAGAGACGTCACATGCCAGATAGGTTGTTGACGGACATATAACTTATGCATAAGTATGTGTGTGTGTGTGGGGGGGGGGCATAAAAACTAAAAGAGAGAGAGAGAGAGAGAGAGAGGGAGAGAGGGAGAGAGAGAGAGAGACTGAGGACAGAGAGATATGAGAGGGCCCTAGAGTCGTTATCTGTCGGCCGCAGATTTAACTCGCCGGTAATGAAATATGGGACACGCATATAATCGAGAGTCTACCAATCACGCCTGAATTGACCAACGGCCAGAATGGATTGCACGCCATAAAAAACGAAGAGTGACAGCGTGGCATTTCAATGAAAGGGTTCAAATGTACTTCTCCCACATGCCTCATTAGGTGAGAGGATTTAAAACAGAAAAAATAAATGGAAATTATTGTAAATATCAAGTCATTACATGCTCCCTTTCCCTCAAAAAATGGACTAATCTAGAGTTTCAAAACTCTTGACTTTATGAATGTATGACCAACATGTTGCAGTTTGATTTTGTAATCAAAAATAAATCTGTCTATGCACTGAGGTACACTAAACACCAGTAGTTTAGCTTTAAACGTGATCCATAAGTCAATTTTTCCTTTTGCCTAGAAGTGCAATTCCATCCTACACATAAATATCACAAAGAGAATACTGATACTGTAAAACGAGGAATGTTCGTGTGCATTCTATTTTCACAAATTTCCCCGAGAGCCAAGATTTGCAAAATTAAAATGCACACAAAAGTTCTCATCTACACTATATGCACTGAAAGTCAGAGGCACTTCAGGAAACTTTCATTCCGTGAAAAAGCCAGTCGGCTCCAATTCACAAAGATCTCATGTTTTACAGTATTTTATTCTTCAGTTCTTGAATCGCTCCTTGGAAATCTAGAGAAAAACAATTTACAACAACAATGATTGCTATAAGTCAATCACAATAGACCAGTTATGTAATGTATTCAGCTTTGATGCATACTTTGTTTTATACGTAAGTTGCCCTTAACAACCACAAAGCTTGCCGGAGGTTTTCCCTACATAGCAACAAGTGAGTGAAATCCTGCCTACAAAGCTTATGGGATGAAGCAGGTGAATGAACTGCTTTGTTACTAGGATGTTGGAAGAAAAACATCCATAAATTATAATACATTACAGACATGGTCTATAGTATACTGTACAAGTCTGCATGGACCCGTTGACTACTTGATTGTCTCTAGGAAGGAAGTCTTGAAGGCTACTCAGCCGATCCCAACGATATTTCTCGGCAATCCAACCCATGACATGGCAGTGTGCCCCTCTTCTCTTCTCACCTGGCACCAAATAATGGTTACCATGAACAAGTCAGAATGTGCAGCATCCTAGCCTACTATCTAGGCAGAGGATGCTGCTATTGTCTTTGCTGTTAGACTATAAAGTTTCTTATAATGCTGCAAGACTATTGCCTTTGCTATTATATCGATACATGTACAAATGTACGTCTGATGTGGTGAGACTATGAACAGTGGAAGCATCCACTGCCTATATCCCCTTGTCTTGCTTTAGTCATTGTTTTCTTATTATTGGTGAGAATCGGTGGCAGTTTTTCATACATTCGCACTTGATAACAAGAAAATAACGATTAAGGCAAGAGGAGTGGATATAGGCTGTCGCTGCTTTGCGCACAGCCACTGTTCGCAGTCTTGCCGCATCAGATGTATCGCTTTATAATATTAATAGCAAAGATAACAGTCTCGCCACATCAGACGTTTTGCCTAACAGCAAAGACTATATACAGCTGCATCCTCCGCCTAGATTATAGGCTAGCAGCTTCCTTGTGAGACAACATTTCTTGAAACTAAACAGTTTACCTCGATACATATCTGGCTGCAATATATCTGGCATTACATTGGTGCACACTCTCAAATGAATTTGTGTTAAAAAAGGGAATAATTTTATCTGATAAATGATTGCTCCTCAAACTACTATCAAAGTAGATTCCTTCCTAGTTTGTTAAGAGAGAACAGTTAAGGCTTTTATCGGTTTTCTTTTCCTTCCTCTTATGTGCCGCTAAAAGATTTTCAGATATCAACATTCATGAGAACATGAGAAATTAGTGCAACGCTCAATGCATGAAACATGGCAACCATGGTAAGTTTGCTATAATGTGTGTACATGGATGCTCATAAAGTGAGTCTGGTATGTCCTAGTCTATATTCAGCATTTTGCTGTGATTGCAAAAATATCAAAGTGTCTGAGTTAACAGACTACTCAGCCACAGAGGATCAAGGTTAATTCCTTTTATTCAGTTTTTGGCACAAATATCAGGGTAGGTACCTTGGTACATTTTTGTTCTTGTTTTCAGGGGGGGGGGTGGGGTGGGGTGGGGGTTATACCGCAGTGAAGTTTAGAACATTAAAATTGCTGGGAACAATCAAGTTTCAGTTGGCATAAGATGTCTATTATGACAAAGTGTCAAGAACCATTGTTCTTCCTCGCGTCAATCAGTTGCGCTTGAATCACAGAAAAAAACAACAACAACAAACACATCAAGAATGTGATATCTCTATCCTTTCATTCCTTAGTTTCATTCAAGACTATGGACATATCAGTAAAAACTGGCATTCTACATTATGTACAGATCAATTCTATTGAGACTGTACTGGAAATACAATTAGAGAGCTCTGTCTAGAACAGGCGACAATTATATTTGACACAATTTCACGCGCGTAAGTTTCCTAATCTTGCATGACTTTGACCTACATTGTATGTAGAGTTCAATGCATTGTGTGTGTGCATGCAATGTGTGTGTCTGTCTGTCTGTCTGTCCATCTGTCTATGTTTGTGTCTTTTTGTGTTATCTGTCATCTATCTGTCTGCTTTTGTGTTTGTGTCTGTGTGTGCATCTATCTGCCTTCGTGTACTTGTACTTGTGTCTGTCTGTCTGTCTTTGCGTCTTTTTAGGTACATGTATGTATCTGTCTGCTTGTTTGTCTGTCTCGCTGTGTGTTTGGGAGTGCATGTACCCACAGGGAGAGGCAGGATTGACTGCAATAGATGTAATCGTATCAAACTCGATTCTGTAAATTGTGAAAAAGACCATCAGCACCACGGGAAATGCAAGGGGAAAAAAAATCTTTTGTACAGCCTGGAGAAGAGGCTAACCCCAACTGAGGTGTTCATGCAAAACCCCTGTGCCAGCAAATGTTAATTTTTTGCCTATTTTTTTCTCACTCCTGTTTAATGCCAAAGTAGGACACGCAGCTTCCTGTTTACCAGCATCAGCTGCAAGCACATGCAGTTCTCACATATTCGGGCTTGATAAGGCAAATATTAGGAAAAGAAGGACTGGGGCACTTTTCCCCTCTTTTCATCAGGGTGGGGGCCATGTTGTCACACGGGCATGAACCACCTTCCCCCAGAACTGTAAACAGGCACTGCTATATGGCAGAATATTTCTCAGTAGCAATGATGTCTAGATAATGGGCTAAATGCAGGACTACTGTTAAACCTCGGCAGGTCAAAATGAAACATAAACAATTAACTCCTCATCAATCATAGAACACATATTTCATAATCATATTCTAAAATCAAGCAAAATCCCATTCTGGTTACCATTCTGGTTCAAAACTGGGAATATTGCTAATATCAAGTTTACCAAATCGAGTTTACTATTTCAACTCAAAAAGAAAAAGCAGACGAACAAATTTCATATCATATTTTCTTCATATTTGATGAAGGAGATTAAAAAACAAACAACATGCCGAACATCATAAAAACATGATACCAGCTGGTAGCTCTGTACGATAAATTTCTATCTGTTGATAATCTTCTTCAAAATCCATGCCAAAGATTGTTATACCAATAGCTGCAACTTGTAACATGTCCACCATGAACATGACTTTATTATTGTTATTATCATTTATCTATGGATTGGGTTCCAATTGGAATTAGAGGATGGGTATTTTCATAAGTCTTGGAACTCTGCTATTAACAATTGCTTATTCAGAATTAAGGAAATGTTTGGTATGTTTTGGAGAGTTTTGGACAGTGCATATTTTCCTTGATATAAACACTTTACAAATACATTTTTTTTTCACATTCAATGTTCTTTAGTATAGTATGAAGAGACCCTCATCTTCAGTTGAGAACCTTGGAGATATTCAGTAATTTTTCATTCCCCTGTAACCTTACAACGATACCAACGATACCAACAACAGGATACTACGTGTAGGTGTGTTACATCGCACAGCAGACCTCCCAACCTTTCTAACTGAAAGATGTGTCAAAAGCAGAAACGAAACAGCAATTCCCATTGGAATGTGCTTTAATGGTTGCCCGATGGTTTTAATAGACACCTATGAATAAGATGATCCCGATGACAAATGATAATAGCAACAATTATGGTGATAATAAAAACAATAACAATTAAATAATAATACCTAAGTACTGAGAAAAGTTTATAATGATAACACAAACAATGTTCATTTGTAATTGTAATTAAAGAGACTAATAACAAAAAAGTTCCTACAAAGTTTGTCTGACTTCACATCAATCAATAAACTCTACATGTATTTGAATCAATTTAAAGTGACCTTCAAATGCATTGTTGAACTCAAACCCAAAGCGCTGTATGCCAGTCACTGTCAAGATGATCCATATTCATCAATGACTTTAATATGAAGTCATCATCCTACATGATATCTATTTCTCTTTGATGAACACTTCTCCCGAGTGAGAGGGCCCACGGATTGATGAGGCGGCATTCATCATCATCATCATCATCATCATCATCATCATCACCATCATCATCGACTTACCCAGGCGTGCTCCAAGACATGCATCGTCGCCTTTCCGTCCCAACTTTTTTCTTCAGCATTGAGCGTTGGGCCATGATGGGCGGACGGCGGGTGATATATCCCTCAAAGTAATCCAAATGTTCCACCAGTTTAACAAGCTACTATAAAACTACATGTGTTTTCAGGCAGAGTAGTACAAACCACACGACAGACGAAAATAGAAAGAAAGAAAAAAATCAAGAACTAGGTTCTACGTGCAACGCACGGTGTGCATAATTCTTTCGAGGTTCAACAACATCCCCGAAACTGCTGACACGTTTGAGGGTAGATAGGGGACATGCTTTTCTTGCTGTAGTCCCATGTGCACAATGAGTCATACTTGTTCCTAAAGTGTGTCCTTAGAGCACAGGCCCTTGTTTCAGTGTCATAACCGTGCTGCCGTGTCACATCGCCATGTCCGTGATGTTAAAAATAAATGTATCGCATCTACAAGTACGTGCTCCCTCTCCTTATGTAGGGAAAAAAAAAATTGAGAGAGCGAGACAGAGTGTGTGGCAAAAAGAATCAGTATATCCTGTAAAAAAGGGCAGACTTTAGCAGGCGTAATCCCCCAGCTGGGACGAGTTCAAAGTATTATTTCCTGAAGATCGGGCGGGAGGATTACATTTCACACACACACAGACACAGACGATGTTCAAGACGGGCAAGTACTTGCATCTCACGTAGACAGTAGGCACTTTTACTGTTGACGATACATAATTTATCATTTTTCAGTTTTTTGCTACCATACTGTATATCCAACAGAACTGTGTTTTCCCTGATGGAGGTTGCCTGTATCATAACATGATGAACAAAAATCAACTGCCAGTGACTAATGGTACTACCAAGAGGTCCATGAAGTGTGCACCATCTCCTTTGGTATAGGAGTATGCTGGTAGTGGTTTACCATCACTTTTAAAATGTCGATCACTATATGATGATCGTCTGGATCTATTTGTCAACGGGACGAGATGTCTTCACTGTCCATGGGCTAGCACCAAGCAACATTACTTCATGATGGAGCTCCGGGTGGGAGATCGGAAAGGAAGCATGCGATAAATTGCCTGGTTTGCCGTTGCGGTCATTCATCCGTGGAATATCAAGTGTGCATCCTAGCATCCACTTATCTCCTCTTCAATTGGTTGTCTCAAGGCACAGACGGATCAGCTCGCAGGGCGTGTGTAATTGTGCTATTGACACACCTGCCCCTGAAGTAAAGATGGATCTGCAACTGTTGATACCAAGATGAGACTTATCAGGTAGAACAAGAGTCGAAGCATAGAAGAGGAGTCCACAGATGAAACATCAGTTAAACAAAAGTTCTAGCAGAAGTCAACAATAGAACAAGTCCAGATCAATTGGAAGACAAGCCCACAAATAGATGTCATATTAAATTCAATGGATTAAAAAAAAAGACTCACAAAATGGATTCAATGGACAGGGGTCGACAGGAGCCAACAGATAAAACAGAAGAGTCATAAAATACAAAAGTTTGTTTGATGTGTGAGGAAGATCGAGGAGCAAAAGTCAACACTAGATGTCAGAGGCATCTCCTGCAACACAAATCACTTTTTCGATGCACCATCCAAAAGAGGCACTCATCCTTCCTGTTCATACTTCATAAATATTTCCTCTGCATTTGTGCACCGTCCAGAGGATGTCGCGACAGCGTTGTATCGCCTTCAGCACCATCATTAGCTCTTGCTTGTTTCTCAGATTGCCTTGACACGCGACAGCATCAAAACCAAAACTGACTGTTATCTGGCAGGGATAATGTGTCAATATGAAAGGATATACTGCATTCTACAGAAGTACAGTTCAGGAGAACACTTCTGTATTTGTCAAAACTATGATGATTCCCATCACGGGATGATGACACAACATACAGATACCAGAAGTGAGACCCTTGTCAAAGGAAGAAATGTCAGGATGAGGGAAGTTTGTCACGTGGTATTCCATAAAATTGTGATCAAGGTGGGCACATCAGTTCCTCATCAGCTATGTGAGATCCTCTTTTTAGTATACAAACACAGGAATGAATGCATGGTACTAGAGCTCCAATGTATCACCAGCTGCAGTTGCACACACCTTTGAATCATATTTGACAAGATGGCAGAAGAATGCAGTGATAGTACAAGATGTACGGATATATTTCCAAGTGCGTATTATCCACAGCAAGCATAGACAATACTGTAGCTGTATCGTGAGTTGGTCCTTGGCAAGAGCCCATTTAATCCAGTCATATAGAAATGGAGATTCACTTGTACAGGGTGACGTGGGTTGTTCAAGGAAAATGTCCTGTGTGCATACAGTACTCAAGGGCTGAGACTCTGTTATCAAGCTTGCCTCATGCGCATGAAATGTGAAATGCTGCAGGGAAAACTTTCAGCACGCAAATTCGCAGGAAACCTGGGTCTTTAGTGAGTTTCCTCGGCAAAGCCGAAACGAAGGGGAAATGGACCCTATTAAGGCCAGCGAGTGATCCCACATACTCATGGGTTTCTCAAACTCTTCCTCTTTCCTTGAAGATGATCCCGAAGATGACGATGACACTTCTTATAAAGATTGCTGGGGGAAATCCACATCTCTATGTTGTGAACTCTGTACAAACTCGACAATGTCTGAGAGTTTAATGCTCAGCTCCGACGACCGGATGTCACAGGGCAGATTTCAGACTGATAGTTATTGTTTCGGAGCTTCTTGTGAATGCCGCGATAATCCCTTCTCACACCACAAAGCGAGATCACACCACCCTGGCCGCTCATCCGTCCCCAACTGCTCTTCAGTGAAGATGTTGCTCTCTTGCTTGTGCGGGGGACTCCCGCGGATCAGATTTCGCGCTGCATCCGCATGTATCTGTTACTGGTGAACTCGGCCACCCATATCCATTACCACCAATAAAGATGCACAGCGTGACGACATGTTAAAGAGTCGCTGATCTCCTATAAATCCCACCATCAAAAGCACAGGCTTTTAAAGTTGGCAATCCCCCGCAATATCCCTCCTTTCCTTCCGCTCCACTGAAGTTTGCCGTTCAGTTTTCCTCCTCTGGTGCTCTAAGTTCAAAGTGTCAAGTGCAAATGCAGAGCTAGTGCCTCTGTCTGGCCCCCTATCAAAAAGTCCTCCCCAAAAATAGAAATCAAATGAATGTAAATGCCACAAGACCTGAAAATGTACAAACTTTTGGTATCTTCCTCAGAATGGTCACTTCCAAAAGTCATGAAGACACCACAGCCCCGTTTCATAAAACTTGTTATCAGTGACAAGTTGTAATAGATGTGACAAGCTACTGAAATCCTTGCATCTGATTGGCTGAGAGCAAATTTGTCATCGAAATGTGGCAGTTGTCATTGATAACAAGTTTATGAAATGGGCCCCACATCTGCATCGTCGGTGACTGGCAGAGCACTCGTAAATCAAACTTGGAATGATGAAGAACGATGTTTTGGGTTAGAGGATTAGCGGCTAAGCGCTCATCCTGTCTAAAAGTTTGCAAAATATTCCCACTTCTCTTCTGCACACATCATCTGAAGCTAATATAGTCACGATCTAACTGGTGAATGGTGAATCTGGTAATCCACTATTGAAAACATCTGCTTCGACATGCAAAAGAAACTGGGACCAATGCCAGCACATCTGAATGATAGCTATTGGGAGAGGTAGGCCTATAATTTCTAGTTCTAACAGAGGTGTGTCGGATCAGCAATTGTCCATGACAACTGGTCCCAAACAAACACAAATCTGATCTGATTAGTCCCCAAAAAGTGAAGTATGAACCCTTTCCAAGAAAAAAAAAAATAAGAGAAAATCCTTCCAAATATGTCCCCTGGTAAATAATGAGGATATACACGTATCACACTCCCGTGTTGATGCAGAGGGGCGGCCATATCTCCCGGATAGCACGCGGAAAACAAGAACTTGTTTTTTTGGCAAATGAGTTAATCCCCAATATCCAGGCTATGGGTATGGGCTGCTGTATATGGGGAGGGCCCCCGATGGTCGCTACACACCTACATGCCTACCCTACCATTGGCAGGAAACGTAATCACATGTATGCCATAGACCAGGATATCGGCTAATGCTAATGGTTTATGCGAGAAGGGTTGGTTTGAACGACAGGATCTGTGATAGGTGTATGGAATATAACCACATGGAGTTTTTTGACCCATCCAGCCAATAAACCACCATCACATGTCTGTAGTATGAGGTTGCATCTTTATGATATTACAATTTTATCATTCATTCAAAATATTTCATATCATGGAATGAAAACTTCCCTCTTCATTTCACCACTACAAATTCATTTGCCATACATGTGTGTAAATAAAACTAACGATACGTAAAATTGACAGATAAATGAAGTTGACAACTTGAATATTCATATAATTGTGGTCAGCAAAAGTCGAGTGCCTTGGAAATGTAGTCCAGTCTTTAATCTTTACAAAATCTAAAATACTTTACCAAGGTTTAGAATGACAATGCTGTTCTGCACTGGTACACATTACTATAAACACAGAGCAGCAATAACAACAAAAAGGATAACAACAAAAAGGAAGAAATACAAAGGCCCGAACTGTGCCAGAACTGTATCGATGTACATAACATATGAGGTTCAAGTACCAGCAAGAAAAGAGTAAAGACACAGAAGTCCATGCCAAATATGGTAGCCATCCATCCCACTTCCTCCTTCTCATACTAGACAAAGAAATTTGACCACAAATCCAGGGTCTTTATACCACCCAATCTAAGAACCCATTTACAGTGCGGGGCTGGGCCGCAGCTCGGCCGCGGCCGAGCCCGCCTTCATTTCAGTGTAAATGCGCAAAAGGCCAAATGCGGGGCCAAAATTGGCCCGCGCATTTGGCCATGCTCTAGAGGTGGTCTCGGCCTTTTCTCAGTGTAAACGCAAACTGGGCCAAATGCGCGGCCAATTTTAGTGTGGCTTCCAGACCCTCTGCCTGTACTATTTCTCTATTAACCCCCTCAACGTCGAAAACTAGTATAGTTTAAGGTGGTTTTGTCCTGCAAAGGAGTTTTCCTTCGGCAAAGGCCTTTGCCCGAACGGCAACTTTGACACCACAGAATCCAGTTGGCAAAGGGTCTGAAAACCAGACTATACCAAATTGCATTTGTTTACAAGCAGAGTGCCACTACCACAAAATATTGAAAGGTTTGAATGAAAAGCCCCGGCCGAGCCCCGCACTGTAAACGGACAGAATTGCGGAGCCTGCAATTAAGGCCGGGCTCGGCCACGGCTCAGCCGCGGCTCGGTCCAGCCCTGCACTGTAAACGGGGTCAAAGTCTCGCATGTCAGTGTAAACTGGTATTCCATTCAGCATTGTGAACTATCTGCTGTGTAAATGCACTAGAAACTACATATATTGTATATTTCCAAATCCTAATCCAAAAGGGGATGTTATAAGGAAAAGGGGGGCAATCTTTTTATTGTAATAGGTTTTAAGGTACAAAACAAAAAGATATGTAAAAAGTTGAAACCTGCAAAATGAACGTGTCATAGAGGGTTTAGTTCATCTGACCTCACTCAATGACCTTCTACTATACATTGGTGGTTTAATAAAGTTCACGAGACCTTTATTCTGAGCTTTCCCAAACCCCACCCCTTCGATATTGCACTTAATTTTGAGGACTTACAACATTTTCATGCAAATTGTGCAACATGTCTGCCATTTGTCTAGTGAGATATTTCAAAATCTGTGAAGATCAGGCTATGAGCAAGATCCATGCAAGTTTAGAAATGCAATCTTTTCTTCCCCCATAACAAGAGAGGAATAGAAGAAATCAATGACCCTTGGCAAATTGACAGTCATACAGTAAACTTCTTTGCTCCATTCAGTGAATGTACTGCACATGTATGTCCCATGCACAGGTGACATTCTAATATCACATATTTGTCAACCATAAGATCTAGGTTTCATGTATATGCCACACCCCTCCCATTAACAGTTCTGTTTTTAAAGCAGTTGACACAGTCTAAATAGGCGTTTTCACATCAGCCCGATGTTTCGAAATAGCGCGCTATTTTCTGACTTGGGAAATAAAAAAATATCTCGAGCTTGGATTTTTATCGAGCTGATGTGAAAACGCCTATTGAGACTAATTGAAATGTTGCCCTATTACATAATCCACACAAAACATTCCAATCACATTCTACATCAGCAGAATCCCCATAAAAGAGGCTTCTATTCTACAGAATCAACCACTATTACTTATATTGCTGTTAAAATGAAGGGCTGCATGTGCACAGCTAATAGGAAATATCATTGGGTAATTAATACAAGATACATGTGCGTGTGCTTTGAACAGTTGATGTACATGTAATGTTTGCCTTCACTGCTGTGAGACTCCAATTTCTAAATTCTAGGAGGGAAAAAGTCATGACTGTCAAGTTGGTAGATTAAAGATTGAGAAATCTCTCAATAAAAACTCCCATTCCAATTCTCACTGCCCAGAATAACTTTGAGGGAGTTCTGCTTTGAAACCTTGGTTCAGTTCAAACATATCTTCTGAGACATTGAGGTCATGTCAGCGGAGAAAGGGAAAAGAAAAAGTGCCCACGTACGGATTAACAGGCACGGCTACGGAAACGCTCCTTCCAAACAGAGATTACGTGACAATGACCCATATTAGTCATGTGGGATCTCAAGCCCTTCGCTGTGATTTCCAGAGAATGGCAAAAAAGAAAAATCACACCAAAACAAAACATAACAAGTCAACAAGAGCAACAACACAGAAACAAAACAAAAGCTTCAGGGAATATATGAAATAATCTCTCCTCATCAACAATTGATTATACTTGCTACTGCTGTACTGAAACTTGTCCAAAAACAAAACTTCAGGGGAAGATAATATGAAGTGTTACATACTACCTTTAACCAATTGTGCCCTGACGGAAATTTTGCTGTAGAAGTACAATGTATATCATCCCGTCATCATTAACGTGGAATCTCTCAATTTTACTCTTACTCGGACATTGAATCACATATGGAACATACACAAATATATGTATATATTTGTCAAAAAGTTTTATAATTCTCTACAAACAGTTTTGATAAAATATACGCAGAAGTACATCATAGACCCTCTAGCCCTCAAAAGAGAGAGAGAGAGAAAAAAAAAAAGAATGGAGTACTTTGTATGTAGGAGATGTCATACTACTTACCATGTAAATGCTCTTCTCAGTGGTGACTGCTCTTCTGCCAGTAACTCTTGGCGAGCTTTAAGAAATTCCTGCCGCTGGCGAATGTGATTCAGGTCTTTTTCGCACCCACACGTGTTGCTGCGCCAGCGAAACATGGCGTGTCAACCTGCGCTTAATGTTTCCCCTTAAATGGAAATTCCAAATCGGCACTAGCCACTTCAGCCGTTGGCCTGCTCCCCAGCCCCTCCGCTCACTTCCTTCATGTCCACTCAGCGAGAACACTCAAATGTTCCATCCACTTTGTTGCCATGGAAACCAGATCTGCATAACTGTTGAGATGTTTCGATCACTCGTTTAAGCCACGGAGGTCAAAGAATTTTGAGGCCGAATGCGGCAGAAGTTTTCTTGTCCACTGTCAGGGGGCACTAAAGTAGGTGTTGGCGATTGTATCATCTACCTCTAGCTTTCCAGTCTTGATGATCGCAGAGCACATCGAAGGAGAAAAGAATGATTTGAAGACAATCAATCTCATACGGTTTCACATCTACAAACGTAGATGAGACAGCATCCCTGAAAGTCTGCAAAGAGACTGGAACTGATCCCTTCTTGGGACACAGTAAATGGGGCAAATACACACTTTGCTCAAGAATACACGATACCAGTCTCCTCCTGCGAAGTGCCAGAAATCACGCACGTGACAGCAGTCGCGCGGCGACAAACCTTTCTACACTCTCTCGGCACCCAAGCAGAAGTCTGCCACAAGAAAATCACGGACAAAGTTCCCGGCAGAACCCACAAAACATCTCCAGTCGGGTTTGCCCCCTTGCGATGACACAGCTGTAAGACTTTACCAAGTCTTCCACTTCCAAACGACTTTCACTTTTCACAACAGTCGATTTTTATCTACTTCTCTTTCTCTCCCCCCTGCATGATGCATCTCCCTCCCTCGCTTTCCCTCTCTACAAGTCAGTCCCATTCTAAAGACGTCTCTACGTACGTTCAAACGCGCCGCAGTGCAAGCCTTTTTCGGGCACTCCACACACGCCGCCCTCTTCCCAATAAACAACCGTTGATAACTCCCAGATTAACGTTTGGATTATGCAATTTTTCATTTGGGTCTGTGCTACTGCGTAGACGTGAATGCTCTTGGCTTGTAGAGCAGCTGGGGTATTTATATAATTACACTCTGGCACTCTATATGCAAATTGGCAACCAGCGGCAGAGCTGATTTTTGAAGGGATTAGTGACTCACAAATGAAGAGATCACCAGATCCAAGAAAATTCAAGAAATGCCAATAATAAAATCTATTACATATACAAAAGTAATACATTCATTTCAGCTTTTAAATAGAATTCCTTGGCCCACTGTCAATTAACATAATTGTGGATCATGATCTCTAAATATACAGCTACCTTTATATGCATGCCACTTTTTCTTTTTCAATCAATTTCTTTATTTCCATAACTTAAGCCTTTAAAAAGCATTCTATCCAATAGTCAGGTGCACATTACAGTGATTCTGATACAGAAAAAGTTCCAATTTACCCTGCAGCCTTGGCCCAATATGAAATATAACCCTCTTTTATGAGGCACTGCACAATTCTAGACTCAAAATTGCTGAAAATAACACAGTTAATCTACTGAAGAATTTGTGCCACTACAAATAATTCATGACATTGCCAAAAGATCGTTTGCGGGAAGGAGAATCTTTTCACCTTTGAGAGTGAATGAAAAGGTGTTTTCCACTTTCTTTTGAAAGAAAAACATGAATCTATGAATTGGAACAAGAATTAGCACTTCAAGAGCATTTTTTCCTCCACTGCCGAATGAAGACATGAAAGTTTGAGATTTTATAAAACATTTGATGCACACTTGTCTTGCTCCATCTCATGGAAACAGGATACAAAATTCTGAGTTGCCTACTCCCTTTAAACTCAAAGAGGCCAAATGATCCAAAGAAAATTGATCAGTAACTAAGCTGAACTTTCCTTCAACCTACTGCTTTTATAGAAAGTTTGCATTCGTTATACAAGAATATGCAAATATATACGGACTATCACAGTGTCAAATCACAACTCACCTACAAAGCAGCAGCTGCAGAGAAAACCTACAGAAAATATCCTTGAGTAACATGCGAAGAGTCATGTCTGGCAAACAAATTTGTGTGACTGATCCCTTTAAGACCACATGGCATAACAACACAGAACACATGGTATAACAGCACAGAAAAGGCAAGAGTTACACGTATGAATGCTACTGTCATTCCTTAATAGCACCTAGAGTCTTCTTGCAGGGAACTAAAAAACATCATTGTGAGTAAAGGAAGCAATGTTTAACACCACAATGTGCATGGGTTTTCAAACAATTGTGGAATTTCCAATCGCTGAATGGAGTAGAACAAGGAAGCTATATGGACCATACATGCAAACAAACCCACACATTACCCTTTTTCTTTTCTTTCTTTCTTTTTCATGCCCCAACCCATCTCATGCATGAATGCACATAAACATACCCAAGCACATACATTGTCTAGGGATAGCCTTTGGTACACATGTAGCTAAGAATATTAATCCTTTGTGTGCTGGGAACTTTGCATGGTGTGTGTAGTGCCATGGGATTTTCTTATTGTCAATTTGCTCTAAAAGCACACTGGTCAGTTAAAGATGAATTCCAGTCCAAGTTAGTCTGATAAGAAAAGAGGTAAATTTTATGAGTACAACATTGAAAATTTGATCGAAATTGGACAAAAATTAGGGAGTAATATTAGAAATCATGAAGTTTCACTAATTTCTGCATAACAGTTCTGGTTCAGTTGATACGAATATGCAAATGAATGAGTTCATGATGTCATCACCTCACAATGTTCCATTGATCGTGTACCAAAAAAAAGAAAAGAAAAAGAAAAAAAATGAATCCAAATGAAAATTCAATGTTTCTGTTACTAAAGTCTAAAATGTGATGTTATTCCAGGATAAACAACTTGAAAATAATATTCAGTAGATATAGTCAAGATTTGAGACTTGGAAGTAACTTCTTTTGAATGAAAAACTGGTTTCACAATTCTATGTACAAACTGTATGGCAAGTTGTGAAGGGTGGCATCATCACTAATTCACTACAAGAGTAGAATTTTCCTTGTTCAGTTGACATGTACAACCGTGTACCAACTCAGTCATCCAACATCCCACTGACGGGCAGACGCTTCCCATAGATCTGGGGCCCGTTGCATAAAAGTTACTATTATGGTAAATTTGCCATCCAATGGTAACTTCCATGAAATTCTTGATTTTGATTGGCTGTTGAGTATAATGTTGCCATGGAAGTTACCATTGGATGGCAAAGTCACCATAATTGTAACTTTTATGCAACGGGCCCCTGGCAGGACATAATTCAAAATGCAAGCCCATAGTAAACACAATCACAACTATCAGTCATTATACAACACCTCAGAATGATGTCGAATTGTGATTGGCCAAGAACATGTCACATGACATTCAATAGAAAATACCTATCAAACTCATTGAGAGTGACAGCCATACAATAGGCCCCTGGCATGGGCCTATAGCACGGCTCGAAGGTACTATAGCACGGCTTCGCGGGGGGCTACTAATGCATGGCCGCTCACAGAGTTCTGTGGCTCACACCCGTAGCAAAGCGCCAGCAAACTACATTGTACAGTGTACGTGCTGGCCGGCTGCGCTGCGCTGCCGGTAAGTCTCACAGACCAGGCGCGGCGGAGTACGAGTACTGCAACGTTAACGTGTACGCGCAGTTACTTTACCTAGCTAGTTGCATGTATCGCGGCCTTTACACCTACTGCTGTGTTTTTACTTTTGACTCTGATCTGCTACGTGGACCACAGTGATCCCAACATCAAGACTTCATTTCAAGTTGATTGAAACCGTAATTTGATTATTTTTCTGTGTTTTTATACAAAATCATTTTCGGAAATAGACAAAGTCTAGACCTACTACTAGATCTACCGACATCTCAGATCGACCTAACAGTCAGGCCTAACTCGATCTAACGTTAGCGTAGAATGGGTATAGACCCTGCGGAGTTCGTGATTCCTGTGACTGTGTGGTCGAATCATGACGAGTGTTTGAAAGCAGTACACAGGGTGGTTTACAATTCTCTGCCTAATTGTTACATTTATTTTTGGGCCTTCCTGAGTTGGCGGTCACTAATTTTGTATTGTGATTGTGGACAAGGTGTTGTATAAAACGAATAATTTATGATTTTGTTCATGCATTGGGGCACGTAATACCGCACTCGGCGCGAGATTCGCCACTGGTCTATTCAACGCGGCGCTACGCGCCTTGTTGAACAGACCAGTGGCTCATCTCGCGCCTCGTGCGATATTCGTGCCCTATGCACTCACAACTCATAAATTATTCGTATACCATACTGCATGAAAGTGCCAATGGTATAATGAATGTTGTGGTCCTGTGAGAAGTTTGACAAGACTTCTCCGGGGTCTGCACAGTAGACTCTGGCTCTCCTTGAGACATCACGTCGATCCGTCTTCCGACAAATTTCGTTCAACTGTCCAACCAAAAGCCGCATCTTTGTTATATATTCCACAGAGTGAAAATAAGATATAACCGTTTCAACTGTGAATACAGGGTAGAAGTAACAGGCTTTCAAAAACCAACAGCAAACAAACAAGCTTCATACAGTATTTCCATACAGAATGTGAATTGACATAGATCTTCGCTACATAAGGAATACACGAGGCGCAAGTACATTGTCTCATGACATCCAACGCCAACAGAAAGCAAAGATTCCATCACCTTTCCTCTTCCCCACAGGGGATGCTGGGTGGATGCGGTGCAAAGATGGAGGATGCCTCCAGCTGAAATGATGCCTGCCATGGGAATCCCTCTACTTTCTATCTTTTGATTACCCAGCTGCTGCAGACGACATCAGCAATGAGAAAAATATGACCTCCCACACTGTCACATTGAATACTGCCATACCCCGATGATGTTTCTGTAGTCCCACCCATACCATTTCATGTAGTGACATCATTAACACATATGTAAAATCGACTGACTGCATGCTCTCAAAGAGCCCCCCACCTCCCACTCTACCACAATTCTTTTTTTCCTTTTTTTCTGTCACTTTTCCATTTGTGGTATCTCTTCCCCATGGATCGTGTAGAGACACATATGTGAAACAGATCATCATTTTCCCTTGAACTCCACCATACATTACCTGAGCATGAATTCAACAAGGTCATATGAATGAGTGCTCAACCTACTGTATGTCTCCACGCAATACGTGCACAAACAGTGCGTCACATGGATTGCTATATATATAGTGATAAGAAAAAAAAACTGTCTGTTTTAAACCTGATAATTAACATTCCAGTACTAGAATATCCACATTATTATTGGAAGGTCACATTTAGGGCAAATATGCCAAGTTTCCCTCTTAATTCCTTAAATACAATAAACATGGTAGAAAGTTTTGCGGTTTTTAAATTTGACGGCTGAAGAGCCGTTTCTCCCATTTCAGAAACATCAACCTGCATTATTCCCCCCCCCCCCCCCCCCCCCACCACCACCACCACAAAAGAACCCTTTTGTCTCTATACAGATGATGAGTCATATCATCAGTTTCAATTTTCGGCCCGTTGTCCCACATCCTCAGACCATGAGACTGAGAAAGTACAAATGACTCTTAAAGTACTAACCCATTGAGGATGGACTGATTTTGCTACAACACGCATTTTAATTTTCCATAGACACCTGGCCGAGCACACTCGGGACTCGTCCTCAATGGGTTCAGTGCTTTTCACCACCTGTAGGTTGGGGGGAGGGGGCAGAATATGATGGAATACAATTTCATGAACTTGCATACTTCAGTCCCAAAACATTTGTATTACATCATAATAGAACAACTCTCTAGGCCTGTGTCTGAAAGTCAGCAAATTTTGTGTACATAATGTTCCATCCTTCAAATGTCTGACTCAATACATGAAGTGTCATCATCTTGCATCGGATTACATCAATGTTGTAATCCAGGCCTACAACAAGCAAGTGCTGCCTGTCTAAATGATAATGTCTCACAAATCCTTAAATCCAATTATTTGACAAATTCGTTCTAAAGAAAGAAATATCTGAGTTTGGATGAAAGGACTTTATTTACAAATGTTTATACCTTCAATCGCCTTGGGTGCATTCTGTAATATGCTCTATGAGATAGGCACAAATGCTACAAAATATGTTATAAATGATGCAGTGATCTTTATGTTAACGACAACGTGATCTTTTCACCCAAAGAATCTGTTTTTTTAAATGGTATAAAGCCATTTGAGCAAGAGACCCAAGACCCCCCCCCCCCCCCCATTTCTTTGCATTATACATGAGAGCCATGCAAACTTTAGGGAGAGAAAGAGAGGGAGAGAGAGGGGAGATTTTCAACTACCTAATCATAGCAGGCATCCCTTTTATGAGCGATGTCGGATGTCCTACCTCATTTGTGCAGCCAGGGACGCACACGTACCACCGGCATTGCATCAAACGAAGACAAGCTCCGACACGCATCTACTGGTTTATGCATCCACACTCCTGCCTGCCGAGAAGCTCTAACACACACCTCCGCGACGCCTTCATCTCGCTCCATCGTGGATATAATCCCGACTGAGATGGAGATGACGCCTCCATTGCCGTGGCATCAGTACGCGGCAGGAAGACGCTCAGATGACATCACCAGGTACCCTCTACCAAACTACATTCGACCCCACACCCCCACCCCACCTCAGCAAATAAGATTTGGCAATTTGAAAGTCATCTACTGCCCTGTTCATGCTGTAGAGTAACTTCATGTCCTCTAGCTCTTCAAAGTATAGTGATCTTCATAAAATCTTCAATACTGTAAAACTAAAAATGTTCACGTGCATTCTAATTCCGCGAGAGCCAAGATTTGCAAAATTAAAATGCGTGATACAGTTCTTGTCTACGCTATATAAATTGAGTGCCTGTGGCAATTTGCGAAAATCTAGTGCCGCGAATGAGGCCGTCAGCTCAAACTCGACAAAATTTCTTGTTTTGCAGTAAATGACAGAATCTTCCAGAGGCTAGGTGATTACATCAGAATGGTATTTTGCAAAAAAACAGGCATACATTTATAATCATCACATTATCACCACAGGACATCGGAAATGACGTAAGAAAATCTCGCTCCAGGAATGTTACCGCCAAGACATTCACAAATCACCGCGAAACAAAGTCGCAGCATAAAAAGTCCTTGGGGATTTAAACAGCTAGAGTTGAGAGATTCTATCACAAAGACACACAAATGGTTGTACACGACACAGACCTCACATCACAAGTACTGACCAGATCTACAATGTATGTAAGACCATTCAACACTGTCATTATCGGAGACTGCAAACTAACAGCTCTCACGGAAGTAAAACGATCACAAAGCGATCACAAAAACGATCACAAAAATGCACTTTCTCCATACTGCACATGGCGCTCCAAAATGTCACGCAACTCAGGATCGATCAGCCCACTGAATCGAGTCTTTCTCGCCGAAAATGTTTAATTCCAATGTGTTGGCAGGGAGCTACCTCTAGGCCCGCTTTTATGTCCACTCCTACGACTGGTAGAATGGAAGTGTTTTTACAAATTCCAAGGAGCATTTAATGAGGGGAAGCTCATTCTGTGAAAAGGAAACATAAGCACTCCAACATCAACAATAAAACCCAAAATGAAAGTTGTTGAATGCCGAATGAATACCAAAATGAAGTGAAAAGCCTAGAAAATAAAATGAGAAAGGCAGTCTGCTCCACTGGTAATGGGCTCACATTATAATCCAAAGTGCAATTCCAAGTGGCACATGTGACAGGGCATGGCAAATTTGCCTAAGACATACACATATGGTACCAATCCAACACTTATCCTTAATAGTCCCACACATATCGATTCACACAGGACATGCGAGGCGCCATGATCTCACCAATCGAATCGTATCGCGCTGGGCAAAATACTGCCTAAAATCTTTCCATTCCCGAACGTCTGCCGACATTGGAAGGGTATGTTATACAATACCTGTGACCAGATTGTCCTATCTCCTTAACTTCCTTGTGAGCCTATGGTCAGGCGGCTACATTTCCTCTTTGCCCTCGGCCGCTATACCTACCATCACACCACCACTGCTAGATCCTGGCCCAGTGGTCAGTGAGTGACCACTCGACAAGAGAGGACCAGACTGTCCGATCAAGACTAGGCGGAATGACCGCGATCAATTAACATGGTCATCACATGAAATGACAAGTAGGCAGTGGGCAAGGAAGAAAGGGGTGGAGCAGTTATCAGTACACATTGTAGGTCGTAATACCCCTAATCATTTCACTTACGGACTTTCTTGGTTAATAATGACTTCTCCTGTTAATGTACTAAAGCTTCCCTAATATACCTTGATTCCACCATAATCAGACAACAGGCTTCTAAGGAGTCACATTCCATCATCTTCTCACCATTTTTTCTGTGTCTTTTATCATTATTTTCATAGAATGTAATGACACTGGCTACCTTTATAGGTATGCAAGAAAGATCATACTGTTATGACTAATATCAGCATCACGTCCGACAAGCTATGCTTTTTAGTGGATCACTATTTTCCATAATCGAATTTATTTTCCGCTCGCCCACGAAGTATTTATACAGTGTTTTCCTAAATATTGTACATGTTATATGTTGTTCTATAATATGTCTCGTATATATATTACATGAATCTTATGCAAACGTATGAACAATATTTCATCACATGTATACTTTGTACTATGTTTTTTTGATTTTCGATGATTGGAAATAAACTATGATTGAATTGAAAATTGAATTAACCAATATTATTAAAATGACAATCATTCTAATTATACTTACTATCATTACTATCATCTTAATTTTTTTTTTTTTTTTTTTTAGGGGGGGGGGGGGGGCATTTTTCAGTTTCATCAAGCCATAACCCCCACATCACTACAGTATACTGTATAAACCGTATAACAAGTGTACCGTAAAACATGATATATTCGCAGCATGAATTTTTCGCCAATCGGAGCCAACTGCCTTATTTGCGGCATGAAATTTTCGCGAACTGCCACTGGCATTCAATGCATATAATGTAGACAAGGACTTTCACGTGCATTTTAATTTCGCGAGTCTTGGCGCTCGCGAAATTTTGCGAAAGTATAATGCATGCGAAAATTCCTCATTTTACAGTAATTTTATTTGAATTGGGACTTTCCAACAATTTCATGAGTGGTTAGATTCGCGACAGTGGAGTACAGTACTGAACAGAGAAGTGAACGTGTGCATGTCACATACATGTCTGGATCAGACTTAATATTTTTGTGCGCTTTTGAATTCGCCAATAGCATCTGACCTGAGAAATATGTGGAAATAGAAACCATGCAAAATATTTTGCTCATACAGTAAAATGATAAAGGTCTATCAATGGGTGGGAAGAAAGTTAGCACTACATGCTTGTATAGGAGGCCTATTCTCACTATTTAAAAGACAGAGAAAGAGATGTTCCTTTGAGAAAATACATCATCACAGTTAAAAGCTGCAGTTCACATGATTACATTCAAGTTCTTACAAAATTGTCTGAGTTTCCAAACTATCAAATCCGCTACTTTTTAAAAACAACTGTACAAACTACTGCATTGCCACTGATACATTCACAAAAACCATACATGGAAAAGATTCTACTATACACAAAAAAGATATCCCCCTCCCCAAATACTGTGAAAGGGGGCAATCTTGTTTATAGGAATCATGGAGATAGAAAGGGTTGTTCTTGTTTTATTTGACAAGACTCTACACAACACTATAACGGCTCCACTACACGATGTGAAAGAAAAGAGCTCATAATATCCCATTCTGATACCAACTGCGGCCGAAACGCCTCTGAGAATATCCATCGGCGTAGAGGGGTGGGGAGGCGTGACATGCTGGAAAGTCATCGCACACAGACAAGATCCGAAAGAGAACGTAAGTCGCGATAGATAGTCTCACTAATAAACTCTCCCAGCCACAGATGTTTTGCCTCATTTAAATATGGAACATTGCTTGGATGCTTTTAAAGGGATGGTATAGTATTGGTGGAGATGAGGACTGGGCTTTTAACTTTTTGTGAGATACCAAGAAACCACTTATGAAAAAGTACAGAGCATACCATTTTAGGAGGACTTCAAAGTTTATTAGATGAAAATCGGTTTTGATATGACTGAGATATCCAAATCAAGGTAATTAAGGAGATCCTAATAAAAGTCGTGGCCTGTTGCATTTTATTAGGATTGCTTTTTTTGGTATCTCAGCCATTTCAAAACCAAATTTTCATCAAATAAACTGTGAATTCCTCCAGGAATGACATGTTACATATTTCATAAGAGGTTTGTCATTATCTCACAAACACACACACACACACACACACACACACACACACACACACACAAAGTTGGAAACCACTGCAATGACCTCCTTCAACTTCAAAATTATGAATGTCATATTAAGAAAATTGCATTTTTAATTCAATCTATTCACAACTGATTTGCACCACCAAACTTTGACAATCTGACAAGAAAGCAGACAGCTCAGACAATTTCCCAAGGGGGTCTGTGAGAATAGACTATTCAGCCTTTTCTCGGTGCATCCCGTATTGGAATCTCTATAAAGGCAAGTGTTTAAAATCCACCAAGCACTGACTGGGAAATTACTATTTCCTCCCCGTAGCTAACTACACACCAACGGAAGTCGGCTAATTGGGGGGCTTTCATTTGCCAGGCTAGGCCCCGTTACAGTTCACGCCAGCGCCGAGCGTTCTCTTCTCGCCAAAAACGAAAACGAACGAGGGAGAGCTTCTACTAATATTCGCTGGATGACTAAAAACGGCTCATCGGAGGAGCCCTGAAAGTCGTTGATTACCCAGTGAAATATTAACGACACAAGAATTAATTTTGCGTTCATGAGAGAAAATTGGCACGTGGCAAACCTGGTCAGAATCACAATCAACAGTTAAGACAGTTAATCATCAACAATTTGCATTCGTCACTGTAAATGATTAATGTTCGCATTTATCATGTGCAATTTCAAGCTGACATTTGGATTTACTGTACCTTGACATACTACACACTCATAAAAAAAATGGAGCAGAGATTGAATCTGACCTAGTACATTACATGTTCCCAAGGATCCTACTAAATTCATTAGGATCTAAATTCAGCAAAAATGAGTTGAAAGGTTAAAGTCATGTATCATAGCACGTGTACAGTTCATATCTCTAGGTGCCTACAGATGATTCATCCACCTCATGGTAGCTTGATTAAAGATGATTCCTACAATGTCTCTATACTTTCTAGAATAATGGACTGCAAACTTGTAGGAGAACAGATTTCAATCATTTGGTTATCATCTGCCTTCCAATTGATGCAGTATACAGGTATTGCTGATTCTCCATTCTTAACCCATTGAGGACAGGCTGATTTTGCTACAACACGCATTTCCCATGGACACCTGCCCGAGTATACACACGACTAGTCTTCAACGGGTTATGGAAGAAAACTACAAACGAATCTGAAAAGTTTTCATGCCATATCTTCCCCGATTGTATTGGCCACAAAACTACTTTAATATCTTCTACTTGTAGTCTCACACGAGAAGATCATAAATCCCCCTTTTCCCTAGAAAAATAAAATTATGATATTCATAATACAGGGATGCCAAGTTCAAAAAAAATTTATGAGTGAGATTTTCATGACTCGGCATCTCGGCGAGCGAATATGCACGCGAGCGAGGGTGTGGGAGGGGTTTCCCCCCTGTGGCCTCAATACGGTAGGGAGCTTTTTCAATTTTTAGCTCTTAATGGTGCGATCAGGTGCATACTTACGGGACTATTTTTTACTTATTTTGAAAGACAAAAGGAAAATATACCTTCAATTGCAACTATCACTTTAATCTTTTGAGCTATGCTCCTTATCAAAGGTTCAAGTTGCAGACTTTGCCCTATGTGTGAGAAAAATGGGTGCCATGCGTGAGATCGTGAGACAGACCCTAAATGCTTGAGTCTCACTCAGAATGCGTGAGACTTGGTAGCTCTGATAATATCAACAATAATGAATGAAATAATCCATAATAATGTCCATTACTCAACTGGAAATATTTTGGGATGTTCTTGACATGCTTACTAAAATGTGTACATTTGAAGGACAATTTCCTCTTGAATGACAGTCTCTTCCCTGTTTGCCGTTCAAAAAAAAAAAATAAGTGATGAAACACACGCTGGACCTAACTGATTTCCTGTGGCACAATGCTAATTGCAAACTAAACCATGCTGGCAAAGCTTAAAGGACAAGTTCACCTTCGTAAACATAAGGATTGAGAGAATGTAGTAATATTAGTAGAACACATCATTGAAAGTTTGAGGAAAATCAGACAATCCGTTCAAAAGTTATGAATTTTTGAAGTTTTTGTGCAGTACCCGCTGGATGAGAAGACTACTGCAGTGTATGAATAACTTAGATGTCACATGCGTACAACAATATAAGGAAAATATAAAGAGAATTTCACAAAATTCCATCTTTTGAAAAAAGTACACATTCCCCTGACTGGTTACCGACAAATGTTATGGGTCATATTATTCCCCCTGCCTTTAGAAAGAGGCAAGTCAAGTGCTCTTTTATTATGCGAAAAAAAATGTAAATATGTTGAATTTTCTTTTACATTTTCTTTATACTGTTGTACGCACATGACTCACAAGCTGTAGTAGTCTCCTCATCCAGCGGTTCCAACACAAAAATTTTAAAAATTCATAACTTTTGCATCGATTGTCCAATTTTCCTCAAACTTTCACTAATGTGTTCTACTAATATTGTTGCATTTTCTCAATCCTTATGTTTATGAAGGTGAACTTGTCCTTTAATATACATGTTTGCAATTTGTTGGGGAGTGGATGTCGATATACTAGTCTGCTGCCCTCTATTGACCTTTGTTGGTCATGTCTCATGGTCTTTGTGGTTTGAGATGCAGGCACTTTCAGAATGCCCTGGGGGAGGAAAATATATTGCACTGAGGAAGGCTTAAGTGGAGGGGGATTCCCTACTTAACTCTGTCATCACCACATGCAATGATATTGTATACAAATGGTCACGGGTGGGATGGTACAAGATTTCTCACAAGATAAAAGACAGAGGGGCTTTATTCTTTACATTTTCTATTTACTTTTTACTTATTCTATATTTTTAACTGATTGTCACATGATAGGTAATCAACCAATCAGCTAGCTACATTTTTTTTACATGTTGTATTAGATCAGAGATCATTGGTATATGTACATGTATACCAAAGTATTGGCATTAAGATGGTTTACAATCAACTATTTGCTCATCTCTTGTCTTTCACTACACTATAGGTCTAAAGAATGCAGACTCTTGAAGACTTGTCAATTCACCAGGTCATTTTTTTTTTCAGTTTCAGTTCTTGTAATTTCAAAGGAGAAGAAGTGTACAAACTGCAGTGAAAGTCGCAATATAAAGATACCCAGATCTAAAGACTGGTGAATCTGTCAGCCTCAGAACCACTAAGAGTCTCTCTTTTTTCTTTCTTTAGGCAGGAATTTACTTAGTTGTTGCTAGGCAGGGCAAGTCCGGCAAGCTGCATGGTTGCTAGGGCAACTTTTGCCAATAAAGCATGGATCCAAGATTTGAATATATTTACAGAAACGGTCTATTGCACACTGCATAAAGAGTATCAAGCGAACCTGGCAAATATGCATTAACACTCATTAGACACAAGAGGGCAGTATTCAACAACACACTTTCTGAATAAATTGACCTCACCTGAACTTTCTCGGCTACTCTGCATACACTGTGCATACACTGTACTTTCAAACAGAGCTGCTGTGTTTAACATACTTTTAAAAGGTGCTTCACTACAGCTTGTGCATCTTTCTCATAATAAGACACATAATTAACACATTTTCTATAGCAAAGCTGTTAGCCCATACTTACAGGTTTATTTAAAATCACATACATTGTAGGTTTGGCTTCATTTTGTTGAAATGAGAGTAAAAATGTTGTTAAAACAATTCAAAATTCTTAAAGATACCAACTCTAACTTCTGGGTCCACTAGGAAAAATTGTTGTGACAATTATGCAGAAAAAGGACAATGCTCTGATGTCACTTTGCACAAAAAACTCCAAGTATTAAGCTCCATTCCTTTCCTAAATAAGATTATATATATCATTTTTTTTTTTTGACAATAATTACTTGAAGGTTTATCTCATTGGCTGAAATTCAACACTAGATGGCAGCAAACAAAGATGAACTCTTAGACACTGTATTATCCTAAACATGGATCACTTTAACCCTTTGTGCGCTTTGAGAGCTGATTGGCACAGAAAACCCCATAGCATTGTACACACTGTCTAAAGTCCCTGGCAGAGAAAACGGTTCATATCTGCTGATTATCAATGTCCATGCTCTATGCAAAATTAAATTCTGGGTCCTCCAGAAAAACATGGGTCATGGCACTTTGCCTTTTTTTGTGTTGTTTTGTTCTATCCTGTTTTGTTTTGTTTTTTCTTGAGCAAACTTCCTGATTTTAGGAGGAACAGACTGCGACTTTATGATATCATTTCATTTGCATTGAATAGAATCAGAAATATACAGTGCAGAAATCTTTTATATCTAATAATCTATGAACTTTAAATACAGCACTGCAATACACTGCTTGAATAGTGGTGTTTTGTAAAGAGATTTATCTTTTTTTCATACGACAAAAATTGCTATACATATCTACACGTACATGTATCTATACACATAGATCTTGGCAGAATATCTACTAGTTTACAAATCTATGCTTGTCCCCACCTCCCCCCCCTCCCCCCCACTAATTCAGTCACGATACTTAAAGCAATCGTGTAGTTTTGGTTGACACTTAATTTCAGGTTTCTAACATATTTTGATGAGATAATGAGAAACCTCTTATGAAATATGAAAGAGCATGTAATTCTATGAGGAATTCAACGTTTATTTGATGAAAATTGGTTTTGAAATGGCTGAGATACCCAAAACAGAGCGATTCTAATAAAGTGTGGGACCCACATTTTTTATGATCGCTTTGTTTTATTTTGTTTTTGGATGTTTCAGTCATGCCAAACCCGATTTTCATAAAAAAAACTTTGAATTATTCTTAAAATGGTATGCTCTGTACTATTTCATAAATGTTTTCTTGGTATCTCGTAAAAAGTTAAAAGCCCAATTCTCATCTCTACCAATACTGTACCACCCCTTTAAAGGTATGAATAATGTGAGGAAGTTTCAAACTGAATTTGAAACTGAATGTACAACCTGAGATATCCGTTATGGTAAGCAGGCACAGTCAACAATTTTACCAAGGCAGTGGCAGAACTGCCGCATACAATGTGTATGTATCCCTGACGCTTCTCACACTCTCCTTTCTTTAGGAAAAAAAAACAACAACAACAACAACAAAAACAACATCCATTAACGTAATGGGAATAATATTACTTTTCAAATTTGATTTAGAAATTTTGATCAATGGGTACAGTCCTCTATAAATGAAAAAAAAAAAAAAAAAAAAAAAACCTGCTACACACAAGAAATTTTCCATAGCAGTCATAAAAGAATGCCAAGCAAATTGTGATGCGATATCAGGTAAATTATTCCCTGATTATTATAAAAACCTCACCTCTTTGCTTTGCCTGAACATTAACTGCATGCTTCCTATTTTCTTTGTGTACAATATATGTGACCGTGCACCTCAAAACGAACATAAAGTCGCACACACTGATTTTGCGTGACGACTGAAAATAAGTGAAATGGGTCAACCTAGCTGAACTTGACTTTTTCATATTTTCTGAAAGAGCGGGTCTTCTTTTACATTATGCTAAAATTTGGTATCATAAAACGGGCAGGAAAGTGTGTTTTTTCAGCAGTTTATCTCGAACATTTTTGGCAGAATAGTGTGATTAGGTGTGTCTTTAGAATCCCTTTTTCATTTCTGAAAAACCATGTCCACATTTCACTTTCAACTCTAATAACTTTTGAAAGGATAGTGCTACTGCTTTGAAAGTTGGCATTAATTATGGACAGAATGTGTTCATGAGGCATGCTTAATTTCAGTTTAATCTGATAATCCCTTCATTGTTGTTACTATGGTGGTCTACTTCCTGTTTGTCCCATTCATCGCCCAGCCAGCACAGTTTGGTAAAGATTAAGTGCTTGAATAGACACAGCCACTTCAGAGCCTCTTTTCTCAGTTCACACTTTTCCTGAGTTTGTGCTTTCTTTCCAATATTTAGATACATTGTAGGTTAGGAGAGTCCATTTGATTTGAGTTTTACATCATTTTAAAGCTTAAAGTCTGCTCTTTCAGAATATGGTCTTAACTAAAAATTCATGTCTGGCGACTTTTTGTTTGTTTTGAGGTGCAGGGTCACATATATACTAATAGCACATCTCTGAAATTTGTCATTGCTGTTTCTTGTCACATAGATCATATTCAAGGGGTATGCTGGATTTGTTTGTTTGTTTGTTTGTTTGTTTGTTTTTGTTTTTGTTGTTTTTGTTTTTTCATGATTTTTATTGATGCTATGGGAAGAAAACTGACACAAATTTGTTTCCTACCTGTGAAAAAAGAAAATGCTTAAAAAAGTGTGAGTTGTATTCATATCACTAATTGTGAATGTTCACTGAGCCTGTAATATCTTCCTTGGTGACCAGTAAGCATTATCATCCTTCATTATAAAGGCCACATAGCCACAACTTCAGAATGCAAACTACAATTGTAGGCCAAGCATAGGTTTATTTTGAACAAAAGCCTCACAGAAGCTACACATTGGGTGAGTGAATATGACAAATCTCTGGGATCTCCTTTAAAAACAGAGAAAAAAGAAAAAAAAAAGATTATCATCGATCAGAGTACATCCTGGTTAAACTCACTAATCATAAAATATTTCACAAGTGACTCATTAAATGAGATCATTCAAATAAATAAATAAAATGGGAGTGGGGAGATGAAAAAAAAAAATAGTGTCGTTGGCCTGCTGCTATCTCTCTAGAGGTGTTTCACCTAGAGTATTCAAAATATTTGAACTGTGAGGCGAACATTTCTCTTATCACCTTTAAAGGCATAATTTACCATTTGCAGATAAAACAAAAACCCAGCTTTAGTGCTTCAAATCAGTTCTGAAATGTGAGTTAGGGATAGAAACAACCAGTGCAAAAAAAAAAGTTTATCAATATAATCAATGTTAAGTATTGCTGAATACACAAAATGTGAGCAATAGTTATAATAAAATTGTTTCTAGACTTAAAGGACAAATTCACCTTCATAAACATAAGGATTGAGAGAATGCAACAGTATTAGTAGAACACATCAGTGAAAGTTTGAGGAAAATTGGACAATCGATGCAAAAGTTATGAATTTTTAAAATTTTTGTGTTGGAACCGCTGGATGAGGAGACTACTACAGCTTGTGAGTCATATGCGTACAACAGTATAAAGAAAATGTAAAGAAAATTCAACATATTTTCACTTTTTTCGCATGATAAAAGAGCTCTTGACTTGCCTCTTTCTAAAGGGAGGGGGAATAATATTACCCACAACATTTCGTCGGTTGAGAATGATAAGGGCGTTAAGTTGTCACAAAACCCATAGTGTTCACGACCACTTAACGCCCTTCTCATTCTCAACAGACGATTTGTTGGTAACGAGTCGGGGGAATGTGCACTTTTTTCAAAAGATGAAATTTTGTGAAATTCTCTATATATTTTCCTTATATTGTCGTACGCATGTGACATCTAAGTTATTCACACACTGCAGTAGTCTTCTCATCCAGCGGTTACTGAAAAAAACTTCAAAAATTCATAACTTTTGAACGGATTGTTCGATTTTCCTCAAACTTTCAATGATGTGTTCTACTAATATTGCTACATTCTCTCAATCCTTATGTTTATGAAGGTGAACTTGTCCTTTAACTGTCTACAGCTATGGTTTAGTGAGAAAAATAGTGATATCTCCTTATATTTTAGGCTTCATTGCAAAATGTTTATATGGCAGAATGTTTTGTGATACAACTGACCTACACATACATGTATGCATCAAATGTGATATGTTAACTCGAACCTTTTTTTTTTAGATCACTGCTCCCAATGGTAAACAGTGCCTTTAATAGTCAGACAGGGGCTGATATGATTATTCAGATGTTTTAAAACGAAACGTTACATTGAGCCATTACAGAGGAATGTGGGGGGTGAAGCTACCATGGTAAACACATGAGCATGAGCTCTTGAGCCAACCTCTGGTCGTACAAAGTTCAGTGTCAACGTTTTTCAGGGACGGTTAATATTACAGGCACTAGTAAACACACCTCAGATGTGGTTTTCCTCATAATTGTAAATATCACGGGAGGAGAGGTGTGGTGCGTTGGTGGGTTCCAATTAAGAGGTGGGTTCATTGCAGATTCAAGTTTACATGAAAGGTTATGTCTGGTTTATCTTCACATTTATACAATATGGCATACTTGGTACATTCATGAGCACAATCTGTGCTAGACAGGCCAGCTTTAGATTTCAGGAATGTGTAAAGGGAGGGGGGGAGTGAGGGAAAGGGGGCAACTCATGCCGGAAGAAATCTCTGAAAAACAAGAGAGAGAGAAAAAAAAAACTTACACATTGAAATCAGACAGAATATTTTTTTCTGTTTTCCCTGTAATCAAAGCTGGAGAAAATTGGGGTCCTGTTTCATTCAAGATGTAATAGGATAGCGACTCTTCCTAGAATAGCAACTTCCCATAGCAACAGCCAATCTGGGCGCAGGATTCTTGTCATAACAATAACACTAGCTATTGCTGCAAAGAATTGCTTTCATGGCAACTTTTTATGAAATGGGGCCCAGGGCCCTGTTGCATATTAAAGATGCAATCAAACGTAAGTCAGAAAATCAAATAAAAGTCAGGCATCAGCCAATCAGAAATGAGTATTCAGAGATTTATGTTTGATTTTCTGACATGAAAATGTGTGATATCAACTTTTCAAAATGCACAAGAGCCCTGGACTATAGACAATGCTAATGTCAGCAATTTTCTGTTTATTTCCTTCCGTGGGTATTGATGGGTGTATGGCAGTAAACTGGGCACTGGAATGAATGGGGTCTGAAATGAAATGGGTTAATTTTGAAGAATGTTATTGGAGAAAAAGCGGGGAAAAACAACAACAAACACACATGTACAGGTGTACATGTGACCTTTGGAATACTGACAATGAATAGTGGTTGATGATTTGACAGTCTGGTACCCTGGTATGGCCCTGTAGTCTCTATTCTGGCACTCTGATATTAAAGTTTGTTGACCCAAAGCCCAGGGAAGTAAAATGTATGAGGCAGACAAAAAGAACAATAACAAGTAAAACAAAACAAAACAAAACAAAACAAAACAAAATATGAAAATACAGAATGGGAAAAGATGGGGTAAAAGAGCCCAGATGTAATATTGAAGGGAGAAAGATTGGGATCATAAATCTTGCTGGAGATTGATTGAACGCTGCTAGAATGCAACAATGAGTTCTCCACAATCACATTTTCACTGCGACACAATGGCGCCCAAATCTGTGACAGATTGCTCTATCGGTAAGGACGCGGTGCATTCTCAGACAAATTTCGATTCAGCCCCGGTCGAAGGAGATGCGAGGGGTAGTACAGAAAAGCGCCGCTCACGAATACATTAAATGCAAAACACTCCCTTCCAGCGCTGATACAGCACATTTATTCAGGGCTTGAAAGATGGGCCCAAATTCGACAGGAGGACAAAATGTGTTCCATGCCAGAGCGCTGACGAATCTCTGGCTGTACAGGCATCCGATCCTGAGCCAAATAACTGTTATCTACCCCCGCTGCATTGGATGCGACGCCAAAAAATTACGGCAAACATTTAACGATGGCGCCACGTGACAAATTAGACCCCATAAAGGTCAATTGCTGAGGCACTGCGCAAGAAAACGGGGCGTGTGGTTGCACCTAAATTTTGATTCAGCCCGTTGGAGACGATTTGATGTTTGTTATGATACTAAACACTTTCCCAAAGCTACAGCCCAAATTACTGTACATGTGTGTACATATATAGGAAGGACTACAGGCATGGGCCTTAAACATCATCTGCATTGTACCTCCTGATGTTGTTATCTATACACTGTAGGTGCTACAAACACAAACATACCTGTGCTGCAGTTGACCCCAATGACAGAAATACATTAAATAGCAGCAAACAATGTATAAAGGTGATCATCATTATTGTGCTATACCGTACAAGGACTGCAGGCAGATTTAATACCACAAGACAGACACACAGAGAAACAGACAGGCAGACAGTCAAACAGTCACACAGAAAGATAGATATACTGTATCAGCTGTACTTATTTTCACGTACAGATATTTTCGCGAATGTGGAGATCACGAACATTTTTGTGAGATGTTGTTTTCGCGAATTGACACCGAGGCTGTCATAAGTGCACTATTATCCTAGCGCATGGCGACATTTTCACAAGTTGTTAAATTCACAGTTCAACAGTAATTCCCGAAATTCACGAAAATTAAACCTTTGTGAACAAAACAGCTTATACATTATTAATCATGACCTCCTCCTTGGTGCCCAAACCATCACACATCAAGACGTACATCATGTAGTGTACAATATGCACGTACGGGACTTTAGAAGTCCACTCCCTTTTTGTAAAGCAGGTGTATGTGGGTCTAAGATACTACAAAGCAACACTGTGAGATTGCAACTAATTGATAAATTGCCCTTCATCGAAATGAAATAAGCACTGAACCTAATAATGTCTGAATATTTTTTTTTTCTTTAATCAAGTCCATTACACAGACATTTTGGTGTTTATTAAATGTCAATGATGGGCGATTTGTCAATCAGTGGCAGCAAAAACATCTCAATGCAAGAATCATTAAATTGCAACATGGGGGTATTTCACATGCCAACGCATAATAAACAAGATGCCCAATATTTGTACTGTGCATACCATACATGTGATTAAAAACAGAGCATATTGTATAACCTAACCCTACTCATATTGGAGTATTTAAAGGTATACATCAAGTCACAGCTGGCATCCTCCATAGTGAAATAAGTTTTATCCATCCACTGAAGACAATTCCCATCACTTTATTGAGAATGATACGAGAGCTAAAATGACGCAAATGAAAATCTCTCACACTAAAACATGGATGGAGGATCGTGCTTTCTCCATTATGGGACCAAAATTGTGGAATCAGATGCCTATTCAGTTACGGCAGCTGTCATCTACAGGCTGTATGTACGGAAACATTCAAATCCAAACTTAAAATGTATCATTCTGTTCCTCTCACACTGAGGACAAACTGCAATCTATAATGTTAAGAACAATTGCATTCTTAATCTGGTATGTGTTTGTTGTTGTTTGCCATTTTCTACTCTGTTGTCATGTTTGTACATCTATCTTTTTTTTTTTTTTTTGAAGCACCTTGAGCACCGAAAGGTGGACCTGTGCGCTATACAAGTAAACCATTATTACACTATAAAAATATAAAAACACAAAAGCCTTCAATGCACAATGTTTTATATGTCTACCAACATTTCATATTCTTGCAGAGATATTTTATGTGGCATTATTATGAACAGGTCTGTCCTCTTCAACAACACAGCATCACTCAAAAGGGAAAGCTGTCAATATTTATTCTCTCGACAGATTGTCTGTCAGGAGGGAGGGAGGGGCGGGTTCGGGGAGGCAAGGGCGAATGATGATACCAGGGGGTAATGATGTGTCGTCTGCCGGCCATTCATCACCGTGACGGCGGAACAATGGCGGGACATCAATGCCTCCGCTCCAAACGAAAATTGTCATACAATGGAACAGGGGAAGAGAGACGCCAGATATGTATTTCCCCGTCGTTCGTTCTCATCCGCGAGCCGTGGCTGGAATCTCATCATCAAACCCTCTAAATGCAAGGAGACTAAAACTAATATCACTTCACATTAACCCCCTTTCCTCATCCCCCTCCCCCCCCCCCCCCCCCTCCCTGGCTTATTTGTTGTTGTTGTTGTTTGTTTTTTATGTGTTTGATTAAAAATATATTTTTGCATGTCTGTGCAGGCTTGTGTACTTTTGAATGACCAGGGGCCCATTTCATAAAACTTGTCATCAATGACAAGTTGTCATAGATGTGACAAGCTATGGAAATTCTTGCATCTGATTGGCTGAGAGCAAATTTGTCATAGAAATGTGGTAGTTGTCACTGATAACAAGTTTTATGAAACGGGCCCCAGGTTGTGTGCAGGAGTCGGCACCAATATACCATGTGAAAGCTTTCATTTGACATAAACTTGTAAGGATGTCATTCATGTTCATGTATATTTTGAAATGATGTGAATAAATTGGAGTTTTTATTATTACTTTTTTAAGAGTATACATTTGTATTGTATCGGTAGATTGTATCAGATGAATTGATGATAAGGATTGAAAGTTATAATTAATATTATTAAAAAGTACTGGTACTAAAATGTCTTGGATGAGAAATGGCAAAAAAGAAATCATTCCTTTCCAGACTCCCATTCTCTATAAATACAATTCAAATCCAAATAGATCTAAAAGACAGCCATCATACTGATGTATTGAACATCGCAAGTGTATGAAGAAATTAAGCAAATTGAGGAAGATTGACAAAAAAAATAGTGTTTGAGAATTGAAGCAAGGCCACAGTGCGTTGCCCTACCTGTCAGGTGAGGTTGAAACCGACTCCACTGTTGAGCTTGATGGTTGCTCCACCGTCCGGGCAGATACCCTCACGACCGTCACTCCCTCTGTACTCAGCATGGTGGCAAGATGGCGGCACGGACCTCGGGAGGGAGGGGGCACGGTGACGTCAACAGCCCTGCCCTGCCTTCATGGATGAAATTCTGTGGTTGGTGGAAGGAGTGATGGAGGGATGGACAGAACGAGAAAAAAAAAGGAAACAACAGATTATCATTTGAAGGAATGGATAGGACAGAAAAGTCTAGATACTGTACACATTTATCCCATCAGAATGTGCAAAATAAAGAAAACACTATACAGCTCAGGAGGGATTGCTTTATTACTAAATAATATGATGTATGACAAAAATATAACATGAGACTGCCATACAGATGAAGCAAATAAAATATCGACCCATATATAACAACATACCAGCAAAACCGCTGGAAAATCTGCTGAAATGCAACAGATTTCACGACCTCTTCAACAGCCTGATATACTGCACATACCGGTATACAATGTGGCTGCATACCAGCATGCCACAGAATTTCAATACAGCGACAGATCCAGACATATCATTATCTCACAGACGAATATCAATCACAACTGAGTGTTCTAACAATGTAGAGGGATTTCTACATACATGTACAAAAAGGATGTACTCCCACGCACATGTTCATCATCATACATGAAATACAGATACTGGCAAGTGATGTAATGTGGGGAGTGTTGTATGTTGTACGTTTCACTTCACAGACAATTTGAATATTGATTGAAGCATTAGCGCAGTATGTAACGGGCACATCTCATGTACATGTAATGTATCCAGTCAATAAGATGGAATTTTCATGAGCAGTCTGTTGACACAACATGCGAGGGGTGTAAATGTGATGCAGCGCATCTACACGCAACATGGCGAACATTCCTTCACATACAGCAGTACGACCATGGCGTGGAGAAGGGTCTGTGGGCGAACACACTCGTTCCATTATTAAACAGCTAATTTCCACATGATATCCAAGTTGATGGCGATAACATGACATACATTTATTCACAGGACGTACAAATCTTGAGGAATCAGATTTGCTGAATATGATTTATTAAAGCAGAATTCCACACTATGTTCTAGCCTGCAGCTTTCACAGACAGAATAAAATCCTCTGAAAAGAATAGAGGTTTCATAAAAATCAGAGGTAAAAGAAGAAGGGTACTAAACCATAAAGGTTTCCCATGCCTTCAAGAATCAGGTACATTTAATTCTAACCACATGCTCACATTGGCAAAAGCAATGGTGTAATCATCACATCAAAGCATTCCATCAAATTGGTCGACAATTTTACAGCATCTTCATGAACTATCGATTTCAAACCTCCATCACAAGTAAGATGTACAGTACCCTTCACATTAAATTTCTGTATAAATCTTGAAATAATTTGCAATGGTCACTCTTCAGTCAAAAAAAAGGTTGGAGCTGCTAGAATAATTGACCATCAACATGATTTTTGTGCAAAACAAGGGGAAAATTCTGGGGTAATACATTGCATCTTCAAATTTGTGAGGGTCACTGCACCAAATATTACTGTTCCATGAAGAAATGGTACGTGAAACTTTAAGATTCTCTAACTTTTTTCGGTCAAATTTTGAGGGAACTTCTACTACTCTGTTGTCTAATCATTACTCTACAGATTTGAGATTAAAACGTGAACATGCAAGAGATTTCCACTTTCAACAATATGCACTGAAAGATATCTCTCAATTCAAGATGAATGACTGATAGAATCTAAAAACAAAATGTCCCAAGAATGCTCCCCTTTGAAATAGTAATAAGTCTCTGATCTCAATGATGTCCATGCCTACAGCAATCCACATCATATGGTGTAGTATGGAATGCCTCCTAGAGGGGTCAATGCCATGTCTACCGTTGGCTGCCATGGTACAATTAGCAAAGTGCAGACAATGATCAAGAAAAAAAAAATAGGCGAGCACTTGAATAGTGTTCAGTGATCTGAGACAATAAACAAGCCTGGTGTTACATATGTCTGTCTGATATTAGTGATAGCATGGTGTTCTGCTGGGGTGGAGACTAAAAGAACAGGTATCACGGTTCAGCGAATTTGTTTAAGGTACAGGTATAATGACGAAAAAAAGAAGATATACCAGCACAAAGGAATTACACACAAAAGGGTTCATGACAAATTAATTATCATATTGCCAGAATCCTCGTAACAAAAGACAATCCAATTCTTTCCATCGAGTTCAGTGACCGAATATTACAGCTGCGTGTCAATGCCCACTATTAGCAAAGCCTTCTCCTTCTACCTGTGACCTCTATAGATGGCATTTTTAAAATGCACTCTTTAACAATGTTTTCAGCTGGAAAAAATCTGAGTTACACAGTTTTTATACATATTTCCAGAGCCTTTCATGCTGCACATAAATTAAACTATAAAATTAATGCTATTAAATATTTTAGGACAGTGAAAACATGTGAGTGACCAGATTCACCTCCCAGAACTGCAATTTAGGCTGGAACACCATATACCTAACCTCAACCCGTTGAAGAGGAGTCCCAAGTATACTCGGGCAGGTGTCTATGGAAAATATGTGTTGTAGCACCATCAGCTCGGCCTCAAAGGGTGAAAGTGGAACTATCAAATAAAATGGAGGGCAGGATATTTGGCTAGCAAAATTTTGGAATTTCTGGGGGGGGGGGGGGACATAAAAATGCCACACACACAAAAACATCAGCAAAGAGGATGATTTGTCCCACTTTGCAAGTATTCTGACACAAGCTTGTGGAAGAATGGGTCTGAACCCTCTGCAAGTCGCATTCTCTCACAAAACTCATCATCATCATCATCATCATCTCATTGTCATCATCATTACCACCACCACCACAATCACCATAATCATCATCATCACCATCATCACCATCATCACCATCATCACCATCATCATCATCATCATTATCATTTGTCATCACTATCATTATATCATCTTCATCATATCATTAGCACCACCATCATCATCATCATTATCACCATCAACATCACCATCATCATCATCATCATTACCACTCATCATCACTATCATTATATCATCTTCATCATATCATTACCACCACCACCATCATCATCATTATCACCATCAACATCATCATCATCATTATCATCATTATCACTCATCATCACTATCATTATATCATCTTCATCATATCATTAGCACCACCATCATCATTATCATTATCATCATCATCATCATCACTACCATCACCACCACTATCATCTTCATAAAGGCATTTTAGTTTGGCTCCCTAATTAGGACTCCTCCCACTTTTGAATGCATCACATTCTGAACTGAAGACTACATGTCTACAGGACTGCAATGGACAGTGGTATTACGCCCCCCCCCCCCCCCCCCCCTTACACACCTCGCATCTTCCCTCAACCCACCCCAGCCCTATGGTGCTTATGGCAATGGCACAGGGTGGTTTCCACCACATATTATGTATGAACATATGACAATTTTTGTAATTATTTGAAATTGCAAGAGGAAGGGGAAAATAAGGGGGAATGGAGGGTGGGGTTGAGTGCTGTTTGTTATTTTCACAGTAGAAAAGTAAAAATAAGAGTTGCATTGTTGTGTTTTATGTATTAGCTTTATACACATTTGGGTAATTCCATGAAGTTGGGGCAGTGTCCATGTACACACTTGTAGCATCGTGATCTTAAAAAAATACATTTCAGCATAACTCAATATTAATTATGCTATACATTTGTTGTTTGTAGGCTTTACATTTGCATTGAGGCCACACATTTTCCTGGAAATTTTGTGCCATTCAGACTCAATTTTGATGAAGTTATCAAACAATATGTAACAGTGTCCTGTAGCATCGTGACGTGCCCATGTAGCATCGTGATATTTTAAAATTTGGTCCTAAGAGACAAATTATGGCAATTAGCTTGACCAAAATTTGATGCAATATGCATATTTACAAGATATGAATGAGATTTGGTGGACACCGCGTAGCATAGTGACACATTGTGTAATTTTCTTGTAAAAGTAAAACTGTGGAAAGGAGAGTTAAGATATTTAGCTATCTGACTAATCTAGTAATTGTGCATATTATATCAAATTTTGGTCAAGCTAATTGCATTAATTTGTCTTTTAGGACCAGATTTTAACTATCACGATGCTACATGGACACGTCACGATGCTACAGGACACCGTTACATATCGTTTTAATAACTTCATCAAAATTGAGTCTGAATGGCACAAAATTGAGTCTGAATGGCACAAAATTTCCAGGAAAATGTATGGTCTCAATACAAATTATGTAAAGCCTATAAACAATATATGTATAGCATAATTAGTATTGAGTTATGCTAAAATATCACACTTTATGCCCCAACTTCGAGGAATTACCCATTTGTACATAAAGCTTATCCCTAAATACCATTTAATATTGTATATTTTACTCATTAACCATTATTCATTTTCATTCATTTTCTACTTATGTATTTTTTTTTAGGGAGCACAAGAACAAGAACCTACACAGTATGGCCTCTCAAGTGATGAACAATAGTTCATATTAGTTTGATTAAAGTAAGGTAAAATAAATACTGGTAGGGCCTACATAATTGCCATGGCAAAGTGTGCCTTTGTGCATTTACCACATATTTGGTGACAATGAGTATTAAGATGGAGAGAAAAATTGTTCACTCACAGCCGTTCCACAGTCAATGCAATAGTGTTGCCTGTTGCCATTTCTCTGATCTCACATCCACACACCAAATGGTACTGACAATTCTACACACAAGAACGCCTAGAAGGGGTGGCAGCACACTCGGCTCTGTGGATTTCACAGGAGCGCAGAATGAAAGGATTTTTAAAAGAACAAACACATAATAGCCGCTGCAGGACACAGCGTGCTCTGAATACTTCAGCATTTGGAGGTTGACGGCAGCATACGTCTTGTATATCGTCGCCGATGCACACTGATGGATATGGGGGGGGGGGGGGGGAGGGGGAAAGGCACTGGTGTTCTTTCCAATCAGTTGAGACTGGGCCTTGAATTTGACGGAGGGGAGTGTGTATACATTAGCTGGCATGGGAGCTGATGACTGTGTTGATGACTCACTCAATCCAACTTGGCTCTCCAATCTTCCTCACACACTCTCTTCATGACTTTTCTAGTCTCCTCTTTAAGACTTCTGTCTTATTCCTTTTCCTCATCCTCATTTTCTTTCTCATTTCCTTCTTCTCTTCTTCCTCTCTTCCTTCCCATTCTCTTCTTTAGGGTTCTCCTCCTCCTACTCATCATCATCTATATTCTATTCTTCTTCCTTCTCATCCCTCATCTAGTCTTCATCCTCTTCTTCCTCTTCCTTCTCCTCTTTTGTCTATTCTTCATCTATTCTTCCTTCTTGTCATCTTCCTTCTCCTCCCCATCCTCCCCACCCTTTGTTGATTCTTCCTTCTCTTCCTTTTTCTTTTCCTCCTCATTCCCTTCCACAGGTTGCACTCCTCCTCATCCTTCTACTCTTCTTCTTTAGAACTCCTCTTCCTCCTCCTCCTCCTTCTCATCCTTAGCTCATTCTTCCTCCTCATCCTCTTCCTCCTCATCCTCTTCCTTCTCATCCCTATCCTCCTCATCCTTTGTTCATTCTTCTTTCTCTTCCTTTGCCTTCTCTTTCATTTACTCTTCCTTCTCATTCCCTTCAACATGTTGCACTCCTCATCCTTCAATTTTTCTTCCTCCTCCTTCTCATCCTTTGCCCATTCTTCCTCCTCTTCCTCTTCCTTCTTCTCCCATCCTCCTCATCCTTTGTTGATTCTTCTTTCTCGTCAGGCTCTTCCTTTTCATTCTCTTTCACAGGTTGTATTCATCCTCATCCTTCTATTCTCCTTCCTCCTCCTCCATCACATCCTTTGCCCATTCTTCCTTCTCTTCCTCATTATCATCATCCTTCATCTCCTCCTCTGTTCTCCCTCCTTCTCCTCATCCTCCTCATCTTCCTTCTCCTTATCCTTCTCATCTTCCTTCTCTTTATCATAATGGAATAAGCAACATTTTCATCACTGTCTTCATTATCTTGGTCATTATCATTTTATAAGTATCATCGGTATCATTTATTAACACTGCTATTACCACCACGCATGTTATGATTACTAGCTCCTTAAAATCCATCATCATCATTGCCATCATTGAATTCAATAGCATCAGCATCAGCATCATCATTACCACCCCCTGTATCAACAACATCATCACACTCCTCATGCTTTGATATGAGCATTAACACTACACGTAGTGTATGTAATCACTATTATCATTCATTTTTGATACCCTAACACACAATAACTTAGCATCAATTTCACCATCACTGCTGACTACATTGCCATCAAAGCCATCATTATCATCCTCATTATCATCTATAACATCATCATCATCTTTAACATTGTCATCATCATCATCATCATCATCATCATCATATCATCATCATCATCATATCATCATCATCATCATCATCATCATCATCATCATCATCATCATCATCATCATCATCATCAATATCACTATGCACTCTGTTACCATCATGCACACCCCTTGTTTTAGAAAGAAGTCCCAGCACAGTGTTGTACCTGGAAAGAGTAGGTTTCTACAAGGGGTTACTACTGTATAGTAACTCCTTGGTTTCTACTACAACTGAATCCACAGCACCCTGTAATTTTCAAGATTCGTGGTGATACTCTAAACCCGTGGGATTTTACCTTCACTGCAAAATTAAGTTCAGCTGTTGAATAAGATCCGAGGAGGAGAGCTGGGGTATAGAGGAGATGCTCTGTGTCCTTCACTTACTAGCATCCCATTTGTCACTTCATCTAAAACGTGACTAATAATGGAGTAGTCTAGGTGAACATTTTATATAAGCCTCAAAAGCAAAAGCTGATTTCTGTCATAAGTTAACGACATGTTCACTGCTTTTTATACCAGTCATGTTGATAACGCTGAAAAGAAAAATACGAGAGAGGCATAGATAGGGAGAGAGGGAATGAGAGGGAGAGAGAGGAAGAGAGGAGAAAGGGAAAAAAAATATCAAGGGGGGAGGGACAGGTTGAGACCCTCATATTACTAACTGTACCAGGTACTGATAAGAATGTAATTCATATTGACCGGTTTGGGTGTTCAAGTTTCTTAAGATTCAAACTTACACGCGTATGGTCCCAAATAATAAACATTTGTGCACAAAGAGAGATTTTAACAACACTGAATGAGTCTCCATCATCAACAAAGCCGATGTAAGCTCGGTACGGAGAAGAAAACTGGGTCTGAATATCGAGACTACGTAATACTGTAACCCCATAGCCAACCACCGTGGGAGTCAGGGGTATAATATGGCAGTCACTGCTAATGGTAAAGACAGAACCAGAGTAAAGGGAAGCCGAGCCTTCCCCCTTTTCCACAGCAACCAGCCGTCCCCATCTCGCCCACGTGCTGTGTGGACGGGAGCAGCCAGAGTAACAGGTGGCAATCTGCAAATTGCCTTCTCCGAAAAAACAAAGATAAAAAATTGGTTACTCATGTTCACCGCCAGACATTTTATTTTTAGAATAGCGAAATAATGGCAGCAATGCAGAGAATGCATACGCTGAATACATATATCATATTGAATAATATATATGCCCCTCTAATATAAAAAAATGTGGTAATGTAATGTAATAGTTCCTAGATGTGTGTTTCGAATACTCTGGCAATGAATACAAAGAGAAGACTTTACGTCATTTTACAAAGCGAGGAAGTAGTCTTCGTTTCCATCCCCTTAATTATCCAACTGTCAGTCTCATAACCCAGTGCTATGCGCCCTTGCTAAAGTTCTCCTTGGAGAAAGTAATAATCGCCAAAACCTGTCTCATACAATCTACGACATAGAGTGTGTACTGTAGGATGTGGAAGTCCACTTGCCTGTTGTGAATATTTGTGTGTGAGTGTGCATGTGGGCACACACGACCTCACCCCTATTAAATGTCACGATGTACTTCGGCAGCAACTCACTTTCTAGCCTGCATGATTACTGATTTTCTCTCTAACCTCAAAGCCAGCTTGAGGTTTCCCATGAGGCTTGTGGGACTCCCTCTCATGTACAATGACACATTGGGCTGTATATGCCCAAAATTTTGTGAGCATATCTCTTGAATTGGCATTTGCATGACAATTTTATGAGTGGTCATATTACGCCATTAGAAACCACAGCAACGGAGTGAGAGATATGCATTATCCTCACAAGAGATATTGTATATTAACCCATCGACTTGAAGACGAATCCCAAGTACCGGTATACTCGGGCAGGTGTCTATGGGAAATTCATGTTGTTTATAGCAAAATCAGTCTGTCCTCAACAGGTCAAAGAAAGCAATTTTCAACCCTTGTATTCTACATTGCATTTCTCTATGAAATTAGATGCGATATTTTCCCAAGTTGTAGATCCTGCTAGATGCAACATCTACAAACAGGTTGACTTGCAACATTTTTAAAATAAAGACTTCTCCACACAAATGACTTTACAGTAAATTGAGTAATATTTAGTATCAAAAGGTAACATGTGTGTGCTGATTGCAGACTGTTATGCCAGAACTTACACACAAATGAAGACATTACGTTTATTAAAAAAAATAGAATAGTAAAAAGCAAGGCTTATTCTCAATGGGAAAACATCACAACATTGACAATCTTGATGTTCCAGCCGTAGATTCACAGTGAAACAAAAAACCTACAAACAGTATATTTTAGGATTTTGCCACAAGAATATGCATTACGATACAGAATAGACTCAGCAGCCTGCTACTATACAGCTCTTCACATGATTAAGCTTTTGCATGCCAGGTTAGCTGCTCGGTTTGCGTGTGGCCAATTTAGGGAATGAATCCAAATCTTGTGAAGACGTCACATGACAAATACCACTGATGACTTTTTCTGGCATTGTTTCACCATGGCTTTTGGCGCAGCTGCCCAGCAACTTTCATCAAAATGTCCTAATTATTGCAATTTATGTTCTGTGTTCTGTCTTCATATGTTCTGATTTATGTCCAGCCAGTATGATTGTTCCTTTGCTCTATCAGGCCACCTCCCTGGCTCTATTATGCACAAAGCTTCTTTATTTCAATTTCTATATCAAACTATTTTTTTTTTTTGGGGGGGGGGGGGGGTTGTTAACCCTTTTAAAGGACAAGTCCACCTTCATATACATAAGGATTGAGAGAATGCAGCAATATTTAACTAGAACACATCAGTGAAAGTTTGAGGAAAATCGGAAAATCCGTTCAAAAGTTATGGATTTTTTAAAGTATCTGCGCAGTCACTGCTGGATGAGAAGACTACTACAGTGTATGATGTCACATGCGTACAACGATATAAAGATAATAAAAAGAGAATTTCACAAAACTTTACTTTTTTAATAAAGTGCACATTTCTTCGACTTGATACTGGCATATGTTAAGGGTAATATTATTCCCCCTGCCTTCTGTAAGAGAGAAGTCAAGTGTTCTTTTGTTATGCGAGAAAAATGAAAATATGTTGAATTTTCTTTAATCTTTCTATATATTGTTGTACATATGTGACATCACAAGCTATGATAGTCTCTCCATCCAGCCGTGACTGAGCAGAAACTTCAAAAATTTATAACTTTTGAACAGATTGTCTGATTTTCCTCAAACTCTCATCGATGTGTTCTACTAATATTGCTGCATTCACTCAACCCACATGTCTGTGAAGGTTGAACTTGTCCTTTAAAACTGAGCCTTGTTTGTTTGTCTATTTGCATGCATATGGAATGATTTCTTCACCAATTAGTGCAGATGTCTGGAAACTAGCTGTCAAAAAATAGAGATTGATTACTTGGTGCACCTAATCCCTATTGTGTCACGCCTGGCCTTCCTGTTGGACTGAGGCACATTGCCACACCTGAGTAGGCTTAGCTAATCTTTTTTTTTTACTCCAGGTAGATCAAATTTAGTTGGATTACTGAATGACAATGTATATATGCTTTTTAATCCATTGAGGACAAGTCCCGAGTATACTCGGGCAAGTATCTATGAGAAATGCGTGTTTACTGTTATAGCAAAATCAGTCTGTCCTCAACAGGTTACTATGCAGGTTAGGCTACATGTACTTGTACAATGTATGTATAAAGTGCCTCGGTACAGACAGTAAACGGTTTAAACCTATATAGTTTACATTCTTCAAGTCATCATTTGACCTCAACTTGGCTGATAAAATACATACAGTAACTGGAGCAATGACATTGGAGCTTGTACACAGCCATTCTCAACTTAAAAAAGAAGTACGGTACTTTGCAAGAATTGCAATGAAAGAGCGATGACTGTGGCTACTTTGGCAGCAGCTGCATGCATTGTCAATGAATCTGCCACAAGAATTTAATTTGTTACTATGGGAACTGAAGTTTGACACTTATAGCTATTCAGGTTCTCTTGGGGCTCTGTTGAACTGTGTAAATGGACACAAAATATTGCAATGCATGAAATGACATTAAGCGTAACTGAATAATGAAATTTTCATGATGAACTCTGCTATTAATGTGCTGATTATGATGCAGTGTTTCAAACACTACAGATTGAATTGCCCCTTAAAGGAATTGGAGCAAAAAAAAACATGATCCCACAATGGAAGAATGGATATTTATTGTCTGTAAATGGGTCAAATGACTTAGTGTATTACACTGTATTGTAGACTATGTGCTTTGGACTACTCTGGAAATGGGGAAAAAATATAAAATACAAAGCTATTATTTAAAACTTTTTGGCACAAACAAGAATTGCTGTGTAGGGCTACCATGTAAACAGCAGACTGTAGTTGTAGAGCCAAACATTTTATAAATGGAAACTGGCTGTCATATAATGGTAGAATTTTTGGCAGTACAAAAGAGATGCTAGAATTGTATTCTAATATCTTTAATAGCCAAGTTTCAGTACAGTTTTAAGAATTCACTACAGATACACGTAGAGAAGAAAAAGATGACAGGACCATGTGCTATCCAGCTACAATTCCGAAAAATCACGCTGAGGAAGGACTGCCTTTTCATCTTTTGAATTTCTGACAAATATCTTTCATTATGCTAATCTAACCTAAAACTTCTACACTTGACCAAATTCACATTATTTCAGATTAAATGCATATTGAAGAAACATATGTACTCTTTTATCTATCTCCCTCTCTCCTTTCCTTTTCTCTTTCTCTCTCTCCCTCTGTGCCAAGCTTATAAAACCTACACGATACACATCCCGCAGTTCCTCACAAAATCATGTTCTGACATACAGGGTACCAAAAAAAAAAAAGAAATAAATACAACAAGCAGCTTTTATTCAAGAACAGCATGAATGGGTCATTATCAAATATAAAAATATGTATTCTTTTCTCTCTCTCTCTCTCTCTCTGTTCTCTTTTGATAGTGCACACAATCACACACTTCCAGGTGAGCAGAATAGCAGTAACCTGGGATGGTTTGACCGTGTCGGACAATGGTCACAGGAGCCTGGGCAAACAAAGCAATACAAAGCTTTGGATTGGGTGCGCTGCTTATTCCACTCCTTTTATTACCTTTGGATTCAGGGCCATGCAATCCAGTGTTATTCCTGCCGCAACTTCTATCGATAAAGAGTGCTAACACTCGTTTTGAAATTGTTGTGAGAAGGCTGTTGACGAGAGCATGCAGCATGTAGCTTCTCTCCCCTACTTTTAAGTTGATGACACACATTTTAAGGTGTACACTTTGATGCAGCCTACTTTAATATATAGTAATCATGATCTGGTTCTTGCTGGGTACGTTAGAAACTCATCAGCTTTAGCATTTTTCTAATGCTTAACAAAGACTTTTTAAATGTACAATATGTTATATGGTTGTTTCTGACAAGTAAGCCTCCCCAAATATGGCACAACATCCTAATGTACAATTCTAGGCACTGGAAATTATTGAGTATAAATGGAACATCATATCTGCATACTTGGGTAAATGCTAGTTTCAAAGGATATTATCCATAAGGACAGATGCTACATGTAACTGTATCCATCTGGCTAATTAGATATATTTCATTTATTTTTGACTATGCATATATTGCAAATGCTTTTATCAAAGAAAGAAAAAAAGGACTCATTCAGTAATAGTGTTTGTAAACAATGCATAACAATAGTTCAATTGCTGTTAAACAGAAATGAGATAATTTCTTTATAAAAATTTGAACTTCTCCATTAAAATGTGGACTTACAGATATTTTTCATGACCATGTAAAATCATTAAAACAAGATCTACCACCATTCATATAAAATGGTCCATTTTAGAAATGGCCCATTTTAGAATGATATTCAGTTACAGCTGTAGATAGATAGACATTTTATCAACTCAAGTGAAAATAATCTTTCCTTGTAAATACGATAGACCGTACTGACAGAAATGTGGTCATGAATGATTGGTCAGTGCACATAATCTTTTTATGTCCAGCGGTCACATGCTCTCACATGCATGTGACCCCCGACTGCTCTTGCCTCCCCGCAGAAAATTATGAGGCAATTTTATGGCATCTCAAAATGTCATGGCTCACCAGGCATTATTTAGCAGTGCAGAGAAAGCAGTGTCGTAGTGATAGTATATTGGTGGCACTCTTCCTACTGCACATACACATCCATATTGAAACACATAGTATGCATACACAGCAACACAGTGACATACTGTAACAAGAGTGCAGCTCCCACTAGGCTGTTTAAGAAGCAGCATTGTCTACCTGTACAGTATGCTGCAATGTAGACATTGACATTTATTGCATAATGGGCTCCCCTCCCCACTGGTCAGGGTGCTACAGATCATTTAACCCTTTCCATACTAAACTCTGAAATTCCCATAGAGTTAATACACAGACCAAATGGCTCCTATATGGAACAGGTTAACCTGCTCGCTGCTTGCCCATGGCAACTAAAACATACTGTAGGGCAACTGTAGCTGTAAACTATACAGTGTAATTGGGCATTTATCTGTCCAAAGCACAAGTTGTATGGGGCCCCTTGCCCAACTGCCCATGTGGGACCAATAATGAATTATATGTTTTATATCACAATCCCTTTGGCTCAACACACCACAGCCATAACATCAATTCTGCAACTTACACTGTAAATGCTCATGAAGCAGGTACTGGGCACAGGGCAACATCCAATATTGGCTGTAAATTACACTGTATGTACCCACTGTATAAAATGGCTAGCTACTGAAAATGCAAAATATGAAAAGATGGCAATACTGTCTTTGTTGTTGTTTTTTCCTCAAGGAATCACGTCAGGTTTGATAAAAATGTCTTGCATCACTGCAAATAGCAAACCCTTGTCAGCTTTATAGATTGGAGAAATGTCCAGGCTGACTACAAGTCTATCACACATCCTCATATATATATATATATATATATAAAGGACAGTGTTCCCACAATCTGCGACTGTGATTGCACAAACCGATATAAAGTGATATTATATTCCATAAAAGATACACAGTGCTCTGCATAGCATCCTTCCGCTGGTTCAAGCAATCTGTCAAAATCCACATGCCATATTGGGAAAAAGTAAATCATGAAAACTTGCTCAACACTGCAAAATGATCAAAACTATTACATCTTTCTTTTTAAGTGTGAGCAATAGATTTTTTTTTTAACCTCAACAACTAATCAAACAGCATTTCTGTAATTCCCATTTCTGTAATTCTAGAAAGTGACACAAAGTTTATAAAGACTACAGCTTCAAGTGCCAATACAGTCATACAAAGGAATGCTAAAATTCTATTTACCACATCAGTTGATATCATTGACAACATTCAAGAACCCTTGAAATATTGTCATCTTTTGCTTGACAGTCATTTAAGTTTGTCTGCAGCGATCAAAGTACCGGTATTCCAGGAAATATGAAAGTCAACTGTGAAGTGATTCTTTCCTTTTTCCGTACAAGTGAGCCACAAGCACTCCCAGCTTACTATTGACTATAACAGTATAATTTCCCTCATGTACAAGTACAAGCGATCAAAGGTGGGGCTGTGCAAGTACATGTACATGAAATACATATCTACTCTGTATATCCAGAATAATTTGATGCAAATGATATTTTCTTCCTTTCCATGAAATTGTGTGAGTGTCTGTGAGAGTGTCTGTGTGTGTGTATACTGTAGACGTGTGTGTATACTGTAGACGTGTGTGTATACTGTAGACGTGTGTGTATACTGTAGACGTGTGTGTATACTGTAGACGTGTGTGTATACTGTAGACGTGTGTGTATACTGTAGACGTGTGTGTATACTGTAGACGTGTGTGTATACTGTAGACGTGTGTGTATACTGTAGACGTGTGTGTATACTGTAGACGTGTGTGTGTATACTGTAGACGTGTGTGTATACTGTAGACGTGTGTGTATACTGTAGACGTGTGTGTATACTGTAGACGTGTGTGTGCAGGTCAATGGGTGAGCTGGGAAGCAATGACTTCATTACAACTGTATGTTCTCTGATTTGCATAATGTGACACATTGTACCAAGCATGATAGTGACCAATGACACTGTCACACGACCAGTAGAAAAACAATGAACCTTTCCTATTGGTATCAAAGTTCCTTCTCTCTATTAAATTTTGTTGAAATATTCAACTGTTCTGTTTAACTACAGCTGTCAGTTCTCTCTCAGTATTAAAACTTGCCTAAAGAGTAGTGTGCTTTGAGTGTATTGGCACAGAAAATCCCCTGCAGGCTTGTACACACCATTCAAAGTCTCAGGCACAGAAAGGGTTAAAGGTAGCTATCAGCCCAGCACCCTCAGTCATGGGTGGTCGCTGACACAAGAAAGCCAAAGGGCTCGAGGGGGGTGGGTGGGGGGAAGAGACCCACTGCAGGTGGTAGACACTTCCAAAGAAGTAGCTACAGATGCACGACTCTCAACGAAACTGCACTTCGGCAGATCATGACATTCAATACACAGAGCGGTCGATTGTCAAAATATCTGATGAAACTGCCCACCCAAAACGTCAAATCAGTATGAGAAATCAGAATGAGAAATCAGTATGGATTTTTCCTACACTTCTCTTGCTCTTGATACATACAGTTGTAGGCCTACTTGATAGCCAAGAAGACAACATCCATTTTGGGACGCTGAAATGAAAAGAAAATATTCTATTGATCTGAATGGTGCCGTTTGGGCAAACGACACAACATTCTTGCATGCTAGACTGGAATATTCTGGCAATATACCAGCTGTTTTGTTTGGTGTTTTTTTTTTATAACAATTGGGGAGTTCTTCATGGGGCTGTCACATTTTTGTTTCCATGTCCTAAACTTCAGTGTCTAAAACTTTGTGGAGATCAAGAGAGGTTACACAGTTGGGCAGGGACTATAAAAAACCTTCATATGGGCAAGGAGGTGCTAGGCAAAACTTTAGTACGGTACCTCTGTGATATGGGCCACTCACACACTGTACCTTCATAGTACATCCTGTATTTCGCACAGTGTTTTGTAGTATGAATGCAAGTAGGCCTACAGCATATGTGTACATTGTGAAATACCTCACAAAATACCTTGCAAAATAATGTGGTATTGAGGGCCGTAACATAACTTCACATGACATATGCAAGCAAACTTTTAGTGTGAATTGAGTCATGAATAAGTACCACTACCGCACTGTGGTTCATTTTCCCATGTGATCCAACATGCTTCCTATCTTCTTCACTGAGAAGATGTATCCACATGTGAATTACTTTGCTTTCCTCTAAGAAATATACCTTTGGGTCACAAATACAAAGTATATCACAGTATTTTGTGAATGAGAAAGGCACTAACTGAAATACCATGGTATCTTTTACCATGGAATATCGCCAATGACACCCGTGACAACAAAATACCATGGTACAACTGTATTAAATACCACAGTAATTATAATGTAATTGCACCTATTAAAAGTGTGACTTGGTTTGAGAGCGGTTGTGAGGTAGCCAACACTCTCCATGTGAAAAAGGAGGCCAACGACAAAAAAAAAAAGAAAAAAAGTGAGAAGAGTGGTAAAACATACAAAATGCCACAAAAGGGTACCAGAGGTGGGGGGGGGGGGGGGGGGGGGGGTGGGGGGAGAGAAAATATGAGGAACCTGAGCCAAGAGAAACAGAATTTGATAGCCCAGTTTTGGCTGAGCTCCAGGCCGAGACAGTGGCAGTCCCATTGCTTGGCCTGTGATGAAGGGTGGAAAGAAAGTTTTGTACTGCAGCAGCGGGGAGCAGCACAAGCCTCTTCAAGCTTCAACTTTTAGTCTCAGTTACAGACTTTTGGGATTTTCACTGAAGAGGTTTTCATCTGGCTTTCATCCACCGAGTTTGCAATGTCACAAACTAGTTCTCCAGGAGGAAGTGTGAAACTCTATCCTGATTCTGTTATAAATTTGCCTTCCACTACAAGCGGGATGGCTTCTGATTCATCTCAGATATTGCACACTTCCCTTTCTCCACGAAAAACACATGTATCTTGGATGATCTCACAAACTGTCACTGTACTTTCACAGAATTTTCTAGAAATCTCCCAGAATTTCAAATGTCACTGCTTTCCCATTTTCTGATTCTATTTTGGCCCAATTCCAATATATTTGGGCATCCTCATTTAAGAAATTGTGTTCAGTTTTATATCCCGCATACACTGAACCAAAGAATCTTGACTATGGGTCAAACGTACCCCAGTGTGGAGGGGATGAAGACCGATTCAATCCAGCAAGCCTCCCCATTAAATAACTGTATAACTACAAACATTTGCAACATGAAACTTTCATGAATTGGAGCCGACAGTCTTTCTCGCCGCATGAAACTTTTGCAAATTGCCACTGGAATTTGATGCAATGTGTGTAATAAAAAAGAAAAATGTGAACATTTCAGTTTTGCAAATTTTGGCTCCTTGCAAAATTCGCAAAAGTTTTATGCATATTAATTATTATTATTATATGAAAATTTCTGCTTTTACAGTAGTGTCGCCATGCTACCGAGGTCTTGAATAAAAGAAATAATCTCCAGCATTCAGACCACAGACACCAACTGACTGGAAGCACCCCTCCCTCCACCCCCCCCCCCCTCCCCCCAATAAAGTGCAGGAGCGAGCTGGAGGGGCGTGTGCGCCTGCCAAGCGACAAACCAGATGTCTGGTGCAGATTTGCAGGCCTTGGCACGGGTACAATTGTAGGAGAGAGAGGAGAGACTCTGCAAAACTGTGAGAGGCAATAGTTACGTTCACACGCAGTTGCCAAACTTGAAGTATACAAGATGTAGGTCGAAAACTTAACTGTCGATGATTAGCTCCACTTGCGTATTCACGACGCGGTTCATACGCGCACCTAAACTTTAAGTTACAACTTACGAGCGAATCCCATTCGATGATTACACCGGAAGTGCAGAGTCTTTGCTAGATGACCTTATGCCCATACAAAATAGCGCAGCTGAAGGTTGACCCCAATGCGAACGAGAAGCGAGGTTCATGCTAACTCACAAGCTCGTTGATTATTGTGTCCACACACAGCAAAACTATGAGTGGGGACCCCCCTTGGCTTGTGGAGAGAGCGTAAACCCTAAGATGTCTCGTGGTTCTAATCATCAACTAAACTTTAAGATTGCTAACTTCGAGTGCTTCCATGCAGTGCTTAACCACAAGGTACTTTAATATCGAGAGTTAAGTTTTTGAAATCAACTTACAGTTTAGGAACAGCGTGTGAACTTAACTAATGCAACACTGTTCCACCAGGGAGGTGGTTCTACCAAAGAGCTATTGGTATACACGACTGTATAATGCACCTGTATGTATGATACACTTGCAGCTCTTTGGTTCTGTCAAGGATTAGGCCCTACCTCCTTGGTTCTACTCTGTGGACTGTTGAACTGGAGTATACTGGACCCAAATCACTGAACTTCCCGTATAACCCATTGAGGGCAAGTCCAGAGTATACTCAGGCAAGTGTCTATGGGAAATGCGTGTTGTAGCAAAATCAAACCGTCCTCAACGGGTTAAAGGAGAGGGGGGAGTTCATTCGCCAGCAAAACAAAGCAACAAAACCAGAAGTAAAGAAACCACAGCTTCAGTGACAACTTGATCTGATTCAGTCATGATGTGAAAACTCTGTATATTATAAACTGTATTATGTATGTAAAGATATGCCTGAATCAGAATCATCTTTCACCGCAGCCGACACTATAGATACCACAAATCACTCAGAGAGTTCAGTGTGCCATGACAAGCCCTCATCCAAAATTGATCAGCCAGGACCAGACAGTTTTATAGTTTGAAAACCAGCAATGCAGTATAGATATGGACATTGTCCTTCTCTGCAAAACTGATTCATTGATAACAAAGGCACAACTGAGCACGACTCTCTATTAATGTCTTATGGGCTGGACAATATATATACCATGTACATTTGTGATCACAACATTAGAAAGTCCTTGTCAAAACATATCGCATTAGATCTGTCCTCGCAAAATGAAAGCTTTGTATCCATACAGCCTCAAGACGTATCCTATTGTTTGAGGAAACCGGAAAAGACTGGTTTCAGGGAAAGCTTTCATTGAACTGCTGTTATTAGTGCTATAAGATTGAGAGCACTTATACCAATTGATACAAAACACTATACGCTGGGTACTGATCTGGGGGGCATTTCATGAAGCATTTTGTCCGACAAGTTGTCGGACAAAATGGGCTCTCAGCCAATCAGATGCAAGGATTTTGATAGCTTGTAACAGTTTGTCAGAAAAATATCCGACCAAAATGCTTCATGAAATGCCCCCCTGGTGTGATGTTAAACGTACATATGTAAAATGATATAAATAGGTCAAAGATACAATATTGTGCAAGCATACAATGTAGATGGATACTGTAGATATTTCACGAGTCTATATTTTCGCGAATCGGGAATTCCCGACGATTTCACGAATCGGGAATTCCCGACGATTTCACGAGTGGTTAAATTCGCGATCGTGGAGTCCTCTACTGAACGGAAAAGTGTACACGCATACTGTATGTCACATTCACATCGAGATCAGAGTCAATATTTTTGCGTGTCTTTAATTTCGCGAGTAGCACCCGACTCGCGAAATTCGCAAAAATAAAAACCTCGCGAAATCTTGGGCATATACAATAGTTGATATCACAAAGTTGCCATGCGCTAGTGCTGTTCAACATCATGAACCTCAATGCCCTTGACATACATTGCACCATGGAGCTACAACAGGTTGTGCCATATCTAGAGCCCTGATGACTGGGATGAAACCAGCATCTAAAACTAGATGCCAGAATCCATTCCCTGTATGCAGGGAGATGCCACTTCCCTGCTGTTAAGTATAAGCCTACTCCCTCTGTATTGCTGCTCTATGGAACACATAGCAGCCTGCATACATGTAGCACTGTGACCTCCATAGAACACATACAGCCTACGCGTACATTACATTTATGACTCTCCACTGATGAATTTATGCAAATCCAACCCCATGATACCTTTGTGGATCAGGTACAGTGTATCCATTCCAGTATACGCTATTAAAAAGAGGATCGAGCATGACATTTATGGAACAATGGCATTGGGGATCAAAGCATAAAACATCATATTTCCGCTCTGTGTTGTTTTTTTTCACAATCTACTACCAGTTTAAAGTGGAGATGATCATTTTCCTCACTATCATCATAAATCACGAATATCATTTTTGTTAGAATTCAATATTGTCTTTGTTTTCCCCAAGCAGTCTCTCCAGGATTTCAAACTGCTGTTCTACGAGACTGCTCTACCATCACTCCACAAATTACATCAAATAATCAGCCTTTTTAACCGATGAAACTACACACAAGTCTACAATTTGCAGGTCCAAATGGACCTCCAAATATTCCATCTTGTACCCTGAATCCAGGCTACTACTCTGTAACTGTTGCAACCTCCAGTGATCTACTGTATGCCACATACAGACTGTAAATAGCGAGTCTAAATTTTTGCCAATCAGAACTTCCTGACGATTTTGTGAGTGAATAAATTCATGATCGTGCAGTACAGTACTGAAGGGAAAAAAGTAGAATGTGTGTACGTCACATTCATATCGGGATCAGGGTCAATATTTTTGCCTGTCTTTAAATTCGCGAATGGCACCTGACTCGCAAAATGCGCAAAAATATTTAGTGTATACAGTAAATCATTTCTTTGGATCAACATTTACATACCATAGTCATTACAATACAAGTGTAGTATTAATTGATGCTTATGAGAACAGTGTATGATTGCGCTATTGAACGATTTACAGTTTACAACTACAGGCTTTTGAGATCTATTCAAGTACAATGTTTAAGGTACTGTTTACCACTGGGATCAGTAATTTAAAAATTTTTTGAGTTATCACACTTCATGTATACATGTGTATACCGTACATACAATTGTGTAGGTCAGTTGTATCACAAAACATCAGGCTTTCAAGCGGGATAATGTAAAAAAGTAGGAATAAAGTAGGAACAAAATCTCTAAAAAAGTAGGAAAAAGTAGGACATAAGAGGGGAAAAAGTAGGGCATTAAAGAAAAAAAGTAGGAATAAGTCAGGACATGTGCAGGCTTTTTGGAGTAGTTTTCGTCGATACTCACCAGAACTCTTGATGTTACATGTAAATCTTAATTTGTACTCACAACCCTGCTGCCTCAGCCTCACTTTTGCTCCTGGGCAAGCCTGGTAATTTTGAGCGATGATGAGAGCTGGGTGAGATCTAAGTCCTGGGCTGCAATATCAGTGGGATCAATCACATCTGCACAGGAGCAAAAGCTGAGGCTGGCAGCAGTCTTGTGGTTGATTGGTGTGAGATCCCTCTTTCATGCTGAAGAGGCTCTCCCCACCAGTAAGAATCCGCAACTACTTGTAGAGTCTACTCATCATTTCTGAATATGAATTATTCAAGTAGCCTTGCACATTTTTTTTTTTGCAGGGTTTTTCACCAAAAAAGTAGGAAAAAGTAGGAAAAAGCAGGATTTTGAGCAAAAAAGTAGGAAAAGTAGGGACAGCAGTAAAAAAGTAGGAAAAAGTAGGAAAAGTAGGGCCACTTGAAAGCCTGAAACATCCTACCATATAAAAATTTTGCAATAAGCATAAAGCCTAAAATATAAATACATGTAGATATCACTATTTTCTCAATAAACCATAACTGTACACACATGTAGATGGTTTAAAATTCTAACAATTTTATAATTATTGTTTACATTTTCTATCAATTCTGCTGACTAAATATTTACATTGGTTGTTTCTATCCCTAACTCACATTTTAGAACAATTTTGAAGCACTACAGCTGGGTTTTTGCATCATCTGCAAATGGTATTAACAATGTCTTTAAAGCTGTACTTCATAGGCCTAAACAGTACAAATGTATGAAGATTTGACAGTTGCTGTACAGTGTACCACTCTGCCGATGGGCGTATAGCATAAACTTCTGCTGATCTAGTTTAGTTGACGCCGGTCTGGTTCAGGGCTGCTACTTTTTATATGGATGTCAAGCTTGGGTCAGGGTCAATTTTTTTTCACCTCCCCCCCCCCCCCCCCATACCTTAAAATATGAAAACAAATAAACAAACATACTCAAAAATACAGGAGAGGAGAAAAAAAAGAACATTTGATGATAAATGCAGTCTTGTAAACAAAATTTGTGCTTGCGAGCACTCCAAAGATTTGATGACTCTGCATAAAGTCAAAATCAACAATTTTACAAAATGTTGGCAAGTGAGCTGTCAAAACCATTCCTATTACACATCCCAGGGCTGCCAACTCTCACACATTGAGCGTGAGACTCACTCATTTTGGTCCTTTCTCACTCTAAACCTTTCATTTGCATGCATTTCTATTGATCTCACTCATTTTGACTCCTAAATTACAGCATTGGCCTATGGGAGTCTCACTCTCAACTAGTTTCCAGTATTGGCAGCCCTGCATCCACCCTATTCAAATCTTGTAGCACTGTACAGTGTATTTAGCATTTAAGTACGGTAGCAACTGCACATAGAACCAAACAGTTTCTGATCACTCGCATTCCTCACTTGAACAAATTATTAAATCATAATGACAGAAGTACACATAGTATAAATGCTGCGTTGGCTCATTTATAGTGATAGCTTTTTACACACCGTTTCCTAGAAATTGTATGTAAGAAAGAGATCATTAATTCAACATTCCAAATGAAAACTTCATGCTCGGGGTTAAAGAATGCACACACTAGCAGGCCTGCACACTACATGTACTAATGATCAAAAGTGATCTGGTGTACAGTGATCCAATGAGCAAGTTAACACAGATGCCTTGTGTCATGTTTTATGGCTATAAATCAATACTATGTTTATAACGATATCAAGACCCAAGAGTAGTGATACAGGTTTCAACCGCCTTGCGCACCATACAGACTCACTATACTGTACATTTCATGCATCATATGGTAGAAACCACTACAAGCAGCCTGGGGAAATAATAAAATAATTGCTCCGGAGGTCACCTTGCTTAAAATATCTTCGGACAAGAGCATGGTCAGTGTACTCAGCAGTCAGCCAAACTCCATTTCATTCTTTTTTCATATCATAACCACCCATGGGGAGGAGTTGTGCCGTTGCTCCCCCACACCCCATTCAGTCCCACAATTCCGGAACCCGTGTCACCGGGCCACTTCCTGGCCTAGGAACCTGGAATGACCAGCCCATGGCCCCGGTTACACTTGACAGAGAACACATTCTCTCTTGCACAGCACACAATCTGCCACTATGTTTTATCAAAGTACACAGTCTTCAGATTTATATTGAGCTGTCAGAATCTGAGGTAAAATGGCACTCAACATGAATGCAATTTTATGAGGCCATACAAATTACACTGTACGCGTACTTAGTGCAAAATAATATTTGTGAAAAGAACAATATAAAAGCTGAAAAAAAAAATGTTTAAAATATTCTATATTACTGTATACGCCCATATTTCGCGAGTCAGGTGCTATTCGCGAAATTAAAGACACGCGAAAATATTGACTCTGATCCCGATGTGAATGTGACGTACGCGTGTACACTCTTCTCCGTTCAGTTCAGGACTCCACGATCGCGAATTTAACCACTCGCGAAATAGCTGGGAATTCCCGATTCGCGAAAATTTAGACCCCCGAAATATATGGCATATACAGTATATTACCTACAGTTGTATTACAAACGTGTAGGCCTAACTTTGTATCAACGAACTTGAATAAAATGAGTGTGACATGGCAGAACAGCTTTTCTAAAGGCATAAAATCTTTGCTTTATATTTATGCATCAAATCTTCAGGCTCTTGTGATCCTCAAAATAGACCTGGTGCAACTTGCCTGATCACATGACATGCATCACATGACATGTATCACATGACATGCACACCCACACCACACTTGTCCAGTCACACAAGGTGCCCAGTATTTCTACCACTACAACAATCTTGATGCTCCTAGATCCAAATTTCATAAAGCATTATAGTATAAAGTTTGTATTAAATTCCCCTTGTAAAAGTACAACCAATTTCTTGAGTGATATCATACACATACTGTTGTTCTCCTTTCCAATTGCAAATATTGGTTGTTGTTGTTGTTGTTCATTGGACTGCTTGGTTGATTCTTCTTTTCTTTTCTTTTTTTTTCTTTTTTTTTTTTTTGGGGGGGGGGAGCAGTATTGGCAGCAAATTTGCTATTTTTACAGATATTTTTTGCTCCCTTAGGTACTCATACACTGGACATATGAGCCACAGAAGATAGGCCTACATGGGAACTCAATACCACACAAGGCACAACATAACCTCACACAATACACAAAGCTCTGAAACCAATGCAGACATCTGATCTTTTTTTTTTTTTTTTTTTTACAGCAATGGTGTTAAATTCCCTCTCATCACCATTAATTACCATTATCATGTACAGCATATTACCATTAGCATACATTCAACAAAACTGCTTTGATACACAATAGAGCAAAGTTGCAGGCTATCATATCAACCAGTTTTATGGCTCATACAAAAAGAAAATGAAGTCCCTAGCAATTATCAGGACAACATACTCTGAAAGACAAAAGACATGCACTGTAGGTTCCGGTTCTCTGTTAATTAATACATTACGCATCATCAGTAGCCTAATGTCCTGGTGTCCTTGTTTATGCAAACTAACGTTCCACACTATACAAATGGTGTACATACAATTTATTTTTGCACCACTTTAAGATGACTGTTGTATGACTGCTCCATGCATACCGTACATTCTTCATGTACTTGCCAAGAGGCTCATAAAGTTGACGGCAGCGGGAAAACTTGCTTTAAGATCTGTACCGGTACTGAAAAAAAAAATTCACACACATTAACGTCACTCCACTAATAAACCCAAACCAAAAGTACGTAATTGGCATTATTGCCCTGCAGTATGCCCTATGCACTAATCTTATGATATATACAATGTACTCCAATTATTATGTAAAAAACAAAAATAAAAGATAAAGAAACAAACTTTAAATTCATGTACAGTACAAGTGTACGGTACCCCTTTCTTTCCTGTGCTGCAAAGCTTACTCAGTGAAATTGTACTCCCCCTCCCTCCTCCTCCCCCCCCCCCCCCATTTCAAAATAACACTCCTTAGAATAGTAACCAATATACAGTATCAATATTGAATACATACTGCACTATATCAAAACAGGAAGTGGAGATCTTAATGCTGATTGGCTATCGAAATTTCACTATATACACAGTATAGCTGTCCAACACACCCTTCAAGTAAAACAAGTACAGTCACTATTGTCCCCTGGGCCCAGATGTTGGGGGGTATAATTTCAATTTATGCTATAATGTACATTTTGTACAACCATAACCACCCACAGGGAATCAAAACATACAGTACTACACATCCACACTGTAAACACACTACACACTGGGGGGAAAAAAACAACAACAACAAAACATTTGGGACAATGTTGCAAACATACACACTGTATTTAAACGAAATGACTGTCCATTCCAGGATCATGTGGCTGTATATCTCACCACTACCCCAGTTGAACCAGGGTGCATCGCTCTATTAAACATACAGACTATATTTTCTTTAAACTCAAACATTTTTTGAAGTCAAAGGAACACCTCTTTTGTGTCTCGTACGGTAACCATACTGTCAATCTTCTGACAAATATATTTTCCATTGAAACAGCAAAAAAGAAAGCTGCTGCTTTATACTTGGTATTTTAAAAATGACAGACACATGTGACTTGTCGATGACATTTCATCTCTAGGCTTCACTGCTCAGAAGGTGTCAAAGACTCCACGCATGATTGACAGCATGGATAGCGCACCACACGACTGGAGTATCATCGACTCCCCCACGTACACGCATCTTGCTGATTCATGCATAAAATTGGCCACCGTTTGCCCTTTCCCACAGCTTCAACAGTAACTATTCACAGATGTGTACATGTACAGTGCATCCTGCACAAGGTGATACATTTGGTTCTGCCACAGTACAATCAATTTTACAGTCATGTGTTCACTCAACCATGAATTTTTCAATTACAGGATGTCCGAATTTAATCAAAATTGGTAGGCCCATTGGTATCATCAAGGAGTTTGTACAACTCCTTGGTATCATGTTCTAATGTCATCATAAATGTACATTGTTGTGGTACATTACAATGATTAATCTTTCCTGAACGCATTTACAATTGTAATTAAAAAAAAAAAAAATGTGACTTTCACTACCACAGAATTAGTAGTATGATGTTTTTTTATTCATCTGCTTTTTTTTTTTTTTTTTTTTTTTTTTTTTGCTACAGTAATGTGCATGCACATTTGGCTTGACAGTCTGTTGCAATGTGACTATGACTATGAAATAAATAGAATTTTGTAGCCTGGGTGGCGAGGTGTATGTGTGTAGCCATTTACAAGAACAACTTGACTATGATGCAGACAAACTGTCTATGCTGTGTATTTTGCAGTACTTTTATTTTCACAATTGTATTTGTGAATTAACCGATATTCACAAAATTAGTAACTCAAAGAAAATTTGACTCCTTTGACACAAATGCACTGCATATCATCTCAAAGGTGAAAATGACCAATTGTTCTTCTGAAAGGATCTAATATTTGTCATTCCATCACTTTGCATATTTTATCACAAATTTGACCAAAATCCTCATAACTCTGTCTCAAAAGTCCCAATTCACTAATTCCCTGTCATCACAGTGATATTTCACACATTTGTCATGCATTCATGTATCCATTTTAAAGCAAAAATCAACAGTTTCTGCAGGCATATTATGGCAACTATGTTTTACACTGTGTACCTTTAAACAAAAAAGAAAGAAAGAAATCTGTGGTATGATACACTGGTCCACACACCTGAGACACAATAAGAAGTGTACACTGCAACCACTATACAATTACTATAACCCTGGCACTGAAGACGAGTCCCAAGAATACTTGAACAGGTATCTATGGGAAATGTGTGTTCAATGGCAAAACCAGTCTGTCCTCAACAGGTTAAGTGGGATTAAAACTCTTTTGATGCAGGAGGAACATCAAACAGCTACAATGTATAAAGAGAAAAGAAGGGTAAATCCCTCATCCCCAGGAAATGAGATGCATTCACTTTGAATGTGATTCTACCCAGGGAGGAGGTGAAAAATCAATGGCTTTTGTGTGTAGTGTAAGCACTTCATTCACCTTCTGTGGACATACAGGATATTGGCTTTAGATACAATAAACATCAAGCTGTATCCAATGTTGATCTTACATTGTAACTTCTTTAATACAGGATACAGTGTTTTACCTTTAAAATCCTCCTCAAAGTCATTTAAGATTGATGTACCGGTACCTGTACACTGCATACAGACATTAAATAGACAAAGTTAATATTCAACTCCACATCAACGCTGCAGATGGTCTTTATGCTGACATCTATGTACAGAGGAGTCAAAATAAAAGGCCTGCGTGTAATATACAGTGCATGGAACAGGCAGTCCCTTTGGAATGGAAAAAGGAAAGATGAAAAAGTAGAGAGGAGGATGTGTGCCATCCTGTGGCAGAACAAAAACCAGGAAATCAACAAGAGCTAGAAATATTGTAGGACAAACTGCACAAAGGTTTTTATTTCAAGATCAATACTGCCATCAGCATTCACCATAAAAGTCAAGACCTTGGCCATATATTGACATCATGTTGTTTTTATACAGTTTTGTTTTTGTTCTTTGATAAAAACTGCTTCCTGTTATCCAATAAGTAAGCATTACATACAACTGTATGATGACATGGAATTTATCAGGTGACAGGGCAAAGGTACAGTGTAATTTGCAATTGTCATCATATGATTACCCTGACTGCCCTTGATAGACACAAAAAATGAATTACAGAATAATGATAATAATAATTGCATCTATATGGCGCTTTATACTGGTGTTTTTAAGCGTGCAAGAAGAACATGAAATGCACTTATCATAAGATACAAATTGTACACGCATCGTAAATTTACACACTGTCATTTACAATGTATTTTCAATTAGCGTCCCAGTAGGCTACCACACATGGATACAAACATTCTATAAAGGAACAATTCATTGTACAATATATTTAGGCCTACATTGTATGTCAAAATAATTGCTGCACAGTGTGCTCATACACGTAAGGATTGTACAAGTTTCATGACACATTGTTTGTATACTAAGTACTCTACAATGGACATAAAGATCTAATTTTGAAAAGTAATGTTGGCTCTATGCAGCAACTGCATCCCTAAATTTTCAAGGATGTCATTCATCACTACAAATTTGAGCATCAAAACCAAAATGTAGGCCTATTCTCATATGATGCAAGTGGCCATTCACACACTGCTTGTCTTCAGAAAGCGAGTTTTAGTAGCCCCCAGGCACGGGGCAAGTACAATTTGCAGTACCCAGGTAGTACTTTACGACTCGCGCGGGGTAAATTTAAGCTCTTTGCTTTATAATCTGAATAACATCCGTATTATCACATTGTACACTTCAATTGAGAGAGGGACCAGTGTTACTAAACACAATACTACCCAGCAGTCTTTTATGGAAAAGAAAAGAAGGAAAAGGAAAAGAAAATCAATACCATCTAGAGTCTTTTGATCGATGTTCTAGATACTAGATAGCAATGTGGCTGTAGCTCTTCAAAACGGCCAGACACAGGTACACTATTGTAGGACTAGGAGAATTGGTCTGGCTTTACAATACATACTTTGTACAATATCCTTTTGTTATTACCATTGAGACTTGGCCTCAAACCAACTCACAACCCTGTGACCCGTAACCCCCCCCCCCCCTTCCTCCCCACTCCCTACTCTCCAAACATGTGTAATACTGTACAGTTCCCCAGCTCATTGAATCAAGACAGTCCTACAATACACTACACACACACACAAAAATTAACCAACAAACAACAAAAAATGATAATAAATCATCTTTGGGCATGTGAGACATGCACAGTGTACAGCTGTATTTTGAAATGTGAACTCAAAAAGTAACTTCAGCTGCCAAGCTCACAGGTGACTCACAAGATACACTTGTCATACACCAATCACTCACACTGTGGAAAGACTGGAATAGTGTACTTTATGTATGAATGTGTGGATGGATGTCACTTTTACAGTGTACTTGAATGCATTAGGGCATTTCCGTGAGTTGTGCGACATGACCACCAAAATTTTACCCGCATATTTCAGGACAACTGATAATCTTACTTTGTTAGCCATAGTTTGAAGTGTGTGAAACCAACTTTACCTTTAAGAAAAGTTCCCTTTTGTGCATTTTTATACCTTTTGAAGCCAGAAAGCATTTTTTGACCTAAAAATTCCTAAAAATGCATTTTTGATGCTCTTTGTGATTATTTTTTATATTTGAGGCTCAAATCAAACTTTGTTTGGTTTTACAAACCAAAAATATATTAATCTAGCAGAAAATAAAGTGGAGACCTCGATATAAGATATGTACTTCGGACACCAGCATGCTCTTACATAGCTCGAGAAGCTGCTGTAACGTGAGTTACCGAAACATGAACTTTTTAACCTAGCAATTTTACTATGCCCAACTGAGACATGGTATTTTGGATTATCAAATAACTATGCAGCACACATCCAAGAAATGTGATGGGACTTATAGTCTTTGCTTCAAATTCTCATAACAGAGGTCTTAAAATTGTAACGTGAGTTACCATGTAACGTGAGTTACCATAATGTAACGTGAGTTACCGACATGATTTTTCTTTAATACCAAGAAATGATAATGAAGGTTGTGATTGTAAGTAACCAATGAGTACATGATTACTGAACTCTTGTATTAAGATTCTATTTCCAGTAGATTGTTATTCTCTTGGTCTCTGTCTATCACCAAACCAACTGGTCTACATGCACAATGTATTAATTACACATGTTCATCACATGTTAACTTCTGAAAGAAACTGTTCCGTGAAATTATGTACTATTAAATATTACAGTGCATGTATACTGATCTGTTACGAAAGTTGTTAAAAGACATTTCTTCTAAAGCTGCATGGACCTTGTTCCAGCAAATTATCAAAATTTTGTGATAACTATTAATAGCCTCCTGATTGGGATAATCACTGCATGATTACTCTTGAAAAGTTCTTGTTTTTGTAATTCAAGTGATTACTATTTGACATTTCGTAGTTTATACCTACCTGTATAGACCAAAGCCATTGTTTATGAGGCTGAAACATTTACATGTATGAACAGAATTTTAAGATTGGAGCTCGCTTCCTGCTGTTTTTTCTGAGATTTTTGAGAACTGAACATTGTGAATTTGACACGCTTACGTGTTTTATACTATTCTACTCTGAGGTTTTAGCTATACAGTATGTCCCGAAAAAAATTACAACGCGGCCTTCCGCAATGATATCTTTAAAAATAGTGAATGAATCTTAATAAAAATTCAGGGTATGAGACTATAACTCATTGCCCACATCTTACAGAAAACCCCATTCGATTTGCTTCAGTGGTCAAAGAGAAATACGGAATTTTGTAGAGGATATCGGGAATCTCTTCTGTCCAAGTTCTGTCTATTGTTCACACACAAGATCATCGAAATGCTAAACTCGGAAGAATCCGATTCATGACATGCTTTACAACAATCCACATTTCTCTGTGACCGCTTAACCAAATTGAATGGGGTTTTCTGCAAAATAGAGCTAAGATGTTATACCTTAAGAGTCTGAAGTAGCACGTACACAGGTTGATCATAATAGGTGTTATCAATTCGAAAATCTGATTTTAATTTTTGGGGCGACTTACTGCAGTATGTCCCCCAAAAAATTACAATAAGATTTTCGCATTGATAACGCCCAATATGATTAAATTTTTCAAATGCTACTTCAGAGTCTTGAAATATAACATTTTAGCTCTATTTTGCAGAAATCCCCATTCGATTTGGTTAAGCGGTCACAGAGAAATGTGGATTGTTGTAAAGCATGTCATGAATCAGATTCTTCTGAGTTTAGCATTTCGATGATCTTGTGTGTGAACAATAGACAGAACTTGGACAGAAGAGATTCCCGACATCCTCTACAAAATTCTGTATTTCTCTTTGACCACTGAAGCAAATCGAATGGGGTTTTCTGTAAGATGTGGGCAATGAGTTATAGTTTCATACCCTGAATTTGTATTTAGATTGATTCACTATTTTTAAAGATATCATTGCGGAGGGCCCCATTGTAATTTTTTTTGGGACATACTGTATTGTTGCAAAATCCTACAATGAAACTTTTCCATGTTTACTATAATTTACTTTACATGCTGATCTATTACCAAAAACTTGTTGAATGTGAACCTCATTATCAGACATTTTTTAAGAGCTGGACAGTCATGTACCTTAAAGCAAACTATCAACATTTTGTGATATTAATAGTTGGCCTCCTGATCACAAAATATTTACTATTCATGTTTTTCATTGGGATTTACTGCTTCAGTCTGCTTGATTACTCTAGAAAATACTGGTATATACTTTTTACATGTACTTGTATGTACAATTTAAATAATGGCTACTTGGCATTTCATAGAGCAAAGCCATTGTTTTTTAAGGCTAAAACATTTATGAACATGTTTTATTAAACTGATCAATACTGGTAGCAGATAACTAAAATTTATCTGCAGTTTCTGTAATTCAAGTCTAATTTCTGTACCAGTTTCGTATAAGAATTTGTAAACAAATCAAACATACAAACAGTTGATTATTGAGTAATTCAAACAATTATCAAATAATTGGAATATAAATTGCATTGTTTAAAAGTTAAAAGATTTATTGAAATATTTCATTTCTGAACCTTTAAACTCTCCACAGACTACAGGTACAGGTCTCTAGTCTCGTGACTCAGTGTATTAAATGGAATAGTTTATGGATGACTTGTTTTATCTAGATAGCCTGAAATCCATTTAAATCTAGTAAAATAAAAAAACAATCAAATCAAATTCTCAATTAAATCCTCAATTTCTGATGCATTTGTTAACTGGAAAAGAGTGTAATTTAATGAAATAGACTCTGTTTCATATCATTTTGTTGAATATAATTTTTGTCTCAGTACAAATGAAAGCTTGGAAAACGACTCAATTAAAAATGAAATTTATCTTCAAGTTGGTATTCTAAATGTAAAGTTTCCTGCCTTTTGGTAATCTCATGGATAAAATGGGATTAATTGCTGTCAGATCAATGTTCAAATCAATTTAGATTCTTTTTTCATGGAGTTTGTTTGTGAAAAAAAAGTTGTCTTGGTAAGTTTTCTTTGGATTATTAAGACAAAAAATCGTCTTGTGATCATGTGGACAAACTGTAACGTGAGTTACCGTAACGTGAGTTACCGCTTCACATGACGATACCTGGAGAATGTAAGACAATTTGAATTTTTACCATACTCAGTGATGTATGTTGTTAGTCCATGACTTTGACACAATAGACTTTAAAGTCTCTCTGTTTCTTGTTTGAGGAAACTTTTGAATATAAGACATGCCAAATTTTCGCATGTCCAAATTATGTAACGTGAGTTACCGACATTTGTAGGGTTTTTTCTCATAGTTCTCATAAGAGTCTGTGGATGTAATGTTACTGTGAGGTAGGATGGAGGTGCATGATACTCATTCACATATAGTAACTCATATCACTAATTAGGTTTTAAGGATATTGATCTTAACAACCTAATTTTGAGTTCAAAATGTAACGTGAGTTACCGTGGAAATGCCCATTAAAATGCATTTGATCCATCTATGTATATCACTCACAGCATGTATTATGAATGTGTGGACAGCTGTAGATGTCACTGATTCATACATTGTACATTAAAATACATTTGATTGATCAGGATCACACACAGCATTTGTACAATAAACACTTCATCAACTGTAGCTGCGTCATGTTACATTATTTTGTCAAACAGCAATGAAAAGTTTCATAGTAGGGTACTATTAAAGACAAAGACAATGACGATGTCTGATTCATATTAACATATTGTAACAAATCCACATCTAAAATCTTTAAATCACTGGTATAATTTACTACTATAACAGTGTTGCACTTTTGCAACCAGTGTAGAATTTGACATAAATCATAAAAACGATGCTGAAAGAGGTGTCATTTTCTCGGCATCAAGAAGTACTTGGGTACATTTGTAATGTTGTATGACCTTTTACACTATTGCTGTGCAGGTTTGTTTGTTTATTTGTCTTTCTCACAGACATGTACACACTAAGTGGTATTTTCACTTGAAGGAGAAGCTTTATTTCTAAAAGCAACCACACTAAAACCTCTTTAATGTTTCACCTTCTAATATTGGGCACTGCTATATACCATAAATCTCTAAACTAAACCTTTATAGGCAAAGTTTGCTAAAAAACAACAACATAACAAACAAACAAATACAACAAGAGGGTTAAACTGAGCTGAAGTATCCTTATTTTACAGTCCAGCATTGGGCGATGTGTTTAGGACGGCCTTCCTGCTCACAAGCTGCAGCTGGGGCTCGTTTATTTCACTGTAAGACGTAAAATCTCATTTCCACCACCACAAAACTGCAGGTGGCTGATGGGGGGGGGGGGGGGGGGGGGGGGGGAGGCTTTTAAGGGCTTGGCGGGCATAATTTGCTAAATACTGGTCTGGATTAATTGAGTTCAACTCTGCTTTATTTTGCTCACGTGGCCAATGATGAAGTGATTTTAAAATGTGAAAATAAAACAACGCAACCACAGACCACCATCTTAATTTGAGTCCCTTCTGAAGGAATAATAGGGCAATAATGGGGATATTGTACGTACATGCCTTGCTCAGCTACAGACACTACCACTGCTGCCGCAATGCCACAGGACTGGAACCACAGATCTGGAGATTGAGAGTTTACGGTCCAATCCGTTGAATCACTTGTAAAGAGTCTTATACGCCGTTTAGAGTCAATCAAAACATGGCACGACCTCCGAGAGTCGTGCCACGTTTACGTCTGATGATAGGGACTCTAAATGGTCACAGCACAAAGCATGAGTCTGGTGCGAATTAGGCATAAGTCTGAGGTAAATATTGTGCTAGACAGTCTACGGAAGCACAACACAATATTTATGAGTTTAACCACCCGCAAAATCGTCGGGAAGTCCTGATTCGTAATTAAAAAAAAAAGAGAGACTCTCTAAACATAGCAAATACAGAACTTCACATAACCAAAACAAAAGAGTGGATGGGGGGGGGGGGGGGGGCTGGATTATACAAATACATGTACAACGTTGTCAAGTTGCATGTGCATCTACAAAAAGCACTACATGTATGTGTGACAATTAGTGCACAGTAGTATTAAATGGTATTGTGTATCAGTTTCAAGTGTGACATGAAACTTTCTCTAGGTATTAGAGGCAAAAATAAATCAGTGGTTTAGAAAGAAAATAACAATACAGATTACGCCAGAATGTTTTGTAACCTACACATGTACAATGCAATGTAGTGTACACTGTATAGTGTGTACCGTACACTGTGTACACTTCATGACCGGGAAGAAGTCACAAGGAATATTGGCAACAACATCCTAATGCAGCACTGAGTAGAACCTCTATCATTAGCAGGTTCTTGACAAATCGTAAACCAGAAACCAAGTACTTCGGACTACAATACATTAGCAATTGTATTGCAATTGGCATTATCAACTGGGACTGGGCCCAACGCTTCGCGACAACTGTACAACGGATAGCGCTGGGGCCCCAGACAGGGTTACAATGGCATGTGATGTGATTCACTAGACAGAAAAATCCGTCTGTCCGGAGGAGTTTCTTATCATTTTTTGAAATTTACGGCTCTCCTCTGTAGGACTCCATAGGAGCATATTCCTTGAAGCCAGACGTAGTCTCCGCGGAACAAATCCCCGATGACCAGATACAGACCAGTCAAGTGATTATATACGTATACAACACACACACACACACACACACACACACACACACACAAATGGGATTGTGTAATAACAGGTAACATGTAGATTCTATTTAAGATTTTTTTTTTTCGGTAGATCTATGCTCAAATAGTTTTACTTCTAATAAATAATATTCTACAACTAGATCTAGACCTAGTACAAGATATATATTTTGGGAGAGGGTAGGCATTGTCCTGTAAAATTTTATTGGGAAAGATACACTGTAATTTTTTTGCTACAGTTAGACTCTATATTAATTTTATTTAGAGGGATCTACAAGTATTCAGCTATCAGTATCAGTATCATCAAGTGAAAACTGCCTTGACAAAACATGGGTGTAACGTGTCGTTAGCTAGACGTCTATAGGCTTACTTTAACTGCGACCAGCCCCAACGTGCAGCGTTGGGGCAAAGCGGCGGATCTCCGGAGAAATCTTTTGAGTTTTACATTACAATAATGACGGCCTCTCTTCGGTCACGAAAGAGTAGACATAGGTTCTAGACCTATGAAATGAATGAGGCATCCCTAGTGTCTAGATCTAGTTGCTATGCTCTCGACACACCCTCTTCATCATCACTTAGGAACAACTCTTGCCACTAGCTGACTGTCTTCCGACAATTTCCTCTCGCTGCCGGTGATATAGGGTCAGCAGCAGCGGGGAGGCGAGCGGCTAACGCCCAAATACGGCCGAGCAGTTACTCGGCAAGCCAGCGGAGGCCACGGGGGCAGCTCGCTCGGGAGTGCGGCGAGCTAGCATCGCGTACGCGGTGCAGCGGCCTCATCACAAAAGCACAGTCGGAAAACATAATACAACCATTTATTTTCACTTCTCACCAATATTACTGCCAATTTCTCTGCGATCCTTGCTTTTTTCCAGGGTTATTTCCGTGAATTCCACGCTCTTAATTTCACTGGTATATCTACAATGAAGAGGTGTTATATCTTCCTCCGAGGTTCTGGAGAGTGGATTTCACAGCGGATATCCTCCGAAAACTGATAGACAACGTGCACGACCGACTGCTTTGGCACTTCACTACACTACACTCACTCTTCATTCATTCGAGTGTGTAATTCAAACCACACGGTACGCGCGGTACGGATACGCGGTGTGTGTTTTGTGTGTGTGTTGAGATGACACCACCACACCATCACCGAAAGAAAAAAACAAAACAAAACAGAAAAAGTACTTATAGTACATGTAAATGAAAAACGAGTGACGCACATCACGTGACTAAACGTCAACTTTCTTATGAATCACCGCTGACGTCATAGTTAACGCATGTGGGAGAAGGGTGGGGAAGACACCCCCCCCCAAAAAAAAGTCATCGATTTTTAGATACCAAACTGCGATAAAAAGTGTGAAGCACGGCTGTCTCGCCGCTCTTTATTTGTTTTTCTTTCTTCCACTAATAGATCGTTTATTTTCAGGACATGACCTTTGCTTCTCCGAAAAGAACGTGAGATAGGCCTTATGTCAACACAACAGTGTCTGTCCCGAGTCGATTTAGAAAAAGGAAGAAGGGAATTTCCCCCTTTTGTTATAATCGTAAACATTGTTTGAATCTTCTCTGTTTTCTCTCAAAATTCAGAAGTTTTGCCCTCAGCAGAGCATAGGCCTACATGAATCTCAAATTTTGAATGGTCTGTAAATTGACACTTCGGCAGCATTCATTTCATCGTTTTGTGTTGAATGTACTTGCTGTCAGGTGGATGTGCTAGTAATAAGCATTGTTGCATGAGTAATCATTCAGGGGTGCTTATCTCAGTGAATTAAAAAACAAACAGGCCTGATTGTGTGACCTTTTTTCTGTTCATGCGCAAGGTGGAACTGTAAACTAGCTTATTGTTATGCGCAGTTGAGCATTTATTCTTATAGAAACTGCGCAATACAAATTCACAGTTATTATCATTGTTATTTTCCGGGCCACCAATTTTCAGATTTAAAGATTTTAGAGGCTCGAACAGACCACTAAAGAAAGAATGATATGGTGTCGATCTCTATCTATAATAAATTGTTACCGTGGCAACATTATTAATTAACCTTTCAGATAATGAATGAGCGCTTTGTATAAGAGTCTCTCTGTTATCATTACTTTTAGTGCAACAATTTTACAACTGATATTTGGACGTTTGCATGCATGATCTTTCTTTTAAAAGAAAACGTGACCAAACTGTCACTAACATCATTTGCATATAAATTGATTTTTGCCTTACGTGTCGTTTCATTTGTCTAGTGTTTTTTAGATGTATTATTACTACAGTAAACACCACAACAACAACTACAACAGTTTCTTATGCACTACAATTGTATAGAAATGACACCTTCCACTCAACGAGTTAGTCGGAATGCTCGAATTAAATTGATCATTTTTACAAGCACATATATCATAATCATGTTGTCTATCAGTCTATCGTTAATTAGTCAAGTGTTTAATGGGTCTTAATTATGAAGAGTAAACCAGACTTATAAGCTGTCGATCGAGTGGAAACTATGAAAGGAGAATATGTGATTTAATATGTGATTGCAAAAGAGATGCAGTTGCAATGAGTACATTGTATAACGGTTTGAGAGAGACAATAATGACAGCCTTTTACCGTTCATGAATTATGGGAGACCATTTTGAGCTTTGACGAAAATGAATGCAAAACGGCGAAACTGATTTTGCTGCCTCGTGCTCATCAGCTCTGCGACAGACGAATTTGAATTGCAATAATAAACAAGTCAGAAAGCACGAATTTGAAGGACAGTATTTCAAAATTGATCAAAAAAGACAAACAAACAAACAAACAAACAAACAAACAAATAAACGAAATTGAAACGAGCAGTCGCGCATTCATTCCAGAATCTCCGGGACGAAAACACATCATTAAAAATTGAATAAAATAACTATGAAAACCTAGTATTATAATAAACCACAACCATGAATGATCATGATAATCAGCTATGAAACAATTGTTTTTCCTTGATCTAGCTCAATAGCTCCCTGCATACTAGTAATCCAGCCATGTAGCTCCACGATCCATCTGAACAACAAAGTTTGCGCTTTTTCCTAAAAAGAGGCTCCTGCCTTTTGCACCCTACTTTGCCGGACAAGTAACTTGCTGTTGTCTGTTAGTTAGTTAGTTAGTTAGTCAGTTAGTCAGTCAGTCAATTAGTTAGTTAGTTAGTTAGTTAGTTAGTTCGTTCGTTCGTTCGTTCGTTCGTTCGTTCGTTCGTTTCTTTCGTTAGTTAGTTCGTTCGTTATAGTTAGTTAGTTTGTTTGTTTGTTTGTTTGTTTGTTTGTTTTCAATAAAACATAGGTAAAGAGGAACAAGGCGTGTAGCAACAAAAGGATTGTCTGCTGACATAATCATTACATCCGGTCAGAATTCAAAGTCGAGATAATTATGGTGTATTTTAAGAGTATCTTCTTTACAAACTGATATTCAGAGCGCTACTGTGGATGAACCATGCATATAGGAGCCACTATAGGGAAAGTAAAGTAAATTGTGAAAGAAGGATAGGCGATATTATATAATGCCGAGTGTGTGTAATCGAGAGATAATCTATAATGTATAACTTTGCGATTACTCATTTAATTCTAGAAAGAAACTTTGATACATTGTAACATCCTGCGGCGGAGATCAGAGGTCTCTAAGCAATTTTCATACGCTTTCTAATTCATTTGAGGTATGCGTCGTCTTATTATTGAATCTAATATTTACACTATCTATGATAGACACAGAAAAATCTCGTAACCATCAAAATGTTTGCATTGAAGGCTATTCTTCAGATTTCTCTGGCAGGAGTTATAGTTCCTGCTCAATTAATGCATAATCTATATGTTGTTGCTCTTTTAAAGGAAGAAGAGAAAGAAAAAAAAAGAAAAAAGAAAAATGGGGTCCTCATAATCTACATCTAAGTTAGAGAGAAAAGGGATTTGATGAGATCAGAAAAGATTCTTTGCCTCCGCAACCCTGATGCCTCCTTAAAATCAAAATTCACTCTATTTTTTCAATCTGTCTTCTCTCCCTCCCCCCACCATCTCCCACTCTCCCTCTCCCTCTCCCTCTTTGGTAAAAAAAAAAAAAATTGTCTTACTGTATATATACCTGGAAACAACCGGCTAATCGCAACTGATTGACAAATTGCCCTACATCGACGTAAATAAGCACTGAATTGATCAGTGTTTTAGTAGTAGCCATGATAAAAATCATGGGCGTACATACTCGAGCAGGATTCGAACCCACGACCTCCTGATCACGTGGGTTCGAATCCTGCTCGAGTATGTACGCCCATGATTTTTATCATGGCTACTACTAAAACACTGATCAATTCAGTGCTTATTTACGTCGATGTAGGGCAATTTGTCAATCAGTTGCAATGAAAACATCACGACGGAAGAACTTCATAAATTTGAATAACCGGCTAATCCTAACAATGCACGTTTGGAAGTTAGTGGAAGTGAAAAAAAGGAAACAATGATATTAGTATTTATGCACCTGATACTCAAGGTTACATTTTTTAGTTCATTCTTCTGTTTTTTTTTTCATTGTTTTGAACTTCATTTTGTTTTTTGTTTTTGTTGTTTTTGTTGTTGTTGTTGTTTTTTGGCTTGGTTTGGTTTGATTTGGTTTGGTTTGGTCAGGTTTGGTTTGGTTTGGTTTGGTTTGGTTTGGTTTGGTTTGGTTTGGTTTGGTTTGGTTTGGTTTGGTTTGGTTTGGTTTGGTTTGGTTTCCAAAATAATGGCTATTGGCGGATCTTCAAGTTTTGTCTCCTGTCCAGGCTACCAAACTTCCTGGTTTTCTTGAATGTCCCTGTGATTTAGGCCTGTAGATATAGGTTCACTGTGTGCAGATAAGGCATTCGTCATGAATACTGATGTCTAAATTTGACGATTATATCGAATGAGCTCATCGTGTTTGCAATGTCTCCTCCTCCCCTCTCATTCTCTCCCTTTCTTTCTGTCATTCGTTTCTTCCCCTCTCTTTATTTTTTTCTGTTCTTTCTCTTCCGCATTTAACTTAACTCACCTTTTTTTAACAAATCACAACAAAAGATTCAGAGAAAATTTATGTATGAAAAAAACAAATGATTGCCGCTTTTCCATGCCTCGTTCCCAACTTGACAAATACTAATTGATATAATGAAGAATGTTTTAAGTGGTATAAAGAAATAGGGGGAAATAGAAAGAAGAAGAGGGGCACTCCCTTTTTAAAATATGAACAGTCTAGACAGTATCTTTTGTTGACAGACTGGTTGGCAGACGGGTGAATCACCGACTAGTCGAGTTAAAAGAAGCAGCCTTTTCTCCCTCAAGATCAATTTATGGATTGTTGCTATACAATAATGTACTTCTTGGAATCCCGACTGATGATGTGACATATCAATATGACGTGTGTTCGTGATGCACAGTCATGATGATGACGGGAATCGTAATAAATGGTATTATCATGATGCATGAAAAATTCAATAATTGATTGTGAAATATCATCATCAAACCAGACATCGCCCATATGGTATTGATCGAGTCATTTTACTCATTTATTAGATTGGCTGGTTAGTTCCTTCGCTCTCTTGCTGGTCGTAATGTTGATCATTCACTCATTTATTATTTTATTAAATCACAGACTCGGTTGATGTCAGAGACAAGGCCTGTTTTTAATCGTTGTAAAACCAGTCCAGTCGGTGGCCCCATTAACAGATAGAGCAATTTAAAACATTTTCATTGACATCTCACTTGTAACGTAATAAGGAATATTTTTTTCAGCAGATTTAATGGCAAACATTTCAACTATAAAAAACGAGTTAACTCGTTTTTGCGACAAAACTCTAGTGCACTGACATTTTGTAACCTTGGGTAAGGACCAGTGCGCAATTTAGTATGTCTCAGAAACTATCATAGTAATCTCCTTTCTTGTTTGCTTGTTTATTTTTTAAGGAAAGTCGTTCCCCTGGAATTATGCAAAACAGAAAATACAACGAAACGAACTAGTGGAAAGGAAACTATAGCTAACGTCCGTGCAGACGCAAGATGGCGCTATTGCAAAATACATCGCCATAGTTTTCTAAACTCCTGAATGTAACACCAAGTTGCGATACAATGTTTACATTTACGAGGCGTGTGGGTTTTTGTTAATCGCGATTTAGCACAAAGGGGCAGTTGGGTGGACGTCACGCTGTTCTACAAAGGTGTCCACAATGACAACTTTGCAATGTCTAAATAAATCAAAATTATAAGCCACACAAAGTTAACTATCATTATAGTCATATTTGAAATGCGTTGTTCATGGTTGCCACATGCATGGAAAAAAAAAACCCAACCAAACACAGAGCGAACAAAACAAAACAAAACAAAATGCTTATCAAGACAACAGAAAACAAAAGAAAATTCAAGCACATCCCCAATATTACAAAAAAAAAAATACTATATGTGAAGAGTTTGTTCGCAAAAACCGATAAGTCCATTTTTGAAGATTTTGAAGTACGGTCTCTGTCATAAAGTACAAAATAATACCTTTTAAATGACATTGGTCACTACATAAAGGTACATTTTTGAAGTTATGGTCAAAAGAAGCAAAAATTTTCTTATTATTCTCTTTATTTTTCTTAACCTTTAATCGCACATAATTCCATTTGGCATGATGAACTTATCGGTTTTTGCAAACAAACTCTTCATGTGTTGTATGACATGGAAAAGGAATGACCATACATTTTCTCCTCTTCTGTACAAGACCCATAGGCCCAAATTCATGAAGGTGGTACAATCTTGTCCATTGTTTAAACCATGGACAAGATTGTACCACCTTTGTGAATTCGGGCAATACTATTTCACATAAATGATATAATGATATAGTTAGACCAGACTGACAGTTTATGACTACTTTGAATGCAAAAAGAGATTGTTACACCATTTTCAATTGTTTAATGGTCACCATTAAATTCAGAAAAAGAACTTTTAAATGATTCTGCACTTGTTAGAAAAGGAATGTTTTGTTGAAAATATTCAAAATTACCACATTATATTTTCATTGATTTCTTTTGTTTTTCAGAAGTTTTGATTTCAAGTATCTCAAATTGATAGAAATGATTACACATGTAGCTGTTTTTTGTTTGTTTGTTTTTGTTTTTTGCAATTAAAGCCTTAAAGGGACTGTACAGTACTGGTTGAGGTGGGGATTCATGTTTTGAACATTCCTAAGTGAGATAATGAGAAACCTCTTATGAAATATGAAAGAGCATGTAATTCAAAGAAGGATTCAACGTTTATTTGATGAAAATTGGTTTTCAAATGGCCGAGATATCAAAAAAAGTTATAATAATAAAAGGCGACAGGCCACGCCTTTTATTAGGATCTCTTTGTTTCACGTTGTTTTTGGATACCTCAGCCATTTCAAAACCGATTTTCATCGAATAAACTTTTATTGATACCCCTTAGAATTGCATGCTCTTTGACATCTCATAGAGTGGTTTCTGAATATCTTGCAAAACATTAAAGGACAAGTTCACCTTCATAAACATAAGGATTGAGAGAATGCAACAATATTAGTAGAACACATCAGCGAAAGTTTGAGGAAAATTGGACAATCGGTGCAAAAGTTATGAATTTTTAAAATTTTTGTGTTGGAACCGCTGGATGAGGAGACTACTACAGCTTGTGAGTCATATGCGTACAACAGTATAAAGAAAATGTAAAGAAAATTCAACATATTTTCACTTTTTTCGCATAATAGAAGAGCACTTGACTTGACTCTTTCTAAAGGCAGGGGGAATAATATTACCCATAACATTTGTCGGTAACGAGTCGGGGGAATGTGTACTTTTTTCAAAAGATGTAATTTTGTGAAATTCTCTTTATATTTTCCTTATATTGTTGTACGCATGTGACATCTAAGTTATTCACACACTGCAGTAGTCTTCTTATCCAGCGGTTACTGCACAAAAACTTCAAAAATTCATAACTTTTGAACGGATAGTCCAATTTTCCTCAAACTTTCAATGACATGTTCTACTAATATTGCTACATTCTCTCCATCCTTATGTTTATGAAGGTGAACTTGTCCTTTAAAAGCTAAATCCTCACCTCAACCAGAACTGTACACATTCTTTAACCTGTTGAGGGTGAGTCCTGAGTATACTCGGGCAAGTGTCTATGGGAAATGTGTGTTGTAGCAAAATCAAACCATCCTCAACATGTTAAAAATTTGCACATGTACATGTACATTATATTACACACAAAAGACCACAGCACACTGAAGTCTCTGTTTCAAGTCTGGTTTATTCAATCTTGCATCAATCTTTGTGACAGCAGCAGCAGCACTCGACAGAGAACACACAAGAGCACATGGCACCAATCGTACAAAACTGATGCTTCCACATCGTAAGGAGGCTCGATCAGTAAAGACACTGATCTCTAAAGTAAAATATCTGGATATCTCAGTTGTTCATCCACACTGTACAAACTACCCAAGTTAAATGTTACCATGCAAACTCTTATGTAGTCTACTACCTGGACTTTCTTCATCCTGCCATATAGAAATAATGGCTATCAGAGAGCATACCAATATCTTGTCATTGATTGCATTGTAAGTTTTTGTTTTTGTTTTTTTGTTTTTTTAGGCAGCAGTTAGTAGACTTCTTGTGATGTATGGACTTGTCGCGAATAAAAGGCTTCGAGCTACTGCCACTGAGGGTGCAGATTAGGAGGAAATGAAAAAAAAAAGAGAAAGAGTCCCAAATCGAGACTAACTCTTATGCAGACTAGCACTCAAATTTCAGCAGAGATTGTCTTCAAGATCATGTAATTGTGATGTTGAGAGCTCCGTACACAAGTGTATGGCAATATGCATGGTAAGATTAGTTTGCAGACACAAACCCTTGTTGGTCATAAAGGAGTCTGCTCCAAGACTACTACTACATGTACATGTACCACTGGCATTGTCCCCTAGGCCCTGTACTGCAGCCTCTCCTTGTTAAGAGCACCTACAGTGGAGGGAGTATCAAAGAGATGCTTTGGCACAGACTCCTCATTTAGGACCAACAAGGGTTTGTGCCTGCAAACTATAGTAAGATGGCGGCACTGTGCCTTCAAAGTGACTGGCCAATGAGACATCCAGATATTTCCTGTAGAGATCAATGAGTAAAGATGACAATGTGACCCTTGACCTCCCCTATCCAAGACATAATAACTCACTGGCTGATTCCACCTGTGGCTCTCTACTGCACTTTGAGTGGGTGCGTTCTTACAACATGACATCGCTGCATCTGGAATATCATACAAAAGTCCTATACTAATAAACACTATTTGAGCAATAAATTAATCAGTTTCTCTGCTGGCAACTCGGATACGTACATGACTATTTACACACAAGAGGCCAATTGACATGTTGAGATGTGTCATAAAGATGTCGCAGGATCAGCGCAGTTTTGGTAAACCTTCAATTCAAAGTGACTCCTGAGCAACACACAAACCTTCACCCGAGCATGAAAAAAAAAAATAACATTGAAAAGTTCCCCGAAACAAAATGAATATCTGCCACATGTTACTCGGTCCATTTTGCAGATCATATGAACTATTAATACACAGAATAGAAAAAAAACCCCACAAAAAACACAGAGAAGTTATGCATATTTATAAACCACCGCTAACAAGGATTGTAAGCAGTTCAAATTGATAATTCAGTGACTTATAATTCAAGCATGATTGAAAAATAGTAATCATGAGATATTGATACGTGTAGTGATTGTGGCCCATTGGTATTTGGCATCTAACCATGTCAGTTTGGGCTGCTCCAAACTAAAGCTGATTTATCTGTATAAAATACATTAGAAGGTCCATAAGCAAACAAATAAACAATTACTTCAACAATTCACCAGCTCAGGTCAGCCTGCTGGCCAACAAAAATTACCAATAATTTAGAAGCTAAAAATGAAAAAAAAAAACTTTAGTTTTAACACCACCAGAGGTTGAATTTTTGTACAGTACCTGGCTTGATAAAATCTTTGCAAATACGCTGTAACACAGGATCTGTAGAAGGTCTTAAAAAAAAGAATACAAAAGGACATGAAGCATACAAGATCCAACTACATTGAGCTCATTCATATTTGCGGGACAAGGCACTATCTACAACTCGTATCTGTTCAATGAACAAGAAACAGGAAAACGGGACATGTACCTAACCTTTAGCAATACACTGTATCAAAGTTTTCACATCAAATGAGAAAGGCACTAGACATTGCATTCAAAGTGTCGATCTTTGACTTTCTTTTCCAGTAAGCCAGTAATAACTCTGCATACTCAATTTTCGTCAAATTGACCTCACTGTGGGACACTTGGCTCAGTAAAAACTCTGATCCAAGTCCTGGCAATGGCTTGAATCACGATACAAATCTCAGAAAAGTTGTGAGTCATAGTTTTTCAGCATCTCTCCAATTCTGACTCTATGATCAGGAGGCTGACTCCAAACACATAGCGGTACAGGATTATTGTAAAGCTACAAAAATTGTAAGTTCAGAGACAGAAGGGCATTAAACTGCACAGACTCTAAGAAACAACAAGCGACCTTCCAAATCTGAGCTGACAATCAATATTATTGTGTATTATGGTGTGTCACAATTGTAGTAAAAAGAATCTTAAATCGAACATACGAAATGGAAAACACATGGCTTCGAGTGGGAGAAAGAAAATATGGTGACAATATCAAACGTGAAACGTATACAACATGGTGTCCACTTATGGGAGACATGGGCCCCGTTTTAACAAAAGATATAATCGATTAAACATTTTCTTACCACACAGGCTGCCGTAGACTTGTGATAGAAATCAACTTTATAATCAATTATAACTCTTCATAAAACAGGGCCCTGGTCACTCTGAGTTTAATACACACGCAAGCCGACTGGATGGGAAATCTCTACACAGTGGTCAAACCAAATACCAAATGCTCTCAACAGAATTAAATGTTATGGTCTCTGCAAAAGGTTTTATTGTCACATTCAGGCATCCAACTGGTAATTGTTGATTCCACATCTCTGTTTAGTAAAGTTGTATTTCAAAGGAGGCATATTATAGTGTATGTAATGCACTAAACATTTTCAGAAGCTAAGGCAATAACATACAAAATATATTATGAATGTGACATCTAAACAAATCAAATACATAAAAAAACCATTATGCACGCTCTATGCATATGAGCACCTTGATCAATAAAACAATCAATCACAATGCCATTATCTTTGGATAGTAAAAATCTAACCCTAATAATTCCTACTCATGGAATGATTAGACCAATGAAAGAGGCATAGTATGCTAATACCCACTCTACGCATCAAATTAGCATACAATATAAGAAGCGAGAAGTGTGATGAGTTCATGCTCCGTATACACTGTAGGTGGCAGGAATTGATAAGTTTTTGCGAGTTGAGGCAAAAATCTATCACTTACAGCTAATATCATTCTCATAGTGACTTTCATATACAAGAAACATATTTGCACACTATAACTCTTGAAATGAGCTACAAATTATGTTGGTGAGGTAAAGTGAGAATACACAGATACATGTATATCTGCGATACCACCACATACAGGTTTCAATTGAAAACTCCCACAAATATTCCATGCCATGTCAGACAATGGGATGGTATAGTATTGGTGGAGATGAGGATTGGGCTTCTAGCTTTTTGCGAGATACCAAGAAACCACTTCTGAAATAGTACAGAGCATACCATTTTAAGAGGAATTCAAAGTTTATTAGATGAAAATCACTTTTGGAATGGCTGAGACATCTAAAAACAAAGTAAAGCAAAGTGATCCCAATAAACGGTGGGTCCCACCTTTAATTACAAATGCTCTGTTCTGGGTATCTCAGCAATTTTAAAACCAATTTTCGTCAAACATTGAATCCCTCTTGGAATTACATGCTCTTTCATATTTCATGAGAGGTTTTTCATTACCTGTGATGCGAGGTCACATTTCCGCCGAGCACTGCACCTTGCATGAAATAACATGACGTGGAAGACATTCTGTCATGATATTTACAACAAAAGTAGTCGCATAGTTTGTGACTAAAGACATCGTTAGAAATGTGTACACTGACATAGCACACAGAAATCTATTAAACACAAAGAATACTTCATACATCTGCTGTCCAACATGAAGCTTAACCCTAAAAAGACTGGGGTATTTTGGTAGCTCGAAAGACTGGGGGGGGGGGGGGGGGGAGGGGGCTAAAGGGCCCCCCCTTAAGATCTCAGCCGTGGATCGCGCGATCGCCACGGAAATTTGCACAATGGTAATGTGCGATGTAATCTACAAGATTGTATATTTAAAATTTACAAAATTGTCTTCTTTTATTTTATTTTGATTAATTATGCTAATTTATGCAAGAAATCATACTCTTTGATCTAAATCAGTAAATAAAGCTCGAAAAGTGCTCATTTTTGGTCTAATTATTCTTTGTGGCATTCTTAGCAAATGCACTTGAAAAAAAAATTGGTATCAAAATTAATTTCTTATTTATTTTATTGTTTTATGAATTTCTTATGTATTTCTTTGTTTTTTCGACCTTTTGTTTTTCTTGTTTTTTTGAACAAAATTTGTGGCAGACACTCTTTGAAGCATAATACTCCTAAAACAAATTAATTTTAGCCATTGAGAGTAAAAATAAGCATATTTATATGAACCATGTGAAAAAACTCAATTTCTATTGACTTTGTACACAAAATCACATTTTTTAGCCATTTTCGGCCTCACGTGCATGTACAAAAAGTTATGTAACTTCAGAACCATACCCCCGGGCGTCACAAATTTGGTGTCAAAATGTGCGGGAAACTCGAAAGAAAAAAGTCATAGAGCATCGCGGCGAGAGCATTGCGCGTTGCAGAGTAATCACGCGAAATGTCGAGGGGGGGCCTTTTAGGCCCCCCCCCAGTCTTTTTAAGGTTAAAAGATGCTTGTATTTACACAGAGAAAAAGGGCAATCTGTTTGTACTGTATACGCAGATATCGTTTCAATGGTGCTAAAAAGTTTATGTATATGGAGCCCTATTAAATGCAAAACTGTGTCTCATAAAGAACCAGTCAACATTTGCATTTTGTAACGTCGCACACCAACCAAAATGCTTAACTCTTTATGTGCCATGGTGGAAACCCCTGTGCGCCACATTATTCTGAGACACCAACGTAGTCATGCTTTGAGAAAACATTCTGTTATTCAAGTCTATGTTACTTCTATAGGTTTCTGTTAAGCTGGACATGCAGTGAGTAAAGTTGTAGAGAAAATGCCAAGCTTTGGTTTGATGTAAATTGTATGACGAATCAATGATTGTTTTTCTCTGAAATGACCAGCAGCTACATTACTGTAAAGGCATGACTTTTGCCCACAAAACAAAGACAGAAACTTAGAATTTACACGCAAATCTGTCAGGGAACACCGTTCTATAGTCAATCACCATATAAAATGCAAGCTATATGGGAGATGAACGGAAGTTTGAGAAAAGCTTTCATTGTACTGCGGCATTTGGTGATTTATTGATCGGTTTGGGAGGGTTTGCGGGTTTCAGCAGAATATGCGAAGATGGCACGCTGTCGACTGAGTCGGACGTGTGAACGTGGCACATAAAAAGTTAATAGCTATACAGACATTGAAGTGGTCAGCGCAGGTCTGTGTGTGAGGGTGATTCAGAAATGAAAAAACATATCAAAACTCAATAATAATCTCTGGAGTTTTGATCCAGATTACAATTTTCATGTGGATAAGAGTTAGCATGGGGAGGGATGCCTTACAAGAAAATGTTAAAATGTACAACTGTCCAGATCAAGCGGAGAGTCAATGGACGGCTGACTTGTAGCAAAATCATACACTTTTGACCCATCTGTGTATCCTACAAGGAGTAAGTGAATAAGACAGACTTCTATTGATGCATTATATATCCCCCTTTACCGTTTGAGGGGTTTGATAAAAACAAATAACACACAATATCTTTACACATACTATTAAGAATATTGGCAATAATTTGAGAACACAAACCATTGAAGTGGCATTCATTCAAGAACAGGCTGGTAACGCGTTTCCACCTTTTGTCCACTATTTGCGTACACAGTAGGACAAATACGAAAAATAAATATTGTAAGAATATTACTACCTACAATGACATGTCATGTCAGTTGAGAATGAAATACATCTGTTTTTCGGATGAAGTGGAAAATATACTTTTCTTAATGTACAAGTTAAGTATGTATCACCTTATTGCACACAATCAAACGCTCAATAATCCCTCATTATATCTTATGCATCTACAAGTATAATGCAGTAAATATACAAAAATTGTCATGGAATGGCATACTGATAAGTCATTCGGTCCAACGATCAAATTTCTTATGTCATGTTTTATGTACTACAAAACTGTCAAGACTGAGTAGTCAAGTTAATGAGTTTACACAGGAAATCTACCGTACATCAATTTACTTTATGAAGTATCCCATGAAGCTTGTTGAACCAACATGATTCACGAAAAAAGGGTCATCGACATCCATGAAGAGCTATGGTCTCAGAATTTACACAACTCAATGACCTTCGGTCCCTGAGACCAGAAAATGTCAAGAATTGGCACCTAATACCTGCAGTACTGTATAAGCTGTTATTTTTGTGAGGGTTTAATTTTCATGAATTTCGCAAATCACTGTTGGACCACGAAAATGTTGCCATGCGCTGGTTTGACAGTACACTTACGATAGCCTCTTATCAATTTGCGAAAAACAACATCTTACGTTAATGTCTCTGATATCCTCAGTCCCAAAAATATCTGTACGCAAAAATAAAAGCTTATACAGTATACAGTTTGCTCACAGCTAATGATTCAGAGAGGCTACTAATAGTGAAAGGCCCTTTAACGAACATTGACCGAACTGTCCATACAAAAATTGTACGAAGGGAGCAATAAAAACCACCAATTCTGAATCTGTTTCCTTGAGTCCCTTTTCTGTCTTGTTGAAGTCTAGATTAAGTTTAATCTTTTCTGCATCTCAAGTTAGACAGTTTTGATCTACAAAAAAAAAACAAGAAAAACACCTGACCCGCAATTATGCTGTTTCAGAAGCTCATTAAATGCAAAGTTAAAAGTAAACAACACAGGGAGAAGGCTGAACTAATTCGTGAAGGGTGGCTAAATCTGCATGGGGCAACCACAGAACAGCCTGGTGTCTAGAGATGCGTTGCGCTGGAGGAGAAAAAACTTGGTCCCGCTTGCTTTGTCGAGGGAGGAGGAGGGGGAGACGGTTACTGCGGAAACAGTTCATCCACATTTCTACTGATGAAGTAGGCAGACGTTAATGAGACGAGCAGGATGATCATTCCTACGGAAAAGATGACGGTCTGTGGAGAGAGAGAACCCAAAAGATGAAGGCAGGTTTAATAAGAGTTAAAGATTTAGAAATGGACACTCAGGAACATCTGCCCCTGCAGTATGAATATTACAAGAAGTGCACATAATGGTGAATGATAAATCACAAATGTACACATTTCCATCATTAGAATCTTAATCGCTAATAATCAATAAAACTATGCATATTCATACTCTGGTGATCTTTTCAGAATCACTTTTTGAGAGGCTTGTTGAAGCCATATGAATTTCCTTCAAAAAAAAAAAAAAATCCCAATCTTGCATATTTGTTCACAATACCATAAAATGAAGCTTTAGCAGAGTGACCAGACTGTCTTTCAATCGCCGCATACTCCATGATTTTGGCAAGGTGACGATGTCAACAAAGAAAGTGTAAAAGTCATATGTTGCACATACAGAAAGTTCAAGCCAGACAGACAGGATGAATACGAAGAGAAATAGGGAGAGTGAGGTAGCATTGACAGCAAATAAGTTGTGTTGACAAAATGCACAGTGGCAAAACTCTTGACAAAAAGGAGAATGTGTCGGGGGAAGGGAGTGAATTTACCAACTCTTAACCAAGCTGAAAGGAATACGATTGAGGAACTAAAAGAGAATATAAGAGTGAGAAAGCATAGGGCACAGGAGTGTGAGAAACAATGTCACAGTAGAGGGAAAAATGAGAGTATACTACACATGAAAGAGAACAAAAAAATTATAGCCTGACACAGAAGGAAAATAGTATGCAAATAATGCACGGGTGAGAGTGTGTTAGTGGAGATGCAGCGCACTTGAGGGTATTTACAATGGTGTATCATGCACGAGGAACAGCCGAGTGCACATTGCACAACATAGTGAATTCCCGAGAGTGAGGTGCATCTCCACTAATGTCCCGAGCTTAAAACCTGTGCATTATTTGTTTTATAAAAGGGTTCTATGAACCACTTCTTTTTCAAATTTTACCATTATGGGAAAATACCAATCAGCTACAATGGATATCGTACATGTAGAACTTGGTTTTGAAAGAGCCAAGATGTCTGAGAATGTCTGAAATGTTCCAAACACACTGGCACTGAACGCGAACTTGCCTATGGTATTGTGGTTGAGGGCGCACTAAAACTGCTAAAGTATGCAATGATGCAATTACGGCAAGATACAGTCACACAGTGTCTCTGAGCGGTCATTAGTACGTGGTCAATAGTAAAAACGTATGTCCGCTGGGCGTGTTAGGAAAAATGGAAGGTTTATTGACACTTGGTTTACTATCAAATGGTCTACTTTCTAGTTCGTCTAACACCACTACTGCTAAACTCATTTGGTCTACTATCAATTTTGTCTAATGCCCGTTTGTTCTAATCCTTATTTGGTCTAATACCCAGTTTGGCTAGTTATCGTTTCGTCTACTGACCAGATGGTCTTCTTGAAATTTTGTCTCCTAGGATTTTTTTCCCCACCTTGTCTAATGAAATGCGGGTATTTGATGAAATGGGCATAGCCCATCTGGAAGTAGACCAACTGGTAATGGGGCTAAGTGGCAATTGGACTAAATGGTAAATAGATGAACTGGTTGTAGACCCAACGGGATTAGACCATGTGGGCTGAGACTAAATGGCTATTAGACGAAGTGGGAGAAGACCAAGTGATAGATCACCAAATGAAAGACTGGTCATGTGATTGCTCTCAGCCGATCATTTGATAAGGGCCATATAACCATTTTATAATTTACACTAAAATACATAGTTATAGGGGTTGGAGTGGAGATCATAAAAGGCACAAGAAGTGAAAAGACATTTGGTGTATGGACAGACAGACATTAACATGTACAATAACCTCACTCATGTACATTACAAGTATTAACCACTGTCAGCTGTACCTCTTGACTTCTACTCGGCTTTAAGAAGATTCGGACGTAATACTTTGACCACTGCGATTCCGTCCAGGTGGAGTATTTCGTTGATCCCCAGTCGGGGTTATCTGGGTCAAAGGCCGGCGAAAGCGCTACGGAGTGCTGCATGGTGCTCTTCACGCAGACTCCGTACGAGCCGTTGTGGTTTGGACCCACGACAAACTCCATATTGAAGATCTAACGCAGAAAAAGAACAAAACATAAACAAACAAACACCCATAAGGCTACAGATTTCACAGCACATTTCAAATCACTGCCAAATGAGCTGAAAATGGAGAACCAAATTTTAGTCAAAAATCGTTGAAACAGGGTCTGACGCAATACAGTGACAGAAAAGCCCTCAATACACACATCTAACCACTGGCAAACTCCCCCTTCCCTCCCCCCTCCCCCCTCCCCCCTTCACCCAAAAAACAATTTCACTCCTGTTTATGCTTTCCAATGTCACCCATACACTCTTTTATCGGTGACGTAACATTTGCTGCTCTGGCAACTGATCCGGTCTTAATATCTCCAAGGACTCAGGGTTAGGGCTGTGATAGGTTTTTAGGTTTATTTTGACGTGAGGATTAGGATAAGGGTTAGGGTGATGTTTGTGATTCGAATTTCTATTTGTCTTAGCATGCAAATACATTGTGTATTCAATGGGAGCAATCGTCGCTGGAGCAAATGTCATGGAACCCTTGAAGCACAGGAATGTGAATCTGCCCTTCTTTGTGTTATTTTTCCTGAAACTTGTAATTGTTTAGTACGAACTATATTTTGTAAACTTTCTTGGGATGAGACACCGATACGTGTTTGGTCTTTGTTCGCCCCACACATTTGATATCATTCTGTTTTCTCAATACACTGTATAATCTGCTTTAAATATGTTGTTAGTTTTACATCCCATCAATAACTACTGCTGTACCAGTTTTTAAATCTTTATCTCTTTTAATGAATTGTGAAATAAATGAACTTGAACTAGAAGATTCATAAACAAGAAGATTCGCTCCCTAAGAAAACATCAAAAATTAGAAACCGTCATTGTCGACTGAAGAAACCATATAGTCAGGATTACTTTGGATGTTGACCTAAGTGACTTCTTGCAGCTTTGTGGTGCTAAATCACATGCATCAACCCCCCCCCCCCCCCCATCACTACAATGCCTCCCCCCCCCCCTCCCCCACCCTCAAACTCATCTGATTGGAGAAAAGTTGTCCCAAGTCTGCTTGCTCACCGCATCATTTTCAGCAGTTTTGCACTCCGTCTTCGACTCTTCCTCCGTCATCGGCTGGTGGTCCCCTGTGTAATACGCTAGGAGCTGGCCGACTAGATGAGTGATTGGCGAAAGTGCCTGGCCGTAGACACTCACGTAAAAGTTGTACGGCTTGTTTGACAAAACTGAGGAGGAAGTGAAACAATCCGTCATGACATTAAACATACATAAGACATGCCAATTCCGACGATTTTTCACCCACACACTTTGGGCATACTTTGTATTTGTCTTTGCTTATTCAATTCCAAACAGTTTACGATAATGTGGATTCAATGATCCACACTCGGATGATTAAAAATGTCCGAGTCCCACAAAATGGTTACTATGTCGCAACATGGATTGGGAGGATTATGTAATCCTTATTCCTTTGGTCTCATTTGGAAACATTTGTGCTGATAGATATGAAAAAAAAAAAAACAAATAAAAAAGCCAATGAGGTGGAAGTGAAGACAGGCATTGAAGTAGAGTATTCATCCGTTGAGGATGCTTTGATTTTGCTACAACACATATTTCCCATAGACACCTGCACGAGTATACTCTGGACTCGTCCTCAACGGGCTTAAAGAATTGACATTACAATGCCTAAAAAATACTTGTTTGTCTACGAAACTCACGTTTTGCATTGCTGGGTGTTGTTACAGCCCGCAGTCTACTACAGTTTGGCTTCTGGATGAAGCAGAACAAAAGGTCATTCACCTGTAAGGAAGGGGGGGGGGGGAATTACACGAAGAAAAGACAGCATAAATAAATGACAACTTAATCCGACAGAAGTCACGCAGAGGTTTTAGGAAGAAAGAAAGAGAATTGAAAAACAAATTGCCATCCATCGATGTCTCATCAAATTGTCCTTGTTATGTCTATGAAGGGCAATACTCAATCAGTAACAAACATGAAAATATCACATCTGGAAAGTTGTTCAAGCGACAATTTTATTTTATCAATTTCATTTTTCTCCCGAGAAAAATGTTCTTCAGACCTGCTTCTGGTATATGCATAGAGTAATATGTGTTTCCATGTCCTCCTCAGTGGGACGGTTCTATCTGTACCCAAATATTTGAGAAAAATGAAAACTAGGGCAATCTTGAGTACAAACTTCAAACTTTTACACTTCATATTTCTTGACGTTTGATTTTTTGCCCAAATTTTCTCTGATCTTCTCTAAATTTCCTGTTTCCATACAAAGTAACATGATGTCATGATGAAATTACCCTCTGATGAATGGAGTCCGGTCGAACAGAACACAACGTTCATCAATATTGGCTAGACAGCAGGAGTACAAAGTTTTGCATGTCTTCACGAAGCTTCTGCTATTCCACTCAAACCACTTTTGCAATTTCACATTCCAAAAGGTCATTTGAGTAGTTCCGTTTAAAGACACTGTTTACCATTGGGAGCAGCGATTTAAAAGATAATACAGTTATATCATATTTCAGGCATATGTGCAGGAGAGTTGTATCATAAAACATTCTACCATATAAAAATTTCAGAATAAAGTCTAAAATATAAGAAGATATCAGTATTTTTCTCAATAAACCATAACTGTACACAGTTCATATTAGAAACAATACTAATAAAACTATTGTTCACATTTTGTATATTGGACAATACTTAACCATGGTTATACTGATCAACATTTTTACATTGGTTGTTTCTATTCCTATTCAACTAACATGTTAGAACTATTTTGAAGCACTACAGCTGGGTTTCTGCTTCATCTGCAAATAGTAAAGAGTGCCTTTAGCTCTACGAGCACGCTTTGCAGTAACTTACCAGTTCTGCCTCTGCAGTAATGTTTTCTGTATCTGTAGCTGACGGCCTGGCAAGGCGGTACAGCGTCCTTGCCAATGTGGTTGCCACATCTGCCAGTTGCTGCAACACGAACACACAAGATAATACAAACAAAATTTTAAAAGACAAAAACAAAAACACTGCCATTTTCATTTTCTAACACTTTTCCTTTCCAAATTATTATCATTTTTCCTTCATATTCTATATTCCTGGCAAAAGTTTTCAAATGGACAGACAAGAACTGCAAAGAAGTAACTCTGCGTGACTGAAGGAAAAATCTTGAAAATGTGCGACAAAACAAACAACTGGAAGAGTACACCTTGAAGTTTCACACCAGCATCGTGTCACAGCTTTGAATTATCACATAAACAATTTAAAGGGATCGTATAGTTTTAGTTGAGGCTTAACTTCAGGTTTCAAACATTTTGGGGGTGAGATATTGAGAAACCTCAATATGAAATATGAAAGGGCGTATTAATATCAAGAGGGATTCAACGTTCAGTTGATGAGAATTGGTTTTGAAATGGTCAAGATATAAAAAAAACACCAAAGTAGTCATCAGTTTTATTCATTTTGATTTCCTTAAAGAATTGCATGCCCTTCCATATTACATAGGTAGTTTCTCATTATTGCACCAAAAAAAGAAGAAGAAAAAACAAGGAAAAGTAGAAATTACGCGGTGCGTAATATATGTCCCCGCCGGAAGTAGCATTTTGTAACAAAATGTACAATACAGGTCTAAAAAATCAAGGTCAAAGGTCAAAGAAGTCAAAGGTCAAAATTCTGTGTAGAAGTTTTGAAGCCCTCACCTAGTGCCATCACATAAAGCAAACGGAATCGAAATCGGGTTAGAAATGGCGAAGGAGTAGCATTTTGTAGCAAAATGTACAATATAGGTCAAAAAATCAAGGTCAAAGGTCAAAGAAGTCAAAGGTCAAAATTCTGTGTAGAAGTTTTGAAGCCCTCACCTAGTGCCATCACATAAAGCAAACGGAATCGAAATCGGGTTAGAAATGGCGAAGGAGTAGCATTTTGTAGCCAAATGTACAATACAGGTCAAAAATCAAGGTCAAAGGTCAAAGAAGTCAAAGGTCAATATTCTGTGTAGAAGTTTTGAAGCCCTCACCTAGTGCCATCACATAAAGCAAACGGAATCGAAATCGGGTTAGAAATGGCGAAGGAGTAGCATTTTGTAGCAAAATGTACAATATAGGTCAAAGGTCAAGGTCAAAGGTCAAAGGTCAAGGTCAAAGGTCAAAGAAGTCAAAGGTCAAAATTCTGTGTAGAAGTTTTGAAGCCCTCACCTAGTGCCATCACATAAAGCAAACAGAATCGAAATCGGGTTAGAAATGGCGAAGGAGTAGCATTTTGTAGCCAAATGTACAATACAGGTCAAAAATCAAGGTCAAAGGTCAAAGAAGTCAAAGGTCAAAATTCTGTGTAGAAGTTTTGAAGCCCTCACCTAGTGCCATCACATAAAGCAAACGGAATCGAAATCGGGTTAGAAATGGCGAAGGAGTAGCATTTTGTAGCAAAATGTACAATATAGGTCAAAGGTCAAGGTCAAAGGTCACAACTGAAATTCTGTGTAGAAGTTTCAAAGCTCCCATGTAGTGCTATCATATAAAGCAAACAGAATCAAACTTGGCTCATAAATGACAGAGAAGTAGCAAATTGAAGATTTTGATCACACACGGACGCACACACGGACGCACACACGGACGGACGGACGGACACACGGACACACACACGTACGGAGCCCGTTTCATAGTCCCAAAAAAGCCCCATTTCAACCAAAACTATACCATCCCTAGATGGACCATCCCTTTTGCATTCCTTCCCAAACAGCACAAAGAAAAGTAGAAATTACGCGGTGCGTAATATATGTCCCCGCCGGAAGTAGCATTTAGTAGCAAAATGTACAATATAGGTAAAAAGATCAAGGTCAAAGGTCAAAGAAGTCAAAGGTCAAAATTCTATGTAGAAGAAACCCTCACCTAGTTCACATGAAATCGAAATCCGAAGGAGTCATTTTGTAGCCAATGTACTAGGTGTCAAAGAAGTCAAATCACATGAAAAGTGCCATCACATAAAGCAAATGGAATCGAAATCGGGTTAGAAATGGCGAAGGAGTAGCATTTGATAGCAAAATGTACAATACAGGTCAAAAATCAAGGTCAGAGGTCAAAGAAGTCAAAGGTCAAAATTCTGTGTACAAGTTTTGAAGCCCTCACCTAGTGCCATCACTTAAAGCAAACGGAACTGAAATCGGGTTACAAATGGCGAAGGAGTAGCATTTTGTAGCAAAATGTACAATATAGGTCAAAAATCAAGGTCAAAGGTCAAAGAAGTCAAAGGTCAAAATTCTGTGTCGCAGTTTTGAAGCCCTAAGCTAGTGCCATCACATAAAGCAAACAGAATCGAAATCGGGTTACAAATGGCAAAGGAGTAGCATTTTGTAGGCAATGTACAATATAGGTCAAAAATCAAGGTCAAAGGTCAAAGAAGTAAAAGGTCAAAATTCTGTGTAGAAGTTTTGAAGCCCTCACCTAGTGCCATCATATAAAGCAAACGGAATCAAAATCGGGTTAGAAATGGCGAAGGAGTAGCATTTTGAAGCAAAGTGTACAATATAGGTCAAAGGTCAAGGTCAAAGGTCACAACTGAAATTCTGTGTACAAATTTCAAAGCTCCCATGTAGTGCTATCATATAAAGCAAACAGAATCAAAATCGGGTTAGAAATGGCGAAGGAGTGGCATTTTGAACATTTTGATCACACACGGACGCACAGACGGACGGACGGACAGACAGACGGACGGACACACAGACACACACACGTTCGGAGCCCGTTTCATAGTCCCCTGCTCGAACTCGTTCGGCGGGGACAATAAAACATGATATATTCCACCAGAATGAGAAGACCATTGTAAAGCTATAACATTTCTGTGACATTTGAATGTTGTCAGCCGTTAAAATTCAAATAAGGCACCAAACGCTCACAGTAACATATTTTGTGTACTAGGCACAGCTGCATATATTAATCCTCCTGTGGTTGTAATATGATACTTGTACTTCGAACAAAAGATATGTATAAAGCTGTCAGAAAAGAAGAATTCACTAGCTTCTCTTACTTTGTTATCGATGGCAAATAACAACACAACACTTACATGAACTACATGTGCAACTAAGTGCATCACACAGGTTTGTAAAACTAGACTAGTAGTTTAGATTTATAATTTTTTCGAAAAGTAGTATGAAAAAAATCATTCAAATCTTAATGGTCAATTTAACTAAGCAAATAAAGACCCTCTTGAGTTCAAAATTAACAGGAGGTTTCCAAATAGTGTTTTCTTCAATACTTAAGTGTTCTCATCAATTTTTCAAAAATTTGCATGCAAAAGGGATTGGCTGTCTAAAACAAATTCATGCCTGGCTTGGATCTACTACAAAAGACACAGAAACACTGGGTCTGCTGAATCAGATATGGGATAAAACTTACCTCTGCTACAGGGAAAATGGGCAGCTCATCTGTGTCATTGTAGTTTGTGTAGTTTAGACCAAAGACCTCTGGTAAATCCAGCCTACTGTTGTAATATCTGCAGGATATAGAAAACAACAACTTTATCAATTTTGATCGATTGCACTTCCCGCAACTGCTAACAAAGCAAAGATGTCTAGTAGATCTAGCCAGCAATTAAGAAAAAGAAGTACAACTCATGTACTAGAGAATGTCACCACAGTGTGGAGACTGCTGTACTTAGAATTCAGAATGATCTCCTTCAAGCTATGAATGTTGGGAAAATATCTCTCCTGGTCCTTTTGGACATGTCTGCAGCCTTTGATACTGTAGATCATGGAGTTCTTCTTACTCGCTTGGAAAGCCTCTTTGGTGTAACTGAAATTGCGCTTCACTGGTTCCGTTCTTATCTCACTCAGAGAACACACTTTGTGAGCATGGATGGTGCTAGCTCTGACAGATTGCCTTTGCAATATGGACTTCCTCAAGGATCTGTCCTGGGCCCAGTGCTCTTCTGCATGTACTGCTTGCCACTTGGAGATATCATCAAGAGTCATGGCCTTAGTTATCATTGCTACGCTGATGATATCCAGATATACAGCTGTATTTATCAGTGAATCCTGTCCATTCTGAAGTAATCAAGCACAGCGTATTGAGGCTGTGTTGATGAGTTGCATAAGTGGATGATTTCAAACTTTCTGAAGCTTAATGAAGGGAAGACGGAGTTTATGATCATTGGGTCTAAGCATCAAAGACCAAAGGTAAACGTCACTGGGATCAGAGTGGGTGGAGATATCATCCCTCCTTCAGATACTGCCAGGAATCTTGGAATCATTTTTGACTCTAATCTTTCCATGGAAAGCCACATCTTGGCTGTATCCAGAGCAGCTTTCTTAGCTCTCAGAAACATTGGCTTGATCCGCAAGTACATCAATAACCATGTTGCAGAACTTCTGGTGCATGCATACATCACATCGAGGCTTGACATGGGAAATTCAGTATTGTATTATCTGAATAAATCACAAATACACAGACTTCAGCGCCTGCAGAATAGCGCAGCTAGAGTTGTCACCATGTCCAGGAAGAGTACAAGCATCAACTCTCTTCTGAAAAAGCTACATTGGCTATGTGTTGAACAGAGGATTGAGTATAAGATCAGTTTGGTTGTGTACAAGGCACTGAATGGCAGTTCTCCATCATATATATGTGATCTACTAGAGCCATATGTCCCAGCAAGATAAAATCTACGTTCTGCAGACAAGTACCTGCTGGTGGAACACAGAGCACACAACTCTTGGGGAGCTCGTTCATTCCGCGTGGCTGCTGCAAAGATATGGAATGGCCTTCCACAGTCTATCCGCAGAGCTCTTACCACAGAATCTTTTAAAACAGCCCTCAAGACCCATCTCTTCAAATTGAAAAACTAGCCAATGTGTAAGAATGTATGTTTACACATTTGGAGACAATTACTTCCTGGAACTATTTCTTTTTATTCTAACTGTCATATCACAAGCGGTGCACCCATGAAATTTAAGCTGAAATTTAAGCTGAATTATGTATTTATTTTGGAGCAAGCGCCATGAGCGCCTGACTTGGCGGATACCGGCGCTATACAAGACTTCATCATCATCATCATCATGTAGTACCTGCAATATGGATAGACACAGATAACTCACCGACTGTCATCATGTTTCACTCAAAGGGAATGTTTTCCCCAAACATATACCAAATGAGGATCCAGCAATTTGGAGAGATTAGCAACACATTCAGTGAAACTTAGACAATCTGTTCAAAAGGTATAAATATTTTTAGTGCATTTTTGAGAATAACATACACTAACCTCTCTACATAGCACATCTACAGCAGTTCATGATGTCAACAGTCGTAGAATAATATCAGAAAATGTCACATGAATTTCACAAGTCCTCATTTCATGGTGAAAGGACGACATTCCATTTAACCATGTTACTGATTTGTGTAGGCAAATATTCTTCTCCTTGCCTTTATGGATGAGCTAGTTCAAGTGCTTCTTTACATGTCCTTGAAAAATGAAGTTATCTGAAAACCCCTTTATATTTTCTTTAATATCATTCTACTACCGTGATCTTGTTGTACAGTTTCTGTCTGGAGGCAGTGGTACATGAATTCAAGTGAAAACTGAATATTAACATATGTTGTTACATACACTTGTAATTGTTTGAAAGATTTTTGAATAAATTATATACAGTGTTTCAGTGATCACCCTTCATCTGCTGAATTCCCATACATATTGGGAGAAAAAATGTCCTTTAATTGCTAACAAAACAATGCACAGAATTTCACAGGACAAAATGCTTGTAAGTTAGCTGTAGGGTTCGAGCAGTAAAACTGCAAGCTATCACATCCCGTGAAACAAAGTTTATCAAACAACGATGGTATATGACTTTAAGTTAGTGAAAACTGAATATTACCATAAGGTGTTACATTCGTTAGAATGCTATTTGCACAAATTTTATGAAGTGTTTCACGAATCATCCCTCATCTTCTGAATCCTCACACATTCGGGAGAAAAGTTTCCCTTTCATCGTAACAAAACAATGCAGAGAATTTCACACAATGAAACACTCGCAAGATAGCTGTACGGCTTGAGCAGATAACACTGCAAGCTATCACACCCCGAGAAACAAAGTTTATCAAACAACTGGAGCAAAGCGAACTCACAAGTTTTGAAAGCCTCCGTCGTGGTCAGTGATGACCACGCCCGGAATGTCCGGCTGGCTTCGCAGGAACTGCTGGAAGGATGCTGGTGGGAGGGGCTGGCCCTGGCTGGCATTGGTCACCGTGGCACTGGTGGTGGCAGACATCTCTTCCAACAGCCGCAATATTTCAGATGTCTGTCACAAACAAACACACACAGACACATATGTATAGGAAATGTAAGAAGTGCCTACTCAAGGACTTAAAGGGATGGTACAGTTTTGGTTGAGATGGGGCTTCAGGTTTGTTTCTTCTGATGAGATAATGAGAAACTATGTGAAATATGAAAGAGCACACAAAACTAAGAGGAAATCAGTTTATTTGTTGAAAATCGGTTTTGAAATGGCTGAGATATTACAAAACAAAGTGGCCCTAATGAAAGGTGCTAACATACCACTTAAATCTAGTAACACACAGACTGTAACTGTCATCGATCCATCTGAAATTCGTAAAATTGAGAATATCTAAGATGTACAACAAATATAAGTCAGTAATCCTGGAATCATAGAGAATGTCAGGGGATCGAAAATCACTGACGAATATTTTCACGATAGCATACCACTTCCTTGGTGTCGTTGTACTGCTGTGACACGGGGTCTGTGTGTGCGTAAAATGAGTTTTCACTCGAGAGGGCGAGCTGCCGAAGCTCCACGAATGCCGCTATCGTCGTCAGATTGACGAGGGATGGCTGCTGCTTCTCTTCGTCTGGCTTGGCGGGAAACCGACCCAGCTCCATGTCGTACACCATCCGCGATGAGCCGATGTAGTCATAGCTCTCCTGACACGAGAAGGAAAATGGAGGAGAAGATTTTGGAATGAGTCCCAATGTTTTGTTATGTTTTGTGAGAGATGAACTGTCTGCAGCCTCTTAAGTAATCTCTGAAGCAGTTCACACTTTGGAAGATATTTTGCTTTAAGGAATTATATGTTTTCAGAGTGGTCATCAGTCAATTTTTTTCAAAATCTGAATAAGGTAAATGTTCTTCATTTTCACTTAATATCATCCAGTATTTTTTTTTCTTTTTTTTACAATCAATCTCTTAAATCACTTCAACACTTTCTATAACTGTACCTGTAATCAAGAGTCGATTAGAAGTTGAACAACCAGAATATTCAATAAAACAGACAAGCTGTTCGATCACTGGAACAAACACACATTATTTGCAAAACACCTTCCTGTGACCCTCTAAAAAATTGTCGTAATATATATGCAAAGACTACAAGGACATGTGAGTGAGTACCTACACTCATTACACAGCATTCCAGAAATATAATCAAACATAATTTTATAGGGGACTTTGGAATGAATATGCATGTAGTTTCAGTAAAGGAGGAATTTTTAGAAGAAAGTAACCCTGAGGAAAATCAGACAATCTGTGTAAAAATGAAAAAAATGTGAAAGTTTGCTTCAAACCCATGTGCCGTCATCACTGCATAAGACAGCTACACCAGTTTTTAATGTCAGTGTAGTAAAATTAAAGTAAAGAAAATAAGAGGGTGATTCCACACATTTCCATTTTTTCTAAAGCATAATGAAATAGCATTGGCATTACATCCTTCACACAGCAGAGGATATATTACCCTCAACATGTCAGTTATAGGTAAAAGGTGTGTGTACACATACATTATACTTTTTACTTGTAAAAAAATGACATTGTGTGCAATTGCCTGCACGTTTAATTTCTTAAGATCATTTTATCTCTCTTTAAATGTCATCATCTTTTTTTTTTCTTTTATTACAACAAATGCAACATACCCCTTGGAAAAAAGAAAACATGATATTGGTCATATTCTCCTTCACATCCTTGGGCAGGTCGCCGAGAGCTTTGACGGCGGCTAGCAGCGTCACGAAACCGGACACGACGGTCTCCGCTCCGGACCCAGGCAAGACCTGGTAGAACAGCGCCGTGGAATCCAGCTGACGAAAGAAGCAACAACGTATGTTATAGTATACAGTATACAAATAATTTAGGTTTATGAGTGCAATGGACAGAATATTTCCTGAGGTGAGAGATGAAATAATCCATTCAACTCAGTAATTTCATCTTTCACCGAATGAAACATTCTGTCCATTGCACGAATGAAAAACATTATCATTTATTTATACCGGTAACGACTTGAATAGATTCTTGTCATTTGATGCTATATGAATTTAGAAACAAGAGAGATTATGCTGGATCTGAGATTGAGGGAGTGCTCACTGAGCGCTTTTTATGCTAGTGCGCTGTCGTATATACACTGCAAACGCTAGCATTTTACATGTGTAATGTGCCGGGCTCTTGGCATGCAAAGTATGGCATGCGTGCAATGGAGCAAATCGTATGGATCCGAAATTGCACAGTAAATGGAGCTATGCTATGATGACCCTAACCAACTCCAGCAATAATAAATGCTAATTTCTAGAATGCAGAGGAAGAGAGGATCAAGATAGAGAAGGACATAGAGATGGAAAGGGGGAAGGAAGGAGCAAATGAAAGAGGAGGAAAGCAACAGGTTTTAGAAAAACCTTTTCAGAAAAAAACTTTTTACATTTAAAGGGTGTGTACAGTTCTGGTCGAGGTGAGGATTTAGCTTTTAACATTTTGCGAGATATTCAGAAACCACTTTATGACGTGTCAAAGAGCATGCAATTCTAAGGGGTATCAAAAGTTTATTTGATGAAAATCGGTTTTGAAGTGGCCGAGATATCCAAAAAAACAAAACAAAGAGATCCTAATAAAGTTGGGGCATGTAGTCTTTTATTATTATCACTTTTTTGGATCTCAGCAATTTAAAAACCAATTTTCATCAAATAAACGTTGAATCCTTCTTAAAATTACATGCTCTTTCATGTTTCATAAGAGGTTTCTCATTATCTCACTTAGGAATGTATAAACCATGAATCCCCACCTCAACCAGTACTGTACAGTCCCTTTAAAGCAACTCCTCACCATTTGCAGATGAAACAGAAACCTAGCATCATAGTGCTACATAATAGTTCAACAATGTGAGTTAGGAATAGAAACAACCAATGTAAAAATGTTAATCAGTACAATCAATGTTCAGTATTGTTGAATATACAAAATGTGAAGAATAGCTATATTAAAATTGTTTACAGAATAAACTGTCTACAGGTATGGTTTATTGAGAAAAATAGGGGCATCTCTTTATATTTTAGCTCAAGTTTTATCATTCTGAGTAAAGGTCTGAATTATCTACCTGTACCTTATACCAGCTTTAATATGAAATGAATCTAATTTTCAGGGTTGTAAAAGGGACACATGACCTCAAAGGCAGAGGTAGACAGAGGTAGAGACTGTGAGAGGAAAAAAAAAGGATAAGAAAAGAAATGCATAGAAACTTTTCATACAAGCAATATTTCATGTCCTGCTGATCTCAGTGTATTTCACTTGGTTAAGATTGCATGGATTGGAGTATTTCTGTGCATTGCTTAACCTTTATTGTGCCAATGAGATTAACAATTACAAAAACATACATACATACATACACCCAAACATACATACATGCATGCATACATGCATCCATACATCCCACTAAGTATGTAAGGCCATGATTTTTTATCACGGCTATTCCTCAAACACTGAACAATCTGACTGTGTTTATTTGCTTCAGCGGACTCCCATATAACGAAGTCCTCGGGACCGACAGTTTTCTTTCGTTATATCGAAATTGTGTTATAACCGACCACATAAACAACAAAATTACATAAAGTTGATAAAGTTACCGCCCAAGTTTTTACTTCATTATAAACCAGAATTTCGTTATAACCGTGTTCGTTATAACAGGAGTGCACTGTACTGATGAGGAGCAATCATCAATCAGTTGCAATACAATGTACTTTTTTGTTTGTTTGTTTGTTTGATTGTTTGTTTGTTTGTTTGATTGTTTGTTTGTTTTGTATTTCAAGCTCAAGCATTATTGCTTTGCTACTGGCTTCAGGTAAGTAATACTCACCTGTGTGGCTGCAACAATGAGGGACTTCTCTTCCAGAGGTTCACTGTTGTTTGTTGGGCGAAGTGTGGCCCAGACATTGTAGTTACCCAAGGGGTCACAGTAAAGACCTGCACGGTAAGACCATAATGGCACAACTCTACTGTATAAAAAGGTAGACATAAACTCTCATTGTTGGGCATAAGCCAATCCTGCATCTGATTTGAATATAGGGTATCATAGGCTTCATTATGATCTCACATGAAAAAGAAAATACAAATCTCTTTTTTTTCTTTGCTAAATCATTTTTTTTTTTCTTTATGACATACAGTGAAGCCTCTTTAATTTCACTATCAACTCCATTTCTTTGAAACAAACTCCCCTTTCACATTCAAAATGCTCAAAGTATAGACAAGTTCGACTCAATGCTCAAAGATCACTTACTAAATCTTTTTTTTTTTTCACTATATACAAATCACAATCTTCGTTATTATATTCTGCATTCTAATTCAACTTTTCTGTCCTGTATCAGTGGGCTTACAAATGGCCATATGAAGTGGTATGCGAATGTTATTCATTATCATTATTGTTATCATTATTGATGACTTCCCACTTTATGACGAGCTTTCTTCAACCAAAAGTGGAAGTACAAATGCATTGCAGAGTCTGGACTGGAGACTAGTAATCATGCCATGTGACTACAATCTGACTAGGGAGTAGGAGTCGGACTAACTTGTCTCCAGGTTGGTCGTGCGCTTCGTCCTCCAGATACAGGTGGGTGTGTCCTTGGCACCAAACATGAAGTCATACATCTCCCCGGCACACTGGGGGAAGGGGCGCGGAAGACCCTGGGCGTCGGGCCGGCTGAAATTGATGTAGCACTGTAGGGCGGGGTTGGTGGGGGAGAGAATGCGGTTATACGCTCTGGCTTGTCAAATTAAGAACCATATTTATATCAACCAAGACATTAAAACAAAATAATTTGCTTCATGCCTTGAAGTTCCAGTTTCCCTTTTGCAACCCTGAAGATAAGATTCCTTCCTTAAGCTGGTATACTGCAGAGGTAGGCAGTTCATACCTTTCCTCAGAATAATAAACCTGGAAACTTCTTTATGATGGACAGGGAATAAATACCATGAATTCTATGTGAAATTATTTTGACACCCCCCCCCCCCCCCCCCCCCCCCCAAAAAAAAAAAAAAGATCAACAATTATTCCTGATACAAAAGGGTTATCTTTTTCAGTGAAATGGGGAGCATAGTTTTTCACTGCTTTGTTAAAAACCCTGAGGTGTATCACTTGAAGATTTCATACACAATATTTGAAGACATTAATCTTCAACCATGCAAAAAATTGTGTGATGCTTGCAAAAGGGATATTTGACCAACAAGCGATAATTGATATACAACAACCAAAACCTTCCCTTATTTTAGATACAGTGAAACCTGTCTACAGCATCCAGAATCTACGTAAAGCGGCCACCTGCCGTATGCAACAACTACTGTAAAACACGATACATTCGCGGCATGAAATTTTCGCAAATTGGAGCCGACGGCCTTTTTCGCTGCATGATATTTTTGCAAATTATGCATTGGCATTCGATGCATTTAGTGTAGGTACGAACTTTCATATGCATTTAATTTCCCGAATCTTGGCTCTCGCAAAATTCGCGAAATTAAAATGCATGCGAACATTCCTCGTCTTACAGTAAACACAATTCCCCCCCCAAGAGAAAAGCCATGTTCACATCCCTGTCTATAGCAGCCACCTGTCTACAGCGGCCACTTTTTTCGCCTCAGTTGAGTGGCCGTTATAGACAGGTTTAACTGTATACAGTGAACAGTTGGGAGAAAATCTCCAGCAATACTCGTACTCACTTCCTTTACAGTTTCCACATCTTTGGGATTGGTGAGGGCAAACACCGGGATGCCGAAGTCCATGAAACTCATCCCGTTGCCATGGGGATTCCACGTCACCTTGGCACAATGGGCGTACTCGCTGTTGTTGGAGTACATACCTGTGAGGTTAATTTTGAGTGAAATTTCTTGAGCAAAACGTACATACAATTTAGGCAGTCATGCTTGAGAGCTTCTATATGCTGCCATGGTGCCCATTTGCATATTCCATCACACTGGTAAAAATGCTTGCCATGTACACTGCATTTAGAAAATTTGACTATGCAGTTAAAAAAAAAACAACAACAACAACAACCAAAAAGTTCTGTTAAAAGTGCCCCCTCCAGAGACTCCAACCAAAAGCACCTTCTGATCTGGAGATTCTCCCGCCTGAAACCCCTGGCAAACGGGAGACTCCAAGTTGATGTGTGCGAAGCGCGAAGTACCTAGGGTTCTAGATGCTCTCTGGTGCTATCTAAGGCTTATTTTGTCAACAAACAATAGCAATATGTAAGAAATCCTTTCCAATGGGAGACACAGAGCCAGGGTGGGAGAAATTAAATCTCAAGTGGGAGAACGGGAGATTTTGCAAAAATGGGTTTTCGGCGGAAGATCTCCTGTCAAAAACGGGAGAGTTGGAGTCTCTGCCCCTCCCCCATTCAATTCCTGCACAACACCTGGAGCTATAACAAAAAAACCTTGAAAGTGCACTCACTCATGTATTTTTACTCAGAGTATTTCCTGTTTCAAACATATATATATATATTTTTTTTCTTTTTTTAGGGAGTTCTGGGGTCCTTGCATTGAGTATAAAAATGGCCACCCTATTGATAACTCACTGACCCGAATTCACAAATGGTACAACACAGTTTTTTATGGGGCGCCAAGTATCGCATGGTCTATTTCATTACAAAATCAGTCATTTCGTAACGAAATGAACATTTGTTGACGAAATCGATGAAAAGATTTCGTAATGAAATAGGCCATGCGACACTTTGCGCTCCATATAAATTGTCCATGGTTTAAACCATGGTTTCATTTGTACCACCTTCATGAATTTGGGCAGCTGGGTTTGGTGACAAATTTGACCATGTGCTTTCAACAAGAAGAAGAAAATTTGTTGGGTCTTGGGCTTGGATTGCCCCCCACCCCCTGGGCCTCCCAGATGAGGCATGGTGTCCATTTGAAGATATTAAGATTCTATCCCCTTAGGGATGTTAACTGCCAAGTTTGGTGAAAACCTGTCACAGGGTTCTCAAGAAGAAAATGAAAATATAAAAAGTTTAAATGCATGACGGACGCCAGACGCCGCATGCTGGACGCCGGACAAAGAGTGATCGCAATAGCACACTTGAGGCTTGGACTCAGGCGAGCTAACAATAAGGAAGCAAATGAAATCAGTCAGCTTACCAAAATTATCATTGGGACAGGATTTGTCTGGTGAGAAGGGCTCCTCCTGGTCGATCATTTCTGAGGGGTTGGAGTGGTCCACCATTATCCCGCTGAGTTTCTCGGACGCAAGTAACCTCTTGACGTTGGCACTGCTCACACGAAAATAAAAATGCACATTGGGGCTTAGAGACATCAGTATTCAGTGTTATGTGTTATTTATTATCATTATTATTATTATTATTATTATTATTATTATTATTATTATCATTATTATCATTATTATTACTATTACTATTATTATCATTATTGTTATCATTATTTCATTGCATGTATTCTTTTTTTTTCGTGTACACCACAATCACAGAGCACTATGCAAGTATGGCATGAAGGAGTTACCTCATCAATATCTAAACAGAGAAGTGACGCAGTATGCTAGAATATTGATATGTGATTCACTGCTACTATAAATCGAGAGAGGGTGAAGGGAGGTAGGGGTGGAAGGACAGAAGAAATTTTGATGGAAAAAAAAGACAACCCAAGAATTCATGTGGTAGGCTTCCATGTTAACTGCCTATTATACACTTGAACAAGGTCTTAAATTAAGGTCTGAACAAGGCCTTGAATAAGATATGAAGAAAGGTCTGATGGAGACTTTTTCCAGGAATTACTTTGCAAACAGTAGCAACAGGTACGTAATTTGATTAATTAACATCCAAAGTCAACATTACATGTGACAGGCCCATGTGTCACATCGTATTAATGAATTAAAGTATATGACATCTGTATTAAAAAATAAGTCTTATCTAAAGGCATTATTTACCATTTGCACATGAAACAAAAACCCAACTTTAATGCTTCAAAATAATTCTAAAATGTGAATTAAGATAGAAGCAATCAATGTTAAAATTTTAATAAGTATAATCAATGTTAAATATTATACAAAATGTGGACAACAGTTATGATAAAATTGTTTCTAGAATAAACCAACTGTTATGGTTTATTGTGAAAAATAGTGATATCTCCTTATATTTTAGGCTTTATTGCAAAATGTTTATATGGCGGGATATTTTGTGATACAACTGAGCCATCACATATATACATACATACATACATCAATTGCCTCAATTTCTTAAATTACTGCCCCCTATGATAAGCAATGCCTTTCATGCGTATACTGGTAAAAGGGCATCTTCTTCCATAAACACTTGTAGAACTTTGCATTGAACAAGCCTGCCATCAAAAGTGAGAAATAAAAACACAGTTCACATTCCACTGTGAATGCTAATGCAGGGAACTGTGATCAGGCCTCCAATCCAGGGCCTTGTACCCACTCACATGTTAAACTGCACCGGACTCATGACAGCGATGTATGGCGTGTAGGTGCCGTTCTCCAACAGCCATTCCAGGTCGGCCTCTTCCTCGATGACATGAATGACGCCAGTGTTGCCATTGAAGTCACCTTTTTGTAAGACAGGGAACGAGGAGCATGGCATATTGATCATTCATTCCCTTTCACAAAGAACATGTATTACCAATACATGTTGATTACCAGGGAGAGTACACAAAGAAGTCATTCAGGCAAAAAAAAAAAAAAAAACAGTGGAAGAAAATGGCAACTAGTAGTGCCCTGAAATGAATTACCATTGTATGTCATGATCCAATATGCCTTTGATTTGACAACTACTAATACTAGCCCACTATACAATACTGTACATTAAAGGGATAGTACAGTATTGGTGGAGATGAGAATTGGTCTTTTAACTTTGTGCGAGATACCAAGAAAACACTTATTATGTAGTACAGAGCATACCATTTTAAGAGGAATTCAAAGTTTATTTGATGAAAATCGGGTTTGGAATGACTGAAACATCCAAAAACAAAGTAAAACAAAGCGATCGTAATAAAGTGTGGGTCCCACACTTTATTAGAATCGCCCTTTTTTAGATATCTCAGCCATTTCAAAAACAATTTTCATCAAATAAATGTTGAATTCCTCATAGAATTACATGCTCTTTCATATTTCATAAGAGGTCTCTCATTATCTCACGAAAAAACGTTAGAAACCTGAAATTAGGTCTCAACCAAAACTATATGATCCCTTTGAAACTGTTTTTCTTTTTCACAAATTTTGCTAACCACTGTTGGCCCGCGAATTTTAACATGTGAAAATGTCGCCATGCACTAAATTGCGAGAACAACATCTCACAAAAGTATCCACGACCTTCACATTCATGAAACATATCTGAATGCAAACTCAACAGCTTATACAGTACACTGCTATTGTATTTTGAATCAATAGCCTGATTATTTCATTGTTCAGACTGAAAATACACTGCTGTCGTATATATCTATTTCATTACTTTGCGTGCTTCAATTTTTGTTTCTTTCACCATGTGTGTCCACAGCTATTGCAGTGGCGTATCCAGGGGGGCGCGCACTGGATGCGCCCCCCCTTTATTTTTATTAAAACAAAAGAAACATAAAGAAATAAAATGGGAGGAGGGGTGCGTGCAGCCCCCTTTAATTTTGTAAAGGCGTCCCCTCTTTACAGAATTCCTTGATCCGCCCCTGTATGGTGTATAGAAATTTTAGTGTATGCACCGCAAGAAATAAGGAAATTTCTTGGGTAAACATTCAGTACATGCAGGCTGTCCAGAACAAAGACTTGTGGCCATGCTGTACATGTAAGATACATAAATTGTCACTTCTGTTATTGTCACGATAATTTGTGCAAAAGCAATCTACATGCATTCATTGATTGCCTGCTGTGCTGCGAAATCAGGACAAAGGTACATGTACTTACTTGTGCATCCAATCTGATGAGTTGCATTAAATCTGCGCACACACGGAGCAAAATTCTTGATGTCGTAGTAAATCATGTCATGGGTCTTCCTTGGGGTCCCCTGCCCAGCAGTTTCTGAGAGGACTGTGAAAATTGCAAATGTATCAAACGACTTTTACCTCAATGTTGATTTTGATAAATACATCAAAAACGTTTCACAAAATCCCAAAATATTACAAAATCCAACTAGAAATGTCGCTATGGCGACTGGTATGCCTCCGCCATAATGCATGATTCTCCTAATAGGTCTATAGTACATGTGGACAATGTGTGATTACATTTTCACAAAATTGGCAAAATATTAAAATGACATGTTTGTCACAAATGTATTGAATGTTTACCTTCCTTGACCTATGTTTAATTGGATGAATAGGAGAGCATGTATTTGGGATTTAAGGACTTTAACTTGACATTGACCATTTCATAAGTTTATGCACTGAGTAATTTTCAAGGTATGGAGAAAAAGCGCAATTTCTGTATTGAACAGTAAATTGTTATCATTTTCATCTGGCCTTTGATTTATAAGAGAATCACTGTCAGGCAGAACATACATAAATTCAGCATGTACTAGGTTTCAAGATAACTTGAGCCACTTCCGAGATATGGAGAAAGAAGTAAGTTCAGCACTTTCACTTGATCTTTGACCTTTTGACCTTTGACGTTCTTGGCAAAAAAAAAATCCCAGAGAATCTCTATTGGGTTATACATGCATACATCGAGTTAAAAAAAAATCCTGCTGGCATTGCATAAATATCAGGAAAATAGTAAAATTTTGAAGTATTGCCCTTGACCTTTGACCCCTGACCTTTGACCCCATGAACCCTAAATTCCCTAGATAACCACTGCCAGTCAGTAGATGCATATATACTATGTTCCATGAAGATACCTTGAACAATTTCCAAGATATAGAGAAAAAAGTGAAATTTTAACATTTTGCTTGACCTTTTGACCTTTGACCTTTTGACCTCATGACCCCAAACTTTCACCAGAGAATCTTAATTGAGTAGTACATGTATACACTAAGTTTCAAGAAAATATCTTGAGGCATTGCATAGATATGGGGGAAATAGTACAATTTTAAGCATTTGACCTTGACCTTTTGACCTTTGACCTTGAGCATGTGCACCCAAAAGTTGATAGGCACAACTTCACCCCCTAATACACATACATGCCAAGTTTCATTAGGATACCTCAAAAGGTTTTGGTAGTTACCCTGTCCACAAAATTCATTACGGACGGACGGAAGGACGGACGGACGGACGGACGGAAGGACGGACGGACGGACGGACGGAAAGACGGACGGAAGGACGGACGGACGGACGGACGGAAAGACGGACGGACGGACGGACGGACGGACAACCCGAAAACATAATGCCTCTGGCACCACTTTGTGGCGGAGGCATAAAAATATTATCACAGGATAATCCACCAAAATCCTTATGGCCTCTCCAGAATCCGGATGTGCCCTATGCGCGTTTGATATCAATGCGCCGCTCCATACATTATTGGGGCAAGTTTGCATTGGGGACGTTGCAGCACCCGGTGGCGTCTGAATTCTGGCGAATTGGCACTTGCATTCAACCCCTGTACATTTTTCTTTGGTGCTTTTGAGGATACCATCACACTCTGAGCTTGCAATAGCGCAAAAAATCTTGCAACAGAATCACAATGGCGTATTTCTTGATATTAAGCGCTTTTTCTGCGACCTCAAATTTTTAACACAGGACTAATTTGCATGCACTTTGGAAAAGTTGCGTCAATTCTGCATTTTTCACAGTGACATCTGGGATTTTGGATGAATTTTTGGAGGTGACTACAAAATGTAAGGGACTTTCCTGTTGAGAACGAATGTGTCAGTAGACCCTATATATGTGAAATTATATGATATGTGTGTGCTGTAACAACAAAATTTGCTGGCTTGTCACAAGTGATTAAAGTGTCCGAATTCTGGAGGCCGGCTGAACACTTGGGGTTTCACTCTATCTAGAATGTTTTTTATAGAATGCCCTATGATCTTGTTCAATGTTGATTGATAAATGACAAGAGTTTAGGTTCTACATCAGGATATATCTGCTCTCATCTTGGTCATAATCATTACAATAATTTCCTTATTTATGGCCAAATTTGCATCAAAATGAGCGTGATAACGTTGTTGCAGAGAAACAGAAACATGTGAACATATAGGGCTCCTGTAACATTAAGAAGTCCAACCCAAAAATAAAACTGTAGAAATCTAATGTACGATCTATGTATCAATTACAAAACTATATTTTCTACAGCAGTGGCGGATCCGGGGAGAGTGCACCAAGCGCCCCCCTTTATTTTTTGCTTTAAAAAAAAAAGAAAAAAAAGGAAGAAAAAAAAAATGGGGGGTCGTGTGACCCCCTTTGATTTTGTATTAAAAAGGCACCCCCATTCTACAAAATGCCTGGATCTGCCATTGCTGGAGTGATTTTAAAGGTTATAAACTGTGAGGCCACAAAAAACCCCGGAATACCACCAGGCCCCTGGCAGCGGTATGTATGCAGCACAACTTGGGTACAGTAGACATCTAAAAATTTAGACCTAAATAAATTTATACCACCGATGCTTTACTGTACAACTCTATCACCTTCATTGGCTTTAACATATGAATCCATTCGCCAATGTACTGTTACTAATGTTAGCCAATCACATGCAAGGTAGCATACATGTTTTAAATGGCAACTTCTGCTAGCGAACGGCGATGTTGCAATGTCTGGATACAAATTTCTGCGATCTAACCAGCAAATGCAGTTACTGTGAGTATTTTGATTGCACGTGAGAAAGTAACTCCAAATTAAATATTGCTGCAAAATATGCCATGTCATGTCAAACTTGTTTGAATGTAAACACTGAAAAAAAAAAGCTGTAAATTTATGACTATAAAATTGGGTTTATCTTCGACTGAAAGATCAGTCTGTATCTGGTCGTCGGGGAAATGTTCCACGGAGACTGCGTCTGGCGTCACGGATCCCCTCATTTTACAGACCAAAGTCAATGATGCCGGCTCCTGTAGGGATGCGCTGCCAGTGGTCGCGCACATATCAAACGCTACGATAAACCAAATTTCAGACAGCTTTTTTACATTCAAACAAGTTTGACATGACATGACACATCATGCAGCAATATTTGGGGTAAATTTCTCACACTGTACAATCAAAATACTCACAGTAACTAGGTTATAACGCAGAAATTTTATCCACATCGCAACATCTGTTAGCCAATCACATGTGAGGTACGTGTTTAAAAAAAAAAAACATATACTGTAGAAACTACCTCGCATGTGATTGGCTAACGGATTCATATGTTTCAGAGCCGTTTGAACGTGACGACGGGCTGGTTGATGTGTGTTTTAAGTCAAAAATTCTACCAAAATGTTGGATTATTCATTAATCTGGTGGGTGTAGTGCATTCTTGAAATGCTGATTTTGCTATAGAGTAAAAGCCCAAATTTTCGAACACTTAAGCTTTTTTGCAATATTTGTTCAACTCAAATAACAATCTACAAAATTATATCTATAGTAATGTATGTTAAATATATAAACCTACTTTCTCCCAATATTAATTTTGTTCAATAAATCATAAAATTTCACAGAATCCCCAAATATTGTCACCTTGTCAATTTCCCAAAATTCGGACACGCGCGCAATGTCAATACACATGCATACAAAGCCGCTGAAAAATGCGCGTGCCCCATACTTTGTTGGCGCAAGGATGCATCGGGCACATTGCGGCGCCCGTTCGTGTCTGAATTTTTTGGGACTCTGCATTTGCATTCAGCCCCTGTACATTATTCAATGTATCGGCACGTACAGAGATTTTGTTTTTCTTTTGTGTTTTTGAGGATACTATCACACTCTGAGCTTGCGATAAACGAAAAATCTCGCAACAGAACAGCGTAATTTTTCGATTTTTGGCGCTTTTTCGGCGACCCCAATTCGTTACATGGGACCTAATTCGCGCGCGCTTTGGAAAAGTTGCAGCGATTCTGTGTTTTTGACGGCAAAATTTGGGATTTCAGATGGATTTCTGGAGGTGACTTGGGCACTCTCCTGGAGTGAACGAGTGTGCCAGTATGTGAAACGATGTGATATGCGTGTGTTGTGACAGTACTATTTGCTGGATTGTGATGAGTGGTAAGTCAAGTGTCCAGATTTGGGGGGCCGGCCGAAAATTGGGGTTCTTTAATACTCTACAAGCTTAAATTTGCCGACCTGGTTAGGGCCCTGAATTAGACGCAATCGAGAAGGGTGAGGTACCTCACCAAATTTTCCATAGAGACAGTGCCGTGGTTAAGACCATCCCTACAGCGATGTATAGGCCTACTAGTACTAGAACTACCAACTTTCGTCTGTCTACAGAGGAGAGCGATAACGTCAAAAAAATAAAAGACTCCTCCGGACAGACGGATCTTTCTGTCTCACGTTAGGTTTATCATTGTTTAATTTATTTGTATGCTGTAGGCCTAGGCCAGCTAGGGCAGGCAGAGCATCAATACAGGAGCCATTACAGTAGTATGATAGCCTTCGGTCTGTATAGGAAGGGATTCCGTGAGAAGCCAGACGCAGTCTCCGCGGAACATATTCCCGACGACCAGATACAGCCCAGAATGATACAGACCGATCTTTCGGTAAACGCCAGCTGATTACACTCTGCACTACACTACAGTACTAGCTACCGACGTACAATCACAATGTATGGTACACGGTTCACTCTATAGCTTGCGCTTGTTGTTCTGTTCGACTCGAAGTTTTTGAGAGTAAATTCTGACAGTGATGTGGGAATTTCGTGCACAAGAAACAAACCAACTGAAATGAAAAGACATAAAACCATAACACCTTTTTGTAGACACCCCATTCCAGAATCTAATCCACTCTAACTCACCAGAAAACAAGAAAACTAGAGCCAACTGAAGACACCGGATACGCTGCTTTTGTCCCATGATTGTCGCCATCTTGCAGTAAAGTTCGTGAGCGAGATTTTGTTCCCCACATAATGTGCGGCATCACTTCCGGGTTTGGTGCATACTACTGTATGTAAGTATTCTAAAGCCAAGGAATGCATGGGAAAGTGAGCATGATGGGTGCCAGTCATTATGTAATCATACTGCAAGATTCCGTTCCATCTACCCAGATTTTGTTTTTCTTCTACGTAAATCTGAATATATGATTTTGATTTTATCGATAATGCTCCTTGATAATGTTATGTACTATGTACATAAGAAATAGACAATTTCTTAAATAAAGTTCTTTTTAATATCATTTAATCCGTTTTGATTTCCTTTGTATGATTTTCTGCATTATTTTCATTTTTTCCCAAAATTTGTCTTGATTTATTTTTTTTTAAAAACTGGGTTGTAAATGAAACATGATATCAGTGTCAGTAAAGTGATCTGTGCGCCTTGCACTGAGAAGAAAAATTCTAAACCTTGGATGCTTGCAATGATCAACAAGCACAACGTAGAACACAGTGTGAAATCTCTTCACATTGTCGAATTTCGAGCGTTTAAATTAAGGGGCATTCCAGATAATTTTCATAATTTCACATCATGAAGTACATAAATTTACAGCTCCATGTATAGATTTGTGTAATTTAGTGTGGTCCTTGAGTAGAGAAGCAATACAAATGTACTTTGAAAAGCTTTAAACAAATTACACTGAACAATAGGAGCCTCGCATATATTTCAGAATTGTAGCAGTTTTATTCCCATTACAATACTGTTAGCTTGCAAGTTCACCTGTGTATATATGCATGCCTTCTTCTGTTGTTCTACTTCCTTGAGCCCCAACTCATGCATTATTTCAGTGAGTCCTGGCTGCCATGTCATCATCCTTGTTCATTACAATTATTTTGTTATACATTTTGAAAAATATTTGTATTTTTCATCCTACAGGACAGTTGTTCAAACGTCAAAATCGGAAAAATCATCTGAAAGTCTTCTTTTAACATTCTAAACAGATTGTGAATCAAAAGTCACTGGTGAAGCAGACCATTAATATGATTGTGAATATTTGTGACAAATCTAACCCACAGTGGTGAAATCATAATTATTATGTGGCCCGAATTCAAGAATTAATTAGGTGGTACAAATGAAACCATGGTTTAAAAACCATGGACAAAAACCATGGAGCGTCAAGTGTTGCACAGAATATTTCGTCATTTCGTCGACAAAATGACCGTTTTGTTAACGAAATTATAATTTCGTGAACGAAATGTTCATTTTGTTACAAAATGTTGTCATTTCGTTACAAATAATCATTTCATCGACGAAATGACTGATTTCGTAACGAAATATTCCATGCGACACTTGGCGCTCCATGGTTTTTGTCCATGGTTTAAACCACGGTTTCATTTGTACCACCTTCGTGAATTCGGGCCAGTGAACACCTGGGACACTTTCAAAGAAACTTTGGATCCCACTTTGAGTATATTCAGAGGGAAATTCCACTGACTAAAAATTCACTGCGTCACAACTCAGAGCGGCGACCGACCGATTTGTAGCCTGCTCGGTCGCCGCTGAAATTTTGGCACCACCCACCAGTTTTTGGAGATGTCAAGCACGCTATATAAAACCCCAGCGATGCCCGAGCGATGCCCTGTCGAATTCCCGTCGGTCACCGGGCGATTTTAGGTAAAAAAAAAAAATAACAAAAAAACAAAAACAAAACAAAAACAAAACAAAAACAAAAACAAAACGAAATATGGGATCTTCTCCGCGGAGAGACTGAGCAGTCACCGGGCGATGTCCCATTGGCAACTGGACGATCTCCCACCACCGGCCACCGGCTGATTTTTACGCCCTAATATCGCTCAGCGACCGTCTGGTGATCAATAGGTCATCTACCGGTGTCCCGTAGGCGTACCGGCGGCCGCCCGCCGGTCTCTGCCGGAAGTTTCTCACGAGCTACCTGGGTTTATTCATGTACATTAATTAGGATTAAACTCGAGGCAAAAGATTTACGATTTGAATTATACCAACTACCAAACCTCAGCTATGTGAAAACACAGATAACTGGAAATTAGGAAATCAAACAAAAAGGAGGAAAACCCAAGATGGAAGAAAGATTAGAATAGATTAGAATTTTCCAATATACATTAGCTTTGTTTGCTTCTATGTTTTATACTATTTTTCTATTCCTATCTAATTTCATATTTTCATTTCCCCATCTCTTGTCATTCATTACTTCTTCATTCAACAGGCTTTTAAAATGATGAAATAACCAAACCATAAATTACTAAACTCGACACGGTATAGCTTTCATCTCTTTTGCCCCAAAGTGATTGTTCCTGTCTTCTATGTCCCTCACGTTTTATAGTTGTCGAGAAATTGAGCTGTTGGTGGGGTTTCCTTGCCTCTATCCCCCTCCCCTCCCCCTGCATGCTTCTTCCACATTGTCCTGGCTTTTCTTCTCCATCTATTCCCTGGTTTTCTTCTGTGTTTCTGTAGTTTTATATCTTCATAATTTTTAGTCCCTAAATCGCTCGACGGCTACCATTCAAACTATTCCATTGGTTTCCTTTTGTGCTTTTGTCATTTTTGTCTATTTCTAATTATTTTTGTTTGAGTAACTCGCTCGGCTGAGACCGCTAAATTACGTCAGTGCCTGATCAAGCGGTTGTCGCTCGGACACCGAGAGTATGTATTTTGGGCAGCGAGTGAACACCTGTCGGTCGCCGCTAAAATTTTAACTCCGTGTGAAAACTTCAGCGGCGACCGGCCGATGCCCTAAAAATCAGCGGTGCCTGGTCGGTCACCGGTCGGCGTCATAACGAAATTGGTTAAAAACTCGCCGACCGGTCTCCGAGCAGGCTGATTTTGGGGGTTGTGACAGTATAGCCTAATAAGTGGATAAGAGGATATAATATCTCAAGTAACCATCACTACATTCAAACCAGTTAATGTATCTTTATTAGTTTGTTGCCAATCGTTTATCCTCCACACTTTGGTAATGTATATTATTATGCTTATGATGGAACTCCTGATTTACCTTGTGTTGTGTTTTGTTGGAAGAAAAATGGGAATGAAATAAATAAATGAGTTGAATTGAATGTATCCCCCCTTCAGCTGCAACTGACTTCCCAACAAGTCCAACAACAATGATATAAAACTTTGATGATGACCATTGTGATATAATTCCTTCTTCACACTCACCTGATGAGCACCCTCCTTCAATACAAATCATGCATTACCTTCTTACTAGTCTCTTTTAAGTGGTATGTAATCATACAAGTCTATTATATATGTATATATATATGAAGAGTTTGTTTGCAAAAACCGATAAGTCCATATTTGCCAAATGGAGATATTTGCGATTAAAGTTCAAGAAATTTAAAGAGAACGATAAGAAAAATTTTGCTTCTTTTGACCATAACTTCAAAAATATACCTTTATATGTAGTGACCAATATATCATTTAAAAGGTATTACCCCTCTTCTGAGTAATGGTCATGCTTAGAACTCGACACCCACGAGTCCTTCCAGCACACGAGCAATAGATATTAAAAAAGGCCCACGAGTCATATGTATTATATCCACGAGCTATAGACACCATGAGTATAAGCAAAACAGGCGCAATATTTCCTGTATAAACACTACTTAAAAACAGGCCCGTGGACTATAGGCACAAGTCAACTCAGCCAATGAGCTCGAGGCTATTAGGCAAAGCAAGCTTGTGCTGCGAGTTCGACGTTAGACAAAAAGGCCCGGCACTACTATCCAGTATAGGCCTATTATACATTAATATGTGGGGGGGGGGGGGAGGGGTGTTTCATAAGGCTGTTCTTAAAGTTACGAACAACTTACGAGCGACTGGTGATCAGTTCTTGTGCTGAATTACGGAAATTCTGATAAGTATAGCACCTCACAACTGATCATTAGTCACTCGTAAGTTTTTCGTAACTTTAAGAACAGCTTTATGAAAAACCTCCGGGATGTATACTTTGTATAGGGCCTCGGTTGCATGCAGTGTCCCTCATGGAACATAACTTTATTTGCCTATACATAATATTAACTAGATCGTTGGCCGTATATCTCGTGGATTGATACTATTACTTGATGTCGTAACGTACTCGTGGCTTGTTCACTATATAGCTCGTGGACTATATGACTCGTGAGCTTATATACGAATTACTCGTGAGTGTTGATCTCATGACGCACACCCTTTCAGATTACAGCTAGGGGAAATAATATTGCCCCTTTCGATGTCTTTAACAATTCAAGGAAAACGAATGTATAGACCTACTTTTCATTTGGAAAATGAAATTAAATTTGTGGAATTATCTTTATAATCTCCTTACGTTGTTGTCCTGCACTGACGTCACGAACCTTTGTACAGTCTTCTCATCCAGCGATGGCGGTACTGAAACTTAAAAAAAAAGAATTAGGAATAAGAAAGAAATTAAGCAACCACATGGTTGGATTGTGCGATTTTCCCCAAGCTTCACGAATGTTCCACTACATTGTGTTATCAAAAGGTATGTGAGAGAAGTTAACCATGAAAGAGTGAATGCCGAACCTGCATGGTCACATGCGCTTTTGTTATGACGTAATAAAGGGTTTATGACGGTTTGCCCATTATAGGCCTATACATGTCCTGTCATAAGACCAGCCTCGTGTTATATTATGTCTGTATCTTACTTGTTACTTCTCTATGATACTCGTTTTTTAATCCTTGTTTTCTCTTTTAGGATGTACAGTGTAATTCTTTTTGAAATTCAGTCTTATACTGAGAAGCATGAACACCTCGAGAAAAGCATTTATCTCTATCCATGCCAGCATGTATATACCCCTCGAAAACTTATCTCAAATAGTGACATATCTCAGTACTTCTACTTGGACGCTAGCCAATTGTTACTCAGTCCACCGCCATTAGTACGATGAACTAATTATAATGTGCACTGACTCGTGAATCAATTAACAATTGTTGGCGCCAAGCTCCATAACTTCCGTTCATAGCGCATTTCTGATAGATGCATAGTCGTTCCAGGCGCCAGTCCTGTGTTCATCCCTCATGGCTTTTACAAGTTCCTTCATCTTAATGTTGGTACACATCTTACTCATCACGAGCTGTAAGTATTTTGTTTGAGACTGAATCAGTTTGGAATTTCTCATGATATTTTTTCCCATTCTAAAACCAATCGATGTTGTGATAGCGCAAACACACTTTATGCACTGCTATTGAAGTCTGTATGGTTTTTGTCTCCGATGATACAAGCGAATGGCATCGAAGTTTTCAACAGGTGGATCCGCGGTTGGATGACTTTTATAATTGCGATCGTACATGACAGAACTGAATTTAAAGATGAATTGCATTGCACAGTAATCGTTGGTAATAATGACATCATGTGACGCTATATCTTAGAGACGAAAGGATAGATATCATTGCAGGATTAAAAACTTTAGTATTGAACGCTATCGCATGGGAGATTTCAAAAGATCGACGTTCGCTTTTGCAGCGATTGCAGACAACCATACGGCTTATGCAATAATCATGACTTGTATATAAGGAATGAAGATACCTCGAACGGTGTGTATTAAGTCTGTGTGTATACAGTGCTTACGCTATGTATACTATTATGTGACTGTGTGTATCTTTCCTCCCTTTCCCCTTCTTTACCCTTGTATACACAGGACGGGAAGAAAAATGAAGGTTAGACAGAATGATTCATGAATTACCCGCCACAGTATTATGAAATGACGTAATATGATATTCAAAAAAATATCATATTTCTGATTGTCTATAGCATGATGAAGCAGCACTCGAATTAAACTCATTCAGAAGGCTATTATGGATAATATCAGACTAAATTATTGTCTTATATGTCAATAACATATCAGAGATATGCCTATACTCTTTATGCATGAGAAATGCATTTTTAATTGTGATCATACTTCCCTATAAGATATTGTGTTTGTGACATTGTTGTAGCCTTCCTATACAATATCGAAATATTATGGCACATGGACTAAAGAGTTTGAGTATAACAACTCTATAGATAATCTTCATGAAACTCTAATGTTGTGTTCCTCAATGTTTGCAGCATTCACTTAAGAATTTGTTTCATGAATAAGAATTTAAGATTTATTTTTTTCCATGAATATCTTATGTAAAGTCTTTTAGGTATATTCCCCTGCAATGTCTCTCACGGTTTGTTATCTGCGTTCGATTGTCATGAGAAAAATATACTAGTAAATGGAAGTCAAGCCATCAGACCTGTCTGTTTACGAGAGAGACTGGGACACATGTAATCACGTCCTTAATTGATCCCTCCTTTGCTGTTATTCTCAAAAGGCGCGAAGATGGCTCTTAGCCTCTGTCACGGCCGAGTTCATGTTCATTGTGAAAACATGCTAGGAGAGACTGCTCGGTATTATATTCAGTATACATAGTACATAGTCCCCTCGGGTTTTACAGACTTGAATTCAATGCTCATTTAGTGTATTGTCATGCATGGTTGTCATGCGTTGATGATTGAATTGTCATGTCAGTGTGGGAGGGAATGTTGCCTTCATTGATGAGCAGTTGTCGAGTTTAAACGTCAATTATTCCCCGTTGGCATCAAAAGAATACTCGAAGCGAAACATTGTGCTCTCTGAGCACAGCTATGAATCCGGGAATTCCACCTCCCTGATTATTTGAATAGACGTCTCACGCAATGCGTTTCTCACAATAATATCTGTACTAAAATTTTGTACAGCACGCACTATAACAACGAATACTGTATGTGTGTGTTTCGTAATGGCTCCCGACGTATCAAAAACGTTTGCTCCTAATTCCTTTGTTTATTGTCAGTCATAGTACACACCTCCTCAAGAGCCTGGCATCCATAACTAGAAAATGGTAAAGAAATATGAGACATGTAGCTATTCAGGACACATGGAAGCGAAACTATGTGTTATATTAAGCCTATACTTTTCACGTCCCGCTCGGAAGAAAAACAACGCTTAACCCCCGCTTAAACTTCCCCTATTTATAGGCTTCTATTGAATATACAGTCACGAAGTTATAGTAAAACCATGCATGCGTCTTGCGGATCTATATCAATGTAGCCGTCGCGTCGGGTGCAGCGGGAGGAACACTCTATCAGCAGAAATCGACTGCTGAGACCATTACTACCGTGATCAGTGGCGTGCCGTGACATTGGGGGGGGGGGGGGCACCTCGTGGAAAAGTAATTTTGAGGGTGTGTATGCTTGTGCGTGCGTGCGTGTGAATGTTGACATTTAACAGTCCAAAAACTGCCGTTTGTAGTTATATATTTTCGCTTTGGAAATTAAGGGGTGGGGGGGGGGGGGGGAGGGGGAGGGAGGCGCCCGGGCGCAACTGCTTGCAATTACTGGCAGTAACATCACGCAGGAGAATGGCATAACGATTAAATTCGATCGAGCGGAGCGAGCGAGCTTGAAAATTTTAACATTTTACAGTCCGAAAACTGTCGTTTGTAGCTATATTTTTTTCGCTTTGGAAATTAAGAGGGGGGGGGGGGATCGCCCGATGCGCCCCCCTGGATCTGACCAGAGAGGGGGCGTCGAAGTGACCAAGGGGACTACTCCGTAAATGAATGATATAAGGGCTCGGTCACAATATTGGTTCACGTTATTTTTAGCATAGTTTTTTCTTTCTTTCTTTTCTATCACATAGTTTTAGTTCAGTTTCAGTAAGTTTTATTTCTCCACTTTCGAACATATTATTCACAAGTCATAAAAATATAAACAAAAATGTCGCATTACAAATTATAATCATGTGAAATAATACATAGATATACTGATCTTTAAGTGTACAGGTGGAGGAGACCGTTATCAATAAGCAAAACGCTTGACTGGGACAACGGCCTCTGAACGTAATATGCCTTGTAACCTTTTTTTAACTAAAGGAAGGAACGGAACAGTTATACACACGTCTAGAACAAATGATGTAAATCTTTAAAGTATTTTAAATGCCATTTGACCAAAAAGGACAACAAAAGGTGAAATGTATAAAGACGAAAGAAGAACAAAACAAAACAAAACCTGAGATTAAGGTACCCGAATAGGAAGAGTAGAGGAGAGAGAAGAGAAGAAAAGCGATGAGATACCAATTACTAATTTCTAATTAGAGTGGTACATAGCGAGAAGAACGTTTTTATAAGATGATTTTAAACATTGTAGAGAAGAACTGCGTTTAAGGTCATCATTCAATGAGTTCCATACATCTGGACCATGATGTCTTATGGAATTTCGAGCTATAATGAGTTTGGGGTTTTCCAAAATTAATGATAATCTGTTGCATGACGGGTAGGATATGAATGAATACTTTAATTTGAAATATACGATATTATCTTTAAACAATTCAGGGTGCATGATTGTTGGTATATACATGAATATTATTGTTTGCCAGGTATGTATATCAGAAATTCTAAGAGTCTTTAAGTAATAAAACAAAGATTCAGTGTGTGCTAAGTAGTTTGAACCGGTAATTTAAGTCTTACAGCACGTTTTTGTAATAACAATATCGACTTAATTTTGTTAACACGACAATTCCCCATCACAATGTTACAGTCTGTGATATGGGGTAATATGAGTGCATTATAAAGAATTTGAAGGGTATGCTCGGTAAAATATTCTCTAACTTTACAGAGGATCCCGATATTTTTTTTTTATATTATTGAATAAACTTGATGTAATGATCGGACCATGTTAGTTGTGACTCGATAGTTACCCCAAAAAATTTTTACACAAGACTTTTGATCCAATTGCTTTTATACCATCAATTATACATAACTGGTCATGATATCGTCCATGTATGGCTATTTCTAAAGAAAACATAATTCGTTTTTTCGATATTCAATGATAATTTATTGCACTTAAACCACATTGAAACAGTTGTTAATTCAGTATTATTAAAGGTTTCTATGTGGTTTAAGTGCAATAAATTATCATTGAATATTGAAAAAACGAATTTTGTTTTCTTTAGAAATAGCCATACACCAATGGACGATATCATGACCAGCTATATATACTTGATGGTATAAAAGGAATCAGTGAGTGTATGAGGTCTTTATGAGAAAAGAGGATGCTCGTATCATCTGCGAACAAAATAAAGTTAAATAACGAAGATAAATGCACTAAATCATTTATATAATCATATCAAAAACAACGTAGGACCTAAATCGATCCTTGCGGGACACCACAGATAACGTTTCGTTTATTGGACTCAGTCGATTGATAAAACACATACTGCTTTCTGTTGTGTAAATAATCTTTATACCAGTTTAGAGCTTGGCCATGGATACCGTATTTCTGCGTTTTATACACAATAAGATATTATGATCTATGGTATTGAATGCCTGGCTCATATCCATAAAAATCCCGATAACATGTTCATTTCTCATAAACGATTCAATAATTTGATCATGTAATTGAATAATTGCATAATCAGGAGAATGTTTTTTTTTTCTACAGCCAAATTGATTAGGAACTAATAATGTCTTATCATTCAGAAACCCATAAAGTCTTTTATATACAATCTTTTCTAAAACTTTTGATAAGGCAGGAAGCAAAGAAATTGGACGATAATTCTTCATTTGAGATGAGTAATCTTTCTTGTAAATTGGTATGACTTTGCCTATCTTTAATGAGTTTGGGAATTGACCAGTAGAAAGCGATAAATAAAAAATATAAGATAAATGGGTCGGCTATGTGGTATATTATCTGTTTAACAAAGTTAACACTAAACACATCATAGCCTTTAAAATGGCCAGTCTTAAGTTCCTTGACTGTTTAAAAAAAATTCAAAACGATTTGTGGGCGTAAGAAATAAAGAATATTCGGGAGATGACGGTAAGTATTGAGTAAAATGAGCATTTTCCGAATCTATGGTAGAGGCAAGACGAGGACCCATCTCAACAAAATACGTATTAAATAATAATCAATCTGCGATTTTGAGTGGATCGTTTACCAGGCATATATACATAGGCATTTATACTCCGATTTTCTTTGTTACCATTAACTCGGCTGGTCTTTTTTTCTTTTTTTGTCACAAAAACTGATTACTCGGGGCTTACAGCAAAACAAGCTTGTTAGGTTCCATCACACTTCTCTTTGTTCAACCCCATTTCGATTTCGATTTCGACCAGTTATCATTACAATTGATGTGTTATTACCAAGTATATTGTTTGTTTTTGCACACTGTTTACAAGGTAAAAGAACTCGTGTTATTATTTCTGATGCAATATTCATATAGGCCTACGAAAAGTATGAAAAAAAATGAATTGAATTCAAATTGAAAAATTTGTAAGGATATTATAATGGCATAAAGCACAAACACACACACACACACACACACACACACACACACACACACACAATCGTCATTGATCACAGAGAGAGAGAGAGAGAGAGAGAATTTAATTGCGTGCGTGTGTGTGTGTGTGTGTGTGTGTGTGTGAGCGCCCATCTCGTATATATGGCGAAAATGATATATTCGGTACATATACTGTTATACCCACTCGTAAATACATCAATTTTGCACGTGCTTTAGAATACCTAGTCGGGAATTTTGATAGTAGATAAGACTTAACTTTCAAACGGAGGTCCCTATTACTGTGAGTCAGATCCTGCACTGTGTTTATAGAGGGGCATTTCATGAAGCAACTTGTCGGATAAAATGTCCGACAAGTCAATTATATACGACAAGCTCAGAGAAATCAGCCAATCAGACTAAAGAATTTCTCAAAACTTGTCGGATATAATTGACTTGTCAGATATTTTATCCGACAAGTTCCTTCATGAAATGCCCCCTAGATCTTTGGATGAGATGATGATGGCAGTGCCTCCCTCTCGACGCAGATGTAAATCTTGGTCTCCATAGCAGTCATGCTGATGACTGAATCAGCAAGACATAATATACAACAACACAGTATCACCATATAGGTGAACATTAACACATATTCACAACTCATTTCCACGCAAACACTTCACATCTTGCACAATGCACAATGTACCGCTGCACTTGTTCCCCTCAGTAAATTCTTCCCTCCCTTTCTCCTTATCGCCACTCAGTGAGTGATGACTTATATGTTATATTCTTATAATGTTGTATTGTTTAGACAATCATTTCTGAGGCCATTGTCCTCGTCAAGCGTTTGCTTATGATGATGGTCTTCCAAATTTCTGTACTTCAGGAATTGCCTAATTTGTCTTCGAGCAAGAGACTGTCACTTATGTTTGCATAAAATTTAATGTATGCACAAAATAATTCATTTTCATTTTGCAATGTGTCAGGGGGAAAAGTTGAATATCTAAATTAATCACATGTTTTAACTGTCATATTCAAATTATACTGTGCTCAATTAGTTTGTTCAATTTACTTTGTATTTCGTTTATGTATTATATGAAAAAGAAATTCAGAAATAAAATCAAAATCGATCAATCAATCAGTATACTGCGCCATGTTTATTAATTAATATTTGCCATTGAAAATAATAAGTGCATTTATATGGCGCTCTATACACGGGCGTTTTCTGAGTGCACAAAATAATGATTGGCTCATTTACTGTGGCATAATTTGACAATAATTTTGTACACTGGTGATATTGTATTTGTTACAAATAATTATCGTCATATTGTCATTTTGTCACTTCTTATTACGTTAACAGTCGTGGCCGCTAGTGCAACAAATGAAGTTCACATTCTGAGCGGTATCGCTGAGGTTATTCCGTGTGGTGAGCGGGATCCTAATGCATCCGCCACCGGACTGCGGTCGGTCGAGTGGTACAGACTCGAGAACGGAACGCGTGATCACTTTCCGTTGGCCCAGTCGATTCCAGGGAATCACCCATTCTTAAAGAGTGGATTCAGCATCGTTGACGAGACGTCCCTCCGAATAAAGAATGTCATCCCGAACCATGGTGGATTCTACGATTGCGTCATTTATACAGAAGAGTCTGATATGCCGATTGAGAGGACGTTTTTATTCATTGTCGATAGTGAGTTTACAGAGCAGCAATGCCAACTTTTAAGTCTTTATTATTATGTGACAAAAGTTACCATAGGAGCATTCGTAAGCCCTTCTGAGTAGGCATGTCAGTGTGCGCTCGGGAAGCCAGGTGCTGTATGCCATGGTAACATTATAGTACACCAATTCTACCAACTAAGATTCTGAAGGCGCACTCAGCCATTAAAAGAAAAGAAGAGTTACTCTAGTCTTTTATAAGAAGATAAATCATTTTAGATAATTATTATGATTTAAAACGGTAAACGATCATTTTGGATATAAAATGACTGATAATAAGTGCCTATTTCGTCTATTTTTTTTTGACAGAAACTTGTCCATTTGTCCAGGGATCCATTCCAATTTATGTCAATCTCTGTTGGACTATAGGAAAGATATATTACTTAACCATTACAATATCACACCAACAAGTAAATACGACGGTATATACAACAATATCCGACCTTAGTAAAATGTATGATTCATTTTTCGTACTTCGTATGCTTTCGTACTTTGCATGCTTTCGTACTTTGCATGCTTTCGTATTTTGTAATGTATATTATATGCTAATGATAGAATTCCTGATTTACTTTGTGTTATGTTTTGTTGGAAGCAAAATGAAAATGAAATAAATGAATTGAATAGGATTGAAAGTCTACCACCGGACCACGCAGGGAGATGTCAAAAAAGAAAATGAAGTGTAGATGTTTATATTAGAAAGCTTATCAAAAAAAAAAGAAGAAGAAAAGAATGGGGGTCTCGAAAACTTCAGAAATTCCTTTGAAATAAAAATACGACAAAATTTGTTAAATTTAAGATGAAATTCGTGAAAGGGAGAAATGACAGAAATAATCATGATGCCCTCAACGGGGACTTGTGTTGTTGATATGTATAAATGAAGCTCTTTTCAAAACTAAGACCGAACATTATTACATCCAGCATAAAATATTTACCATTCCTTCTCTCCTCGCCTTTTTCTAGACTCCGTTTCAGGACTTGGGTACTTTACCATTTTCTTGGGTGGGATGATCCTCGGTGTCCATGCTATCATCGGATTAGTGAAAGTGGTAGGTATAATATCCCGACTTTCCTCAAAGGCGTTGTTTACCATTTGCAGATAAAACAAAAACCCAGCTTTTCAAAATGATTCTAAAAATATGCGTTTCGGGTAGAAACAACCAATGTAAAAATGTGAAATTTGATCATTGTTAAACATACAAAATGTGAAGAATAGTTGTAATAAAAATATTTCTTGACTAAACCGTCTACAGTTATGGTTTAGTGGGAAAATAGTGATATCTCCTTATATTTCATACAGCATGTTTATATGGGAGGATATTTTGTGTTACAACTGACCTACACATTTGCATCAAATGTGATATCTCGAACATTTTTTTTAGTCACTGCTTCCAATGGAAAACAGCACCTTTGATGGGATACGGTAGTATTGGCTGAGAAATGTCAAAGTGCATAGAATTCTAAGAGGAATTCAGAGTTTATTTCCTGAACATCGGTTTCGAAATGGCTGAGATATATCCAAAAACAAAAAACAACAAAATCAAAAGATGGGTTCCACTTTTTTTAAAGGATTGTTTTCTCAGCTATTTCAAAACTAATTTTCATCAAATTAATAAACTTTGAATTCCTCTCAGAAGTATATACTCTGTGGCAAAATCTATAACCTGTTTCTTCTGATCCTTAAAAAAAAAATCATCATCAAAAAAGTTTGAAATCTGAAGCCCCATCTCAAATAGGAACTGTCCAATGAGTATGCATTACGTGATGACTGGCACCAAAAAAAAAAAAAAAAAAAACCATATCGTTGACATACTGTCCAAAGTTACTTGCTCAGAGAGACTTAAAGGCTCTTTCTATTGATCGATTGACTGTGCTCGTAATCAATTGGATTAGAAAATATTACATTTTCGCAGTTCATCTATTTTCCTTCGCATTTTGTAACAACTCAAAATCTCAACACTCTATTGCTTTTCGCCTGTTGAAGATTGAGTATATCGAAATATCTCCTCATATGATATTAGAGGGTGGAAGTGGCGTAGCGAAAATATTTCATTTTCGACATAATGCTTTTAGAGCGATACTCTTCCACCACAAAGTTATAAAACATTGTATCCCCTTTTCTAATGCTCCCTCAATGGGGAGGAAAAAATTTCAATTTCCTCAAATTAGGGAGGAATATAAGTATAGATTATCATGGAATGTCAGGATACCACAAGTAACAGTGATATCGTAATGTCAAAAAATCGTACAAAAATAAGTTGTCGTAATGAAGGTATCGCCTCTCTACGTTCTGTTCCAACTAGACGCAAATTAATATAAACAAAGTTAATTTAGTCTCGAAAAATAATCTTTAAGTGATATAACCCTGGCATCACATCATCCTATGTAATAAATATAACTGTTATAAATAAGCAACAGCCCGGCGATTTTGCACGCAGGAGAGTAATGATAACACATACATGCATACATTTAGTTATCATGCGACGGGAAATTCACAGGGCAACTTCTTTGCAATAAGGTGTGATTATAGATAGGAATCAGTACAACCTGACATTCTACTACATAATTGCACTTATATTTGTCCAGTGATGTCAATTTCATGTATTATTATCTACCACAGAAAAAAAAAGATTGACAGATCTGCTTGTTGTATCGCTCACCTGAGTGTATGCACGTCTTACAAAACATGTTAATGCATGATCTGTTCAGGGTGAGCCCTTGCATTTGTATTCAATACTACGCAGTATTCCTTGCTAAGATTTATATTTACTGTTTACTTTTTCAACTTGATTCCTTTTTGTATTCCTTGTCTTATTTCCTCTAGGTTGAAAGATGGTTCAGGGGGATTCCCAGTTGTAGACAACGCATGCGGATGAAGGATAATTTGGGGTAAAAATATGACTGAAGAGATCCCTATCAGGGAAAATAATGCTCCATCGAAAATAACATCAGAATATTCATAGTAAAAATATATGCCGTATTTCTCGACAATATTGTGTGCTTTTCAAGTGTATATAATCATTTTGATCAGTTTATGGTCTTGCAGCACAAAATCCACAAGCTGGATCATGTTCCTTCATCACAGTTTTGAAATAGCATGGAATATTATTACAAGTATCATTATGATACTTGTAATCATGTTTTGTTGAAAATTACGTGATTGAAAGTTCCTTTTGATGTTATGTATTCATGAAAGCGTTATGTACATCACTTTGTATCACTTTATATGGAACTAAAATCAGTTTGAATTGAATTGAATTGAATTGAATCGAATTGAATTAAGTTGAATAAACTGACTGAATAAAGTTGTCATCACAGCTGATCTGCTCATTATTTTGTGAAAATCAGAACGAATCAATAAAGAAACTCCTCATTTTTTCTTGAAACATGGTAGAAAGTACATGGAAAAAATGTTATCTGCGCTTCTCAAAAAAAAAAAAAAATCGCACACAAATTAAGACGTCCATAAACAGGTCATAGATTCGAAATGTTTTGGGAACATGACTCTTCATCTGGCTTAGAATTAAGATTGTACAACTATTTTTTCCCGTTTGCGGCAACTTTTTAGATCTAAAATGAGCGAAGAAGTATCTTCGAGTGTAAATAATAAGGTAAAATATTGATTCCCTTATACATATACTTCTGTATAACAGTAGTCCTACGTTGATACATTTGCTTTTGGTGATTAAGATATGGCTTCCTTTCTTAGTCTGAGAAATCTAATGGTGTCATTAGTGCTTTATCTAATACAAATTGTATTTCCATGAAATGTTATTTTGAGAGTATTTGATTATAACCTGTAATTTATAATACATAGACAGGTAGCGTGTCATGATAGCAGTTATTCTATGTTATTTACTTTCGGTGATTAATAGGAAGATAATTTATTGATAATTTTCTTAGGTTGAGGATTGTAACGGTACTATCAGTGTTTTTTTTTTCCATGGAATGTAATTTTTCAGAGGATAGTCTTTGATTTGTACACCTAGATATACTAAACTCTCTTTTTGTGGGGGGGGGGGGGGGGGGGGTGTCACACATTGTTTATTAGAAACTAAGCGAAAATGGTATATAATTTTCATTCCTTCCAAAATTTTGAAGTTTCTTTATAATGTACGTAGTACTACACGTTTGTTTTGTCAGTGAGTAAAGACAGATGGGTTGGGATCTTATGGGCGGCTTGAAGCTGATAAGCATACTGGTTACTGAAAAGTGCATGTAGGCCTATAAACAGGCAGATACATAATGTCCTTTCGACTTTTTTGTTGTTTACCGTTGTCGTGCAAAAGGAATGAATTATAGGCGCTATAGAATGCTACGTATAGCTTTGTATCTTTTTATTTTGCAGGGCCCCTTGGTAGAGCAGTGTTTTTAACTGAAAGGGCTACCCTGTTGAAATATAACGGAAATAAATAAAATAGATGAATAAATGAATAAATACTCAGGTGAGTTGTATGCAGAACTATGTATGTTTTACCACATCAATGGGTGTTCGTATTTATGATGATAACGCCATCATTTCAAATGATTTTTTGACTCATCAAATATGCAAATTAAATGAGATGATGGCATCACACCCTCCTATAATTATTTCGTACAGTTTTTGTATTTGTATAACTTGTGTTTGTATTTCCGCTTTGTCACCATGTCTGTAAGTTTGCGTGTGTGTGTGTGTTCCTTTTTTTAAAACTGAAATTATAATTCACATGAGATGCAGTGCCCAGTGTAAGATCAGTTCTGAGTGAGCTGAAAGGGCTTCCCAGCTACATTGTATAAGAGAACGAAGTTAATAGATATATTAGTAAATAAATGAATAAATTAAAGAACCCTTCAGTATCAATGGTAAATCTTTACGTTAAAAGTTAAATTGAAAACGAATATGAGTTTCCCTTTATTGAAAATATTATCGAGCGTGCAATGAAACCACACAGACATGCTTGGAAAAAGCACTTAGTTTTAGTTTGCTGGTGTTAAGATAGATTCTCATTAAAATTTCTTTAATAAGGTTATTCACAACCTATTGATAGATTTTACACAAGACTTAGTATACAAAAAGTATAATAGCTAGGTTCAGACAGTGATCCTTAACCTGAAGGATAAGCTGACTTCGACGATAATGTCTATGGGGCGCCAGGTTTTTTTTTTTTTCGTGGACGAAATGACTGACTTCTTAACGAAATCGACCGTGCCGCACTTGGCTCCATGTAGAGCTTTTCCTCAAAGTAAGGTTATCCTTGAGGTCAAAGATCACCGTCTGAACCTATAAAGTAGTGATACGATCGAACCGACATATATATCTGTTTAAGGCCCGTCCATAATGTACATGCGAGATTGTATATTGTTACATACAGTGCATACGAATGTGTGCGTGTGTGTATGTAATTATGCTTTAGGACAGAAAATACAACGTTGTACCTAGCTGCCCAGGTAAAAAGTGAATGTGACATGTCACGATCATCTTTTTGTGGTAGGAAATAAGGTAATTGAAGACCTGAATTTAAGAACGACCCAAGTCCAATTTTTGGCCAAATTCACTTTGACATGGGAAATTGTACCTTATGCATGGACTCATCTTGTGTGTAATCCCCCGGAAGTGCCTGAAATGAATGAGTTAAATCTTATATTAATGTAAGAATGAAGGACTTGGGTCATTCTTACATTCATATAATAGCGCCCTCTCTCATCTCTATAGCAGAATATCATGTATATGAATCAAAGAACGACCCAAGTCCACCACACAAAATGGCCTCTCCACAATTAATGTAAATGTTAATTGTCATAATAATATATGTTCTAATTTGTATATATACAATGTTGCCTTCCCATCACAGTTAAATAGAATATTATTGGACAAATAAAAAAAATATGAAGTTTTTTTTTTTTCAGTTTACTCAAAATGGTCTTACATGGACTTGGGTCGTTCTTATATTCATATACTCAATTTGCTTTTCACTATATATGTAGCAATACAGACCAAGCATAATACAATTTTCATATTCACGAAGATTAACAGCAGAAAGGAAAGCCCCTGTAATCATGGTTTTTTTTTTGAACTTTAACAAACTAATATAAAGTTGGATTTTAGAGTTTGAATGTAAACAGATGCAAGGGATATTTCAGTGCATTTTGACACTTTGTCATTAATACAAATTATATATTTTTCTTATACTCTTTCCGTTGTATAATACAAATAAGGAAACTACACAGAATACAGACATTATTTGTATACACACATACAGACACACACGAAATTACAGAGTAATCATTCACTTCCTTTCAGTTGTAACAATCCTCAGATAACCTACATGTATTCATTCCCTCAATGATCAATCATTCTTTTCACATTTCTCTGAACGAATTGGTGACAGAAGAGCAAACATAGTATGAATTGTTGACACAATGGCAAACATTGAATGCATCAAATATTTATTCGTGTACACTGACTAAATGTAAAGGATAACGGTCACTCAAAAAACGTATCTATTGAATGACTAAAACTATTGCTAAGAGCTGTAATGTGAAACGGTAAAGTTATATGTTGAAAGTATGATGATTCTGTAAATGATTTCACAAGGAAAACTAATGAAAAGTAGATTTTGATCCTATCACTTTTAATACTCCATTTGACTTTTATTAGGTTTAATCAGAGACATTTTCGTCTGTTATTATCTACACCAAAAAAAAAAAATGCAAAAGTACCACATAAGCAATAGAACATTATTTTGATACAAATTTGAAGTAAAAAACATGATGATAAAATAGAATTATGTAGGTATATTGGTATACAACGATATATTTTTGAATTAATATGTGTATATAAATACATGTTTAATAAATAAAGTCATTCTATTATATAGTGAAAAAGGCAATGAAAATAGCACTGCGATTTGAGTTAATGCACACGTAGGAATATTGCTTACAAAATGGCGTGTTCATATCAATGTACTGTTTTTTTAGTTAAATAACTGTAAGACACGTACAGCCAATCGAATTATGCTTTTTGTTCACTTTCCGAAGAAAAATGGTTTCTCTTAAATAGTATCTTCGCATAAAACGTTTCGAAGCAGTTTCTGTAATAAATAGAATATATAGCTCTGAAATTTGATAATTAGGGAGACGAACTTGACGTCACAGACATTATGTATGCACACAAACCCACACACACATCCACACACACAAATGCACACACACACACATTCTCACACACACAAAGATATAAAGCTACAGTGTCCGATGTGTCCTGAGGAGCGAAAAAGAAATAAAAACCCGACGGTATGCACAAAGAAATCTTTAAGTCACTGCGGTATATGCAGGAGGCCGTTTAGGGAGCCTTGGCATGATATCTACGTATGGAAATGAAGTGAAACAATTCTCTGAGTTAACAGGCTGATAGGCCATTTGATAATTTTTTACGTGTTTAGTTGACAGAACATTTTGTGATGTTCTCCAATGTGAAAACACATTCGTCTTAACAAATGACACAATCGATAGATCGATTTGGCGCAATCGGCAGAACATATTGCTCATCAGATATTGATAGCAAAATGAAGTAAGCATAGGCCTATTGAGCAAGCAGTATCATGTATATAATTTATGTTTACCTTTGTTGTAGGCAGCATGCAAAATATATATCTCGGTCAAGTCTTTTGTGAGACATTCATAACGATTCTTACCAGCATTTCAAACCCTGAATACCATTTTACATTCTACTCGATTTCCCGCAAGTCAATAACCATCATGCTGCAGCTTCTTCTGTCAAAAACATAATATTATTCATGATATCAATGAGGATGTTAAAATTGCAGTGATACTAACAATTGTAATTCCAAGCAGCGCATACGGACACATTGTCAAGCTTGCAAAATATTAAATAATTACAAGCGTATAAAGTAGCATAAACACAGTCTACTGAAAAAAAAAAGACTTGGAAAAAATATTTCAAGTTCGAATCTGTATAAAGGTGTAATCGAAGTTTCTTTCCAATTTGCTTTTGAGGCACATACTATCTTCTCTTGACTAGCGATATTCGTACATATACGACAGCGAAATAAAATCCTCAAGGTAAATTGTTTTTTTGATACATTTTACAAACCATCATTACATCCCGTCAAAGAGTAAACTCCTACTAGTAAGAAGTTTCCCTAATTTATGCAGTACAATTCTCGTACAGTTGATATAAATATGCAAATAACTGAGCTGATTATTTCATTATCCTCACCGTTTTCCATTAGCCGTGTACAAAAAAAAAACCCAACAAAACAATCAACGTTTCTGTTATCAAAATGTAAAGCATGATATTATTCCTTGCTAGATATCTTCAAAATAATGAAAAGTTGCATATAATACGATTAGGTGTTGTGTAATTAAATTGTTTTGAATAAAATACTAGTTATTCAAAGGTCTTATGTACAAATCCATTCATGTATACAGTATACGGCAAGTTGTGAGGGAATGACATCATCACTTCACTTTTTGCATATTCGTATTGACCGTTCAAGAACTGGGACTGACAATATAGCGAAGGTTCAAATGTCAACCATGACAACTTCCTTACTTTGTATCCCTTTTTGATCGAATTCTATTGTTGTATCACCAAAATGTTACTTCTTTTCCTTTTCTTAGACTAACATTCACCTACATTGGAAATATGCATTGAAATTAAGAAATGACTGCCGTCGTTCTTCTGTTATGCAGATACAATAACATCAGCGACCTCTTAAGAGGAAATCAATCCCAAAAATGAATAAACTCCAAAAGAAAAATAAAGATGTTCCCTACAGAACGATACAAACATGACAAAAATCGGATAAGAAATGAGGAAGATATGTAATTCTTGAAACTTCATTTTTTTTTTTCAGGAAAACTTTTCTTGACCAGTCTTTATGAAAGTTCAAGTAATGAGCTAGTTAATGTCATATCCTCACATTTTTTTTTCATGTTTGTTATAATACGGGAAATTGCTATCTTTTTTAGCTAATGCAAGTAAAAGCTTGTTCCAATACCAAGACATATCAGTTGACATCTGTTCGTTTTTATCATTATTTTTTTTTTTTTTTGGTGGTTGCAAGGCAGGTTTCTCATTGTCCATTTGAAATATGAGACTTTTGTAATTTCTATTAACGAAATGAATAAAAAAATGTTTGTGAAAGCATGACATCGTCAAGTTGCTGATTTAAATCATTATTCAAAACAACTGGTCAGGAAGTATTTCCGAAAAAAAATGAAATTTCGAAATGTCATATCTTCCTTATTTCTTATCCGATTTTGACATTTTTGTATCGTTTCGGGTATATTTTTCTCTTTCTTGTGAAGTTTATTCGTTTTTGGGTGGATTTCTTCTTTAAACTTAGATTTGTCTACTAACTAATCCATTTGCATTCATGCCATCCTTTCGAAACTACGTTCAGTGACAGGAGTGACTGACTATGATTTGCTTCTCTCATCGAATGACACTTAAATTCCAATTATCAAGAATACGATAAAAAAGGGAAATGCAACAAAATTTCATGTACAGACATTGTGGTAAAGTGACTTTTTGCACGAGGAAGAAAGGTTTCAATTAAAAAGAAAGAAGAAACCCCAAATTCAATGATTCATTTTGGTGGAAAATGTCAGTTCATAGCGTTCTCTTCCATTAAAGCTGGAAAGTCAGTGAAAGTGTTGCTTGGTCAACACAGTAAACTTTCTCAAGGACAACACACAGCGAGGACCATAGGCGCCGGAAGTGGGGGGGGGGGGGGGGGGCAGGGGGGGCGGCCGCCCCCCAATCCAAAAAGTGGGGGGGGGGGGCAAAACGCTTTTTTGCCCCCCCAATAAGCCCCCCCCCAAAAAAATAATAATAATGATAATAAAAATAAATGAATAAACAAAGAAAATAAAATAAATATGTATATAAATGAATAAAAGGGAAAAAATATGGCTACAAACGGCAGCTTTTGGATTGTAAAATGTCAAAATTTTCAAGCTCGCTCGCTTCGCTGCCTCGCATCCAGCAGTTGAGCCCGGTGCGCCTCCCCCTTAATTTCTAAAGCGAAAAACATAGCTACGACGGCAGTTGTTGGACTCTAGAATGTCAAAATTTTAATGCTCGCTCGCTTCGCTCGCTCGCATTGAATCGTTATGCCATTATCCTAATGTTGCTGACAGTAATTGCCAGTAGTTGCGCCCGATGCCCCCACCCCTTAATTTCCAAAGCGAAAGATAGATATAGCTACAAACGGGAGTTTTGGGACTGTAAAATGTCAAAATTTTCAAGCTCGCTCGCTTCGCTCGCTCGCATTGAATCGTTATGCCACTCTCCTAATGTTGCTGCCAGTAATTGCCAGCAGTTGCGTCCGATGCCCCCCCTTAATTTCCAAAGCGAAAGATATAGCTACAAACGGGAGTTTGGGGACTGTAAAATGTCAAAATTCTCAAGCTCGCTCGCATTAAATCGTTATGCCATTCTCCTAATGTTGCTGCCAGTAATTGCCAGCAGTTGCGCCCGATGCGCCGCCCCATTAATTTCCAAAGTGAAAGATAAAGCTACAAACCCCAGTTTTGGGACTGTAGAATGTCAAAATTTTCAAGCTTGCTCGCTTCGCTCGCTCGCATTGAATCGTTATGTCATTCTCCTAATGTTGCTGCCAATAATTGCCAGCAGTTACACCCGCTGCGCCCCCATTTATTTCAAAGCGAAATATGTAGCTACAATTAAAGCTCCAGTTTTGGAACTGTAGAATATCAAAATTTTCAAGCTCGCTCTCTTCGCTCGCTCGCATTTTATTGTTATGCCATTCACCTTATGTTGCTGACAGTATATAATTTGTCGATCGTTTCACACCGTCATTCCATAATCCATGTAAGGAAAACTTACAATGTTCCTCAATGACTGCGTTGTTGAATGTATCACATTCCGTAATGTATTGTAGTCCCATTATTGCTCACGCACACACGCACAAGCATACAGACCGTCAAAATTACTTTATGGTTCCCCCCATGTTTCGACCCACCGTACGCCACTTTACATATATATATATATATATATATATATATATATATATATATAAGTAGTATAGCCCGTCTATATGTCAAAAATTCGACCTTGATTTTTCCGAGAAAATGGGAAAAAATGAGAGTAATAAATATAAAAATAGTATCGCTATGTATTTTGTTGAAAATCAGGTCACGTACTTTGGAGAGGTCAGAGAGCTTATAGTAATAATGTAGCCTTGAAAATAGGGAGGAGCGGGCAAATCAGAAAGTGAGAAAAAGAAAATTATGAATGTATCGATAAATTTATAGTATTGATGCTGAGTTGATAAAAATTTGTTTTGACGGGATAAAGCCCGTAGAGCTGCTGGAGGAACGAGAGCAATGTGAGGAAGAAATGTGCGGGTACGAAGTGTACACTGATGAGCGCCGGACATATCAGACAGTGACCGACGGTCAGAGCAGACAGTGAGTGAAACAGTATATCATGACTGGACGAAGTCTACTGTGAAATGCGAGGGTACGAAGTGTACTCTGATGACCGACGGTCAGAGCAGACAGCGAGTGAAACAGTATATCATGAATGGACGACGTCTACTGTGAAATGCGAGGGTACGAAGTGTACTCTGATGATCGATTTGCATATCAGACAGGGAGTGAAACAGAATATGACATGTAGTATGGAGGCTGTGTCGATGAACATTTGTTTTGACGGGATAAAGCCATAACTGTGAGAGGTACTAGGGTAATTAAGACATGTGAGGGTACGAAGTGTACTCTGATAAGGTCAGAAAACTTACAGTAAAAATATGACATTGAAGAGGACGTAGTTGTACAATAGGAGAGGAAGGAGATGTTTGATAGAAGAGGGATAATTATGCAAGAGTGAGCGAAAAATACTCTGATGAGGTCAGAAAACCGATAGTAAAAATATGTCCTCGAAGAGGAAGGAGTTGTCTGATAGAAGAGGGCTAATATGCAAGAGTGAGCGAAAAGTGCACTGCTGAGGTCAGAAAACTTATGGTAAAAATATAACCTTGAAGCTGTTAAAAATAGAGGAAAACAATGCAAAATAAGCCGATTGTGATGAGCTCTGATACATTTATAAAGAGTGAACATGAACAACATCGATCATTCTACAGGTAAAATCAGTATTGCGATCTTTGTCTTGAACGTGTAGCAGTTTGAGTTAACTGAGAAAATGGCCTCTTACAGTTATTCTGATGCCAGTGCCTATGTGAATGATGAGCGGGATGTTGTTGGTGTTTCCAAGGGACGAAATGAGGACGGTGACAGTTCGGCATCAATGGTGAGTACATTATCGTTTTTTTTTCGATGGATATGTCTAACACAGATGATTTTAGAAAAGTTGATTGTCACAAAATTAAAATACAAATTAAGTATAGTTTATTACGTCTATCACTTAATTACAGTGCCGTAGGGACATACTGCATTATTATGAGTCTACGTTTCAAACGATCCTACGTTTTAGTTATTTCTATTCCTTTCATTGTTATTTTTTTTGTAGAATTCCTCCACGAGTGGATATGCTGGAAAGTCAGCGACGTCACCATTTACTTTCGAGGAAGGAGCCATTCCCTTTCACTTGGGTTCAAAACGCTTTGTTGTAGTGAAAATATATCAAGGCACTGTCTACGTGAACATTCGCGATTATTATCAAAATCATCTTGGCAAGATGTGCGCAGCTTTGAGGGGTATAAACCTTACTGTGGAGCAGTGGGAAAAGATGCGTGATGCGATGTTTCCAATTTCGCGTGCGATTAACCAGTTGCAAAAAGAGGCCAAAAAGCAACAACTACAACAACAGCAGAAAAGGAAGAGGGAGAACAGCAACTCCCATTCATATTCTCGCAGCACTTCTTGGCAAGGTCCCGATTATTATCATTAATGGTCTAACAGAACTCGCGCTTCTATTTTTTACCCACCCCCTATAGAATGAATATCCACTATGACTACTTCTACTGCTAATAATAATAATAATAATAATAATAATTTTTTCGATAGGTCAAAGCTGAACTTACCCACCACAAGGAAATGAGAAGCATAAAACCATTGCCCGCTGCCAAACACGTGTCGGTAGATGAGATTCGGGAGATGGTGACATCGAAGAGGGCCAGTGAGACGAGCGGAAAGGACGAGAAGGAGATGGGAGCAGATCAGGACGGCGAGAAAAGGAGGGAGAGATCAAACCTGATTGATATTCCCAATGATATCCACTGCATCACCCGTACGACCTATGCCGGACCGTTCATCACAGCCACCAAAGTGATCATGAAAAAGATCAACGAACTTGTACTGGAGAAATGCTACGGTTGTCAAACGAATCATCCTAGTCAGAAACACCACGAGTGTCTGTGGTTAGACTGGGAAGCGAAGATAGACACATACATGGATTCAGCAATATCGCAACTGACGGAGTCGGAGTTCATAGAGAACTTGGACGCCGTGTACGACATGGACAATTTGTGGGAGGATGAACGTTTGATAGTCCTGTGCGAGGCTGTGGAGTTTTATCACTTTTACTTGCGTACACCAGAGGTGGTGGAAGAACTATCGCAATACATAAAGTTACACTGCTAGTCACTTTTGGCACGAGTGTATGATAATGTTACATTATCGCGATGCACTATGCATTGAATAACAACAATAATTCAATTGCCTATCTGATCTGTCAATAACGCATTAAAATTGAAGCCGAGCAATCCAATTGGGATCGAATATGAAGAAGAACTACAGTCTCGACGTGTCATACTGTTGGTATTTTCTCGTCACATGAAAGGTTGAAAGAAAGAGAGAGAGGAGGGGAAGTAGAGAATGATATTTTGTCTTTCGTAAAAAATTGCACACATATATATATATATATATATATATATATATTGTTTGCATGTACGAGTGTTCGGTGTGATACGTTCAACTAATTAACCAAACGGGATCTTGTGTGAAACCCTATTACACACACACACACACACACACACACACAAATAATGATTGATAGAGAGAGAGAGAGAGAGAGAGAGAGATAGGAGGGGAGGAACAGAGATTTAACTAATATATATATATATATATATATATGTGTATATATATATATCTATATCTATATATATATATATATATATATATATATATATAGCTTGCATGTACGAGTGTACAGTGTGATTTGTTTAATTATCCAAAAGGGATCTTGTGGACATGCCATCCTATTACACACACACACACACACACACATACACGCAACCCTGAAAAATTATAAAGTACGATAGCCCAGGGACATCGTCCTTTGCTCCTTCGAAAGTTCAAACGTCTCAGAGTGCACAAACAAGTTTTAAAAATAAGGGTACTTCAGTAAGGTGACCGGTGGATATCTCTTTGTCTTTCTTGAAAAACACAGCCCTCAAAAAAAAAATTATAAAGTACGATAGCCCATGGACATCGTCCTTTGCTTCTTCGAAATACGAAATTCAATCGTCTCAGAGTGAACAAACAAGTTTTAAAAATAAGGGTACTTCAGTAAGGTGACCGGCGGATGTCTTTATGTTTTTCTTGAAAAAAAAAATCTAAAGTACATTAGCCCATGGATAGCGTCCTTTGTTTCTTCGTCGAAATACAGAGTTCATACGTCTCAGATTGAACAAACAAGTTTTAAAAATAAGTGTACTATAGTAAGATGATCGGTGGACGTTCCTTTTCCTTTTTTAAAACAGCCCTAAAAAAAAAAGTTTACGCAATATGATGTAAGAAGCTAGTACCATAATCACTGTACATAAAGCCCCTTGCTCTGACCAGTATAAATATAACTTGCGAGAACTGGAGTACAACCGTTCGGAAAAAAAAAATGGACAGTCAAAGCAGTGACGGAGCTGTTGCTCCAACACCACCACCGCCCCCACCACCACCGCCACCTCAAAAGGGGGGGGGGGGGGAAACGCACCCCCCAAGAAAGAGAAAAAGAAGAAGAAGGAGAAGAAGCCAGACCATATCCCCGCGGGGACTATGGCTTTTTCCTTACCCCCGGGAGTCCAAATACCAATGTTCCAAGGACTGCCCCGTAATGGGGATGGTGACATCATCATCCCCTTAGAGCTGCTAATGGCAGTTCAAACGCCAGATGAAGAAGATTACATTTGGTAACTCTTCTTCTTCATCACACACCACGTGAGTATACCCTTACCTGTGTTTTTTTTCCTAGAACCGTGTACTATTTTTGTACCTTGCATGTTCACTCGAATATAAATTGACAGTCCGTGTTCTGACGTATCATCATTATCATTCTAGCAGCATGGATTCCAATACATTTAACGAGAGACTGACAATATGCAATTCGCTTGACGATTTGAATGCATTGTTAATGGAATATGAACAGTACCAGGGTAAGTGTCATACGTTCATTCATCCCTACAAGAAATGTATGGTTTCCTGCGTGTTTGTGTCTGTGTCTTTGTGTTTTGCCAGTCAGTCTCTATTTTTTTTTATCTTTGTTTTTTCCTTCTTTTTTACCTTCACATATAGACCAACGTCTGCCACCAACACCACCACCACCATCACCATCACAACTCACATCACCCCTAGCGACCGAAGCCGGCCCCCGGACCAGCCAAACACATTTTCCACCGCTTTCCACCGAACCACCACTACCTGACATCTCTGCTGCTCCTGCCCAGCAAGGCGGCACCAACACCACCGCGGAGGAGGAGGAAAAGGAGGAGGAGGAGCAGGAGGAGCAGCAGGAGGAGAAGGAGGAGGAGGAGGAGGAGGAAGCAGATACACCCAGCACTTCTCACGAGTCGCCATCTCCCTCATACTTTCTTCGACGAGTGAGTCAAAGAACCAATAAGAAATTTAAAGCCAATGTTGTTGATTACACCGTCTCTTTTCCTACTCATAACGAACTGACGCCACTGATAGATGCCTTGCCGCGTGCCAGTAGTTTGTTTCAACGTATAGTAGATGATATGATAAGAGATGCTAGTGATCATGACATGATTCGAATCGTTTTTAATACTCCCAAGTTAGACAAGCCCGTAAGTCTTCCTTTTGTGAGAAAAGATCAGCTAAGTCACGATGTGTTCATGCAAAAGTTAGAGGCAACCTTACAGTCCCACGAAGAAATAACCTTGGACGAAACGGTAGCTTTCAACGTGATACATATGGAAATGCCAGTAGGTGGTAAGAGGAATAGGAGAAAATGTTCGGATTACGATGAATTACTGAAAACCATGCGATGTGTGTTGCGCATTAATAATACTGACAATGATAGAATGTGTTGTGCAAGAGCGATCGTGACCATGATAACCAAAATTGAAAATCACCCCCAAAAGCGATCTATTCAACTCGGTACTAGATTACAGAGACAAATGGCTAGACAGTTGCACGAAGCTGCTGGTATACCCATCGAGCAGTTGTGTGGTATTCCGGAAATTAAACGTTTCGAACAAACTCCCATGATGACCAATTACAGAGTAGTGGTTGTTTCCAGAAGAGCCTGTAACTACATCACCTATATTGGTCCCGAAGATAGAGATCATACGATTTATCTTCTGCAGACAGACGATCACTATGATTTAATCACCTCCATGAAAGCCTTTTTGAACAAAAGCTACTATTGCGAGAAGTGTATGAAAGGCTACGATCACAGGCGCGAACACTCTTGCCAACGCATTTGCAAATTGTGTTACGGTTCGACTTGTCCCGCAGTCAGCCGAGCGGACGAATATGTAGAATGTCACAAATGTAATCGTAGATTTAAGAACGCTACTTGTTTGAAAAATCATGTCGAAAATAAAGTGTGCGAGACCATGTACAGGTGCGTGACGTGTGACAGAAATGTCAGCGTGGAACTCTTAAAAAAACACAAGCGCGAGCATGACTGTAGCAAGAAATTTTGCAAACACTGTCAGGGCTTTTTTCCGTTCAATCATCAGTGTTATGTCTCACCCGAACCCCTCGAGAAAAATAAACAAAAAAGTTATATATTTTTTGATTTCGAGTGCACTCAAGAGAGTGGGATACACGTGCCCAATTACTGCGTGGCCCAAATTACCTGTTTTGATTGTCGTGACCAAGCTATCGACACTCCTTGTACGCATTGTGGAGAAAAGAGACAATTCATTTTCAAAGGACCCCACGACTGGCGATGATTTTTGTAAATGGTTGATAGACGAGCATTCCAACGTCATAGCAGTGGCCCACAATATGAAAGGGTATGATGGGATGTTTGTTCTTGATTATCTCTATCGCAATTGCATCATTCCCAAGATGATTTTGAACGGTGCAAAGATCATGAGCATTGATATCTCCTTGAATGACATCAAGATCATCGACTCCCTCAATTTCTTACCAATGCCTCTGGCGAACATGCCCAAAACTTTCGGTATTGAAGAACTGCAAAAGGGATACTTTCCTCACTTTTTTAACACGACCAAAAACCAGGCGTACACGGGTCCCCTACCCGATGTCAAATATTATGGTCCCGATAGTATGTCTTGCGCCAAAAGGCAAGAATTTTTGAAATGGTACGAGAGCGAGAAATCCAAGAACAAGGAATTTATCATGGCAGAACAATTACACGCATATTGCGTCAGCGATGTCGACATCCTGCGCAAATGTTGTATGCGCTTTCAGGACCTATTTTTTCAAGCTACCAACGGCGTCATCCCCTTTGAGAAAAGCATCACCATTTCCTCGGCCTGCCACTATGTGTACAGGAGAAATTTTCTCAACGAGAATACCATTGCTGTTCTTCCCCCTAAAGGCTATAATCTCCGTTACAAGCACTCTAAAGTCTCAATAGAATGGCTAACTTACATGAGTGAGAAAGAGAATGCGTACATACGTCATGCGAGGAATGAAGGGGAGGTAACGGTGGGTAGATACAGGGTAGATGGTTTTTGCGAAAGCAACAAAACTATCTATGAATTCTACGGGTGCAAATATCATGGATGTCCCAAGTGTTACCAATTTGATACGCCTAGTCCAGATTATGAAGATAAGACTATGGGTGAATTATTTCTAGACACTCTGGCTAGAGAAGCGTGCATTGTACAAATTATGAAGGAGTATCAAGTGGTCACTATGTGGGAATGCGATTGGCAGAGAATGAAAGACGAAAATCAGGTACCGCCCCACATCAAAACACTGACCGGTATCGATGACTATGTACCACTTGACCCAAGAGAGGCTTTCACGGGAGGTAGAACCAATGCTACTTGTCTTTTGTACGATTGCAATGAACACGAAAAAATCAAGTATGTGGACTTCACCTCTCTATATCCATGGGTGAATAAGTATGGTGTATACCCCTTAGGACATCCCGAGGTAATTACGAGCAATTTCAAACCTGTTTCCAACTGTTTTGGTCTTATCCGATGTAAAATACATCCTCCAACTGACCTCTTTCATCCTGTTCTACCTAGTAAGATCAATGGTAAATTAATGTTTCCATTGTGTAGAACATGCGCTGGAGATTACAATCAGCAAACCTGCCAACATTCTGACGAAGAGAGGATGTTACACGGTACTTGGGTTTCTATCGAACTGAATGAAGCCATAAGAAAGGGTTATGAAGTTAGCTCGATCGAATCTGTCTGGCATTTCCCCGTAGAACGCAATATCAGAAATGCGCGGAAGAGGAGGAGGAGGAGGTAGAAGAAGAAAGAGAGGTCTGGGTTGGGAAGCCACGCGACGAATCAAAAACTGGTTTATTCCGGTATTACGTAGATCAATTTTTGAAAATTAAACAGGAGTCCTCGGGGTGGCCAGATTGGTGTAAGTCAGAAGCCGATCGAGATAAATATATCGCGGATTATCTTCGTCACGAAGGTATAGCGTTAGATAAAGAAAACATCAAGAGAAATGAAGGCATGCGCGCGCTGGCGAAATTACAATTATGTTCATTTTGGGGTAGGTGGGGTATGAGAAATAACTTGACCAAAATAGAGATAACTCAGGATCTTGCAGTATTATACGAGTTTCTCACAGCGGATGACAAGCAAATACTAGATTTAAACTTCGTTTCTGACGAATTGGTAGAAATAAGATGGCAAGTGGCGGAGGAATTTGAGGAACTATCTAAACAATCTAACGTGGTCATAGCTGCCTTCACTACCGCTCAGGCCAGGCTTAAGTTGTTTCATATCTTAGATCGTCTAGGAGATAGGGTGCTCTATTATGACACGGATAGCATCATTTATGTCGAAAGAGGACATATTCCCGACGAATGGTCGCCTCCCTTGGGAGATTACCTCGGTGATCTTACTGATGAATTGGATGGTCGTTATATTGTGACTTTTGTGGCAGGGGGGCCAAAATCTTACGCTTATCAATTGAACGATGGTAGTACTGTGTGCAAAATCAGAGGGATCACTCTAAATTACAAAAATTCCCAAGTCCTGAATTACAATGTCTTGAATCGCATGGTGAAAAAATTGAATACCAAAGAAACTTACAAAGTAACGGTCACCGATAATCATCACATCACGAGAGATATCAAAAGACAGCACATTTTGTCTAAACCACTCAGCAAAGACTACCGCATTGTTTACGACAAGAGAGTCATTCAAGATAACCTGTTTACCGTGCCATACGGATGGGTTCCCCACGAATAATAATATAAATCATACCTCTTAACAACAAGAAAGGCCATTTCGGCGTATGCCTCTCAAGAATGATGAACGTGTCTGATTCTCGCGCACGGGTGAACGAGGGGGAGGAGGAGGTAATAGGGGAAGTGGAGTATCCGGTAGAACTCACGGAACGTGACATTTTGACAGTTAAGCGAAATATGCCTTGGAAATCAGTTTTTCTATCTGCTTTCCTAACCCTTCTTTTTGTAGTCACCTTTAGTTTAACTTATCATTCGGAAGAAAAAATCTTAAAACTCCTCCAAAATGGTGTAATTCCAGATACTGACCTCTTTAAGCCTTTACGTTCATTCTTCAACGCATCCAACATCCTGGTTTAGCTATTAAGACGCAACACTAAATAATGTCCATCTCATCAGAGTATAAAATAGACTGCGATGACACTAAACCGCGTTAGTTCAGACGCGATTTCTCGAAAGAAGAGGGGAAAAAACACTGTCATCGTCATGTCAAATTCATTCATCCATTTACCTGCATAGTGGCAGGACCCACGGGGAGTGGTAAGACAGTATTTGTCCGGAAAATTCTAAACTCTCACCGCGAGATGATCGATCCGCCTCCAGAAAAGATAATATGGTGTTACGGGGTTTATCAAAAAGCTTACGAAGAGATGATGCGAGAAATGCCTTTTGTACAGTTAATAGAAGGCATACCGGGCAATCTGGACGAGCTGATAGATCCTACATTTTGTAATCTTATTATCATAGATGATTTAATGTCGGAATGCGGTAATGACGCGCGAATCACCAATTTGTTCACTCGCGGTTCTCATCATCGCAACCTCTCCGTCATATTCATAGTACAAAATCTTTTTCACCAGGCCAAAGAACTCAGAACCATCAGTTTAAACAGTCATTATCTGATTGTGTTTAAGAACCCCAGAGATAAATTGCAAATTGCTCATCTAGGTAAACAACTATACCCGGGGCGTGGCAAATACTTGCAAGAAGCGTACCAAGATGCCACTCGTTATCCTTATGGATATTTGTTGATTGATCTAAAGCCCGAAACGCAGGAAGAGTATAGATTACGTAGTAAGATATTTCCTCCCGATTTGACCGTTGTGTACGTTAGTGAAACGTAAGATCAGAGAATTACTCTCTTTTGTGCATCACGATAATACGTGGTGGTTGATTGTGACTGGCAGGTAGCCATAAAACAGACGTTTGTAGCATTTTTGCGTCACTCTTTCAATATGTCTCGCAGATTAAAGAACCACTTGCCGGAGCTGCAAGTCTTGAATAAATGTAATTCTAAACAGAGAAAGGCTCTTAGAATACGCCAACAAAGATCTCATTTTATGTCTATCCGAATGTTGCGCAAACTGCTTAAAAGGTAACGTTCAATTAACTAAGAGTCAGAAGAAGGCATTATCGCGGCACAAGAAAGAGCTGCGCTTCGTAGGTAACAAACGCAATGATTATAAAGCTCGAAAATCAATGTTAGTCCAGTGAGGAAGTTTTCTCACATCTCTGCTGGGACCTATTTTGTCAATGTTATTAAAATGATGTATTTTCTAATCAAAGTGATACTAATAGATTAAGTTTAAGGTGTCGAACGAGTGTATGATTGTCAGAATCGATTCTCTTTGTTAAACTTGTTGGTACTTGTCATGGCTAATAGTAGTAGTAGTATGCAAAACACCAAGAAAATGATATTGGTGCCTCACGATTTTGCTAGTTCTTTGCAAAAAGTATCTCCACAGCGTGAAACACCCACGGGTAAAGCTCTGTCTATATTGGACGAGTCTATTCGTGATGTGCTAGAAAATCACGCCTTATCGGATAGAGAAAAATTGCAAAGATACAATGACATCTTGTATAGATACTTGCAATTGCAAAAGCAAAACAGTCGGAAGAAGCCGATCGAAGTGCTCTTAGGAGAGCGACACGCAGATACCCATGATCCGACATCTACAAAAGCACAGTCCGACGAATTGTCTGACCATCAATACGCTACCTTGAAGGAGGATGTGTTAAAGATTTTACCCCCCTCGGTAAAACATCGAGGGAGTTTGTTATTAGATCATTTACTGCAAAAGAAAGACAGCACCGACTGGCTGAATAAAAATAGAGAGTTGATCGTTGGTGATTCCATTGTACCAGGCTCAAATGTAGTAGATCTAATATACGATGTCATGAGGGTACGCAATACGCACGAACCAGCGGGTTGGAAAGAATTTCTTAAAATTCTGATCAATAGCAATACGCCCGAATCACTTATTGTCAATACGGCACGACGCAACGCAATGCAAGACATGAAAATTAAAGGGTTCATACCTACGTCTGTAGACAAGAGGGTTACTAAGAAAGGGTCTAAGAGCGCAAGCTCAAGGATGATGATGACTACACGTGCAAAGAAAAAAAAGAAGAGAACTCTACCTTTCAAGTGGGAAAGTCTCTGAATTATTGCGACCTAATGCATTGAGATTTGAGAGAAATGTGTTTATGATAATGAATAGTATAGTATTTTCTTGACGATAAATGTCTAAGCTAATGTACTGAATACGTTGATACATCAAGACAATTGTTGAATGTGTATTGTGTTATATCATTTTTATATTACCTTTCTCGTCTTAACCCTACCGCGTCTCGGTAGAATAAGAGGAAACGAATGGCCATGATAGGTCACACATATTGATACCATACATGTATCGCAACGTTTTTATGCTCCTTCGCCGTGTATTGTTTGGTGTAATGTTTTGTTATAGGATAGATTACAATTGATGCCTTACATGCATCGAAACGATTTAACGAGAGTACAACGGTACCTATTGACTTTTATGACACTTGTGTACGATCGTCAAGTTTTATGTGAAGACGACTGATTTTTTTTTTCAGCCTACCCGATGGTATTGTGAAATGACGTTGGTAATGATTATCATAATCATATTTTATGCATTCACTGAATGTTACAATACATAACGAACCTCTACGTAAGACGTGTACACGTGAATTCAAGCAAGATGAAGACAAATGAATATGAATTGTAAACGCTTTATTTATTTATTGAGACCACAATCGTGTATTATAGTCAAACATGTACAGACAATAAATCTACCATGTACAGCGTATAAAACTTTGCAACTGTATCACTCTTGTCCGAGTCTATGCTACACATTCTATAATCTTATAGACTAAGCTGCAATAATTCCCACAACCGAGGTTTTGCATGTTTGCGTGTGTGTGTGTGTGTGTGTTAGTGTGTGTTGATTAATACGGTTAGACTAATGCATTATAAACGTGTAGCTTATGTGAAGTTGTGTGTGCGTGTATGTGTGTGTGTGTGTGTGTGTGTGTGCTGATGTGGTTAGGTTAATACATTATAGCGTACAAAAATGTACATTTACTATATATATATATATATATATATATATATATATTATTGTTAACATGCAACACCATAAACTCTATAAGATAAAAAATAACTATACAAATAGTCTTCAGGTTATAACATTCACGCCGTAATTCTTAATAATATCAACTATCACAGAGACAGAGCTATACATCATACATTTTGAGCATACAATATCTACGCCTGACTTTATGGCACCTATGTACATAAAAATCTTAGCAATATGATCAGAAGATACATAGCGTAATATACCTACGTGTGTGTGTGTGTGTGTGTGTGTGTGTGTGTATTTGAGATTTTATTTTCTTGACAAGACAGTACGATTTATATTCTACGAATATACTTCTTACTGATACCATCATATCAGACAATGACATTATTCTACACGCGTGTGACATTGCTAACAGAATGCAAGTTACTATATCGCGGTCAGTTAAATAGGATCAAGTCACGTCACGACATAATCATTACAGTGTACAAGACGACACAGGGAGAGAGAGAGAGAGAGAGAGAGAGAGAGGGAGAGAGAGAGAGAGAGGGGGAGCTATATCTTATACGTACAAACTACGAACATATATGAACAGCTTCGCGGTACTTATGAGGGTACCAAAGACAACACGCTTCGTTAGGTTATTATGTAACAGTACAGTCAGACATCTAATTACTACGGCATACTTTGACGTACCACGTTAGAACCAGCATATCTTTCATAGCATAACATCTATTTCAATATCCACGACTTTGCTATTTGATTGTACAGAAAATTCGCATCTACTAGTGGTGGCGGAGAGTGTAAATAATTGTTGATGTAATGGTACACTCTCTGATCATTCTGCCCCCGTGTGCGAGAATTAAATTCAGACAAAATGCTACTCATCGAATCACCTCTGGCTCTACGTATAAGATAATAAAGACAGTACTGCCCGCACACTGTAGACCAGCTGGATTGTAGCGATTTTCTATTGTACGTCCACACATCGGCATTGGCATTCAAAAACTTGGTAAAGTAGGGCGAACATAAAGTAGGGTGTCTACCATATGAATCAAAAAATTCACCACGCCCTCTACTGTCGATGTAAATAGCAATCCAATGAGAACCTATTTCTCTGTGACCATCTACATTCGCAATCAATGACACGGTTTTTTTCTCAGCCTCTCTTCTTCTTTTTCTTCCATTCCTTCTTCTTCTCGTGGCTAAAACTGGTAATTTATCGGCGGGAAAAACACCAACAAAAGTCCCGTTTAGTTTGGGTTCTTTCTGAACAACTCCCAAGAGTTCACGCGTGTTCATCTCGACAGATATCTAATTACCATAGTCGAGAGTGACATTACGATTACGATCAACTTCTAAGATAGATTCAAATTCGGAATAAACGACGACATTCACAGTTTCGGACAGGGGAGAAGCAAAAGTCAATTCCAGTCGAACTGATCCGGAAGTCTTGGGTTGAAAGTAATCGTCGGTCGACAGATCTGGGGTCAAATCAAAGGCGTAGAGGGCGTATCCCTTTCCGTAGTCGTCTCTAGTGATATGATTTCCCTTGTCGTGAAACATACTATTGGTACCAGAAAACAGAGTCTGATAGGCCAAGATGTAATTGGGGGAAGATCCAGTAAACTGAGGACGGAGCGGTTTCCACGGTACTTGTTCTGAATTAGCATACAACGCTATGTAATTCAGGTCATAATGATGAAAATTGAAGGGATTTCTGGCGTAAGATCCATTGTAAGCCGTGTTACTGACACAACCAATCACCATTCGCTTGGGAATCTGTCCTATAACCAGGCTCTCTCGGGTAAAAGACAACTGTCCTTTAGGAATAGAAAAAGAGGTTGTCACGACTCGTCTGATAGGATACTTGGCCGTTTCCGTTTCCAATGTTTTAGCGTGCAGTAGCGATGTGGTCGGGCTCAATTTCACGCGTCTCACCAAGAGACTGGCTTCGGTGATTTTGACTTTGTAGCTTGCTTCAGGGGTAGACGACATGAGACTAAATGCGTTCTTGCTGCGATGAAGTTTGAATTTAATGTCCACCCCTCCCATAATCAACCGATCTTGGAACGATGCATCCACGTGTAGCCTTCCTACCATGTCTACCGTTTTAGACAATTTGGTAAACTCGTGGCGTTTATTCAGCCTTTCGTTGGTATTACTCGAGGCCAGAGGGTCATTGATTTCCATATATCCCGCCGTGTCTTTGTAAAACAAGGACGAAGTTAGCTGCGACAATTTTGCATCGCGACCGTAGGTGAGATTTTCGAACATAGCTCTATAAGGATAGGTGTTCGTGGAAGGGGTGATGAGTGTATCGTTGAACATCACATCTACCTCGCTGAAGAGCGAATGTAGAAAAAGATTGACTGGTGCTACAGAGGATTCATCGGTGAGGGCGGTACCATCCGCATTAACAACTTTCGCCTTGAGATGTAGCAGCGTTTGAGAAAGATCGGTATACTCTTCCGGCGAACTTTGCAGATGAAATTGTATGGGCGTGGCATCGGCTATGCTCGTCACGGGGAAGAACTCGACCCATTTTCCTTGCTCTATGGTCGTCTGAGTCGGGGGGATGCTGAACAGGTCAATTTCCGATTTAGAACAGTCGCACGATAACTTGTGTAGCTTTTCCATTATGCCCTCAACTTTAGCTTTCACTCTCTGTCTTCGGTTAAAAATAGTAATAGAGTGATCAGGACCGATCAAAAATATCGTTGCTTCTTTTCACCGGTCGAGAGCCAGTGTAAATGAATGCCTTCTTCTTACGTCTGGTCTTTTTATTCACTTTCTTGTCATTCTTCTTCTTCGTCTTTCTTTTCACAGGAGGTGCGTCCATACTCTCGACCAATCGACGTTTAATTTTTTTCGCTTGTGCGGCCGAAGCAGTTTTCAAACTTTTTCCCGCCACGACATCTTGAGCTACATTAACACCTGTTTGCAACGCTCTTTTCCCCAAGTACTTTGTACCAGCTTTCAGGAGTGGTACGGCCGATTTCCAGATACCTTTAAGCATACTTCCCAGCCCATATCCCCGTTGCACTCTCGCCCCTCGAAAATAGGGCAGAGATCCACTCCCATACTGGGGATGAGACCACACTTGTTCTCGATGGCGCGGCATTACACCGTTAATGTAGATAACGACAAGCTCTAAAATGGAGTTTAATTACCAACTTTCCGGACTGAAATGGCACTTTTTCCCCAAAGTCACTTCTTATATCAACTTGTATAGTGTCTATGTATTTTGATTTTACGGGCAGATAGTGAGGGGTTTGGTAAGTAAACGTGACGATCTCACCGGCCCTTCTGTGGGGAACGGGAACAATTCTCAGGAGAGGGGCACTGATGTCACCCACGGGCTGATTGCAAATCACGTCCGTATACAGATAAAGTGTATTGATCCCTCCATTCACGTTCGGAGAAAAAGGCGCCTGTGCGTGACCGCGAATGATGCCGCGGGGAAATCCCAACAGGTAACCTAATCCCTCGCTTAACTGTATGGCGCTGACTTGATCGAAATCAAAAATAACTTTACCCGAGCTCGAATCGCGTTGTACAGTGAAGTTGTTACGAAATCGTTCAGGTAGAGCAGCTGTCAGTGCCTCGCATATACTACCTATATCTTTGTAATGTCCTTCAGGTATAACGCAATGGCTGACCACCTCTTCGGACAGTAGAAATTGAAATGTGTTGTTCGTAATATTCACGTTATACCAAGAATAGGGATAAATTATTTCCACCAATGCCACCTCCCACTGCGCGTGAAATATGAGCGGCGCGGCTAATTTAGTCTTAAAACTGGTGACTGTATTATCCGGAAAATAATCGAACGAACTATTACTGGGTAGAGTCACGTAAAATTGTTCCTCGCCTTCCATACTGATTCTTTCGTCAAAATGATGCCCTCCCTCAATTGCGATAGGTTTTATCGATGTTATCTACCCAAGCATTAAACGTGTCTGGATAGCCTAGAAATTTCACGAAATATTCGGTTTTACCCCCTCGCTTTCGCCGTCTCAGTATCTTTTCCACCCTATACATGTCCGCCTTGTCCTTACGCACCCTCTGCAATTCAGGTTCGTAAAATGTACCTTTCAATTGTTCGTTATTATCATCGGTTAAATGATAGACGGGTAAATCACGATGTTTACGACCAGACACTGTGTACACTTCCTCTGTCCAGTTGGGGAGGTACCCCTTTTGAAAAGTTCGTTTCATCTTACTGATGCGTACTCTTTCACCTTTTTCGTAGCGAGGTCTGTTTTGTTTACGTAATGCCCATGATTGATCACCATACAATCGCTGCCAGATGATACCTTCATTTTTCTTGGTGACGAGCACGGGTTTTGTTTTGATCGAACGGTGCTGGGCATTATTGTAGGCTCGGAGGAGTTTCGGGAGTATGCGGGTATACTTCAACGTGTTGGAGTGAGTAAAATATTTCCACATCTTTTCTTTCAACGTTCTGTTAAAACGTTCGACGACACTAGCCTTGGTTTCGTTTTCAGTTGTAAAAAACTCAATGTCTTTCTCTTTCAAGAAGGCTTGAAATATTCTGTTGGTAAATTCAGTGCCTTTGTCCGTTTGAATCTTTAGCGGAGACCTCTGCGTTTTGAAGATAATTTTCAGAGCACTGACCAAGCTTTTGCCACGTTTGTCTTTGATGGGCACTACCCAGGCAAATTTAGACAAAATGTCTATACATGTAAGGAGATACCTATACCCCGAATTGTAACGGGAGAGCGCAGACATATCTACCAAATCCATTTGCCACTGATCATCCATACCGCCAACAATGACTCTGCTTCTACTAAACCGACATCTGGCCGGTTTGTGCAACGTGTAGGTGTCAATACCCTCTAACCATTCTCGTATTTGTTTCCTACTTAAGCGATATCGACCATCTTCTCGCACGAACTTGTACAATTTTTCTACCCCGCCAAAACTGGCTTCATGTTCTGGATTGAAATAAATGTCATTCAGATATCGATTCATGTTCTCTCGTGTCACTCTTAACGTGTCAGTGCGAGCACGTCCACAATACCTATATACTCCCACAAAAACAAATGTTTATCAACTCTGTCTCAATACTACGTATTTATCGTGACAGTCATATTCTATATTCAGTCACTGTCTCATATGCCCGTCGGTCATCAGAGTACACCTCTTACCCTCACATTTTACAGTAGACGATACTGTTTCACTCGCTTAGACTTCGTCCAGTCATATGATATACTGTTTCACTGGCTGTCTGATATGACCGTCGGTCACTGTCTGATATGTCCGGCGCTCATCAGTGCACACTTCGTACCCGCACATTTCTTCATCACATTGCTCTCGTTCCTCCAGCAGACGATACTGTTTCACTCGCTTAGACTTCGTCCATTCATGATATACTGTTTCACTCACTGTCTGCTCTGACCGTCGGTCACTGTCTGATATGTCCGGCGCTCATCAGTGTACACTTCGTACCCGCACATTTCTTCCTCACATTGCTCTCGTTCCTCCAGCAGCTCTACGGGCTTTATCCCGTCAAAACAAATTTTTATCAACTCAGCATCAATACTATAAATTTATCGATACATTCATAATTTTCTTTTTCTCACTTTCTGATTTGCCCGCTCCTCCCTATTTTCAAGGCTACATTATTACTATAAGCTCTCTGACCTCTCCAAAGTACGTGACCTGATTTTCAACAAAATACATAGCGATACTATTTTTATATTTATTACTCTCATTTTTTCCCATTTTCTCGGAAAAATCAAGGTCGAATTTTTGACATATAGACGGGCTATACTACTTATATATATATATATATATATATATATATATATATATATATAATAGATGTGTGTGTGCGTGTGTGTGTGTGTGTGTGTGTGTATGTGTATATTGTGTAACATATGCATGGTCTAATCTTGAGCCCCCTCCAATGTTTGCCCCCCCCCAATCCAAAACTGCTTCCGGCGCGCCTGGCGAGGACACAGCTTATGCAGAGCAGGATACTACTTATTATCAGGCAGCTGATGACCATCTGAAAGAATGTCTGCACTTGATCATACGGCTCTGCAACAGTAAAAAGAAAAAAACAACAATAGCGAGGAATTTATAACAACTAAAAGCAAATGGATGTTCATGGTATGTGTAATCATACATAAATCACACAGACAGGGTATAGCTATTTAGTGTGTTCTAAACATACTTTTGTTCTTTTTGTACAGAGCATGGCTGGCTCTATGAACCACGAATTCATGCTTCGGGGATCAATATCTATGCACATGAATACAACTTATTCATCAAAATCAATTCTAGACTATGTTCACGCTCTGATATAGTATTATTCTAGCTCTGGACCCTTTTATTCTTTTTCCGCCCACTATAAGCGTTAAGCCAAGTGATAGCGCTTTCCCGATACCACATTGCTGCCCCGGCCGCGGATTTTTAAACAGTAGGATGACGACTGGTTTTTTGATGAATAAGTCGTGAATGGTCCCAAACTTATGATAGTCTATATACGGAGACCTAAAATATTTAAGATACTTCCTGTAGTGCTTATTTGTCAATTATTTCTGTTTACTTACCTTTTTCCCCCTACAAAGTTATATCATTAAATTATCTAATGAACTCCATTGTAATATGAAGCCTCTCGAAATACTTTTAAATGAAAGACTGTACATAAATACTATATGCAGAAGAGCACCGACCTTCTCATCCGCAAACTCCCATTCCAGCGACTTGTTCGTGAGATTGCTCAGGATTTCTTTTTTCAACCACTTATTCAACCTCTACAGAGTTTGTATACAACAAAGGGGCACATGTGGGACGAATTCTAAAGTTAGATACCATACCCTGATTCAGCTATTCACAATTTATCTGAATGGTTACTTCCTTCCATTTTTGATTGAAAATGTCCAAATAGTTCTACATAGGTGTCCACAAAAATACCTTAATCGTTTGAATTATCCCCTCCCCATCCCTGGTCGTTTTTCTCCCTCTATGTTTTGTTCCTTCCCCAAAGTTGAAAGCGAATGGACGCCTCTGAACTGTGTGAAGAACTTGTGAATGATAGCTGCCTATACCCCAAGAAAGTTAGGTTTGCACAGAGCTGATTATGCATTGCAACCCGTAGCCTCTTGGCCCCATCTAAACTTGATATAAATTAAATTACCTATTGAGCACACATTACCACTGCGTCATGAATATGTAGACTTTTTCTCGGTTGAAAATGAAAGATTTTCTTTAATTTTGGCAAGGGGGGTGTGGATAATTAGCCAAGCCCCTGATGAGCATAGATACAGGGCCAACCAAATCATTAAAAAAACAAAAAAAAAAACACCTATGTATGCACCCCCCCACACACACACAGAAAAAGTAAAATATATAAAATAGCAGAAATAATTACATCTTGTGAAGGCGCCTGAATTATAGTGGGTATTACATGCTGAAAGTATGTTCCGGGTATAGTGCTATGGATGAAAATACAATGCCTAATATTACGCAGGATGTGAAATCAAAACCTGTGATAAAATCAATGAGAAGAAGACAACCAGAAAGAAGAAGAAAACCGGATATGGATGACAGAACGACACTTTTTTTTGTTTACCAAAGAACCAAATGGAAAAGTATGTAACATCTTTATCTTGTTTTTAATTGTTTTAATTCGATTCCTGCCTCTTATGTTATTAAGGTACTCAGATATTTAACTAAATCACGAAATCCAGGTTCCTAACGGTAGACTGCATGATATTGCCGTAACAGCTGAACTTGCATGTTGCTGACTTGTTGAGAAAACTCACCTCTTTCTGGGATAATGTGGAATGTTAATTCCGTTTGTTGAAAGGAGTGACCCCTTTTGACGATGCATTTGTACGTCCCATTATGGGCGGAAGTTACATTTTCTATCCTCAAAATAGTCTTGTTCATGGTATCAAATCCGTGATTGATGGGATTTCTTGAGCTAGAGTCGGCTATCAGTTGGGTCTCCATGGTCTTCTCATCTACTTTATACCACCTGACAGACTGGACATTGTCGAGTGGAACCACTGCAAGATTGGTGCAGGGAATCACTGCTTTTGTGCCAATCACGAAGTGGCCGTTGGACTGATCATCGTGGTCTGCATAAAAAAAATTAAAGGAAAAGTCCCTAAGTTATGCTTTTTATAATCACGTGTATAAGATTCCTTCATTCAGCTGAAGAGGAGTGACATGCTGACGAACTGCTGTGTTGGATTTTTCTGTACATAGTCTGATAGCACCTACTGAAATAAGTTTACACACATCGCAAGATGTACATGAAAATTACAGTAAAATATTGATCCATAAATCATCAACGATAATTCTATTGGTATTGAATTCGCTAATTTTGCGAATTTGTGAATAATGAAGTATCGGGTTTACTCAAGCGCTCAATCTGAAGGCTAGCCGTGCTCTTTGCAATGAATGGGAAAAAAAAAACAGTCAGGATGTAAAACTTTGTGGCAACAACAATAAACGAATTGTTAGACTGAAATTGACCATGCTCATACAAAAACAATAATCTATAACTAATTCGAACTTTAAAAGCAGTAGCATCATCCGTTCAAAAGTTATCAGAGTTGATAGTGAAGAGTGTGTAAAGGGCTTTGAAAAAATGAAAACGGGACTCTACGACACACTAATCAAACAATCCAAGACGATGGAGTGTTCCAGAAAAACTGCTAGAAACACAATCTTCTGTTCGTTTTATCAAACCAAATTTTAGCATAATATAGAAGAAGACTATAGAAGAAGAGCATATTATGAAAAAAAAAACCCCAAGATTTGCTACGTTGACCCGTTGCACCTATTTTGAGCCCTCACACAAAATCACTGCTCGTGGCTTTTGTGATGCACGGTCATAACGGTCACATTATTTTATTATTGCTTACTATCTACGACGAACTTGAAGACCAATTCTGTTTGGTGAGCAGAATCAATCCTCTTGAGGACACATTTGTACGAGCCAGCATGGTTGGGTGTGACGTTCGTAAACTGCAGATACACATTATCCACAATCTCAAATTTGCTCCCTGTCTCGATTGAATCGGCGGATCCGACGTGGGTAAGCGGTCCTCCCACAACTTCACCATCGTTCGTGAGTTCGTACCAGAGGACCGAAAGGTAATCTTCTCTCCAGCTATGGAGAAACTGGACCCGTTCTGACGCCCCGGTCAGTAGATGTACTTCGTTACCAACGCAAGGTGCTACACATTTTGATAATGAATGTACAAGAAGACCTATTTTAGTTGAGACACACACACACACACACACACATCTATAATTATGCAATATCTTTGGAGCTATAAGCGATTAGGAGTGCATATGAAGTACATGGTGCCTATAGGTTCGTTATATTGAAAGACGAAAATGTTTTTTATATAAATGTTTGTTGATCCGAAACGGAATTAGCATTCTTTGATCGGACCATGTGTGGCATAAATATGACATCTTGAGTTTCATTTTCTGTTCGGAATGAGGCCTATTTCACTTGTATTGAATTAACGAACCTTCAATTAAGTAAAGAAAACATCAGCCTGCCACTGTGGAGTGTAGTACATGATATCACCATCCGTTTATAAACTGGCTGTCTCTTAACACTTATCTTTCAGCAACTTAACTTGCTGTATGGGCGTAAAAAAAGAGATTAGACATACACACGCAGAAGATGGGTATGCGCTTTTCCAGACCCTCACAGGGGCGGATGCAGGAATTCCGTAAAGTATATATCCATAGTGTGATTGCACCTTACTGAAAAATTAGTTGACACATATCTCAAGATGTAAATGAAAATGACAGTTAAATAGTGATCCATAGAATATCAGCGACATTTCTATCGGTATTGAATTCGCTAATTGTGCGAATTTGTGTTTGATGAAACTCTTCCTGTCCTGCCATGTTTTGCATGCGTCTCACAAAATCGACACGATCAAAGCGCGGTTATCAATTTTTAAGGGTAATATCGATTATTCTATTGGGAAAAGAAAACATAGAGTACAGACAATGCATTAAATCGGTAAACCAGATGACTTTACAAGTTATCAAAGAGATTGGCATCTGTGACCCTGCATCACAAAACCAAAACCAAAAAGTTGCCAGACAAGGATTTTTAGTTTCGAGCAAACTCTGAAAGAGAAGACTTTAAGCTTTAAAATGATGTATAACTGAATCATAATGGACTCTTCTAGAACCTATTCAAATATTGGAAAGGAAGGAAACACTCTGGAAAGTGTAAACTGAGAACAAAGGCTCCGAAATATCGGGTCTACTCAATCTGACGACGTGCCATGCTCTACGCAATAAATGGGACAAAAAATTGTTAAACAGGATATAAAACACGTAAAACTTTGTAGCATCAACAATCAAGGAATTATTATATTACGATGAAATTGCTCACACTCACTCTAAACGATTACTTCATGACTAATTCTAACTTTCAAATCAGTAGCATCATCTTTTCAAAAATTATCAGAGTGGAAAGTGAAAAGTGTGTAAGGGGCTTTGAAGAAATGACAAAGACGCTCTACGACACACCTAATCAAACAATTCAATAAGAAAAAAGTGCTCCAGAAAAGCTGCTAGAAACACAATTTTCTGTTCGTTTTATTGAACCAAATTTTAGCATAATAGGCCTATAGAAGAAGACTATAGAAGAAGAGCATATTATGAAAAAAAAAAGATTCGCTACGTTGACCGGTTGCACCTATTTTGAGCCCTCACACAAAATCACTGCTCGTGGCTTTTGTTGGTTTTATGATGCACGGTCATGACGGTCACATTATTTTATCATTGCTTACTATCTACGACGAACTTGAAGACCAATTCTGTTTGGTGCGCAGAATCAATCCTCTTGAGGACACATTTGTACGAGCCAGCATGGTTGGGTGTGACGTTCGTAAACTGCAGATACACATTATCCACAATCTCAAATTTGCTCCCTGTCTCGATTGAATCGGCGGATCCGACGTGGGTAAGCGGTCCTCCCACAACTTCACCATCGTTCGTGAGTTCGTACCAGAGGACCGAAAGGTAATCTTCTCTCCAGCTATGGAGAAACTGGACCCGTTCTGACGCCCCGGTCAGTAGATGTACTTCGTTACCAACGCAAGGTGCTACACATTTTGATAATGAATGTACAAGAGGACCAATTTTAGTTGAGACACACACACACATTTTATAATTATGCAATATCTTTGGAGCAATAAACGATTAGGAGTGTATATGAAGTACATGGTGATTTTAGGCTCGTTATATTGAAAGACGAAATATCCTTTACATAAATGTTTGTTGATCCGAAAAGGAATTAGCGTTCTATGATGCAACCATGTGTGGCTTAAATATGACACCTTTTGTGTTTCATTTCCTGAACAACGAAGCCCATTTCATTTCAATTGGGTTAACGAACCTTAAATTAAGTAAACTAAACATCAGCCTGCCACTATGGAAGTGTAGTACATGATATCACCATCCGTTCATGAACTGGCTGTCTCTTAACACTTATCTTTTTGGGTTTTTTTTTCTAAGAACTTGCTGTATTGGCTTAAAAAAAAGAGAGATTGAACACACACACACACACACACACACACACACACAGAAGATAGGTATGCGCTTTTCCACACCCTAACAGGGGCGGATCAGGGAATTCCGTAAAAAAAGGGGGATGCCACTTTTGGGTTTAATCAGGGCAAAAAAGGCTATCTTGCAATTTTTTCCTTTTTCATGGCACTTCCGATGTACTTCATGAACTGACGAGCAATTTTATAAAAATTCATTTCATAGCAATTGGTTTTGAAATGGCTGATATATCCAAAAACAAAGAAATCATAATTAAAAGTGGAAACCACCTTCTATTGAGACCACTTTGTTTCACGTTGTTTTTGGGTATCTCAGCCATTTCAAAGCCGATTTCCATCAGATGAACTTTGAATTCCTATTGGAATTGTCTTCTGTATAATACTTCATAAGTGATTTCTAATTATCTCGCGAAAAGTTAGATTTCCATTTCTCCAGCTCAACCAAAACTATGCAATCCCTTTGATCTAATAAATAAAAGTAACGATATGAAATGAAATGAACAGTGCGAGTGAAATAATAAGATCGCAGTGGATCTCAAACTCACGAATTATTGTGAATGTGAAATCCCACTGATCTGTAGGTGAACAGCCTGTGGTTGTGACGACACAAGCGAAAGGGCCTGAGTGGTTGCCATGGGTGACATTTCCTATTTCGAGCGATGATTTGTCATCTGACATAGAGAATCCATCTTTACCACCACCGCCAGATTGTGCCACAGGAGGATTGATGCGAGTTCCATTTTCATTCTTTCGGTACCACTGGATCACGAGTATACACTTCGGCAGATCAGTCGCACAAGGTATAATTTCCTTGCTGCCTTGGATAAGTTCGACATTCCTGCTTGGCAGAACTGCTCCTGTAAAAGTGCAGAGGAATTTAAAGGGGCACTGAAATCCAAATGCATGTTGATTTGTGTTGAGTAACGATACCCTCAACATCACTTTTGCGGTGAAACGAATATCTAGAGACATTCCATATATTTTTAATGATTTTTTTTTCTATTTTTCTTCAGATTACTTGGGAACGTCCACAAAATAATCCCTCCAAACCAATATTCTTGAGATGACCTCATCCTTCAATCATTACTAAAGTACTGAAATGTTCAAAAAAAGACCTTGGAATGTACGTACCTCTCGACTCAGCATAACTTGCATATTTCTGTGATATAAATGAGACTAACAAAAGACATGGCGAGGGAAATCCCGGATTTCCGCAAGATTTTGGTTGAAATACGGAATTCTTTTCCGTAACTATACCTAAAGAATGTAAGAAGAAGGAGAAGAAGAAGGACTACAAGTTCCGTTGTACTACAATGAAAAATATGTCAAATTTGTCCAATTAGAAAAACTAGACTGTTCAAGGTGTGGACAAGAATACTCCCATCAGTGGCGCCATATTGCCTCCAGCGTTTGCGGCCGGCGCCTGTGTAATAATGGAGGCCCATTCCCCCCCCCCCCCCTTGCTGTGCTTTTTCGGAATACAGGCCTCCCCTACTCCCCCTCACCACAAGAGTTTTTAGAAGTGGGCGCCTCCCCTCAGAATGGGGCAGCCAGGAATGAGTGACTCATTTCTTGCAGAGCGCCTCCCACAAAATATGTGAAGCGTGATCTTTACACTGAGATCAGTGGTCGCTCAGCCGATATCCTCCATCCTAGGCTGCGTTTATCAACTCCTTTTCTCGGCAGAAACGGGTTATCCAAACAGCTTTCAAGGAATTTTTACGAGTTGATAAACGCAAAGCTGTTTTGAAAGCCCTTTAGGAAAGCCTTTTACGAAAGGGTGCGTTTATCAACTCTCCTTTCTCGGCAGAAACAGGTTGTCCAAACAGCTTTCAAGGAATTTTCACGAGTTGATAAACGCAAAGCTGTTTTGAAAGCCCTTTAGGAAAGCCTTTTCGAAAGCCCCAAATTTGTGACGATCCAAACAGGTTTCCTAAACAGGTTATCAGAAACCTGTTTGTAAAAGCCTTTCGAAGTTGATAAACGCAAAGCTGTTTTGAAAGCCCTTTAGGTCGCCCTACTGCGGTTACGCAACCATGCGTTTCCGGTTTCTGAAAAGACGCGCGCCACGTAAAGTGCACACGAGTACGTGTACACAGGTGTATACATACAGCTGTGTGTAATGCACGCATATGCTTGGAACAAGGAGGTGTTTCTTTCACCAACAAGGTTTGAGAAATAGAGTAACAACAGTCTCATTCCCTTTGATCCCATGTCTCATACCGCCACTCAGAAATATTTGAAGTATGTGCTAAACTGGAGCTGCCTCACAGATAGGAAGACAATTGATTCATGTGGCATTGTATCATGACTCGTCACTCTCAAAGGAAGATATGTCTTTATGATGGTAATTGCCCTTCTTAGAAAACAAGCAGCACATTAATAGTACAGGCAGTCAGGGCTTTTGAAAGGGCTCTCGAAAGGGCTATGGAAAGGGCTTTCGAAAGGGCTATCGAAAGCCGTTTAAACAGGGGAAAGTTGATAAACGTAGCCGACGAAAACAAGCGGCACATTAATAGTACAGGGAGTGGACAAGGCTTTCGAAAGGGCTATGGAAAGGGCTAGGGAAAGGGCTATCGAAAGGGTTTTCGAAAGTCGTTTAAACAGGGGAAAGTTGATAAACGTAGCCTATGTTTATCGAAATTTAGCGGTTGTCTTTACTGCTCGCCTCGGGCAGTGTTTAGACGTATGTGGCCTCAAAGTTACATGATTATTGTGTATGGTACCTTGCGTTGTGTAATTTGTTCTGTGAAATATTCACCGTATAAATCGTACATGCTTAAGGCCGTGTCACACCAGCCTTGCGTGCGACTTGCAAAGAACAATTTTGACTACCCGGAGGTCCCCGTAGAGGATCCACACATGACAGTACCTAGCATGTATCTCAAAAGTAGTCGCCCGGAGGTGCGCACGCATATTTTTTTACCCGCAACCGTGTTTAGGCCCTGTCACATCTTTCCGGGCAAGCTACTCGGGCTTGTGCGTGTAGGGATTTTCTAGCATACCGGACATTCGTGAGGGCGGAAAAGGATTTGTGCGAGTCAGCGCATGTGTCTTACTTGCTGGACGCGTTGTACTTGCGAGTATACTGTGTGACCTTTGTAAAAGTCGCGTGGGGGTTGACAACTCAGTGAAGGAATTCCTCTGAATGGCTGAAATCTCACAGAATTTCATTATCTTGGCAGCATACGGGACTGCGAAGTACCTGCGTGAGAATTGCCTGGGAAGTACTGCCGCTAAGGGTCTCGTACTGCCGCTAAGGGTCTCCTACTGGCGTTCTGCGTGGACTTCTACGGGCATTCCCGCGACTCACCCGGAAAAACTTTTGGTCATGCTAAAAAATCTTGGCTGCGGTTAAATTGGACTTGCGTGAGCACCTCCGGGCAACTACGCGCTAGATACTGTCAGGTGCGGACCAACTGCGGAGAGCTCCGGGGAGTAAATTTGTTTCCCCGCAAGTCAAGCCGCAGAACTTCCCCCGTACGGTATGACAAGGCATGAATGAAAATTGCAAACATTCTTGTTCGCCCGCTGAAAATCTTCTACGTGCTGGAAACTACCTCCTCGCCACAAGCCGGAAACTACCTCCTCGCCACAAGCCCGCGTAGCTTGCCCGGAATGGTGTGACACGGCCTTTACATACTATGAGCGAATTCATTTCGCATTACGCTCTATGACTCCTACGTGAATAGGCGACCGCGATGTTCTATTTTCGCATCGTATCAGTTTCTCATGCACCTCATGCGTGAAGACTGATCTCTTTAAGCCCCGGTCACACAGCACTCCGCGTCTAAATCACGTACAAAAAGTTATGAAAATGTGGTGGACGTGGTCGTAAGTGGTAATTTTTTGGGTTTTTTTTTGGTTTGGCCGTGCTTTGTACGGGGTATGGCCGTTGGCGGCTGTTCAACTGCTGAAGCACTGCCTAAGCACGGCTTTCCACGTCCAGCCAGTGTATGTACGCGGAAAAAATCCATTTGTCAGTGACTCAGCCGCTAATAAACACGCTATTTCCCGTGATACCAAAGCGTAACACGCGTCAGATGACCGTGCTCTGCCCGTGACATACCGATAAACTTTCGCGTCTTACTCACGTCTTACCGCGTCTCCCCAAGTTGTAATCACTGCCGGAACACGGATTATCACGTGTGTTTCACGTGTTTTGCACGTCTTTACCACGTGTGCCGCCCGTGGTTGTCCGCGGAATAAAGTTTTGAGCAGTTCAAAACTTTTTACCGAGGCCGTTCCGATTTTTCCCCGCGTCCTGCCACGTCTATAAATCGACCGTAGCTCGTCTTAGACTCGACATCAACGCGAACAACATCGTCTGCTTCACGGGAGACCACTTTTTGACGTGTTTTGGCCGTGATTAAGCCGCAAAGCGCTGTGTGACCGGGCTTTTACGTACCAACCAACATGCGATTGACTCACGTTTATTACCAGCCTCGTTCGCGTCTGTGCTTATATGCCCTTTTTCATATCGTCTCATTGGGGCCATAGTAGCAGCGTTCACGTCGCGGTCCCTGTCAGGTTCTTCTAAGTCCCTGCGAATCCTGCTACCACATTGCACACCATTTCATTAACAATTGCTACTTGACTTTCAATCAGAAGTCATGTCATTGAACAAAGACTCTATAGAAATGCAAGACAGGTGGTCCATTTCAGGACCCGTGATGTCAGTCCTGTCCTTCAACGTTGAGGGAACTTCAACAGCCAAGCAGGAACTTCTTGGTGATATATGTGTCCAGAAGCAGTGCCAAGTACTCTGTTTACAAGAGACCCACCGCGGCCAAGATGACAACCGGCCTCGAGTTCCTGGGATGAAACTGGTTGCTGAAAAGCCCCATGATAAATATGGGAGTGCTATCTTCGTTAAGACAGGCACCCATGTCCGCTCTACTGCTGTATATGCAGAGAACAATATCGACGTAATTACATGTTTCTGTAACTTCAGAGTATAAACCACCCAGGCAGGTGTTCCAGCTTCCCCCTGGGTTGGTTGGCCAACACAGAAATGAAATCTTCATCGGAGACTTTAACTGCCACAGCTCACGTTGGGGCTACCAAGACACAGATGAGAATGGTGAACTCTTGGAAGACTGGATGGACCTGAACAACCTCCATCTTATCCATGATTCCAAGCTCCCTCCTTCCTGTAACAGCGGCCGATGGAGAAGAGGATACAACCCAGATCTCATCCTTGTCAGCTCCAACCTTGCACCCATGAGCACCAAACTAGTCCTAGACCCAATTCCCAAGTCTCAGCACCGCCCTGTAGGGCTGCTACTCCAAGCAGTAGTTCAACCCGAGATAACACCCATGAGAAGGCGCTTCAACTTCAAGAAAGCTGATTGGAAAGGCTTTGCTGAGGACCTCGACAAGTCCATCGGGGATTTGGAGCCCATACCTGAGATGTACGAACAGTTTGTTGTTAAGGTAAAAGTGTCGTCGAGAAGACACATTCCTCGTGGATGCCGCACAGAATACGTCCCTGGTCTTTCCCAAAATTCTGCTGCCCTCTATGCGTCATACAAGGAGAAGTTCGAAACTGACCCTTTCTCAGCTGAAACCATCGCTGCGGGGGAAGAGCTTTCTGCTGCCATCTCAGCGGACCAGCGAAAGTCATGGCAAGACCTGATTGAATCTGTTGACATGACGCACAACAGCAAGAAGGCCTGGTCCACTCCCAAACGTATCAACGAGGATCCAAAGAGAGCCGCAACACTTCATACAACGCAACCGACGGCTGATCAAGTAGCCCACCAACTCCTTTTAAATGGCAAGACAGGAACAAGAGAGAAGCGACACAAATCTGCTGAATATCCTGAAACCAATGAGGAGCTCTGTAGACCATTTACGATGGGAGAACTTGATGCTGCTATCTGCACAGCTAAAGCTGGGAAAGCTGCTGGCCTGGATGACATCATGACCGAGCAGATCAAGAACCTGGGTCCAGCCTCGAAACATTGGTTGCTGTCTATGTATAACAACTGCATGGAGAGGTGCTATATACCAAAGATTTGCCGCCGTGCCCGTGTCATCGCCCTTCTGAAGCCTGGGAAAGATGCCGCTGCAGCAAAAGAGCTACAGGCCGATATCACTTCTTTGCCATACATACAACCTATTTGAGCGCCTCATCTTGACCCGCCTCGTCAATGTAGTAGATCCATCTCTCATCAAGGAGCAGGCAGGGTTTAGACCTGGAAAGTCGTGTGTGAGACAACTCCTGAATCTTACCCAACACATCGAGGATGGCTTCCAAAAAGGCATCATTACAGGAGCTGTATTTGTTGATCTGTCAGCAGCTTACGACACTGTAAACCACCGTCGACTAACTACATAAAGTACTTGCCATGACTCGGAACTCACACCTAACCAGAATGGTGGAGTGTTTGATCCAAAACCGACGTTTTCATGTTGAGCTGTCAGGAAAGAGAAGTCTCTGGCGTAAGCAGAAGAATAGGCTACCTCAAGGGAGTGTTTTGGCACCCATCTTGTTCAACATCTACGTGAATGACCAGCCTATTCACCACAACACCAGGAGATTTATCTACGCAGACGATTTGTGCATCACCACCCAGACTGTGGACTTTCCTGAAGCGGAAACTACTTTGACTAAGGCACTTGACAACCTGTCCTCCTATCATAACGCAAATCACCTGAGAGCAAATCCATCTAAGACACAATTGTGCGCCTTCCATCTGAAGAACATGCACTCAAACCGGAAACTAAAGATCTCATGGAATGGTACAGTCCTAGAACACTGTGACAACCCAGTGTATCTTGGCGTCACCCTTGATCGTTCCCTAACCTTCAAAACGCATGTCATCAAGTTGAAAGGGAAGTTGAGCGCCAGGAATACCCTACTTCGCAAGCTGAGCACATCATGCTGGGGAGCAAATCCAACAACCATCAGGTTAACAGCTTTGGCTCTTCATGTTTCTCTGCTGCTGAGTATGCTTGCGCAGTGTGGGAGCGTTCAGCTCATGCGAAGAAGATCGACTCAGTGCTGAACACAAGCTGTCGCTGTATCACTGGCTGCATGAAGCCTACCAAGACTGACGACATCTACATTCTCTCCGGCATCGCCCCCCCCCCCCCCGATGTAAGAAGGGCGGTTGCAAGCAAAAAGGAACGCCTCAGGCAGATGGAAGACGAAAGACATCCCCTTTTTGGCCATGCTGTGATACCACAACGCCTGAAATCACGCAGAAGCTTCCTGGCCACTGTCTCCCCCTTAGAAAGCAACGTATCAACAGAACGTATGAAACTGTGGAATGACAGATTAAGGGAATCCGGATACGACAATCACATGCAACTCAATCCAACTGACTCATCCCCTGCAGGTTCCAAACAGCCATGGATCACCTGGCGTAGTTTGAACAGATTAAGATCGCGCATGGGGAAGTGCAAGGCAAACATGGGGGTACACTGATAGCTCTGCAGAGTGTGAGTGTGGGCAGGGCAGCCAGACTATGCCTCATCTTCTGAGCTGCAATACAATGTTACAACTGTGTACCGAGAGGGACCTGGCAGTGGCGAATGACGTGGCTCTTGCATGCGCTAGACATTGGGAAATGGTTGTGTGATGACACGAGATGATGATTGTGTAAACACTCCACAAGCTACGACCACCGCAATAGAAAGTGTTCGCAATCCACATTATTTTCATAATTATCAGTTACTTGCTTCCCCTTCAAAGAATCTGTTGATCTGTGTACAACTATATGAACGTGCCTTCTCTTTAGATATCCTAATAATTGTTTTGTGTACTTTGTAATTAGTGTTCCAATGGAAGGCAAGTAACTCCGAGAGGAGGCATTCAGCACGGATATTTTGAACTTTGAACTTTGAACTTTATTTCTTTCGACCCCTTCTGGAGTATGAGAAATGGAACATAATATTACAATATTGTACAGCGTAAAACACTCACAAAATGGCAGTTTTGAAAAAAAAACCCGCAAGAGATGAGATACTACCGAGCAACAAGGATATAACAAACATTAAATAATATTAATATATAGCGGTTAAAAAGGTATAAACTTTCTACAAGAATTATGAGCTAAACTTCTGTAATATTACTTTAACAAACTTTGCAAATTTAAACATTACCTTCATAATTTCTATTCATTCTCGCACTCGCACTGGAACATATAATGAAACTCATCATCAATCAAATTAAACCAATACTACACCAGGTAAACAATCTACTTGACCTTGGTAATCCTTCACAAAGCCCACTAACAATAAAGGAGACAATGGCTTCCACAGCGAGTACGAAGTCCCGTCAGCCACGCCTGCCGTGTCAACCAGCGACGTCTCCCGGAGGCGACCGCGAATTTGCCTCCTTCGCACAGTCACGACCCGGAAATTCAAAGGACTGTAAAATATGGATGGGAGTCAGATCTCAAAAGGCCCTCAGCCCCCCCCCCCCCCCACCTTCATATTCGCTCTTTACTATAAAGCGTGAGGGCAAAAGCTATAACGGGACCCATCCTGTACTGGTATTTGTAACGGGAATAATACCGCGCCAAGGTGCGCATTCGCGTTGCCACCGTTTCCACCAAAGAGGTTCCCTCTTTGGTTGCCAACCAGTTTAGAAGGGCGGCGTCCCGTGACACCCACCCTTCAGTGCCGTATGAAAAACAAAACAAAAGAGAGTCTGCCAACTCGTAAACTGGACGCCATGTCGTTGCCCAGCGTATTTCGCGTTACAGGGTTTGCGTATACACTCAGACGTAATAATGGAAACCTACCAAATAAGGGGTAGTGAACAAAGGGCACTGCGTATGAGCGCACTTGGTAACGACATGACTTCGCATAGATCACGGCATCAGGTTTGACCAATCACAGGCTTCAAAACTCATGAGACGAAAATAGAGTTGGTCAGACTCTCTTTATATACGGCACTGCCCACCTTGATTAAAAGAAAAATTGACCTTATTTCTTACTGTCTTTCCGTAATTTGCGAGTTTTGGTTGATGTGAAGTTTAAATAGTACGTTTACCGCCAACTCATGCTGATCCTAACAAGTATACACGGTAAAACAAAATCATGGATGAATTAAAGCCTGAGATGTCAACACTGAACTTTAATCAGTAAGTCAGCTACCTCTATCATCCTGAATAATGACCTACCTGATATGCCCAAGAGCAGTAACACAGAGAGAGTGGCAGGTTTAAAATATCCAGGCATTTCGTGGTATGATAGAGAACTGGTCTGTTGTAGCATGTTGAGGTCCGATCGTTGCCAGCGACACAAACATGTCTGTTGAACTTGACCGAAAGATCCGGCTGTATCTGGTCGTCGAAGATATGTTCTGCAGAGACTGGCTACACAGATCCCCGCCTATGTCTGCTGAGTAGTAGAGCCGATAAAGTAAAAAAAAAAAATGACAAAAGACTCCTCCAGACAGACTGATATTTCTCTCCTACTGATGAACCTGCGCCTCATCTGCAACCGGTTCCAACTAGTCCGAAGTCGAGGCTATTATACGTAACCCACTAGCTGTCGCAACAATTGCAGAAATGTCGCAATTTCCTGCGAGAGAGTTCGCTTTCGACGCATTATATTCTATATTCCTATGACCTGACTGTTACTCTGACGGCATTTACTTTAGAGAAATGATCTTGTACCCACATCAAAGTGAGTCTGTGAAGCGACAAATTTGTACATCAATTCTATGTTTAGTTCCGAAACCCTGCATTGTTTACCTAAACGTCTCGACTCGTCAGTTGTAAGGAGATTGGCAGGTACGGACTGATTTTGTATTTTTCTCTCTCTCTCATGCATATCCAACATTTTTTGTTTCATTTTTTTTAAATAGATGGAAAAAGCCACAAAGAAGTATTTACACTATTTAATTCAAAACATCTTTTTTTTTTTTTATTCCGTCCACTCAGATTAGTGGGAAACTGCGGCAGTGCAAGGACTAAGTGAATCATATTATTATACACTTATATAACAACTAGGCTACTGAGAGGGGAACATAGAAGGAAATGGGGTTGGCGTGAAAACAAAATGTGATGTGATTATTAACCGCCATTCACGAATGTACCAATTACATACATTCTTGTTGTTCACTCGTCTCGCTATGTACGCGTAAGCTAGGCTTTGAGGGCAGGCTTTCTGATCCCGTCATAGTTCGCGAGGGGATTGTATTCATTCACACACAAACACACGCACACACACAGTTTTTGTTTTGTTTTATGATATTCTTTATTTGAGTTTCATTCAATATCAGGTCCATGTTGACAATGAAATTAACATGAACGCACATAAAAAACAAACCAGCTGTATTCTTTTTTTTGTGCTGCTAAATGATTTTTCCAACATACAGTACAATACATTTATTTTTCCCAAAACATACCATGTTTATATAAGAAATATGACATAAAATTCTGCTTAACTCTCAGACAATGCTATCTTGATTAACCTAATCAAGCCAATCCAAATCTGCCTTATTACACACACACACACACACACAAAGAAATTGTGCTCCTAAATCACCTTTTTTTAAAAACAACTTCCTTCCTCTTTTTTTTTTTTGCAGAGCACATGCTATATACAAAATATATCAAATTAAGCATAACTCTTAAAATGAAAAAAAATCTTGATTAACTCGATCAGATTAATCACTATCCGCTTCATTACATAAATTCTCTTACACTCCCTTGAGAATACAGCATTTCCCAAAACGTGCCATAAACTGAAAAAAAAAATCATGCTTGAATTAACCAAACGAAACTCATCATTTTTATTACATCTTTTAACCTACCCCCCCCCCCGTACAAAACAAAATAACCATATGTGTATATTATCAAAACAAACCTTATTCCTGCTAAACTCCCTCAACTTACACACCATTACTCTACTATTACCTAACTACATCTACCTAACCCCGACCATCCCCACTTATTTCCACTAACATACCCCCGAAACTTACCCTCAACACACACCCAAACATCAACAAAAACAACAAAAAGAACAAACATACCCACAAGTGCACACTCGCAAACACAAACACTCGCACACCAAATCACACTACTTACATGTGGTCTCATGGTTACCTGTTTCTTAGACAGTAGACACACACCAAAAAATCGAAGCTAACCAAACGTTTGACATGGGAAAGAAGAAAAAAAAAAATAGACCACCATAATGCTGATAAATACCGATTCCTAACCATTATTAAGATGAAGATTGATCCCAGAATTACCCGCAAATGCCAAAACTTAATGATTGCATTATAATAGTGTACATTTCCATAGTACAAAGGTACATGACATGATTACACCACCGGTTGATGACTTTATAGCAAACCGATGGGAGAGGGTCTCTAGAGCTGGGATTTGTAAAAACGCCGGGAAGTGTAAAAAAAGCTGCTAACTGATTTCTTTGCTGCTAACGTCTGTACTTTGTTTAATTTATATATCATTCATATATAGTCAACTTCTCGGTAAGACCAAAGTCTCATGTGTCCTGACATCGACCCTTGAACTCTTCCTCCTTTGCCCTTTCCTCTGTCTTCCTGTCCCCTTCTGGCCTTTGACCTCCTGTTCATTCTTTCCACGCGTATGTAAGAGAGCTGCTTTGTTTCTGTCTGTGTATGCGTGTGTGTGCGTACTCGTTTTATGCTCTGTTTCCCGAAGATTATATTAAATTGTCTCGTTGCATTATTACTATAATTTTCACGATTCACGAGGGGACTGCATTCTACAAGCTTGGCTTTTTAGCAGTCAACTCCATTTCCGACCTTTTCTTTGTTATGATTCAGTCACATTTTGTCCATGTATTTCTTTAACTAAAGTATGTTTATTGTTTCGTGTAAACGAATGACGTGTATTCAAATTTCTTTTGGATATGTAAAAGTTACATTGTACTTATTTTTTTTTTTATATGCAATTGTCATAGTATATGCTCTGGCCGGAAATGAAATAAAAATGAAATGAAATGAAAAAAAAAAAAAAAACCTCTCACCGGGACCCCGGTGAGACGTTTTTACCCGCGGGGGTGTGTGGCAGCCGTGTAAACGTTCAAATAGAAATACATGGCGGAAGTTGGTGAAACCGATATTTCACGGCATCCCGAGGTCTGTGGGCCAATGTAACTTTGCAAAAAAATCATATGAAATCTTGAAATCATGCACGAATGACGAAATGATTCCACTGACAAAATACACAGAGTTACTATGTAAAAGTGTACGCGATGTCTCACTAACTTGGAACACTGGTGCTAAGAAGCGGTAAAATACAGATTGCCAAAATCATTGATCTACCAAATTTTACATTTTCTGTGCGAAGTCCAGTTATTCCGTGGGAATTCCTCCCTGTTAACTCATTTGAAGGTCCCGTCACACTACAGCGTATATATAAATCAGCAAATGCCTAGCGGATGGGCAAAATTTGGCAAAGTCCAGATACGTTCGAATCCGCTCGAATTCGCAAGCAAAATGTGGTTTTCGAACGTTCGCCTAACGAATGATGAGCATATGCTAACCGTGCAACGAGCGGATAAAGTAACGAATGAAAGCGAATGCGTACAGTCCATCCAACGGATGCTGAGCGGACAAAGCGAATGAGCAGCGAATGCCCAACATATGCAGAGCGATACTGCGGCATTCACGTGACGGATCTCGGATGACGCACACTTTACCAAATCATTTTGAGCAGTGACAGTGTCAAGTAATGTTGTCTCTCTAAAATGTTCACTCATGAAGGAGTGAATAACAGAAAAGAGTGACTTTCGAGTGAAACTGGAGTGACTTTGGAGTGAAAATGTTCATTTTCACTTATTTTGGAGTAACCTCAGGGATCACTCGAAGATTTTGGAGTGATCCCTGAGGTCACTCCAAAAGTAGTGAAAAATGAACATTTTCACTCCAAAGTCACTCCAATTTCACTAGACACTCACTCTTTTCTGTTATTCACTCCTTCAAGATTGAACATTTTCACTCTTCTTTTTTAGATAGTTGTGACTGTAAAAATGGCCCCCAAAAGAAGGAAGCAGAAGTAACCACCAAGTACTCCTGATGTCGCTCATTCAAGATTCCCTAGTACTTCCTTCTGATGATCACGTGACGATGATGTTTGTAGTCCAACATCCTCCATTGCGTCTGGTGCCTCCAACTGAAGTCGAACTTTCCCAATTCCCAATTTCCATTCAGAGATTCCCATTTACTACAGGTTGACTTTTATAGCAGTGGTTTAGAAGAATGTTCTCTTATTACTTAATGCCAGAATAAGTATAATAAAATGTCATGTGTGTGTGTGTGGGGGGGGGGGGGGGGCTGTGGCATAGTGGATCCGACTCCCGAACCGAGGACCCGGGTTCGAATCCCGCCCAGTGCTTACATCCTTGGACAACATTTGTTTTTTTACCAACGATGTCCTTCTCGACCCAGGTGTATAAATGGGACCTGGCAACGCTGGGGTAATAATAATGACAGGGCCCTCTGGTGGAGCAGTGACAACACTGAAGAGACTACCCTGGGCAAATAAGACCTTTTTTCTATTATCATAATTATCATTTTTATTATTATGTGTGCTATATATGAATATCTATTTTTTATCTACGTTTGATTAACGTGTGTTGCTGTGCAGATTTGCTGGGCGAATTTGGACGAACGGCGGACAAATGAGAAACGAATGCAGAGTGACCAAAACTTTCAATCAGCGGATGCTAAGCGAACACAGAGCGGATTGTCATTCCGTTCGTCATCCGCTCAAGATTTTGGACATGTCCAAAATCAAAATTTGGCTCCGGCGGATCTCTGCGAATCTCTGCGAACAGCTAGCGGATACAACGAACGTCAAGCGGGTCAAGAACGACGAGCAACGGATTTGAGCGTATCTGCAAATTTTCGGATCCGCTGGGCATTCGTTGGCTCGATCCGCTCTAATGTGACGGGGGCTTGAGTTCATATTGTTAATCAGATATGTTATTAAAATATTAAAAAAAATGATATGCCATATATATGTATATATATATACATATTTCTGAGATATCTTCATCGTCACCTTCGTGCTTCCTTTTCGTGTTTAAAAAAATTTGAAAGGTTAAAGGCCACTGACACCATCCCTTCCTTAACACCCAAATTAAGCTTCCTCTTTGTTTTCTTGGTGTTTTTTTCTTTACATCAAATGAAAAAGAGCCATGTTTCAACAAGTGTTGCAAACTCCCAACCACGTCAGTGAGTAGTTTTATTTTTCTCCCACGGAAATTTTGACACAAGGTGATAAGTCATGCGGATCCGAACTCTTTTCATCCGCGCCATGACATAAAAGGGTGCTTGGCCAGTTTTCCCTTTTGTGACGGGAATAGACAATAGAAATGAAATAAAGGGTCGGGGATTGGGATCCCGTGCGGGAATTCCCGCTTTCCTCTCTCCTGTGTAGGTAATGCGAAGCGTTGACGAGCCCTCAGTCTTCGGTTTGTTTTCTTCCCCTAGGTTGCGTTCTTTGGTGTCTATGGTTCTGTGGTACGACAGACATACATTGTATATTCAAATACACTCACGCACTCAAACACACATCTACATATCGTTGCAGATTCTCATAACAAACAAAAAGATAAGGACCGATGAAATTGACCAACAAATAAAGCCAAATAGAGAAGAAATATTGGTAGAAATACAAAACAAACAAGGAATATCAACATGAAAAGCACATAACAGGAGACACGTCCTTGTAACAGTGGTAGTGTAAGCATGATGTCTCTAATTTACTACAGAAATATTATAATCTCGTACGTAACACAGTTTCGGATACTTATGATAACAAACCACGTCGTACATACAGTGCATAGTATATGTCATCTCTCTGCATAAACCAGTTGACTTGTTGAAGTCATTATTTTGACCTTGAACTTCAAAGGATATTGAAAGTATCAAAAGAAGCCTAGATGCATCTTACCTGTACACAGCAAAACTTACTTTGGTCATATTTTGTACTTCGCAAAATCCCTAATAATTAACTTAGATTCCTAAAACGATAGATGTGTCCAATATAATTTTTTCAATGTGCATTCACGTATATGAAACATTCATCCATATGTGACATAACAAGTATCATCATGTAAAATCAATAAACTTGGATAGTTAAGACTGAAAGAGCGGTTCTCTGTATTTTTCTTGTTGTATAATAGCCCTGCATTATTTCTTTGGTGTTGTTATTTGTGTTTAGATATAGCATTACTTAGGCAAAGGAGCAAATAATCATTGGTCAACCTTCTGTTGGCAAATAACTTAAACTGGGAAGGAGAATACAGACACCCTTTGATATTTTTTTTCCCCATCACTGACACGGTAACCGGTAGGAACTCGGGAAATATTTGATCTTTTTCCAATAAACATGTATTCATCTAGACGAATGATTCATGCTTTCGTGTGGTTCTTAATAGTATTTATAGTAATGTGAAATAATAAAGCGTAACACATTGTCCAAATTTCGAAGGTATGATAGGGTAAAATCTGAATCGGTGTGTATTCAAATTGCTTTATTAGTCTTGTTTTGACCACCACTACCTCTTAAGTCTCAAATATTACAAGATATTAATTTTGTTGACTCCTGAATGCAAATCTGGCATGCTCTTTCATTCATCATTGGCAGCAATATCAAAATCCTGGAAGAAAATTGAATATCAGGGACTTTCTGATTGCGTAGCCAAAAGCTGTCACTGCATCGGATGAGAAACATAGAAATCATACTACTTGCACATAGATAGATGTACAACCACTTACTGTTACTTTTTTTTTCACAATTAGCTATCAACATCAAAGTATCATCATTTGTCCAGTTTCACTTACATATGGACTGCATGGGGAATGTGTTGGAGGTTCCGTGATATTTGCTCCTGCGACCATTGCTCCTAGGAAATATCCGCACGCTAAGAAAAACCTTTATTCTACCCCCAAACATAAACCTAGCCAAAAACCTAACCCTGTAACCCTAGGTCCTTGGAAAAAATGATAACACCAAGCAAATGCCGCAGGAAACCAAGTTAATATCTAATATCGATCAAATGTAATGACACTTGGTATCACTGTCGTTACGTTTGGACAGTCGTACGGGTAGGTCCAATACACCAAAAAATTGTGGTTTGCTGCAAGAGCCTGAGAGACTACTACACCGAGTATTGGGAAAAGGACAGTCAGCTTGAGTTCCAAGCCTCCTAGTGTGTCTATCTGGGAAGCATACTGTTCCGTCTCTAACCAGAACGATTTATGTTGTTGGAGCTTGGCCTTGCAGATGACATGGCAAAAGTTACGCCACAGGTACTTCAGATTGGCGCCACCTAAAGCGAGAAAGGGCAGGGTGGAGTACATCACATTCTGCACAAACAGAACGCTGAAGATCCAATGCACTTTCATCTTTATCGGAGAGTGGTTCCAGTCATCTATATAAGTGACGATCACAAAGTAGACTAGCAAAATTGGCACCGTTACCATGGTTACCGCAGACCATCTGCCGGTGGTCTTCCGAATGGCGTGGAATTCCGCGTAAATGCGATCGATCAGTCTGCGCGCTCTGTCTACGTCATCACGACGCGCCGCGCACCTCAACTCCCGCACTGTGCGATTAAACTGAACGTGGAGAGAGACGCGCTCTATGTAGACCAAATACCAAAAGCAGCCGTAGGGGATGAAGGAGAGGGCAGAGATAACGTCCCGGGAGTGTGCCAGTTTAGCTTCACACAGGTAATGCAATATAACGAGAGAAAAGACAATCTTCAGCACAGCATTTGCTAGGGGTAAAAGGAGAAAAATGACAAATCGTCTCAAGCTCAGTGTTGACACGTACGTCCGCGCTATTGTAGCGTCTGCCAAGATGATCGAGACGCGATTCCGAATGAACCTCATATCGAACGGGTAGATAGAACCTCCGCCTTTCCCTCCTACGAGCATCCTTGTACAGAAACGTAGACGATCCATCAGAGCGTAGGCCACAACCATTAATATCTGGCATGTGTAACAGCAGTATGCAACCGTATCCAGGGCGTATTCCTGCTTGCCCCATGTTTCGAGGACGTATGTCTGCAGATTGCTCAAAAGCCAGGCGTTGAAAAACAACAGAACAGCCAAGAAAATTACCTCATTGCAGAAGAAAGCGAGCGTTGGTTTCACTGCTGTCGGACAAGAAGAATACGAAAGTTCTCAACTAGACGACAAGACTCAAATTATTATGGTCGAATTAATTTTCCTAGCCAATGTAAAAAGTTAAGACTGCTACAAACTGTGTTTATATAGTCTACAGGATCAATTTCTTATTTCTTCAGATTGATAAACCCTTTATTCTAACAACAGACAACATACACAAGTGTACGTAAGATACATATTGGTTACAGTACAATTAATATTAATCATGTACCCTGCACTGATCATGTGGATTATGGCGCATATGTATTTTGTATGCCTTTGCATTTTTTCTTTATAGTAATAGCAATACTAGTAGATGTAGTAACATCAGTAGGCCTAATGATGGTAATGATGACGATGATGATGATAATAATAGTAATAATAATAGTGATAACAATAATGGTAATAATGATTATAATAATTACATTTATTGATATACTAGTACTACTACTACTACTACTACTACTATTTCTACTACTATTATTACTATTATTTAGCAGGAGTAGTAGTAGTAGTAGTATGACAATAATAATACAAGTAACTCGGGGTATTTGTATTGTCCGTCACCCCTCGGTCTGAGTGCTTAAAGGACACAAGAAATTCCTCACGCAGCATAAACCAAAAAAAAAAAGAAAAAAGAAGAAAAGGAAGAAAAGACAGAGAGAATTAAACATAAAATCGTTACTTTATCAAAATCTATGCTAAATCAAATAGGTGAGTTTCAGTGTTGTCTAGAAAAAATCGACAGATTGCATGGATTTCTTTACAGATTTTTACATATTACATATCACTCCACTCCAGAGCGATCTTTTTCATTGCTGATGTTGTTTTCCAGTACCCCTCCCTATTTGCTACATTAAGGATTTTAAACAATGTCGACAATGTGCCCTGGATGCTAATACATACGTCTTGTAGGCTCAGGTTTCTCCACACTCCAGTGTTCTACGTCGGCGATGACGTCTTCCTCATCAATGTCATCGGCGTCGCAATCGTTTGTTGTTATGCTGCCGAAATTCCGACGTCGACCATCAACATCGGCCAGTAGATCGTCTCTATTCTCTGCTTCACTCGCCGTACACACGGGACGCCACAGACCGGTCAGGATGGTGGCCAGCAAGACTGCAAAAGGCAGGTTTGCTTTGCTTTCTCGCCTTTCTTCCCCCGAAGCCTTTGCCACGTCTTCGAGCAGTACGGAATGAAGACCATTTTGACTTCCATCAAGCAACTGGCGGCCGACATCATCAGCTTGCCCCTGATCGAGCGTGCTACACGGCATTATTTGCGATGGCAAGAGAGAAATTCCAAATTAAAACAGCTCAGTTGAGTAGGTTGTAGGAGTAGGTTGCAGGCTGCTGTTATTTAGTACAACTAGAAGAGCTTAATAGATTGTGCTAGCATAAAGTGATTTTGAAAAGAAAAAAAAAATGTTTGCCTCTGCTTGTTTCACGAGGTCTCTGTTCGTAGTGATGTCGTAAACGATAAATATCTAAAAAAGATCCAATCACAAACCGGCAATTCAATTCAATTCAATTCAAAGTTTATTTCATTTTCCGACAAAACATAAGTTACACTTCTTTTGACAACAGAGAATAAGGTAAACAGAACATTATGTATTGAAAAGAATGTACAACATTGAGGACCTTATAGTAATTATACATTGTTGTGAAAAAAGAAACAGAAGTGATCGAAATGAGGTACATGTATAACTTTGCTTAAAGTGCGAAAAATGGAGAGACCCACTAAAAAGACAGAGCTTGTAGAATGTGGGCCCCTCTGGAAAAATAACATCAGTGGGAAGATAATTGAAGCATCATAAATACAAAAGGAAAAAGAAAAGAAAAGAAGAAGAAGAAGTCTGGAAGCCCACTGAGAATTAGATTCACAGATAAATACATTTACTTTTATAGACGCGAACGAACATAGAAAACGACTAGACAACGAAACAACTACTGAAGAAAAGGTTGTACGGGACAAAACGGAATGGACAAGACTAACAAACAGAAGACAAAATAGCAAACGAAAATGCACAACAGAGACAGCGATCTCCGACAGAAGCATGTCAAGAGAAACAGATGATAGTTGTGGAGAAAAAAAGTGATATTGTAACGCCAGAAAGGAGAAAAGCAAGGAAATGAGGGGACGTATGAACTGGAGTAAGACAGAAATTCAAGTCTTGACGCTTTGGGCGATAGCGTAGATGGCAGCAGACATCCACTAAAAAGAATACAATTATTTCTTCAAAGAGGAAAAAAGGTAATTAAGTCAGTAAGTGAGAAAGAAGGCCAAACGGCTAGTTCAGTACTGTAGAGTCATACGATTGCAATAGAAAGGACCTCAGTCTCCTCTTGAAAGAATATATAGATGGGGCGTTTTTTATATCATGATTCAAAGAATTCCAATAATTTGGGCCTATATAAATAAGTGTATTTTTAGCAAGGATCGTGCGTAAAAGGGGTAAATGAAATTCATTGGAACGCCTAGTGGGATATTCATGAAATGATTGGTTTTTGAGGAACATAGAATCAAAAATAGATGGAAGCAAATTGTTGCAATAATTGTACATAAATTGGCCTAAATTATACAAAAACAGATCTTTAATTTTCAAGAGCTTGCTAGAGGCAAACAACGTGTTTGTATGAGAACGTACAGGGGAATGGCAGATAACGCGGAGGGCTTTCTTTTGCAAGAGGGACACTCTTTCAAGTAAATTCTGATGCGTGTTGCCCCAAACTAAAACTCCATAATTCAAATGAGGCAATATTAACGACGAATATAACATAAGTAATACTTTTTGTGGAATATAAAATTTCAATCTATTTATAACACCTATATTACGCGATATTATGTTACAAATATTATCAACATGTGATTTCCAGGAAAGTTTATCATCCACAATGACCCCCAAGAATTTAATATTTGATACTCTTTGTAGATGAGAATCATCTAAAACTATATTTGTGTTTAAATTATCAACAGTATTACTAAAAATCATATATTTTGTTTTTTGAGCATTGAGTGATAACTTGTTAGCTCTGACCCAGTTGGTCACTTTTTGCAATTCAATATTGATTTTGTGAACGAGAAAATCAATATCGTTATGGGCGAAAAATACATTTGTATCATCTGCGAAATGAATAAAAGAGAGATCATCAGATACGCGACAAAAATCATTTATATAGATAATGAACAATAACGGCCCTAAAATACTTCCCTGTGGGACGCCACATTTAACTTCTCTGATAACTGAATCATTATTATTAATTGTAACAAATTGTTTTCTATCGACTAAATAACTCTTGAACCACTCCAAGGCCTTCCCACGTACTCCATAATGCGATAACTTATAAAGTAAAATGTCATGATTGATGGTGTCGAAGGCCTTGGAGAAGTCCAAGAAAATACTAACTAAATGAGAATGATTATCAATGGCATGAACTACTCTATCAACGAAATATAAAAGAGCATGCGAAGTACTATGTTTTTCACGAAAACCAAACTGAGAGTTCGTAAAAACTTCATGTACCTTCAAAAAATTGATCATTCTCTTATAAATAAGTTTTTCTAAAACCTTAGACAGTGAGGACAATAATGAAATTGGGCGATAATTGCTGACTACAAATTTATCGCCTTTCTTAAATATTGGTATTACTTTAGCCAATTTCATTTTATCGGGAAACACACCGTTAAAAATTGACAAATTAAATATATGAACAAGTGGATCAGCAATCGAGGAAATAACACCCTTAAGTATAAAATTATCTATCTCATCATAACCAGAACTTCGTTTGTTCTCAAAAGAGGAAACTATATCAATAATTTCAAATCTATTAGTCGGTGTAAAAAATATGGAATCAGAGTTGCGCTGGCCTAAAAATTCAGTAAAATGAGTTTCTGTTGCAGGAATAGTTTGAGCATAGTTTTCACCTATTTCTGAAAAATAGGAATTAAAAATATTTGCAATATGAAGAGAATCATTAATCAATTCATCATTCATTTTAATTTTGTCAATGTCAGAGTTTTTACTCGGAACATTCATGGCCTGTTTTAAAACTTTCCAAGTATTTTTCATATCAAACCTATATCTCGAGAATTGCTTAAAGTAATATCTTTTCTTTTCAGAACGTAAAATCATTGTCAAAGTATTTTTGTATGATGTATATCTATTCTTCGATCGCTCAGTTTTTTCCAACTTATATTTATAATACAAACGATTTTTCCTATTAATTGAACGAAGGATTGATTTTGAGATCCAAGGTAACCTGGGTGTTTTTTTGTAATCTGTTCTATTTTTTTGTTTTGGAATTACATCATCTAAATGATGATTGAATATTTCCATAAAATTATGAAAAGATATATTGATATCATCGCTGCCAAACACTCCTGACCAGTCAGCATTCTCGAGAGCCACATCAAAACTAGCTAACTTTTCGGGTGAAACTCTACGACTAAACAAAGGAAATGAGGGAGGTTTAATATTAGATGAAGTTTTAAGAGTAAAATAAGTCATTATTGGAAAATGATCAGTCATATCTGAAATAATTAGGAAAGAGTCGGGGAGGGGTAGAATATTACAAAAAATGTTATCAATGAGGGTGGCAGAACGATCTGTAATACGTGTGGGTTTGGAAATGAGCGGAAGAAAGGATGAGGATAAAAGTGTGTGAAGAAAATCACTAGAGATATTATCATGCTCAGATTTCAGCAAATCAATATTGAAATCGCCGAGTAAAAGGCAATCCTTATTTCGGAAAACGTGTGAATTTGCCAAATCTGAATAATAGGTTAAAAAATCATTAGCGTTTGAATTAGGAGGTCTGTATACAATGCCTAACATAAGATTTTTACATCCTGGGATGAGGATTTCTATAAACAAAGATTCAACCGTTTCGTCCATTCTAGAAATATCTTGATGGACAATAGTTTCAAAGGAACCTGATATGTACAATGCAACACCCCCACCATTCTTATCAGGCCTATTATTAACAAATAAATCGTAACCATCAATTGCAAAGGAATTTTCTGCATTAGAAGTTAACCATGTTTCACTTAATCCAATAACCGATAACGATTGACTTTCATCAGATTCTAATAAGTACTTTAAATCATCAAAATGTTTATTTAAACTCCTAATATTTAAGTGTAACAAACAAAACGTATCCTCAGAGAAGTTATGAATCATATCTTTGTATTGATTTACTGTAATATAATTGCATAACATATTTTGAGTGAAATCATTACTAAAATCATGAGGCAATTCATTTGTTCCTGTATTCAGGGTATCGGTAACAAAATCATCATAAGGGGTGGTTCCTGTACTGGTTAGCCCACTAACTGGGTCAGAGTCTAACCTAGTGTTCCTAAACAATTCAAAAAAGTCATCATTCGATACGGAATAAAATGGAGCATTAAAAAAATTAGCCATGATTAAAGGTACGAGACGAGATTATAAAAGTCTGCGATGTCAACAAAACTAGGATGTCGTAAATAAGTGGATGATACAAGAAAATAACCAGTCGCCAGAAAGAGGCAAAACACTGGAGTAATCTACAAGTATAAATGGCGTCAAAATCACGATAAGCAGGAGATCGCTGAGGAGAAGAACGTGAAACGAGAAAGAGCAGAATAAGGTAAGTGAGAACGTTCAGAAGCATCGTCAGAGAAAGACATAGAACACACACAACACAACACAATAACAAGAATAAATCAAGTGTCTCTGTGGGCTTCCGAAAGAGGAGGACAGGGATGAGAAGGGAAGTAAAAGAACGAGCTCGACCGGCTGTAGTCGAAAGAGGAGAAGTACAAAGACGTGAGTTGCGCTAGCGTAAGAATTCAAAGTGCTGCACAGTGCGCAAACTTGTGAATTGCAGCATAAACACACCAACTGAAACTTTGACGGAAAAAAAAGAATCAGTAAGAGTTCAGTGGAAGCAGTATATATCGACAGCATGAATGGCTGTCCGTGCCAATCATACATTTTTGGCAAAGCCAAACATCCAAAGTTACATAAAAGGAAGAAGAAGAAGAAGAAAAAAAAAAAAAAAAAAAAAAAAGAAGAACTCGCCACCTGCAACGTTACCTTTAAATTCTTGATCACAAGGTTCATTGGAACAATATTCCATTGGTACTGTCATATGGTACATTATACACGATGTCACGTGGATGTTGCTTAATAGTAATAATGCAAATCAAGAGAAGACATACATACACAGAAGATATTACCTAAGATTCATGAGATTCAATATAGAACATGAGGCCTTAAACCATGTCATAGAATTGAAAATATAAAGTGAAAATAGAGGTACTTGGAATTCAATAGTAGGACCACTTCAGCAATGTAACCAGGTACATGCATGTTCTGTTCATAATAGTTAACAAAAAAAAAAAGAAAAAAAGGGTTTAATAAAAAAGGAGAAACGCCTTGCGGCAGGTATGGCCTGTCTTTCGTCAAACAAATAAATTCCCGATTAAAAGAACAGTAAGAAATAAAAAGGCTGAGATTTCATGGTGGGTTATTAGGCTGGGAGGAAAAAAAAAAAATGACCCGTGAACTATTATACCACCCTAAAGGGAGAGGGGAATGACTGCTTGAAATGAAAGAGTGGCAAGTGTTTTGAAGACACCCGCATACTTTGGATGGAATCATTGATAATAAAATGACAGTTTGAAAATGTTTACAAAGAATACCCCTGACAAAAAACGACAACAACAAACAAACATGGGGGTGACCCCAAGGGCTTGACCTATCCAAGGAAAAAAAAAAAAAAAAAAAAAAAAAAAAAAAAAAAAAAAAAAGAGAGAAACGAAACAGTTGAATTACATGGTGACGCATGGTTATATAATGACACCTTCCAAAAGAGCACCGGGATAAACTTATAGATACATGTGAACAGAAGCCTTTGAGCCGCTCTTCAACCGCTTGGAAAGCGGGATTGGGGTAGCGTCCTGGAGGACATTAAACACATTTGCAAATAATCGAACTTTGTTGTAGAAATGACACGCTGTACGAGGTCAATGCTTAACAATGCAAATCGAGAGTAGACATTACATATACAGAGAAGAGAACATAGGATTCATGTGGTTCAGTGAAACATCGGGTTTTAAAATGCATGTCACGGTCATCGATCGTATCTTAGAATTGAAAATAAAGAGAAAATAAGGGTAAGTGTAATTAAATAAACGATTTTGGCGATGTAACAACAGAAAAATAAGAAAAAAAAAAAGAAATCAGCAACAAGGACTCCCGATTTAAGAACCGAGAGAATCAAAATGGCTAGAAGAATCAGAATGGCTGGTGACACATGACACCTTCAAAAGGGACATCAAGATAAACTGATAAATTCATGTGAACAGGTGCCTTGTCTGCACTTCAAAAGCTTTGAAAGGAGGTAGGGGTAGCGTCCGGAAGGACGTTTAAAACACATCACACACATTGCATAGGCAAATAATCAGACAATGTTTAGAAGCGACATGCCATACACAGTCAGTGCTTAACAATTCAAATCAAGTGTAGGCATTTCATAAACAAAGAGAAAAGAACCTAGAATTCATTGTGGTCCAATAAAACATCTGGTCATTTAAATGAAGATCGCGGTCGGCCACCGTGTCTAGAATTGGAAATAAAAGAGAATAGTGGTATGTGTAAATACAACAGACCCCTTAGCAATGTAACGAGATTCATGCATGTTCTGTTCACAGAGGTTCACAGGAGTTGCCCGTAGCAACAAAAGGAGAAAAAAAAAGACATGGGGGGGGGGGGGGGGGCTTGGCCTATCAGATGTCAAGATAACCAAATGAATTTCCGACTTAAGAACCGAAAGAAACGAAACAGCTGAATTTCGTGGCGGCACATAGTTACATTATAACACCTTGAAAGAGAACATCTAGATACACTGACAGTGATGAACAAGTGCCTCTGACCGCCCTTTAACCGCCTTGAAAGGGTGTAGGGGTAACGTCCGGAAGGAGGTTGAACACATTACGTAAGCAAATAATCAGACAATGTTTTAGAAGTGACATACCGTACGTAGTCAAAGCTTAAATATACAGAAAAAAAGACATTACAGAAAGCCTTAGCTAGGATTGTTGTGGTTCAATAGAACATAAGGTGTTAAAATGCAGATCACGGGCATCAGCCTTGTTATGGAATTGAAAATAAAAAGAAAGTTGGGGTACTTGAAATTCAATAGACCACTACGGCAATGTAACCATATTCATATGTCCTGTTCACCAGAGCTCACAAAAGTTGCCCATAGCAACCAAAAAACATTGTGAGGCGTGGCCCGACTATAACATCAAACAAGTGAATTCCAAGCAGAAGAGGCAAAAGATACGAAACAGCTGGATTACTAGGCTGTTGGAAAAAAAAAAAAAAAAACATGAACTAAATACCACCCTAAAAAAGTGGTCTAATGGTGGTAAGCTCTGAAAATATAGACAATTGCAAAAATACCATACAAAGAGTGGCGGGTTTTTGCGGTGGGCTCTGCACACTTCGGGTAAAAGTGCTGATAATGTTCTAAAATTTTCAAAGAACACCCCTAAAATGCCTAACATGGTGTTTTAAAATGTGAAGAAAATAGGGGTACATGTGGATGTAATTCAATAGACCATTTTGAACAGTGTAACGAAACTCTTGCATGTCCTGTTCACGAAAATTCACTAGAGTTGCCCATTTACGTGGGAACGTAGTGAAAAACGGATTGAGTAAAGTATAATAGGGACCAAAAAATAAATTGTAAGAGGCCTGGCTTGGCCTGTCTATAACGTCATAGATGTGAACGTCAAAGAAGTGAATACCAAGCTTATGGGCCCAAAGAAACGAAACAGCTGAACTACTTAATGCCCGGGGGCATATTGCTGTTAGGAACAGAGACGCCGGTGAACTAAATATCACCTTAAAAAAAAAAGAGCGGTCAAATGATGGTAAGCACTGAATGCGGCAGATACCATGCAGATAGTAGCATTTGTTTTGTTTTGTTTCTCTCTTTTCGGTGAGCTCCCCACCCTTTGGATGAAAGTGCTAACAATGTGACTATTCTAAAATTCAAATTGTCTTGAGGGACGTTAGACAACTATTAACATAATCCTCAGAGGAGGAGATGTAGCACAGGTACAAGAATAGTAGGACAAAAGAAAAAAAAAATGTCGGTTTTATAATCAATATTTAAAGTTGTGATTCAAATTGCGCCGCATCTTAAGTATCGGGGTAAAAGGAATAGTACGTGGCATGGCGAGTACGTCAAAAACAATTATTATAATTGAAAAATTACTTGTACTATATGATACCCTGTTGGGCGTTAGAAAATAATTGATTGTTATTTATATACGAATAAAAAAAAATATACATATATATATATAATGCCTGGGGTAGATTAGGTGAAGGGTGGACAAAATTTAAACAGTAAAATTATTTATTTATCTATTTATTTTTCACAATGCATGGACTAAAATCCTAAGAAATCACACCAAGGTGTACTTATAATTCAACATCTCTGAACATAAGAAAAATGGCAAAACCGTGGGTAAACCATAATATATCATAAATACTGGGTATATCGTTGATTGAGGGGTGAATAAGGAGGGAAATTATGATTATTACCGTTAAAAATATATATGTTTGGTTTTTTTTTTTGATAAAACGTTTGTCTTTACGTGTGTAAATAATAACTCATGATAATTTCAATATTGGAAAAAACTCAGTAAAAGGCATTCAAAGGAGAAAAGGGTTGCTTAGCTTGGTGTCGTAACATTTGATAAAAATGAAATAAGAATGTGGCCATCCTTTGTGATACTATTACACTGTGTTGCTCACAAGTAGTGGCGTGCAGAAACGCGTAGTCGATAGAAGTGTACAGTGTTTCTCTTTGTGTACCTATCAAATGGACAGCAACGCATTCTCCTATCAAGAGGAAGTGCCGAAAATAGGAAGTTGGAATAATTATTCGCACCTATTGCTAGACAACAGTGAACCATTCATCATTGCTCTTTCAGCAGAGTGCACATCTAGACTGTATACTTTGATGATACTTCAATAGAACGCTATGAAAAAACCGGCATTCTCCTATCAAGAGGAAGTGCCGAAAATAGGAAGTTGGAATAATTATTCGCACCTATTGCTAGACAACAGTGAACCATTCATCATTGCTCTTTCAGCAGAGTGCACATCTAGACTGTATACTTTGATGATACTTCAATAGAACGCTATGAAAAGCAGAAAAGTTGAAAAAAATACTTAAGAAAAGGACTGGTGGCAAATATTTCGCGGTGGGAGGGTTCTTTGCCTTTTCGAGGGGGGGGGGGGGAGGGCAAATATCATGTTGGGAATTTCCCTCACTTTTCCCATTTTGCCCAATCATGCCAATGGTATTGCGCAATGAGTCCCTCTGCTTTATGTGCGGTGAGATAGCTTTTACACCGTGTTAATCTTCTTCTTCTCCTTTGTGTTTGTGTGTGTGTGTGTGTGTCATAGAGATATATACTAAGAACACTAGAGGGCGGACTCCGTAAAATCCCTGTGACCGATAGAAGGAGGCGTTCGCCATTTTGGTCCGGGCAAATTTCGACTAGCGACCGTACCGATAACGTGTAGCTCTAGCGGAGCATGCAGGGAGATCGACGACGGGATGCAACGGCAGTAGGCTAGCATCTATGCCAAGGTCTCCATCGGAGTTTGGAAATCGAAAATGTTCTTAAATTCGCAAATTTTACTTAAAGTAGCATAGATCTATGTTGCAAAATGCCTGGTTCATGTGCTGCTTTTGGATGTAGAAACAGGAGAAAAGAAGGGGAGCGGAGTTTCCTTTCACAAGTAACTAAAATTACATTTATAGTGTGTGTTAAACAAATTGATTCAAGACAAAAAAGAAAAGAAAAGAAAAGGTCTTGCAAAATTCGTCAGGGGCACTCCGCCCTCCCTCAGCTATTCTCGATCTATTGCTAATATAGATAGGTAATACAGTACATATATTATGCAAGGTCGGCGGAACGGGGGGGGGGGGGGGATTTGCCCCATTTCCAGAAAAAAAAAACCCTCCCCTTTTTAAGTTTAAAAAGTGCTCTTTTCTAAGTACCCTATTTGGCCCTTGAGCCCCCCCCCCCCCCCCAAAAAAAAAAAAAAAAAAAAAATTATTCCTCCACCCTTTGCTATACCAGCAGTTAATTTCACTATGGTGATGTGAGAAAAGCTCAGAATACGTAATATATGCCTGGTGACAGGACATATTATGCTCCGGCATTGATATCTTTCTGAAAATAGAATTAGCATCATGGGTCTGATTGGGCTTTTGGTTCAAGGCAGGGTGAGGATTAGGATAGGTGTTATGATTTGGGTTAGGGTTTATATAAGCTTCAACATTAGCATTTCGAGCTTGAACATAATATGTCATGGAACCAATATGCCTACACGTACTTATAAAAATGATTGATTTCATTTCCACCACCACCACAAAAAAAAAAAAATAGAAATACAATGAAACACTCGTATACACAGATAGGACTATGGAATGCAGTCCCCTCATACAGAAAAAATATAATTGCAAATAAAGAAAATACAAAAATTGACGCAGTAATGTATCACAAGGGGCATCCGGCTGTCTAGAGACCATGCAAGAGAACCCTTTGTATTGCATGGACCATGGTCGTGTTGGTCGGCTTGAAAGTATTACCTCGTTAAGAATAAAGTAAAATTTTGTTTTATTTTCATTTTCTTAACCACTCATAATAAGAGATTGCTAGCAACTTAAAATTTTTGAGTTGTTTCCTTCTCTCATCTCCGACCCCCTCATCTTCTTGCTGAAAGCCAATTCGTGTTTGAGCGCTTGTTGTATACGTGTTCACGTGTCCACCACTACTGCGCTGCCCGGACGCGATGTTTGTTTTTGCCCGGACAAAGATGGCGCGCGGCCTCTTCATCTCGGCACACGAGCACTGCGTACGCGCAACACGCAGTCCGCGCTCTAGTATATTATAGTATACATCTCTATGGTGTGTGTGTATGTTTTTTTTTTTTTGGGGGGGGGGGGTGAGGGGAGGACACGCATAAAAGGTTGTTACCATGGTTACGAGTGTGAATGGGAGTGGTTTTCCCCCTTTGCATGTTTATGGATCGTGGCTATGATGGTACTATAACTAGCCTGCATGGTAGCCTACCTCATCCGACGGGGTAAAGCCGTGGTCACAACTCGCCGTACTTGCAAGTGCGTGCTGTCTACTTGCAAAAACGTGGGCAAAATTTGGGGATCCGTACGTAGTAAGTACTGCTTCAGTACGGATTTTGGAGGACGCAGAGACGCCGTAGCACTTTTAGGACACGAGGAACTTTCGCTGCGTTCGGGCTATACGGATTCACCATAAGTGCGGGCAACGTACGTGCCCTCTACAGCGAACGTGCGTACAACGCACTGACTCCGTGCGTCTTTTAAAATTTTCCCACCGTCACTTGCTCGACGGACGGCGCACGTAGCACGTACGTGTTAAGTACGTAATAAGTGCGCAGCCCGTGTTTATTCGACACTTCCCTGAGTTCAACTGTTCAATAGAGCACGCAGACCGTACCGAACTTGCCGACTAAGCACCTGCTCCGCACTTAAAACGCAAGTTGTGCGCAGTGATTTCTGCAATGTACAAGAGCTGAGCCGACGGAAGAGTATCATCATTTCGTCTCCAAGATGTCCTGATGTTGGCAATTATATATTCATACTGTTCTATTTCACCTACCGGCAAGAAATGCCATGTTAGGATTATGGATTGAAAAAATCGCATACACAGAAAAATGATTGTTATATCACTAGAAAGGGCTTTCAAAACTCTTTCGAAGTTCTTAAACACATACACACACACACACACACACACACACACACACATATATATATATATATATATATAATTTTATGTATATATATATATATTTCATTTCATTTCATTTCAATTTATTTTCATATTTCTCACATATATCACAATAAAGTATATAAATACGAAAATTATACAAAACATAATTCAGATGAGACTTCATCAGAATGTACAGAAGTTTGATTTGGTATAAACACGAGGTCTGTATGCATGCGAATTACACTGTGGTCATAATGCGAAAAAAAAAAAAATATGATGGGGCCTGCGTAAAAGCATTAGCTTGTACAGCCGCAGGTCCCGTGAGTAATCAGATTAGGGGAAGTTTAAAGTACGGATGTTTTTTAAGACCAACTATATCTGGGGAAACCGATTAAAACAAACAAAACAAAAAATCCAATTAAATATATATCACTAAATAAAAATACAGAAAAACAGAAAGCTGAAAGGTCACATGTTGCAGCAGTGAACAACAACTGCAGAGATTCAAGGGGTGTGTTGCAGAGTATAGAAAATGGCGTAACTGTATGTCATAAATACATAAGTAGAAGGTGGGATAATGAGATTTGTCGTGAATGTAAACAATACCGAAAGCTCAGGAGTAACATTCCAGCATGGGTCCTAAAACCAAGCATTCCGTGTGACCATAGTAACCGACAGCTGTCACGCGCGAGAGTTTCGATAACCGAGTGGAACAATAGGTGCATGAACAGCGCAATAGGCAGACTGTTCAAAAATAGTGTTCATGGTTAGGATCCCGCCGGACTAAGGTGGGATAGACAAGGGGTAACAGTAAAGAGCAACAAGAACTATACACTATGCATGCCGTACAATGTAGCTGCTAAGAAGATATTGCTTCAGTTTTCGTTTGAATGAGGTTACAGTGGTACAACTTACAAGTTCCATAGGGAGTTCGTTCCAATATTTGGGCCCAGCGAACATAATGGTTTTTTTCGCGAAAATTGTTCGGGTACGTGGAAGGTGATATGCGTAACGTTGACGAGTTGGATAATCATGAACTGTATAATTTCTTGTAAACATTTGGGAAAATACGTCTGGTAATTGGCCAGTTGAAAATTGAAACATAAACAGGCCGACGTTGTAATAAAATAACTCGGGAATTTTCAAAATTTTATTACTTACAAAAAGTTCGTTCGTGTGGGATAAATATCCAGTGTGGTTAACAATTCTAACAGCTCGTTTTTGTACAAGAAATAACGAATCGATAAGGTTTTTAGAAGCATTTCCCCACGCCAGAATCCCATAGTTGAGATAGGGAGATATCAAAGTTGAATATATGCTCTGTAGAATATTACTTGGAAAATAATAGCTAAGTTTGTTAAGAACCCCGGTATTTCTAGCAATAATTCTGCTTACATAATTAACATGGGTTCTCCAAGATAAATCACTATCGATATGAAGACCCAAAAATTTTGTATTGTTGACCTGTGACAGATCAATGTTGTTTATCTTGACAGAGAGAGGTAACACAGGTAGCGAATTACTGAATAACATATACTGAGTTTTATCAATGTTTAAGGATAATTTGTTCGCAAAAATCCAAGATTGGACAGAAACAAGTTCTTTATTTATTATGTTTATAAGCGCATCAGGATTTTGATGAGAGAAGAACAAATTTGTATCATCTGCAAAGCAAACGAAGGAGAGAATCTTAGAGGAGTTCTGGATATCATTAATATATAAAATAAAAAGAAGTGGGCCTGACAAGGAACCCTGTGGAACACCACAAGAAATCAGTTTTGGTTGGGAATCGTGACCGTGAATACTTACAAATTGTTTTCTATTCGTTAAATAATCAGTGAACCATTCTAGCGCCCTTCCCCGAATTCCGTAATGATTTAACTTATAAAGTAAAATGTCATGGTCTATTGTATCAAATGCCTTGGAGAAGTCAAGGAAAACACCGACAGTGTGAGAAACATCATCTATAGCATGAGCTATCTTATCAATAAACTTGAGTAATGCGTGAGTTGTACTATGTTTTTTCCGAAATCCAAATTGAGATTCAGTAAATATTTTTGCCTGAAGAAAAAAATTAAGGGTGCGTTTATACACAAGTCTTTCGAGTATCTTTGAAAAAGAAGTTAAAAGAGAAATGGGGCGATAATTATTGACACGGTCTTTTCGCCCTTTTTTAAAAATGGGAACAACTCTGGCTACTTTCATTTTTTGAGGAACTTTACCAGTAGACAAAGATTGATTGAAAATATAAGTAAGAGGCGAGATTATTTCATGAATCACATTTTTTACCAAGAAGTTTGTGATTCCATCATATCCCGAACTTTTTTTATTATTTAACTTATCAACAATCTTTATTATTTCATCTTCGACAATTGGGACAAAAAATAAAGATTCCATATTCCTACTACCCAGGAAAGAGTGAAATTCTCGCTGTGCTTCAGGAATTCTATCAGCCAGATTTGGCCCAATGTTTACAAAAAAATCATTAAAAACTTCAGCTATATCTATGGGGTCATCAATACGAACATCATCCTCTTGAATATAACTAGGCACGTTATTATCAGTATTACGTTTCAACGCTCGGTTTATCACCCTCCACGTACCCTTCATATCAAATTAACATTTGTCGAATTGATTCATAATATACATATATATATATATATATATGAAGAGTTTGTTCGCAAAAACCGATAAGTCCATATTTGCCAAATGGAGATATTTGCGATTAAAGGTCAAGAAAAATAGAGAGAATAATAAGAAAATTTTTGCTTCTTTTGACCATAGCTTCAAAAATGTACCTTTATATGTAGTGACCAATATATCATTTAAAAGGTATTGTTTTGTGCGTTATGACAGATACGTACTTCAAAATCTTCAAAAATGGACTTATCGGTTTTTGCGAACAGACTCTTCTATGTGATCCTGGGAGTGAGATCACAATGCCCCCCCCCCATTTTTTGATTTACTTTATACTTTACTTGCTGTACACAATAAGAGGTTTCCTCAATGATGAAGCTACAGTACCTGCTTCATCATCTGTACCTCCCCATTACATAATACCCCCCCCCCCCCTCTTTGGAGAATGGAGGAGTCCAAAGAGTTTGGGTGAGGGGAAACAGTGGCAGGAAGTCGTAGCAGCTTGTGTGTCATTCTATACATGCACGCTGATACCACAACCATCAACCTGTTTCTTCTCATCCTTTTATCATCCTAGGTAAGTCTCTTCTCATCTTTGATTTTATATTATTTCTAATGGTGTTGCAAAAGGGAATGTAATCATTTACCATTGACATGTGTATTATTGATAATGCACTCACACTCATAGGATATAAATAAGATGTATTTTGAGAGAAGATTTCATGGAGTCATAAAGTACTACATGTATATGGCTGGATGACCATGCTAGTATGTGTTGAGTTTGGGAGTGCTATTATATGTTAACTTTGATTTATTAGTGATAGATGAAAATGCACTGGGTTGGTATATTGCACATGCTAAAGTATAGATGAATGTATAATTTGTAGATAACTTGTGTATATGGGTTGTGTTGATGTCTAGTTTGTAGCATATATAGACCTTCAATAAGGTTTGGGATGTGAGTGTATCTTGCAGTGCAGGTACACACAATCTGTACATATGCATTCTACATGGTGTATACCATGGGGCACAGGTTTGCAAATTGGTCCTTTGTTTCATGCCTAGATGCAGCGTTTAGAGTACCAGTATGTTTACCACTGTGCCCATGGAAGAGGTGTAGGCTTTTGTTCCGTGTGAGAGACTGAATAGATGCAGTCACTGACTAGGAAGAGATTAAGAGTTTTACGGCCAGTGTGTTGGAACCCCAATCTGTGAAGCTAGTCTGAATTATTCAGACCCCTCATCTGTACATTAATGTTTTATTAAATGTGAATACATGTTACTTGAATCTTGATCTATAGGTATCATTGAGAATATCAGATACTATTATATTATTGATTTTGATTCATAGAGAGTACAGTTGTCTAGGCTATTTCAGTAGATGCATTTACCACTGTATATAAAGAGAAGCTAGAGTATGTCAATAGTTATAGGGTCTGTGTTATAGACTATCAAGGGGACAGGAAGTGCTGTATGTTAGTACAGTCTCGAGCAAGATGTTGTCCTCCCAGCTCACAGAGTGGAGTAAGTTTGTATGTAGGAGGATAAGGGAAGTTTGATGTCTACATGAAGGCAAGCGCCGTGGTTCTCTTTGTTAGGAAAATAGTTTATAGACTTCCTCCCTCAGTTTATGCTTGCTGGCCCTGTACTAGTGAGTGAGTTGTTGTAGTCATTTATCTGAAGAAAGAGTATCAAGTTGAGAAGCTAGTTATTTTAAATGTTTTCCTTATGGGAAAAACTTTAGATGATAATCAATGGTTAGGAGAATAATTGGTTATTGGTTGTGGAATGGATATAACTGAGTTACTGTTTTAGCTTTGTATTTAGTATGAAGACTCATACTAAAAGTTATAATATACATTGTATGATTGGAAATTATAATGTGAGAGAGTTGTTTAATCGGATAAATTATATGTTTAGAATTATTTCACTCATGAAAGGGAAAGGCCAACTGTGTTACAATACACTTCAATTAATAATAATTTATATGTTATTTTACCAGAAAGACTAAAACAGATATGGAATTAGTATGGGAACGGAATCTGGCATAGACAGGAAGTTAATGAGTTTGTTAGAATAATACTTTAATGATAATCAGACAGTCTATTGATTATTGATTAGAAGTGTTGTCAAACTGATATATCAAATGTAAGTATTGATTAAGACAGAATTGAATAGTTATGTAGTTCAGTTTAGTTTATGCGTTAAACTGAGAACTGATGTGTGAATTAACGTTGTGTTAAGTTCAAGAGTCATTGTGCTTTTGTTATACATTATTACTCTAAAGTATTTGATGATGCTTGAGTTTTGTCTGTTGAGACTTAATGAGAGTAATAAATGTGTGTCATTCTATACATGCACGCTGATACCACAACCATCAACCTGTTTCTTCTCATCCTTTTATCATCCTAGCACCCCGTACCCCTACCGGGGTGTTACATATATATATATATATATATATATATATATATATATATATATATATATATATATGTATGATTATATATACATGTATATATATATAATTATATATATATACACACTTGTATCATATTTTGCGGCACATAAGACACAGTCAAAAGCTGCTTGAAGAAGCAAAGCATATAGAAATCTTGAGCTCTGAGTGGTCAGTACATGAAGTGACCAGGTTTTTGGAGTTTTGAAAAATTGTTACATAAGAGCTGCACAAGCGTGGTTAAAAGGCATTGACCATCATTGTGTATGCAGAACAGTGAAAGTCAGTACCATTCTCTGAAATTGAGAATGTTTATATTTTGAAATTAAGCAAGATAGAAATTTCTCTGACAGTATTACCTTATATAGGGCCTTAATTGCAAACGTGACACCTTCAGACTCAGATGAAACTGCAAAACCATAGGCCTACATTCATTGTTCTAATAATATGCTGATAAATCTAGCTAAAAAATGCCTCCATGGCTGAAATGTCACCACCTCTGAAACTGGGTATAAAGATGGTAGACTTCATAACAGCAAATCATATGCATCTCACCTCCAGTGCCAATGTGTTACGATGTTTCAACCAAAATAATGTTATACAATGTCATTGTATACCTGATATTGACAGTAGCCTATTAGCCTACATCAGGTATACAATGCCATTTTATACGTGATGTAACCTATGTCCTATACCTGATATAGCCTTTCTCTGTCAGTGAGTCAAATATGCACACATTTCACATATTTCATTTAGTTCACTTATTTCAATCTCATTTTCTTTCAACAAAATATAAAAGCCTATAGACATGAAATGAATATGAGACACAGAAGGTTAAACTACCATTTACACGTATGGAGAAGACATATGATTATACATCTGAAGAACCTCGGAAGGTGGTCCTACAATAGCATTAGGCCTACCCCTAGCATCTGACGGGGGAAAAAAAGAATCATCGCACCTGCACGCACTTACAACATGCGACAGAGTAGGAATACCGTACGTGAGCAGCACGTGTAATTACAGCCTCCGCAAGAGAACGTGGCAATCTCACGCAGATCGTAAGTTGTAAGCACGTACAACTCACTTACCACGTGCACAACGTACGATGCACGTGACCCCTCATGGCCAGGCGTGGCGTGCGGGCCACGCACTTACACCATGCGCAACCGTGCGAGCGTCGTGCGTTGACGTACTTCCTCCCTGCGCTAGTCACTTCCTCCCCACGTTTTTAGAAAAAACGTGAATGCCGTGGCCTCCGCCAAGAACGTACGGACGAAAAGCACGCACGGCGAGTTGTGACCAGGGCTTGAGACAGCTTTTGTGCGACAGTGACAAAGGACGTGTTCAGAGACCTGTTCGCAAACACCTCTGTACAAAAAACACACGCACACTCATACTGTGTACACACATGCCACACACACATACACACTTTTTATGATGTTCTTATTTTGAGTTTCATTCAATATCAGGTCCATGTTTACAATTAATATAATATGAACAACAGCAACAACGCTGTGGCATATTGGATAAGACTCCCGACTCCCGAGTTGGAGGACTCGAGTTGGAATCCCGCCCAGTGCTTACGTCCTTGGACAAGATGCTTTTACCCACCATGTCCCTCTCGACCCAGGTATGTAAATGGGTACCTGGCAACGCTAGGGTAATAATAATGGCAGGGCCCTCTGGTAGAACAGTGGCAACACTGAAGAGGCTACCCTGGGTAAATGAGACCTTATTATTATTATTATTATTATTATTATTATTATTACTACTATTATTATCATTATTATTAAAGCAGCTGTCTTCTTCTTTATTGTGCTGCTAAATCATTTTTCCAACATACATTACAAATGTTTTGGGTGTTTGTGGTTTTTTCCCAAATCATACCATGTTTATATAAAAAAATAACATGGAATTCTGCATATCTCTGAGCAAAAGCTATCTTGATTAACCTAATCAAGCCAAAACCATATCAACCTTATTACACACACACTAGAAAAAAGTGCTGCTAAATCACCATTTTTTGGCAGAGCACAAGCTATACACAAAAATTATATCAAATTAAGTATAAGTCTTACAGAAAGAAAAAAACAATCTTGATCAACTTGATCAAATCAATCAAAATCCGCTTCATTACATATACCCCTTTACACTCCCTTGAGAAAACAGCATTTCCCAAAACTTTCCATAAACTGAAAAAAAAAAATCATGCTTAAATTGACCGAACAAAACTCATCATTTTTAACATATCAACCTACCATAACCATTATGTGCATAATATATATATGAAAACAAACCGTATTCCTGCTTAAACCCCCTTAACTTGCACACTATTACTCTACTATTACCTAACAACATCTATATCCGACCATCCACACTTATTTACACAGACATACACCGTCAACCGTCAACCCTCAACACATACTCATACGAACACAAAACATCAACACAACAAACATACCCGCACGCGGACATTCATAAACACAAGCACCCACACACCTAATCACACAACATACATATATCAGGGTTACCTGTTTCCAAGACAGTAGACACACACCAAAAACCGAAACTTACCAAACGTTTGACGTGGGAAAGAAGAAAAAAAATGTGACCACCATAATGCTGATAAATACCGATTCCTAAACAGTAATACGTCAGAAGCCGAAACTGACCATACGTCCGACGAGCGGGAAGAAGGATGAAAAGATTACATATATGATTCATATAATCAATGTGGACACCTAACATCTGCCAACAGTGTGGATAAATCAATTTAAAAAAACAATCTATTCTCTACGAAAGCTTCAACTGCTCCCATTTTCGCAAATGAAACCTAAGCTTACCTGCTTTCACCGCAATGTCCTTTTCCTCCTCTATAAAATCCAAAACAAATTTCTTTATCTTTTCCCTCTTGGGTAACTTGTTTTGTTCTCTTGACCCAAATATTGCAACTTTCATCACACACACACACACACACACACACATACACAAACACACACCCATCTTGAACGAGTGCGTTGAGCGCTCCGCTCCGCGCCGCACCATTTCGAGATAAGCCTACATGGACTGTCTCTCTGAAGGTAGACTCTTTGCTTTTTATTTATGTAAATCCTATCACTTTCAAATACTAGATTTGACTTCAAACTGACTTAATGAAAGACAATCACCACGTATTTCATTATGTCCACACAACAAATGCAAAAGCATCACAGCAATATAAAATTTCTGATAAAAATTGCAATACAAAACATGCACTGAAACATAATCATTTACGTTTCGTATTTCTTACAGCTTTTCTGTGATATAGTGAAATGGCAATGAAACTAGCACTGACATTTAATCTAATACACACGTATGTATCGTATCGCCTTACATTATAATGGAGATATTGATGCACTTATAAGTAGTTCACTAAAAAAGTCGTAACACACAACTATAGTGGAAATGTTCAGTACTTGAGGATGAAATTTTGAAAGTTTCTCTTGATAGAATCTCTCGGTATATACACTCGGAAACAAAGTCAGATAAATGATATAAACAGAGTCAGAAGACCCAAAACCGGCAATATATCAGGAACAGAGACGGCACCGAATCTTGACCACACTCATGACTTTCTCTTAACAGACACAATTTTCGGGGGGGGGGGGGGTTTACACCCGAAGCTACCCCAAGGCTACCCTGCGTTTTGTGACCCGTTAAGACGGGGCTTTTTATGACCTTTGTTCCTCAAACAAGTAGTTAAAGATAATAAAAAGTTTTGGTACCTCAAAAGTGTCCTTGAATTTCCTTGTCTTAGTTTGTGTTTCAGGTTAAAGTACCTTTCATGTAACTAACACTGTGAGACTTACTCGCCCCAAAGTGCTCTCATGTCTTAGTAGTCATGCAATTAACTGCGACTAGCAGCTCCATACGCATAGCGACCAGCAGTCCCATACGCATAGCGTAATCGGGCTTCGCATTGTAGCATTCAGGATCATGACAGATTTAGTATCGCAGGGTAAATGTCAACTTAAAATCCCATAAATTCTTCAATTTGAAGACTTACCAATTAAGTTGAAGTATTGAAAACAGGCTTCGGGCAACGTTTGGTTCTGCCTATAGTCCCTTTCTGTTCGAATTGATGACTGAATGTGACTCGGTCGACAGGACCATAGGAGAGCTACATACAGTACACTGAATACTACAGCCAGTGCATGCGAACACATCACATGCACACAAATTTCAAATCCATGAACGGACAAGATGTTTGTGTGCGCATGCGCTGGCCATGGTATCCAGTGTATGTACTAGTAGCTCTCCCAAGGTCCTCTCGACCAAGTCACATTCAGTCATCAATTCGAACAGAAAGGGGCTATTGGCAGAACCAAACGTTATTCGAAGCCTGTTTTCAATACTTCAACTTAATTGGTAAGTCTTCAAATCGAAGAAATTTTTGGATTTTAAGTTGACATTTACCCGCGATACTAATTCTGTCATGATCCTGAATGCTACAATGCGAAGCCCCATTACGCTATGCGTATGGGGCTGCTGGTCGCAGTTAGCTATGCGTACAATGGGCTGCACGCTGCTGGTCGCAGTCAGTGGTTTCGTACAATATAACGACGCTGTACAGCGTTGGCTGTGGTACGAAACCATTATTGCATGATTACTAAGACATGAGAGCACTTTGGGGCGAGTAATTCTCACAGACAACGTAGTTTAACCTGAAACACAAACCAAGACAAGGAAATTCAGGGAAGCTTTTGAGGTACCAAAACTTTTTATTATCTTTAATCGCTTTGAAAGACGGGTATGTTCCTGATGCCAAGAAACTAATGGCATTCATGAAAGGGCTAAACCGAGCTACCTTTTTGACCAACTTCGAGATCATGTCGGGCTATGGCACTCACCTCTTTGTACGATGAAATTGAAAGTCACCTCCGTTTGTTGAGCTGAATTACGCCTTTTCATGACGCACTCGTATGTTCCGTTATGTTAAGGATTGACATTCTTTATCATGAGAGAAGAGTGGCTCACGGTTCCGAGTCCGCGCACGAACACACTGGATTCTCCAGGATCCCAGTAGGCTACTTGTCGTTTTCCAGAGGTTCCATCACCGAGTCTGTACCACTTGACCGACAGAACATCTAGTTGAACATTCGAAACATTGATACATGGGACCTCTTGCGCTGTACCGCTCAGGAGGTGGACGTTAGACTCAACATCGTTCACTGCATTGAAAGTTTGACAAAGCACGTTTTATAGTGCTATCGTAACCAGGAGTAAAATTTATTTATGAAGTATATTCAACAATGTTGAATGTTGCTTGTACACACTACTTTCCGTTCGACCTATAAACGAGTTGTTCACACAAGAACTATGTTACACGAAAATAGTCACAGACTCTTTCTTGAAAAGGAAGACCCTTTGAGCAAAAGGGGCAGAAGAGAATTGAGGTACGAAAACAGTAATGCAGACAGTAGATAAAGAGTTTTTGTGTTCAACAATGTATGTTACATTAATTAAATCTCATTAGTGAACAAGTGATTGATCGTCATTTACAGAAGAAATCAAATTGTTGTCTTCGATACCCATTGAATACGGACCCGTCAGTGCATGTGCATAATTATAGGTTGAAAATTTGATAACGTGATTTATCAACCGACTAAATTCCCCATCTGGGCCGGCACAACGCTCTTGGCAGAAAGATACGGTGTTTTGTTTCTCTGCTTGTCACGCCTATTCAGCCAAATTATGGAGAGAATCGTGGCAGCCGAAAAAGTAAAGACCTGTATTATTGTTGTTATTATTATTATTATTATTATCAGCATCATCATCATCATCATTATTATAATTATTATTGTTGTTATTATTGTTTCGCTTGTCAGCCGAGTTTGGTTGACAAGTGGCAGCAGAATGCCCCCTTCTCCTCCATCCTGAAAACGGATTAACGTCCCTGTTCCCATAAAGTCGGCCCATTCATGAAAAACGTAGCGCTGGCCCTGCCTCACTGCTACAGTGCAGAACCAGCATGTTACATCATGCAAGAGGCATTAGATTTTCATCATCTCACCTTGAACAATAAATCTGAATTTCAGTTCTGTCTGTTGAGGCAAATGTCTCCTCTCTATGACGCACTGGTACGATCCCTCATGGGTAGTAGTGACGTTGTTTACTACCAGTTTTCCCTCGACAATGTCGAGGCCATAGTCGAATGGATGACAAGCTTCGTTACAGCGCTGGGCTTCCGATTTGATTTTATGGGTACCATTGTTGCCAATCCTATACCATGTGACTTGCAGATGTCCATTTTCCCAAGGGCTGGCACAGGTAATGAGTTCCTTGGCTCCCGTCAGTAAATAGACATTCGGGCTCGCACTGTTTGCTTCAAGTAAAACAATCATATGAAACAACTGGATTGTAAACTTATACATTAGATCTTGGCATTACTATCGGAACTGATTTTAGATGATAGGTATTAACGGCTTGAAGAATATTGATTATGTACATATTGGACTTTATAGTCTATATTCGGGTACACAAACTTGTGAAATTTTCAGACTATCAAATACGTAAATTAGAAGTTCATTTTCGTGTAACTCGCACTTTGACCCTGTCCAGATAAGTTGAACTTGGACAGAAATGTATAAATCTTGCTTCTTCCATCCAGCATTAAGTACCGTTAAGATAATACCGTATGAAGAATTGAGGGATTTAATTGTATTTCATGTTCACTGGGGTAGTCCAGATGAAGTCATTTGGTCGTACTAAATTTTCTGAATTGTGACACATTATTGGATGTAAACAACTGCTTACTCTTTCGATATGATCCGAAAATTCTGATTTCATGAGCATCTCATACTGAAGTTTATATTTTAGGTTTTATTGCAAAATTCTTTTATGATAGGCTGTTCCCTGATACAACAGACCTACGCACGTGCATCAAAATGTGATATCTTGAAAGATTGTTAAATCACTGCTCCCAATGATAAACAGTACATTTAATGGCGGAGTAGATATTCATTGTAGGCGCAGGGAGAATGGACAAACATAAACAGCATAATGCAAAACAAACAAACAAACAAACATCCACTCCTTTCAACAAATACAAAGAAGTAAGCGAGGGCGAACAAAAATCAAAAGTGCTCACAATCCACTTCGAATCTGATGACCAAATATGTTTGCTGATCAGAATCACTTCTCCTGATGACGAATTTATACCATCCAGCTTGGTCGGGGGTGACGTCCGTTACCTGCAGATACCGCTTTTCCACCATTTCAAAATTTCCTTTTGTCTCGGTGGGATCGTCGCAGCCGAAGTGGTCAAGCCGTCCACCCAGAACCCCGTCGCCGTTGGTCAGCTTGCACCACTGGACAGGAAGGTAATTGGGTCGCCAACGATGGAGCAATTGGACGCATTCTGTCGCCCCACTCAGCAGGTGGACGTCGCTATTAACTCTGTTCGCTAGAAGTGTTTGGAAGAAACCAAGACTGTCATCATTGATAAATGTGAAAAGGCTACTGCTTAGTCTTTCGATATGATCCCAACGTTATTGTTTCATGACATTCATATCATCTGACACCAACAAAACACGTACATATTAAGCACACTTACACAATTTAAAAGAATACCATGTCCTCAGTATGAGTAATCAATATAGTTTAAAAAATTTTCCGCATAGAACCGATCTTAACAACTGAAACGCAGGAATGAAAGATAGGAAACATTTAAGAAGTCGAAAAATGAAAGACTTGATTGATCACAATATCATCACCTCATTTCTTTGTTTTGGTCAACGTTACCCCTTCTTGGGGAAAATAGGATTATGAGACTCATTAGCTGCATTTATTTGTTCACTTTCAGTATGGATTTCACTGCCGTGTGTGTGTGTGTGTGTGTGTGTGTGTGTGTGTGTGTGTGTGTGTTTAGTCTACACTCTGCACATTATCCAACTTAAATATGAAAGAGACAGGTATAGGCAGAATAGACAAACATAAGGAATAAAATTACGTAAAAAGGACACAAATCATCCAAGCATAATACAGAAAACAGACACCATATCTGCTTACCATCAACTTCGAATCTGATGACCAACTCTGTTTGCTGATCAGAATCATTTCTCCTGATGACGAATTTGTACGATACTGCTTGCTTGGATGTGACGTTCGTCACCTGTAGATACAACTTATCCACTATCTCAAAATTGCCCTCCGCCTCGGTGGGATCGTCGCAGCCGAAGTGGTCAAGCCGTCCGCCCAGAACCCCGTCACCGTTGGTCAGCTTACACCAATGCATGGGAAGGTAATTAGGTCGCCAACGATGGAGCAATTGGACGCATTCTATCGCCCCGCTCAGGAGGTGGACATCACTTTTAACTGCGTTGGCTAGAAATGTTGAGAAGTACAAGATATCAGTGTTGAAATACGAGCTGCATGCTTAGATGACTGAAATGCATGTAAACATACAAATAACCGATGCGATTTTTGGCAAACCAGAAATGTAAAATGACCATATTCTGACTAGACACGAATATCAATCATGCGTGGGACGTTTCGACCCTTATCAATTTTTCTGCGTTTAAGTGTTGTAAACTTTTGTATTTTGTTTCAATACTGTGATTACTCCTCACAGAAGTTTTGCCTTTGTTTTCCATTGGCAGTATGTTTGCAAGACCCTAAAATAGGCCTACTAGACGTTCGTTATTGCTAGCACCAAACTTGTTGTGGTTGAAATATAGGTGAACATACCCCACTTTTTTATCAAATAGCGTAAAAGCCATGATTTGTTACAAATTATGGTTTTGATTAACAACAAGTGCGAGGCTAAGGGATTTCTAGAGTATTACCAGGAGAAAATTGGATTTGCGTTTTCTTCTGAGAACAATGAATACCTTTTTGGTATCTCTGAAAGAAATGATATCCCACAAGCTGACACCCATTGCTTCTTGTTAAAAGAGACAGTTCATAAGTATTGTATCTGTCTTAAGAAAGATCAAGAGTTTTGTTAGAGGTGTTTAACCCCCGGAGTCCGTTTCATGAAAGTTTTATGAGAGACGTTTTGATCAAAAGACGCACTTATGAGAGAAATGAATTTTTATTCTCTCTGAAAGTCTCTCATAGCTACATACAAGCGCTTTTGGCCATTCTGAGATTAATGTAACGACTTTTAAGTAATGAATTCATGAAACGGACACCGCGCTGTCATACTTGAAAGCAAGTTGCCCCCTTTTGGTGTTATTCTATTCAGAAACTCATTCCAGTGTTGGCCACATGATGAAAACGCGAAGAAAAAAAATTCGCAGACAGATACGGTGGCGAATAACAATTGCATTCAACATTATGACATTAAATCTGAAAACATCAAGGTTTATGGCACTTCTTTGAACTATTATACAAATAATGAATGTTTATGAGTGCAATGGACAGAATATTTCATGAGGTGAACAGTGAAAGATGAAATGATCCATTCAACAAGGCGCAGCCGAGTTGAATGGATCAAACATTTCATCTTTCACCGAATGAAATATTCTGTCCATTGCATGAATGAAAAACATTTATTATTTGTTTTATATAACGCCTAGAATAGATCCTTGTCATTTGCTGTTTTATTAATTTAGAAACAAAAGAGAATCTGAGATCGCGAAAGTGCTCACTGATCGCTTTACGCCAGCGCGTTCTCGCACACACACACTGCAAACGCAAGCGTTTTACACGCGTAGTGTGCCGGGCTCTCACGGAGCGTGCAATGGAGCAAATCGTATGGATCCAAAATTGCACGGTATACTAGTAAATGGAGCCACAATTGCACGGATGATGACGTCATAGTGAAATGGGTCGAATGATCAATGTCAAACAACCAATCAAACGACAAGGATCTCTGCGGGCGTTATATAATCTGATATATGGAATCATGGGAACAAGGATGAGTTGCGTGAGTTAAGGAAAAATCAAAAGATGGAATGTGCGAATTGTTATGTTGCCCTCACGCGAAGTCACCAAAGAAAAAATATCGCTCAAACGGCAGTCCATTATACACTTTTGTCAGCATGTTATTGTTTGTATTTTCTTTTACCGTCGCTGCAATCTTGCAGAGCGAGAATGACTATGAACTTTCACACTCAATTTTATACGGTTAATTAAACAAAATGTTGTTTATTGGAAAAGATCAACTAAGATTTTTTACAGTTTACTTGAGACTCAATTTGTATAATACATAAAGATAAATATGCACTTCGGAACAGGATACGCCAATTAGAAACTAACGTATTATTCCCTGATATGTTAACCGTCTAAAACATTGTAACAGTTAATGTAATACATGTTTTTATCGTACATCGAGCAGCTGCAATTATTTTCATATACTCCACCAATTTAAACTTAAGATTCTTAAACACAATGTTAGGGTCAAGAGCCCTTTCCTTGACCCCACGCCCTTATACAGGTTTACCTGCTGTTTTACGTTGGACCCGAAATAAAGATTATAGATTTCCTCCAGGGTTTCCAAGCTATAAAGTGTTATTGTCGTTGTTTGTTGTTGTTGTTGTTGTTGTTGTTGGTGGTGGTGGTGGTGGTGTGTGACGGTGCAATCCCCTGCAACCTTATCAAACTTTCTGCAAAGGATTGTTCATAGATTATGATAAGCCTCTATCAGGTTATATATACGAGTTCGTATCACGAAGCCAAACACACATAAGCCCTTTTTACACTTGTGTTTCTTAACCCCAGGCTTTCTCTGACCCAGGACTATCTTTAGTCCCGTACCAATTTTTTTCAGCTTTTTACACTCGCCAATAACTCCCGTACTAAGCTCTTGTCCGGGGCTAAGGAGAAAACTGACCTTTTTACACTCGTATTTCTTAGTTCGTTACTTTCCAAACCACATGCATATTCATGATTACGCTGTGCACTGTACACGTACACGCACGCACCGGCAGCACTTGATTACCTCGTTTCTGATTGGTCAGTGGGGGTCGGACTTCGTCTCCGTCGCTTAGCCCCGGATTATTTTTTCGTTCTGTTATTTTGCAGGGCCAGATAGTACGGGACTATCGGTGGGGCTAGCCCACTTTGGTGTCAACAGAAAGTGGGCTAAGGAAAGTCCGGTACCAACGGTGGGGCTAAGCCCCCCCCCCCCCCCCTAGCCCCACCGTTGGTACGGGACTAAGCAAAAATTTGTAAGTGTAAAAAGCCCTAAAGTTTCACATCTTGTACATGTTGTACACGTATTTCTTTTCTATGGAAAATTGATCAATGAGAACGTTACCTAAAACTAATCAAGTTGATAAAATAAGATGAAATGAAGAGCAGGAGTGGAATGGTGTGACTGCTGTAGTGAATCTCAAACTTACGTATTACTTTGAAATCGAAATTCCACTGCAGCGGATCGGGTGAAGAAACTTCAGCTGTGACGACACAAGCAAAACGCCCCGAGTGGTTGCCTTCGGTGACATTTTCTATCACGAGCGATGTGTCGTCGTCTGACAGAAGGAAACCACCCGTATCGTCAGTAACTGGTGGTGCCACTGGAGGCAAGATGATAGCTCGAGTTTCGTCGGTTCGGTACCACAGGGTTACCAGAATAGTAACACCTGGCGGTAGCTCGGTCGTACAAGGTATAATTTCCCTGCTGCCCTGAATAAGTTCGACCTCCCTTGCTGGCAGAACAGATTCTGTAGAAGTGTAGAAGAAATAATTATACAGTGAAAATAAATACTCATATACCGGGTTAGAACAACAGAAGGGTGTGTGTGTGTGCGTGTGTGTGTATGTGTGAGTGTTGGGGGGGGGGGGTAACGGAAGTCCTGACGATAGAAATACTACTTGATTATATACGCATTGACACGACGTGTGATGCGTTACGTTATGCATCTGAAAGTTCCCCTGAGAATCTTATTACCCCTTTTACACCAAATTGATGTTCATGTGCAAGGTATGTGTTCATGTCAGTTTACACTGCACAGGAAGAAAGAGAGCACTCCCCGTACAGGCCTTTTCTTTTAAACGTCAAGGACATGAGTGAAGTAAAGTATCAGAGTGAGAAAGGGTGTCTCACGTAAGGTGCGGGGATCGCTACCAGGAGCGAGGGTCCCTGGGATGACAGCCCAGAAGAGGCAGAAATTAAGTACTAGTAAGTGGTGTTCACGCCCAGAATGTAGTGATCAAAGAAAGCCCACATGGTAGTTAGTTACAAGGAACGTCCCTTTCTTTGGAAGTTATGTTCAAAAATAATTCCCTGAAATTATGGAAAAGTCAGTCTCAAGTGTGTAACCATTTTTTTCACATGCTAGAATGTTTTGTGAACCATTTCACGAACTTCTCCAAAAGATAACTGGTTTTATAACCGCAAGTCCTACAAAGGCAAAAGTGGTTAAGAACTAAATGTTAAATTAGGAAAACAAATCCGAAATGCAAAACTCCATATCCTGCATACCAGAGCACAAAATTATTCACGAAACCGCTGCATCCACTTCTTCGGAAGTGTTCCGTAATACAGCAGTGTAATCGACAGACCGGTCTACCCTAATACATGAATTTGGAACGAGGAGAAAGTAGGACTGCAAAAGGTCACATACTATCACGTATTTGCTATAGATAAAAGGTAAATATCTCGTCAACTCGAAGGAAATTGCGACGGAGGCCGGGAGAGTTTAGCTTGCACAGGAAGGAGAAAAACGCCAATGAAAGTTGTAGGTTAACCAATCTCTGTCTAATCATTTTCATATGATTTAGTACAATGAAATCATTCACAATTATATATAATATAATTTTATAATTGTTGTTACATGGGTCAAGAGTGAGGAAACTCAAATAGTATAACCCTTTGTATCACAAACTTATTTCAGAATTTCAAAATTCAGATAGGAAAATGCAGAAAGGGTACTACAGTCCTAAAAGATCCTACAGATTTATTGCGCAAGTGACCTCTTGGGTCATAACTGCGAACATAATCCTCTCTGCAGGGAGGTGAAATCCACCTCCCTGGTTTCTGCAAACCGACCAGCAAAAATCGACCAGATATCACTGATATGAATAAGCTAAGTGAGAAATTTTTATTTCACATTTTTTGTTGACATGTTGTAATACATTTACACGTATAGAAAAATCCAGGACAATACACCAAGACCAAGTGACTGAATAAGCATTTGTTTGGCCCACTGAGTAGACTCTCAGTAAACAAGCCTTTGGTCAAGTTACTGGAGGTGCAGCGGCAGATCTCCGTGACACCCATTTCATAAATATCAAATACACATTGGACTGACTTTTCCTTAAATTGTAAATCTTTGTTGCTGTGGAGCCGAAATAACATGTTTTATCACCACCAAGCAGATCTAAATAAGATCACTTATAGACCTCATTCACTGCATCGAGGTCTGCGCAGTTAGTGGGCCCTAAAGTCAAAGAATGCATGAATTTCCGGCTACGTTAACATGAACTTCAGTTAGCTTATCTCTGGTATCCTGAATAATGCCTTACCTGATATGCCCAGGAACAAAAACAAGAACACGGTGGCAAGTTTGAAATAAGGCATTTCGTGGTGCCGTCGATAACTGATCTGTCGAATAGTTAATGAAACTTGAGCGTCATTGTCCGTACTCCCTGAGGAACTAGCTCCTGCTCATCTGTAACCAGCTCCCAACTGGTCTGAGCTTTATTCCTGCAAGTACAAGACTACAAAACCCACCAGAAATTGTAGCAGTTTCATAAAACAGTTACACGATCATTGCACCTTTGATACAGACTGTTAGATTACGCCGAATGCAAATATTGCGCCTGTGATCTGAATGCTGCTGTGATTACCCAGGATAGTGCTCTTGTACCTGCACAATACTCGGCACGCATAGGTAAGTCGGCGAAGCAAACATGAAAAAAAAAAATTTAGATCCGCGTCGTCATAACTATATATAAATGCCTCTCATCATTTGTTGCAGTGGCGGATCCATGAATTCCGTAAAGGAAGGGAGCAAAAATATATTTCTTCACTTCAAGGTTTAATCAGCTGTGGTTTCTTTAAAAATCAAAGGGGACGGTGGTACTCTGTGCACCCCCGCCTAGATCTCACACTGCGTTGTGATATAAAGGGCAAATATTGACTCATTTTTCTTACATTTGTGACGTAAAGAGTGTGAAATGTTTTTATTGTTCCCGATCCAAGATATTTTGAGCATTGTGTTTGGAGCTGAAAGAGCCACAGAGAATTGCATACAAACGCATCAGTGAATTCTGTTATTTTTTTTTTGAACGCACATAATAGACGAGTGGGGAAACTCCTAGCACTAGCGGCAATAATAAGTGAGGTTGGAACTTGACTTCCAAAGGTCAAGTACGACGAAGCCAACGAACCCGGTTCCCACGCACAGTTATTTAGTGTAAAACTATCTATTTTGTATAAACAAAACAGCTGCCAAGAATGTACTTTTTGAATGATTTGAGGCTGTGGTGTAGGCCATTTTTTGTTAAAAAAAATCACAGCTGACATAAAGAATAACACTTTACACTCCATTATGTGAAATCGAGGAAATACATTGGAATATTATCAACTTTAAACTGCTGAAGGCCACTTGTGGCCCTAAGTTACTTTTTGTTATTTTGTTATCTGTAACAAGTATTTAAGTGAAAACTTATGATATTTTACTTAAACACATTTAGTTTTATAAAACAAATCGAGAAAAAAAATATCATAAAAGTGAAATTTTACAGCCAAAAAAAAAGATGTTAAAATATACATTTTTGAACAGAATACCAGAGTAAAATCAATATATGGGACTACACGGACATTGATTACATGACTCACAATTATGCCAATATCTCAGCAGTAAAAGAGATCAACACTTGAATTTCTTATATTAGCGTCGCAATATAGCAATGTACAAAATAAGGTAGAAAATTCGGACAACGATATTGGAAAGTTTGAAATGTATCATAATTTGTCATATATTTACCACAACTATGGTTTTTTTCAATATGTTTTTTTTTTCGGGGAGGGGGTCATAGAATATGAAAATCATATTCGAAATGTATATAAGATTATTTCTTTAGTTTCATATTTCAATATATTAAAATGACATATAACATCACATAAAACTAGAAATATAATATATTTCAAAAAATTCCGAAATATTTGATCTTCTCTTGTGAACCTGTTACAGTCAGTATGGAAATATGACTTTCTTCCACCCATAAGTTTAATAATCAATGTATGTACAATTTTGTCCACTCTGTTGAAAGTCATATTCTGCCTTTGACAAATTATGCTGTGAGCCGATGTTTGAGTTTGTTGGTATATAGACTGTGGTAACTCTTTAAAGGGGGAAAACACAAAGATATACTTCTCATTATTATGGTACGTGCATGTAGAGAGTTGTTCAGCTCAATAATATGAAGTGTTTGCCAACGTGAGACCATATCAATTTGGATACGACTTAAATATTGAGGCATCTTTGCTGTTTTAATGTGAGTCAAAATTATATTTTCATGCAAGTAAAAGACACACAGACACAGGCAAATATTACTAATTACCTCCTTTGTTCGAACGTACATTGCATGTTTCTAATAAGATATAGACGTGGGACCTATTATAAGTACTTTGTAACTGAAATACTGCTTTGAGATTACAATACCTAATACATTTTTCCGCCTTGACTGTCTGGTCCTTCATTCAAAGCATTATTCATTTAAATCAAACGAAGATGGAAGACGTGTTTTGTTTTTTTGTTTTTTTGTTTTTTTGTTTTTTTACACAGAGATCTGAAATTTGTTAATTTCACTGTCAATTACAAAACATGTCAGCCATTGACGTAGACAACATAACTGATTATTTTTTTGCATGTGAAAAAAGACCCCCCCTATTCAAAAAAAAAGCCTTCAAACAAGAAAAAAAAAATGCATACTCAAAGAGTGCATGATGGGTGAGAACTATACTGTGTCAATGTTTGCGTTCTGAATCTCATTGTGCATCATTTTATGTAACCCAGTGTTACTCCATTCCTTTTTGACACCTTCCTATATGGGTGAGAATTTTGAACGATGTACAATTGCCAATTTTCGCACCCTATGACATTCTTTCCCTTAGAACACGCCAGGATGATCTAAGAAACCAGATTTTTTCATGTCATCTCAAAGATTGGTAAATTTCCTTTCAGGAAATATATGGTTTGGTTGACTTTTGCCTGATATTTTTCATTTGACAAGGACTTAAAGCGTAAAAATACGGTAAAAACTCTATTTTCACAATATTTTTTGTTTTTCAAACTAATGATGTGCATTTTTTATGGTACGTGGCATCTAATATCTGACCATGTTCTGGATCTGACATATCATGGGTATGTACCACAAAATTATAAGAACTTTATGAGCACGTATAAAATTACAGAGAACAATTGAAATATCAAAGTCCTAAACAGACGAACGTCCGTGATGCTTTTATTTCTATCGCTGCTGCAAATTCTACTTTGTTTTCCCAACTGTAACATATACGAAAATTTGGTGTTCCACCTAATAAACATATCCTGCAAAAATTGTACGTCTGCTGGCTGTACATGGGACGTAATATTCTTTTATGCAAAATTATACTCAGTTTTCGTCACGGACGTGCTTCCGCTATTTTCTAATAAAGATCGTAGCCCATTAAACGTTATTGGCGATATTGTTCTGAGTCGTAATCAACTAAGATCTAGCCACACGGTGATATGTATGTTTTGAGTTTCTGTCCATCCTTTGTCAAATAGGAACCGAAATTACATTTTTAGACGAACCTCCGAGAAAAAAAGAACGTCCGTGATGATTAAAACATTTTCGAGTGGGACACCATCTTGCTTTGATGGCGAAGGTGCATTTTACCTTTGGCTCTCTAGCCGAGGAGCTGCATGTCATTTTTGGAGCGGACTGAGGTTCGTCCGCAGTTTTTGGACCATGCAATTCACCGAAAACCAAGCAAATAATTAATATTTTCTCTGAAAATTCACCTCCTGATCGCCCTCTGAGCAATACATATGTTGTAAGGATGTCAAATTTCTTATAATTGGCATTGAAAATACCAAATTTTTGAAAGAGTTAGAAAAGCTAGGTACTCTCTGCCGATTAGTTATCCGTCCTGGAACATGACACTAGTAGTAGAACGAACGTCCGTGACAATTCCAGCGAACGTCCATGACGTATGCAATCCCTCCGATAGGGATAACTTGTCCCGAAAGTGTCCTGTATTCTTTAAAACTTTTGGCTCTAATAGCGACAAATAAACTTTTACAAGGTAAACAATGGGCTTAGAGCAGTAGTTTCAAGATTCTTAAGGCGTTATGTGATCATGATGAACAAACAGTTGAAAGTTTACTCACAATTTGATGCTTGTTTTCCCTCTAATTATACAAAAACAGCTAAACACTGAAAACAAAGTTATAGGAAAAATGGAATTTTGCGTAATCTGTAATTTCTGTGAATTTAAATTTCTCTCTAATGAGGTTCTGGAGACAATTTGTACTGTTACAGGTTTTAAAAGTTTCGCTCACGGACGTTCTGTCCGAGAAAGAAAATTTCTGATAATTACAAATATATCACTGCACATAAAGTTAATGTTAGTTGAAAATATTACCAAATCACCGAGCCGCTCATACCCGAATGTGAATAACGTTCATCACTCAATTTACCTGTAATAACAAACGGAAAACGTTTTGGTCACGGATGTTCGTTGGTAGAATAAGTCAATGGATTACATAGTAGGAGAAAGAGGATCAGTGCCACTTTTTAGTGACAGGTGCTCCAAGTGTTTATCTTTTGAGTATGGTAGCTGCCGTCTCAAACAGAACACATCCAGTTTTGGTCTCCATAACGGACGTTCGCTGTAATTGTCATGATACTAAATGGCTTAATTCATTCTTATTTTTCTCTTCATAACGATTTTTCTCTCATTCTCTCAATAGCCTGAACATGCTGCGACCAAACAGAAAACAAAAACAAAACAAAACAAACCACAACAAATCCGAATAGTGCTACACAATCACATTCAGGATAATGACGGAAGAAGTCTGTAATGGGCATGTGTTGAATAAGAAACGGAAAAGTTTCAAAAGGACGTGAAAGCAGTTGAATGAAAATGACTGAGAAACAGAGAAGGGATCGAGCTCCAACACACAGAGAAAAGAATTGCCAGTGCACTCCCGTTATACAAAATTCCTCTGGAGAAGTTTTATTTGTTTGTTTATGTTTTTTATTCATCGAAATGCCGTCACAAGCGAACAAAAATAAAGCAGTATACAATTATTGTCTGATGAAAACACACAAATCCTCCGCTTATCATCACATGGTGTTGTTTTATACTCATCACTGAAAAGCTGTTCATTTGTAATTCCTTCCAAGATTTTGTTTTTTTCATTTTACATTTAAGAGACAGAGAGATCGTCAATTTGTTTGTGCTTTTGTGCTTTACTTTGAAACACATGTTAAAAAAGTAATGATTAAGAACAGGTTTAAGGTTGCACTTTGATACGTTCGCTCTTCCAAAGATTCGTTACTCCGATGTCCAAAGGTTTGTTATCCCGAAAATGGAAAAAAAATTGTAGTTAATTCAGGAGGTTAATTAAAAATGTTCTTATTCCGAAAGTTTGTTAGTCCGAAAAATAGATATTAAGGATCATTATTTTTAGGTCCGTTCTTCTAAAAGTGGCATGGGCCTGATATTCGTTTAGGTGAAAACGGTTATTATGAGGTTTTGAAATTTGGAGGATTTTAGTTGTTAATTTGTTTCTCCACATCTGGATAAGCGAACATGATTTTTCATGTTCCAATTAACAAACCTTTCGATTAACCTTCGGAGATTCCTATCATTTACCGAATAAAATAGCTTCATATTAAACTATACGAACTCTATCAATTTTCGTATTGACAAACTGTATGAATACCGAGCCTCCGAAATGACGCGCTACAAAATGTTTGTTATAACAAACCATAAGATTATTGTATAATATCGAAGTCACAAACATCCATCCAAGTTATATGGACTTATTGTGTCTTGGTATGACGAAACTTCGCAGTATGGAACCTATTATCATTTCTGACAAATATAATAACACAAATTCTCCTCGGTAACAGTGTGTAACACAAGGAGCAAACACAGAGGGATTTCTTCCTAACGTATTCGTTTGCCCTCCCCAGCTAAACTTCGTATTTCTATAACGGAGCACATTTCTGTTGTTTTTCTATGTTAATTCTTTGTCATAATTTTAGCTGTGACCATGTTCGTTATAAGCAAATTTTGCATTGTAGATTTTATTATAACAAGTTTAGGACCTGAATCTTTACTTCATGATAACGAAATTTCCATAAATATATTCGTTCTCAAGGATGGACTACGTAACTGAGATTACACGTACGTTTGTACTTTCATTTACGAGAGATGGAAAATTGTTTTCTTTGATTCCTCAGTATGAGAAGATAAACAAGCTTATTAAATTGAGAATTGGTAATATCTATTCAGGATTTTGCAGAGGAGTTTGTTCTCGACATGAAATTGCTGTTTGTTGTGAGTAGAATGCGTTTCCAACTCAAGAGAGCTGCATTGTTCCATATCTTGTTTGTTCCGAACGTCCGTGAGCTACATGCGAACCTCCGTGATGAAAACTATGCTACGTTTGTTGGGTTATAGAGACTGCATAGATCAGATACATCTTAAAAAGGTATGTTATTATTTGGGAGTGAGGATTAAAGTATGGGATAGTGAAATAAGAGGAAAAAATATTGAGTTTCTGTAAAATGCGCGTAAAGTGGAGAAAGTGTTTAGCGGAAGAGCAATATTTCAACAGAAATAACGAATTTAGTTAAATCATCAGTTGTCTACCATTACGTACAGGTTAAGAGTACAAGCTTGATATTCTGTACGTACACATGTCACTTAAAATATTTCCGTTAGGATTTTGAACTGAATCAGATCTTTGCAAACTATGTTAAATGGTATTCAAATGTATGTGCAGTACTATTCCTCACGGACGTTCGCTGCTCTGGACATGGTAAACTTCAGCGGTGAATAAAAACTTGTTCCTCTGGGAAAATCCTAGTATAATTGGGTTCATATTAAAGCTTGAGTTATAAGGTAAGATGAATGATTTGGAGAATTTCCTACTTTTTAAATTTTGCCTTGTTTTGGCTCAATTGTACATCGTTCAAAATTCTGACCCACATACACATCTGCGTGACATGACGGGTTCCTGTAGACTTGTGCTTGGTATATAAATGGAAAATAAAATATAAGGTAAGACCTTTTGAGTTTGATATTAATTGTTGCAACCGTGGTATAATATGCTTTTTCACTTATTTTGGAGTAACCGCAGGGATCACTCAAAAATCTTAGCGTGATCTGTGAGGTCACCCCAAAATAAGTGAAAATAAACATTTTCACTCAAAATTCACTCAAATTTCACTCTAAACCCACTCTATTCTGTTATTCACTCCCTCAAAAGGGAACATTTTCATTCGTTTTTTTTTCAGAGTATTTTCATATATTCTATTCGAACTCAACTATTATTGTAGTATAGTAGTGATTTAGGAGCACTAATTTTTTCTTTAGAAGTGTAGTTGTTCTGTCGTATATTAACATAATTTCATATTAGATCTAACGGCATATGCTTTGTAATTGATATTAATGTTTCTGAAAAATATCAAATATTGTGAATTCGGTAACGTTGATTAATTAACCTGATTGGAATTTTCAGTGTGATCTTTGTGCAAAATTATTTTCAACGTGAACTTGCGCATGTTTTAATGAACATATTAAAAAGCATTGTGGCTCACCTGAAAAAAAAAATCATTTTCTGTAAATATAAATAAAACATTAGACTTAGGCTGGCTGTGCAAACACCACATTCGAATCATGAAGTTAAATTACATTCACCTCTTATGTCTGCGTCAGTTACTGTATATACACAATTTAAATAATGAGTACGATTATAACTGTTGTGTCAATGCTACCTTCGACCCAGCAGATATTTATTTCAACGGGAGACAAAAAATCACAATAAATAATTGAAGCTACATTATAGGATTTGCATTATGTATACCTTCAAACTGAATCGAAATATAGAATACTAACAGTGCTCCTTTAAAAACAGAAAAGTAGAATGAAACAAAAATGAATGACAAAACTGATACCCCCATATTCTTTCCGTGCATGTGTCTGTATTGTATGTGTATAATGTGTATTCTTTAACCACGGCGGATGTATACTTTGTGTGAACTCATTGAGGCAAGGTCGTAGCAATTAATTCTATATATATGTATATATACATTTTCTTTTTCGATCATTATCCAGTTATAGAATTGTGGAAGGTAACATTTTCTACTATAGCCATTGCTTTTTTATAACAAGAGAAAAAAAATCTCAATTTAAAACAATATAGGGTAATACTATGAAAAGGCATTTCTACAGGGGAGGGCTGTTAGAGACAAGGAATTATCAAGAAGCGACGCCGACATCAAGCTTGGACATTATAGCGATAAGTGCGTCAGACACAGGTTATTATCATTCTTCAACCAAGTGTCATGTGAAGTTTTATTTTCATGATATTTCATCAATGACTAGGGTTGTGCAATTATTAATCTATTACAGTCGTGAAAACATGAACAAATATCACCTCCTGTTTATCTAATAGACAATATAAGAGCATTGTTTATTTCATGGTAACATCAGATGTCTCTTTAAATTTTCCTGTCTTCTATTTGAATTATAGCTCTTACGTTTTGACATCTAAAGGGATGGTAAAGTAATGGTTGAGATGATGATTGAGCTTTTAACTTTTTTTGTGAGATACTAACACACCACTCATGAAATTTTGCAGAGAATAGAATTCTAAGAGGAATTCAAAATTTATTTGATGAAAATTGGTTTTAAAATGGGTGAGATATCCAAAACAAAGTTCCCACCTCCCTGGTAAAATATTGCAATCCTAGTAACATATGGGTCCCACAGTTAGATCCCTTTGCTTTGGATATGTCATCCATTCCAAAAATAATTTTCTTGACACTTAATAAATTTTGCATCCTTCTTAAAATTACACGGGCTTTCATATTTCACGAGAGGTTTTTCATCATCTCACACACACAAAGAAAAAAGTTTGAAACTTGAAGTCCCAAACCGTACCATTCCTCTAATATTTTAACCAATGCATCAAATCTCCAAAATATTTGCCGTAAATTTTGACCATCACCTTGATATCCAATTTGAAAAAAAAATCAAATACGTAGGCAAACTGTGGACTTCTGTAGGGTTGACTGCACTCACCATTCTGCTTATACACTAAGCCTTTAGAATGTCTACGTTTTGTCTAAGCAATGTGAAAAGTTTTTTCACTTTATCAGATCAAAGTAAGCCTATACACATTGTAGGAGATCTGTATTTTACGAAATCATTATCTAAATAGTGATAATTATTTAAAACTTTCTACAGCAGAAAAAAAAAAACTCATAGGTGAATCACATAACATTATCACTGTTTAGTGGATACAAAATATTCATTTTTAAAGACATTTCCAGTGTCCACAATTTCGTGTTTCATTTTACAGTAGCGGCTACAGTGATACCAGTGCTACATACCGCTTTAAGTAAAGTGTTTTCAAAGCGATTACCAAAGGCTTTCAAGTTTCAAGTTTCAAGTTTCAAGTTTATTTCATATTTCCATTTCTCAGTGATGGGATCACAAAATGATTGACAATAAAACAAAAGTACAAAACATATACAACCATATCTTATGTTTGAAGAAAAAAAGACAAACTAACATTACACACAAATATAAATGGTCATTTTCATCTGAGGATATCACAAATAAATGTCAGAAATATGATGGGGCCTACATAAAAGCAATGACGCTTGTAAAAACTGTAGGTTCCCGAATTTATAGGCGTGAAATTATACGGAGAACGGACATGTTTATCTCGACCAACTTAAATTGTACCAGTGCAAAATCAGTATTAAAAACGAACTAACGAACCACATGAATACTTTAGTATCGCTTAAACGAGACTGTACATATTTCGCCGTGTTTACACACACACACACACAAAGTGCTATAACGGTATCGTGAAGTAACTTGGAGCTGCAGACAAAGACAAAAGACTGGGGGTATTAAAAAAGAGAATGTTGCTAAGAGCCGGGTAGTGTGTATCCACTAAGTAATAGCCGTTTTAGTTTGCGTTTGAAGGTGAATAAGGATAAGGAAGAAGTAATATCTTGAGGGAGGTCATTCCAGTATCTGGGTCCAGTAAACATAATTGTTTTCTTTGCAAAAATAGTGCGAGTACGGGGAAGGTGATAGGCGTCACTCTGACGAGTGGGGTAGCAATGAATAGAGCGATTTCTTTTGAACATGTGAATAAAAACGGATGGTAATTCATTAGTTGTTAGTTTATACATGAAAATTCCAAGATTATAATAAAATAGGTCTGGAATTTTCAGAATTCTGTTTTGATGAAAAAAACAGTTGGTATGAGCAAAATATCCGGCGTGGTTTATAATTCTTATTGCTCGCTTTTGAATGCGAAGAAGGGAATCTAATAGTAAATTGATTGCGTTTCCCCACGCCAAAATTCCATAATTAAAGTGTGGAGATATTAAAGAAGAATATATACTCTGCAAAATATAAACAGGGAACAAATGTTTAAGCTTGTTTAAAATTCCAATATTTCTGGACAAAATTTTACTTACAAAATTAATATGAGTTTTCCAGGATTTCATTTTCAATACAAGGAAACAAAAGACATAAGGATAATCTACATAGCACTATCATATTTCAGGTTTGCACAGCTTTAGTAAAACTGCCAAGAGATGGATAGATCTACGTTGTTAAAGTTAAAAAATGGCCAAATTTAAAGGACAAGTTCACCTTCATAGACATGAGGGTTGAGTGTATGCAGCAATATTAGTAGAACACATCAATGAGAGTTTGAGGAAAATCCGACAATCCGTTCAAAAGTTATGAAGTTTTGAAATTTCTGCTCAGTCATGGCTGGATGAGAAGACTACAATAGCTTGTGATGTCATATGAGTGCAACTATATAAAGAAAGTATAAAGAAAATTCAAGATATTCTCACTTTTCTATAAAAGAACCCTCGACTTCTCTCTTTCAGAAGTCAGGGGGAATAATATTACCCCTAACATAAGTCAGTAACAAGTCGAGGAAATGTGCACTTTATTCAAAAAGTCAAGTTTTGTGAAATTCTCTTTTTATTTTCCTTATATCGTTGTACGCATGTGACATTATACACTGTAGTAGTCTTCTCCTCCAGCAGTGATTGTGCAGATATTCTAAAGATTCATAACTTTTGAACGGATTGTGGGATTTTCCCCAAACTTTCACTGATGTGTTCTACTAACATTGTTGCCTTCACTCAATCCACATGTATATGAAGGTGAACTTGTCCTTCAAAGTAGAGAGGCTATACACCAAAGCTTTGTGGCTTACAACGATCATTCGTGTGATCATGTCACTTCACGTTGTTACGTTTTGAGTATGTTCGTAGAAACAAGCTATGTTAAGGTACTGGGTGTCTCTTTAGATTCCGTTTCTTTCTTCAATTCTTTTTAGGAGGGGGGTGGCAATGGGTGGACGATTACATAGGTAATTAACGATTTTCATAGGTAACCCCAAATTTTACAGCAACGTTACAAACACCACGGTGGTCAATAATGATGTATAGTTGCCAAATTTGACATTCTTGTGCTTTTAGGCAAAGCATTTAACCCTGTTAGCACTTTTAGCACCATTTTAAGCATTATTTTTGATTTATTTATAATATCTAAATTCTTTATTTTACCATACAAGCGGCAAACTTTATAGTTGATTAACTCTATTTTATCATTCTCTCAATTATTATATTTTGAAGTCATTTCTCGAAACAATTCCTATTAGATATTCATACTTGTTTAAGAATTTTCGAACTTCTCTTTCTTATGGATACACATCCAGTAACTGACTTTCAAAGTTGACCCTTATGATGGCGCACAAATTTTCTTCAGACGAATATGCGTGATTATTGAAACGTCTCTTTTGTGTTGCCCTTTTTCAATGACCATTTACATTTATTTTGTTGCCATCTGTCTCAAGCACCACGTCACTGCTCGTATTCTACGAAAGGTATATCAATGGACCGTTTTGTTACGTGAACAGCGCTTCCTTAGATCACATCGCAATTTCTTCTGACGTGAATTGCGCAAGTGATAGTCCAGTCATTTCAGTGAACTTTACAAGCCACAGAACGAGCCTCAAACCAAACACCTATCTACAGAAACAGTGGGTTCGGCCACGAGAACCAGGTGGAGGCAGACCGAGGTGTGTGGCTCCTGGGTACTGCGAGCTTATCCTCATCCCTGAATATGAGCTGTTATGCCCCTTCCATCATCCAAGACTTTCTGTGACAAATGCATCAGAGACGGGATAACATCTTCAGAAAGTTATTATTCGCACGTAGAGGTTAGAACAACATGGCTTCATCAGTTTATCGCAAAACAACAACCGCAACAACGATAACAACAACGCCAACAACGACGATGACGACAACAACAACAGCAACAACAAAACAAACAAACCCTAAAACATTACTGTTTCACCTATAACTGAACGTCGATTCGAATGCACGACCACGCCCCAAGTCCCTCCCCACTAGCTGTACCAATGTTTACGGTCCAGAGTCTCATCGACGGAATGGCAGAACTTCGTATATTATCAACGGGAGCAAACTCGAGATATAAATAATCATGTCCAACGATGTTAAAATTGGGAAAGAATTGGGTATGTATTACTTTCATTAAACAGGTTGAGAGTACCAAAATGTCTCCCATAATGAATCATACCCAAGCCCCTCCCCACTAGCTTTACCAATGTTTACGGTCCAGAGTCTCATCGACGGAATGACAAAACTTACATTATCAACGGGTGCAAACTCCAGATATAAATTATGTCTCTTCCGTTTACATTGGGAAAGAAGTGGGTATGTCAGTTTGTATGTATTACCTCCATTAAACAGGTAGATTACGAGAATTTCTCCTATCATGAAACATACCCTCTTGTAGCCGGCGCATGTGAGGGGAATGATGACAGAGAGGAAGCCCAAGGTCAAGGTAATGTGTTTCGCCCAGACGGCGGCTTCTGCAGGGGAAGAAACATCATTAGATGCAGATAGATATGAAATGTCGAAGAAAAGGAACATAAGTAAGTAGGCCTACCTCAGTTTGTGGAATATATGATAAACATATGCAGATAATTGCACTCACATACGCTGCCCCACATTCATAGGGTCTTTAAAGTCTTAGATCAGGCAATTTCAAGGTCTTATACAAACACTTTACTAAATCTACATAATACCCCGAAACAACAATCTGATATCAGAGACCATTAATTCCAAGTAAGATTCCAGAATAGTGCATACCCTATGTTGAAACATATTGATTTCTTGTCTGGAAAAGACAATTTGTGTAAAAAAATTGATTTTTTTAACAGACACGTATACACACGTCTGGTTTATTCATTATTTAATCAGACACGTAATAACATGAGCGAGATTAATATGATAAGGAAAGATATTTCAACTTAACCAAGCAACATAATGTCTGTCCTGGAGAGTTTTGGAGTTACGTGACAACCAAACACTCCGCGCGGTTTTACCCACCTAATTCACAGGATATGGGTAGCTTTTGGAAGGAAAAATGAAGATTGAATGTTTGAAAGTATTTTAGCCTTCGGAGCAAAGCACATGTATAATGGTGTCGGGTGCAAACAAACATTTGGATCTCGACCTATTTATCATGTAAGTGTCAGCGTGTAACTACAGTGAGGAGAGTGAAATATACTAACAATGAAGTTAAACTCACCATCCACGAGTACATTCACTGTTAACTCTGTTTGGTAGGATGAGCCGTCCGTTTTTACAACGCATCTGTACGATCCGGCGTGGTTTGGAATGACGTTATCAATGCTGAGAGAAGTGTTGGCTAAAACCTGGACTCCAGCTATTGGAACCCTGGCTTCTTCTGGATCGAACTTGCCCACGAGTTTGGCGTGTTGATCTCCCGATTCGTTACGTTTTCCCGCCTTGTACCATTCAACTGAGACCAAATCTAATTGCCTTCTCCGGATGCAAGGGACCACATCCTTGGTACCAGCCAGTAGATTGACACTTGGAAATGCACCAGCCTCTACAGAACAATGTGTTTAACAAAGATGACAAAATTAACAAAGCATCCAATGCATGTATTCGGAGATAAAAACTATGCCCCTAAATAACCTAGACAAGCCCTTAAACAAACACACGAACATCAGACTAAATACGCTAAGAATTTTTTTTTACAAACTCTCCCAAGGAAATTTGTAGCACAATATGGCTACAAAAACTTTTGAAGCCTATTGTTGGCAAACAAGCATTGAGAAGATTTTCTGATATGCAAGTTTCGATAAACCATCGTGTAACTTTGTTTACATTACAAGGCTTTTGTTTAAATGAAAATGGACTTTGCGATAACTGAACAAGAAGAATATAGTCCTATATTAGAAAAACTAAGTGCCTTTTATGAAATAATGCAATTATCAGATATTAACAGAAAGTTCGTGACTAACCATCAATAGAAACGTTGTATTCACGCTCTATCCTGGCTGATGAATTTGTAGTTATAATACACCTATAGCAGCCTGTATGCTCAGTGATTACAGGACTTATCCGGAGGGTGGCCGGTTGAACTATCTTGAATCTATCGTCTATCTGATCAAGACTTCCGGGATACTGGGCTACAGGAGGGTTGATTGGGTGAAGGTCTTGGTCGAGTTTGTACCACCAGATGGCCGAGAGGTCGGGTGGTATCTCTGACACACATCGGATATGCTCCATGGCTCCGGCTGTCAGGATGACATCTTTCATAGCTAAAACCACTTGTGGTCGAAATAAAAAAAAATGCAGAAACAAGATTATAATAGACCTACATTGCAATGGACAGACTAGAGGATGAAAGATAAAAAGAAAGTGAAAGGTAGTGCCTGTGCATAATATAAGCAAATTTTGAGGACATGACATTGGTTCGCTTGCTCTTGTTTTACATCGATTTATAGTTTCGTTAATTCATTATTCGTTTTCTTATGTATTTTCTGAGGGTCCCACAACGTACAAGCTATTGAAAGGACAAGCTCACCTTCATATACATGTGGATTGAGTGAATGCAACAACATTAGATGAACACATTAGTGAAAGTTTGAGGAAAATCCGACAATCCGTTCAAAGGTTTTTGAATTTTTAAAGTATCTGCGCAATCCCTGCTGGATGAGAAGACTACTACAGTGGGTGATGTCACATGCGTACAACGATATAAGGAAAATAAAAAGAGAATTTCACAAAATTTTACTTTTTGAATAAGGTGCACATTTCTTGGACTTGTAACTGATGTATGGTAAGGATACTAATTATTCCCCTTGCCTTCTGAAAGAGAGAAGTCGAGTGTTATTTTGTTATGCGAGAAAAGTGAAAATAAGTTGAATTTTCTTTATACTTTCTTTATAGCGTTGTACTCATGTGTCATCACAAGCTATAGTAGTCTTCTCATCCAGCTGTGACTGGGCAGAAACTTTAAAAATTCATAACTTTTGAACGGATTGTCCGATTTTCCTCAAACTCTCAATGATGTGCTCTACTAATATTGCTGCATTCACTCAACCCACATGTCTATGAAGGTGAACTTGTCCTTTTTAATGGAGTCCTCCATTTTCATCCCCATCGTTACTTATTTTGCCCCTTCGTATATATTAAGAATTACATTTATGTTTTCTCTCTTTTTTGTTACTCATTTTCCACATATTTTGTTTGTTTATCTACATGTTTGCAATTATTATTGATAATCTGCTGATATATTGTATATAATTTCCCTGTTTATTTCATGGAAATGAAAACACACTTGAACTTTCAACTTTCAACTTCCAACCAGCTCACTTATTTGCATTCATTTCAGCTGTTCGAGAACCGTTGAAACTGTATAACACTAGTTCGCAATTTTATAACTCCGCTGATTTTTATCTCATTTTTATCAAATTTTCACTGTAATTGTGCAATACTCCTCCTTGCCGAACTAATCTTTGACCAGCCCGTCAAATTCCCAATTAATTATGGTAACTCTACGTGTTTAAGCTATAGCACTGAATGATAGAGACGTCGTAAATTCACGGGAGCTAAGAACACATCGCATGAAGTGAAAACAATTGTGAAACTTGAAACTTTATAGACACCACTGAATTATGATACCCTCTTTCCTCAATGCTGTATTTTTCCTTAAGAATGAACTTCTTCCTTTGACATCGAGTAAGAGGTTGAGCTCAAATAACTTACAAGTTTACCCCTCGTGACTCTTGGGCTTGATGTACTGTCTGTTTTGCTGTCACGATTTGTCATGCAGATTAAAAGTAAAATGTTCGTCACTATTTTCAAAATACAAATTTCATCCACGTATTCACTGTAGGGGCCCTATACACATGAATGAAGACATGAAAAAACACTCGGCAAAAGAAGAAAGTAAACACTTTTTCAAGTTTATTTTTCTCATAGACCATCTGGCTTAAAAGGGTGTTTTATATATCATGTTAAAGGTAATTTAATCAGCTATCAACCCAGTATGTCAATGAAAATGTTAACTTTTCACATGAGTGAACACATTTGTTTTTCTCTTCCAAGGCACAAAAGTACAAATTGCAAAATGGACAAGTTGTTATTCAAGCCTATATGCTCTTCCATATAATAATGACAAATTCAACACAAAAGAACTGCAAATTAATTTGCAAAAATCAACGTATGATCTCAATAATGTCTCTGTAACCCTCCAAAGATAAGGAAAGGCAAAAATAATGGAGCAAAATTAAGAATCTTCTGTCAAATTTTCCAGTCAAAAGATATGAGAAAAATTATAGTAACAAAGAAAGCGTAATTTGAAATGTTATTCCAAATTAAGAAAATTTGAAATAACATTTGGTTCTTGAATTTGTCTCGTGCATCCTTAAATCCCTTACTCTCTATGTCATTTAAAGTTTGAATTGATGGAAAATGCTTATGTTCCACCTTCAGTTTCCCCACTTTGTTTCTTGTTTTGAATATAAAGGGAAACAAGGGAACGAAACGTATTTCTGCTGTTTCCCTCACGTCTCTCATTGCATGAAATTGGTCTTTTGTTATCATTGCTATCTTGGAGGGCATTTGCAAGTGGATTCCAATATGCCCAACTCTACAATTTTTAGTTTTCTGCCTTGGAAGACAAAAGCGAATGTGTTCACTCATGTGTAAAATTTCCCTTTGTATAAACCTACCAGGTTGATAGCCAATTAAACAATCTTTGATATGGTATATCACACATTGATTTTTATCAAAATCTTCTATGAAAAATATTAACTGGAAAAAGTGTTTACTATCTTTTTTTTTTAAGCTGAGGGTAGAGTAATAAATAAGTATTTTTAAAAGTATATATACATATATATATGTATATAGGCCTATATATAATCCAATGTGCATCGTGTGCATACATAAAGGGAACTAAATATATATTTGCGTTATAGTATACACATATCGGAAGGAATTGCAAAAGGGAAATCTTTTAACACATTATTGTGTAAAAGCATTATTATACTTTTATACCATTGTACTATAGGTCTACATGGGATGAATCGGGAATGAAATCACAGTTGGTAGGACTAACTTGCAACATCTCGGTGCCTAAGTTATATTGATAGGTAAGCACGAGTAATGAACATGATAATCCATGAAGGCGCTTCGCAATGACCTTGGAATGAAAGAAAAAAGAGAACCCACAACGGTGCGGTATGAGATGGAAACAAAATGGAGTATAAAAATCGTGCAGTTCTTCTGTCGGCACAATAAATAATGCAAGGTTGTTCCCAAACGCGAATATGTTTTCAGGCATATACTTACCAGACGCTGCTCCCAAAAGGAGCGACAGTGTTACATGCTTGAGACTCATACTCATTTCATGAGCAGACTTCACGAAGAACAAAGAGGTGAGTGAGCATTAGTCAACGTGTCAACTGTGGTTGAGTGTACACTGCAAGTGAGTATCTACCGCACAGCAGTACAACATACTTTGAGTTGTATGCTATGGGAAACGTGATGCTAACAACATCTGGTGATAACACGAAGAAGATTTATCTAAAAAAATGCTCACAATGGTTATGAGGATACTGCAACTAGGAAGACACACTCGAGAAAGTAAATAAAGTTGGCACTGTCTTGAGGCTATACTAGCATCCTAGCCACTTATCCAGTTACTTTCTACAGGTATGATCGCATTACATGAACTTTGGACCTTGTACTGTCGCAAAATATGATGGAGCAGGCAGGCACTAAACAAATAGCGAAGAGAAATCGGACGAGGGGACACTGTTCAGACCTTACATATTTCTCTATACATGTCGTTCTGATTTCATTAGTAGGCCTTAGTGCAAAACTTGTATATGGTAGAATGTTTGTGATACAACTAACCTACATGTATGCATCAAAAGTGATATCTTGGTTTTCATCTTTTTATATCACTGCTCCCAAAAGTAAGCAGGACCTTTAAAGGGATCGTATAGTTTTGGTTGAGACCTAATTTCAGGTTTCATTTTGTTTTTGTGAGATAATGAGAAACCTCTTATGAAATATGAAAGAGCATGTAATTCCATGAGGAATTAAACGTTTATTTGATGAAAATTGGTTTTAAAATGGCTGAGATATCCACAACAAAGCGACTTTAATAAAGCATGGGACCCACCTTTTATTACGATCGCTTTGTTTTACTTTGTTTTTGGATGTTTCAGTCATTCCAAACCCGATTTTCATCAAATCAACTGCGAATTCTTCTCAAAATGGTATGTTCTGTACTATTTCATAAGTGTTCTCTTGGTATCTCGCAAGAATTTAAAAGCCCAATTTTCATCTCCACCAATATACTATACCATCCCTTTAATGTGATTGTGCTCCTTGGCACGTAATGCTTTGCTCAGTGGATACAACAGAGGTGACCCGTACATATATAACATAGACTAGAAGTGTTAGCATGATACTACTGGCGGGAGTAATGACAATTAATCACATGATGTACAGTAAATTTATCGACTTAATAACACACCCTTAGGTAGGCTATTTACCGAGTCTGCCAGATCGTAGCATATTTAAACCGTGCCTACATAAAGCGGGATCTTACGTGCATGGACTCATGGTTTGGAAGCTGTAGTCAAATTACGTTCATGGTCTCTCAAACAGTTTCTATGATACATCATAATCAAATGCAACACGGCCAGATGACTCATCTACAGTTGCTGATGTTTTTCGAGCCTTGTCATCATTAGTTTTCATTCGGATAACATAAATCTTCCACCCATCGTCTCACCTATTTTCTCACTTTCGACTAGATGAGGTTTAATGAGACTCACAACTTTCAACCTGTGAATATCCACCGCTTTATCTCAACCGATGCCCAGTCACATTGAATGTAAATCAAGCTAGAACCAAATATCTTACATAAGAGCGTACACCAGAAGAGATATGATAATATCTGAGGAAAGTGCAAAATACGTTGAATATTTCACTACCAAAGTTCTGCATTGAATTATACCCTTCAATGTGTAGGTTTCTAGACAGCAGCACCAAACTGATCTAAATATTTCTTGATTAGTTGATCTCGGTATCCTCTCGGACCACCTTCTATATCTGTATGAATTATTTAATCTTCTTTCTTTAATCTTCATCTTCTTCTCTATTTCTTTCTTCTCAAATCTTGTGCAGAGTTTTTCTTAAAAAGGCCTTCGACTATCAATTTCAAACATATACCATAGTATGTATCATGTCATAAGGACGACAGATCTAATGCATTTTCCTTGTTATCTTTAAGGGCCGCTTGTTGGGATCAATCTGTCTTAAAACCGTTTTTCTTTCTCACGTTACCGAGACTGGTCAACTTTAAAGGGATGGTACAATATTGGTGGAGATGAGAATTGGGCTCTTGACTTTTTGCGAGATACCAAGAAAACACTTATGAGATAGAACAGAACATACCATTTTAATGGGAATTCAAAGTTTATTTGATAAAATCGGGTTTGGAATGACCGAAACATCCATAAACAAAATAAAAAAAGGTGTTTGTAATGAAAGCTGGGTCCCACACTTTTTCAGAATCGTTCTGTTTTGGATATTTCAGCCATTTCAAAACCAATTTTCATCAAATAAACGTTGAATTCCTCATTAAATGAAATGCGCTTTCATATTTCATAAGATGTTTCTCATTATCTCCCCCCAAAAATGTTAGAAACCTGATATTAGGTCTCAACCAAACAATACGATCCCTTTAATTGTTAAAGTCCCATGGCTCTGCATGATTTTATGGGTAACAATCGCCTTGCAAAACCAAAACTCTTTCAGTAACATCAAAGCTCTTTATCAAGTGCTCCCACCTCCTAACAAACAGGCACTCAAAAAAGATAAATGCCACTGTAGTTTAAAAGATAGCTCCATTAACAATCAAAGGTGGAGGTTCGACATAATTATGAAAGAAAGTTTCAGAGTAAGTTCAGTTTAGTTCAGAATTCATTTCAGTCTCAGTCATCGATGGCTTCCTGTAGCTGATCAAGTGGAATACATTCACATCTCCATATACAAGACGAAATGTATAAGTGTTGCATCTCTTGCGTACATTTTCTGTATTTCTTGTACTTTCAAGGTAAGTGCTGCAAGAAAAAAAAAATGTGACAGGTCAGTATACTCTATAATGGATGAATAAATCTAATTATTATCATTAATGATTTGACGTTGTTATGGTATGCACTTCTTGAAGTTTCTTTGCACAGCACTGTGAACCGACAAAGACAGTTTGGGAAAAAGCTTAAACAAAAATAGATGGGAGGGAATTGTAATACAACATCTATTCCATGATTTTGTTGCTGACATTTATTCATTCAGATTATTGTCCGATCAACTAGCTGGATTGTTTTTCTTATGCACACATTTCAGAATTGCCGAGTCGGGAAGATTAACTTCAGGGCTGTACGTGCTTACATGTATAGGTATAGCGTTTGTCTAACCCTTATTACGTGCATGCAAATTTATTCTCATCCATCTAGCTTGAGAAATTGAGTTTTACTATTTCTCGAGACGGACAAACGAGAGATGTCAGTGTCATAGCAGATGGCAGTGGTAGTTTACATCAATGTCCCAAACGGTTTTAGCTGCCTGATGGTAGTGTGGTTCCCTGTTCAGAGGATTTTGCCAAAACCCTTTGCTGAAAGACTGGAATGAAATAAGACTGATGACAGAAGAAAAAAGGGGGGAAAATACTCACTTTGCTATTCCCCTAACAGTCATGTTTAAAGTTAACTTTGCAAGACTGACTGCAATCATAATTATGAACAAAACGGAAAAAGTATCAAAGAAATCTGATTTTTTTAAAGTATTTTAGAGTAATCTGTCACGCCATGTTAAAATTTATATCACTTCACTCTGATCGACAAAATATGACATTGAAACGGACTTTCGCACCTTCCAGAATGCACCCGACGAAACTGAAAACGCATTGTTTAAAATGAAATGGTAATGATGACGACATTAAGGGGGGGGGGGGGTTAGTTCGGCGTATCTGCCTATCCTGCAAAATTAGCACTTATTGGCTAGACAAATTGGAACGGGAGTGCTAAGTATTTGAGAAACTACCCCGGTGAATAACCTCATAATTATCATCATTTCGAAATTCCTACAGGCAAAGAATATCGGTATGTCCCCTGAGCTTTGAAAATGTCACCGGCGACATGTCAACAGAGTTGTAATAATCAGTTGGTATATAACTACCTGTAGACTTAGACTATTTGTCTTGTATTCTGTAACAGTAACAGTAAATGTATTACAATGGGCCGTAGAACTGATCACTCCATTGAGGGTACTCTTTCAAATTGCGTCCCATGATTCAACTTCAGAATAAGACCTGTCTCTAAATTTGTATATTTGAACACAGTCACCCTTTTCCGAGCGTCGGACCAAATACTTACGACGAGCACCAACAATGTAGCTGTCGAAACTGGCACTGGGGTGCTCACCTGCACTTATCATCTCGACCCGTCCACTGGGGAGAGACTGCATCAACTACGGTGGGGTCGCTCCGACAGAAGCTTGCCTTTGGCAACGTATAATAATTGCCAGCGGAGTTCATGCCATGAACTAGTCACGACATCAAGGTACACCCTCGCCAATACCCATGATGATGCAGTACTGGACGTCAACCTGACTATAGCCTCGCTGACTTTGGTTGATGCTGGAACATATACCTGCACGGTTAATACAACTGATGGGATATTTACTGGCTTAGTTCGACTTCACGTGGAGGGTGAGCGACCGGCGGCTTCGTTAGACCATCTGTTTTCGACCCCCCCCCCCCCCCCCCCCCCCCCCATCCAGAAATATGTAATGGACATATTGTTTGGACACATTTTAGACTACTAAACGTTAAAATTGTCGATAAAGGAAAAGTCAACTCAAATAAATGGACTGGTAGAAGTTTTATTAAAATCGGAAAGGAAATGAAGAATTTTGGTCTTGCAAAGTTTCAATCTGAAAGGAAAGACTTGTTGCAATCACATAAGGCAAATCAGACGAGGAAATGACATCATCGTTTATTTAGGTTGCATTATATTGTCAAGTTGAGATCACTTTTTTTAATTTTTTTTTTTAAATTGTGCAACAATGTACAATAAGAGAACCTTCTTCTTTGTCCCAAGTATAGTTGGGAAAAGTCACATTTTACTTTTATTTCGTTTGTATGGAGATGTCACATTGCATACTTTCGCCGGAAATGAAGTGAAATGAACAACAAACTTTTTTTTTTCTTTTGCAGTCTACTACTCATTCGTTATTTACTTTCGAAATGCATTTATTGAATATCCAATGTTTTCATGGCTGTTTGTTCAATAAACCTTCTTTCTTCTCGCTCACAAAATGATAAATTACTTTTGTTTCTTTTTTATCTTTCAATTCAAATATTATCTTTCCTGCCTTCGTTCACTACATCGTCCCAATTAAGCACATGGTTCTAGCACTTTCAGATTGTAAGATATTTTTCGTCTTTCTTCGCTTCTTCGCCCATAGATTTTTTTCCCCACTATTGTTCACATGATTCTCATCTTATAAGAATCCCTGTTATTGTGTCCTGTTTTATGGATTCCTCACAGTTTGCGCAGCATCCGTCAATTTGTCGCCTTGTCGGGCGATCCGTGCCGGTGATCCAACGGAATTGAAATGCGCCACGAACTGGAATAGGCCCTTCAGCGTCACCGAATTTCTGCACCAAGGCGCTACTATCGCCGAGGTAACTCAGAGCTCATCGGACCGTTTCTCGGTGCTCACTTCCGGTGGATCTTCAATAAATTTGACCTTCGGAAGAAAGGACCATGAGTCGGAGATGATTTGCTGCGCAAAGAAAATCCCCTCCTGTAATTCATCGTGCTCCGCTCCATGTACACTGAACATTGTCTGTAAGTTAGAATTCGATACACTCAAAAAACAACAACAAACGTTCTTATAAGGACAATTACACAGTTATTGCCTTGACAGTAGTGTTATAAATGTATTTTTTTTGTTCTCTTGTCTCGTCTTGTCTTGTCTTGTCTTGTCTTGTCCTGTCTTGTCTCTTTGGTAGAATTCCGTACCATGAAGACTTACAGCTAGAAGTGAATGTCAATGTGTAACTATACTTAGCCCTGTCGCTCACAGAATTCGCGCGGCGTCTGGTCGAACTAGTCAATGCGTAAACATCGCATGAATATACATCCAGCAAAAAAAAAAAACACCAAAAAACCAAAACAACAACAACACAAAACACTTTTTTTTCAGTTAATACTTTTCATAGAAAGTTTTTGATAAAAGAAATAAACATTGTGGCATATACCATACTAAAGTTTATTTAACTGGCTATCAACCTGGTAGACTGATACAAAGAGAAGCTTTACGCATGAGTAATCACATTTGTTTCTCTCTTCCAAGGCACAAAATTAAAATATTCCATTCGTTTAATTTGGAAATCTCTGAAATTCATGAGACAACCTCAAAAACCGAATGTCCATTTTCAGTTTCCTTAATTGGAAATAACATGTCCAATCTAACCATTTTTTTTTTGCTTATTCTCTAATGTCATTTGAATTCGGATTGGTTCAAAATTCTTAATTTTTCTGCATTGTATTTTGCCTTTTTTATCTTTGTGGCCTACATAGCCACTATAGAGGTTGATTTTTTTTTGCAAATTATTTTGTTTTTATTATTATATTAAGATTGTCTTTTGTTCTGATTGTTAAGAGCAAGTCCGCATCAATGACATCTTGTCAATTTTTCCAATTTCTTCTTTTGTGCCTTTAAAGAGAAAATTGAATGTGTTTCAATAACTCAAGGGTAAAGTTTCCCCCTGTTTGTCCTACCAGGTCGATAGAAAATTGAATTCCCTTTAACATGGTCTAAAAAGCATAAATGTTTAGCCAAATATTCTATGAGAAATACGATTTTGAAAAAAAAAATAGTATTTCCTTTCTTTTTTGCTGAGTGTCTCATAGCAATACAAAGTCTATTAGATCACAGGAATATAAGTAGGACTTCCATTTGACCTCTCTTTAAGTCGTTTATATCACTGATGATTATTCTTGTGTCCTATGAATACTTTCGAATCTACCAATATTTCTGTAACTATTTTGCACGTAAGATCCACCAGAGATCTGGGCTTACAATGACAGTGTCACGGCCGACGAAGGCACCGAGTTGACCCTACGGTGTGACGTGAATTCTAACCCGGAAGCAGTTGTCGTCTGGTATCACGCCGGCGCTGAGGCCAGCAATGCTGCATGGCAATGCTCGTCCATGCTGTCTCACGGAGAATCAGTAATCAACTCTCTATACATAGCCTCCGTCATCCCGGAGAGAGACTACGGAACGTTCACGTGCGTCGCTCAGAACAGTGAAGGGATTAACGAACATTCCTTTCACGTGTTTGGATCAAGTAGGCTGAGTATGAGTCACAGTAAATACGTTTTTTTGTTTTTTGTTTTTGTTTTTCTGAGAAGTTTAATGTCGATCGCGGGAGTCCCTTGGTAGTATCCAGAAGTATTTCAGGTAGAGATAGAAACCCGTTATGAACGACTCCCCCACCCCCTTCCCCTTGAACAGATTTGTGTTATCCCTCTCCAAGCCCTGCCTAGTGCTGTCGATTCATCACCCTGATAGGTCGGCTATTTCCAATTTTGAACCGGCATTAAAAAAACAAATAATTTAAACGCAATATAGCTCGATAAAATCAAAGTTCGTCTGATGTAAATTGACTCTGAAAAAAGCGGAGATATCCAAAACAAAGGGATTATTAGCATCGCCTTGTTTCATTTTATTTTTGGCTATCTCAGTCTTTCCAAAAGCGATTCTCATAAAATAAACTTTGAATTCATCCTAGAGTTGTATGGTCTGAAATGTTTCAACAGTGGTTTCTTAGTGTCTCCAAAAAGGTTCAAACCTCAATCCTCATCTTAACCAATACTTTACCATCACTTTAAAGGACCAACGTTTTTATAGTTGAAACCTCAAAAGACATGGTTATTGCAAATTGTCACTATCACCAAAGGTTGTGGTTTTTTTTTATTGTTAAGTTTCGATTTTTCTCCAACTTTTATTTCAAGAATACAATGTAAAAATAAGTTGAATTATGATTTTCTTTGGGAAAATATTTTTTTTTGGAAAAAAATAATCAATAAACACGAATCAAAACAGTTTTTTATAAACATGAATATAAATATTTACATCTGACATAATCATTCATTTATCGTCATTTCAATTTAAAATTTTTCAAAAGGTTTTAAGAAGGATTTAAATTGCTTCAGATTATTTGGAAAAGTGTTCCAAATCCACAGTGTCTTAAGGATTCTTGGGTTATCAAAACGAGTGCTATTGCACCTACGGGTTGGATACGAATTAATGTTTTAATTATTGTTATGAACACAATTATTAAAAGCTTCAGGTAATACATTTTTCATAATCATTCTCAAACATTAATCTTGTTGTTTGAAAGGCATTGACATCATCTTATTTCAGAACATTTAATCGGTGAAATATAGAATCAGCAGTTTTGGACGGGTAGTTTTTGCACAAATACCTTTTCTTTTACCTAATTGTGAAAAATATTTTAATCTATTGATAAAACATTAAGCTTTATACCATATTCAATTTGCCGATTCATATCGCAGCGTGTAGTTTGAAAATGCCTAAAAGATATTTTAAATATATGCAGCAAAAAGTTTATTACATTTTTGCAATGCTGAAATGAATTCTGGATAAGGCTATTATGGTTCTTTTGGGAAGCTGAAACAATCAACCCCAAACAATAAACAAAACAAAAAAAATCGACGAAGAAATTTGTTTCATATCATTTGTGTATCCAAAACAGTAGATTGCCGAGTATTGAGCAGTAGGGGACTCCTCGCTTGATATTTGCCATGGACGACTACTGACCTTTAAAACATACAAATTTTCGGCTACTAGTAGTTACAAATTTATGGACAATGATATCAAACGCCTTGCTTAAACCATAAATATGGCACTGATATACTTTTTAAAGAAAGTTGTTTGTTGACTTTATCTGATAACCACACAATGGCAAGATCATTTGAACAGTATCTATAAAACCAACCCGGGATTAGATATGGGTGTTATTAGCTGTCAACGATGAAATTCCTTAATATGCGATCTTTTCTAAAATCTTTTGAATATAGGGTAATAATAAGACAATACCATAGTCTGATACCTGCGTTTTATTCAAGTTTAATTCAAATATATGAATTTCTAATGCCTGTGAAATCTTTAACAAATTCGGACAGATTCCATACGATGAAGACATGTTGAATAAAAACGTTTCCAGAAAATACAGTTGAAAAAAAAAACTATCTGAATAACTCTGTACTAAATCCATTATGTTTAGTTGAAGTTTTATGTTTAAATGGTTTAATTGTATTGATAACTTCACCTTGTACCATTGAAACATATTGTTATGACTAATGAACCTTACAAAAGTTCAGAAAAATGTGAATCATCACAAACTTTCTTTTAAAGCTTAATCACCTTGAATGGACACACACACGCACACATACAAAATCAACCTATAAAATGCATTTGCAATATAAGAGAGATTTTGATCTCATTCTTCGTCACTTATGCTGACATTATCTTCATACCATGTTTACGATTGTATTTATCATTTTCCAAGCTCAATTCAAATCACCCTATATCCTTTGATATTCTTTGATATATAGAATAATATATCACCATAGATTTACGAATAATTGTAGTGAGCATATTTCTTTATGCTTTATAATTATACATTTGGTTTACACAATTCAAAATGTACTCTCTAAAAAAAATCGAGTGAAAATGTTCACTCTTAAAAGAGTGAATACAAAAACGAATGAATTTCGAGTAAAATTGGAGTGAATTTTGAGTGAAAATGCTTATTTTCACTCATTTTGGAGTGACGTCAGGGATCACTCGAAAATTTTGGAGTGATCCCTGACGTCACTCCAAAATGAGTGAAAATGAACATTTTCACTCAAAATTCACTCCAATTTCACTCTGAATTCACTCTTTTTTGTATTCACTCTTTTAAGAGTGAATATTTTCACTCGATTTTTTTTTAGAGAGTATAACTAATTACAGGTTTTGATTGACATCAAACAGGAAAGTGGGAGAGACGCCTCAACGTAGCATATCAACATTCTTTGATGATGTGTTATCCAATTTTTTTTTCTTTCCTCAATTTCTGCAACGGGTATATTTTCATCGTCATATTGTTTTACAAAATAAACTTTTCATAGTTATGCTCGATATACATTTTCCTTCTTACAGCATAAAGCATGCCGCTATAAGTATCTTTATCAGAATATTAGTAAATACATTGTCATATGCATCTCTCTCCTTCCATCGATTTCATATTTCTTTAATAATCTGATTTGTACATTTTTCTTCGTTACGACTCCCTCTGTTTACTTTTCTCCACTTCCAATATAGCCTCTCCTCGTGCAGTTCTCCTCTTTCTAGGCTCTTTTCCTGCAACATTAAGTTTTTGTTGATCCAGGCGAGTCAGTCACCCTCATTCTTTCTTGTTTGATAGGAGAGGCTGGTGATATAGGCCCTGTAGTACCCAATAGCCTGGTTCCCCTGTTTGCGTCAGTCTTGACAGGAGCAGGTGTCATAATCATCGTTCTCATTGTCATCTGCGTAATAGCCACCAAACGGACCAAAGGCAAGCGCAATTCATTTTTTTCGAAGATTTCAGTCGGTATGCTTTTGTTATTGTTTAAACGTGTAAATAGTAAATATTATATTCAGTACACTTTCACTCTCATCAATTTTTTCTCGTTTGATGTAGGCCAAAGATATACCTAGTAATACCTATAGTGCCCGCAAGTTGAACATTGTTACATTAGCCTGAATTTTTTTTTTTTTTGGTACTATAAAATAATTACTGTTTATAATGATGATGAATAGTAATGTTATGTATTTTTATGTGTTTTTTGAGTGATTCATGCATTAGAAGACCTGTTTTTAACAGGACCATTCTTTTCCTACACTTAGTTTTCTGTCAACTTTCAAAACATGCATTGGTGTTTTTTAGCAGTTCTTCTTAAATGTGCGAGTCATATGATGTTACATACTCTCTACATTTCCCATCGCATTATCTTTTTTCAACTCAATCAAACAATGGGATTGTTTCAACCAGGCTTTATTCTGTTTCACTCTTTTTTAGATGGAAAATAAAAGTGAATTGAACTGAAATGAATTGAAATAGTAATACCTTATAGATTTCCACTGGTTATAAAATACTAGTGCCCATCAAAATAAAACCTCTCCATTGATACTTCACTTGTTGCATAAGAATGAATATTCATCAAGTTATGAATAAAGTTATCCAATATGCCCTTTTAACGTTTAATCTCACAAGACGTATGCTTAAATATGAGGTATTTTTTCGGTATACGTGTGTATGTATATGTATATCTACCGTTTGTCAAAAAAAAATACAACGGTACCCTCCGCAATGATAACTTTAAAGATAGTGAATCAATCGAAATACAATTTCAGGGTACGAAACTATAACTCATTGCCCACATCTTACCGAAAACCCCATTAGATTTACTTCAGTGATCAAAGAGAAATGAGGAATTTTGTAGGGCATGTCAAGAACATCTTCCTTCCAAGTTCAGACTATTGTGTTCACACACAGTAGCATCCAAGTTCTAAACTTGGAAGAATCGGAATCATGACACGCTTTACAACAATCCACATTTCTTTCTGACTGCTTAACCAAATTGAATGGGCCTTTTAGCAAAATAGAGCTAAGATGTTATATTTTAAGGCCCTGAAGTAGCATCTAGACAATTTAATCATACTGGGTGTTAGAAATGCGAAAATCTGATTGTATTTTTTTTTGGACATACTGTATATATATATATATATATATATATATATATATATATATTATATCATATACATACATACATACATTTCCGTTTGTGTCAACGGAAATCCAGAATGCCTTTAAAGAGACAACGTACAACAGTCAATATAAATAATGTTGGTACATTATCGTCAAGCAAAAATATAATTGCAGAATGTCACTCTGTCACCTTTGTAGCAAAAAAGCAAAAAGCAGCCGCCAGAAGAAAAAGGAGACAATTACCCTCTGCTCCTGTCCTTATTGGAAAAATCGATGACTACTTAGTTTTGTATCAAGTTACAGCGGCCAACGATGGATCAACACCTGGAAAGGTATAAAGTTTATTCTGGACAAGGCAAGACAATTATTTTTCCTTTCTCTCTTTCACTTACAGGCACGAACGTAATAAACAATGATAACCGATAATGGGGTACTGAATTGCTTTTTTCTTGGGTAACTGCGTGTCTAGGTGACAAATTGCTATCATTTCACTGATGATTCTTTTTCTGTCTTTTTTTTCAACCATAATGTTCTCGAAGTATTCAACAGTTAAAAGAAGAACAAAACCTTCAAATTCATAAAATTCTTACGTCGATGTACGGCAATTTGTCAATCAATTGCAAGAATAAAACCTAATATTTAATTTTCTTACCTAAAGTAGGCCTAATCAGTAGAAAGTGGAGACGACCGCTATTATTTTCCGACCTGCAATATTTTGGAATAAAAGTGTCTGTGCTAAAAACGAAAGAGCAGAAAAGAAGATAAGCTTAATGTCATACCAAAGAAAAAATTTATAAAAGTATACGAATAAAAATGATGCATAACTTATTCACTTCCCTGTAATACATCGCTAGCTAGTCCAGATTGCATAATATTTTTTGCTGATTAACCCTGTGTCCCCCCCCCCCGTCACTTAAAGCGAGTGTTTCACTTGTCAAATTAATGCAAAACTATGGTATTGTGAAGGTACAGAAGTAATCTCTTGTATACTTGGGTCATTCTCTCACATCTTTCGACCTCCTCCCCGTCCCCAGACAGGAGATAGTGACAAATGGTACGCGCAGGTGAACGCCGACCAAGATCCCTTGACGCCATTGCATGATCCCACCATCTTGTCCTCCATGTCGCCATCTTTCCAGGAGGGAGCTGACAGCAGGAGGGATGTGTTTTCTGACGAGGACAACTACATAACCTCACAAGGCGTCTCCTACGAGACAAGGCATCCATCTGTACTCGTGGAAGATTTCCAGACAAGCCAGGAATTTGATTCCACGTACCTTTGATCATCGTGCAACGAAGTGTCAGATGCATGTTGCTCAAGGAAACACCCCTTGAGAAATTATGAATGGCGAGGGGGGGGGGGGGGGGGAGGGAGGGAGGGTGTAGGAGGGGACAGACATGACATTCAACCATCTGGTGCATAATTTTGGTGATGTTTACTAGTTTAAATTTAAAAAAGTAAAGAATATAAATATTCACAGATATTAAGTGAATAACTTAATCGCGGTATCTCAGCTCTCGTTAGGCGGGTGCGACATCACTGTGTGTCAAGTGAATTGAAGTTGACGGGGGGGGGGGGGGGGAGGTGTGGGAACGGGTAGCCCCTTCCGCACAACGGAGCTTTTGCATTTGTAGAATTGAAACAGAACGATCTGATGCACACCTTTGTTCATAGGTTTTCCTGGTCAATTGCATACTTTTGTCATTCAAATTCACACAGCACACGCACACGATTTGGCGTTCATTTTCCAATTTTCCAAATGCGAGCATTGCATTTCCTATTCGTGCGTTCAAATTCAAGCGAAAGTCATTTGATAGTCTCGATGAGCTTGTTTGAAGCGTTCACTGTCATTTTCAGGCGATCAAGTTCCTACTTCGTGCGATCAATCTAACGAGAAAAATGGAGTACACTTTTTTAAGAAAGGGGAAATGATATACACAACCAATGAATGTTTGCATAAAGTGTAATTATAATTGTTCAAAGGTTTTACATTGTTTTCTGTTCATATATTCTTTGCTCTTCATCTCAAGGAATTCTAAATTGTAAGGTCCAATCAGCCGTGCATCCAAACAGCAATCATAATCTAATCATATTTCTCGATGCATGCTGACAACGCCACTACACTAATCACATAACGGGATAATGCATCAATTTAAAGACAAACGAAAACATAGTGACCTCACATAGTCTCGCAAAAGTAAACCAAAAGATATCAATAAACAACAAACAAGACATTTATAATGTTCATGCTATCAGTTTCAATGTAGGCGAAGGTGTCGACCAACCTTCCATATTATGCTCGATTATAGGCCTATACAGTACCTTTTGTTTGTTTGTTTGTTTAATTTTCCATAAAAGATGGCTGGATAGCCCATATTCAGCTGCAATGGTTGGTCTTCCATGGGGTCCAGTTGGATGTAAGGAGGGACCACTTCACCGGGTTAAGCACACTGCTTTTTTTCGATGAATTATAAATGAAGCGGGATCTTCAACGTACATGAGTTGTGACACTTTCACACTTCCGACCTCCATTTTGTGTCCTATCAGAGGGATGTGTGCCTATTATATTCCTTTTTGTGAAGCATGGGTTCAAAATTTTCAATGAACAGGTGGACCTCTATACTGCAAAATAAATAACCTTCATGATAGATCCCAATATATTCAAAGCTAAATGAAAAGACACACATTAAATTAACTAACTTCAGGACTTCCTTTAAATTAAATGCACTTATTTGGAATATGGTTGCCTATTCACGAACTTGAATGACCGAAAAGATTCCGTCGCTAGCTTGAGATGAATTTGAATTTGCTCATTGCTGAAATGCGTGCTCCTCTCTCTAGTGAATTCGAACCACCGGATTTTGAATTTGATTGCTGATTTAGTGCTGCAAGCGACATAGGTATCAAAGTTTTTCACTTATCACAGCCCAAAAAGGTGATATTTGCACCAAATTACAGTGCAAAGTCTTTTGGGAGAATAGACTCACTCGAAACTACTAAAATAGTCTTGCAAATCTGAGTGGGGGAATTCAAGCAATGAATCATATTGTCATTCTACATATATGTATTTTCTGAACCGGGTAAGCATGATCATTAATAAGATATCACTGATGACGAATTTTGGACATTATTTTGTTTGTCATGTTCGCCTACGCATCCCCCTCCCCCGAAAATAAAATGAAAGGAAGACAAAGAGAAGAAGAAGCTTCGTTCTCCAATGCGAGAATAGCATTGCTAGAATTTCTAGCAAATGATAAGTAGGAAACAAGACCAAACGATAGAAAGATAGCATTTATAATGTTCAAAGCTTAATCTCCGACTTTCTCCGTCTGAGTCTTTCTTCCTGTCTCCTTCTTACCTCTCTCTCTCTCTTTATGTATAAATATTATATAACGTGTGTGTGTATTATTATGTATGCATTTCCAAGTTTTTATTTACTCTCTTATGAGTTTCTTTGAGATAATGGAATCCAATCATTGATTTGTGTGTGTGTGTGTGTGTGTGTGTGTGTGTTATGTGTGTGTGTGTGTGTGTGTGTGTGTGCTGTCATTATTCTAGGTATTCCAAATGTGCTGATTTTTTTTTAATCACATTAGTTTCCTATCCATGTTTAATTTCTGCACATCTGAATCACTAGCACAGAAAAGGTGAATGACTCAACAACTTTTTTTTTTAATTATTATTACCTTTTGCTGTTAGTCTTATATTTGTAAGACGTAGAAGAATAAGAGCATAGTACACGAAAATAAAGTTCAGTGTCAGTATTATATACTGTATAAAAACACGATTTTCTTTTCACTTCAAAGACGTGAAGTACGGCTGCAGTATTTAACACTTGTATTGCCATGGGCAACCTATTCGGTGCAGTTATCTGGTGTGTACAGAAATGATGGTCCTTAGAGGCTAAGATAAGCCAATTTGCAATTGAGAGGGTCGGTGCAATATAGTGCTAACCCACACTTTTGTCAACATTGAGTTACATGCATTTTCATAATCCTCATCCTTTACTCTAACCTGAAATATTATTTGAATTCAATCAATAAGATGGCAAAAAATGCATGCATTCATGTTTTCTTAATGTACAATGTATGGACTTTCCAAACATTCAACAGCGATTATCTCAAAATGACTATTGTGTGGGTAAGCACTATATTGCACCGACCTTCTCATTTGCATTCGACTCATTTTCGAAACTGGTAACATGAATCACGGTGTAGATGTAAAATTATGAAATCGTTCACTCAGATCAGATGAAGAGATACAGTGTTATTGCTTTAGCACTTTGATAAGGATATAAATCTTTATAAGTTTTTGATTATAAGATAATGAGTTAAGGATTCATATCCCAAACGTTGTTAGTACAAGGGGATCAGGGGTATATTATTGTCCAAAATCATTTCCAAGTTAATATTTAAGTACAAACGAATGGACATCTTGTAAGCAACGACATCGTAGCCTTATTTGCCTTGCATTTTATGCAGTTGAGATTGAAATTTTTATTTTTCGATAAACTTCGGAAATTATATATATATATATATATATATATTACATTCGGGTTTTTTTTTCATTCACCGCAAAATAGTATTCTTAATGAAAATTACACACTCCTTCCATTCTGAGGCTACTGTCACCCCAGGCCTTTCATTGTAATGATTGTTCTAGAAAATTAAAAATAATATGTTGAACTCTATTTGTATTTTCTCTATATCGTTGTTTACTGTGATATCACGAATTGTTGCAATTCTTCTTATACAGCGATGCTGAAACATTAATCAAAAGCTAAAGATTTATATATTTTTTCAACTTTGTCTGACTTCACTCTTGAGCCTCCCCTCAAACTTTCAAATTATTTGGAAATACATGTAAAGGTATTTTCAGTCAATTTAATATTTTTGTCATTCTAAATTATGAATGTGCGTTTAAATTCACACAGAGCACTCAAGCGAAAATATTCGTGCATTCAAATTCAGAATCCGACCGATCAATTTAATTTATGAGAACTCTTTTTCATCAATTAATTAATTAATTAATCAATTCATTCATTCACTCATTCATTCATTCATTCATTCATTCATTCATTCATTCATTTATCTATTTGGCAAAATATAAAAAAAAAATATACAACTTACAGGTCATTACAAAGAAACGAATACATGTCAGGACACTTAAAAAGCAATTGTGCGCCTGTGGCTGGAGCCCTCAAACACACACACAAAAAAAGAAAGATAAAATACTTGTACATACAATCAACCAACACTTATTGTGACATGAACCTATACATACAGAAAATTAGTTCAAATTGATATAACACATATGTTTACTTAAATCATCTGTTATCAAACACAAAAACAAATCTTAGCTTAATTTGTTGGCAGGCACACACACACACACACACACACACACACTTACACACATCCATCCTACGTGTAGGGTGAAAAAGAGATGAGAAAAAGAATGGTACAGGAAGAAAATTAAATTCACGCATGTTCGTTCAATTACCAAATGTGAGCACTGCATTTTCCTACTTGTGCAATCAAATTCACGCAATAATACCGATAAGCTTGTATGCGGTGTTCAGTTTCATTCTCAGATGATAAAATTCCTATATAGGCACCCTACTTTGTGCAATCAATTTAATGAAGGGAATAAGATTGAGTATATATTTAACGAATGGAATAATATGGTGAGAATGGGGGCAGAGAGGCGTGAAAGGTTCTTATCAAACAAGCAAAGAGGTAGGCACAACAGAGGGTTATTGGATTTCATTATGTTTAATGTTTCTGTATTGTTCTGTGTTCATTCATTCTTGATTTTTCATTTCAAGAAATCTTAAGTTACAAGGTCCAATCAGGAAAGAGTCCAAACAATACACAATGACAATCTAAACATACTCTTAATGACACCACATTATATATAGGTTCCCCGGTCAATTTTTGTAAAAATAATATTCATTTTCATTTCATGTGCATTCAAATTCGCACATTTCGAGCGGTGCAGTGACTTTGATCAAACGATTTCACGTCAAATTCAAATTCGCTTGTAGGTATCCAAATTAGTGGTCACAAATTCAAATTTGGATGTAGCCATTCAATTACATGTCTGGGCATTAAGCGTTCACCAGCTAGTAATGAATGTAACTTTTCCTTTTTACTTTGTATTTCATCATCATGACTGATAAAACAAATACATGTACATTTAGTGATGGGGGTCAATGACGTTAAATGGTATAACCTATATCAAATCGGGTGCATGTCAAGAGTTCGACAGCTCGCGAGTCATATGGCTCATGAGTGCAGTCCATGAGTTTAACTAAATCAAAGCCAAAAAAAAAAAAAACCCCAACACAAAACAAAAAACAAATAGTCCATGAGATGGACCCTAGGAAAAAATGTCCACGAATTTGACACGTTAAGCAAACAAGATCCACGAGGGTGGCACACTTCTCCCCGTGATATAATGCCGGTCTTGTGGGCCGTTTCCCCTATTGTCGGACTCGTGTGCCTTTGTTTTTTAATTGTTTGCTTTACAAAAGTGTCGAACTTGTGGGCCTTGTTTTTCCGAGTGTCTAGCTCATGGGCTGTATTTTATTTTTTCTTTGTTTGCACATCTGTTCCTATCAAATTATCTCATCACCAACGGACACGCAAGATCACTCTTATGCATGACAGCACAGGGACATATTTAAAAAGTACGAGACATATCAATATACTGTGGATATGTATGGAACTCTCTGTGAGATGGGAAAGTAACTTTTTGGTGCGTACGCACAAAAAAATACTCTAGCATTTGCCTATCAATGCCCCAATATCTTTGCGTGCTTCACTTAATTATGTTTAGATATCATAAAAGATCCGTCAGTTTCGATCTAAGGAACAGTGTGTATATAACCCGTTAAGTGACCATTAAAAGTGATATCCACACCATGCTGAGTTGGATGCAATGATCAGAGTAAAGTATGCAGATGATTTGAAGGTGTATTTGGTAGGGATGATACCGTTTTCGTGACATGATAAACACGATTTCCAAGACTTTCTTATTCATAAATGTACACGAGTACCTCTACTCCATTTATACTTTGACAGCCGCTTATCAAGGCCAACTTTAACACAGTTTGGAATTGCACATTCTTCCTCTTCAACGACGACGACGGGAGGTGGATGAGCCCCCATGATATCTAGTTTTATTTATGTATCTATTTATTTATTTCTATATTTATTTATTTATTTCTATATTTATTTATTTATTTATTTATTTATCTATCTATCTATCTATCTATCTATCTATCTATTTATCCATTCATTCATTGTGAGGGGACCTCCCCTTATTTTCATGCTTTAATGATATCGTGTCTATTTTGTTAAGATTTTTGTTAGAGTTTTTACATGGAAACATGTTTAAAAGGTAAAAAAACAATATGAATGAAATTTTGTAAATATTCAACCAAAAATTTGCGCAACGAATAGTTCAATTTTAATTCTATAAATGGGGAAAAAGATTTGTGGACAAGGGGACATCTTTCTCTATGATGGACATTTTTTTTTTTTTTAAGATGCAACACAGCAATATACATACTTAGTCATACCAATGTTTGTCTTAACACACACTGCAATGTATATGTATTAGGAACCAGAACTTAACTCCTATACTTCCGGCATTTATTTGTTTGTTGACTTTGTGTGTACGCTTTGTGAGTTTGTAGTAGAGGGAAATGAAGTAAAGTTGAGTCGATATGATTTGAATTAATTAAACTGAATTGAATTAAATTGAATTCCTTTTGTCTGTTTGTTTTGTAAGTTTGCAAAATAACTCAAAAGTACGGATTTGAATAAAATGTCCAGGAAAAGTTGATGATGACACAAGGAGCAGATGATTAAATCTTGATGTTGGTACCGATCACCTTCTACTGTCTATACATGGTATATTTGTTGTAGTTGTTGTTTATCACAATATAGGTGGGAACGATCTACCAGACATAGGTATGCTCTCGATGGGTGCTTTTCTACTGTTTGTTGTCTTCACATTCTCTGGTTAGGATCATACTGTTGCAGATATAGTCCAGTACCAGAGACTAGTCGTGTTTGACAGCTTATGGCCTTTCATGATTTATTGACTATCGCACAATCGCGTAGCAAAACCAAAACATGCACTTCGACTAACTTTCATTGTTGGTGTTTTTACTTCCTATTGAGACAAAGAAATCCTCATAAAAGATATTATGTTATTGACATTGGACGGCCGGAGACCTAAACAGTGACTGAAAAAGCTATTGAGAGAAGAATGTAAGCTTAAGAGCTAATTCAGTTTGGCTCAGAATTCATTTTCGCCTCAGTCATGTGATTTTGTGTCTGCCTCCTGCCTCTGATAGAATGGACACATTATCTCCTTTGCAAGAAGGAATATGGCTACGTGTAGCTGGTCCTCCGTACAGTTTCAGTATTTCTTGTACTTGCAAGGTAAGTGATCTAGAAGGAACATTTTGACGGGGCAAAGCACTGGTAATGTCAAACTTAATGATTTGACGCTAATTTGCACTTCCTGGATTAACTTTTCTCAGCACCGCGACTCAACAAAGAAAGATAACAGCGATACAGATAAAAAGATTACAAGTGTGGTATTACGAGAAAGAGATGAAAATGAATAAGAACAGTGTATCTATTCCATGTATTTGTCGGTGATTTATCTAATGCAGTGTATTGTGACATGAGGAATTCCTTGTCTTTCAATATTCTAACTATTTTTTTTTTTGCCGCGTGGGGAGATTTTGTTCAAGGTTTTATATAACTATTGTTTATCCTTCTGAACGAAGAAATAATGCATAACTATTAGTTTTCTCGTAGATCTCAATCGATGCACGTCGGTAGAAATCATGGGAAATTTTAAAGTAGCTATCGATTCCTTTGCCGATTGATTTCATGGGACATTATTTTCAAGAGCTTGTAACGTTATTGTAATTGCAGATATCAATGGCTGTTTTATATCAGTGTATGGTCCTAAAGGTTTCACCAGATTGTTCCATGTGCAGATTGATGATCATGCCAACTCCCATTGCTGAAAGATTGAAATAATATTTGACTGGTCATACAGAAAAAGAAGGATGGGAAGACTTCCAAAGTGACCTTCTAAATAATGTCCAGAACTAATTTTGGTTTGCAAAGTGATAAAATTATGCCACTCCATGTTAAAGCCGAATTATTCCATATATACTTGTAGGCTTGCTAAGGGCGAAAAAAGGGGCAATCGCTGCATTTCTTTGTACAAATGTCCCATTAGGCACACACGTCATGTTCCTCGGTACAATTGGACGTTTTTCATCTAAGAGACAATCTGTATCAATAGGCAAATATCCCTTATTTTCCATAATCTATGCAAATTCATTTTTAAACAATGAAAACCCCTTAAATCTCATCCTAGATAGATATGCAACCCGTAAGAAACACCCCATAAAACAAAATGAGAAAAGAATTTGAAAAATTGAACCATCAGTTGCACCCAATTTACATAATAATTAGAGAAAGTAAAGTAAGAACATTATATTCAAAGTTTTTCTTACGTTCTAAGAAATGCATTTAATGTTAAAAACTACAAAAGTAGTATGCATATCTTTAATCATAAGGACATTGTGATATCAAAACACTATTTCTCTTTGCAAATAGCACCTAATTAATTTGCATATTAGTACCCGAATATATACCAGAAGTCAATGGTCAAGGTCGACTAATGAAATTTTATCAGTTTAAGTGGTAACTCAAGACCGGATTAAGCAAATTTCACCAAACTTGGTCCAATGATGACGTGTGATGGGTCAATTAATTAAGGAATTTTAAAGTAAAATCGGCAAAAGATCAAAGGTCAAAAAGATCAAGGTCAATGCTAGAAATGATATTAATTCCCCCATATCTATGCAATGCCTGAAGGTATTTTCTTGAAACTTAGTGACCGCATCATGAACTACCAAAAAGATTCTCTAAAGTTTTTGGGCAAGAGGTGAAAGTTTAGGTGAAAATGCTGAAATTTCACTTTTTCAAGGTAACTTCATGAAACTTGGTACTGGCAGGGATTTTCTAGGGAATTTATAGGTGTCATTTTGTCAAAGGTCAGTTGTGAAAGATCAAGGTCAATTAGGCCCTCAAAATTTCTCTATTTCCCTCATATTTATGCAATGCTCATAGGATTATTTTTAACTTAATAATACTTGTGTTACCTTATGGAGATTCTCTGGAAAATTTCCTGCAAAAAGGTCAAAGCTCGAATGAAAGTGCTATATTTCACTTTTTCCTCCATTTCTTGAATGTGAATGAAGTTATCGTGAAATTTAGCATATATTTGTGCATGTTCTACCTGACAGTGATTCTCTTGATGATTATCGGTAAAAAAAAAAGTTTAGCCGTCCCCCTCTCAAGTGTTTTTGTATCCTCTTGATAAGTTGGAAAGGACCTAGAATTCAGTGACATGGTTTACCAGTAGTCATCACCGTCATTGCATTTAATATATGGGTCGCATAAAAGTTAATTTTGATGCACACATGTAAACTATAACCTCTGACATCCTTACCTTTCACATTTTTACCTGTGCATTTTTTGACCTCTGACATCTTTACACAAAATTAGTTAACACAATAAATTTTTTTTGAAAAAAGCTTCAAGAACATGTAGATCATGATCATCTATACAGATATTAGGTGGTATGTGGTCAACATTCTTTAGACCGCCATCGCAGCGAGTTACATTATCCCAAGGGAAAATAATCACAAGTGAGAATAGCATGTGCAGTGACGATCTGTCGACAAATCACACCCTAGTAATGGTAAAGGCCATCTAATGTACTCCTTTATGACTACGAACATATGATTTCTACTTTGATTTATTGTTAAAAATTGACCAATTATAAATCAAAGACCAAGATTATTTGACTTAAAGTACATCATCTCCTAAATTGTTCACATGACATTTTTTGCATAAATTATTTCCTTATCACAATGTTATTGTTTATAGATTTACTAGCACAGTTTTTCATACCATAGCAGCTCGTAGTGTACTGAGAGGACTTATTTTTCTTCTTCAGAAACACACTTTGTTTCTAACTCAAGCTTGTAAGTTCTTAATGTGTGCAGATACCCTTGCATCCACATAGTGTGCACAAGTTTATAATCACTTCGATGTAAAAAGCCTCTTATTCGCTTGGTTGCCTACAAAATACAATGAAAATCAGAATTCACACTTTCCCTACGGTTGTGATTTTTTGTATTTTTTTTCTAACCATGACCTCAGTTGTATACTGCTTGCAAGGAATAAAACTTCCTTCTGTGAGCAATATTGCTTCGATTTCCATATAGCAGTGCTGTTCTAATGTAGGCCCTACTGTTATATTTGCATAATCATATTTAAAGAGTGTCATCGATTGCTATTCTCCCGCAATGCAAAGTATTTATGCAATGAAATAAAATTGATAATAAATGTTATTTTAAAGATCAATATGTTTCGAAATTTTACGTCTTGTATACTTATTTACATATGCATAAAATTGTCTAAGTTAATTAGATAATATGGAACATTTTGAGCAACTAACCCAGTTTTGTTACGAGAATATTTTCTTATTCTATTAGCTTTTTGAATATTAAGTTCAAAGGGATTTAAGACATTGTTTTTTGTTTGTTCTGATTATGTGTAGGTATTGATATGCATATTATGCAAGTAACAGGTTGTTTGCATACAGCCAGTTTATCTCTTTTCACAAATCATTTGCTTTTGACCCAGAGAACATCATCTCAGGTTCAAGATCCAGCGCCTAATAGATTAAAAATTCTTTCAAAAATGCAGAGTTATTTGGATAGATACAGAGTGTCTCTTTAGATACAAATGTTTCAGTTGCCCTAGGGAACATCTGTGCCAAGTAGGACATTCATAGTACTAAAAATGCAGCGTTTATCCACTTAACAAGTCTGCTATACCTTATACAGGACAATCAGAAATCAGGCCTGGAATATGAGAATGAGATGATACTTTGGAGTTTCACAATCACATGTTTTCACTTAACAAGCCAAAGCTATTAGGAAGGAAGGAAAACCTTTGGTGCTCATTCAAAATACCTTTCGTCCAAAGCAGTAATACTCTTCCGAGCGTCGGACCAAACATCTATGACGAGCATCAGCAATGTAGCTGTCGAGACGGGCACTGTTGTAATCACTTGCACCTACCATTTCGACCCGTTTTTTGGCGAGAGTTTATATCAACTGCGGTGGGGCCGCGCCGACACGACTTTGTCTTTGGCTATGTACAATTGCAAGGAAAGTTCTTGTAACGAGCACAACGCCACCCCAAGGTACACACTCTCAATTACCCATGACGCAATACTGCACAGCAACCTGACCATAGCATCGCTGACTTTGGCTGATACTGGGACATATACCTGCACGGTTACGACGACAGGCGGGATATTTACGGGCTCAGTTCAACTAAATGTAGAAGGTGAGCCAACCATTTTAGTTGGATTCTCCCCTTTCAACCTCCCTTATCTTAGTGGTCGTCTTGTTTGGACTTAATTTGTAATGTAATACAATTTGGAATAAGTCAAATAAAGAAAAAATAACCTCAAACAACCTGGTAGCAGTGTCATCAAAATTTTACATGAAACAAGGCATTTCGGTCTTGTAAAGCTTTCTGAATGCATGTGGCACTGCGCAATCACAGAACTTTCCAATTTATCCCTTATGATAACTTCTGGATATACCACTGTATCTATGTAAATGTTTAATGGTATCCGTCTATGTGTGTGTTATTGTGTTAAAGACAGCTGTTAAAGAACATAAGTGAAGATTCAAAATATCTACATGTAAAAAAATATCATTCCGTAATTTGTCATTCATTGGTTGAATAGTTTTATTGAAGACTTACTTACTTATGTGCTTACTGTTTTATTTTTCAATAGTGTTTTCTCTCAACTGCAAACTATTTTACCAGCGATACTATTTCCAAAGTTACTTTTAATATGACTTTGTTGAATATCGAATTTATTTACTGCCTCTCTACATCCTTTATTTTCTGTCTTCTGTGTAATTTTCAATCACTAATCTTACCTTACCTATCATTGAAACTGTGATTTCAATTTGACTTCTTCTCTCCCTTAAAACCATGTATTTTCTTCCTTTCTCTCTTCCATTCAAGTAGGCCTTTGTCCACTGGTTTGTACGCTATTTTGTCCTATTTGCTCCATATCTCCTTGCTCCTCTTTTCCCTTTCTTCGTTGTCCAGTAACTGCGTATGCGTATTTTCTTCATTTTTGTTATTTCTGCGTGTTGTTTGTGTTGTTGTTGTTGTTTTGCGTGTCCGCATATGTCTTCTCCATTAGTCACATTTTCTTGGTATACATTGATTCGGCCAAATAAATAGTGTCTGTGCCACAGCATTGCTATGCCACGATATATAATTTGCTTTGATTCTAATAAAAACAAAAAGTACTGTTGGTAGTATTCTTGTATTATAAGCATCATAATGTAGCCCAATGAGTGCTAAAATTTGTTTTGAAATTCAACATAAACGCATTGTATTGGTTTATTGGTGTTGCCATTTGTTTTCTTTTCAGTGTTCCAAGTCCTACATGCTTAGCTTTTAATGGATCACTCTCTTTCATCGTTATGATTACTTCTTACTTTTTTTAAATCATATAACGCAGTTGCAAAGTGCGTATTGATGTTTTTTTCCGCTACAATACCATTCATGCATGTTGACTATTTTATATTGTGTTCAATGATCTGTCCTTCGCAATTGGATGAAAGTCGAATGGACTCATGTACCACTTTGCATCATGTTTTTTTTTCTAAATGCAAATAAATATAAGTACAGTACCATAACTCAGTATTGAATTGATTTTGATCTTTTTTTTCACAGATGTTTAACAAAAAATTCATCTCAATGTACATGAGGATTGAGAAAATGCACCTAAACTAGAAGAACATGATATAAGAGGCAATTTGAAGAAAATCTGATAATCCGATCAAAAAATTGTGAATTTTTGCAGGTTTCAGTGCTCCCATCAGTAGATAGCACACTACTACACCTTCTGCTTTCAACAATATAAAGAAAATGTATAGGAAAAATTCTTGAATATCAAAAGAGCAATTGACTTTCCTGAGTTATTGCCTCTTGCAGAAGACAAGGGGAATAATATTACCCTTAAATATAAGGTCAGTAACAAGTCAGAGGAATGTGCAATTTTTCAAAAAAAAAAGAAGAAAGAAACAGAATTGTTGAATTCTGTCTATTTATTCTTATTATTCTACAAATAATTATGACATCATAAGAGGTCGCAGACTTCTCATCCACTAGTACCTGAACAGAAACTTTATAGTACACTCATACTTTGAACAGATTGTCAGATTTTCCTCAAATTGCACTGAAATTATGTATTCCATATGTTGCTGCAGTCATTCAATCCACATTTATATCAAGGTGAACTTATCCTCTGAATGTGATGTTCGCCAATTCCAACCCTATATTGTCATGATGTCCTGATGGTTCCATCACAGTTTGCGCAGCATCCGTTAGCTTGTCACCTTGTAGGGCGATTCTTGCGGGTGATCCAACGGAATTGAAATGCGCCACGAACTGGACTCGACCCTTCAGCGTCATCGAATTTCTGCACCAAGGCGCCACAATAGCGGAGATATCTCAGCGGTCATCCGATCTTTCCTCGGCACTCACTTCCGGTGGTGCTGCTGTAAATCTGACCTTTGGAAGAAATGACCATGAGTCGGAGATGATCTGCTGCGCAAAGAAAATCTCCTCCTGTGCTTCGTCATGTTCCGACCCATGTACACCGAACATTGTCTGTAAGTTGGTATTCGTCATCAATGATTTCATATAAACATGATTCACTACCCTGAGTTTGGTGTTACACAAGCAATAGCGGAATATCCTACCACTAACAGTTATGGATAAATGTAAATGTCAACGGGCAAACCTTGACCTAAATATACTCAATATGGCAAAAACCAAATAAATAGATGAAAGATTGAATGAATGAATGATTGAATGAATGAATGTATAAATAAATAAATAAATAAATAAATAAATAAATAAATGTATGAATAAACAAATGAATAATTTAATGAATAAATAAATCCTCTCTTTAAACTGTTTACTTTTTCTATAATTTCAAATCTCCAGTTATTATTCATTGCGTCATTTGTGTACTAACACGACTTTCTTTCGGGTTTGTGATTATTTTATTCGTCATGTCAAATGAATGAATAAATAAATAAATGAATAAATAAATGAACAAATAAATGAATAAATAAATAATTCAATAAATAAATAAATCCTCTCTTTAAACCGTTTAATTTTTCTATTATTTCAAATCTCCAGTTATAATTCATTGCGTCATTTTTGAACTATTACACGACTTTCTTTCGGGTTTGTGATTATTCTACTCGTCATGTCAGATCCGCCCGAGATCTTAGCTTACAATGACAGCGTTAAGGCCGACGAAGGCACCGAATTAACCCTACGGTGTCAAGTGAACTCTAACCCGGAAGCAGACGTCATGTGGTATCATGAGGGAGCTGTGGCCAGCAATGCTGCATGGCAACGTTCGTCCGTGCGCCACGATGGGTCTCAAGGAGAATCAGTTATCTACTCTCTGTACATTGCCAACGTCATCCCGGAGAGGGATTATGGAACGTTCACATGTGTTGCTCGGAACAGTGAAGGGATTGACGAACGCTCCTTTAACGTGTTTGGATCAGGTGAGGATGAATACATTTACATAATAAATGAACTTCTAGAGAAGATTCATGTCGAGCTTTAGAATCACTTGATAGCATCCGGAATAATTTTAGATGGATATTAAAAACAATCCTGCCCCCCCCCCCCCCGCCCCAACAAAATTACAATGCCTACCCCCAACATACATTTGTTGCTGCACCACTCTTAGAAACGCCCACTATTCCAATTTTGAACCTATAGTATTATCCTACTTGCTAAACTCATTTCAATTCAGTGCAGGTCAATTCAATTCAGTTTAATGCAGCTCATAAAATTAAGTGCAATCCTCGGACGAAGAAGCCATTGCACTACATAATTATGATACATGGCATTTTAACTATTAAATCAGTATCATCACCATGGAAGAATTGATGAAAACTGGCATGTTGTTTTGATAGTGATGAGCGTAATGACTTTCAAATTATTCTCTTAAACATGCCTCATGTTGGATTTGAAGAAAACATAAATAATAACATATCAGCATAGCCTTGAAGGTCACGCGGAAAAGAAATTCGTTATATCGAATATATCAATGTTTGGTATATCGCTGTCTTATCGCATTGATGCTGCATGGGTTACAATAACTTAGTTTTATACCTTGAAATGAGTGTCCGATTGAAGAAAAAACAAACAAAAAACTTAAGTGATGTGTTCCGCTGAAACTTATGCAGTAATTGCATGATATATATATATATATATACACACATATATATATATATATATATATATATATATATATATATATATAATAGTGGCCCTGCACATCAAAACAAACAGAAAGTCGCCAGACATGAATTTTTAGTTAAGACCATATTCTGAAAGAGCAGACTTTAAGCTTTAAAATGATACATAACTCAAATCAAGTGGACTCTCCTAACCTATCCAAATATCGGAAAGAAAGCACACACTCAGGAAAAGTGTGAACTGAGAAAAGAGGCTCTGAAGTACAGTGTCTATTCAAGCGCTTAATCTTTACCAAACCGTGCTGGCTGTGCGATGAATGGGACAAAAAACAGGAAGTAAACCACCAGAGTAACAACAATGAAGGGATTATCAAATTAAACTGAAATTAAGCATGCCTCATTAACACGTTCTGTCCATAATGAATGCCAACTTTAAGAGAAGTAGCACTATCCTTCCAAACGTTATTAGAGTTGAAATTGAAGAGTGTGGACTAGGTTTTTCAGAAATGAAAAAAGGGATTCTAAAGACACACCTAATCACACTATTCTACCAAAAATGTTCGAGATAAACTGCTAAAAAAAACACACTTTCCTGCCCGTTTTATGATACCAAATATTAGCATAATGTAAAAGAAGACCCGCTCTTTCAGAAAATATGAAAAAGTCAAGTTTGCCTAGGTTGACCCATTTTACCTATTTTCAGTCCTCACGCAATTATGTTCGTTTATGTTCGTTTTTAGGTGCACGGTCACATATAATACACATACATTTACATACACATACAAATATTCATTTTATTCAGATTATGTTTTTCTTTTAGTTCATGGTACAAGCAGTTTCTGTTTATTTATTTCTCTTCAGAAAAATGCTAATTCGGAATGTAGATTTTGTAAATGAATGATTCTCTCTTTTTTTTTCATGTTTGGTAGTCATGGTAGAAGCAGAGGAAGACGATACAGGCCTCCTAGCACCCAAAAACCTTCCACTGTTCGCTTCGGTCACGTCAGGAGCAGGGTTGATAATCATCATTCTCATCGTCATCATCTGTGCGATGCTTATCAGACGGACAAAGGGTAAACGTGCTTCATATTGACAAGCATCTCTTGTTTTATCGTTTGTTTTTGTATTCTCATCCTGTTACAAGGAAGTCCTCGGGACCGACAGTTTTCCTTCGTTATATCGAAACTTTGTTATAACCTAACAAAATTAATGAACACTAAAAATACAAAGAGTGGACAACGTTGTGGCCCTAATTTTTACTTCGTTGTAACCAGAATTTCGTTATAATTGTGTTCGTTATAACGGGAGTGCACTGTATTAAGATAGTTAGCAACATATTAAGTAGAGTTAGAATGAATAGTGCAGCACCTCCTCGTTTTCCCATCGTAAAGAGAATGTCTTAGGTTGAAACAATAACAAAAGCGTAATATAAATAATTATAAAGGAAAATGATAATGAATTTTCAATTAATTAAACTTTTTTTCCGTACAAGACCTGTATAAAGAGTACATGTCAATTTATCTTGGCAAGACGTTTTCACTACTATGTCAAAGGGAAGCTAAAATACCTATATCAAGAGGCAACAGACACGACAGCCAGTTTTTAAAACATTTGTATATTATCGTCTAAAAGTGGCACATTATTTCGTAATGTCATAAACATGTCTTCCTTCCATATATTCCTGTCACGTTAACAGCGAAAAAACGAAATGCAGCCTCAAAAAAGCCAAATAGAAAACTACCCGCTGCACCTGCTCCTGTGGGAAAAATCTATGACTACGCGTGTCAAGACAATGAAAACAACGTGACACCAATCCGCCGAAAGGTAAGTGATAATGATGAGTAATTAGACAATATCATCATCTAACAATGATGCAAGTACTTACTAGTTATGATCCGATGATGTTATGTGTGCTATTGAAAATACTTCATTTATAATTCTGATTTTCTACATCTCTTGTTATCATTGTATTGAATACAATATGCAAATACAAACGCAAACAAGAATTCCATACGTTGTCATAATACAAAGTCCGGGAGTGTGTAATATTTTCTCTTTGATGACATGTTCCATGTAGCAGGGAATTTCACGAGATGATGTCTGAGAGGTGATAAGCCCTTTTCCTTGACAAACCAAAAAAAAAAAAAACTATTCCCAAGGATTTGCTCGCAAAAAAGGGGAGGGAAGCTACACCTGAAAGGAGACTTGCAGAACGTCGACTGGCCCTGTTCGATTTTACAAACAAAAAATAAATGTATGATTATACATAAAGGTAACATGACTTTACGACAACTGTTTCGTTTCTGTTGTATTCGTCATAATATTCCTACACTGTATTTCAAAATAGATCAATGTCCACTGGTATGTCACTGAAAAGTTGATAGGTGATTGGCTGAAAGTTACAGGCAGAGTTACTTTTTGTCATTGGTTTACACTGCAAAAATTCGGTGTTAAATATGAAACACAGAGGTGGTGTTAAATTTCCGGTGCTCATTTATGGTGGTAGAGAAGCACCTCCGGTGTCATTTCAAAATTTAAAAAAAAAATGTTTTTTTGAATAGTTTCTCAATTACTCCACTTCTTGTTGATTTTAAACTTTCAACAAGACGATCAAGAATTTTCCGATGAAGTACTTGGTTTTTGAAAAAAAAAATGAGTGAACACATTTACACCACATTAACACCAGTTGGTGTGGTCTCCTATTGAAGCTGGACGGGTGTTATACCATTGACATTAACACCAACTATATGAAATCAACACTCTGTGGTGTATTACTAATTTAACACAAGCATATTATCAAAAATATCATCAGCTACAGTGTCAACTTAACACCACGAAGTGCAAGCTGAACACTTTTTAACATCATCACAATACATTTTCTACATTTGTGGATGTGGGTGTCTATTGACACTTGATTGGCGTTAGATTTAACACCCATGGTGTTCAATCTAACACTGATGTTTCTACAGTGTATAAGGAAATCTGTCTATTTGCTTCGTTTTGATATGTCTATATTCCGGAAATCAGGGTTCATGTGACTTCAATTTCTTCACCAACTTCAGAGACATTTTAAAAATACAAATGATACAAAAGAAATTTAGCTATGGGAACAAATAAATGAAAAGAAATGAAAAACTGGGTATGAAGGAAAAAGGTAGATTGATAAAATAAAGGGAGGTTGACTCCTTTTTCATGAGACGGCAGTGTTATTTTAGCAATCTTTCGCGTATTTCGGGCTTATTCTATATTATAAAGTTATGTTGAATAAAACATTCCAGAGAAGATGTAGTTGAACAAACTTTCTGATAAACCCGATTATCCTGTTGAAGTTTTATGTCACATGCTTCAATAATATCAATGATATTGCTTTTTGTTTTAGGATAAAACAGTGTTTCGATTAATTAATATGTTAGATAAATTATATATATATATATATATATATATATATATATATATCTATATCATAAGTTATCATTACATTACTTGGAGCAATTGAAAATTAATTCTTAAGGAGAAAACGCACAATAAGTTTGAATATTAGAGGGGCTATTATTGAATTTTTCAGTGTCATAAATGGATTCCATCTTTGCCATTCATTAATCTACTCATTACTTAGTATCGTTAATTACATTACCCTTTACATTAAGCAGCTTTTGTAATAGAAACTTTAGTTTCGTACATTAGGTTTACAAATTACTTTATTACGCTACATTCGATATGTTCAAACTTGTAAAATTCGAATCCCTATGGAATCCCATTTTCTTTGGTCAATTTTCAATAAAATGTCAATACATTTGGTTCACACATATAGTGTATTTATTTAACTTGTCTCGTCCTAATACTTTTCGCCGATTTTTTACATGACTTAGTTTTCACCAATGGTATGCTCATATTACAATATTCTTATTATGCAGTTATAAAATTTTCATATAAAATGTTTATATAATTCTAACATACAAACACTATTCATATTGTTTACGGGTGTCACATTTTCGAGATTTGTCTGTGCTATACATAATTTTGTATTTTTGGTACTTTGATAAAATGATTGCAAGTGTAAAGGAAAATCTGGCCAATATGATCGAATACTATACATCATAAAATTGGCAATGTATAAACTTATTTCAATTAACATTAATCAAAATTTTAGGAAAATTTTGCAATCAGTTAGTGCTGAAAAGTATTTTGGAGTCGTGATTGGGTTATCTGACATTTATTTAAATCCGTTGAATAAACAAGGTTAACGCTAGCTTGTGGAAAAATCAACGGATTTCATTTAACATAACTTTAAACTATTAAACAAATAGGTTATTTTCGGACCATTTCATCTTAGAATTTTCGAACTTTCAAGGAAAATTCAAATCATTACTCGGATTTCGGTATAAAGTATCTCCAATCATAATATTTGCTCAAGCTAACTCTTAATTGTTTATTCACTTGTTGTGAATATTTATACATTTTCCGTGTTCTCTGTGTTAAATAAAGATCAACGCCTTCTCCTATTTATCTCTAGAAAACTAAGTATGTGTTTGTTTGGTTTTTTTTTGCTATTCCATAGAAGCTTTATACACAAATATCATTTTTGATGACAATCTGCTAGAACGTGTATCTCATATAAAATTTCTTGGTATCATGGTGGACGAAAAAAAAAATCGTGGGGGCCGCATATTATTAACATTAGTACAATAATTTCACGTAATATTGGTATCATAAACAGACTCAAGTCTCATATTCCATTGTCCTCTTTGTTGATATTGTATTTTTCTCTAATTTTGCCTTATCTTAATTACGGACTTTTAGCATGGGGCAGTGCCCATCAAATTTTACTAGATAAATTATTGTTGCTGCAAAAAAGGCACTCCGTATTATTTGTGGCCTCCCACCATGTTCCCATTCAGAGCCATTACTAAATAAAAGATTTTGAAAATTGAAGATTTATACCTTTTTCAACATGGTCAGTTTATGTTTCATTGCAATGCAAATGCACTTCCCAGTACATGTATTTCAATTCAATGTTCCCACGGAACCATTTTTTTTCATAATTATCCCACTAGGCAATCTTATGAGTCTCATTTACCCCTGCTGAGAACTTTATTAGCTCAGAATACATTTATATACACCGGTCCTAGATTTTGGAATTCATTAAGCTGTGAAAAAAAGTCCCCACCTTTGCATTCTTTGAAGCGCAAGTTGAAAATCTTTCAGTTAAATCCTTTGTGATTGTTTTCTTTATTAGTTAGATCTCATCATTCTCAGTGTTCATTCTCCATCCACCAATCAATCGATCATTGAATTCATTATTACGTAATGAAGTAGCTGTCACAATCTTTTCACAGCTGCACATCCTCAATCCCACCCCCCGTTCCATTTTCCTAGTTCAGGGTGTAGGCATTCTCTTTTTTCCTTTCTGTCCTTCCATTCTTTCCATCTATTCTGTCAGGTCGTGTCATGTTTTTATGTTTCTCCTGTTTTGTTCCGTTCTGTTGTAGGTTATATCTGTGATAACTGTTTGTAAATAAGTAATTCGTAAGTTTGTTCTTTCTTTGAGTAGTTCACAACATACAACCTTGCTTTTTAGTGGACCTCTCAGTTCTTTACTCTTTTTCTCAACTGAAGCATAACTTTGTACTTTTTCTTTTTGCTAGTATGTATCCTTTTGTGTATCTGAATCATTCATCTTTTGCAGAGTCGAATGTTTATGTTTATGATGTAATTCCAGATTCATTATGTAGTATGTTTTGTTGAAAAAAATGAAAATAAATGAATTAAATTGAATTGAATTGAAATTTGCCATTATCAACATGAAATATTTCATAGACCGTATTATTGTTTATATCAGGGGGATTAACATGGAACTAGGTTCCAAATATTCCAATGACGGAATAAGGAGACATCAACTCGAGAAGAAAGGAGATGATGAAATTAGTCAAATTCATTGGAAACACGTCGTGAATCAAAATGCATAATTATGTATTCATAGGTATTGAAATCACTTCAATCAGTAACCATGTCATTCATACGATTTATTGACTTGGATGCTAGCTGTAAGTATGGTATTCACCTTATCAAAATATTTACCTTTTTCTTTTTTTTCATATAGGAGGATAAAGATTCTTGAATAGAATAATACTGACATTTAATTTCATGTTGACCACTCAAAGAGCTAGTTTTGTGTTCTACCTTTTATTAGCATCATCTTTAGGTAAAGCGTTTCGTGTCAAGGAATTATAGTCCTATCACTTAATATTTCTCAGACTTTAAGACTCTGAAAGTGCTCTGTGAAAGAATGAGGAGCAAAAAAAAACACCACCTTGTAATTAATTATCTCTCTTAAGGTTCTTGGTAGCTAGCTGGGACGACCAGTTTGGTTCCCTGAGCTGTAGTTAGAATGAATAACAATATCTATGCTTTAAAAAGAAAGAGAGTCAGCTTTCAGTAATGACAAAAGAAAAGAGAGTCGGCTGTCAGTAATGGCAAAAGAAAACAATGTATAATTATAACATAAGCAACGTTACTTATCATCTTCATTCACTGTAACTTAGTCATGTTAATTGTCAGTCCTATATTGCTTCATGCCTGATAGTGCTTGATTCCCGGGTAATAATTGAAGCAGGTGTTACATTCAAACACAATTACGGTATCGTGAAGGAACAACAGATATCTCTGGTGAGTAAATATTGGGCCTTTTACACGTACCGAGTTTGCTTAAATTTGAAACACGGATCTAGTTCGCTTAATCGCGTGTCAAATTAAACAATATATATTAGAACGTGTGGATGCAAGGCTTGACATATCAGCGCTCAAACTTGACATGACGAGAGTCAGCTTTCAGTAATGACAAAAGAAAAGAGAGTCGGCTGTCAGTAATAGCAAAAGAAAACAATGTATAATTATAACATAAGCAACGTTACTTATCATCTTCATTCACTGTAACTTAGTCATGTTAATTGTCAGTCCTATATTGCTTCATGCCTGATAGTGCTTGATTCCCGGGTAATAATTGAAGCAGGTGTTACATTCAAACACAATTACGGTATCGTGAAGGAACAACAGATAACTCTGGTGAGTAAATATTGGGCCTTTTACACGTACCGAGTTTGCTTAAATTTGAAACACGGATCTAGTTCGCTTAATCGCGTGTCAAATTAAACAATATATATTAGAACGTGTGGATGCAAGGCTTGACATATCAGCGCTCAAACTTGACATGACGAGAGTCAGCTTTCAGTAATGACAAAAGAAAAGAGAGTCGGCTGTCAGTAATAGCAAAAGAAAACAATGTATAATTATAACATAAGCAACGTTACTTATCATCTTCATTCACTGTAACTTAGTCATGTTAATTGTCAGTCCTATATTGCTTCATGCCTGATAGTGCTTGATTCCCGGGTAATAATTGAAGCAGGTGTTACATTCAAACACAATTACGGTATCGTGAAGGAACAACAGATAACTCTGGTGAGTAAATATTGGGCCTTTTACACGTACCGAGTTTGCTTAAATTTGAAACACGGATCTAGTTCGCTTAATCGCGTGTCAAATTAAACAATATATATTAGAACGTGTGGATGCAAGGCTTGACATATCAGCGCTCAAACTTGACATGACGAGAGTCAGCTTTCAGTAATGACAAAAGAAAAGAGAGTCGGCTGTCAGTAATAGCAAAAGAAAACAATGTATAATTATAACATAAGCAACGTTACTTATCATCTTCATTCACTGTAACTTAGTCATGTTAATTGTCAGTCCTATATTGCTTCATGCCTGATAGTGCTTGATTCCCGGGTAATAATTGAAGCAGGTGTTACATTCAAACACAATTACGGTATCGTGAAGGAACAACAGATAACTCTGGTGAGTAAATATTGGGCCTTTTACACGTACCGAGTTTGCTTAAATTTGAAACACGGATCTAGTTCGCTTAATCGCGTGTCAAATTAAACAATATATATTAGAACGTGTGGATGCAAGGCTTGACATATCAGCGCTCAAACTTGACATGACGAGAGTCAGCTTTCAGTAATGACAAAAGAAAAGAGAGTCGGCTGTCAGTAATAGCAAAAGAAAACAATGTATAATTATAACATAAGCAACGTTACTTATCATCTTCATTCACTGTAACTTAGTCATGTTAATTGTCAATCCTATATTGCTTCATGCCTGATAGTGCTTGATTCCCGGGTAATAATTGAAGCAGGTGTTACATTCAAACACAATTACGGTATCGTGAAGGAACAACAGATAACTCTGGTGAGTAAATATTGGGCCTTTTACACGTACCGAGTTTGCTTAAATTTGAAACACGGATCTAGTTCGCTTAATCGCGTGTCAAATTAAACAATATATATTAGAACGTGTGTGACACATCAGCGCTCAAACTTGACATGCGCACATCTCTAAACCATTCACGTTACAGACAATGGACAGTGACGAGGTAGGCCTATACGCTGAAATAAGGGAGCAGACGATGGACTCCAACCGGGATAGATACATGCCAATGACGTCATCACATGTCCGCGCTACTTCCCCCTACATGTCTTTCCAGGAGGAAGTTGATAGTAGGAGGGATTTGTTTTCTGACCAAGGCTACGTGGACTCGCAGACCGTCTTCTACGAGACCAGACACCCGTCACTCGTGAGAGAATTTATAAGACAAGAAATTGACACCACTTACATGTGATTGATCATCGGGAAGGTTTCTGAATCATGTGCTTGAGCAATAATATCATGTAGTGGTCATCACTGTTAAAAAGTGGGTTTATCGCTCCATGGTGTGACGGGATTACTCCACTTTTAAGTAGATAAACATAAAGACAGACATTACAGGCCTTTAAACAAAATGTGGGGTGTCTCCCGGGCGACGTGATATGGGAACCTTTGGTTTCTGATATTGTCTACGACCACGTACATGGTATTTAGTAGTGAAATACTTTGAAAAAACACAATATGTTGGTTGAATTCTTACTTAGTTTAAGAAATTTGTGCTTGAAATGTATAAATGTAATCTATGTATAAAAAACAAATATTTGTAACTAAAGTTGAAGAAAACAGGTTAATTTGGAAATTGGAGTTATTCTGTGATTGTATCACAATTTTCATAGTGAAAATAATCAAACGATTTAGAAACGTGATAATCATAAAAGCGCAGCAACCGAACGGGAAGAGGCTATAAGACCTGGAAAATCATTTGCACATCCTGTATTATAATTGTGAATTTACCTATTATGCATGCACCAAAAAAAAAATCTAATACTGCTGGTTAAATATTATAAGTATATGACTGGATGAAACATATCTCTTGATAATCATAAAGTAAAAATACTGGCTGTATATTCAATTCAAAACACAATGGCTTTGTATGGCTATCATAGACTTATACGTACCGCTCTTTTCTGTAATAGAAAAATACGATGCAATAAATACTTACTACAAGCACCCCAAACAATGATACTATATAACAAATGAGATAGAATTGATGATTTGTTTATATAGTTAAAAGAATACATTTTGGCAAACATGTTTTTAATTTACTGATAACTACGATGATCTTAGATATCTTTAACAATATTACATTCACATGTGTCTTCCATTTCAGATCACAATCAATAGTAATACCTATAAATTTAGTTGCCTTCAGACATTTGTTACCATAGTGTACATGGCCATCCTATAACTACCCTCAATGTACTTATATCTTCCTTACGAGAGTTAAAACCATCTTATGCGTCTTTTCATAATTCAATTGTAACTTATTTGTACTTATCCAATTACTAACTTTACACAATTCCATATTTGTAATTGTAGCCAATCATGCAACATTTTCATGTTTAGAAAATTAATTGATATCATCAGTAAACAACAGTACATTCATAACACTTGGAATGTTTAATGTCCAGTTATTTACTTACGGTGTACTATTTCTGGACAGTTCTTTTAAGCACCATCACTTAGATATGGAAAAAAAATATCGCAATGAATTTCCTGTAATGTGTGAAATTGGAAGATAGAAAATAAATTGAATTGAATTAAATGTACGCCATATTTACACATAATTAACTTATGCACATAGTACGTACACAGATATAATAGTGATGTTACACTTTATTATGTAAAAAGATATGAAAAGGAGATAGGTCAGAGGAACACGGATTACAGTATTCTGTAAGTAATGCCGGTTTTCAGATTTAAGTACCATTAATGTACATTAGTTTTCTATTTTCAAATTGTTATTGTCTTCTGTGTTGTTTTTTTTTTTTTTGCTTGTTTCATTTTCATGCAATGGAATGCAGAATATTTTAAATAAGGTAATCATAAGCATGCAATAGCTATCATACAAGATAACAAGGTTCAGAGGCTGAATTTCGAAATCTTATCTTTTTAAATGACACTTCTTTCATCGAAATTATTGAGTCATATTTTCTTTCTTTCATTTGGTTATTTAATTGAAGTGGTAAGATAATTAACGTAGGAATCATAATGAAATTATTGGTGTTATCATCGTAGAATTGAGTATAGAATGTTTGTGTGAAATCGTTTGTATAGCTGTCAAAAAAGCAATAAAAATCTGCTTCACCTTTTCTTTTTTACAGAAAACACCGATTACATTAGACCTTTTTTCTGTATGTGACGAAATGTCAAGTTTTGCAATGTTGCAATGACGGTTTATGTATAGTAATATCAAGCGTAGAATCCCACATTATTTCGCGCTGGACAGGGGCTGTTACCCGATGGCCCTGGGCCACCAAAAATTAATTTCTCAAAAAGGTTACGTTTTGGTGACCATTTTGTTTTTGGAACACCACAATTTAAAATTGTAAGATATTAGATAAGTCATGTAAGTCAGTGTCGACCCTGCATAGGCCTACATATGTAATCATTATACACTGTATATATATATATATATATATACACACACATATATGTAACGCTATATTCCCAGTCATAAAGGGAGAAATGCGGAATAAATGATAGTTTTGGGTAATTTGGATAAAAAGCAAGATAATATATATATATATATATATATATATAATAACATAGATATATATATATATATATATATATATATATATATATATGTGTGTGTGTGTGTGTGTGTGAAATGTACACAGTGTACTCGCTATTCGTGATCAATGAGTCGTGATCTGTGATCGCGCTTATCTACCTCAGACAGTATGTAAAATAACAATTACAATTCATTGATCATGAATATTAGCCTACCTACTCGGCTTCGGATGACTATTGTTCAATATCGAATACTCAGTAGCTTAGAGTGAGCCATTTCACTCCGAGGACTTTGCACTTTTATTTAGTGAAGATATCAATTCGTGTGTGTCCGTGTGCGCGCGCGCGCGCGCGTGTGTGTGTGTGTGTGTGTGTGTGTGTGGCCGAGCGTTATGAGATGTTAAGGGTATTGATATTGTGACGTACTCCGCTGTTGAATCGCACTGCTTCCTCAGAGTAGTGTGCCCTCATATCTCAAATCGCATGCGTTTGATCAATACTATAGTATCTAATCAGCTGTAGACTGCAATATGTTTCTTAATCTAGCTGCTGGCACTTTCTTGGTATTGCTCCTTGGCATATCCGGTAAGTTTGATTCGTCCAAATAAAAGTTTACACATTATAGGATTGTGTTACTTTTCGATTTTGAGGCTAAGTATGACGCGTAGTTTTAGAGATCGATTTCCACTGAAAGTGAGAGAAAGGTACAAAATGTAGTGTGCTCATGTATCATCACTTAACATTGGTATTTTTATGTTAGTGATAAAGGGAAATTTTTTAGTCAGAAAGGAACGTTTAACATGAATAACTCAACGCTTGAGAAAAAAAAATGTATTGCCCATCATTCTTTCCTTGCTCGAATTTTTCTCCATTTTTTTTCAATGTTACAATGGCAGTTCTTTCGTGTGAACAAATTTAAATAATGCAAGGCAGCAGGAAATCATACCTTGTACGACTATGCTAGAGAAATGTATAAAGGTAATTCGATGGTAACGAATATACGAAAATTGAACTCGTATTGGCGCCTCCAGTGGCGCAAACTGACAGTGGCGGTGGAGCTTGCTTCTTGTGTCAGACGACACCTCATCGCTCGTGATAGAAAATGTTGTCCATAGCAACTATTCGGGGAGTTTCGTTTGTGTCGTAGCAACCAATCATGCCAATGGCTGTCCACATACGCATCAGTGGGATTGTTTGTGTGTTTTTGTTTCGTTTGTTTTTTTCAAAACAAGTCGAAAATTTGAGATGTTTACTGCAAACGTTGGGCCTAAATATGCTTGATCGCAAGTGAAATTTTGGTGGAAATGAAATGATGGAATCGAAGTGATTAATTCAAAATAAAATGAATAAATCATGTCTTAGTTTTTTGTTGGTTAGTGTGTGTTGTAGTAGTACAGTATTTTTGCATATGTGGAATTGGCCATGTTGAGGAAGATTTGTTCGGTAGAGGGTCTTTGGCGCATACAAGCGGGTCCTAAAGGGTGTAATTACGCCTGAAGTGAAACGAGGGATGGTCTGAGAAAGAGAATCTCTATTCTTCAAAGCAGTTTTGAATTGAGTGCACGTCTTTTCTTTGTAAACAAACTGATGGAGTAATTCTTAAGGATTTATTTTAGTCGATGCCTTTTATTAACGAGTTGTGAGGTGTGGGTTGGGTACATGTGCCAGGCTGTGAAAGATTTTTTTTTCACTGTCTTCGTCAAGATTGTTTTCTTTTCTTCGAGTAGTGCATGCTTAAAGGTATTGCGGATTATACTATTTGGAGTGTGTCCGGATGTTAGGAGCTTGTTGTGTATGAATATATGTATGTGGTTTTCTTTGTAGTAATAAACATTCTTTAAACATAATAATAATTGATATGATTTATATAGCGCCAAAGCATGTTACGTCTCTGTTTTACATGTTTGAAGGTGTGGTTGACTATAATTTGGGAAGTGTGCTTCTGAATTCGAAAACGAGTTTGTTTGCTGGTTGGAGACTGTTGAATGTTTTGGGGAATTTGTTCTGTTCAGGCTCCTTTGGGAGAGAAATTTGAATTACTAGATATTACAATTGATATGTAGGAACCATAAATGATTGTGTAAGTCACTTAATTGCCAGTATTCTGTGGTGTGGTAGGGTACCAATCCACTATTATAACGCAACAAACATGAATCTGTTCATTGCAGAGTCTGGAGGGATTGTATAGTGTTCCTTTCATTAATCAATCAATCAATTGTTGCTATTGAATTGGAGATGATAGTTTCTCAATAGTGTGAGTTCGAGTAGTGTAATTACACCAATGATAGGTGGAGAAGTATACGTTGAGTGTTTTTTGTTTTTCCCCAGTACTTCGCGACATGCATTGCTGCTTTCTCCATGGGGGATGTTTGTGTGATAGAGAGAGGTGACGTCAGCCGTGACGAGTATTGTTCGATTATTGAAGGGAGCATGAAACTTATCGCGGAATTGTAGTTGACTCCTTAAAGGTGAAAAAATGAGTTGACCGCTGCATTTTATTGATAGTACAGAATGATGTCCTATTTGGCACACATGTTGCTTGCTTCAAATGGACCTTTTCCTTTGAAAGAGGCCCTTTTTAGCCGTGCGAATAGTCCCTAATTTGCATAATGTCTGCGAAATGATAGTAGTGTATGAAAATAAGAAAAAAAAACCTTAGATATCTCTTCTAAGACAAATTTGTAGCTCGACAGAAAGATCCCATAAAACAAAAAGAGAAAATGTGAGCATTTAGAAAACGTATGATTATAACCACCCAATTTACATTAACGTCCAAAGAGTAAAGAGAAAACATTAATATCTGCAGATTTTCTCCTGGTTCAGTTAAGTGCTCCATTTTATGATACATACCAGCCTACCACACAAATTTCTTTAAGTGACTGTAAGGATTTCTGCTCGCGTACCTAAAACTTATCAAACTTGGCTGCGGGTAAATAGGACTTGCGTGCGCAACTCCTGGAAACTACGGGTGAGATACGTGCTAGGTACTGTCATGGGCTGGTAATCTGCGGGGATCAAAAACTGTTCCCCTCAAGTCAGACTCAAGGCTTGCCCGAAAAGGTGTGACAAGGCCTTATGAAGTAAACGTAAAAAAAACCCCGGCAATTTGAATCGTGTTCAGGTAATCTAATTAGATTGTTACGGTGGGGGTTGGAACGTTTTCCCAGGGTTTCGTGACATGCATTGTTGCTTTCTACGTGGGGGTTGCTGGTGTAGCGAGAGGTGACTAGTATTGTTCGATTATTGAAAGGGAACATGTGTGAACATAATACTTGTCAAGCGACTGTACGTCTTTCGGGAATTTTGTTATGGCTTGTTGGGGTTGAGATTGTGTATGTACGAATGTAAAGGCTAGTATCAAATCAATCATTCGTTTACTAATACACATGACATACAACCTTCGAATGAAAAAAAAGTTAAACATCTCACAGATCTGGCGAATAAAAGAAATAACCGCTATGCCAAACCCAAATCCAAACCAAGAACGATGTTAACATGATACTATTCAATGTAAGTATCTGTTTATTTGAAATGGCTGTTAACAAATATATATCTTTTAAATATCAATCATGAACATAGAAGCTGCAGCTACCTGTTTCTTTTCTTCCGGGGGGAGAAGTTGGAAGTTATTGACAACTTAGGGTGCATTTATCAACTCTTTTTCTCGGCTGAAACAGGTTTTCCAAACAGCTTTCAAGGAATTTTTTTACGAGTTGATAAACGCAAAGCTGTTTTGAAAGCCCTTTCTGAAAGCCTTTTCGAAAGCCGCAAATTTGTGGCTTTCCACACGGGTTTTCTCAACAGGTTTTCAGAAACCTGTTTGTAAAAGCCTTTTGAAGTTGATAAACGCAAAGCTGTTTTGAAACGGCTTTGTAGTATTGTACTGCAGTTACGAACAATGCACGCCTTGATTATGACCTCTTCTCCTCGGTTTGAATTGCGCAATGCAGCTGTGCAGTGACAGGCCAGTTATCGTGTTCGCGAAGAGTTGATAAACGCAATTGTTAAGCAAATAATCAACGTTGGTGAAGGTGATGGGACAAACTATCCCTTCCGAGGCGATCTGGATGTAGCTATCTTTCCGAAGAGCAGCTGAGGAAAGATAGCGTACACATTCAGATCGCCGAGGAAGTGATAGTTTGTCTCATTGCCTGAAACTAAAAGTTGATTATTTGCTTTATATTCCACATCAAGGGTCCTAGAAATTCCCATTTTATTCCACATCTGAAACCGATTTAGCTGTCTCTAGGTATCCTTAGGGCTTAGGCTACGTGTGCGCGTAGATGACAAAACAATGAATTTGCTGCGCGCATGCACCGCGCGGCACTGTAGTGAAAGTGCGTTGCACTGTGTACTATCAAGTGACCTAGTTAAATGATAGTCCACAGTGCAACGCACTTTTATTTCGCGCGTACTCATCTCGCGCTAAGACTGCATGGACTGCCAGAGATCAGCAAAACAAACAGCTGTCTTTATAGATGACAAAACAATGAAGTTGCTGCGCGCACCGCGCGACACTGAAGGGAAAGTGCGTTGCACTGTGTACTATCAAGTGACCTAGTTCTTCTCAGGTGATGTGATGGGCAAAACTATGTGGAATATATGTATGTGGAATATAAATTCCACATACTAAGAATCTTGCTGTAGGATTGGTCAAGAGCTGATCACGTGATAAAGCGTAATTTTGCCCATCACATCACCTGAGAAAAACTAGGTCACTTGATAGTACACAGTGCAACGCACTTTCCCTTCAGTGTCGCGCGGTGCGCGCAGCAAAGTCATTGTTTTGTTATCTATAAAGACAGCTGTTTGTTTTGCTGATCTCTGGCAGTCCATACAGTCTTAACGCGAGATGAGTAAGCGCGAAATAAAAGTGCGTTCCACTGTGGACTATCATTTAACTAGGTCACTTGATAGTACACAGTGCAACGCACTTTCACTACAGTGCCGGGCGGTGCATGCGCGCAGCAAATTCATTGTTTTGTCATCTACGCGCACACGTAGCCTAAGCCCTAAGGATACCTAAAGACAGCTAAAACGGTTTCAGATGTGGAATGAAATGGGACCCTAGATGTGGAATATAAAGCAAATAATCACCTTTTAGTTTCAGGCAATGAGACAAACTATCACTTCCTCGGCGATCTGAATGTGTACGCTATCTTTCCTCAGCTGCGCTTCGAAAAGATAGCTACATCCAGGTCGCCTCGGAAGAGATAGTTTGTCCCATCACCTTCATCAACGTTGATTATTTGCTTACTATTTTGGAAGCCGTTTCTAAAGGGCTTTGGAAACGGCTTTCGAAAGCCGTTTAAACAGAGGAAAGTTGATAAACGCAGCCTTGGTCACTCCTACAAAGGGTAATTTAACCCATTATTCATTTTCTCTCTTCATGTTGAAGACATGGTTTGTCGCTGCGAGCTATGTGTTGACTGCGAGCAGACAAAATGGACTGTGTGGTGTGGCCTTGGTTGGAGTGACCACGTTATCGGACAGATGGCCATGTTAAAGGTTATGATCCACAAAATGTCAGAAGAAACCTTAAACACAAACCTGCTTTCGGACATACTGGCCTGTTTATTTGACCACTTTCATTGACAGATCTCATTGATTCAACGAGACACTCATTGTTCCTTCATGATTGTGACACTCAAACTCAGAAGAAGTGCAATTTGTCATTCTTGTATTTAAAGTTCATTCGCTCAGTTATGCATACCATTTATCAACATAATTCGATATCAATGGAAGGAAGAAGAATTATCCCTTCCTCGCAACCAGCCCTGTGCTCTCCACAGCTGACAGTTGAGTATATGAATATAAGAACGACCCAAGTCCATGGAAGACCATTTCGAGTAAACTTAAAAAACCTTCATATCTTTTTTATTTGTCCAATGATATTCTATTTAACTGTGATGGCAAGGCAACATTGTATATACAAATTAGAACATAATATTATGAGAACATTTACATTAATTGTGGAGAGGCCATTTTGTGTGGTGGACTTGGGTCGTTCTTTGATTCATGTGGACTTGGGTGGTTCTTTGATTCATATACATGATATTCTGCTTTAGAGATGAGAGAAGAATGAGAGAGGGCGCTATTATATGAATGTAAGAATGACCCAAGTCCTTCATTCTTACATTAATATAAGATTTAACTCATGCATTTCAGGCACTTCCGGGGGTTATTAGGATTTATCATTCATACACAAGATGAGTCCATGCATAAACTACAATTTCCCATGTCAAACTGAATTTGACCAAAAATTGGACTTGGGTCGTTCTTATATTCAGGTCTTCAATTATGAAATCTTAGCCCTCCAAAGTTCAAGTATTTTTTATATGCACTGTGAATCACGGCGAGTTGATCTATGGCACGGCTGGAAGTGTTCAATCACCCCCACCGAATGTCTCTCCCTCTCTTCACTGGTATCATATTGGACTCCCTTAATTTTCGTCCTCTTGTTTAATTGTACTAATATGCACTATCGGTCGCCAAACAGCCAAGATTTGTACGTATTCTTGACCATCGTTCTGCATGGAAATCAAGATGTGACACATGTGACTACAATTATTTATCAAATCGTTCAAAATAATCATATTTTAAACACCAGTTGCTGAAAAATCAAACAATAGATGGCATACAGCTACAGAATAGAGTAAATCAAATCTAATCAAATCAAATCCAAATATTTATCTTAATTACGCAGGGTAGCGATAGGTACTATCATCACAATGTATACTTATTCTATGTCATTAAATTGGTTGTTTGTTTGCTTGCTTGTTTTTTTTTTCCAGTACTGCTGAGTTTCATTCTATGAAATAGTATTAGTCATGCATATAGACTTTATAGACTACATTGAATTCAGACACAAAGCGCAGGCATCATCACCAGTGTAAATCATTCATTACATTAATAAAGCAGTAGGCCGCGGGTAGCAAGCGAGTCATATTTTTAATGATGTTTACTTTCATTGCCATGGCATTGATGGCTGCCAAGGCCACCATCTTCTCATTTCTCTGCATTTGATCAATTTACTTTGTGCTAGTTCAATTAGTCGAGAAGAGTAGGCTTACTATGGCATAATTATCATTGGTGGCGAGTTTGAATTCGTTTACGCCTTCTGAATGCTCGATTATGCATACTGCACCTGCGCGGCCGTTGCGAGAGCACAAAGGCTCAACGCAGATTTTTAGTGAGCGCGGTAACAGTTAGACTTATCTGCACGAGCCTGGCCTATGTCAAAGAAAAGCAAACAAGGATGTCAATCTAACACTTAAAGATGAAGACTCAGCCTATATATTTGTTACAAACAACAAAATAAACGTTTTGGGTAGAATAGCCTCCACAGTCCCCTGTGTACACTTTAGAAAAAAAAAATTAATGGGATGTGTGAAGGAGATATTGGATGTACCAACAGGAATGGTGAGGTATGTGCTATTACTTGTGTTCTCTACACAATCATGCGGCATGAACCTCTGTTTTCTCGCTTTTCTCGTTGCTTGTACATGTATTAATGCACTAGAGCTATTACATTTACTACCAAATGAGCAATATGTCAATTAAGATAGGGATTTCAATGTAATAGCGGATTTATTCATAATAAGTTGATTTCCTTCACTTTCATTTTGATTAAACAAATGCCCAGAGAGCAGGACACGGTGATGGTTGGACATGCTGCGTAACACCAGATTGCACGTTTTTACATAGTTTGTATAATGAATAGGTAAAGCATACGTCATGGGACGATACGCGTTTTCAACATATTCTAACGTTCGATTACAAATTTATAGATAGTAGAGGTAATTTACACACTGCCTTGACACTGAATAGTGCATGCCAGCGTATTAAAATAGAAATTTGTATCAATTGATTAATATCAAGCGCGTATATTAGTGTTATATTGCTTTGGTATCATCATCTAAGAGGGCATTTGAAATTTTCAAGGAGAATTATGATTAATAGCACTCGAAACATAAAACTTTATTGTTTGTTTGTTTGTTGTTTTTGCTTCCTTGCGCCGTATTGTTGCTGGCAATAAACTATGAGTCAATCAGGAGCCTACTAACGGGAATCAATAGAAACTGCTGACATCAGTTGTGCAATTTTTATATTGCTCGCCAAAAAAAAAAAAAAAAAAAAATTCTCGGCCAAACAGCGACAGAGAGCAGTGGTGCATGTCACGTGATAAGCTATTTGACCAATCGAATAGGTAGGCCCTACAATCCTGTCAGGTGTTGAAAAATATCAAATAGCTTACAATTAGCCTACCGTCTATGTAGAGTAATTTTGTGACATCAGATTTTTTGAATGATATATAACAGATATCGCTTTATTCACGTATATTACCTGTCTCAGTGGAACTGATTCCTTATGTATGCTCATATTTCACAAATCGCATGTATTTGTTCACAGTCTAATCAGCTATAGACTGCGCAATGTCTCTTAACTCTACTGCTGGCATCTTTTTGGTATTGCTTCTTGGCATCTCCAGTAAATTCGTCTCAATAATCTCCATGCATGTTGACAAGTACACATATTCCTCAATGTTTTGCATTTTAATAATTTGGAGGCTGAGTGTGGTAATACTTTTGAAATTGATTTCGTCTACCAAAGTTATAGAAATTTAGTGGGCTCATACGTCATGGATAAACATCGTCTATCAAGGTGAAACAAACATAGTGTCCTTTCCCATGCGTCGTTGATAAACATCGTCATTCAATAGCAATATAAGGTGGAATTAGTCTGATTCTGTGTTCAAAAAGAGCTAGGTTATCAACTTCAAAGGTTATTGAGCACAGCTTAATGATTGAGAGGAAGAAAAAATCACATATGGGCCATCATTTCGTCTCTCTTCAATTTTTTCTCCATTCTTTCTTAATTTTACATTTCTAGTTAATTCATTGGAAGAAATCGAACTAATACATGGCAGCAAGGAGATCATACCTTGTTCGACTCAGAAGCTACCGGAATGTATACAAGTAATCCAGTGGTACCGACAGTACGAAAATGGAACTCGTGAGAATCCTCCAGTGGCTCAGTCTGTGGGTGACGGTAAAGATGGTTTCACTTTGTCAGACGACAAATCATCGGTCGTTATAGAAAATGTTATCTATGGTAACCACTCAGGGCGTTTTGCTTGTGTATTCACAACCACTGGCTGTTCACCTTCGGACCAACAGGATTATTATTTCAAAGTAATTCGTAAGTATGATATCTACTGCATAACAATCCGACTCGTTTTATTGTTTGTATATGGTTGAAAATACTTTTGTTGTTAACATCATAGATGTTGTATGAATTATATATACATATATATATATATGTATATACATACATACATATATGTTATACCATAGTATATTATTTTAGATTATATTGTATGATATGATATGATTATGATATGATATGATATGATATGATATTATAACTGTTATATCATATCGTATTACATTATTTTTTATTGTATGTATCATAACCTTCTCCAGCCATATTTAGAATCCACATATTGTGAACGCTACTGGTTCTATGGCAAGCCGAATTGTCGCTGGTTTCGGTATCCCTGAGAGTGCAAAATGATCAAACATTTTGAAAATTACAAGGGTTGACAAAAATGGTCCTTAAAATCACAACGCATAAACCAAAATTAAAGAACTTGGTGTCAGTCTATTGGAAAAAGAATGGCCTTTCCAACAGTATGCAAACCAATGACATATTTGCAATAATATTGCTGAAATTTAAGATCTTAGGTGTTCCGTTCTTTTGGGCCACCCTGTCCATATAATATATATATATATATATATATATATATATATATATATACCGGGTGTCCCAAAAAAAGCGGAACGGCGGATTTTAAGTACCTTGCGGTCTAAAAGTTATATATCTTTTGACATCATTAGAAAGAGCATCTTCCGCAGAAGACTATGATACCAAAATCATTAAATTTGGTTCAATACTTTTTATTTTTTTTTTAAATATATCACTTTTGGAACGCAAGGTACTGAAAATCCACCGTTCCGCTTTTTTTGGGACACCCGGTATATATACTGTATATACCCGTATATATTCATGCAGTAATAATGGATCCAGCTTTAAGAGACATTATATTATGCTCATACAATATTCAACTTTATGAATAGCTCAATGTTTTACTGCTGACATTGCCTTTCTACATAATGTCTCCATAAATCTCGATCCACTGTTATACACACATTATATATATATATATATATATATATATATATATATGTGTGTGTGTGTGTGTGTGTATGTGTGTATACATACATACGTACATTGTGTTCATATTACCATGCGTAATAAACTATGACATTGTGGTAATTGCTGAAAATGAAAATGATCTTCAGTTGCAGCTTGATAGTGTATGTTCGTGGGCCCAGAAATGGGGTATTCGTGTCGTAGATGGGTATTAAAGTAAATTTAGTTTCGTTGCCACCATGACAACAGTGACAAGTTTGTTTATGTACTTGCTCTTGTTTTTAGATAGCGTATATAGCATGATCATAAATTGTAATTACCATGTTGATTACAGCTGCTGTTATCCAGGAAGTCTTTTAAACACAGATCATTTGTGATGGTTTATAAGGGTGTTCTATAATGTATTCCATCCTTTACACCATCAGTTCATATTATGAAATGATACAAGTATCATAAATAGCAGAGTTAGCGTTATGCAAATGTACAACAGTTCGGTAGATGGTACTGCAAACCACGCCTCGAAAAGTTGTTATTAAAAGGTTTTCCTTAATTTATGTGTCATATGAATACGAAAGTTATTAAGTTGCCGCCGCGCCAATTTAGCACAATATGTTGCTAAAATCATAATGCAGGAAGCCCTTAAACAAGGATACAGTATACATCCTTTTGAGAGGTTTCGTTTCACGTGGATTCCAATTATGACACCAGCAGTAGTTTTTCGTAGTGCAATATCCTAAACGCTATAATGAGAAACTGATGGGCTCATTGTTCTAATGAGGACGGTACCATCAACAACTACCTTGTGCATGAACTGGAAAATTTCAACTACGACTTTTTTTTTATTGCTGATTGTGTTCTGGATGAATAGCGCTAGCCAGGACATTTTATTTATTTACTTTTATTATCATTCTTTTTTTTGGGGGGGGGGGGGGAGGGGCAAAAATGGCTATAAGCGCAATTACCTAATTGGCATTCATACAAAATAGAATAATAGACTTTCGTTGTCACTGTCTCTTTAGCCAACCGGCTTTATTCTAGCATTCGTTTATATTTGTTCGTCCTTGTGCGGCTATGATAAGGGAACACTGAACACTCATGCGTTGGTTGTGTACGTGACCTTGTGCCTATTATTACTTCAATCAAGATAAGACTATGTATAATAGAGAGTATTTCATTTTATTTTATTTTATTTCATTTAATTTCCGGCGCGAGTATACAAAAATTTATGACAATTGCATATAAAGTAAATAAAGTACAATTTTGCATATCCAAATGAGTTTGAATGCACGTCATTTGTTTACAATGAAAAAAAAAAGTATTGTAAGAGCCTGTATGCGTGTATATGTGTGTGCATTTGTTTGTTTTATATCGTGGTAGAAAGCAATTTGAAAATCCTGAAGTCATAGAATATTAATTAACTGCATTCAGAATATCAATGTCGGCAATACATTTTTTAAGGTTTAGACAATTGACTCGAAGGTTTGAAGCAGTCTCTATTTTCTCCCAACCAGTTTCTGTGATACATCAAATCAAATGCATCACAGTAAGACGGCTGTAAATATCCAACAGTTTATCTAAACCGATGCTCAGTCATATCGAATATACCTCATTGTCCAATGATAGCGAATCTGATCAAGGCTGCCCTTTTTGGTGGTTAACCTACAACTAGTGTATTATAAGGGATAAGGATGCTTCACTAAATTAATTTTGTTCAGATCTCTGCAGTTCCTCATTATTTACAACAATATTACAACAGCCATGACTGTAAACTGACTGAAATCTTGCCTTTCCTAACGACTTGTTGTCCTGTCACAGAGGGATGAGAAGATTTCCGACCTTGAATCATATGATGCATTTTTCTTTTTGATGTGCCTCTCACCTTTCACCTGAAACACAACATTTGCATTTAAATTCGGGGAGACGTAGGCCCTATATAGTTCGAATTTGTTTCGCCTTTGTGTCTATATGACAATTGGTCATATTAACCAAATTGCCTGCGTTTCTCAGGACCCATTTGCAACTTCTTGGACCGCATCGGCATTCTGTTGCTTGTGTTGCAACCTCCTTGCAGCAATGTACTTTTGGAGGGCCATGTTGGCATTCTGTTGCTTGTGTTGCAACCTCCTTGCAGCAATGTACTTTTGGAGGGCCATGTTGGCATTCTGTTGCTTGTGTTGCAACCTCCTTGCAGCAATGTACTTTTGGAGGGCCATGTTGGCATTCTGTTGCTTGTGTTGCAACCTCCTTGCAGCAATGTACTTTTGGAGGGCCATGTTGGCATTCTGTTGCTTGTGTTGCAACCTCCTTGCAGCAATGTACTTTTGGAGGGCCATGTTGGCATTCTGCAGATGCAGATCTGCCTATAAGGATGCCCTGTATCGATGTAAAATAGCTTGAGCCGGTGGCAGTTCATCGAGACAGAGAGGCATTAAATGAAAAGGGCGAGGTCCTACGACGTTCTTTATGTCCTTACAGGAGTCAATTGTAGTAAAGCTGGTATATATTATTTAAACATCAGCTTCATTTCCTGTTCATATACTGTGGATGTGCTGTAAATATCCTGTAGATATGCTGCAATCACCACTTATAACAGTCCCATCCGTTTGTCATCCGTAACTGCATGCGTTTTGCCCGGTAATTGTCATGTAGCTATATGCCGTGGGTATGGGTTCTATATGCTGTACATAGTCGTTCTATCCGTTCCATCTCTTGACAGGTAGCCGTATTTGATATGATATGTTCCTTTCTGCTACGATCATAATTATTGTCTAGTTAGTGGATTGTGTACACAGATAGTCACTCCTTTCTCAGATATTTAAATATCTGTGTATTTGAAATCGATGCAACCTGGTCTCTTTAACATTCCTTATTCACATGTCTAGCACCTAGTGTTGGGAGCGTCGTTCAGCTATTGAAGGGGGCATCAGAGCAGATCCAACTTCTTCAACATTGGCGAGAAGATTACCTTCCTGTCCAGTGGTACAAAATAACCAACGAAGAAAAAGTTATGGATGGACCACTTGCACACTTCGCATCTGTGGAGTTAATTGAGGATAAGCCGTTTCTTAAATTCGTGAACGTCAAGCCCGACCAAGCTGGATATTACAAAAGTGTCATCAAGATAAATGATTCTTCTCGGGAAACACAATTGTTCATCAGATTCGTCGTAGATAGTGAGCACTCATGGAAATATATTTTGTTTTTCCCCGTTTAGTGCCGTAGTCATTTAAATGCATTAAGTGCATTTTCTTCTTTGTGCTTCTTAAAATAATTTTCTTTGGGCGTAATTGATGGATTGACAATCGATGGCCCGATTAAACAATACAGAAAAAGTAACATTACAAATAAGCACTAAGATCAGAAGATACATTGAAGATATATTGTTTGTCCTGCCAACTCCGTGCTAAAAATCAGTCCATTTGTTAGGGTTTATTCAATTTCGCAAAAATCCTCATCGCACATTCTGTATTTCAAAATTTCAACATGTACTTTTAAATCAGCATTTTGATAAATTATGTCTGCACATGCGCCTTTCGAATTCGGAAAAAGGATATTCAAATTGGCACGTGCTCTAGATTCATTCAAATTTGCTAGCACTTGCTGAAAAGATTTTTGAGTTTTGAGTTTCTTCAGTTTGTCTCCCTCTACAAATGAAAATTTGTTAAGATCGCAACTGCTGAACTGCTGATCAACAGTTGCGATCTTAACAAATTTTCATTTGTAGAGAGAGACAAACTGAAGAAACTCAAACCTGAGCCTTCACCATTCTGAATAATATCTTTCTTTCATTTAAGGGTATTCTAGTCATTCAAGTTCGCAGATGGGAAGTCATATTACTAACATGTTCATCAAAAAGTCAAATTCATTCTAGTCATAGCATCACAAGTAAGATATAGGCGTATGTCTCAAGAAGATTCATTGAGACTTACAGTTCCCCAGATGATTAAAGAGTAAAGAATGAATGCTAAAAAAAGATGAAATGTTATGATGCATGTAAAACAATAACTATTATGAAAGAAAATGAAGAAAGAGGTCAAAGTATAAACATGTATGCTAAATTAATTGGAGTATACAATGTTGATTGGATGCCAGAAATAAATTCAAATAACGAGCGGAGCATAATATATTAGATACGTGATTATACTTGACAATAGAACTGTATTGAATGAACCATTTGCAAAATCGCGCTTTTACTACAAATTTTAGTTCGAAAAGTGTTGATTAGAATGAGATTAGAAGTAACATGAATGATCCCAAATAAATTTGAATGAGATTTTCTGTTCACCGCTGGTCATTACTAATGTTGAACCTGAGGGATATATATATATATATATGGGTCAGAATTTTGAACGATGTACAATTGAGCCAAAACAAGGCAAAATTTAAAAAGTAGGAAATTCTCCAAATTATTCATCTTACCTGAAAGAGTATAACTCAAGCTTTAATATGAACCCAATTATACTAGGATTTTCCCAGAGGAACAAGTTTTTATTCACCGCTGAAGTTCACCATGTCCAGAGCAGCGAACGTCCGTGAGGAATAGTACTGCACATACACTTGAATACCATTTAACATAGTTTGCAAAGATCTGATTCAGTTCAAAATCCTAACGAAATATCTTTAGGGACACGTGTACGTGCTTGCAGAATATTAAGCTTGTACTCTTAACCTGTACGTAATGGTAGACAACTGATGATTTAACTAAATTCGTCGTTTCTGTTGAAATATTGCTCTTCCGCTAAACACTTTCTCCTCTTTACGCGCATTTTACAGAAACTCAATATTTTGACCTCTTATTTCGCTATCCCATACTTTAATCCTCACTCCCAAATAATAACATACCTTTTTAAGATGTATCTGATCTAGGCAGTCTCTATAACCCAACAAACATAGCATATTTTGCGTCACGGAGGTTCGCATGTAGCTCACGGACGTTCGGAACAAACAAGATGCAGCTCTCTTGAGTTGGAAACGCATTCTACTCACAACAAACAGCAATTTCATGTCGAGAACAAACTCCTCTGCAAAATCCTGAATAGATATTACCAATTCTCAATTATATAAGCTTGTTTATCTTCTCATACTGAGGTATCAAAGAAAACAATTTTTCCTTCTCTCGTAAATGAATGTACAAACGTACGTGTAATCTCAGTGACGTAGTCCATCCTTGAGAACGAATATATTTATCAAAATTTCGTTATCATGAAGTAAAGATTCAGGTCCTAAATTTGTTATCTTAAGTCTACAATGCAAAATTTTGCTTATAACGAACATGGTCACAGCTAAAATTATGACAAAGAATTAACACAAAAAGACAACAGAAATGTGCTCCGTTATAGAAATACGAAGTTTAGCTGGGGAGGGCAAACGAACACGTTGGGAAGAAATCCCTCTATGTTTGCTCCTTGTGTTACACACTGTTACCGAGGAGAATTTGTATTATTATATTAGTCAGGAATGATAATAGGTTCGATACTGCGATGTTTCGTCATAACAAGACACAATAAGTCCATATAACTTGGATGGATGTTTGTGACTTCGATATCATACAATATGGTTTGTTATAACAAACATTTTGTAGCGCGTCATTTCGAAGGCTCGTTATTCATACAGTTTGTCAATACGAAACTTGATAGAGTTCGTACAATTATGAAGCTTTTTTATTCGGTAAATGATAGGAATCTCCGAAGGTTAATCGAAAGGTTTATTAATTGGAACATGAAAAATCATGTTCGCTTATCCAAATGTGGAGAAACAAGTTAACAACTAAAATCCTCCAAATTTCAAAACCTCATAATAACCGTTTTCACCTAAACGAATATCAGGCCCTCTCCACTTTTACAAGAACGGACCTAAAAATAATGATCCTTGATATTTATTTTTCGGACTAACAAACTTTCGGAATAAGAACATTTTTAATAACAAACCTCCTTAATTAACTAAAAACTTTTTTTTTCATTTTCGGAATAACAAACCTTTGGACATCGGAGGAACGAATCTTAGGAAGAGCGAACGTATCAAATGCAACCTTAAACCTATTCTTAATCATTACTTTGTTTAACATGTGTTTTCAAAGTAAGCACAAAAGCACAAACAAATTGACGATCTCTCTGTCTCTTAAATGTAAAATGAAAAGAAAAAATCTTGGAAAAAATTACAAATGAATATTGCTTTTCATTGATGAGTATAAAACAACACCATGTGATGATAAGCGGAGGATTTGTGTGTTTTCATCAGACAATAATTGTATACTGCATGATTTTTGTTCGCTTGTGACGGCATTGCGATGAATATAAAACATAAACAAACAAACAAAAACTTCTCCAGAGGAATTTGGTATAACGGGAGTGCACTGGCAATTCTTTTCTCTGTGTGTTGGAGCTCGATCCCTTCTCTGTTTCTCAGTCATTTTCATTCAACTGCTTCCACGTCCTTTTGAATCTTTTCCGTTTCTTATTCAACACATGTTCATTACAGACTTCTTCCGTCATTATCCTGAATGTGATTGCGTAGCACTTTTCGGATTTGTTTTGGTTTGTTTTGTTTTGTTTTTGTTTTCTGTTTGGTCGCAGCATGTTCAGGCTATTGAGGGAATGAGATAAAAATCGTCATGAAGAGAAAAATAAGAATGAATTAAGGCATTTGATATCATGACAATTACAGCGAACGTCCGTTATGGAGACCAAAACTGGATGTGTTCTGTTTGAGACGGCAGCTACCATACTCAAAAGATAAACACTTAGAGCACCTGTCACTAAAAATTGGCACTGATCCTCTTTCTCCTACTATGTAATCTACTGACTTATTCAACCAACGAACATCCGTGAAAAAAACGTTTTCCGTTTGTTATTACAGGTAAATTGAGTGCTGAAAGCTATTCACTTTCGGGTATGAGCGGCTCGGTGATTTGGTAATATTTTCAACTAACATTAATCTTATGTGCAGTGATATATTTGTAATTGTCAGAAATTTCCTTTCTCGGACAGAACGTCCGTGAGCGAAACTTTCAGAACCTGTAACAGTACAAATTGTCTCCAGAACCTCATTAGAAAGAAATTTAAACGCACAGAAATTAAAGATTACGCAAAATTCCATTTTCCTATAACTTTGTTTTAAGTATTTAGCTGTTTTTTGTATAATTAGAGAGAAAACAAGCGTAAAATTGTGAGTAAATTTTCAATTGCTTGTTCATCATGGTCACATAACGCCTTAAAAATTCTGAAACTACTGCTCTAAACTCATTTCCTACTTTGTTAAACTTTATTTGTCGCTATTCGAGCCAAAAGTTTTAAAGAATACAGGACACTTTCGGGACAAGTTATCCCTATCGGAGGGATTGCATACGTCACGGACGTTCTCTGGAATTATCACGGACGTTCGTTCTACTACTAGGGTCATGTTCCAGGACGGATAACTAATCGGCAGAGAGTACCCAGCCTTCCTAACTCTTTCAAAAATTTGAAAATGTATTGTCAATGCAAATTATAAAAAATTTGACATCCTTACAACATATGTATTGCTCAAAGGGGGATCAGGAGGTGAATTTTCAGAGAAAATATTAATTATTTGCTTGGTTTTTGGTGAATTGCATGGTCCAAAAACTGCGGACGAACCTCAGTCCGCTCCAAAAATGGCATGCAGCTCCTCGGCTAGAGAGCCAAAGGTAAAATGCACCTTCGCCATCAAAGCAAGATGGTGTCCCACTCGAAAACGTTTTAATCATCACGGACGTTCTTTTTTTCTTGGAGGTTCGTCTAAAAATATAATTTCGGTTCCTATTTGACAAAGGATGGACAGAAACTCAAAACAAACATATTATCGTGTTGCTAGATCTTAGTTGATTACGACTCAGAACAATATCGCCAATAACGTTCCATGGGCTACGATCTTTATTAGAAAATAGCGGAGGCACGTCCGTGATGAAAACTGAGTATAATTTTGCATAAAAGAATATTACGTCCCATGTACAGCCAGCAGACGTACAATTTTTGCAGGATATGTTCATCAGGTGGAACACCAAATTTTCGTATACGTTACAGTTGGGACAACAAAGTAGAATTTGCAGCAGCGATAGAAATAAAAGAATCACGGACGTTCGTCTGTTTAGGACTTTGATATTTCAATTGTTCTCTGTGATTTTATACGTGCTCATAAAGTTCTTATAATTTTGTGGTACATACCCATGATATGTCAGATCCAGAACATGGTCAGATATTAGATGCCACGTACCATTAAAAATGCACATCATTAGTTTGAAAAACAACAATTATTGTCAAAATAGCGTTTTTCGCGTATTTTTACGCTTCAAGTCCATGTCAAATGAAAAATATCAGGCAAAAGTCAACCAAACCATATATTTCCTGAAAGGAAATTTACCAATCTTTGAGATGACATGAAAAAATCTGGTTTCTTAGATCATCCTGGCGTGTTCTAAGGGAAAGAATGTCATAAGGCACGAAAATTGGCAATTGTACATCGTTCAAAATTCTCACCCATATATATATATATATATATATATATATATATATATATAACGAATAATCAAGAAATAAATTAGTAATGCATTTTTCTGCCAATAAAAAATGAGTTTATTATACTCGAATTGTCGGTGGCCTCCACCTTCTTCAGGAGTCTCGACGGAAAAAAGACCCTACCAAAACACAAATGTATATATATATATACATATATATATATATATATATATATATATATATATATATATATAAATGAATAAATATAGAAATACATCGATATATGAATCAATAATAAATATATAAATCATATAAAGATATAAAAAAGCTATAACTTGACCATTCCTATATGTGATAATTTGCTTTAACATATGGTTTCTATATGCAGCAGGCAACGTGGGCCCGGAGGTCCATATCTTGACTGGTGCTACAGAAGTGATCCGATATAACTATATTTGGAATGGGGACGTTGTTTCGTTCCGGTGGAAAAGGATCATCAACAATATTTCTCACGAGATCGGCTCAGTCGATGAGCGCAGTCAAGAAATCTCCGACCCGGCCATCTCTGACTTGGACGGAATCACAAGCAATGTGACAGAACTGATGATAGCGAATGTCACTTTTGACCACGAAGGCCAGTACAAATGCGTCATAAAGAGGAACGGAACGTCCTTGTGTCAACGCACTGAGCTGGCTTTGCAATTCATTGTTAACGGTGAGACGAGAAGAAAATGTTACTTTCTTTGAATTTTGGCTGCCATGCTTGTTTATAGCTAACGCATGTGACATAGTGCATGATAGAGGGCTTTGATTTATTTAATGCACATGATCACTGCACTTTGTATACTGTGTGTCTTACGCGTTAGTAATAATCTCACAGCTTCAGAAATCAAGGAAAATGCAAATGACCTGCTACAGTAAAAGCCATTGAAAGGTTTAGTTACCAGTGAATTTCATTTTCTTTTGTAGCGCTGTACGAAAAATTCAAATTCTGTCCATCTTGGAACTGCAGCTTTCACAATATCCTTTCGAGAGAATTTTCTCTTCTTGTCTTATTTTAGATAATTTCCTTGTATATAATGTTCAAAGAACCATTTTTGGCTCAGTTTATTTATCTTTTTTTAATAGATTCACGGTTATAATGAATACTGAATCACTTGGTGTTACATTCATTAGGGGCCTACTTAGAAATGTGTAATGTCTCATCAATCGTAGGCCCGATACTATAGCTCAAGGGACAATTGCGAATAATTGCAATGGCTGTTATCCCACACTTTTGCTTGGAATAATACTCAATGCTTAACCCTATAAAGCCCAAGGGGGGCACATTGTGCCCCCCTACCAGATTTTCGTTTGCCACTCCTTCGTCCTTAATCCGATTTCAACCAAATTTGGTGACTTTTCCTAAAATCTTATTGCAAACATTTTGATATATAATCTAGCTATATTTGATGTTGCTGGTTGCCATGGCAACCATAAACTGACAACCATGTCAGTCAGATTTTGCATATTTTTTCTGTTCCCATTTCATTTAACAGCATTACAGTGTATGAAATGGGTGTTTCTTGGCTGAAATTTGTTGAAGAAGCAAAATTTGAAGTAATCATGGTCCTGGAAAGTTTTTCTTATTATTTTCTTTGTTTTTATGTGATAAAGGCATAAAACAATAGATATAATAGAGATAATCGAAAACAATAATATTTTCTACAGATTGCCCTTATATTTTGAGTTATTTTGATTCCTTCACCCAAGTTATGCCTCTAATATCATTAGTTTATCATATTTTCAATTTGCAATTTCAAAATTCCACTGTTATGCAAATATGAAATGTCATAACTATACATGTACCCATCCCAAACATTTCATCTCAGGTCTCATAATGTATCACTATGTTTATGAATAGCGCCCCCATGTGGTGACCTTGGGAAATTTCAAACATAACAAATAATAAAATTCCACTTGCTTATCATTTGTGACAAATATGAAAATGATTGGTTTATGATAAGACATATATAATGGGGATAAAGAAATTATACCGAAAAATCATGTTTTTAGCATATTTCCTATGTATTTCTTTATATTTTTGTAAATAGCGCCCTCCATGGGTGACCTTGTGAAAATTCAAATGTACGGTCATGTAGAATATGAGTTACTCTACCCACGTGCCAAATATGACGATGATACATCAAATAATAAAAAAGTTATATGGGGGGGGGGGGCACAATGTGCCCCCCCCCCCCCCCCCTTGGGCCTGCGAGGGGTCAAAATAGCTTGGGCTTAATAGGGTTAATGCTTAATGAATTAAATGATTTCTCATCGTTAAGATGGCAGCTTTAAGTCGTTTCTTGTTTAAATCTGATCGCAGTAAACCATGTTCAGCCTGACGTCCAGCTCATGAGAGGGAGCAAAGAGGTGGTCCCGTGCATCAATGTTACGGAGATCCAAATCGATGTTGAATCGGTCTACTGGACTAGGCTGGATGCGGGCGATTCGAAGCGAGTGATAGGGGCCGATTACATTTCCAATCAATCCACCGGGTTCGGGCATGGATTTGAGCTCGTGAACAAGACTTTTCTCGAAATAAAGAATGTTGGTCCTGAGCATAATGGGACGTACATATGCAGCGTGCAGCGGGATAATTCAGCTCAAGAAACAGAACTGATTTTCACATTTTCCGTTCAAGAGGATGGTGAGTTTCACTTCACAGTTGTTACTGTTGCACTTTAGCTGCCCCCCCCCCACCCCCCCACCACAAGGACACACAAGAAATCTGCTGAAAAGATAATCCAAAAAAAAAAATGGAAGAAATATCAACACCAATACTTTCCAAAGGTTTAGTCTTTTCTTAGGTCGGGGTACCACTGACCATACTCTTGTCCACTTAAAAAAACCCAAACAAACAAATAAACACACACACACACACACACACAAAATAGATAAGAACAAAACAACAACAAAAGCAGTATTGGGTGTAACACCAATATCAATCAATATCAATCAATAATTCGGATGTTGAATAGAAAAAGATATACACTTTCAATTCCTCAAGTATAACATGTAATTTAGGTATATGCATGAAATTAGTGAATGTTTTACATATATATATATATATATATATATATATATATAAACAGTGCGAGAAGTTGAAGCTTTCAATGGACGTAGCTACTTCAGCGTGGTTTATTGTCAAAGCTTTTACTGCCGCCGACAAGCCCTGATGAAGGTGCATGAGATGAAAAGGCCGAAATCTTTTCAATAAACCATGTTGAAGTAGCTACATCCGTTGAAAGCTGTTCATCTTTTTCGCACTGAATAGATAACGAAGGAGCTACACTGGTTCAGTAAGCATACCCTCGGTCGGGAACCCTTCTCTCTTATATATATTATATATATATATATATATATATATATATATATATATAGATAGATATATGTATATATATATATATATATATATATATATAATATATATATATGTAGTACTTAATATGGAATATAAAATATAAATGTATAATACATAAGGGCACTAAAATAGATCAATAGGATTTTCGGGGCATTTTCTATCATTAGCCACCACTTCGGTCGTTTGAAGACCCTGGCCAATTTGAATGCACATCGACGTTAACGTTAGTTGTCATGCAAAAGGAACAGGGGTGTGGCTCTAATCATCTAATCTGAATAAAACAAATATTGCGACTAAATGCGCTATTTGATAAATGAATTTCGGGCAGTAAACATGCAAGTCAATGCTGACCATGAGCAGAGTCGTTCTCTCCCAAACAGTTTTTTTTTCACTGTATAAGTAGGTCAAATAAAAGCCAGATGTTTTTTCAGCGTATGCCTATTGATGCATAGCTTTATCATGTATTGCATCCTTAAATACTGTAGGCCTAATCAAAGCTATTCTTATGGACCTTTGTGCCACCCATGTATACTGTATACTTTTGAATAAAGTCCGTTTCCTGTTCGATTTCTTTCTTACTTCATTTTTGTTCTCTTGCAGAGAGTTGGTGTCCCACACATGACATAGTCTGCGAAGTTGTCATCGGTATTGTCTTGATGATAATAGCGGGTTTTCTTCTCGTCTGGCTGATCAAGAAGTTGAAAAAAGTGCGTACAAAAACTGAATTTACACAAAGTGTACATTTTCTTCTTTTCCTGTTCCCCTTTCAACTTTTCAACAATTTTCCAAATATCACCCAGAATCTTAACCGTCTCGACAGATCCTTGTTATTAAACAAGGAGCGAATTGCACAGTTTATACGCAGTGACAATCGGTCACAAATGACGAATTACCGACCAATGTCTGTATTGCCGGTTACAGCTAAAATTTTAGAGAAGCGTGTACTTAACCGATTTTATTATACTTACCTTAATGACAATAATAATTATAATAAATGTGAATCGGTCAGGATTCAGACCTGGGCCCTGTTTCATAAAGCTGTTCGTAAATTTACGGAGGACTTATGAACGACTGGTGATCAGTTCTGATGTGCTATACTTATCAGATTTTCAATAATTCAGCACAATAACTGATTACCAGTCGTTCGTAAGTCCTTCGTAACTTCACGAACAGCTTTATGAAATACCCCCTGGTCACTCAACCTTATAACTGCCCCATCTAACTGAAAGTCACAGAAGACTGGTTACATATCATGTGCATGGGTAAAATAATTGGTATGGCCACGATATATCTCCGAAAAGCTTTTGATACGTAGAACATTCTGTGCTCGTTGATAAACTATCAAAATCTAAACGGATTAGATGATCATGTCTGTAAATGCTCATATACTAAGTGCGTTGTGCCAAAAAGGTGTTATCTATGCCCTCTTCTTTTTTATTTCTTCATTTATGTTATTCATCAATGACCTTCCCAATTGTCTCAACCATTGGAGTGTTGCATTAAGATATTTTTCAGTTTTCAGTTCAGTTCAGTTTTTATTTCTACATTTCAAAATCAATATAAATCAACAAATCAACAAAATACTTACATAGTCATTTACAGAGCTAATATTCGTAACGTTCGGATCATACATACATTTTTTTTTTCAAGAACGAATATTATATATAAAAGGAAGCAATAGGAAATGATAAAAATGAAATGCAGGGGACCATCATCATAAGCTAAGCTTGACGAGGAAGATGGCCCCAGGTAAAGAGAAACATAAAGAAAATCTTGCCACTCACTGAGTGGGGGGTAATTGTGCGAAGGGCACAATAAAGAGATACATAAAGAAAATCTTGCCACTCACTGAGTGGGAAGTAATTGTGCGAAGGACGTGCGGTGCAGTGCGGTGTGCATTGTGTTGGGATGAATCTTGGTTTGTACGTTGAGTGTTATATTGTGTATCAGTGTGATGATGTGAATGTTACTTCAGTTATGGCCGTGAACTCATTGTTTAGGGTGTTTGTTGACCAGGTGGTATGAATATTTATGTATCAGAAGTATACTGGATTATGAGGGTGTTTTTTAGTTCTCGTTTGAAAATGTTCAACGACGTACATTGTTAGGGGGCCAAGAATCTTGATCCCTGGGGAACACCACATACAATATTAGAATTCAGAGATTTACATGACTTAAATAGTACATATTGCTTACATATTTTATTCAGATGACACGTGCATATATTTTCCTGGTGACAAACCTGTGAATATTGAGTAAGTAGGGACTTACTAAACATTTCAGACTGGCTTTCATGTTATCGCTTTGCATTTAATACGAAGAAATGTGGCGGTATGTTGATTGGGTCAAAAAAGAGAATTAAAGACAAGACGTTGACTCTTTGTATTGACGACGTCAATATAGATTAGTTTAGTACATGTAAGTACCTCGGAGTATTTATTGGTAGCTGTCTCAGTTGGGACAAACATGTTGAACATCTCTGTAAATCAACAGTGAGAATTTATATTTACTAAAACGTATTTTTAGGCATTATCTTTCTCAAGAAACAGTACTTTTTGTAAGACAATAGCACAGAGTAAACCAGATTAATGTGATGCAGTCTGGAGTAACACAAAGAAAAAAAAATGTTTAAAAGCTGCAAATTCATACAGAACGGATTGCTCCAGATTGTTTTACCCGTTGAAAATAGGAATTCAACTCGCCTTTATCTATGATTCATTGTCACTTGATATGTTAGAATAAAGATGAGAAAGGGATATCTTATGTTTGATGTATAAGTCGTGAATTTAGCACCGGAGTATCTCATTAGGAAATATGAGGTGAAACGTTCCCCAATAAATATAAGAAACAATGTGCAAATCCTTCCACTACCTCGGTTACACACGTGTTATAAGAAGAATAGTTAAGTTATTATATTTGAGCAAAATTGTGGAATGATTTACAACTAATCTTAAACTCGAACCCACATATTGGAAAGCTCTAAACAGAATATAAACCGTTATCTTGTTATCAATACTTGATAACAAAAGGTTATTTTTTCAGTCATTGGATTTTAAACTTCATGATTGTTTTTCTTTTTCCCCCTCTTATTTCTCTAAATTAACACATTGTATACTGTTACTCACCATGCTTACCATGTTGTGTATTGTTTAGTATGTGATTGATTATTTTTTCTTTTAGTTTTTTGTATTGTACTGTGTATTTCTTTATTTTTTTTTATCCGTGCACGGACATGCTGTAAAAAATAGCTATTGGCTGAACCTTGTTGCCGTGCTTAAATAAACAATGACAATGAAATGAAAATGAAATTACATTTGCTTCTGTATTACTTTGGATATTATTGTTGTATTATATTTTTGAACATTATGGCATCGTGATGTATTTGACCATGCCTTCGATAATTTTTTACCGCTTATTTCTTTTATCTTTGTTTCACTTTTTATCTGTGTAGATATCGCATCTTTTACGTTTTCACACTCTTTTACTTTTTTCTTTTTTTGTCGTTGCACTGTGCGATTTTATTTGCAATATTTGATATTTGTAAGAAGATTCACTAAAAAAGGCAGGCCATGCGCCCTGAATGTGACTTATATACCCTGTTCATTTTAAAAATAAAAATAGATAAGTAGAATGAATAAAGTATTTGCAGGTCAGTACTCTTTTTTCATTTAAGTTGCTGCTTGAAGTTGTGAACCAGCTGTCGTTGGGGGTTGAAGGGGTTGAAGGTTTAGCCTGGAAGGCGGTTAGGTTCTACAGGTTTATAACTGATTGATGTTATTCATAATGATCATACAGTGGCCAGAGTATTGGATACAATAATTAATGCTGTTGAAAATCTCCAACATTTTTTACGGCTTCTGCGGAATGTCTTGTGTCACGATGCTTTTGTAATCGTGAACAAAAAACATATCCATTGTCTCAAAAAGTGAGAGGTCATACGTGGAAAAAATGGGAATCTTCTTGGACATAAAATTCGTATTTCTTTTCTGTCTTTCTTTTTAATGCGGACACACAATTTTGTCATATTCTACTTTTTTGGTCATATTATGTAATCACCATGAAGCGAGTCATTAGGTGTTCATAATTCCGACATTCTATTGTGGACATTGTTATGGAATGGGGAGCTAAATAGTGAGCTGAAATGAATTCAAAGTTTCACAATATATAAATGAAACTAGTCAACGGCTGGAATGGTGTTTGGTTGAATTGATATCACCTGCGACCATTGCTTGTCAACAAGTAACGCAGAAATGATTATATAGATAACTGTACTTCAAAGCATTTATGGAAATTAACTTTTGATTGTCTGTTTATGAACAGAAATGGGACAACAGGAGATTAAAGAGGGTCAACGTGGTGGGGATGGCGCCTCGGCCTCCTCTAGGATAGGATAGGAGAGGAGAACAACAAACATGGAATTAACAGAAGCGAGGACAAAGAAAAATCTGCCAATTTGTCGCTGCTCGTACCAACGTTCTTTCATCGCAAATAATGTCGCGACGTGTAGTCGAATGATTGCAATGGCTAATGAAATTTGAAACAGAGTATATATGGTATTCGCGATTTATTTTCCAGATTTCACATCAAGCCCACAGCAAACGAGTGGGAACACAAACCTACACACACACACACACACACACACACGCACACACACACGCAAACACACAAAATATTCAGTATAGGCAAGTAATAATTTCCACCTCACGTTCTCACAGTACAGGTTTTGCTGTTACCTCAGTTAGATTTGATTAAAGGGATTATACAGTTTTGGTTGAGACCTAATTTCAGGTTTCTAACATTTTTTTTTGGTGAGATAATGAGAAAGCTTTTATGAAATGTGAAAGAGCATGTAATTTTATGAGGAATTCAACGTTTATTTGATGAAAATTGGTTTTGAAATGGCCGAGATATCCAAAAAAAGAGCGATTCTAATAAAGTGTGGGACCAACACTTTATTGCGATCACTTTGTTTTACTTTGTTTTTGGATGTTTCAGTCATTACAAACGCGATTTTTATCAAATAAACTTTGAATTCCTCTTAAAATGGTATGCTCTGTACTATATCATAAGTGTTTTCTTGGTATCTCGCAAAAAGTTAAAAGCCCAATTCTCATCTCTACCAATACTGTACCATCCCTTTAAAGCATGATATTGTCATTAACAGAAATAAAACAAGCTGTGAAGATCGTCCTCTGAATCTCTTTCTATATGTCTTTAATATCATGCACATTGAAAAGAAACATTAAGCCACCGGAAATTATGGACTCTCAGACGTTCATACCTATACGAAGAAAAGTGGAGATATCTAGTAAATGACGTTTTACAAAAGTGTTGAATAGCTGCATGAAAATTACCCAACATTGATGGATACGGAACATGCACGCACTGTTTGGCATATATGCAAATATCCTTTGTAAGTGTGTACACATCTGCAGTGAAATGACCCCCCCCCCCCATGTTTTAATTAAAGTATCGTTAAAGCAGTTCAATTTTGTCAAAAGATTATCACTGATGTCTGTGTTAAAATGTTCAATAACATTTTGCCTTGAAAAATATTCATAAAAAGATTGTGAATACTGAAAAAATACTTTATAAATTTTGCAAATATGATTATTTGAATCGTTGAAGCATAAAGCGCTTAAAACTTGTGATTAAAATTGGTATCATAGTTGGGTTCTAAATTAAGGATTAGCCCCGACTGGCCTGCGTGCTGTGTTGTCGTTTTTCTTTATCCTAATCGTATAGTGTACTTTTACTTTTATCTATGTTTTTAATGATGTTTGTTTGGTAATGCAAGTTTCATACTATTTAACTTTTTGTCCGTATGCACTTCAATAAGTTTGTTAAGGGTCTCAGTCGCAATTTGAAATTTCAGTGCAAACATGAATAGCAGTCTCGTTTTGATCATAAGCCTTGGGATAGGAAGAATGCACAGGAAAAAGAAAAGTGTTTCTGCAAGATACCGCAAAGCTTCATTCACTGAACAAAGAAAAAACTTGTTTTATCATTGTTACTATTTCTTCAAGCTTCAAAACGATTTTCAAATTAAATCCCAAGTCTAAAGCTTCTCTACCGTAAATTATTAATCACACATGGAACTTGAAAAAAAAATCCAAAGCAGTGATAACTTGTGTACATTTTTGGATTGTACAATTAATACATACATGGAAATTAAATAATCTATAGAATTTGTGTTTCATTCAGTATGTGTAAGCTGTGGTTATTTTTTTTCTACCTGTTAGATATTTGCAAATGCTTTGAATATGGCCGTTTTCTTTAATTAAGAGCGACTAAGTAAGAAAGATTAAATATGATTTATTCTGATTCGCTTATGCCTGAAATTCTGACTTACCACTACTCATGTCGAAATATATTTGCATAGTTCTCCTGAGAGCGTGTTCGTTAAAGTTACATTATCATTTATTTTATTGTAAATATATTTATCTATGCATATAAACATACTAAAGAGAACAAAGAAGTATGACTGTCTTTACACGAAGATGGAGGAATTCAAATCAATCAGTAGATGAATCAAAACTGGATCGAGGGTGTGTGGACATCGTTCAATCTGGAGGTAGAAGACCAATTAAACATTGTCACTTTCTGTAGCTTCGTGGAAGCACAGCTGCCTTCAAATAATATGATAATTATGTAACTAAGGTTACGCACAGAAATAAAAAGAAGGAAATCCATGACGTCAGCTAGAATTACGCCACACAAGATCACAAGGAGAACGTTTGATCTAGGTAAGCAAAAGTATCAATGTAAGCAGCAACAACAACGACAAATCCAGTGCTCTTTGTCTCTCTTAAATCCCTTTACAAGCTTTAAGGATTAAAAGTTTGAAATGAGAGTAGAATATGTCACAGGTAAACTGACGACTGTTGTAGAAATTGATTGATCCGAATTCTGCACTTGGTTTCGAATATAACTCAGTTTGTATGGCAGGGCCTTGCGTGAGATTAAGTGTCCTTTCACGCTGCCTTTGACCTTTGAACTGTGTCTACGTCGTTTTCTGTTTGGCCTTCTGTGCTGCGATGTCCTTTTTGACCTGCTCCTTCTGGGCGGCAATTTGCCTCGCCTTCTCCTCGGCTTCTCTCTTCGCTATGGCTTCGCTAGCAGCCATCTCAGCTGCTAACTCGATCTTTCCAATTCGCTGAAACTGGAGGCACAGATTAAAAAAAACAAACAAAATCACCGTTCTATGAGGTAATTCAATGAAATGTATGCATGTTATTTCGTGTACATGCAGAGATAGGACGATTAAAACGCAAACCCTCCTACAATTCGTGACAATTCACACACTTTACATGTTATATAAATATGTTTGGCAAATGCTAGTAAGTATGGTTGAATATAATATGTTAATTTTGATATGATATTAAGGAAATTTAACGGAAATTTTATTTAACATTATTTGTTCTTTTTTTCTCAAAAATTTTTCGAGACGTTGGCCGAGTGGTTAAAGGCGACGTCTCAGAGACGTGAGGTTGCACACGTGCGGGTTCGAACCTCACAAGAGCAAGAGCACGAAAGAGCCCTTGACTTGCCTTTTTCAGAATGCAAGCGGAAAGATGTCACTGGTCTATCTTCCTCGCTGACCCCGCCCTCTCCGCCCTATAGCTCCATCCAGACTTTTCTTCTTCTCAAAGGCTGCGTTTATCAACTTTCCCCTGTTTAAACGGCTTTCCAAAGCCCTTTCCAAAGCCCTTTCCAAAGCCCTGAGTGGCGGCATTAGATTTGGCTGCGCTTATCAACTTTCCCCTGTAGACGGCTTTCAAAAGCCGTTTCCAAAGCCCTTTCTAAAGCCCTTTCGAAAGCCCTTTAGAAACGGCTTTCAAAATAGTTGCGTTTATCAACTCTCTTCGCGAACACGATAACTGGTCTGTCACTGCTCAGCTGCATTGCGTAATTCGACCCGAGGAGAAGAGGTCATATAAGGCGTGCATTGTTCATAACTGCAGTACAATACTACAAAGCCATTTCAAAACAGCTTTCCGTTTATCAACTTCAAAGGGCTTTTACAAACAGGTTTCTGAAAACCTGTTTAGGAAACCTGTTTGGAAAGCCACAAATTTGCGGCTTTCGAAAAGGCTTTCCGAAAGGGCTTTCAAAACAGCTTTGCGTTTATCAACTCGTAAAAATTCCTTGAAAACTGTTTGGAAAGCCTGTTTCTGAAAAGGAGTTGATAAACGCACCCAAAGCCGCGTAGATCACTGACTTACATATTGCAGTTGACAGTAGAGACCAATAGCAATCACAAATACAATACCAGCCACGCCCACCACAACGCTGTAGGCAATGGTGTCATTCCTCTGCCATGGGCTGTCCGTCGAGGGACCTGGTGAAGAAAAACATTAAAAAAAAATGAATGTAAATTTGGTAGGATTAAAAACATAGTTACAGGTAGTAATGATAGTGTGAGGTTTTTGTTTTTGTTTTTGTTTTTTTTTACGATTTTTGGTGATATTTAGTTTATAATACGTCATTAAGTGACCCATCCACATGTCTAGCAAGCTTTCGTTTCAAGGGGCCACTTTTTTAATTCTAATATTTAGTTTTTTTTGTCAACTTTCCAAAGTGTGCATTGCTATATTCTTGGTTATCTTCAAAGATTGGTATAGTTTGACATACTTCATGATCCTTTCTTACGAAATGATGAATAATAATGATTGTGTGGTGATGTCCTTTGGTTTTTGCTTCGATTCTCTTTTGGGATGAATGGAAATACATGTCAACTGAACTGAAATGTTTGAGGCATTATGCATACTGTAATTGAAGAGACCCAAGTCCAATTTTTAGCCAAATTCAGTTTGACATGGGAAATTGTAGCTTATGCATGGACTCATCTTGTGTATAAATGATAAATCCTAATTACCCCCGGAAGTGCCAGAAATGAATGAGTTAAATATTATATCAATATAAAAATGAAGGACTTGGGTCATTCTTACATTCATATTATAGCGCCCTCTCTCATCCTTCTCTCATCTCTATAGCAGAATATCATGTATATGAATCAAAGAACGATCCGAGTCCATATTATGATTTAAAGAAAGACCCAAGTCCATCACACAAAATGGCCTCTCCACAATTAATGTAAATGTTAATTGTCATAATAATACATGTTCTAATTTGTATATACAATGTTGCCTTCCCTTCACGGTTAAATAGAATATCATTGGACAAATAAATAAGATATGAAGTTTTTTTTAAGTTTACTGGAAATGATCTTCCATGGACTTGGGTCGTTCTTATATTCATATACTCAATTTTTTTTCCACTTACGCACCTTAGTCTATAAGTCGTATGTTATTTACTGATTGTCGATAATTTATTGTGCGTTGTTGGACATACGTGATGACATAAGTGATTAAGAGAAGTTTACGGTAACACCATGTGTATACGTAGTCCTTTAAAGAACTAAGATCTACGTACACATGTACTACCGCAATCTTTTGCTTCTTGATTGTCATACTGTGTTTTATATATAAACGTGTGTATGGTATGAATGTAGCATTTTCGGACTACATTAAATCGTTCATTTCAAACGTAAGTATACATTTCATACTAATTCGATATGTATGTTTTCCTGTGTCTTACATTTGTTAATAGATTTCAATTCAATTCAGTTCAATTTATTTTCACATTTCTCAATGAAGAAATGTAGGCCTACATCAAATATAGTGAATCATAATGTCCGGCTTGGATGCACAGTTAATTAATGTTAACATAATTATAAAACATAGCGGTCAATCATCGTACGTTTGGCTCTATGTATAACGCTAAAGAAATATAATGGAACCTACTTGAAAGCGAGCTTGTTAAACGTAGGTCCCAAATTCTGAACAGAGTGTAACGTACAGATGAGGAGCACGGATGCAATGTAGGACCAAAATAAAGAAAAAAAAATGAAAGGCAAATATACCCGGGACTATAACAAAATCTTCTCAATACAAATAGTGGTATACAGACAACGACATTCAGCAGACGTTATGAGAACAGTTGATTATAAGCGAAGTTGACAATAGTGTTATAATATGATTTAGATAATCCTGAAAAAAGCGTGACATGCGAGTCCTCGTAACAGATATGGGAAGCCTAAAGAGTGAACATACAAATACTAACATTGGAAGAAGAATTAGAATTACAATTAGAATTACCAGCCAGTATAGCACTGAGATGAATACAACAAGCCAGCTGTTCACGCGTTGCGAAGTCTTAGGGTACGAAAAAGGGTATTGGTGTGGAGGAATTTAAGAGCGCAAACAGAGAGCTTAACTGATTTAAATGACAACAACCAAAACAGCAGGAAAAGGCACATAAACCAGATAGAAGGAAATTTCAATGGACTTACGCAATGTAATTATTTAATAAATTCTTAATTTGTATTTGAAGGTTGACAAAGACAAACAACCTGCGAGTTCTATGGGGAGATCGTTCCAGTATTTCGACCCTGTATAGATATTTTTTTTTTTTTTTTTTGCAAAAATGGTTCGGGTACGTGGAAGGTGATAATCGTCACGTTTCTTGAGATTTCGAAACTGTCTTTGACATTCATATCTTTTCGATGCTCCCTGTTACACAAGCATCATAGTATGCCGCTTGGTGTACTTTGTGTACTGTATCTTGTACGTTCACATTTACGTTGACCAAAAAAAAAAAAAAATCATAACCGAAATAACCAGAAGCAGACCATTTTGAGCACGCCCTAATGTAGTATTGAATATATATCTATATATCTATATCTATCTATTCAATTCAATTCAATAGTGTGTATTTATTTCCATCATCAAAAAGAAATTAAGAAAAAGTTGACATAATCAAAAGTGATAAATTTTTTTCCACTTTTCTTACACTCGTCTGATAAAGGATTTTTTTTTTCAAATAAAATATAAAGTTTATATGCACGAATGATATCATAGAAAAGAAACAATGGACTTTGCCATGGCAAAAAATGGTAAATAATCACAATGATGGAAAATAGTGTTCCACTAAGAAAGCCAAGCTTGTAAGACGCGGAACGCGGAACAACAGCACCAATTTGTTATACCAATAAAACATATTCATTTTAATTTTTTCTATATACTATTGTACATTATTTTACTCATTGATATACGATACTGATACTATGAACAATACTTACTAGAATATTAGAATGCAAACATATAAACTTTATATTATATCACATTTGTGGCACAGACACTATGGGGCCAGGTATGCCAGGAAAATTGAACGGAAAAGAAGATATGCAATCGGCCCCAAAACAGCAACAACAACAACAAACAAACAAACAAACATAACGACAACAATAACAACACAAAACACAGAAATAACAGAACTTGAGGAAATGCATTCAGACAAATACTGGACAACGAAAAACGAGGGAAGAGGAGCAGGGAAGAATAGAGAAGGAAAAGAAAAAGGGAAAAGGAGAGGGATGGAAAAGGTCTGTGGACACACTACAAAATCTCAAGGACAAGTGAAACATGACGGGTTTTTTCATTAAACAAAATTAACTGGTATATTTAGAAAACAAATATTTTTTTTAAGTTTATACTTAAATGTAATTAACTTCACAGATTCTTTTAAATCTTATCCAAGCTATTCCAAAATCTGGGTCCGGTATAAACAAATGTATTTTGAGTGTGTACAGTTCTCACTAAGGGAAGATGAAATTCTTTAGATTGTCTCGTGGGATAATTATGTACGTGGCTGTTACTGTGAAATAAAGAATAAAATATTATGGGTAGATGGTTGCAGTTGTAATTAAACATGAATTGACCAAGTTGAAACAAATACAACTCTTTTATTTTCAGAATTTCGTGTTCAAGGAACAGCTTGTCAGTATGTGCTCAGATATGTGTGTACAATCATATTTTAAATCAGGTGTGTACAATCATATTTTAATTTGATGAAATTGAGACGTTTTATATTTATCAAAGATATTTTCCATGACATGATTTATTATAATATATGTGTATATTTTTCTGGAGACAGGCTTAAATATAAGGATGTGCCTTTCTGCTTGTCTCCTAACATTATCCAATCATTTTGTTTTGTTATACTTCTTATGAATGTTGTTGTAATGATAATGCTTTTGTGTAGTCTAATTGATTGTAATGCTGTATGTTTCTGTTATATGTTGATTTTTATGGAAGTGTTGAATAAACCTGAAATCTGAAAATATGAAGGTAAAAACAATTCTGAGCGTCATCTTTTGCAGAAGAAAAGGTTTATCTAACAATGTCGAATATGTATTCCCTCAAGCAAGAATTCCGTAATTCAAGTATAGGCCTACGGCAATACCAAACTTGAATAAAGCGTATAATCAAAGCCGAAGAAGGAAGATAATATTTCAATCTATTCATTATGCCTATGTTACGTACAATTACAGTGCAAATATTGTTTATATGACACTTCCATGATAACTTATCATCAACACAAACACCTAAGAATTTAATAAACGAAACCTCTTCTTAGGAAGTGGTGTCAAATATAACATTACCTGGTAATCTATCTAAAGAATTACTGAAGGTCATATACTTAGTCTTTTCAATATTCAGCGACAATTTATTTGCATATATCCATTGTGAGACATTTTTCAATTCATAATTCACTGTACTAATTAAAGTATTAGGGTCAGGGTGGGAATAAAAAAGATTGGAATCATCCGCAAATAATATGAAAGAGAGTTTATCTGAAGATCTATAAAAATCATTAATGTAAACTATAAATAACTGTGGACCTAACAAACTTCCTTGAGGAACGCCACATTCGATTTTGTTCATAGAAGAATCAAAACTGTTCACATGTACATATTGAAATCTGTCAGATAAATAGCTCGTGAACCATTGCAAGGCTTTTCCGCGACTGCCATAATGAGATAACTTAGAAAGAAGTATACCTTGATTAATCGTATCAAAGGCTTTGGAAAAATCCAGGAAGATGCCTATTGTATGTGAAAATGTATCATGTGCATGTGTAATCTTTTCCACAAAAGTAAGTAAAGCGTAGGTGGTGTTATGATTTTCTCTGAATCCAAATTGAAAGTTCGTAAATATATTACTCAAATAAAAAAAAAATTACAGTTCAGATATATGCTATTTTTTCCAGAATTTTAGAAATTGAAGTTAAAGGGACGGTACAGTATTGGTGGAGCTGAGGATTTGGCTTTTAACTTTTTGCGAGATACCAAGAAACCACTTATGAAATGGTACAGAGCATGCCATTCTAAAGAGGAATTCAAAGTTTATTTCATGAAAATCTGTTTTGAAATGGCGGAGACATTCAAAAACAAAGAAAAACAAAGCAATCGTAATAAAATGTGGGTCCCACATTTTATTAGTATTGCTCTGTTTTGGGTATCTCCGCCATTTCATAACCACTTTTCATCAAACAAACATTGAATTTCTCTTGGAATTACATGCTCTTTCATATTTCATAACAAATTTCTCATTATCTCACCCAAAAAAGTTAAAAACCTAAGTTAGGTCTCAACCAAAACTATACGAGCCCTTTAATAACGATATTGGTCTGTAATTATTGACATCATTCATATCTAATATATAGATAATGTATACTCTCTAAAAAAAAATCGAGTGAAAATATTCACTCTTGAAGGAGTGAATACAAAAATGAGTGAATTTAGAGTGAAATTGGAGTGAATTTCGAGTGAACATGTTCGTTTTCACTCATTTTGGAGTGACCTCAGGGATCACTCGAAGATTTTGGAGTGATCCCTGACGTCACTCTAAAACGAGTGAAAATGAAAATGTTCTCTCAAAATTCACTCCAATTTCACTCTAAATTCACTCTTTTTTGTATTCACTCCTTCAAGAGTGAAAAATTTCACTCGACTTTTTTTAGAGAGTAGATATGTAATATCTATATAGATATGTAATATATATATTGAATAAGTATAGTCCACGTGTAGACTCAATGATATAAAAAATGGAACAGAACTCAAGGTCGTGCTGTTACACCTACTATTATGTTCTGTTATTTTGACACACACACAATTTTTTAGGCGAATTGCACTTCATGAAGAACATTTGATAAAGGGCAAGTCGCCTAAAAAAATGACAACATACACCGTAACAAGGTTGGTATTGATAACACGAGCTTATATTCATCATACAATTACGTTGTGTTATAGCAAATTTAAAGTTTGCTATTTTCCATGGTGAATATAGGCCAACAATAATGAGCCATTTAGGGTATTTTTTAAAGCTTTTGAGCGGATTGATAAGAAATAACCTGGTGAGAGATCTTACAAGTTCTTGACTTTGATACAATGTATATTGTTTTATATTTATCTATTTTTACGGTCTGTTTAATTCACAGCCTAATTGCAATGATAGCCATTAACTCTCCCGGTTGCTATTATGTGTATACGTACATTGTGTGAACTAACGACTTATGAAAATATATACACTTTACCTCCTTGAGTTTTACCGTGAGTCGGAAAAAAGAGTATGGTATTGAAAGTTGAATGACAAATGTTTCAGTAAGTTTTGGTGCTTCAAATTAATGCTGTTTAATAGATTCGCATTCCCACACAACCATATCTATCTTTCCATTTAGAAATTCCAGCAGTTTAGTTTACTTACCAATTACACAGTACCATGTCTGCTCACACCAATTTGTCCACTATTGCCCTTCACTCGCTCTCCCTCTCCATCATTTTTTTCTCTCTCTCTTCTCTCTATTTGTCTTTTGGGATTATTAAACCAAGGTGCCCGACATCTCACATAGAATATGTTGGTCTGCAGTTGTTATTTATTATATTCAACATTGAATAAAATCACATATGTATTCTTCTCGTTGTTTGCACTGGATCTTTGGTTTTCAGTACCTTTGGGAACATGAAGTGTTTATACAGGTATAATAGTAATACATCGTGCAGGCTTTTTCTCCTCCATAGCATATGGACTCCCACTCGAATCGGTGTTGCGACTCGACTAAGAAATATATTGGTACACTTATAAAAGGTATAAATTGGGTGTGCTATAAGAAGCGCCAGGCATATCTGCCTATGCTGCCCTCTGTAAGTGGCACGAATGTTTTTGTTCTCTCTCTCTCTCTCTCTCTCTCTCTCTCTCTCTCTCCAGTGTTACTGCAAAAACACACCGTGCAAATTCACATCTCTTCATTCACAAATAGAATGAGAGTATGAGTATAATGTGCACTTTAATGTAGCTTAAGATTTATTGGACTATTCTTCGTTATACATATAACAAACAGTTGAGATATAAAAGCAACCGAAGTTTAAACGAGTCTCCTGCCATTTGTTGAAAGTGAGATGATATTTGCAAATCTCATTCTTATTTTTTTTTATCTATGTTACTCTTATTTTTTTTTCTTTCTCATTCATATACTTGTGAAAAAAAAATAAGAGGATTTTTGCTCGGCGGAGATTCCTCAAAATAACCTGCACATGCAAATACAGTGCACTCCCGTTACAACGAACACGGTTATAACGAAATTTCGTTATTTATTACGAAGTAAAACTTCTGGTCCCAATATCATTGCCATTAAAGTCTACGGTTAAAAAATCTCTTATAACGAACTTGGTTATAGCGAAATTTTCGTTATAATGAAGTCTTTTCCGAGCACCACCGACAAAGAAGAACGAAAGAAATGTGTTCCGTTATAACAAAATGCGGATCACTTACGTAAGTACGTAGCGGAACAAGCATTTTTAGCGTTTCTGCATGGGCGAACGCTTCAATCACTGTGTGTGTTCGCTCCGTGTGTCACGCACAGTTTTCGAAGGAACATGCGTCATTGTAAAACAATAATCTGAAAATGAATCAGGTTCGTTCTATTGTTCCGAAGGTTCTTGTTACAAAGACACAGGTTGTGATATACATACATGTCCGTTAGTTGGGAAATGAAATAGGGTTTGTTATTACGAACATTTTGGAGTTATCACTGGTTATTCCAAAGGTTCGTTATAAATAAGGTTCGTTAATCCGACAATGAAATAGGGTTCTTATAACGACGGTTCGTTAATCCGAAAATGACAGGAATTCCAAACGTCCGTTAATCGGCATTTAAAAAAATAAAATTTCGTTAATCCAAAAGTGAAAAAGGTGACTCCACTAACAAAACTTAGGAATTGCAAACCTTGTAATCGTATTCAAAAGATATTCAAACCTTCGAAATAGCTAACCTTTCTCATTTTTGTGATTAACAAACCTTCTTCGGAATAACGAACCTTATTTTATTTTCGGATTAAAAAACCTTCGGAACAACGAACCTTCGGAATAGTGAACCTTTCTCATTTTATGATTTACAAACCTTCGTAATGACGAACCTCATTTCTTTTTCCGATCAACGAACCTTCGGAAAACGAACAATATGTTTAATATCTGAATTATGAACTTTCGGAATAACGAATCTTCGGAAGAGCAAAGCTTCAAATGAACAAACCTTCGGAATCCCGGGAATGGCGAAACTTCGGAATAAGGAGCCTTCGGAGTAACGAACTTCTGTATTAAGAACGAACCTTTGGCATATAGCGAATTGTAACCGAATCCTTAACCGTCATTTTTTATACTTGTGTGACAATGCAAACAACTTTTATATGCTCTCTTTTAAATGTAATATTGAATGAAATTATAAAGGTAACATCCCATTTCACATAGGCTAGATTTCTAGTGTATGATGAGTATTCAACAAATAGTATGTAATGATTGCGTGGTTTCCTTGTTTTCGTTATGTGAATATTGTATTTGTTCGGTTATAATGAAATTTCGTTATAACGAAAGAAAACTGCCGGTCCCGAGCATTCCGTTATAACGGGAGTGCACTGTATATGTCTACACAGGAGTGGTATACTATAGAAACCAAACCGTCGAGAGGGTTAGAACTTACTAGTATACTGCATTCTATGTAATTCAGGACCACAACGATTACATGTTTTTGATATTTAATTGCACACGACACAAAGGCATTTCTTCCGTGGTTCTTTTTTATTTCTCTTCGTTTGCCCACAATAATTATCACATAAGCGACAGACACTCATGATCATTCTTACGCAAGACAGCACAGGGTCATAATCTTAAAGTACTTAGTATACTGCCGTTATGCCGATTTACATGTAGGGCAGCAACGAAGGTTCTCTATCTATGTCTGTCTTGGGCCATCCTTGTCATCGTTCCCCAATTTTCGGTTAAAGTCCTCAGCTCATTCTCAACTGTCCTTCGCCATGTGTATCTGGGCCGTCCTCTCCTACGTTTGCATTCAGGTGTCCAGTAGAGGGCTGTGGGGGTAGTATTGTCCTTTTCCTTTCTAACGACATGCCCTATCCATCTCCATCGTCTTCTTTTGATAATCGTTCCGATGCTTTCCATATTGCATTGCGTTAATAGATATTCATAGGAGATCTTGTTTGGCCAATGTATACGAAGAATTCGCCCAAGTTTTGTGTGTGTGTGTGTGTGTGTGTGTGTGTGTGTGTGTGTGGAATGTCGAGAGCTTGGTAAGATAACTATCAGTCATCCTCCAACATTCTGATCCGTAGAGAGTGGATAATACACAGCTTTGATACAATTTCAGTTTGGTCTTTTTACTGTACGTACCACAATGACTGCCACACCTTGTTAAAGAAGAAATCTATAGGAAATAATAGCATCATTGATGTTTTCCATCATTTAATGTTTTTTTGATTAATTTCTGACATAAATCATGCAATAAAGTTGTCTCTGCTTTGAATATAAGAATCTTTATTTTTACCAAATGTGAGTACTGGAAAAAGTTCGATGCGGGTACGAAAAGTGCCAAAAATATACGGAAATACGACGTTTGAAAAGCACAAAACCTACCGTAATCAGCTCAAGATTCGAGATTGCCGTGATCAGGTGTACGCACAACAGTATCGGCAGAATCGGCAGTGAAGAGGTATTCCTTGATGCCGTGATTTCAGCTTGATTCTTCTTCGAATTGGCATGATGAAGGTTTGGTAGATAAATATGACCATATTTTTCTGTTATGTGTTGGTTTAAATTCTAATTTCTACCTCAACTTGCTAAAAAAAACCAGTCTAACAAAGCGGGAAACTGCAACATTTCCGTGCTGAGCAGTAGTCACGATACACGTGTTGCATGCAAGCATACATCGCTGCTGCAGCGATCCCCATAGTATAACACGTGCCTTGCACGTGCCTATAACAGGTGCCTTGTAAACAAGGGGGTCCTCGGCGCAGTTGACCAATCGTGAACACGTATTTCGATCACGTGTCTTGGTAAGCAACATGGCTGTTTACGCGTCTGGGAGACGATTTGCATAAATTTACGCATGTTTCAGACGAATTTATGAATGAAAGTGAGTAGCATGGCATCATGCCATGACCATATTTGGAATAAGCAGAGGTAGAGCTTTCTGTAGGTACCAAATGTGTCAGGGTTCGACGCAGAATATCTAAGAGACGATCGCCAAAAGAACAGTCATTTTCGCCCTAAGCGAAGGCGACTTGGTCTTTAGACGTAAGATGTCGGCCAACTTTTGAGATTGACATCACACTTTTCTCTTCAAAATTTCCCATTTTGTAGGTTGTATTTAGAAATGTTGTTGATATCAGTCAGAAACTACACAATTTTCCCTACGACGTGATACCAAAATGTCAGTTTGGTCCCTGAGATAGGTCATTCTTTTGACCTTTTTCGGGCTGTAGCGCGAAATCACATTTGCCGAGAAGTTCCGGGTTTTGCCAGAGCGGGTCTCATATAGCCGTACGGCAAATCAGCTCATACCTTCACATTTGGTGACGTCGCTCAAATCCGATGTTTCTAGTAGCGAACGGAGCTACGTGGTCATGGAAATTGGATGTTTTTTTCAATCTCAAAAACAGTTTGGGATAAAGTTACATCGTCTAAAAGATATCCAATTTTGTTAACTAGCTTCTTAACTTTCCGTAGATATCAATAACTTGTCATATTTCAAGATTCTCTATGAATTTCTGCTTAAGTACCCTAAATACATTTCTGGCTTTGTTAAGGCGATTCTGTGAATGTCAATGCCTGCTCCTCCATCACATCTAACTGTACTTCCCAGGTAAGTAAACTGTTCTGTTGTTGAAAGTTCTTCTTAGTGTACAGGATGGGTGAGAGATTTGGAACATTTAGTTTCATTACGTCAGTTTTCTCTTGATTTATCTGCAGCCCAACTTGTTGTGCATATCTACTGAGTCGTGTTGTCTTCTCTTGCATGTGTCTGTGAGTGTGTGAGAGCAGTGCGAAGTCGTCTGCAAACTCAAGGTCTTCTAGGTTATAGAAGGGAGTCCACCTGATTCCCCTTGGATGGTCTTCTGTTGTTCGTTGTAAGACCCAGTCAACCGTAACATTGAATAGTAACGATGACATGGCACATCTTTGCCTGGCTCCAGTCGTCACTGCAGAACTTATGCTGCCATTTCCAACTCGCGACACTTGAAATTGCTATAGAAACTTTTGATAAGAAGAACAAATTCCTCTGGGATCCATACATTCGTAATATTCGTCACAGACTATCCCTGTGTAGCGTACTGTCAAATGCCTTCTCAAAGTCGATGAACGTGATAAACAACATCCTCTGCCATTCAGTACACTGCTCTATGATATTCCTTAGTGTGAGTATCTGGTCTATGCAACCTCTTCCTTTTCGAAATCCCGCTTGTTCCTTTCTGAGCTCTTCATCTACTGCACCCGCTTTTCTCTGTATGATGTTTTTTGCTAAGATCGTACTTGGAACCGACAGGAGTGTGATACCACACCAGTTATTGCAGTTGCTTACTGCTCCTTTCTCGGGGATTTTAACAATAACATCTTCTGTCCCTTCTTCTGGTAATCTCATTTCATTCCATATCATTGTAAACAGCGGCTGAAGTACTTCTGCTTCAAACTCTGGGTTTGCTTTAAGAGTTCTGCATTCAAATTGTCTTGTCTTGGTGCTTTCCCATTCTTGAGCGAGTTTATAACTGCTACAATTTCAGTTTAACGAGGTGAGGTGGTATCCACTTTAGGTCAATTTCCGCCTCCTGTATGTCTGCCTCTTCTTTTGGTGGTCGTCTATTAAGGATTTCATTGAAGTGCTCTGCCCAGCGAGCTTCCTTATCTGTTTCTGATTAAAGAAGATTGCCATCTTTATCAGCGATTGGTGTGTCATTGCTTCCATGGTACTTGCCTGTGATTACCTTTATCATGTACACCTTTCCTTGTTCTCCCTTTCTGGCTGCATCTTCTGCCTTGTCAGCAATATCATCTACAAAAGCTCGCTTGTCAGCTCGTGTCATTCTCTTCATAATTTTGTCTGGCTCTCTGTACTCTTGCTGGTATCTTTCCTTCAACCTTTCTGATTTTGTTGCCAAGATCTTCTTCTTCACATATTTTCTAATTTGAATAAATTACCAGGTGTTTGGTTTCATCCATTATTCTCTTCTGTTTTGTGCCAAGACATGTCTCAATCGCCTCAGTATAATTTGTCCGCAACTGTTCCCACTGACCATTGATTTCATCTGTGTCCTGTATGTTTTCCATATCTGCCAAAACTTGAAATGTATTTTGTACGTGGAGTACAAATGCATTCTTTACCATATAGTCTTGTAGTTTCTGCACATCAAACTGCTGTCTCACAGCTATCTTTAGACCATTCTTCCTTAGTTAAGCTTCATTGTTGCAGTCACCAAGTGGTAGTCACTTCCTACATTTGACATCAAGCAATGATCTGCGCCATGACCCATTTATTGCAAAATAATCAATCTGATTCTGGTCTCTTCTATTTGGGGAACACTAGGTGAGTTTGAATATATCGTTGTGTGAAAGCGGGTACCGCCATTTACAAAATCCTATACCTCACAAAATTCAAGAAACCTTTATCCATTTTCATTCCTATTGCCTATTCGTTCTCTTCCGTGACTCCCTCATGGCCTTTGTTATCCTTCCCAACCTTTGCATTTAAATCTCCCATTACAATCTTCACACTTCATGTTATGGCATACTTTCTGTCTCTGCCTGTATGTAGTTGATTATAAAAGGCATCCTTACTTTCTTCCTTGCTGTCATTGGTCGGAGAATAGCACTGTAGGATGGTGGTATTGATGTGTCTGCCTTTCAATCTAACTCTCAGCGTTCTGCTGTTGATTGGTTTCCATTCCATTAGGCTCTTTTCTACTCCCTTTTTCAATATGATTGCTACTCCCTCCTGGGAGCTAGTATGAGACCAATCAATACACTGCATGTAAGGAACACTGTGAGATGGGAAAGTATTGGTGCATACCAAGAATACATACTCGAGCATTTGCCTATCAATACGCCAGTGTCTTTGCGTGCTCAACTTAATTGTGTTTAGATATCACAAAAGATGCGTCAGTTTCGATCAAAGGAACAATGTATATATACTCCGTAAGTGACCATTAAATGTGAAAAATCACACTATCATGCTTAATTGCATGTAATGATCAGATTAAAGTATTTGGATAATTTGCAGATGTAGTTGGAAGGGATATGACAGTTTTTGTGACCTGACAAACATGATTTCCATGATTTTCCTATTTTTACATTTTTGCCGGGTGTCCTCTACTCCGTTTATACTTTGACAATATAGCCGCTAATGAAGGCCAGCTTTATCACAGTTTCGAACTGCACATTCTTCCTCTTCAATGACGACGATGGTAGGTGGATGTGCCCCCATGATATCTATTTATTTATGTATTTATGTATTTATATATTTATCTATACATTTACTTATTTACACATATGTATTTATTTATTTATTTATCTATTTATTTGTTTATTTATTTATTGTGAGGGACCTCCCCTCATTCGGTAAGCTTTAATAATCTGATATCGTGTCTATTTTGTTAAGATTTTTGTTCAATATTTTACATGCAAACATGTTTAAATGTAGAAAAAAAAATATGACTGAAATTTTTCATATGTCAAAAAAAAAATAGTTGTGCGCACCGGATAGTTCAATTTTAACTCTATAATTGTAAAAACCCCTTTGTGGGGATAGGGGACATCTTCCTCTATCATGGACAGTTATTTCGGAAGATGCAACACACTTTTATCAATATACATATTTAATCATACCCATGTTTATTAACACACACTGCAATGTGTTACATATATAAAGGACCAGAACTAAACTCCTATACCTCCGGCGTTCATTCGTTTGTCGACTTTGTGTGTAAACTTGAATTTGTAGCAATTCTCCTGGACGAAAACAAAGTAAAGTTGAATAGATATGATTTCAATTGATATGATTTAAGTTGAATTGAATTCAATTGAATTCCTTTGTCTGTTTGTTTGTTTGTTTGTTTGTTTGTTGTCAGTTTGCAAAATGACTCTAAAAGTTATACGGATTTGAATGAAATGTTCAGGAAAAGTTGATAATAACACAAGGAACAGATGATTTAACCCTGGTATGATACTGATCACCTTCCGCTATCTGGAACCAGTAAAGATGGATATATCTGGTGGACATAGGTCTGTGCTCTCGGGTGCTTTTCTAGTTTTCATGGTTTTCAATCTCCGTTGGGATCTGTTTAAAAAATGCAGATCTATTCAAGTAACAGAGACTAGTCATGTTTGACGGCTTATGGTTTTGCATGATTTATCAGCTTCAATCGCATCGCAAAACCAAAACATGCACTTGGAGCATCTTTCATTGCTGGTACTTTTACTTCCTATTGATACAAAGAAACCTTCATAAAAGATATTGTGTTATTGACAATGAACGGCCCGAGATCTTAAACAGTGACAAAGAAAGGTGGAGAGATGAGTGCAAACTCCCGAGGCCTAAAACAGTGACAAAGAAAGGTAGAGAGATGAGTGGAAGTTCAAGCGTTGGTTCAGTTTTGCTTATATGAGAATTTTTTTTTTTTCGCCTCAGTCATTTGATTTAGTGTCTGCCTCTGATTAGAATGGAGGCATTATCTCCTGTGCTAGAAGGAATATTATGGCTACGTGTTTCTGGTCCCGTGTACATTTTCTGTATCTCTTGCACCTCCAAGGTAAGTAATCTAGAAGGAAAGTTTTGACAGGGCAATATACAAGTAGCAGGGGCGGATCCATGAATTCTGTAATGGGGGGGGGGGGGGGGGGCGCAGCAAATATTTCCAGTGCCATTTCCGGGTTTCATTTCATTCATTTTTATTATTTCTTTTGTTTTTAATGATAAATAACAGGGGGCGTGCGTCCCTTGCGCCCTCCTCTGTATCCGCCACTGAGTAATCGAATTTATCATATTTAATGATTTGACGCTGATTTGCACTTCCTGGATAAAGTTTTCACAGCACCGCGATCCGACAAAGATAGATAACAGCAAAACAATTAAAAGATTCGTATAACAAGAAAGAGATGAAAGTGAATAAGAATAAAGTATCTATTCCATGTATCTGTCGCCGATGTCGCTGTCTAATCTACCTGTGGAATTTATTGTGTTACTCAAACTATTTGAGAATTGCCGTATTGTGAGACTTTTTTCCCTCGGTTTTACATAGCTATTGTCTGTCCTTCAGAAGGAAGAATAATACATCCGCTTTTTTCGTAATTCTCTGTCGATGCACTTTAGAGGAAATTACGGGAGATATTGAAAGTAGTTGTCGATTGATTTCATGTGACAATATTCTTAACAGCTTGCAACGTCGTTGTAATGGCAGATGCCAGTGGCTGTTTTACATCAGTGGTCCTAAGGGTTTCAACAGAACAGATTGCATATTTTGTTGTTCCATGTGGAGACCGATGATGCCACATCTGACTGCGAAAAGATCGGAATAAAATTCGACTGGTGATAGAAGAAAGAGGGGAGGAGAGCCTGCAAAAGTGATCTTCTAAATGATATTCAAAGTTAATTTCGGTTTGCAAAGTAATTTACCACTCCGTGTTAAAGCGGAAATCACCACCCAAAGGGGTACAATCAGAAATGCTTCGAAAAAAAAAATCAGGCCTGGAATATGTTAAAAAAATGATAAAGCTTAGCATCACAGTATCACAGTGACAACTTTTCACTGAACAGAAATATTTAAGAAGGAGGAAACTTTCTGGCGTTCATTCTCATTGCCTTTCGTCACTCATACGACTAATGTTTAATTCGTCCAACCTAGTTACCCTCTTCCGAGCGTCGAATCAAATAATAACGACGAGCATCAACAATGAAGCTGTCGAGACAGGCACTGCCGTAATCACTTGCACCTACCATTTCGACCAGTCGGTTAGGGAAACGTTAAATCAACTAAGGTGGGGTCGCGCCGACACAACCTCGTCTTTGGCTATGTACTATTGCAAGGGAGGTTCTTGTAACGAAAACAACGCCTCGCCAAGGTACACCCTCTCCATTACCCATGATGCAGTACTGGACGTCAACCTGACTATAGCATCGTTGACTTTGGCTGATGCTGGAACATATACCTGCACGGCTACAACAACTGGCGGTATATTTACGAGCTCAGTTCGACTAAATGTGGAAGGTGAGCCAACCAAATATAACTGGATCCTCTCCTTTTAACAGCAGTTATCTTATTCGTCATTTTGTTTGGACTTAATGTGTAATGTAGTTACAATTTGAATGTCAATTAAAGAAAAATAAACTCAAACAACTTGGTAGTAGCTTCATCAAAGTTGGACATGCAACAAGGAATTTCGGTCTTGTAAAGCTTTCTGAATGCATCTGGCACTGCGTTATTACAGAACTTTCCCATTTATCCCTAATGCTAACTTACGGATGTCCCATTGTATCCATGTAAATGTTTGATTGCATCCGTCTGTGTGTGTGATTGTGTTAAAGACAGCTGATATGAAGATAAGTGAAGATCCAAAATATGTACATGGAAAAAAATACCATTCCATAAATTTGTCCCGCATTGGTTGAAATATCGCAGACTTTCCAGGACATAGGCAGTTTCTTTCATTTCTAGTGTGCTTACTGTTATATTTTTCAATCATATTTTCTCTCAACTGCAAATTGTTTTACCATCAATACTATTTCCAGTAACTTTTAATATGACTTTATTGAATATCGAATTTTATTTTTGAATACTGCCTCTCTTCATTGTTTATTTTCTGTCTTCTCAGTGATTTTCAATCAGTTGTATCCATGTTTACCAATTATTGAAATTGGTTGATTTCATTTTAACTTTCTTCTCTCCTATAAAACCATGTATTTTCTTCCTTTCTCTCTATATTTTCAAGAATGTATACTAGAATAATGCCTGTGTCCATCAGTTTGCACGCTATTATATTTGTCCTGTAATGGCGTCTATAGACTTCCGGTTCCTTCTCCAATTTTCCTTGCTCCTCTTTTCCCGCTCTTCGTTGTCCAGTAACTGCGCATGCGTATTTTCTTCATTTTTGTTATTTCTGTATGTTGTTGTTTTGTTGTTGTTGTTCTTGTTTTGCGTGTCCGTCCGCATAGGTCTTCTCCATTGGTCACATTTTTTCTGGCATACACGGACACTGGCAAATGAATAGTGTCTGTGCTACAACATTGCTATGTTACCATATAATTTGTTTGTATTCTAAAGAAGTATTAGTATGGTAGTATTATGAGCATCATATTTATCAATGATCAAATTTAATTAAGAATTAAACACAAATGCATTATATATTTATATATTGGTATTGCTGAGGGGTTGTCCGTTTAGTTCTCCAAGTCCTATACAAGCTTAGCTTTATAACGGAACACTCTTTTCCATCGTTGTGATTACTTCTTCTTCTTTTTTTGTTACAGTGGCAAAGTGTGTATTGTTCTGTTTTTTTTCTCTATAATACCACTCATGCATCTTATTTCACAATGTGTTCACAGTTCAATGATAGTATCCTTCCCAGCTCAATGAAAGTTGAATTGACACATGTATCACTTTGTATCATTTTTTTTTGTAATGGAATTAAACATATTATGTAACTGCCACATATTGAATTGAACATTGTCTTTTTTCTTTCACAAGTTCTTAATAACAATTTCATATTAATATATATGTGGCTTGAAAAAAAATGCATCTATACTTGTAGGACATAATGAGAGACAATTTGAAGAAAATTTTAAAAGTCTTCCAAAAATATATGAATTTTTGAAGTTTTAAGCTGCCATCGGTGAAAAAAAAGACCACTACCCCGTCTGATTTCAAATGCTTAGAACGATACGAAGAAAATGTAAAGAAAAGTTGAACAAATTTTCACTTTCCTTACATATCAAAAGAGTCGTTACAGAAGGCAGGGGGAATAATATCACCCTTAGAATATATCAGTAACAAGTCCAGTGAATGTGTCACTTTTTTCCTAAAATTGATTTTTTTTTAAATTCTCTCCAATTCTGCAAATGATTATGACATCATAAGATGTAGCAGCCTTCTCATCCAGCAGTGTCTGCGGATTGTCCAATTTTCCTCAAACTTTCATACAGATTCATATTCATATTCATATATTGTCCATACAGGAAATTCTTCTTGTTGGCATTTGTACAATTAGGAATACATGCATACGTACATTATATGTGACCCTGCATCACAAAACAAACACAAAGTCGCCAGACATGAAATCTTAGTTAAGAGCATATTCCGAAAGACCAGAAGTTGTAGCTTTCAAATGATGTATAACTCAAATGAAATGGACTCTCCTAACCTATGCAAATTTTGGAAAGAAAGCACGTACTCGGGAAAAGTGTGAACTGAGAAAAGAGGCTCTGAAGTACCGTTTCTATTCTTTTTACCAAGCCGTGCTGGCTGTACGATGAATGGGACAAAAATAGGATGTAAACCACCAGAGTAACAATAATGAAGGGATTATCAAATTAAACTGAAATTGAGCATGTCTTATCAAATTATTCTGTCCGTAATTAATGCCAATTTTCAAAGCAGTAGCATCATCCATTCAAAAGTTATTAGAGTTGAAAGTGAAGAGTGTGTACAAGAATTTTAAGAAATGAACAGGTGACACACCTAAGCACACTTTATTCTACTCAAAAAAACTGTTCGAGATAAACTGCTAAAAACACACTTTCCTACCCGTTTTATGATCCCAAATGTTAACATAATGTAGAAGAAGATTTGCTCTTGTAGAAAATATGAAAAAGTCAAGATTGTCAAGGTTGACCCATTTCACCTATTTTCAGTCCTCACACAAAATCAGTGTGACTTTTTGTTCGTTTTGTGGTGCACGGTCACACACACACACACACATATATATGCCCAGATAACAATTCTCCTTTGGGCCAACGTCGGCAATGGTCGCCACGGTCGCGGCCGGTGAGATGACGTTGGCTCAACGTTGGGCCAATGTCTTTATGGTCGCCACTTGCGGTTCGGTGGATATAGTTGGGTATCCTACGTTAGGCCAATGATGGCGATGGTCGATACGGTTGCAATTTGTAAACTAACGTTGGCGCAACGTTGGACCACCGTCTCACCTTGTCGATGATGTAAGATGGACATTGGTTGGTAATCGTGAGTTGGGGCAACGTTGGCACGGTCGCAGTTGGTAAGCTAACGTTGGTACAAGGTTGGGCCATTGATTTACTTTCGTTTCCGAGGGAAGGTGGAAATTATTTGGCAAACCTACGTTGGGCCAACGTTGGCAATTTTTCTTTTCGCACAGCCGGTAAGATAACGTCGGCACAACGTTGGACCACCCGTCTCACGTTTGTCATCGATACAAAATGGATATTGGTTGGCTATCCTATGTTGGGCCAACATTAGAGATTTGTGGCCATGATCGCAGTCAGTATGCTTACGTTGGAACAACATTGGCCCATTGTCTTACTTCTGTAACTAATCTAAGGTAGATATTGGTTTGCCAGTCTATATTGGGCCAACGTAGGCGATTATCGCCACGCTCGCAATCGGTAAGCTACATTTGGAAGATTGGCACAACATTGGGTAACTTACTTTTATCACCGATGAAGGGTGGATCTTGATCGGCTACCCACATTGGGCTAATATATATATATATATATATATATATATATATAATGTAGGGAGAATGAGATTTCACGTGTTGGTTTGACGAAGAAATGGAGAAATAAACTGATATACAGAAACTGGTTTTCAGGAGTCTTGTAAAAATATATATATATATACATATAAAGATCAATATTTTATACAAAAATAATTCATACTCAAAACACATACAGTAAGCACATACAATTACCAATCATTACTTATCACAATTCATTTTATTTACAGATCAACAGCAGAAAGTGAGTTAAGAAAACGTAGAGTCCGTCCTTTCTAAAGAAGAGCATCCTATACATAACCTCTACATCCCTCCCCCCAACACACACGTACTCCCAAGGATAACACATCGCGTCCTGTCGTAACACATTCACTGATGTGTTCAATTGATGTTGCTGCAGTCATTCAATTCACGTTTATATCAAGGTAGATTTATCCTTTAATCTGAATCAAACCCTACATTGTCATGATGTCCTAATGGTTTCATCACAGCTTGCACGGCATCCGTCAGTTTGTCGCCTTGTCGGGTGATTCCTGCCGGTGATCCACGAACATTGAAATGCGACACGAACTGGACCCGGCCTTCAAGCGTCACCGAATTTCTGCACCAGGGCGTCATTGTAGCCGAGATAACTCAGAGGTCATCCGATCCTTTCTTGGCGCTCACTTCCAGTGGTGCTGCTGTAAATCTGACCTTTGGACGAAAGGACCATGAGTCGGAGATAATCTGCTGCGCAAAGATAATCCCCTCGTGTTCTCCTTCGTGCTCTGACCCATGTACACTGAATGTTTCCTGTAAGTTGATATTCGCTATCAATGTATAAGACAATAAAATGATTAATTACCTTGCGTTTGGTGTTATACATGTACAAGCAATATAGGAATTTCGTGTCACTCGCAGTTACGGACAAATGTGAATGCCAACGGGCAAACTTTGACCAAAATATATGTGGCAATAATAACAGAAGAAAATGAATAACATTCATTTCCTGTCTTTAACTGGTATACTTTCTTTTGATTATATACCTCGAGTTATTTATTCATTACGTCATGTGAATACTTACAGGACTTGAACCATTCGGTTTTGAGACTTTTCCATTCATCATATGTCAGATCCGCCCGAGATCTTAGCTTACAATGACAGCGTCAAGGCAGATGCAGGCACTGAGTTAACCCTACGGTGTCAAGTGAACTCTAACCCGGAAGGAGAAGTCATCTGGTATCATGCGGAAGCTGAGGTCAGCAACGCTGCATGGCAACGGTCGTCCGTGCGCCAAGTTGAGTCTCAAGGAAAATCAGTAATCCACTCTCTGTCCATTGGCTACGTAATCCCGGAGAGAGACTATGGAACGTTCAAATGCGTCGCTAGGAACAGTGTAGGGAATGACGAACGCTCCTTTCATGTGTTTGGAACAGGTAAGGATGAATATAATAGGGCCTACATGTATAGTAAATTAATTTCATGAGATAATTCATATCGAGCGCTAGAATCCCTGGTGGTGATATCCGGAATAATTTTAGATGGATACAAAAACAATCCTACCCTTCCCCGCCCCTAACAAAGTTACCATGCCTACCCCAAACTAATGTTGCTGCACCACTCTTAGAAAGGCCCACTATTCCAGTTTTGAACCATGAATTTTACCCAATATATTTGCTAAACTCATTTGAACTCAGTGCAGGTCAATACAATAACACAGTTTAACGCAGTTCAAATCATTGGAAACCTTTAAGGAAAAAGTCATTGCAATACACAGTCATACGTGACATTTTAACTTATAAATCAGTATCAATACCACGGTAGAATCGGTGAAAACTGGCACGTTGTTTTGATAGTGATGAGAGAAATGACTTCCAAATTATTCTCTTAAACATACCTCATGTGGAGTGGGAGAAAATGGTAACATGAAGACAAGATATATATATATTTTTAAATTATTATTATCAATATTCGTTATATCGCTGTCTTTTCGCATTGATGGTGCATGGGTTCAACCATAACTTAGTTTTATACTTTAAACAGATTGTCCGATTTAAAAAAAAAAAACTTAAGTGATGTGTTCTGCTAATACTTTTGCAATAACAGCATGATTATATACATATACATATACATATGTATATGTAATACATATGCATTTACATATATACATATAAGTATTGAATTAATTTAGATTTTCTTTTCTTTCAGTTCATATTATATATACATGTATACAAACAAGCAGTTTGTATTTTTCATTTCTCTTCAGAAAAATGCTAATTCGGAAATGTAGACTTTTAAAATCTATCATTCTTGTTTCATTGATTGGAGGCATAGAAGCAGAGGAGGGAGGTATAGGCCTACTAGCACCCAAAAACCTTCCACTGTTTGCTTCAGTTACGTCAGGAGGAGGGTTAATAATCATCATTCTTATTGTCATCATCTGTGCGATGCTCATCAGATGGACAAAGGGTAAACGTAATTCATATTGATAAACATCTCTATTCTATGTTTTGTTTTGTTTTTTTTGCTTTTGTATTCCCATGTATTGAAATAGTAACATATTTAGTAGAGTAAGAATGAATAGTGCAGCTAGGCCCCTACTCCTTGCTTTCCCATCATAAGTAGATTGTCTTAGGTCAAAACAATTAATAGCAATAGCGAAAGAGAAACTATTGTACAGGTAAATGTTAATGAATTTTCAATTAAACCCTTTTTTCGTACAAGACATGTATTAAAAGTTCAGGACATTTGGCCTTGGCAAGGCGTTTTCATTGAGGTTTCAACAGGAAGCTAACTTGCCTGTATCAAAAGGCAACAGGCAACAGTCAGTATTCAAAACATTTTGAAGAGTTTTATCGCAAACGAGCTAAATCCCTTCCTTTTAAGTTGTGATTAAAGCTGCCAAAAACAAAGAAACTAATAAGAAAATACAGAATATTTCAATTATAACTTGTCGAATATTCCTTGTTTTGTTACAAGGGAGGTATTGCTGGAAAGGTTTAACTTTGCTTTGATGATGGACTTACTTTTACATGTTTGAATATAGCACTTGAACATTTTTGCAATAAAACTCGTCATTCGTGTTGATGTTATTGTCCCATTTTTTTAATGCCTGTGGCATCGGATGTTTTGTAATGTCATGAACATGTTATTACTCTGTAATCCCTGTCACGTTAATAGCGAAAAGACAAAATGCAGCCTCCAGAAAACAAAAAAGAGAACTACCAGCTACACCTGTTCCTGTGAGTAAACTCTATGACTACGTGTGTCAAGACAATGAGACCAACGTGGCACCAATACGCCGAAAGGTACGTGATACTGATGAGTAATTAGACAATATCATCATCTAACAATGAAGCAAGTACTTAATTGTGTTTAACCCGGTGAAGTGGTCCCACCTGCCTACATCCAACTGGACCCCATGGAGGACCAGCTTAGCGTATAGGTGAATATAGGCTATCTGGCCATCTTGTCAAATGGAAATTAACAAACAAACAAACAAACAAACAAACAATTGTTACGGTCCGATCATACTTCAGTTATAATTCCGATTATCTGCATCTTTTGTTATCACTGTAAAGAATACAATGTAAACAAATGCAAACAAGATTATTGTAAGAAGAGTTTTGCTGATATAAATACATTTAACAAGCAACTGAATTTAAATTCCATACATTAGATGATACAAAATACAGGAGTGCGTAACATTTTTTTCTTTGATGACATGTTCCACGTTGCAGGGGAAATCATATTAGGTAATGATGCTTAATAAGGTGATAGAGCTTTCATATTGACAAATGCAGAAAACTAGTGTCAAGGATTTGTTCACAAAGAAGGGGGAGGGAAGGTGCAAGTAAAGGGAGAGCTGAAGAAATACGATTGGCCCGGTTTAATTTTACAAAAACAAAGAGATATAAGATTATCAATAAAGGGAACATAAATTTATGTTGTATTCGTCAATACTATTCATATACTATACTTCAATATAGCTTAATGTCCACTGGTCATATCGTTGAAAACCTGATAAGAGATTGGCTGAAAGTTACAGGCAGAGTTGCTTCCTTTTACCATTGGTTTATGAGGAAATCTGTCAAGTTGCTTTGTTTTGATATGCTTATTTCGGAAATTAGGAGTCATATATTATGTCATCAATTTCTTCACCATCTTATCGAGGATACAAAAAATACAAAGAATACAAATAATGCAAAATTTTGTATTATTTGGATATGAAAACAGGAGACGGCAGTATTATTTTCACAATCTTAAGCGAATTTTGGACTTATTTTATACGATAAATGTATGTTGAATATAATGTTCCAAAGGAGATGTAATTGAATAAGCTATCGGATAATCCCTAATGTCCAGTTGAAATTCTAGGTTGAATGATTTGTTAATACGTGTATTGAAAATTTCACTCTGTGTTTTGGGATTTAAAAAGTATTTTTGTTCATGGATGTGCTAAATGATTAGGAAATAATATACAAATTATCACTAAAAAGATTTGAAGCATTTAAAACTTAAATTCTATGGAGAAAACAAAACAAGTTTGAATAACAGATGGCTTATTATTTTTACTTTTATATTTTATATCAACGCCATTGATGAATTTAATAATTGCTTTGTCTAGTTAATTACATTACCATCTGCGTTTAGCAGTTTCTGTTAATGGTAAATTGTGACCGTGCATCACAAAACGAACACAAAGTCGCCAGACGTGAAATTTTAGTTAGGAGCATATTCTAACAGAGCAGTCTTTAAAGGGACAGTACAGTATTGGTGGAGATGAAAATTGGGCTTTTAACTTTTTGCGAGATACCAAGAAAACACTTATGATAAAGTACAGAGCATACCATTTTAAAAGGAATTCAAAGTTTATTTGATGAAAATCGGGTTTGGAATGACTGAAACATCCAAAAACAAAGTAAAACAAAGCGATCGTAATAAAGTTTGGATCCCACACTTTATAAGAATCACTCTTTTTTGGATATCTCAGCCATTTTAAAACCAATTTTTATCAAATAAACGTTGAATTCCTCGTAGAATTACATGCTCTTTCATATTTCATAAGAGGTTTCTCATTATCTCACCAAAAAAGTTAGAAACTTGAAATTAGGTCTCAACCAAAACTGTACGATCACTTTAAGCTTTAAAATCATGTGTAACTCAAATCAAATGGACTCTCCTAACCTATCTAAATAGTGGAAAGAAAGCAGACACTCGGTAAAAGTGTAAACTGAGAAAAGAGGCTCTGAAATAGTGTCTATTCATGCGCTAAATTTTTACCAAGCCGTGCTGGCTGTGCGATGAATGGGACAAAAAAAAAACAGGATGTGAGCCACCAGAGTAACAACAATGAAGGGATTATCAGATTAAAGTGAAATTGAATATGCCTCATTAACACATTCTGTCCATAATTGATCCCAACTTTCAAATCAGTAGCATCATCTTTCCAAAAGTTATTAGAGTTGAAAGTTAAGAGTGTGTACAAGGTTTTTAAGAAATGAAAAAGGGACTCTAAAGACACACCTAATCACATTATTCTACAAAAAAAAAGTGTTCGAGATAAACTGCTAAAAACACACTTTCCTGCCCGTTTTATGATCCAAAATTTTATCATAATGTAGAAGAAGACTTGCTCTTTCAGAAAATGTGAAAAAGTCAAGATTGGCTAGGTTGACCCATATCACCTATTTTCAGTCCTCACACAAAATCAGTGTGAGCGACTTTTTGTTCGTTTTGTGATGCACGGTCACAGTTAGTTTTGTACAATAGATTTGCAAATTATTTTGTTACGCTACTTTTGTTATGTTTTTACTAATTAAAGGTCATGTTTACCTATGGGAGCAGTGACTTAAACAATGTTCAAGATATCACATTTGATGAATATGTGGAGGTCAGTTGACTCATAAAACATCCTACATATAAAAATTTTGCAAGAAAGCCTAAATTTATAAGGACATATCACTGTTTTTGTCAGTAGGCCATATTTGTAGACGGTTAAGTCTGGAAACATTTTATTATAACTATTGTCCACATTTTGTACATTTAGCAATACTTAACACTGATTCTACTGATTCAAATTTTTACATTGGTTGTTCCTATCCCGAATTCACATTTAGAACTATATTGAAGCACTAATACTGGGCTTTTGTTTCATCTGCAAATGGTAAATTATGCCTTTAAATTTCTATTCATTTGGTTTACGCATAGTGCGCTTATATAGCTTGTCTGATCGAAATACTTTTGGCGGATTTTATTTTCTTTACAAGGCTTAATTTTCATCAAAGGTCAATGTTAATATTACAACATTCTTACAATGTGGTTCAAAACTTGTCATATGATCTGTTTGTAATTATATGATTTTCTCTGTAAACGAACGAACACAATTCCTATGCTAAGTCATTATTTACGGGTGTCACATTTTCAAACTTTTTCTTTTCTATATCATTTGGTATCGTTGGTACTTTGAAATGATTGCGAAGATAAAGGAAAGTATTGCAAATGACCAGATGCTACACAATAAAAGATAGTGACTGTATAAACTATCTTAATCAAAATTATTTGAAATTTTATCATGAATCAGTGAAGAAAAGGATGTGGTAGTCTTTATTGTTTTATCTGTACTTGAAAAAAATGCTGCTATCATTGAGATTTTGATCTGCTGAATTAAATTCTTTAGAAAGGAACTTGTGGAAAGAAAATCAACAGATTTCATTAAATCAATGATAAATTCTCCCAGGAGAAAAATAGGCTAATTGTTCGGACCATTTAACCTGAGATGTTCTCAACTCTCAAAGAAAAGCCATATTATTACTTTTAGGTCTGTATAAAATTCCAGTTATAATATTTGTCCAAACCAACTCTATACTTTTATGAAAAACATTTTCATGTATGTCTTTCCTTGTCGTTAATCACTTTTTTTATGGTGAATAAAGACGAACGCCTTCTATCTATTTGCTACTATCAACATGAAACATTTTTATAATCCGTATTATTGTTTGTATCAGGTGAATTTGCATGGAACCTGGTTTCAAATATTCCAATGACGGAAAAGGAGAAATCAACTCGATAGGAAAAGAGATATTCAAATGAGTCGAATTCATTGGAAACAAGTCGTACATTAATATGGATAATTATGTAATCATTGTTATTGAAATTACTTAAATCGGTAACCATGTCGAACGGTTTATTGATTTGGATGCTAGCTGTAATTAGAGTATTCAGTTTATCAAAATTTGTCCTTTTTTTCTTTTTATAGGAGGTTAAAAATTTTTGAATAGTGTTATACTGTCAGCATTTAATTTCATGTTGACCACTCAAAGAGTTTTCTGTTTTACCTTTAGCAGCATGTTTAGGTATTTCAAGAAATTAAAGGCCTTTCACTTAGTATTTTCTTCGAGTTTAAGTGTTCAAGAATGAGGAGAAAAAAACACACCTTGTAATATTAATTCTCTCTCATAAAGTAGGCCTACGTGGTAGCTAGTGGGGACGACCAGTTTGATTTCCCGAGCTATAAGCAGAAGGAATAGCAATGTTTTATGCCTTAAAAAGGCAAAGAAAAACGATATATAACAGAAGCAATGTTACTTGTTACCCTTATTCACTGTAACTTCTTTGTCAGTCCTGTTTTGCTTTATTCACGTTGATGACTAACTCCTTGATTACTTGGAACAATGTGAGGGCCTACACGTATCAAATGTAGGTAGAATTCCGGTATCGTCAAGACACAAGGGTTAGCTCCTGGTAGTAAAATTTGGCATACTCAATATATTCAAAATTAACATGGGCGGATCTCTCTCTACCATGCTCATATTGCTACAGACAGTGGACAGTGACGAAGAATACGCGGAAATAAGGGAGCTGCAGGCCATGGACGCCAAAGGGGATAAATACATGCCTATGACGTCATCACATGTTCGCGCAATTTCCCCCTACATGTCGCCGTCTTTCCCGAAGAGCGTCGACAGCAGGAGGAATTTGTTTTCTGACCAAGGCTACGTGAACTCACAGACCGTCTTCTACGAGACCAGACATCCGTCACTCATGAGAGATTTCACGACAAGACAAGATATTGACACCACTTACATTTGATCGGCGAGGAAATTTATAATGCAAGTGATTGAGAAATGATATTATGTAGAGGTCATCACTGTTGATTAGTGGGAATCACCCAATAGCTTGATTGAATCAGGACATTTGGCAGACACAATAAAACACAAAAATTGCAGGCCTTTAAACAAATGGTGGGGTGCCTTCCGGGCTACGCGGCTATGGAGCCTTTGATTTTTAAAAATTTACAACGAGCACACCAAATGTTGAAATACATTGGAAAACACCTTTTCTTTGGTTAAATTCTATGTTTATAAGAATTTGTGAATTACCTATATAAAATGTATTTGTGTAAATACTTGATGTATGACTGCAGTTGAAGAAAAGGTTTAATTTCGAAATTGGACTTTGGAATTTGCACAAGTGTCAAAAATACATACACAATAATGACGCAATGTTATTTTCTCACTGATTGTAATCAAACGAATCAGAAATACAATATAAAAGCACAGCAACCATGCACGAAGAGGGTTAGTACATCCCTTCAGTGCCTCTTGCAAGAGATAGGATTTGCATTTTTATTTGAGAATTGATATTCAACGATCTGGTGTACATTTATCAAAATAGTTAGAAAAGTTTCGGCAAAAAGGTAAGGTATTTATCATGTTGGTTATGATATTGAACTTACCAGAAAAGATAATTCTCTAATCTAAGGCCAATTGTCTCTTTCATACTGATCAGTTGAATTGAAAATGTGTGAACGCAGCCACAGCGGGGGAGGGGGAGGGGGAGGGTTTATTGTATGGCGTCCGATGGCAAACCGCGCTCTGAGTACTAAGTAGTCCAGATACTGACTGGCAGATTTTAATCGTCCGCATTCCCCACACTAGTACACGCATAGTAAGCACCCCACACAGTTCAAAGCGCAATATTCCGATCGGTAATTTTGCGTAATTCAGACGCCATCAACGTCCGTGGTATAGGCACACTGCATGCATGGATGCTACGAATACAGTCCAAGAAGTGGACTACGCTCTGAGGGGCTTAGTTCCATCGTCTCTTCAACTACATTTCGTTTCCAATGAGTGACCGATAAGCAGAAAAAAAAAGTCAGTACTATGACTATGGTTCCTCACTCTATCCGATTCGGTTACTCCACACTGATCGATATGTATTTACGTGGTAGCACATTAAGATTATAGATCCATGGTAGATGATCCTGGTGGGTACTACCAACCGTAGTTATCCCTTTTATTTTATCACAATTATCACATACCAAACCTTCACCGAATCTTTTAAATATAGCGTAAAACGCACACTCTTCTATCATTATGTACGCCAATTGCACATGTCATTATCATACACATACACGCACACAGATATAATTATGATAGATGTAAATACAGTACTCCCCGCATAATCGGGTAGGCTCGGGCAGAGCGTTTCTTACCCAATTAAGCGGAGTACCCGATTAACAGAAGAACACTCGTCTCATTCACAATGGACACACACAATGTGTATTTATATGCATTGTACACTGCTGCTGCTGCACCAAACACCTACACTGTATGCATAACACGCGTGCTTGCACTTGCACCTTACACTTGCTCAGTCACGAGCAATAATTTGCACTCTTTTTATGGACAAATATGTCTTCAGAAAACTTTGGCGTTTTCACTATAGACTCCTCGCTAACACGCAGGGGTTTCCCGAAATGAACACGTCTATTTGCGTGCACAAGTAACGTAGAACGTGGGGTTACTTTTCGAGAATTGACTGGAAAAAAAGCAAGATTATGGAGCTGGTGCATGGCCTGATTTTCATTGAAAAAAATTCTCGTATTGTGAATGTTGTTGCGGAGCAAGGGGGAGCGCAAGTGTGTTCAACTCCTGTCTGTCTATGCAATTGTGGGTGCCAGCTACATGTGTGATGTTCGTTTACGTGTGGCAAGTCGGTACGTGTACATGTGTTTTCATGTTTAATCACTCCCCAAATGATCGGTTTTCTTTGTAAATTAATCAGAGAATGCGATTAGCCGTGGAAAATTTGACATGCATGATTTCTTGAAGTGTTATATGCGATAAAATGTTGGTAGAAATTAGATTAGAAGAAAATTATTTACCCGTTTATGCGGAGAGGTAACCCGATTATCAGGTAATTTTAATGTGCATTGGAACTGACTCTGACATTACTACCCGATTAAACGGAGTACACGTTTAAGCGATACCCGATTACGCGGAGAGTACTGTACCGCATGAAAAGTAGACATTCCAAGAAAGCAGTCTGTAGTAATAAATCATTGATAATGGTCTCTTATGATGCGCTGAAGTCCATCAAGGATGATGCTCATGGCGTTGTTACATAACCAGCATGAGCAGTACATGTACAACCAAACAATAACCAAATACACCAGGTATGATAACGAATCTGAACGAATGAAATACAAACACAAACAAAATGCTTACACATAACGAAATTGATCTCAGAACATATGAACAACCCATCATTTACAAAATATGCAGTAATGTGTTCAAAACAACTCAAATTATAACAATCATGCTTCATTCACAATTGAGAATTAAAAAGGTAGCCCCTATGTTTTAAGGAGTTGCTTAGAGGAATTGGTTGAGGAAGCCTGGCGAAGAAAATGGGGAAGATTGTTCCTGAGAGAAGGACCGGCGCGGCGTGGGAAAAGCTGTGGTCTCCCCATCCAAGAGTGAGAGGATCGATAACGCTGGCTTTCAGTTTTAAGAAACCTTAGAAAACAATAATGTTTTGTTTTCAACTTGTTATCATATTTTCTTTTGGTCTGTTTGTTTCGAATTTTGTGAATTCCATGCGGTCAAATACATACTATTTTGAGTAAGATAACAAAAAGTAATCATGCAACATGTCAAGAGTAAAAGCACATCCCAAACCGAAATCAAGAAATATTTTAGTCACGATATAAATGGTAATTACTTCCTCGGGAATCATATGAAATTATTTGCGTTATTATCAAACAATCGTGTGCAGAATGTATGTGCTACATCTTTGCAAATAAAAAGGGCAATAAAAAGCTATCTGTGTGTTTGTTAAAAAGAAATGGGGAAGATTGTTCCTGAGAGAAGGACCGGCGCGGCGTGGGAAAAGCTGTGGTCTCCCCATCCGAGAGTGAGAGGATCGATAACGCTGGCTTTCAGTTTTAAGAAACCTTAGAAAACAATAATGTTTTGTTTTCAACTTGTTATCATATTTTCTTTTGATCTGTTTGTTTCGAATTTTGTGAATTCCATGCGGTCAAATACATACTATTTTGAGTAAGATAACAAAAAGTAATCATGCAACATGTCAAGAGTAAAAGCACATCCCAAACCGAAATCAAGAAATATTTTAGTCACGATATAAATGGTAATTACTTCCTCGGGAATCATATGAAATTATTTGCGTTATTATCAAACAATCGTGTGCAGAATGTATGTGCTACATCTTTGCAAATAAAAAGGGCAATAAAAAGCTATCTGTGTGTTTGTTAAAAAGAAAACACAGATTACATTGGTCTTTTTGTATGCGAGAAATGTTATGAGTGATGGAATGGCAGGTTATATTAACTTTAAAATCCCATAACATTCAATGTTTATTATACGTACAATAGTAATGCAACAATAGAGGAATGCATTAAATGCTAATTGCCATTTTCTGGGGTCTCCCCCTTCTTCAGGGATGAAGCAAAAGGAAATGGGCTTTTAATGCATTTCTCTATTGTGACATTACTATATAAGTGTTTCTAGTAATGCCACTACGCGGAGCAAACACAATGTTTGACACATGTATACCCAAACACTTTTTTTTTTGGGAGGGGGGGGGGGGGGTAGGCGAGAAATTTCATGATTGTTGCAATGCCAGCTTGCATATGATATCAACTGTAAAATCCAGTTATAAATAAAGGTTGATGTCGCTGGCCATCAGATTTTCAAAAGTGCGTGTGTGTGTGTATGTGTGTGTGTGTGTGTGTGTGTGTATGCGTATACATCACTGATCGTCCGAGACCAATGGTATGAAAACACACCTTTTGTCCGAGGACAAAATCTACGTCCGAGGACGTAACATGCTGTCCTCGGAAGGAATAGACGTGCAAAATGATATTCTACGTCCGAGGACGCATCTGACCCGATATTCGGCTTGTCCTCGGACGTTCGAAAAGTATGAAGTTGACACACATAACACTCCCGTCGATGCAGCAACGTGTGTGAAAGAAAAAGTTAAGAGCGCCCCCTGTGAACACACAGATCCTGGCGATCGCGCACGCGATTAAGCAGTGCTGCAGCTAGCTAGCGCTAGGGCGCTAGCGCGCGCTTCGCTAGCGATCAGCGATAGCGCTAGCGTGTAGCGCGCGGTAGTACGGTATACTGTAGGTGAAGTATGAGCAGCATGCACCGTATGGATCCGGATCGTAATGTGTGAAAAGAGGTTTGAGCTCGCCTTCGAGGACCGCTTATCAAATGTCAACGATGTCAATGGTAAGAAAACTAGCGGTACCGTCCGCAGATCTATTCATTCTTTTATGTTTTAATGTCAAGTTTAAGATCATAGTCATGGTGACAGAAACCACGATAATGTTGGTGTCCACTTGTTCCTTTGCACTCACGCACCTGTGTACAACATGAATGAAGCCTGAGGCTGAGGCTGAAGCTGTGAACGCCTGCTGCTAGTCTAAAATGTAATGGACGACGAACGACGTTACCAGCAGTTCACAAAGGAGACTCGATCCACTGCTTCGAAAATAATTAATTTAAAATTGTGGGTATTAGTCAATGGAAAAGGGGTGATGATAATCACGTAATTTACGGGTAACTCAGGGAGTCATTGGCATTGGTATGCTGAGCTGTGCAAATTTAAGTGACATGCGGCCCTCTATATTTGGAGATAGAAATCACCAAGATAATCAGCAAATTCTTGGAACATAGGTCTATATATAATTTTTTGGCATGTACACCTGTAATGATAAAATATCCTATATCCTATTTTCAGTCCATACCTTCAATTGGATCTAAATTACCATGATCAAGTGAATTTTTAACAATATTTTTCTGATCACTGCTCTTGTTCCTCTATATTAGAATTCTGATAGAACGTCTAGATCTAGAGAACGCTACTTTTCTATTGTGAGCAATTTGCACTATGCTAGACCTGAGTGCTAGGTTATCTGATGATAACCTGGCATGAGTGTTAGTGTGCTACAGTGCTTGTGGCACAGCTCTGTAGACTGGAGTTAGACTAGGCCTACAGTACAGTCTGTTTTTACACTTATGATATAAAGACTATAGAATCTAGGCTAGATCAGGGGAAAAATACAGGAGGGTAAAGGCGATTTGCCCCAAAATGTGAAAAATAGCCCTTGTAAGTTGCAAAAGAGCCCCCATAAATTGCTATTAGATTCAATAGAGAATTTAATTTGGAATGAACAGAGGTAGGAAAAAATAGCCCCTCGTACAGAAAAAAGAGGGTTTTTTTCCCCTGGATTAGATATGAATAGATATTTATCAAAGATATGTTTATGTTTTAGATTCTAGAGAAAAAGTGAAAAGAAAAGAAAAGAAAAGAAATGAAATGATATATTACTTTACATATAAGTATGCAGCTGGATGTTCATGTACAGCATTTCATAATCCCCTATTGACAGAGTATTCCAGGACGAAAAAAGCGGCGTGTCCGCATCTCACCCAGTCTTATGGCGGAGCATTGGTGTAAGCTGGGAAAAGATCAAGAAGGTTTCAGGAAGGTTTTTCTCAACGACGACATAGGTACACGTAGATTATCTCTTTGTAGTTTAAGGAGTGGTAGTATTGAACTGGTCAATGAAGAGGTTTCAAATTTTACTGTTTCCCTGCCAACCTGTACCATATATGAAACACTTTATGTGCTACTTGTGTCAAGGGCTACTTAAGGAGGGTAATCTTTCTCTGTGTAGACCCACAGGGGATCATCCTTTGTGGGGGGGGGGGGGGGATGTTGAATGTCAAGCAATCTGCACGTTTATGCCTGAGGTGCATGTATTAGACTGTCCAGGTGACCTACTTTTTGCTATCTAAACAAAGTGCAATTGCACTCATTCACCGACATTGTTCGGGGGGGGGGGGGGATGTACATTGGGTTTGTGGGACTTTGCATTCCTAACTCCTCTGGGATGAATTAACAACAACAACAAAGATTACTGTACTAAAAAAGCACTTTTACTTTAGGATGGTATTGTATAAGGCCTCTTGTCTTCCCCTAATAAAAAGGTTACAAAAAGAGCTAGAAATTGACAGATAAGATAGTATATATGTACGTGTATCAAAAGGCTTATCTTGCAAGAAAGCATCATACATGTAAGTCCCTGTATTTATTTAGAAATCTCAGTGGAGTCAATGACAACATTATCCACTGGAGTTGGCTAAGTCTTTAGATATGGTAAAGTTCTTATGTTATCACAGTATGAATGGTCTCAAGAGAGGTTTCAAATTTTACTGTTTCCCTGGCAACCAGTACCATATGTGAAACACTTTATATGCTACTTGTTAGAAACCGGAATGGTAAATTTGTAAAGGATGAATCACTAAGGACTGTCCAGGGAGGCAGAAATTTCTCCTTGCCAAGGGCAGCGGGCTGTACAAGCGAGGCAAATGATAATGACCACATAACGATTTAATACATGCAAGGCCATACACAGAATTTTTTTTTTTTTTTTTTTTGGGGGGGGGGGGGGGGGGGAGCAAAACACATACAAACTTTGAAAACCTGAAAACGAGGGAGCGAAGTGACTGAGCTGGTCACAAGGGTGCTTTTGCATTTTTAACAGTGAAATTTGGTGCACACTTTTGATGGATTGTCTGAAAATTTTCAGTAGAAACAAATGTCAGTTTTCAAAATTTCTGGGGGCAACACCCACCCCCACCTCATTTCTGTGTATGGCCATGATTGCTTGAAACAGTATTGTTGAAAACTTTGTTTGCCATAAGTTTTATAAAAATATAAATGTGTTTTAAATGTAGTTTTCCTTCTCCATTTCTAGGACATGGACTTGTGACCACAAGACCATTTCTTAAGGGAGATTTCCTGCTTGAATATCGTGGAGCTCTGTCCATTGCTAATGACGAAGATGAAGAGAATGTGGATTACATTTTCCATTTTTCTCACAGAAATACGGAGTATCGGTCAGTAATTTGAAATAGTATATTGACTCTTATATGTTCAGTGTATGCTGGTTGATATTTGCATGCTGTAAAATTTATTATTTTAGTGTTTTGGATAGGTCAATTCTCAACAGAGCAAATAAATGCAATCCGTTAGCTACCTACCCAAAACAAGAAGAGCAAAATCCCCCCCCCCCCCCATCACCAATCTGAAAGGGAAGATTTGATGCCATGAAATAGTTTACTAATTTATTTTACTAATTTAATTGCACTGTAAACAGATTTTCACTAGTTCATGGATAAATGTTAAGCACCTTATCAAAAGTCAGAGCCCATTTGGAACATGTTTTGTTAGTGTCTCTCCTGCACAGCGTCTTGCTCAAGCTCCCAAAGCTCTATGGACAGACAATAGGGGATCGGGAAAGCCGATGTAAGTAAAAGAAGAAGACGATTAAAGACGCAAGACGAGACTTTTGATAAGGTTCCTGATTCAGACATACAGACTGTGTTTCCTAAAGTGCTATGATTACTCGAAATATGGATATGAAGAATTATTCTTTATTCCCTTTATTTTGATGTGTATTGTCTGTCATATGGTACAAAGCTAACGAATGTCCTGTTTGTTTAAATGTTGTTGTTTTTTAGGCCTCTGTAGATGAAGTCTTGAGGGAGCATTAAAACATTGCACCTTTTTATCCTTCTGTCCATCTGTCCTTCCGTCTCCAAATTGGGTTTCCATGGGATATCGGTCTGATTTCAATAATTGTTGGTTTGGGGGAGACGAAACTAACATACAAAGGTCAAACTTCATTATATTTACAAATTGGTCAAATGTGGTTTTCCATCCACAAAACTGATTAAATGATTGATGGATATTAGTATTTTTTGGTACATGTATATCACTTGTTGTTTTATAATGACCCCCCCCCCCCCCCACGAAGTCTGGAGAGTGAATTAACTTTTGCACCTGTTAGTCCGTCCATCCCCCAAATTGGTTTCCACCCGATAACTTGAAAAATATTGGACAGATTTGAATAATTTTTGTTGTGTAGGTACATCACACTAAAATACAGGTCGTTTGAATTTGGAGTCGGCAGGTCGCAACTCATTCTTTATGCGCATTGGTTTCCACACAATAAATTGACAAATCTTGGACAGATTTAAGTAATTTTTGGTTTGTAAAATATCACACTGAAATACAGGTCAAGTTCGAATTCAAAGTTGGCAGGTCAAAGGTCACAGGTCATAATATATGCAAATTTGTTTCCATGCAATAACTTGAAAAATATTGGGCAGATTTAAGTAATTTGGAGTATAGGTAGAGCACACTAAAACAGGTCAATTTCTAAATTCAGAGTTTGCAGGTCAGAGGTCTGAGGCCAGAGGTCACAGTCCTATATATGCAAATTGATCAACATTTTTGATGAACTTTTTCACACCAAAGAACTAAGAAATGCTTACTAATCACATTAACTTGGGCATCCGTGTCCTATGGACACAGCACAGCTTTTCTAGTTAATTTTTCATTTTAGTGCAGTGATTTACCATTTGGGACAGATAGGGGAGTTGAAAACTTCCAGTACTGTATATAAAGTTCCTGTTCTGGGTATGTTCACTCTCTCCAGGATTGATGCATCAGATAGCAATTCTTGCCTGGCAAGGTGGGTCAACGATGAACACATCCGTCCAAATAGCATCATGAAAAAGGTCACATTTGATGATAGCTTCCCCCATCTGTGCCTGTTTGCTTTGGTGGACCTTAAAGAAGGTGTTGAACTGACATACGACTATGGAGTAGAGAATTTACCGTGGCGACAGGTAAGTGAATATATATGTTTTTGTTGCTTATTCTAGTGTATGCACTTGTTAAAAGGTGGACCTTAAATGTGAAAAACTTGCTTATAAAGTAACCTAACATTAGTAGACCTTTGACATTCAAGGTAATTCCATTGTAAAAGAAAAAAAACCCTGCTGAACTTACGTAATACAGGTGGTCCTTACAGTGTGTAAATGACTAAACTTAGCTATAAAAAAAGGATCTCACTTTGATAGACAGGTCCACATTTCAGAATAAACCCTCAGAAAACGTCCTTTAGGAATATTCTGTTAAGTGGTAATTTATCAATTGTTTCAAAAAATTCCAGGGTGCTTAATGAAAAAAAAATTGTTTGCCAAACTTGATTCTCAAGTCTTCCTCCCCAATTGTCCCCCCCCCCAAAAAAAAAAAAAACACAAAATGGCGACAATTTTCTGCATAAATAAAACAGTGGAGAATTAAAAAAGCGAGAGGAAGAGAAATAAGCAACTCAGCAATATAATGCCCTCAATCGTACAAGTATTTTAGGAGAGAAATAATAAATTTGACCAGTTGATATTTAAGAATATGACCGTCTTATTTGTGCAACTATGAAACTATCAAGACAATAATGAAATGTTTTATGCCTTTTCCCATGAATTGCAGTCCACTCTGGCCAAGGACACCCCAGTAAATAGAGGAAACAGCAGAAAAGATGCTCATGAAGAATCTGTGGTAAGTAATACCTGCAAAGGGTTTCTTTAGGGATCCTCAATAAATATGCTGATAGCTCAGCTATGATATGTCCTCGTTTGAATATGATAATAATTTCTGTGTCAAATTTGCAGTGTTATGTCCTCATACATTTATTGAAACAAGTTCATTGTTGTATTTGCAGTGTAATATTCTCACACATTTTTGCAAACAAGTTGTGTGTTCTTTAGTGTATCAGGGGGAGGGGCATGTCTATACCATTGCCAGCACACTGCACCAAAAGTGCAATGGAGAGAAAGAAAAAGAAGAGAAATTAGCATAGGGAGCAACGTAATGTCCTCATTCATAAATGTAAACAATTTCTGTGTAAAATTTGCAGTGTAATGTCCTCATACATTTATTGAAACAAGTTCAATGTTGCATTTGCAGTGTAATATTCTCACTCATTTATTTCTCTCCGAAACTACTTTGTTCTTTAGTGTAAAGGGAGGGGGGAGGGGGAGGGGGGAGGGGGAGGGAGAAGGGGTATGTCTACACCCTTGCCAGCACACTGCACCAATAATGCAGTAGAGAGAAAGAAAAAGAAGAGAAAAGAAGAGAAATTAGCATAGGGAGCAATGTTGTGTCCTCGTTCATATATGTAAACAATTTCTGTGTCAAATTTGCAGACCTGTGTAATGTCCTCATACATCTATTGAAATAAGTTCAATGTTGCATTTGCAGTGTAATATTCTCACACATTTATGCAAACAAGTGCTGTGTTCTTTAGTGTATAGGGGAGGGGGAGGGGGTATGTCTACACCCTTGCCAGCACACTGCTTCAAAAATGCAGGAGAGAGAAAGAAAAAGAAGAGAAAAGAAGAGAAATTAGCATAGGAAGCAATGTAATGTCCTCATTCATATGGCAATAAACAATTTCTGTGGAGTGTAATATCCTCATACATTTATTGAAACAAGTTCAATGTTGCATTTGCAGTGTAATAATCTCACATATTTATGCAAACAAGTGCTGTGTTCTGAAGTGTATCGCGGTGGGGGGGGGGGGGGGGGGAGGAGGGGGAGGGGCATGTCTACACCATTGCCAGCACACTGCACCAAAAATGCAATAGAGAGAAAGAAAAAGAAGAGATATTAGCATAGGAAGCAATATAATGTCCTCATTCATATATGTAAACAATTTCTGTGTCAAATTTGCAGTTTTATGTCATCATACATTTATTGAAACAAGTTCAATGCTGCATTTGCAGTGTAATATTCTCACTCATTTATTTCTCTCCTAAACTACTTTGTTCTTTAGTGTATAGGGATGGGGGAGGGGGAGGGGGAGGTGTATGTCTACACCCTTGCCAGCACACTGCACCAAAAATGCAATAGAGAGAAAGAATAAGAAGAGAAAAGAAGAGAAATTAGCATAGGGAGCATTGTTGTGTCCTCGTTCATATATGTAAACAATATCTGTGTTAAATTTGCAGTGTAATGTCCTCATACATTTATTGAAACAAGGTCAATGTTGCATTTGCAGTGTAATATCTTCACACATTTATGCAAACAAGCGCTGTGTCCTTTATTGTATATGTGACGGGTAGGGGGGTATGTCTACACATTTTCCAGCACACTGCACCAAAAATGCAGTAGAGAGAAAGAAAAAGAAGAGAAAAGAAGAGAAATTAGCATAAGAAGCAATGTAATGTCCTCATTCATATATATAAACAATTTCTGCGCAGTGTAATGTCCTCATACATTTATTGAAACAAGTTCAATGTTGCATTTGCAGTGTAATATTCTCACACATTTATTTCTCTCATAAACTACTTTGTTCTTTAGTGTATAGGAGGGGGGGGGGGAGGGGTATGTCTACACCCTTGCCAGCACACTGCACCAAAAATGCAGTAGAGAGAAAGAAAAAGAAGAGAAAAAGAAGAGAAATAGCACAGGAAGCAATGTAATGTCCTCATTCTTATATATAAACAATTTCTTGGATGAATTTGCTGTTGTGATGTCCTCATATAGTTCTATATTTCAATGATGAAATGTTTTATGTCTTTTTCTTATGAATTGCAGTCCACTCTGGCTAAGGAAACCCCAGTAAATGGAGGAAACAGCGGAAAAGATGCTCATGAAGATATGGAAGAATCTGTGGTAAGTAATACCTGTAAAGGGTTTCTATAGGGATCCTCAATAAATATGCTGATAGCTCAGCTATGGTATGTCCTCGTTTGAATATGATAACAATTTCTGTGTCAAATTTGCAGTGTTATGTCCTCATACATTTATTGAAACAAGTTCATTGTTGTATTTGCAGTGTAATATTCTCACACATTTTTGCAAACAAGTTGTGTGTTCTTTAATGTATCAGGGGGAGGGGCATGTCTACACCATTGTCAGCACACTGCACCAAAAGTGCAATAGAGAGAAAGACAAAGAAGAGAAATTAGCATAGGAAGCAATGTAATGTCCTCATTCATGTAAACAATTTCTGTGTCAAATTTGCAGTGTAATGTCCTTATACATTTATTGAAACAAGTTCAATGTTGCATTTGCAGTGTAATATTCTCACTCATTTATTTCTCTCATAAACTACTTTGTTCTTTAGTGTATAGGGATGGGGGAGGGGGAGGTGTATGTCTACACCCTTGCCAGCACACTGCACCAAAAATGCAATAGAGAGAAAGAATAAGAAGAGAAAAGAAGAGAAATTAGCATAGGGAGCAATGTTGTGTCCTCGTTCATATATGTAAACAATTTCTGTGTTGAATTTGCAGCGTAATGTCCTCATACATTTATTGAAACAAGGTCAATATTGCATTTGCAGTGTAATATCTTCACACATTTATGCAAACAAGCGCTGTGTCCTTTATTGTATATGTGAGGGGTAGGGGGGGTATGTCTACACATTTTCCAGCACACTGCACCAAAAATGCAGTAGAGAGAAAGAAAAAGAAGAGAAAAGAAGAGAAATTAGCATAGGAAGCAATGTAATGTCCTCATTCATATATATAAACAATTTCTGTGCAGTGTAATGTCCTCATACATTTATTGAAACAAGTTCAATGTTGCATTTGCAGTGTAATATTCTCACACATTTATTTCTCTCCTAAACTACTTTGTTCTTTAGTGTATAAGGGAGGGGGGAGGTGTATGTCTACACCCTTGCCAGCACACTGCACCAATAATGCAGTAGAGAGAAAGCAAAAGAAGAGAAAAAGAAGAGAAATAGCACAGGAAGCAATGTAATGTCCTCATTCTTATATATAAACAATTTCTTGGATGAATTTGCTGTTGTGATGTCCTCATATAGTTCTATATTTCAATGATGAAATGTTTTATGTCTTTTTCTTATGAATTGCAGTCCACTCTGGCTAAGGAAACCCCAGTAAATGGAGGAAACAGTGGAAAAGATGCTCATGAAGATATGGAAGAATCTGTGGTAAGTAATACCTGCAAAGGGTTTCTATAGGGATCCTCAATAAATATGCTGATAGCTCAGCTATGGTATGTCCTCGTTTGAATATGATAACAATTTCTCCCTAACAAAAAAGTCCTGTGGTACTCCCTGTGGTACTTGTCGGTACCACACAATGTACCACACACTTGTAATGTTACCACAGGAACTGTGTGGTACTGTACCACAGGCTTGTAGGGTACTCCCTGTAGTACTTGTCAGTACCACACAATGTACCACATAAATAAATGTTACCACAGGAACTGTGTGGTACTGTTTTACAGGCTCATGTGGTACTCCCTGTGGTACTGGTTGGTACCACACAATGTACCACACAAATATATGTTAACACAGGAACTGTGTGGTACTGTGTCACAGGCTCGTGTGGTACTCTGGGATGTACCACAGGGCAGTACCACAGGACATTACCACAGGAAAGTTCCACAGGACAGTACCACAAGACAGTATACACACAAATTGTCCTGTGGTATTTTGGGACGTATACCACACAACAGTACCACAGGACAGTACCACATGAATTGTCCTGTGGTATTTTGAGACGTACCACATGAGAGTACAACAGGAAAGTACCACAGGACAGTACCACACGACTTGTTCTGTGGTATTTTAGGACGTACCACAGGACAGTACCACTGGGCAGTTCCACAGGACAGTACCACAGGAAAGTACCACAGGATAGTACCACAGGACAGTACCACAGGAATTGTCCTGTGGTATTTTGGGACGTACCACAGGACAGTACCAGAGGATAGTACCACAGGACAGTACCTCACGACTTGTCCTGCGGTATTTTGGGACGTACCACAGGGCAGTACCACAGGACAGTACCACAGGAAAGTACCACAGGATAGTACCACAGGACAGTACCACACGACTTGTCATGTGGTATTTTGGGACGTACCACAGGGCAGTACCACAGGACAGTACCACAGGAAAGTACCACAGGATAGTACCACAGGACAGTACCACACGACTCGTCCTGTGGTATTTTGGGATGTACCACAGGACAGTACCACAGGGCAGTACCACAGGGCAGTACCACAGGACAGTACCACACGACTTGTCCTGTGGTATTTTGGGACGTACCACAGGACAGTACCACAGGATATTACCACAGGACAGTACCTCACGACTTGTCCTGTGGTATTTTGGGACGTACCACAGGACAGTACCACAGGGCAGTACCACAGGACAATACCACAGGGCAGTACCACAGGACAGTACCACAGGAAAGTACCACAGGATAGTACCACAGGACAGTACCACACGACTTGTCCTGTGGTATTTTGGGACGTACCACAGGGCATTACCACAGGACAGTACCACAGGATAGTACCACAAGACAGTACCACACGACTTGTCCTGTGGTATTTTGGGACGTACCACAGGACAGTACCGCAGGATAGTACCACAGGACAGTACCACACGACTTGTCCTGTGGTATTTTGGGACGTACCACAGGACAGTACCACAGGGCAGTACCACAGGGCAGTACCACAGGACAATACCACAGGAAAGTACCACAGGATAGTACCACAGGACAGTACCACATGACTTGTCCTGTGGAATTTAGGACGTACCACAGGACAGTACGACAGGAATTCCTGTGGTAATTTTCGATGTATACCACAGGAGAGTACCACAGGAACTGTCCAAAATCCCACAGGAACATCATAATATGGTGCTATTCCACACAGAAGTACCACACAGCAAATTAAATTCGTAAGTACCACAGAAAAATGCCACAGGATATTCTTTTTTTTTCTTAACATTTTATACTAGAGGACTATCACATCAGGAGAATATCAAACAGCATTACCACACAGGAGTACCACACAGGAAAATTGTAAGACAGAATCAACTGAAATTTATAACAAAAATACAAACAAAAAAGCTAGCACATATTAATATTCCTCAATTAATTGATAGATGAGTTATGCTGTGAATTACAACAATTGATTTGCCATTACTTATCCTGTCCTATACTCCTACAGTATTACCTATCTAGTGAAAGTGCTGATGTAAAGCATGAGAAATTTCATAAGGACTTCTGTGGTACTCCTGTGGTACTCCTGTGGTACTCCTGTGGTACAAATTTTTACATAGCTCATGAATATTCATAAAAAGCACTCTAGATTTTAGAAAATACATATATGACTTAAAAAGTCAAAGTATTAATGATGGAACTTACTTTGAACTTTATGAAAGATTGTCTTATTATGTTATGTTATTCCCAATATCATAGATATTGTTATGAAAGTGTAATTTCATATCTTGATAATAAAGTATAATCGAGTTAGTAACCATGCCTTAATGCTTTACGGATAGACGGCCATATATATATGTACTGATAGAGTCGATGGCTACCTAGGAATAGAATATGACTATATAGATCTATTATAGGACTAGATTGGCACTTGGCCGTTAGACTCTCGTTTGAGGTTATGTTAGGAGTAGGACAGGTTACTAAGTAGGGCCATGTTTGTCCTGAAATCCATCACTCACCTATCAGGAATATTCCTTGAAATGTGGCTAAAAGTCTCCCAGATTTTTTTTTTCGATCTATCCTGTGTGGTACTCTCCTGTGGTACCATGGAAATGCTGTGTGGTACTGCCCTGTGGTAATGCTGTGTGGTAATGATCGACCTGTGGTACTGTCCTGTGGTACTGTCCCAAAATACCACAGGACAGTTCCTGTGGTACTGTTCTGTGGTACTACTCCTGTGGTACTGCCCTGTGGTACGTCCCAAAATACCACAGGAATTCCTGTGGTACTGTCCTGTGGTACTGTTCTGTGGTACCGGTCCTGTGGTACTTTCCTGTGGTAGGCCTACTGCCCTGTGGTACGTCCCAAAATACCACAGGAATCCCTGTGGTACTGTCCTGTGGTATGTCCCAAAATACCACAGGACAATTCCTGTGGTACTGTCCTGTGGTACTTTCCTGTGGTACTTTCCTGTGGTACTGTCCTGTGGTACTGTCCTGTGGTACCGTCCTGTGGTAATTACCACAGGAGTACCACAGGACTTTTTCGTAAGGGCTGTGTCAAATTTGCAGTGTTATGTCCTCATACATTTATTGAAACAAGTTCATTGTTGTATTTGCAGTGTAATATTCTCACACATTTTTGCAAACAAGTTGTGTGTTCTTTAATGTATCAGGGGGAGGGGCATGTCTACACCATTGTCAGCACACTGCACCAAAAGTGCAATAGAGAGAAAGACAAAGAAGAGAAATTAGCATAGGAAGCAATGTAATGTCCTCATTCATGTAAACAATTTCTGTGTCAAATTTGCAGTGTAATGTCCTTATACATTTATTGAAACAAGTTCAATGTTGCATTTGCAGTGTAATATTCTCACTCATTTATTTCTCTCATAAACTACTTTGTTCTTTAGTGTATAGGGATGGGGGAGGGGGAGGGGGAGGTGTATGTCTACACCCTTGCCAGCACACTGCACCAAAAATGCAATAGAGAGAAAGAATAAGAAGAGAAAAGAAGAGAAATTAGCATAGGGAGCAATGTTGTGTCCTCGTTCATATATGTAAACAATTTCTGTGTTGAATTTGCAGTGTAATGTCCTCATACATTTATTGAAACAAGGTCAATATTGCATTTGCAGTGTAATATCTTCACACATTTATGCAAACAAGCGCTGTGTCCTTTATTGTATATGTGAGGGGTAGGGGGGTATGTCTACACATTTTCCAGCACACTGCACCAAAAATGCAGTAGAGAGAAAGAAAAAGAAGAGAAAAGAAGAGAAATTAGCATAGGAAGCAATGTAATGTCCTCATTCATATATATAAACAATTTCTGTGCAGTGTAATGTCCTCATACATTTATTGAAACAAGTTCAATGTTGCATTTGCAGTGTAATATTCTCACACATTTATTTCTCTCCTAAACTACTTTGTTCTTTAGTGTATAAGGGAGGGGGGAGGTGTATGTCTACACCCTTGCCAGCACACTGCACCAATAATGCAGTAGAGAGAAAGCAAAAGAAGAGAAAAAGAAGAGAAATAGCACAGGAAGCAATGTAATGTCCTCATTCTTATATATAAACAATTTCTTGGATGAATTTGCTGTTGTGATGTCCTCATATAGTTCTATATTTCAATGATGAAATGTTTTATGTCTTTTTCTTATGAATTGCAGTCCACTCTGGCTAAGGAAACCCCAGTAAATGGAGGAAACAGTGGAAAAGATGCTCATGAAGATATGGAAGAATCTGTGGTAAGTAATACCTGCAAAGGGTTTCTATAGGGATCCTCAATAAATATGCTGATAGCTCAGCTATGGTATGTCCTCGTTTGAATATGATAACAATTTCTGTGTCAAATTTGCAGTGTTATGTCCTCATACATTTATTGAAACAAGTTCATTGTTGTATTTGCAGTGTAATATTCTCACACATTTTTGCAAACAAGTTGTGTGTTCTTTAGTGTATCAGGGGGAGGGGCATGTCTACACCATTGCCAGCACACTGGACCAAAAATGCAATAGAGAGAAAGATAAAGAAGAGAAATTAGCATAGGAAGCAATGTAATGTCCTCATTCATGTAAACAATTTCTGTGTCAAATTTGCAGTGTAATGTCCTCATACATTTATTGAAACAAGTTCAATGTTGCATTTGCAGTGTAATATTCTCACTCATTTATTTCTCTCCGAAACTACTTTGTTCTTTAGTCTATAAGGATGGGGGAGGGGGAGGGGGAGGTGTATGTCTACACCCTTGCCAGCACACTGCACCAAAAATGCAATAGAGAGAAAGAATAAGAAGAGAAAAGAAGAGAAATTAGCATAGGGAGCAATGTTGTATCCTCGTTCATATATGTAAACAATTTCTGTGGTAAATTTGCAGTGTAATGTCCTCATACATTTATTGAAACAAGGTCAATGTTGCATTTGCAGTGTAATATCTTCACACATTCATGCAAACAAGCGCTGTGTCCTTTATTGTATATGTGAGGGGTAGGGGGGTATGTCTACATATTTTCCAGCACACTGCACCAAAAATGCAGTAGAGAGAAAGAAAAAGAAGAGAAAAGAAGAGAAATTAGCCTAGGAAGCAATGTTGTGTCCTCATTCATATATATAAACAATTTCTGTGCAGTGTAATGTCCTCATACATTTATTGAAACAAGTTCATTGTTGTATTTGCAGTGTAATATTCTCACACATTTATTTCTCTCATAAACTACTTTGTTCTTTAGTGTATAAGGGAGGGGGGGGGGAGGGGTATGTCTACACCCTTGCCAGCACACTGCACCAAAAATGCAGTAGAGAGAAAGAAAAAGAAGAGAAAAAGAAGAGAAATAGCACAGGAAGCAATGTAATGTCCTCATTCTTATATATAAACAATTTCTTCGATGAATTTGCTGTTGTAATGTCCTCATATAGTTCTATATTTCAATGATGAAATGTTTTATGTCTTTTTCTTATGAATTGCAGTCCACTCTGGCTAAGGAAACCCCAGTAAATGGAGGAAACAGCGGAAAAGATGCTCATGAAGATATGGAAGAATCTGTGGTAAATAATACCTGTAAAGGGTTTCTATAGGGATCCTCAATAAATATGCTGATAGCTCAGCTATGGTATGTCCTCGTTTGAATATGATAACAATTTCTGTGTCAAATTTGCAGTGTTATGTCCTCATACATTTATTGAAACAAGTTCATTGTTGTATTTGCAGTGTAATATTCTCACACATTTTTGCAAACAAGTTGTGTGTTCTTTAATGTATCAGGGGGAGGGGCATGTCTACACCATTGCCAGCACACTGCACTAAAAGTGCAATAGAGAGAAAGAAAAAGAAGAGAAATTAGCATAGGAAGCAATGTAATGTCCTCATTCATATATATATACAATTTCTGTGCAGTGTAATGTCCTCATACATTTATTGAAACAAGTTCAATGTTGCATTTGCAGTGTAATATTCTCACACATTTATTTCTCTCCTAAACTACTTTGTTCTTTAGTGTATAAGGGATGGGGGGGGGGGGGGAGGTGTATGTCTACACCCTTGCCAGCACACTGCACCAATAATGCAGTAGAGAGAAAGCAAAAGAAGAGAAAAAGAAGAGAAATAGCACAGGAAGCAATGTAATGTCCTCATTCTTATATATAAACAATTTCTTGGATGAATTTGCTGTTGTGATGTCCTCATATAGTTCTATATTTCAATGATGAAATGTTTTATGTCTTTTTCTTATGAATTGCAGTCCACTCTGGCTAAGGAAACCCCAGTAAATGGAGGAAACAGTGGAAAAGATGCTCATGAAGATATGGAAGAATCTGTGGTAAGTAATACCTGCAAAGGGTTTCTATAGGGATCCTCAATAAATATGCTGATAGCTCAGCTATGGTATGTCCTCGTTTGAATATGATAACAATTTCTGTGTCAAATTTGCAGTGTTATGTCCTCATACATTTATTGAAACAAGTTCATTGTTGTATTTGCAGTGTAATATTCTCACACATTTTTGCAAACAAGTTGTGTGTTCTTTAGTGTATCAGGGGGAGGGGCATGTCTACACCATTGCCAGCACACTGGACCAAAAATGCAATAGAGAGAAAGACAAAGAAGAGAAATTAGCATAGGAAGCAATGTAATGTCCTCATTCATGTAAACAATTTCTGTGTCAAATTTGCAGTGTAATGTCCTCATACATTTATTGAAACAAGTTCAATGTTGCATTTGCAGTGTAATATTCTCACTCATTTATTTCTCTCCGAAACTACTTTGTTCTTTAGTCTATAAGGATGGGGGAGGGGGAGGGGGAGGTGTATGTCTACACCCTTGCCAGCACACTGCACCAAAAATGCAATAGAGAGAAAGAATAAGAAGAGAAAAGAAGAGAAATTAGCATAGGGAGCAATGTTGTGTCCTCGTTCATATATGTAAACAATTTCTGTGGTAAATTTGCAGTATAATGTCCTCATACATTTATTGAAACAAGGTCAATGTTGCATTTGCAGTGTAATATCTTCACACATTTATGCAAACAAGCGCTGTGTCCTTTATTGTATATGTGAGGGGTAGGGGGGTATGTCTACATATTTTCCAGCACACTGCACCAAAATGCAGTAGAGAGAAAGAAAAAGAAGAGAAAAGAAGAGAAATAGCACAGGAAGCAATGTAATGTCCTCATTCTTATATATAAACAATTTCTTGGATGAATTTGCTGTTGTGATGTCCTCATATAGTTCTATATTTCAATGATGAAATGTTTTATGTCTTTTTCTTATGAATTGCAGTCCACTCTGGCTAAGGAAACCCCAGTAAATGGAGGAAACAGCGGAAAAGATGCTCATGAAGATATGGAAGAATCTGTGGTAAGTAATACCTGCAAAGGGTTTCTATAGGGATCCTCAATGAAAATGCTGATAGCTCAGCTATGGTATGTCCTCGTTTGAATATGATAACAATTTCTGTGTCAAATTTGCAGTGTTATGTCCTCATACATTTATTGAAACAAGTTCATTGTTGTATTTGCAGTGTAATATTCTCACACATTTTTGCAAACAAGTTGTGTGTTCTGTAGTGCATCAGGGGTAGGGGGATGTCTATACCATTGCCAGCACACTGCACCAAAAATGCAGTAGAGAGGAAGAAAAAGAAGAGAAAAGAAGAGAAATTAGCATAGGAAGCAATGTAATGTCCTCATTCATATATATAAACAATTTCTTCGATGAATTTGCTGGTTTAATGTCCTCATATAGTTCTGTATTTCATTGATGAAATGTTTCATGTCTTTTTCCCATGAATTGCAGTCCACTCTGGCTAAGGAAACCCCAGTAAATGGAGGAAACAGCGGAAAAGATGCTCATGAAGATATGGAAGAATCTGTGGTAAGTAATACCTGCAAAGGGTTTCTATAGGGATCCTCAATGAATATGCTGATAGCTCAGCTATGATATGTCCTCGTTTGAATATGATAACAATTTCTGTGTCAAATTTGCAGTGTTATGTCCTCATACATTTATTGGAACAAGTTCAATGTTGTATTTGCAGTGTGATATTCTCACGCATTTTTGCAAACAAGTTGTGTGTTCTGTCGTGATTCAGGGGGAGGGGGATGTCTACACCATTGCTAGCACACTGCACCAAAAATGCAGTAGAGAGTAAGACAAAGAAGAGAAATTAGCATAGGAAGCAATGTAGTGTCCTCATTCATATATGTAAACAATTTCTGTGTCAAATTTGCAGTGTAATGTCCTCATACATTTATTGCGACAAGTTCAATGTTGCATTTGCATCGTAATATTCTCACATATTTATTTCTCTCCTAAACAACTTTGTTCTTTCATGGATAGGAGGGGGAGGGGGAGGTGTATGTCTACACCCTTGCCAGCACACTGCACCAAAAATGCAATAGAGAGAAAGAAAAAGAAGAGAAAAGAAGAGAAATTAGTTTAGGAAGCAATGTACTGTCCTCATTCATATATGTAAACAATTTCTGTGTTGAATTTGCAGTGTAATGTCCTCATACATTTATTTCTCTCCTAAACTACTTTGTTCTTTAGTGTATAGGAGGGGGGAGGGGGAGGGGTATGTCTACACCCTTGCCAGCACACTGCACCAAAAGTGCAGTAGAGAGAAAGAAAAAGAAGAGAAACTAGCATAGGAAGCAATGTAGTGTCCTCATTCTTATATATAAACAATGTTTGGATGAATTTGCTGTTGTAATGTCCTCATATAGTTCTGTATTTCAATGATTAAATGTTTTATGTCTTTTTCTTATGAATTGCAGTCCACTCTGGCTAAGGAAACCCCAGTAAATGGAGGAAACAGTGGAAAAGATGCTCATGAAGATATGGAAGAATCTGTGGTAAGTAATACCTGCAAAGGGTTTCTATAGGGATCCTCAATAAATATGCTGATAGCTCAGCTATGGTATGTCCTCGTTTGAATATGATAACAATTTCTGTGTCAAATTTGCAGTGTTATGTCCTCATACATTTATTGAAACAAGTTCATTGTTGTATTTGCAGTGTAATATTCTCACACATTTTTGCAAACAAGTTGTGTGTTCTTTAGTGTATCAGGGGGAGGGGCATGTCTACACCATTGCCAGCACACTGGACCAAAAATGCAATAGAGAGAAAGACAAAGAAGAGAAATTAGCATAGGAAGCAATGTAATGTCCTCATTCATGTAAACAATTTCTGTGTCAAATTTGCAGTGTAATGTCCTCATACATTTATTGAAACAAGTTCAATGTTGCATTTGCAGTGTAATATTCTCACTCATTTATTTCTCTCCGAAACTACTTTGTTCTTTAGTCTATAAGGATGGGGGAGGGGGAGGGGGAGGTGTATGTCTACACCCTTGCCAGCACACTGCACCAAAAATGCAATAGAGAGAAAGAATAAGAAGAGAAAAGAAGAGAAATTAGCATAGGGAGCAATGTTGTGTCCTCGTTCATATATGTAAACAATTTCTGTGGTAAATTTGCAGTGTAATGTCCTCATACATTTATTGAAACAAGGTCAATGTTGCATTTGCAGTGTAATATCTTCACACATTTATGCAAACAAGCGCTGTGTCCTTTATTGTATATGTGAGGGGTAGGGGGGTATGTCTACATATTTTCCAGCACACTGCACCAAAATGCAGTAGAGAGAAAGAAAAAGAAGAGAAAAGAAGAGAAATAGCACAGGAAGCAATGTAATGTCCTCATTCTTATATATAAACAATTTCTTGGATGAATTTGCTGTTGTGATGTCCTCATATAGTTCTATATTTCAATGATGAAATGTTTTATGTCTTTTTCTTATGAATTGCAGTCCACTCTGGCTAAGGAAACCCCAGTAAATGGAGGAAACAGCGGAAAAGATGCTCATGAAGATATGGAAGAATCTGTGGTAAGTAATACCTGCAAAGGGTTTCTATAGGGATCCTCAATGAAAATGCTGATAGCTCAGCTATGGTATGTCCTCGTTTGAATATGATAACAATTTCTGTGTCAAATTTGCAGTGTTATGTCCTCATACATTTATTGAAACAAGTTCATTGTTGTATTTGCAGTGTAATATTCTCACACATTTTTGCAAACAAGTTGTGTGTTCTGTAGTGCATCAGGGGTAGGGGGATGTCTATACCATTGCCAGCACACTGCACCAAAAATGCAGTAGAGAGGAAGAAAAAGAAGAGAAAAGAAGAGAAATTAGCATAGGAAGCAATGTAATGTCCTCATTCATATATATAAACAATTTCTTCGATGAATTTGCTGGTTTAATGTCCTCATATAGTTCTGTATTTCATTGATGAAATGTTTCATGTCTTTTTCCCATGAATTGCAGTCCACTCTGGCTAAGGAAACCCCAGTAAATGGAGGAAACAGCGGAAAAGATGCTCATGAAGATATGGAAGAATCTGTGGTAAGTAATACCTGCAAAGGGTTTCTATAGGGATCCTCAATGAATATGCTGATAGCTCAGCTATGATATGTCCTCGTTTGAATATGATAACAATTTCTGTGTCAAATTTGCAGTGTTATGTCCTCATACATTTATTGGAACAAGTTCAATGTTGTATTTGCAGTGTGATATTCTCACGCATTTTTGCAAACAAGTTGTGTGTTCTGTCGTGATTCAGGGGGAGGGGGATGTCTACACCATTGCTAGCACACTGCACCAAAAATGCAGTAGAGAGTAAGACAAAGAAGAGAAATTAGCATAGGAAGCAATGTAGTGTCCTCATTCATATATGTAAACAATTTCTGTGTCAAATTTGCAGTGTAATGTCCTCATACATTTATTGCGACAAGTTCAATGTTGCATTTGCATCGTAATATTCTCACATATTTATTTCTCTCCTAAACAACTTTGTTCTTTCATGGATAGGAGGGGGAGGGGGAGGTGTATGTCTACACCCTTGCCAGCACACTGCACCAAAAATGCAATAGAGAGAAAGAAAAAGAAGAGAAAAGAAGAGAAATTAGTTTAGGAAGCAATGTACTGTCCTCATTCATATATGTAAACAATTTCTGTGTTAAATTTGCAGTGTAATGTCCTCATACATTTATTTCTCTCCTAAACTACTTTGTTCTTTAGTGTATAGGAGGGGGGAGGGGGAGGGGTATGTCTACACCCTTGCCAGCACACTGCACCAAAAGTGCAGTAGAGAGAAAGAAAAAGAAGAGAAACTAGCATAGGAAGCAATGTAGTGTCCTCATTCTTATATATAAACAATGTTTGGATGAATTTGCTGTTGTAATGTCCTCATATAGTTCTGTATTTCAATGATTAAATGTTTCATGTCTTTTTCCAATAAATTGCAGTCCACTCTGGCTAAGGAAACCCCAGTAAATGGAAGAAACAGCAAAAAAGATGCTCATGAAGATATGGAAGAATCTGTGGTAATTAATACCTGCAAAGTGTTTCTATAGGGATCCTCAATAAATATGCTGATAGCTCAGCTATGATATGTCCTCGTTTGAATATGATAACAATTTCTGTGTCAAATTTGCAGTGTTATGTCCTCATACATTTATTGGTACAAGTTCATTGTTGTATTTGCAGTGTAATATTCTCACACATTTTTGCAAACAAGTTGTGTGTTCTTTAATGTATCAGGGGGAGGGGCATGTCTACACCATTGCCAGCACACTGGACCAAAAATGCAATAGAGAGAAAGACAAAGAAGAGAAATTAGCATAGGAAGCAATGTAGTGTCCTCATTCATATATGTAAACAATTTCTGTGTCAAATTTGCAGTGTAATGTCCTCATACATTTATTGAAACAAGTTCATTGCTGTATTTGCAGTGTAATATTCTCACACATTTTTGCAAACAAGCCGTGTGTTCTGTAGTGCATCAGGGGAGGGGCATGTCTACACCCTTGCCAGCACACTGCTCCAAAAATGCAGTAGAGAGAAAGAAAAAAAAAGAGAAAAAAAAGAGAAATGAGCATAGCAAGCAATGTAATGTCCTCATTCACATATATAAACAATTTCTGTGTCAAATTTGCGGTGTAATGTCCTCATACATTTATTGAGACAAGTTCAATGTTTCATTTGCAGTGTAATATTCTCACACATTTATTTCTCTCCTAAACTACTTTGTTCTTTAGTGTATAGGGCAGGGGGAGGGGGAGGGGGAGGGGGAGGGGGAGGTGTATGTCTACACGCTTGCCAGCACACTGTACCAAAAATGCAGTAGAGAGAAAGAAAAAAAAAAGAGAAAAGAAGAGAAATTAGCATAGCAAGCAATGTTATGTCCTCATTTATATATATAAACAGTTTCTGTGTCAAATTTGAAGTGTAATGTCGTCACACATTTATTGAAACAAGGTCAATGTTGCATTCGCAGTGTAATATTCTCACACATTTATTTCTCTCCTAAACTACTTTGTTCTTTAGTGTATAAGGGAGGGGGGAGGTGTATGTCTACACCCTTGCCAGCACACTGCACCAATAATGCAGTAGAGAGAAAGCAAAAGAAGAGAAACGAAGAGAAATTAGCATAGAGAGCAATGTTGTGTCCTCGTTCATGTATGTAAACAATTTCTGTGTTAAATTTGCAGTATATTGTCCTCATACATTTATTGGAGCAAGTTCAATGTTGCATTTGCAGTGTAATATTCTCACACATTTATTTCTCTCCTAAACTACTTTGTTCTTTAGTGTATTGGGAGGGGGGAGGGGGAGGTGTATGTCTACACCCTTGCCAGCACACTGCACCAAAAATGCAGTAGAGAGAAAGAAAAAGAAGAGAAAAGAAGAGAAATTAGCATAGCAAGCATTGTAATGTCCTCGTTTATATATGCAAACAATTTCTGTGTCAAATTTGCAGTATAATGTCCTCATACATTTATTGAAACAAGTTCAATGTTGCATTTGCAGTGTAATAATCTCACACATTTATGCAAACAAGTGCTGTGTTCTGAAGTGTATCGCGGTGGGGGTGGGGAGGGGGAGGGGGAGGGGCATGTCTACACCATTGCCAGCACACTGCACCAAAAATGCAATAGAGAGAAAGAAAAAGAAGAGAAATTAGCATAGGAAGCAATGTTATGTCCTCCTCATATATGTAAACAATTTTGTGTCAAATTTGCAGTGTAATGTCCTCTTACATTTATTGACACAAGTTCACCGTGCATTCGTGATGTATATTCTCACACATTTATTTCTCTCCTGAACTACTTTGTTCTTTGGTGTATAGGGAGGGGGGAGGGGGAGGGGGAGGTGTATGTCTACACCCTTGCCAGCACACTGCACCACAATGCAGTAGAGAGAAAGAAAAAAGAAGAGAAAAGAAAAGAAATTAGCATAGGAAGCAATGTAATGTCCTCATTCATGTGTAGACAGTTATTGTGTCAAATGTGCAGTGTAATGTCCTCATACGTTTATTGAAACAAGTTCAATGTTGCATTTGCAGTGTAATATTCTCACACATTTATTTCTCTCCTAAAATACTTTGTTCTTTAGTGTATAGGAGGGGGGGGGGAAGGGTGTGTCTACACCCTTGCCAGGACACTGCACCAAAAATGAAGTAGAGAAAAAGAAAAAGAAAAGAAAAGAAGAGGAATTAGCATAGGAAGTAATGTAATGTCCTCATTCTTATATATAAACAATTTCTTTGATGAATTTGCTGTTGTGATGTCCTCATATAGTTCTATATTTCAATGATGAAATGTTTTATGTCTTTTTCTTATGAATTGCAGTCCACTCTGGCTAAGGAAACCCCAGTAAATGGAGGAAACAGCGGAAAAGATGCTCATGAAGATATGGAAGAATCTGTGGTAAGTAATACCTGCAAAGGGTTTCTATAGGGATCCTCAATGAATATGCTGATAGCTCAGCTATGATATGTCCTCGTTTGAATATGCAAACAATTTCTGTGTCAAATTTGCAGTGTTATGTCCTCGTACATTTATTGAAACAAGTTCATTGTTATATTTGCAGTGTAATATTTCTCACACATTTTTGCAAACAAGTTGTGTGTTCTTTAGTGATTCAGGGGAGGGTATGTCTACACCATTGCCAGCACACTGGACCAAAAATGCAATAGAGAAAAAGAAAAAGAAGAGAAATTAAGAGAAATTAGCATAGGAAGTAATGTAACGTCCTCATTCTTATATATAAACAATTTCTTTGATGAATTTGCTGTTGAAATATTTTATGTCTTTTTCCCATGTATTGCAGTCCACTCTGGCCAAGGAAACTCCAGTAAACGAGAGGAAACAGCGAAAAAGATGCTCATGAAGATATGGAAGAATCTGTGGTAAGTAATACAGTCAAACCTTGTTATAAAGAGCACTGATCTAACAAACTCTTGTTATAACAAGGTATTTTTTTCTGGTCCCAACTCTTTGTATTCTATTGTATTTTATGCCCTGATATAACAAAGTTTTGAGAGAAAGAAGTAATTTCTCTGGTCCCAAGCACCTTGTTATAACGATGTTCCACTGTACCTTCAAAGGGTTCCTATAGGGATCCTCAATAAATATGCTCTAAATTGCTTACGTTGTAGTAGTGATACATGTATGTCCTCGTTTTAATATGTAAACAATTTCTGTGTCAAAATCCAATCCATAGAGATGATGCAGAAAATACCAAAGTTTAGGTATGAAACATATTTAGGGTTGACCATAAGTAGTGTGGCATTGAAAGTAAATTGAGACTTCTCAGACTTTCATGACATTTCTTCTGTTCCCCAATGTTAATTAAACATGTAAAATAATTTGTTTCCCTCCCTGTTTTCTTTTCATTAAAATTTACTTTTCCCAGGGTTTGGTTTCTTTCAATTGTTAGATAACTAAGTGTGGTCTATCAGTAGATTCTAGTTCCGTGGGGGGGGGGGGGGGGGGGGGGGGGGGGGAGGGGGTGCTGTAAAAGAAAGAAGCAAATATTTAAAGATTGATGTGTGTTGTGTCTGGTATCATGTCATAAAGTGACTTATAGAGATGACTCTTTATGGGGGGTATTAATAGAAATAGGTGATAATTATGAGGAGACATTCCTCAGCTATTTTCAGATCCAGCTTTGCTTGGCAAAATATTTCATTTTGATTATTGCATTTGCATTTACTTTGTGTTTTATTTGTTTCCATAGGAAGAAATATGATGATGATGATGATGATGCTGACCCAACATGGGTGAATCCAAGTGGAGTCAGCAGTGATGATTGTGATTCTGATGTCTTTCCATATCGCTTACCGCGTACATCCAGAGCAGCTCATCCATATGAGGCTAATACTAGTCAACCTGGCTTTACACATAGGTCAGAATCAGAAAACTATGCTGGAAATCAAGAGATGGACATACCGTGTACATCCAGAGCAGATCATCCATATGAGGCTAATACTAGTCAACCTGGCTTTACACATAGGTCAGAATCAGAAAACTATGCTGGAAATCAAGAGATGGACATACCTTGTACATCCAGAGCAGATCATCCATATGAGCCCAATACCAGTCAACCTGAATCAGAAAACCATGCTGGAAATCAAGAGATGGACATGGCAGAGAAACCTCAGGATATCAAGGTTCTAACAGCAAATAATGCAACTGGAAGGAAGTGGGACAAACGTCACTTTTGTGTCTTTTGTGAAAAAGACACACCAAAATTTGCCCTACACATTGAAATGCATCATTCCAATGAAATTGAAGTGAAAAGAATCATGGCACATCCAAAGAAGTCAAAGAATAGGCATAATTTACTTGAGATTTTGCGCAATAAGGGCAACCATTCTCATAATCTTCAAGTTCTAAGAGAAGGAAAGGGTCTGATCATTCCTTACAAACGACCAACATATGAAACAGCAGTGAAAGACTTCTTGCCTTGTACTCAGTGTTTTGGATGGTTCATTAGGAGTGACCTATGGAAACACAGAAAGAAGTGTGTTGGAAGCGAAATAAAGGAATCTGGAAGTTTTCAGTCTCAATGTTCCATGATGCTGCCAATGCCAAAAGAAGTGCCTGTAAGACTTCGGGATGAGGTCTTCCGTCGAATGACTCATGATGATGTTAGTTTGGCAGTGCGGCATGATGATTTAATCATAAAGCTAGGTGCACAACTTCTGTCAAAGTTCCAGGATTCAGAAAACCATTACAACTATGTTGGACAAAAGTTGAGGGAAATGGGTCGGCTACTCCTTCAAATGAGATCTATAAGACCAGGCATCAACTGCTTGTCTGAGACCATTGACCCACAGGTGTTTGATGATGTGGTCAGAGCTGTCAACAATATAGCAGGCTTGGATGAAAGCTCAGGGAAGTATAAGACACCTTCACTAGCGCTGAAAGTAGGACACTCACTCAAAAAGTGTGCCAGGATTCTTATGGCTGATGCACTGAAAAAAATGGACACAAGTCAGAAAGAAAAGGCTGAACAGTTTGGTGAACTGTGCTCTATTGAATGGGCTGAGAAAGTTTCAACAGGTGCCCTCAAGACTCTGTACGCAGCAAAGAGGAACAGACCAACAATAATTCCTTTGTCATCTGACATACAAAAGGTGCACAAGACCATCCAGGGCCAGGTGCAGGAGTCAATGGCACACATCACAGCAGGTTCTGTAAGCAGGGAAGATTTCTCCAAGTTGGGTCAAGCTATGCTTGCCCAGACTGTCCTGTTTAATAGGAAGCGTAGTGGAGAGGTGGAAAGGATGACAGTAGAAAACTACAAAAAACGTACTGGAGAAGTCAACAAAGACGTTCTACAGGGCCTCAACAAGCTTGAAAAGGAGCTTTGCAAGAAACTGTCAAGAGTTGAAATACCCGGAAAGAGAGGGAGAACAGTTCCTGTGGTTCTGACGAAGGGAATGAAAGAAGCACTTGATGTTTTGGCAGATGAAAACGTTAGGCAAGATGCTGGAGTCCTAGAGTCCAATATGTACCTGTTTGCACGCCCAGGTTGTACCACACCGTATAGGGGTTGTGATGCTGTGAGAAAGTGTGCTCAGTCGTCTGGAGCAGAACATCCAGAAAACATCACATCCACTCAGCTGAGGAAACATGTGGCGACCATGTCCCAGATATTATGTCTGAAGGACAATGAACTGGATGTACTCGCCACCTTTATGGGCCACAACATTCAAGTACATAGAGAATTTTATAGATTGCCCGAGAACACACTACAGGTAGCTAAGATCGCAAAAATACTGCTGCTAATGGAAAAGGGACAGATGAGCGAGTGTTCTGGGATGTCCTTGGACAGTATCAATGTCAATCTTAATGGTGAGTACAAGTATTCTTAAACATCTTTATTCCAAAACACTTTTCATTCTGATATACGAGTACAACATTAATCCACAGAGGCTTATTCATATATGCTGGAAGTATACATTCACCCGCATGTTCCTAGAGTTGTGGTAGTACAGCCCAGTGTAGTGAAAAAAATATCCTGGTTCATTCGATGAGGAAAAGGGAGGGGGAAGGTATCTAGAAACCCATGGAATGATTTTTGATCCAGTTTAGTTCTTTAGATCTATTGACAGTCACAGTAACACAGAGGTACAAATTTCAATGTCTGGGAGTATGACATCTTTTTAAGACATTGTACAGGAAATGATCACACCCACTTTTCGAAAGAGTGCTGAAAGGCAGTGTTTTAGTATTTTTCTTGTAAAATATGCATAGAAGAAAAACATACGTGAGAGAGAGAGGTGTGCCACTTTTGTTTCTCATTCCCACTCAGTTTCTTCGACTCTTTTTTCCTGTAGTAGCGTTGCAGCTCATCGCAGATATGTTGATTCAGTTGCATTTGTTGCTGAGCTTGTTGTTGTCTGTACTGGCTGATCTGACTCGGTTCAACATAGTCCATCAAGTCAAGACTCTCCTTGATCTTCCTGAAGAGTTCATACTTCTCACACCCTTGAACCAGATTGTAGAACGTCTCTTTGTCCTTCTTCGCCTTCTTTGAGAAAGATGTAACGCCCACCACTAATGTCACTTTGCTCCAACCTCTCGAGGGGTTTACTATTTCTTCTGAGGTGCTTTGGACCTCTCAAAGGCTTTCTCTTCCGTTTTCCAATCCCTCCCTGGGCAAGCGCACACCCTGACATCCAACACCTGACGTCCAAGGATATTCCCACTCTTGTTGTCTAGTGTGGAGACCAGCTGGATCTTTCTCCTGTTGAGCCCACCTACACATGATGTAAAACATTTGAAGGTGAAGAGGTACTTGGAGTACTCTGTGCCCACTTGAGGTGCGGTGTATAGGGCCACAAGGCTGTGACGTCCAGAGGAGAAATCTGTATAGTAGGCTGTTGAGGGATCATTTAACATAATTAGAATGACAGCTACTGAAAGTGCCACATACCGGAGAATTGTGCTTTAAGTAGGTCAACCTTTCTGAAGTCAACTGTCTTTCTAAAATTTGAAACATTGGACAAACCCCCTCTCCCAAGTCTCTCATCTCTCTATTTTCACTGCAGAGTCGTGTGAAGAAGACGATGCCCCTGATGGAGATGTTCAAGAAGATGACCAGTCAAGTAGACGTAAGTTTATTTAATGGGCAATTCCACGATAACACTGTGACACTTTTGACTAGATTTTCACTCAATAAATGTAAATAATAAACAAACAGTGAGACTTGAGAACAAAGTTTTATTGTGTATCTATGACTATCATCACAAGCAACTTTGAAAAGAAAAGAATGAATAAAACTTCACAGTGATAAATGAGTTATGAGCTATTAATTAGTACCATAACACCATGACGCAAAATGGACATGGATATTTGCGCACTTGATTTTCTGTCCAAACTCTGTGAAGTTAATGAACATTTTGAAAACATGGTAATGTTGAATGGGTGTATCAGAGACTCAATGACAATAACCAAGTAGAACCCAGTGAAAGAAAATTTTGATTGACAGTAGAATTGTGACTTAGATTATAACTAAGTGCACAGTAATACCGTGACTGTAACAACGTGACTTCAACAAAGTGTGTACAAACTGTATGTAAAATCTTATTGTCGTACTCACAACTCATATATTTTTCCCTGTAGGTAGTTAGAAGCAATCATTTACAGTGAATGTTTGACATAGCTGTGTAACACGTCAAGATAAAACAAGACATGATTGAAATTATAAATCACTAATAAAAAAACAAAATAAGGTAAACTTTGAACTGTAACACTGACACTTTGATTAGATTTTCACTCCATAACTGTATTAAAATAATAAACAATCAGTAAGACTTGAGAACAATGTTTTATTGTGTATCTATGACTATCATCACAAGCAACTTTGAAAAGAAAAGAATGAATAAAACTTCACAGTGATAAATGAGTTATGAGCTATTAATTAGAACCGTAACACCGTGACGCAAAATGGACATGGATTTTTGCGCACTTGATTTTCTGTCCAAATCTGTGAAGTTAATGAACATTTAGAAAACTGGTAATGTTGAATGGGTGTATCAGAGACTCAATGACAATAACCAAGTAGAACCCAGTGGAAAGAATTAATTGACAGTAGAATTATGACATAGATTATAAATACATGTTCTGTAACACAGTGACTGTGACACCATGAGTTCTGAAAAGTGTGTACAAAACGTATGTACAATCTTATTGTCATATTCACAACTAATACATTTTCCCCTGTAGTTAGTAAGTAGCGATCAATTACAGTGAATGTTTGACATAGCTGTGTAGCACTCCAAGATTTAAAACATGACATGAATGAAATCATAATCCACTTATAAGAATAACAAAATAAGTAAAACTATGCACTGTAACACTTGTAAAATATGCATAGAAGAAAAACGGACGAGAGAGAGAGAGGTGTGCCACTGTTGTTTCTCATTCCCACCCAGTGTCTTCGACTTATTTTCCTGTAGTAACGTTGCAGCTCATCGCAGATATGTTGATTCAGTTGCATTTGTTGCTGAGCTTGTTGTTGTCTGTACTGGCTGATCTGACTCGGTTCAACATAGTCCATCAAGTCAAGACTCTCCTTGATCTTCCTGAAGAGTTCATACTTCTCACACCCTTGAACCAGAATGTAGAACGTCTCTTTGTCCTTCTTCGCCTTCTTTGAGAAAGATGTAACGCCCACCACTAATGTCACTTTGCTCCAACCTCTCGAGGGGTTTCTTCTGAGGTGCTTTGGACCTCTCAAAGGCTTTCTCTTCCGTTTTCCAATCCCTCCCTGGGCAAGCGCATACCCTGACATCCAACACATGACGTCCAAGGATATTCCCACTCTTGTTGTCTAGTGTGAAGACCAGCTGGATCTTTCTCCTGTTGAGCCCACCTACACATGATGTAAAACATTTGAAGGTGAAGAGGTACTTGGAGTACTCTGTGCCCACTTGAGGTGCGGTGTATAGGGCCACAAGGCTGTGACGTCCAGAGGAGAAATCTGTATAGTAGGCTGTTGAGGGATCATTTAACATAATTAGAATGACAGCTACTGAAAGTGCCACATACCGGAGAATTGTGCTTTAAGTAGGTCAACCTTTCTGAAGTCAACTGTCTTTCTAAAATTTGAAACATTGGACAAACCCCCTCTCCCAAGTCTCTCATCTCTCTATTTTCACTGCAGAGTCGTGTGAAGAAGACGATGCCCCTGATGGAGATGTTCAAGAAGATGACCAGTCAAGTAGACGTAAGTTTATTTAATGTATCTTAGAGTTACACCTTGTTTGCACACCATCCTATTACTGATATTCAGTTACTTTTATATTTATATTGCATCTGGCATCATTTCTTTTTTTTAAACAACTGTGTCCTCATGATATTCAAATTAAAAGAAGTTAAATGTACCTAGAAATACATCTACTGACATCACAGATATTTAACTGGTTAGTGTAGTGTTTGGTCAGTAATCCATATCTCAAGGTTTCTCAAAGGAATTTGTGTCTTCCAAACTTCTTTATTATATATTCTACTTCATTTTTTGCCAATAAAGTATTTCATGAAAACATTGTACTTCATGAAAATATGGGTGTATGGTGGGTATCCCTATGTCTACATGTAACATATCATAAGCTGAAATTGAGTAAACATGTTATTAGTAATGTGTCATGCTTAATCTTATTTTGCTCTTTCTGTTATCTTGAAGAATGTATGCATGGCCTAAATTTTGTATGCCTTCGCCCACCAAAGGTGGGTGCTGGAGGGATTATGTTTTCGGGTTGTCCGTCCGTCAGTCTGCTGTCTGTCCGTCCGTCGCGTTTTTGTTCTCGTGATGACTTCAGAACCATTTGACGAATCAACTCCAAACTAGGCTCATGTATGCATATGGGAGGAACAATGATCTGATTAGATGAGTGGGTCTCAAGGTCAAAGGTCAAAGGTCATAGAAGTCATATACATAAAAATGGGTTGTTCTCACAATAAGTTAACCATTTGACGGATCAACTTCAAACTTGGCTCATGTATGCATATGGGGAGGAACAATGGTCTGATTAGATTTGAAAGTCATGAGGTTAAAGGTCAAGGTCATAGATGTCACTGTATACATGAAAATTGCCCTTTCTCACGATAATTTAAGAACCATTCGATGGATCATCGTCATATATGGCTGACACGGTGTCATTTGAATAAGACCAATTTCCTACTTTAAATGTATCCTGATACATTTCCCATAATTAAAAGTGATATTCATGCACACTGGAGTGGTATGGTGCCATGGTATATTATTTGTAGTAATCTCAGATATTAAATGCAATAAACAGCATTAAGTTGTGTGGAGTGATTTAGTTGGCTATAAGATTGTACTTTGTGTTGCAACTATTTTTTTTTTCTAGAGCCCTCAGATGAGAGGGATGGAACTAAGTTAAGCAAGAGCCATGGAATTGGAAAGAGATCAAGAGGTAACTATTAGTACATATTTTTCTGATGGTCCTATTTCAACTTGGAAAAAGTTAAAAGCAAAGAACATGTATTTAGAAAGTTTAATAGAAAAGTACGAATGAATACAAAGTAGTCCAATTAATATCTGGGGGAGGGGAAATGCTTTTTCATTGGCTTTTAAAAGAGGTGCAAAAAAAGGCACAATAGAGAAAGAAAAAGAAGAACGGAAGAGAAGTTATAAATTCAACAATGGAATGTCCTCCTTTGTATAGGTGAAAAATGTCTGTGTCATATTTGCAGTTTTGATGCCCTCATACTTTGTGCGAACAAGCACTGTGTTTTTTCTTTGCTGTTTAATGTCCTCATACATTTATGGCAACAATTTCTGTGTTACATTTCTGTGTAAGGTCCTCGTACATTTATGCATACTAGTTCTGTGTTTCATATGTAACATTAATCCAAACAAGAACTGTTATTTTTGCAATGTAATATCCTCATGCATCTATGGAAATAAGTTCTGTGTTACATTTCTGTGTAAGGTCCTCGTACATTTATGCATACTAGTTCTGTGTTTCATATGTAACATTAATCCAAACAAGAACTGTTATTTTTGCGTTGTAATGTCCTCATACATTTATTGAAATAAGTTCTGTGTTACATTCACAGATGAATGTCCTCACAAAGTTGTTCAGTAAAGTACTGTACTACATTAGGAATACAGAATTTCTACACAGACACATGAAATTTTGTCCCAAATATTTCTCTCGCCTGCATAGTAGAAGCGAGACATAGGCGCCGTTTTTAAATGGCGGCGTCATCGACATAAAAAAACCTAACCTAAGGTTAAGTTTTCGAATTTTTAACATAATTTAGAAAGTATGCACATGCACATTCTATACAACTTTTAGGGATATTAAAGAATTTGTGTGATATTTCCATGTCACAAAGTCAAGAATGTTGCCATGAATTGCATAATGCAGGGGAGACTGCCAGTTGCACTCCACTTGTGCTAATTTATATGATTTTTTTTTTTTTTTTTAATACCACAGCCAAACTAAATTTGAAGGAGGTGTATAGGGATCAGCGTGTGGTTGGTCGGCTGGTCCGTCCGATGCAAATCTTCTTCCTCAGTTTCTGGGCAGTGCTCATAAAATTTGGCACACACATTGGTCTTATGGTGAAGATATGCAAGACCTCTTTTTTGAATGTGTCAGAAACTGCATTGCCATGGTAACGGCATATGGCAATAAATCAGGTAGAAATATTGCGGATCGAACTACTTCCTAATTTTTCAAGCAAGACGTCATGTTTTAATGTGTTGGAAACTGCATTGCCATGGTAAATTAATGTAGGATATTAATGGGTTGTTTTTTTCTTCCCAGAGCTCTCAGATGAGAGCGATGGACCGTGTGGGACTATGAAGCCAAGCAGGAGCCATCCTGTTGCAAAGAGATCAAAAGGTAACCATTACATGTAGTTCATATTTTGCTGGTAGTCCTATTTTAAGGGGGTGTATTTACTTATCTCTCGGTCAACCCAAAGGTGGTGCCAGAGAAATTGTTTTTAGGTTGTCCATCCATAGATCCATCAGCTTAACCTAATCTCAAGAACTGTTTGAGATTAAAACTTTGAACCTGTTCAAAGCATGTATCACCCTGGGAAGAAAATCTGGAGATCTAGAGTATGAAGGTTAAAGGTCACAGGTCAAATTTAAAGAAATTTCAGGTTATAGCTTCTTTAACCCGTTGCCTATGGGAACCGGGTGGGCCCTGTACAAAGTCTATGGGGATTTACAGAATATAGTAGTGAATGGGTTAATATGATATGTCAAGGTAGTGAAGAGTCAAGACAACATACCTGTCGCGCTATGTTCAGGTTTATAATTCTATCACAGTTAAGTTACGTGTGAATACACAGAAAGTTGACTCAGACGTGAATCCATTTTGTTTGTATTAATCTTGAAGACCTTATTGGAAGCAAAAATTTGAATTGACAAATTAAACACTAATGGAATGCTTGTAAGCTACAAAATACAACAATGCAAGTTTCATGCATTTTCACGGATTGCCAGCCGAGTATTTACTTTAGAACTCAAATTCACAAGCTCTGAAGATGGGCTGTATTGCATTGTACATCAGCCAGAATTCTCTGACATCGTCTCATGAGAACTAAGGTGTGATTACTTGCGTTAGTATTGTGTTTGTTTACTAGCCGGTTTCACGCAACTTGCTACAACCAATGACGTCACAGGCTTTGGAAAGGAAAAGACGACTGGTTTTTGCCATTTCTGGTCGCTAGGAGGTGCATATGAAAATTGTGACTGTAATTAACATATTTGAGCATTATAGATAAATTTCTTCTTACATTTAAGTTCTTTAGCTCACAAGCTTTCTATTGATTTATAATAAGCCATTCTTTGAGGTTCTACTATAAAAAATTCAAATTCTTGATGTGGAAAATAAAAAATAATCCATTTTTTCAATGTAAAACCAATGTAATCACAGCCTTGCTCTCTCATGACATGATGTCAGATAATTCTTCTTCTTCTTCTTCTTCTTGGTAAGCCCACGTCCTTCACTGGAACATGTGAGGGGTGCAATGAAGCCTATATTTGAAGCTCGCATATTTTAGTGTTGCTGAAGCAAAATGCTCAGCTGGTAAGCGGTGAAAATGCACGAAACTTTCATTGTTGTATTCTACTTCTTAGCTTTCTACTGATTGGTTTTGCTTCTGAAATGGTCTTTAAAGAATACTGCATGGACAAATTACCGCCATTTATTTTGATTCTTTTACCAAGCTTAAAATACACCACACTATTAGTAATTCAAGTGGGACAATATAGGGGTTTGAAAAAGGTCAAGTGAAAAAATGATGAAATAATACCTACCAACTGTACCTGTTTGACAGAGACAGTCCCTATTTCTCGGGTTAACAGGAAGAGCAAATTTCACCCTTCACAAACTTTTTTTGTAAAAAAAAAAAAATAGATAAAAATTTGTCCATAGTAATGTATAGGGAATTCAGGAATGTCCCAGTGTTTGACATTTTCTGAATCATTTGTCCCAGTTCCTTGGTTCCATGGTTTGCACGTACATATATGTGACATCTGTACATTACTAAGTAAAACAGATTTTGAAAAGTTTTCAATTTTAGTCGAATTTTTGCATCACATGTGGCTGTCCTGAAGTTATCAAATACGTACGTGAATTCTTTTCACTCACCTACAAAAGCTCTTCTTTTCTTTTTCTTTTTTTCAGCTGAACGTATTACCTGGACAACAGCCCAACAGCATGCTGTGGACACATTCTTCAAAACAAATTATAGGACTTTCAAAGTCCCAGGGAAAGTAGAATGCATTGAGTGTCAAGAGAAATATCCTGTACTTGCGAAACTACCCTGGACTAAGATTAAATACAGGGTTTATAACATTATCAAACAAAAGAAACTAAATTCTCATTGAATTCCTCTTAACTCAATGAGGAAAAGAATACAAGAGCTATATATGTACACACACAAAGATATGGGTCGCAATTATTAGGGATCACCATGATGAAAATCATAGCTGCAAGAAATGGTTATGTGTATAAACTTCCATTGAATTATCAAACCATGAACAAACATTCCATGCACAATTGCAAATGTTTTGCATGACTAATTGTATTTTCTAAGAAGGTGTGAAAAGAAACTCATCACATGACACTTGTGAAAGGTAAGATATCATAAATTCATTGCTGAAATAAAACAAACATCACAATTGTATCTATCCTTCCTAAGAAGTATGGAAGTTATTGACATTAGATCTGCATGTTATACCATGGACTGCAATGGATTATTTGTAATCAAAGAGAATGTGTGTGTGTTTGCATTTAATTTTTTTAACAAAGTGTATAAAGGAGGAAAGCGTCCACTTGTGCAGTATACTACATCCACATTTTATAGATGTATTGTGCATTACTTGAAGCGGACATGTTTTTGTAGCATATCTGATATCTGTCCTAAGTATATTTGTGTCAAAGGTCAAACAAAATATTCTATATTTGCCCATTATTTGTCAATAAGCAATCATTGCCTTCACAGGAAGTGAAGAGGAAATAGAAGAATAAGGCATTCACTTGATTAGATTTAGGGTGAAATTGGCCTGAGGTCAAAGGTCAAGGTCGGATCATGAAATTTATCCGTTTACGCGATAACTCAAGACTGGAACGAGCAAATTTCCCCAAACTTGGTGCAAGGATGAAGTGTGATGGGGCAATCACTTGAGTAGATTTGGGGTGAAATCGGCGAGAGATCAAAGGTCAAAGATCATGGTCAAATCAAGAAATTTATCCGTTTACATGATAACTCAAGACTGGTGGGAGCAAATTATCCCAAACTTGGTCCAAGGATGTTGTGTGATGGGGCAATCACATGATCAGATTTGGGTTGAAATCAGCATGAGGTCAAAGGTCAAAGGTCAAGGTCAAAGCAAGAAATTTATCCGTTTACATGATAACTCGAGACGGGAAGGAGCAAATTTCCCCAAACTTGGTCCAAGGATGAAGTGTGATAAGGCAATCATTTCATTAGCTTGTTAGTTAACTCAGCTGGAGGCCAAAGGTCAAATCATGAAATTTATCCTTCAATGCAATAACTTCAGACTGGAAAGAACAAATTTCCCCCAACCTGGTCCAAAATGATGAAGTGTGATGTGGTAATCACTTGATTAGCTTTTGAGTGAACTAGGCCAGAGGTCAAATTTCAAAGGTCTAGTGAAATGCTCAAATTTCACCCATTTTCCACGTTTAAAGTGGCTCCATGTACTGTCCTGAAACTCTTTTTGTGAAAGCCCATTGTCTACAACATTGCACTGTTTGCATCGGACGCTAGGGAGCGTTGCTCAGGGAGACAAAATGTGTCAATACGATTAGGTTGTGAATTCAATTTTGTTTGTGTGTTATGCATGACGTGCATTTGATATTTATAGGGACTACTTTTGAAATGTAGGAGAGCCCTTGTATTTGTTTTACTTTTTGACAATTCGTAGCTATTGTGTTTGTGTGTGTTACGATGGATATCGTATCGTTTTATAGTGGGATTTCTGGAATATAACCCGGATTTGGCTGGCATTACTGTTGGACTTGGTGGGGATGAAGTATAATGTTAATTCCCAAAATCTCAAAATGAGGCTGGGAATGCACTGGAGAAATACGGGCCAATTATTAGGAACAGTAGGGATTACCTTTTTACCTTTGCTTTTCTGTTAACCTCACAAAGAGACTGGGATGGATGCATTGGTAGCAGAGAGGGTTGGCCTTTGCGTTATAAAATTTATCTGTATGTTGCAATAGTGGATTTTCATTTCTTAGTAGTTTACTAAGATATACGTCCCATTGCATGAGAGCTTACTGATATAATAACTTTGCCATTATATTAAGTACATGCACCATGGAAAAATTGATTTTGATTGCTTGCTGAGCTCTGTTACCATGGTAGTTACCATAATGGCAACGTTACCATGATAGTATTTATGCAACGGGACCCTGGAAAAAATCCATTGGGCATTACTGACATTATTTGTTCCTTTGTTTTGTTATGGTTTTTTTATTAGGGTGTGTAGAGGTACCGTAAAATAAATACTTATCAATTTCTTGGTGCTTAAAGAGACACTGTGTACAGTCATTGGGTAAATGCTATGAAGATGATGTGATTTGTTTGTTAGGGATACATGTAATGTGCAGATTTATGTAGGTAACTAAGGTTTGTGGTACAGGGAATCCAGAATTGTTGGGATCAGTTAGGTAGCACTTACATAACTTCTTTTTCTCCCTCTCTCTCTCTCTCTCATTTTTAGGTAGAGGGATAGAAGTTAAAGAACAGAACATTAGCCTTGCATAAGTTTAAAAGTGGATATATGCAACACTAATTTTTCCCCTTGTGTTGAACCAATTATATGTAGTTTGCACATGAGAAAGTATGCTTATGTACCAATGTAGTAATCTGTTTAACTTGTCATTTATAATTTCTATGCTAGAGATGAATATTAAAAAAAGAAAAATCGGCCCTAGAAGACAAAGATTCTAAAAATATTTTTTTGGTTGATTTATACTATGCTTTTTGAGTTCTTAAAATAAATCCTTGGTCGTGGACAACAAAAGCCATCACCTGGGCATTTTTTTTTTTTTTTTACCCGATTTTTTGTAGTTGAAATTTAACGAAGTCCTTCTGTAAAGGGGGTTTTCAGGTTAAGTTACTTCTGTCCTTTCAAGTGAAATGAAGAGGTGATTTCTGGAGATTTTTGCATTCCATCAAGATTTTGTACATGTAAGAGAAAAGTTGTTTATACATTATGAATGCCTGACAGCATGTATGTCAAGTTCCTTCTTCCCTGTTGAGTTTTATTAAAAAAAAAATTGTTAGAAAACAATCTATATGAATATTTGTAGTGGATGAATTTGCTTGTATCTGAATTCTATAAGTAAAATGGAACCTTGTTATGATAATCTCCTTATGATAGCTAAAATTACCTAATGTAAAATGCATTTATATTACTGCTTTTTTGTTTTGTTTTTTGTTTTTTTTATAAAGAACTGGCCCAGGGCCTAAACGTACTTGATACACGTTACACAGAATGATTTTTTGTTCCTTTAAAGTATGGTTCCACCTTATTGAATTATTTCCTCATCTATTTGGCTTTTATTCTTTCTTTCAGAGGTGTTCCACTGTTAACTGAATCTCTGTCACTTGTCTGCTTGTCTCTACGAATAATTCTGAAACAGGCCAAAGCACAATAACTGTATTAAAATCTTAGTCTTATTGCTGTTCACTGGATTGCAGTAAGAATATTAATGATGATGATGTTAATGATAATAGCAATAATATTCAAGATTCAAGATTCATTTATTTCACTCATCAGTATAAAAATACATAAAAGTGCACAGTTGCACATGATGATCATACATAATTATAAAGTACATACAAATCTGAATGAGTGAGAATCGAGATGAAAGATCATAAGGAACTTGGCTGTTCGACCCCAAAGTCATAAAAATCATACCAGGATTTCTGGCATTTACAACACACACACACACACACACACACACAAAGATGAAGAGGGGCTGGGTTGCAGAGAGAAGAGAAATGAGAAGAGAGAAAAGGAAGAGATAAGTGAAGATGAGAGAGAAAAATAGAGTTTGGAAAATTGAAGAGATTATAAAAATGATAAAAAGAAGAAGACCACTGTGTTGTTTGAGATAATAATAACAACAATAATAATAATCATAATAAAGATAATACCAAAAGTACTCTTTTCAAAAGATACGAAGTCCATGGTACACCAAAATAAACAAAACAGTACAATGAGAAATTTAAAAAGGGATTAGAAAAGATGCTTGTTTCCAGATACACGTACTTCTTGAATGTTGTGAGAGTTAATAAAACGAAACGTATGAGGACATTAAATTGTATAGGAAACACATACCGGGTTTGCAAAAGCTTTCGAGGACATTACATTGCAAAGGTAACACATATCAAGTTCGCGTAGACTTATAAGGACATTAAATTGTACAGGAAACACAAACCAAGTCTGCAGCAACGTATGAGGACCTTACATTGTACAGGTAATTTACACAGACCGAGTTTGCATGAATGTATGAGGACATTGCATTGTAAAGGTAACACAGATCATGTTTGCATAAACTTATGAGGACATTAAATTCTATTGGTAACACAGACCGGGTTTGCAAAAGCTATCGAGGACATTACACTGTATAGGTAACACAGATCAAGTTTGCATAAATGAATGAGGACAATGAGTTGCAAAAGTAGCACATTCCAGGTTTGCATAACTGTATGAGGACATTGCATTGCAAAGGTAACATAGATCAAGTTTGCGTAAACTTATGAGGACACTCAGTTGTATTGGGAACACAAAACGGGTTTGCATAAACGTATGAGGACATTTCATTGTATAGGTAACACAGACCAGGTTTGTAAAAACATTCGAGGACATTTCATTGCAAAGGTAGCACAGATCAAGTTTGCCTAGATGTACGAGGACACTACACTGTATCTATAACACACATATCCGATTTACAAAAGCGTTCGAGGACCTATCATATGCGTTTAAAAAGAACATTTGTATGAATATTTATGAATGTGCAACATTATTTTGGAAAGGAAACAAAGTACGTAGGAGGACGTACAATGTAAAAGTGATTTACCAAAGCCCTATTGCATTATAAGTTACGATTAAACACTCAACAATAAAATTACCGATCTTTAAAAAGTGAGGCATGTTGGAGATTTTACGACTCAAAAGGGGGGCATGTTCAAGGATATATTTTTCAAAAAAAGCGACCCATCTGAACGGCACAGGCCGGTATACAATATTAGGCGAGTGCTCCCCCTAAAGAATAATAATAATAAATGGACATTTCATTATGCTTTTCAATGTATAAATGCATAAACTGTAGCTATTGACCTTAGTCACAGAAATCTTATTTTGTTAGAATAGCAAGTTTTAATCAAACAGAACCCAGGTTTGCATTATAATGTCTGACAAATGTAATTGTGTGTGGTTGACCTCTGTCGAATGTTGAAACATAAAATGTTAACATCAGAGAAAGCTATCTCGGACGTATACCAAAACGAGAAATCATGTCCTCTGATGTATAGGTCTATGATTATTTTGTAAACTTAAAAAAACGCGCGTAATCTTGTGAGCGTCGTTAAAGGCATTCTTTTTTATTATGAGTCTTTTAACCGCATGACGATTGAGAGCTAAATAACATCTGTCCTCAAGAGGAGGTAGTTTGTCATGGTCCTCGGACATACTAGGCATGTACGTATGTGTATGTGTGTGTGTGTGTGTTTGTGTGTGTGTTTGTAAGCGTTGATTTCGTGTACTCTTTATAGGGAGTCGGGGGGGGGGGGGTTAGGTGGCAGAAAAAAAAATCCTGCAGAATTCATTTTGGGGCGGACAATGCATGAAAGGAGGGAAGGAAAGGGAAATATTTGGGAGCAGACTGACAGAGGATGGCAGAGTATTAAACGTACAAAAATAATTCTTATAATGTTCAGGGAGGTATCGGACTACACAGTATTATATAAGATTATACAAAAGGAAGAACGGGAATATTTAGTCAAGACCTGCAGTAACTACATTATGGAAAAGAACGAAACTTATATGTATTTCATTCAGACGTTATGGAATGGAATATTTATAGAATGACAGGCTTTAGGAAAAAGAGGATAATTCCTTGGAAAGTGATATAGACACCAGTATATGGAAGAGTCCTAAATAAGGAAGGAATGAGGGGCAGACAAAGGGAAATATATATATATACACTCAGCAAAAAAAGAAAGTAAACACTTTGTCAAGTTTATATTTCTCATAGAATACTTGGCTAAAATGAATGTATTATATACCATACTGAAGGTTATTTAATTGGCTATCAGCCTAGTAGGTCAATAAAATGGAAAACTTTACGCATGAGTGAACACCTTCGTTTTTCTCTTCCAAGGCACAAAAGCAAAAATTGCAAAAATGAACAAGTTGTCATTCATGAGCAAGTGCTCCTCCATATAACAATAAGAACAAAAGACAAATTTAACACAATTAGATACATGAATTGAGTTGCAAATATGAACCTTTGATCTCTATAATATCTTTGAAGCCCAAAATATCAATAAAGGCAAAAAATAAGGGAGAAAAAGGAAGAATCTTGGGTCAAGCCCAAATTCAAATGAAATAAGAGACGAAGCAATGTTAATAAAAATGGTAGAAATTTCAATTTGTTTTTAAATGAGAATTGTAAATGATATTTGGTTCTTAAATTTATTTCAAGAATCCTTGACTTACTAAATAAAAAGAGTGAAATAAAGAAATTCTGTTTATTTAATCATCTTTATGTAATTACTCCCTATGTCGTTTGAAGTTTAAGCTGACAGGAAATTCTTATTTCCCCCCTTTAGTTTCCCATTTTGTTTTTGTTTGAGGTTATAAAGAAATAAAGAGAACAAAAACTTGTTTATGCTATTTCATTAATGTCTCTCATTGTGTTAAACTGGCTTTTTGTTGTCATTGTTTTCTTGAAGGACATTGCCAAATGAAAGACAACTTGTCAAATTTTGCAATTTTTACTTTTGTGTCTTGGCGGGCAAAAATGAATGTGTTCACTTATGCGTAAAATTTCCTTTTGTATGAACCTATTAACTTGATAGCCAATTAGATTGCCCTTTATATGGTATATCATAAATTGATTTTCATCAAAATCTTCTATGAAAAATATGATCTCTAAAAAGTGTTTACTTTCTTTTTTGGCTGAGTGTATATATATATATATATATATATATATACCCCCAATATCACATGATCACTCACATCCCGCCACAAGACAGCCACAAGACATCCAGGCAACTCAAACATCTGCTTAGCAGGTAATTATATTATTTAGTTTATTTATGATATATGTTTGATAATTTTTATTGTATGATATGTTTGTATGCTACATATACTCACTATACACTCATTTACAGTTATACATTGTTGAATGTGTTGCAAAGTTCCAAAAAATATTCCCAAGTATGTCATGTAACTATTAACTCATGCTCAACTTATATTTAATATATTGTGTTTATGACTTCAGATTTGTTATGGTCAAAAACATATATTTCGTTTCACAAACAGATATTAAAGCTGAGGAAGACCACGGTCGAAAGCCTCACAACTCTGCCGGTTTCATGCGACATCTTCTGTTATCTACATTGTCTCAACTATATATATATATATATATATATATATATATATATATATATATATTGGAAATATTCGCTTTTAGACTGAACAAAATTAACGATGTGGAAAGAGAGGACGTGAAATGAATGTAAAGATGTGTGAATTTAAGAAATAATCATGTATGGATTAGTAACCTGTATATTTCCAAAAACGAAACAGAGTGGCATTGAAGTGAAACGTCCTGTACGAAACTTGTTGTTAGTAAACAGGTCGATCTACTGACACAGTTCAACACTGCACAGTAAGTGCATGGATATTACGTGATGAACAAACAAACAATTTAATGTCAAGTGCCGTTCAAGAATTTACCCGACAACGCCAGGAGAACCAAATTCCACCCCTCGGGCAATAAAACCACGGGAGATAACGAGGGGTACCATCTTACCAGAGTCACACACACCGAAAACCTCCGACGAATAGGTTTCCGTAACACCCTACCCGTTCAAGTGCAAAGGAGGTGTGGTTAATACACTGCATGGTCGGCTTAGGGTGTGTCATTTTGTCTGGACTATTGCGCATGCGTTTTGAGTTTGAATTGGAATGTTACCTCCAGAGCCCAAACTATCTAGGAAAGAGTTTGGCATTAGCTACCGCGACGACGCACACGACGTCGGGACAATATTTTGCGTGGACCGTGCAGACTAAAAAAAAAGGTTGTCGCCGTATCTCTCGTGTGAAAGACTGTTAATACCGGGCTTTAGTGTATGACGGGAACGAAGCATGTTCAATAAGACATGGTTTAGTGCGAAAGGGGACCCTTACAAGTCCACAGACTAAGTTTCTTGAGGTTTAAAACATTATGTCTTTTCGAGACATCAAAAAAAAATTACAACCTTCACGGTACATGGAAAATCATGTACTATAGGATAGACGCATTTATAGACCGCAGTTTTCGTATGTTAGCCATTTTAGCACTACACTGTATTTTTCCTAAGCCCGCAGCATACACAGCAGAGTTTTCCGACACATGATTTACCCGGATCAACAAAGAATGCTATTAATTTGCGTCGCAAATCAAATTTATTAAAATCTCTAATACGGAGCTCTATCTCGAAGAATTCATATGTAAATGTCAGAATCGTTCTATTATTTTGTATTGAATGTATTGAATTCCTTTTTTCCCCCTCCAAAATGTTATCCCAGTGGATAACAATAGCAAGTATGTAAAGGGGGGGGGATGCGTGGGCGAAAAAGGACCCTTTGTTCGTGGTTGACGATCCATCCCATCACGTTTTCTCAGTTCAGCCAATATCTAATGGGAATAGAGAACAAAATTCGACTTCCCAGCTAACTCACATCTGTATAACAATTGTTCAACATGAAATAGTGTAGAGAGATCTTATAGACCTTGAGGAACCTTGTCATGGTAATCTGGGTAGAACATCAGCAGTGTGATCTTCCTGTGACGTGTACAGGGTGTTGGTGACTTCAGGTTATTCCTTGCGAAAAACTGCTTGTAGATGTGCTCACATTTTACAACTGAAATTGCGTGTATTTCTTGAAAATCTGCTAAGCTGTAGACTGTAAAATGTCACTTAATCCAGCTGTTGGCGCCTTCTTTTTATTGCTCCTTGGTACCTCCGGTAAGTATAAATCGTCTACATGAACTTCATGCTCGCACGTTTGCACATTCATGGATATGTTACATTCGGTATTGAGGCGGAGTGTCGTTGTACTAGTGTGTTTGATTTTGCCAAAAGCAGGAAGGTGATAAAAACGGATGTGCTGATTGTATCATCGATAACCATCGTCATTTCTCAGTAATTAAGGTGAATTGACTTGTCTGAATTTTGTATCAAGAGAACGATGACTGAAGATCAATAGAGCATCATGGTTTTATATCACACCAGTTTTTCTTTTTTCTAAATTTTCTCCATTTTCTTATCAAACAATAGCAGTTCTCTCGTGTGAACAAATCGAACTTATAGAACAATAGAAGGTAAGGAGGTCATACCTTGTTCGCCTGATATACCGCGATGGTCTGGTTTGAAGACAATCCAGTGGTACAAACTCAACGAATGTCTACTACTATATCACCAGTGCTGCAAACTGGCAGTGACTGTAAAGATTTGGAGTACACGTGTATAGGGTAGGTTAGATTCGTATCATGGTCGTACCTTGAGTTGCTCACAGCTTTATTAGATCTTAAAGGGACTGTACAGTACTGGTTGAGGTAAGGGATTCATGTTTTGAACATTTCTAAGTGAGACAATGAGAAACCTCTCATGAAATATGAAAGAGTGTGTAATTTTAAGAAGGATTCAACGTTTATTTGATGAAAATTGGTTTTGAAATGGCTGAGATATAAAAAAGAGTGATGATAATAAAAGGCGACAGGCCACAACTTTATTAGGATCTCTTTGTTTCACCTTGTTTTTGGATATCTCAGCCATTTCAAAACCGATTTTCACCAAACAAACTTTTGATACCCTTTAGAATTGCATGCTTTTTGACATCTCATGGAGTGGTTTCTGAATATCTCACAAAACGTTAAAAGCTAAATCCTCACCTCGACCAGAACTGTACCCACCCTTTAAAATGAAAAATACCAATTAACTCAGCGGTCATGACCTAAAAATGACGTCAAAATCACTTTCATTTCCTTTGTTAATTTTTGTGAAAAAAAGCGTTTTAAAAACGTCTTTCTTATTTTCTTCACCAATATACGTTACAAAGCCATGAATTGATGTGTAAACGACGTGCTGATGACGTTATTACACGACATGATGACTCCATACCAATGACCACTCATGACTTCGTTTGGACAACTTCCATTTGGCCAAAAATACGACAAGAAATTGACGTCAGTTTAACACGTTTACATGACGTCCATTTCCTTTGTTTATTTTCGTCCAAAAGACTTTCTTGACGTCAGGTCTTGTCTTTCAATAAGTAATTTACACGTCTTAATGACGTCTTTGTATCACAACAAATACGTCAGAAAGACGTCACAAATATGACGTCTTTTAGATGTCTTCCACTTGAGAAGAAATACAACATTCTAACGTCAGTTTGAAACATCTAAACGGCATCTATTTTCTTTGCTTATTTACGTCAAACAGTCGACAGTTATTACGTCTTTCTAAAGTCTAGATATGACGTCTTTTTTATGTCTTCCATTTGAGCAAAAAAAGTCTTATCGTCGACAGTGTACGACGTTTTTCTCACAGCACTGACTTAAAATTGTTATCATTCTGACAACAGCAATGTCGCAAATTGACTTAGATTTTACGTCTATAATACGTTCATTATATGACGTCATAAGTGCGTAGCAAAACTGACGTAATTATAAGGTTATTAATACGTCGCTCTTATGACGTCATAATATGACGTCATAAAAGCGTTGCAAAGCAAAGTGAATATTACGTCATTAAAACATCATTTAAATGACGTGATGAATACGTTGCAAAGCAACGTAGATTTTACGTCATTAATACGTTGTTAATATGGCGTAAAATACGTCACAAAATGGACGTAAATTTTTCGTCATTTATATTTCACTATTTGGTAATAACATTTTTATGTCGGAAAACTGACGTAAAGGTTACGTCATCATAGGATGTCCCTAACATGACGTCACAAAAACGTTTCAAAAAGACGTTGAAATCAGGTGATTTCCTAGTCATTATATGACATGCGACCACTTTGACCAGTTGCGACCAAATTAAGACGTTTTTTCAATCCCTTTCTGCCAATTCAACTGCTCATATGACTACTTCAGCATATTATTAGTGCTATGTTTTTCTCAACCAAATGTGTATTTTCTGCATGCATCCTAATTCATCCAGGCTGTAGAAATCAACAACTTTTGAAATGAGCTGAGATACAACAGCACTTCAAACGCTGAAATAGATGAATCTACAGGTCTGTGTGCACCCTAAAAGATAACTTGTTCCTATAAAAAAATACCCTGAAAAACAAGAAAATATGATTGGTAACTGTTTGAGGAAAACTTACTTGAGGAAGGTATCATTCTCATTTTCAACAAATTGTAAGCGATCAAGAAAATCAGGAGATCTATGACATTTCCAGCGACCTCCTATACAACAGAATAGAAAAGAAAGTAGCCTACATTATATGCAAAATATCACATTCTAAATTCATATACATGCATTCCATTTTAAATCCACCCTCTTTACATGTAGTAATCACTCCAAATATCTTACAAACAACCTCAGTGACAACAGTTTTGTTACCTCATCAAAACTTCACGGGAAATACATTTCAATTAAATTTCTCAATGACATCTCTACTAATGACTACGAAGGAGAAAATCATCCAAATAACCTTAAATGCATGGTTTGAATTAAGTGACGAGCACATCAAAACACCACTGTTCTTGTTGGGGGGGGGGAATGGATTTTTGAACACTGTGTAGACAATTAATTTCTACATATAGTTATGTTGTGACATGGCGGACCAACCATTCATATAAACGTCACATGGATATTGACACAATGTTTTACTTATCATTCCCCTTAGCATTTTAATAACGTACATCAAGCGTTTAAACAATCACTTTGATGTCATACAGATGTGAGCCTAATGTTACACCAACCCTTCACAGACACTAGTCCTGCCTGCCAAACCCATCCGAACACTTGAATAGCAAATTACTATCATGTCTTAACTGTTGTCAAACGAAAGAAGAACAGTCATATGCATGTAAATGTCACTTCTTTTCCCCTCACGGCCTATGTACACATCATTACATTAGCTTAACATTACACACCATTACATCAGCTTAACATTAAACTTCGTCCTCCACATCATAACATCCATAAATTGACATCAACACGACAAAATCACCCTTGTGGCATATCGGGCTTACAGGGTAAGCGCTTTCACACGACAAAACGCGGATTTTCGGGCGTCTGCAACAAATTGGAGAAATCGGGAGAAATAAAGGCAAACTAAATTTGGACAGAAACTAGGCTACGCTATAGCAGACGCGCGCGTAGTTTATTAATCCACCTATCAAAATTGCCGGGCAAAATTTGAACTGTCCCGCCAAACAATTGTTTTAGCGCTTTCAAGGCACGTCAAATGCACATTTTCCAGAAAATAAATAAGTAACGTTGAAAAAAATAATAACAATAAATACAAAGTGGAAAAGTGGTGGATGGATATGATGTGACCAAAAGGCTGGTCTCCAAGACTAGCTAACACGCACATTCGAGACTAAAGCCCCCCCCCCCTTGTCTCAAGTACGTTCATCGAACCGTGGACCTAACTCGATAGGTCCATGAACGAACATACTCCGAGACAAACGAGGGGCGGGGGGGGGGGGGGGGGGGGGGGCTTGTCTCGAACGGGTGATTTGAGCGCTCTGCTCAGGCTCCACTTGGCGCCGCACCCTTTCGAGATAAAAGCCTTAAAGGGCCCCTGAAATCCAAATGCATGTTGATTTGTGTTGATTTATGATACCCTCGACATCACTATTGCGATGAAACGAATATCTAGAAACATTTCATATATGTGACCCTGCACTACAAAACAAAAACAAAAAAGTCGCCAGACATGGATTTTTTGTTAAGAGCAGATCCTGAAAGAACAGACTTCAAGCTTTAAAATGATGTATAACTCAAATCAAATGGACCCTCCTAACCTATCTAAATATTGGAAAGAAAGCACACAATCCAGAAAAGAGTGAACTGAGAAAAGAGGCTCTGCAGCACAGGGTCTATTCAAGCGTTTCATTTTCACCAAGCCGTGCTACCTGTGCAATGAATGGGACAAAAAAAAAATGAAAACCACCGGTTTAACCACAATGAAGGGATTATCAGATTAAGATGACATTGAGCACGTTGTATAAACACATTCTGTCCATGATAAATGTCAACTTTCAAAGCAGTAGCACCATTCCTTCTAAAGTTGTTAGAGTTGAAAGTGAAGAGTGTGTACAGGGTTTTTTTTTTTTAAGAAATGAAAGGGGAACTCTAACGACACCCCTAATCACACTATTTAAAAAAAAGTGTTCGAGATAAACTGCTAAAAACATGATACCAAATTTTAGCATAATGTAGAAGAAGACTTGCTCTTTCAGAAAATATAAAAAAGTCAAGATTGACCAAATTGACCCTTCTCACCTTTTTTCAGTCCTCACACAAAATCAGTGCCTGCGACTTTTTGTTCGTTTTGTGATGCACGGTCACATATATTTGTTTGGTTTTTATTCTTCAGATTACTTGGGAACGCCCACAAAAACTTCCTCCACGCCAATATTCCTCAGATGACCTCATCTTTCAATCATTGCTAAAGTACTGAATTGTTAAACGAAAGACATTGGAATGCACCTTTCCCTCTACTCAGCATAACTTGCATGTTCAATAGCCATATCTTTTGTTAGTCACATTAATATCAAAATATCACTGCGAAGTGGAGCTGCGTTGGAGTTGCATGTGAGGTGCTGCTGGTAAGGGTCCCCTTCTGGTGTTCAGCGTGCACCTCTGCGTGACTCGCTCGGAACAAGTCTTGAGCGTGCTCAAGGCCTTGTCATGCCGTATCCGGCGAAGTTTGGCGGGTTGACTTGCGGGGAAACAAATTTGGTACCCGGAGCTCTCCGCAGTTGGTCCGCACTTGATAGCACTTTGCGTGTATCTCACCCGTGGTTGCCCGGAGGTGCGCACGCAAGTCCAATTTACCCGCAGCCAAGTTTTGAGTATGACCAAAACTTTATCCGGGAGAGTCGCGAGGATTGCCTGCCTGCAGAGATCCACGCAGAAAGCCAGCATGAGGCCCTTAACGGCAGCACCTCGCAGGCAACTCCCACGCAGGTACTTCGCAGTCCCCGTACGCGGCAAAGATGATAAGGAGCTTTAGATTTTGACGCACGGACGTTTGAGACGACGCTTGCGCTGGACGTTCTCTCCCCTGCGTCCTGCTGAAAAGTAGCTTTAGATTACGCTGGGACGCAACGTATAAAAAATAAAATGGCCCCTCCATAATGATCTGTTCATGAAGTAGTTCTCTACGTTGCAAACTCTGCGAACGTGAAAATAGCCCAGAAAAACTCGAGCTAAATATTCATCGACTTTACGCGCGCTTATGCGCATGCTCAGAACATCTTCTTTTTTTTTCCTTTGAACGTCCCCGTCGCAAAAATCTAAAGCTCCCTATTGACATTCTTTGGGACTTCTGCCATTCCTTCAGAGGAATTCCTTCACTGAGTTGTCAACCCCCACGCGCCTGTCACGCTGAGGTCAACCACGATATCCGCAATATTAACCCATTCCATACTCAATTCTGAAATACCCATAGACTTAATACGCAGGCCACCAGGTTCCCGTACAAAACTGGTTAAGTAGAATTTACGTAAAACGCGTCCAGCAAAACTCGCCCAAATCCTTATCCGCCCACAGAAATTGTCCCAGCGTATGCTAGAAAATCCCTACATGCAACAAGCCTGCGTAGCTTACCCGGAAAGGTGTGACAGGGTCTTTTATGGCTGCGGGTAAATAGGACCTGCGTGCGCAAACTCCGGGTAACTCCGGGTGAGATACGTGCTATAGGTACTGTTATGTGAGGGTCATCTACGGGGACCTCCGGGTAGCAAAGAAAAAAAACATGTTCTTCGCAAATCGCACGCAAGGCTCGCCCTCAAAGGAGTGTGACACGGCCTTTACGGTGACCGATATTTTACGGTAATAAGGGTCTATCTTGGATTGTTAGACGCCTTTACCATAAAACTCCGATGTGCGATGGGACGATTTCTCTAGTAAAACGGTCTAAGTCAATAATAGCCCCTTTTGCCGTGTAAGACATCACCGATAGCACCGATCATTTATCTCATTCTAAAGACCGTTTTACCATAAAATCTTACCTAAAACTTTACGAGAGGACGAAATATCTATTTTAAAAAAAAAAAACGAAAAAAAAAACCACCGAAGCGTTTTGTGACAAGCCGATGTCACCAATGTAAAGAGCGCCCAGAATTAACTACATATTGAAATTTTCACAAAAAGTCACAATCTTCAATATAGACTCTTTTTCCCCATGTGACGGCCCGTATAAGTGTGTATTTCTGAATTAAATGTGAACACATTCATGATGTAAGGATAAAGTGCATTGATGTAAAAGCGTTGCATTAAGAAGTTATTTGTGGGTAGTAGACGTAGTTTACACCCTATCATAACGCTGTAAAGCTGGTGGTGCATGCCAGCGTATTGAACTCGAAATCAATATCAATCTATCATCTAATCGTCTGAGATGTCTTTTGAATCTTAACATTTCAAGGAGAATGATGCTTGATATGAATCCCAACTTATTATCATTTTGTCCTTTTTTTGCCTTTGCGTTGTATTGTTCTTGAAAATGAAATGAATATACAGGGCCTATCTGAAAGAGTCGTGAAAAAAACACGAGTTGAATATGAGCCTGAATACGGGAATGAATAGGAACTGCTGGCGTCAGCTGTGCAATGCAAAAATAGTGCGTTTAATTGCATGTCATGTGATTAGCTTATATCTGTTCACGTATACTACCTTGCTCGTAAAATTGATTCCTCCGCTGTGCTCGTATTTCACAAATCACATACTGCAGTATATATCTATGTAATCTAATCGTCAGCTTCTGGTATCTTTTTGACACTGTTCCTTGGCACGTCCGGAAAATAATTCGTCTAAATGAATAGTATGCTCACACGAATGTTCCTGTATTCATAAAAGAGTTTCATTTAATGTTTGTTGTTTTTCATTAGGCCAAGCGGGTTTCACGAGTGTACTTGATTTTGTATGTTAATATATTAGTATCATTGATAACCCTTTTCCAGCAATAAAAACGAATTACTAGATTGAATCCTATGCTAAAGAAACAGAGGAGTACAGGCAAGTATCCGATCGATTTTTATAAAAGAAAATGAAAGGTGGACATTCCAACACTTTTCCTCTTTTATTTTCTCCTTTTTCTTCTCAAACTTAACAATAGCGGTCCTCTCATGCGATCGAATCGAACTCATAGAAGGCAGCAAGGAGACCATACCCTGTGTGCCTAGGCCTACGATTGAGCTACCAGCATGGTCAGATATCATATCGATCCAGTGGTTCCGAATGGATGAAAGTCTAACTAGTATCCCACCACCAGTGGCGCAATCCCGCGGAGTCAGTGAAGTTGGTGCGCATATACTGAAAGAGGACAACTCATCGCTGGTGATAGAAAATGTCAGCTATAAATATGGCAATCACTCGGGGCGTTTTGCTTGTGTTGTCACAACAACCATCCTCACAGCTCCACGGAAACAATGGAATTACTCTTTTTCAATAACTCGTAAGTTTGAAATCAAGTGCAGAACAATTCCTGTTCTATTTATTCCCGTCCAATATCTACATATGGTTGAAAATACCTTGATTACATTAAAACCAGTGTTCTTTATTCAGACGTGAAAATTCAAAGCATGTTAACCTTGAAGAGATGACTCGCGAGCTATCAGCTTTTCTATGTTTGTAGTTTCTTTCTGTCTTCTCTCTCTTCTCAGCGTCCGTTTTCGTACTCAGACATTGTCACGTGTTTCGTAGCTCACGCATAGAGCAGGGAGAATGCCATTGACCTTGTAGACCTCTGGAAATCCACGTCGGCAATTGGATAGGGATGAAAATGATATAAATAGTACAATAACGTGTTCTACAAACATTCTGATGTAAATAATAATACTTTCTGAATTTAGATACACCATGACAGAATAAAAAGAGTTAATGTTGTTGGTTACCTTGATAGAAATTCATCACCTCATGACTTGATATCTGAAAAAAAACCTGCAAATAATCTGAATTTATCTTTTTGAACCCCTTCTTGAAAAGCTGAATGCAATTAAGTCAATGTCTACTTTTTAGATTATTTCTTTGCGATACTTTGCTGCACACATTCAACTTCATGTGTTCTTTACCATGTTTACTGTGGTATATCTAACAACTGATTTCCAAGTGTATAAAACATTACCTTACGTGACCTTGCCCACGCCAGAAATAAGTCATTCACATATTTCGTATTCATTTCGCTCGTGCACATAATTTTCCGCTCCTCTCATTAGCAGAAGTTAAAAGTATGTATTATCAAAAAGTCGGAATAGAAATACCATTTTTAAATGGAAAAATTGTTTGACGGAGTATAGTGTGCTTCCTTTACTTTGCCTGAAGAGTGATATCAGTCATGGCCAAAAATGCAATTGAGATGAGGTTATCATAGTGATATGACGTGACAAGTTTCTCATTCGACTTTATACAAATCTTCACTCGTTTTCCTTTTCCGATTTGAATCCATGATTCATGGCTCGGTCACAAATGCCATTAAGAACTGCTACGAACGCCGTACGAACGATTTTTAGACAATTTCGTAAGATCTTCTTAAGAAGGCCATACGAAACCAGCGTTCGTAGACAGTTGGTAGACAGTTTGTAAATTCGTAGTCTGGTTGATAGTCTTGTCCAAGATTTTTTTAAACTTCTTACGAAACCCTCTCTTTGTAAAGACTGATGTAAATTCTTCTCATTCAACCAGTCGAAGTACAAGATCAAAAATTAGTTGAATCAAGAAATTGGAAATAAACTCATTGCTGCGACGTTTCGCCAATTATCAATTGGCTTCTTCGGGCGAATGAAGCTCCCGATGATGGAATGGCCCTTAAATAGTGCGAGATTGTGCAGAGCGCACTGGACCTTGTCCAGCGCGCGAAAGACGGCTTAGGATTTTTCGAACGGCCCGGTCCCACGCGTGCGATAAATTGAAGCGGAGACCTCCTCTCTTGTTAAGTGTAAGTGTCTCCACACGTTCCCAGATGGCTTCCTTGACGCCCCTCTCAAACCACTTGGATTCTCTATCCAGAATAATCACTTCATTGGTGTTATTGGTATTATGTCACTCTGAATTACCGAAACCGAACATCACAGGGAAAGAACGACGTGCTTTGGAAGAGTTAGCAGGGGATAAAACCAGTGTTATTGTACCAGCAGATAAAGGGAGGTGTGTGGTTGTACTTGACAAGGACAAGTACACTGACAAATGTCTAGATTTGTTGGACGATAAGAAGACCTATAAGAGCATAGGTTACAACCCTACCAATGGATATAGGAAGACAGTAACTGGTGTCATTAACAAGATCCACAAGGAAGGTGGTTTCAGCGACAGACAAAAACAGTTCTTGACTCCACCTACAGAACCTACAGTACCAGGATTTTATGGCTTGCCAAAGGTACATAAACCTGATCCCATTCCAGTGAGACCCATTGTAAGCTGCATTGGCTCTGTGACTTACAGCCTCGCCAAACACGTTGCCAACATTCTAAGTCCCTTAGTAGGAAAGTAGCCTCACCACGTGAAAAACAGCCAAGACTTCGTTGAGAAGATTTCACACCTCAAATTAGCAGATAACGAAAGCTTAGTATGATGTAAGTGCTCTATTTACATCGATTCCCTCATCAGAAGCAGTAAAGGTGGTTAAGACATGTCTTAGTCGGGATGACAGCTGGAAGGATCGTACTTCACTTTCCGTAGATCAGATTGTTGAAGCGTTAGGGTTTTTTTTTTTAAGTACAACCTATTTCTCCTTCAACGGCAAGCACTACATACAACAACATGGATGTGCTATGGGTTCACCAGTTTCTCCCATAGTAGCTAACATTTACATGCAAGAGTTTGAGACCACAGCACTGAGTACCTACTCTGGACACAAACCACGTATCTGGCTCCGTTATACGTGGATGACACTTTTGTCATCCTCCATGAAGAAGAGAGTGCGTCTTTCTTTAGTCACATCAACTCCTTGGACACGCACATTTCCTTTACACAAGAAACATGCAAGGATGGACATCTGGCATTCCTAGATGTTGAGGTCCACGTCGATTCAGATGGTACCCTGTCCACTTCAGTGTACAGGAAACCTACCCATAAGGACCAGTATCTTAATTTCCAGTCACATCACCCCTTGGTTCACAAACTTGCAGTCATCAGGACCCTCTTCCACAGAGCAGACACCATAGTTCACAGTCCATCTGAGGTTGAAAAGGAAAAGGCCAACATCAAAAACGCCTTAGCTGGATGTGGATATCCAGACTGGGCCTTCTCTAAAGCCGACACCCCGAAACAACCAAGCAAGAACACACGGAGAACCCACGGTGTACAGGGACGGAAAGTCACCATCACTATCCCGTACGTGCATGATCTGTCGGACAAGATCAAAAGGCTGTTTCAGAAACAGGACATCACTACTGCCTTCAAGCCCCACAACATAGGCAGAGATTAGTTCACGTCAAGGACCGAGTCGCCAAAGAAAAGCAGAGAAACGTGGTCTATGGCATCCGATGTTCCCAGGAGGATTGCCATGATTTCTACATAGGGGAGACCCAACAATCACTGAAAGCTCCCATGAACCAACACAGAAGACCCAGTAACTCAGAAAGCATCCCGGATTCAGCAGTAAACACTCACATCAACGCCAGCAAACACTCGTTTAACACCAATGAAGTGATTATTCTGGATAGAGAATCCAAGTGGTTTGAGAGGGGCGCCAAGGAAGCCATCTGGGAACGCGTGGAGAGACCTACACTTAACAAGAGAGGAGGTCTCCGCTTCAATTTATCGCACGCGTGGGACCGGGCCGTTCGCAAAATCCCAAGCCGTCTTTCGCGCGCTGGACAAGGTCCAGTGCGCTCTGCACAATCTCGCACTATATAAGGGCCATTCCATCATCGGGAGCTTCATTCGCCCGAAGAAGCCAACTGAAACGTCGCAACAGTGAGTTTATTTCCAGTTTCTTGATTCAAGTGATTTTTTACCTCTCTTCGTAAGGCGGTCGTACGAACTCCAGAACTCGTACTTGTACTCGTACGAAATCTTTGTGACTGTAGCTTAAAGCGGGTCTGCACTGGAAAGAAACATGTCTAGCGCCATCATAAGGCTCATTTTTCTCTGTGGTGCCCAGCATTTCTCCCACAATGCCGAGCGGCGTGCAGCAATTAACCCGTTCAATACTGAAATCTGATATCCCCATAGACTTAACACACAGATCACCAGGTTCCCGTAAACGTAGGTTGTGTCGAACTTCAATCTGCGATTATGTCGCGGATACAACTTGGTAAATGCTGGTTCCAGTGGGAGGAGATGCGAGCTGCGCTGGTGTATAGCGAGTAGGTCATTGGGCTGAGTGAGTGGATTGTCGTGGATCTCTCTCGCGACAAGTAACCCGTTCCCTCGCGATCGGCTGAAAGATCGAGGCCGCGCCGGGCGGGCCGGGCTGGGCTCTCGGACCTACCCCACCATATTATGCACTGCTTGTGTGTGTTCTCTCGGCTCTGCGCACAGCTGCTGTGAGATCGTGCGCTGACCGGCAGGCGGCGATCAGCCGCAGTACAAAATAACGATGTAACCACTGAACTAGAGTTCTGTGGATGTAACCCGGCCACCGGAAGTTTTGATAGATGGCGCTCTTTACAAAAAAAAAAGTTCTGCATCAAAATAATGGCTAGTGCAGACCGGCTTTAAGAGACCCAGTCTTTATTGCAACTTATTGACAAATTGCCCTGATACATCGACGTTAAAAAGCACTGAATTGATCAATCGTTAAATAGTTACCGTGACATGGCTATTTTTTCCATGCTTACTTTTAATAAACTTTAATAAATTTTCACTGCCTATTTTTGCCGATGTAGGGCAGTTTGTCTATCAATTGTAATTTTAAAAAACCGCAATTAGAATTTCATGTATTTAAAAAACCCTTTCTTTCATAATTGTTTAACCAATCTCTATGAGGACGAAGTTACCTAATCAAACCCATCACTACCACCATCTACAACAACACATGGTATTATGATTAATTGTACACGTGTATATTATCCTAGGATTGTATACACATTAAACGTATACATACTTCTTTATGTCTATATTACATTTAATTTCATTTCCCTTATAAAATTTCCACATAAATTATACAGTGTCAATGAAATTGTCAATGGAGTATATAAAGACTCTAATAATATAACACGGCACAAGATAAATTCAAAGGAATCTGTATAGAGTACGTTACATTCATAATGGATAATTGACATTATGTGCGGGGGGTGGCATGTTGGGGTGGGTCTCCAGAGGAAAAAAAAAAAAGGTGAAACACAATCAATTCCACTCACACATTCACATATATAAGTATTTAACACCTCATGTTTTCTGGATAGCAATAAATCATGAACTTTTTTAACATTTGGTTTGGAGTTTGATTGCTTTTTTTTTTTCATCCCAAACTATACATTCAGTTCTTAGTAAAAGGAGCAAAAGCGTTTTCATGCACTGATGTTGCTTTCTGTTACTATGAATTGTCCGTTTGGTGGATTGTGTACATTTCAAAACACTTGCTTCACGGAATTTCACATCTTTATTTTTGATGCTACAAAATTTTTCATCAAGAGGAATTCTTCTCAGTCACGTCAGGAAACAGAATCAATCTTCAGATTTGTCGTAGATATAGTGAGCGCTCTTTAAGATAATGTTTGTTAACCTGTTTGTTTGGTTCATTCAGTACTCCTAGCTTACTGATTTTGATTATGCGCACTGTATTCCCTGTGCTTTTAATATCTTTTTCTGAAGGGGAGGGGGAACTTGGCGTAGACATCTGTCGGCCCGAAAAAAAAGCAAAGAAAACTTCATAAAAAGTAATATGAAAAAAAAAAGCATTAAGATATTAAACCTTGACATGTGTTATGTGTGTACTTGCGATACTGGCAGGCATGATATTTACGAAGTAATTAGAATTTGTTCTTTTTCTTTCATTTTCGTTTATTTCATTATTTTTGTCATCCAAAGCCACGCTCACACGTACACAAACGACTTCTGAAAAAACGAAATTGCGATGAATACCTTCTGTTCTGTCGTAAACATGGTGACAGGGAGCAAAGAAAATCAATTAGAGTATACATTTGTGTATATGGAGCCTTAAATAAATCTACTGTGAAACAAATCGCCCCAATGACAAATGCTGCTGAACTCTTTACCAAAAATGATCTCTTTGTATCGAAAAAGGCGACAGATTTGCCGACTTTTAGTAGACAGTTGTATTAAAATGAAGAACTTTAGTTCATTTATGCTTATTTATATCCCAGATTTATTGATATGTGAAGCAAAATTTGAAAATGATTGCCAACTGGAATGAAAATGTGGTGTTTGCAAGCACATGGAAACATTTGCTTTTTTTCCATGTGCATGCATTTTACCCTTCACTGTGCGTGAATTCAGACTAGCAGTGACCAGGGCAATCCACATGAATTATTGATTAAGCATTCATGTGCCTGGGAGCGCGAGACTGACGCCTAGTCAACAGGTGGTTCAGGAATGTCCATTGTCCAGGGCCATTGTCCGCACACACTCACATACACATCATTGGTTCCTGTGCAAAGTTCATTTATGTACAGAGGGTTAAAATTTGACCCAAATCTGAAACCTTACTTCAAAATCAATCTTAGATTTAATGAAACTGATTTATGCTTTCACATCCAAATTACCTCAAACAAGATTGTACACTATTCAGCTATTACTCATATCAATGACAGTTTTATCGGATGAATAGTTTTTGAACTATTAAAGGACAAGTTCACCTACATAGACATGTGGGTTGAGTGAATGCAGCAATATTAGTAGAACACATCAGTGAGAGTTTGAGGAAAATCGGACAATCCATCAAAGAGTTACGAATTTTTTAAGTTTCTGCTCAGTCACGGCTGGATGAAAAGACTACTATAGCTTGTGATGTCATATGAGTACAACGATATAAAGAAAGAATAAAGAAAATTCAACATATTTCCGTTTTTCTCGCATAACAAAAGAGCACTCGACTTCTCTCTTTCAGAAGGCAGGGGGAATAATATTACCCTTAACATACGTCAGTAGCAAGTCGAAGAAATGTACACTCTATTCAAAAAGTCAAGTTTTGTGAAATTCTCTTTTTATTTTCCTTATATAGTTGTACGCATGTGACATCATACACTGTAGTAGTCTTCTCTTCCAGCAGTGACTGCGCAGATACTTAAAATATTCGTAACTTTTGAACGGATTGTCCAATTTTCCTCAAACTTACACTGATGTGTTCTACTAATATTGCTGCATTCTCTCAATCCTTATGTATATGAAGGTGGACTTGTCCTTTAGTGATCAAAAGTTGGAAATGTTTTTTGAAACTCCTAGTATATATATATATATATATATATATATATATATATATATATATATATTGAAACAAGGAAGGAAAAACTGACCAGAAACAATTGTAATAACAAATAGCGAAAACTTTGAGCAAAGAAAATTGGTTTTCATCGGGATCATCCCAATGAAAACCCATTTTCTTTGCTCAAAGTTTTCGCTAAGGTCCAAGTAACAAACCGAAAGCTCAACCATTGAAATACTTGCTTTCTCTCTCTCTCTCTCTCTCTCTCTTATATATATATATATATATATATATATATATACACATTTATATATACATATATATATATATGTAGAGAGAGAGAGAGAGGGAGGGGAGAGAGAGAGAGCTCTACGTTGATCCTTTCTATATTCTATGAATCAGGTAACTCCCATTACTGTGGAATTATTCTTATTACTAAGGAATGTGCGATGGTAAACAATTAGATTTTTATGAGTGAAATGGACAGAATATTCAGTAGAAATATTGCCTGGGGACATATTTATCGATAATATTCCTCTTGAACAAATCAATAGTATAACATTTCTTGGTATTTGTGTTGATAATAAACTTACATGGAGAGATCATGTCAATGTTCTCTGTAAAACAATTTTACGAAATATAGGTATAATAGATAGACTGAAATATTTTTAAACAACTTCTACATTAACTATGCTTTACTCCACTTTTATTTTACCGTATTTGAATAATGGGATTTTAGTGTGGGGCAACATGCATCAATTCCTTTTTGAAAAAAGGGGCAACATGCATCAATTCCTTTTTGGAAAAAAAATATTATTGCCAAAAAAGTCGTTTAGAGTAATCTCTCATTTAAATCCCTGTGCTCAAACTGATAATTTGTTTTATGATAATGAATTATCAAAGATAAATGATTTATATTTATTTCAGTTGGGTCAATTTATGTTCAATTATTACAATGAGAGTTTACCACAAATATTTGATCAAATCTTTCGACGCAATGATGCTGTACACAACTATCCTACTCGACGTTCCAGTGAATATCATTTACAATTACTACGTACAATTCTCGCCCAAAATACATTCGTTTTCACTGGCCCGAGGTTATGGAACAGCTTTGATAATACTCTAAAAGATGCTCTGACTTTACCTTCTTTTAAATCAAAACTGAAAAAAATTCTGTTGTCATCCTCACGTAAACAAACAAAGAAACAGTTAAAAGAATTTTTTGTTATCTTCATTTAAAAAAAAAACATAATAAATGAATTAATGATGAGTATTTTTTAAGCAATTCAAGAGTTTGTGTTTTAAGCTAAATTCGTCAAGAATTTTAAGTTCTTCTTAATGCCTTGATGACCTTTTCAGATAACTGAATGTAGACATTGTTTGTTTTGTTTCCCTCCCTTTCTTTGTTATGCCTATCTTTAGTTTTTATTTTCTGTCTATTCCGTCCATGCTTTTGTTCTTGTCCTTGTCACAATCTTTTTTTCTGATTATTTCGCCTGACATCAGGATATCAAAATCTTACACATGGAGTCCTTGACGGACCTTGAGATGCCCTCACCTTCTAGAGTAATTTACAAAAATTTACAAGCTATGCTTTTCTTGTGAATTCCTCTTTTCCATGTAAAGTTATAAATTAAGATTGTATTGTTTACTTGATTATTTATCCAAACGAGCGTTAATATCATTATGATACTTGTATTCATGTTTCGTTGAAAATTACGTGATTGAAAGGTCCTTTTGATGTTTGTATTCATGTAAGCGTTATGTATATTACTTTGTATTACTTTATATGGAAATAAACTCATTTTGAATTGATTTGAATATTTCATAAGTTGAAAGATGAAAATGATCCATTCAATGAGGCGCAGCCAAGTTGTATGGATCAAACATTTCATCTTTTCACCGAATGAAATATTCTGCTCATCGCACGAATGTAAAACATTTCTTATTTGTTTTATATAACGTTTATGATAGATCATTGTCATATGATATTTTAATAATTTAGAAACAAGAGAGAATCTGAGATCGCGAGAGTGCTCACTATGTGCTTAACGCTAGCGCGCTGTCGCATACACACATTGCAAACGCAAGCGTTTTACACGAGTAGTTTGCGGGGCTCAGAGTCGGCGAGCGTGCAATGGAGCAAATCGTTTTGGATTCAAATGCACCAAGCAACAATTGCAAAGATGATGACGTCATAGTGAAATGGGCTAAATGATCAATGTCAAACAGCCAATCAAATGACAAGGATCTCTTCAGGCGTTATGTAATGATGTCTAAACATTCAGGTCTATCAATACGTTCAATTTTTATGAGGACGATCGAAAATGAATTCCAAATGGTTGCTGTCATGAACTTTGTCTGGAATTATTTACGAAGAATGCACCTTCATGTCGTTTCTTTTTTTAAATCTGATCACAGTAAACCATGTTCAGACTGACGTCCACCTCTTGAGTGGCAGCAAAGAGGTGGTCCCGTGCATCGATGCTATGGAGGTTGAACTCGACATCCAGTCAGTCAAGTGGTATAGGCTTACTGAGGATGGCTTGAAGGAGCTTTTGATAGAAGCCGATTACATTTCCAATCATTCCATGCGGTTCCAACTTGGATTCAAACTCGTGAAAAAGACATTTCTCGAGATAGAGAATGTTGGTCCTGAGCATAATGGGACTTACACATGCATCGTGCAACGGGGCAATTCAGCTCAACAAACGGAAATCACTTTCAATTTTATCGTTGAAGGGAAAGGTGAGTTTTATTTTACAGCCAGTCCCGTTACATTTCAGCCGAACCCCTCCCTCGCCGCAAGCGCACACTTTATGGCATTTGTTAAAAGAATAATCGAAAACGAAATTGAAAATCAAAGCCCATTATTTTCCCATGGTTTAGTTTTTTTCATCCCGTCTAAAGCTCAGGGTAAGGGTACCAGTGGCTATATTTTCATCCACTTAAAAGTGAACAAATGGTTCCGTGGTCTCTGCTTATCAGTGTACGAATTACCCTGAGTGCAAAGGATAAGGGTGGGATTTCACGGAGCACGCGAACGATTTGCGAAGGACGCGAATGGCAAAATCCAGCATTCGCATTTTAGTCTGCAAACGATCGCCAAACAAACGTGAGGGTTCGGAAGCGTCGTCAATTGTTCGCGAATGTCGTTTTTACTTCGGCGAGAATTTCAAAAAAGTTTGAAATTTTCTGCGAACCTTTTCCGCACACTTGGTCGTGATTTGCTCGTGAATTGTTCTCGAAAGTGTCTTTAAAGCCTCGTCATATGCGCAAGACCTTCGCAAGACATGCGCGATGTTCGCAAAATGTTCGTGAAACCCCAAACAGACTCCGAAACTTTGAAGAATGTCTCGCGTATGTTACGCGAAATCTGCGAAGTTTTTCCGATCATTTTACGACGTAATCGCAAATCGAAAAACTTTTCCGAATGTCGCGAACGATTTGCGAACGATTTGCGAAGGACGCGAATGATAAAATCCGACATTCGGAAAAGTTTTTCTCCGAATGTTTTCCGACAATGAAGCCGAAAACTATTCTTGCGCAATTTGTGCGAAGTTTCCACGACGTATGTGCGAATGTCGTGTGTATCATTGCTAAAGTACAGCATGTTACGTACACGACGAACACGCGACGGAAATGCGAACAACGAAAAATTTTCAATAATCATGGGAGAAAATGTACCCAAGGAGAGGTGGAAGCTGTCTTGAGTTGACTTTTTTTTCTTTCCCTATTTCTCCTTTCTTTTTCTCTCATCTCTCTATGGTGTGCTTGCCTACATTTTTTCCCTAGGACGTATCTCCACTAGTAAAGCATTTGACTTTTTTTTTCAGTTCCTCCAACACATACTTTAGATTAATTCTAAGTGTATTCTGCGATTTTTTTTTTGTATATCAAACATTTCTTTCTCTTTGCTAGTCTTTAATTTCTTTTGTTACTATAGTTGTTAATAATTGTTTGATGTTTAGGTGTATGCTACGATTTTTATTTGTAGAAAACGTAGAGGTCATACATCCCCCAAACGTGCGCTAAACGTTCGCGAGAATGTCTCAAAAGGTACGCGAACAGTTTGCGATTACGTCGTAAAATGATCGGAAAAACTTCGCAGATTTCGCGTAACATACGCGAGACATTCTCCAAAGTTTCGGAGTCTGTTTGGGGTTTCACGAACATTTTGCGAACATCGCGCGTGTCTTGCGAAGGTCTTGCGCATATGACGAGGCTTTAAAGACACTTTCGAGAACAATTCACGAGCAAATCACGACCAAGTGTGCGGAAAAGGTTCGCAGAAAATTTCAAACTTTTTTGAAATTCTCGCCGAAGTAAAAACGACGTTCACGAACAATTGACGACGCTTCCGAACCCTCACGTTCGTTTGGCGATCTTTTGCAGACCAAAATACGAATGCTGGATTTTGCCATTCGCGTCCTTCGCAAATCGTTCGCGTGCTCCGTGAAATCCCACCCTAAGTAATGATCCTGCAGTCTCAAAAAGATTAATGAAAACAAGTGACGAGTGAATGTATTTTTTTTTGGGGGGGGGGGGAACTTTGTATGAAGAGTTAAATCCTGTCCGTTTTTTTTTTTTTTTTTGTAACTGGCAGCTTTCACAATATACTTTCGAGTTAATTTTCTCACTTCTCGTTTCTTATGTAAAAACCTTACTTGTATCGGAATCAATCCATCAACCATTTTTTTCAAAGAATCCTTCATGGATGAATTTATTGTTTATCTTTACAGATTCTCGGTTATGCTGAATTGTGGAATTATTTTCATAACTAATGACTGTGTGGTGCTTACACATTCAGTAGGTCTATTACCATGATTACAGGAGAGAAAAGAAGAGTCGTCATCTTTTAGGTTCCTTTCCTAAAGGTCAAGGTCAAATTCAAGGTCCCCCGATCCATGAGTGGATCTATGAGTATGAGTGGACAAAGTTGACAACATTGTCCACTCATATATACATACGCCAGGTTACATTAGGATACCTCAACGGTTTAAAAGTTACGATGTCTACAAAAATTATTACTGACAGCGGGCGGACGGACAACCCGAAAACATAATGCCTCCGTCGACACTTCATGGCGAGGGCATTAAAAACCAAAACATGGTGCAGAAAAAAGAAACAGAAACAAAATCGAAATGTCACTATAACGACTGGTATGCCTCCGCCCTATGTGCGTTCTTCTCCCAGGACTACAATGCGAGTCGATATTTTCACATAATTGGAAAAAAATGACATATTTGTCACAAACGCATTGACTGTTTATATAAACTGAACTAGGTTTCATTTGGAGGGATGGCGAGAGCAGGTATTTCCGGATTTTAGCATCTTTATTTGATCTGTGACCTTGCCCTTTGACCCTAGAGCCCACAATTCTTCAAATAGTCACTAGCTGGCAACATCCATTTTCGTGACAAAAAATTTGTGACCCTGACCTTGGAAATTTGACCTTTGAAAGCCATGATCTCAAAAGTCCCAAGAGAATCATTGTCAGGCAATATATGGATATATACTAAATCTCATTCTGACACCTTCAAACATTTCAGAGATATGGAAATAACCAATGAAATGTTATTATTTTCATTTGAACTTTGTCCTTTCACATTTGACTCCATGGTTCAAAACTGTATCTCTAGATTTTTTTTTTCCATTAATACATGCATACCTTATGGTTTCGAGAAAATACCTAAAGACATTGCATTGCTTTGGGGAAATAATGAAATTTTGGGATTTGTGGCCTTAACCATTGACCTTTAAACTGGAGAGTATGAACCCAACAGTTGACAGGCAAAACTTAATCCACTCATATGCTGAGTTTCATAAAAATAGCTCAAGTATTTTTTAAGTTATAAAGATATCCAAAAAATTGCTCACTGACGGAAGGGCGGACGATTATTAAAACCCGAAAACACAATGCCTTCGGCGACACTTCTTAGCAAAGGCATAAACGCTGATATCCCAATGGACATTTCCAGCTTTGTTTGAAGACGCCATATTTTACCGATGGGTAGAGGAAAGATTCATCTCTCAGGAAAGACAAATTTAAAAGGAATGACTACAGGTCAGCCCAAATGACATAATTATGGTGTATCACAGAGAATCTTAGGACTCGTTTTGCTCTCCCCCCCCCAAAAAAAATATATATAATTATGTGTGTGTATTGGTGAGGGAGCAAGTGCCCCTTCTGCTCCCCTCCCCCCTCCCCCCTCCCCCCCCCCCCCTCCCCCCCCCCCCCCCCGCCTCCGGTGCCCTTGATTAGTTCATGTACTCTCTAAAAAAAATCGAGTGAAAATATTCACTCTTAAAGGAGTGAATTTAAAAAAGAGTGAATTTAGAGTGAAATTGGGGTGAATTTTGAGTGAAAATGTCCATTTTCACTCATTTTGGAGTGACCTCAGGGATCACTCGAAGATTTTGGAGTGATCCCTGAGGTCACTCTAAAACAAGTGAAAAAGAACATTTTCACTCAAAATTCACTCCAATTTCACTCTAAATTCACTCTTTTTTAAATTCACTCCTTTAAGAGTGAATATTTTCACTCGATTTTTTTTAAAGAGTAAAGGAAATTATATTATATACATATATTTTGTTATCCATATGAAGTATACATACATAGACGCAATGTATGTACATTCATATCTATTATGTGTGTTTTCTGGATATTGATAAAACGTGAACGTCTTTGTCATTTGCTTTTGTGTTTTGTTGTTTCCGTTGAAAAACATCCAGTCGGCTCTTTGAAAAAGAAGTAAAAGATATATTTGCATTTCTATGAAAATAAAGATGTTCAATTGAATGTTGGTGGATTTTGTACACTAGCAATTACTTGAATTTCAATCTGAATATCTGTGAATTTGAAATCGCTCTAAACCTGGTCTCTTCGAACATTAATTTTCAACATATCTAGCGTCTAGTCTTGGTAACGACGTTCATCTGCTGAGTGGGGCATCAGAGCGGGTCCAATTTCTTCACCATTGGTCAGAAGATTACCTGCATGTCCAGTGGTACAAACTAACCGACGAAGGCGAAGTTATGGATGAAACACTTGCCAAATGTGGCTCTGACGGGTCATTTGAGAATCACGAGCTGTGTCTAAAGTTTCCGAATGTTACCATCGACCAAGCTGGATCCTACAAATCCGTCATCACGAGGAATGATTCTTCTCGGAAAACAGAGCTGGTCTTCAGATTCGTCGTAGATAGTAAGCACTGATCAATACTTATGTGCAGTATCGTTGTTGTGCTTTTAATTTCATTGTGGGGGGAGGGGGTCTGCTGGATAGTGATTCGATGGTCTTCAAATTTATTGAAACAACAAAAAAAAGATTAGATGATAGAAAATATCAAGATACAAACCATGATGATCATTTGCAAACTGGCAGGAACGATGAGAAAGTCATTAAAATTTAGTTGGTTTTTTTTCTTTCATTTTCTCTCGTTTCATTATTCAGTCATTCAAGGCCACACACATTTTTTGTTTTTCCTTGATGTTTTATTGCTTTCATTCAAGTCATTTATAAATCAACCCATTCTGGGTGTAAAATGAACAAAAAAAAAACTACAAATGTAATTCAAAACACAAACAAATCCATTTGCCAGTTTATACTGCATATCATCTCTCTTCAACATAAGATTAAGTAACTCGATTATAATTCATTCAATTCAATTCAATTCAATTCAATCATTTATCGTCTGATTTAAAAAATACAGAAAATCCTTCTCCACTGGCAAGATAACAGAGCATAACACGACAAGAATAACAAACAGATCACATATAAAAAAATGACTGATAATCAATTAACAATTCGATACATCATCAAAAAATATATCGTAACTAATTAAACTGAAATACTAATGAAATGAAGAGGTATGTTTGAGACTATAAAAATAGAACATTAAGATATACTATTGATGCATTGAAACTTTTCAACATGCTGACGTCTGACTATGACAAATATACATGTATATCAAAAATGCAAAGTCATAAATACAAAATTGCACAGGTCCTAAAAATATGTTGGGAGTGAAACATGTGTGATGTACATAATGTACATTATACAGAAACCCAGGGATCACATGTCACATGTGTGCCCAAGAAGAGTAGGAATAAGAAGAAAAGAATAGAGGTGGAAAAGGATGGAGAGGGTTCCATAGAACAGCTGCCTCTATGGGCACACATTGTAATATAGTGTTGTTATGCAAATATGCATGCACACGTATGCGAAAACATTCCGTGATCATTCCAATAAAATAGCAGAGTGCAACAATGAATGCTGCATAATGTAAATGTAAATCACAGTCCATGTGTGCCCAGGAAGCAAAATAGAAAAGATAGAGGGAAAGAAACAGAAGATAGATGGGAGGGGGAGGGATTTCCAGGAAAAGCTGCTTATGTGAGCACACATACAATGTCAACCCTACTGACAATTTCTTCACGACAAAGTTTTGACATGTACTAAACCTATATCCCTTGAATATATTGAATCATGTAACTCATTCTCACAAGGGCGTATACGTAAAAAATACATTATACAAACCTAGAATGAAATCATTCATAAAAAACCCAACCAACCCTTCCCCTACCAACTAAAACAAATCTACATCTATCCTTAATATGAAATTCTACCAATATCATTCATACAATTTATAGCTATTCTTCTTCAAATCTAATCCCCATCCCACCAACCCCCGATTCACCAAAACCTAAACCACGCCCACACCCACACACACATACCGACCAACACAGAAACATTTTCCCATTTCAGCAAATGTAATCCAAACTTATTTCTTTTTAAAGCAGTTTCTTTTTCTTCATCCCGAAATTTTATTATTCTCATACGAATTTCCTCAAAAGCGGGAATTTCCCCCTCAGACCTAAATCTAAAAATGACATAATTCAAAATGTCTTATTAAGTTTCATTTTTAGGATCCTTCCCATAACACCAAAATGATCATCTTTCCACTCTATATTTCGAAGATCTGTCATCTCAAACTTATCACTTTCTGCCACAAATTCTTAACATTCACATGCCCCCCCCCCCCCAAAAAAAAGCAAACTAACAAACAAACAAACAAATAAACAAATGTTTACATGTTCCTACCGATTGCTCACAAAGAGAACACCGGTTATTTTTAAACGAAACCAAACTCAAAAAGGTTTGTAATAATTTATACTGAAATTTACACATGTACTCAACACGCAAACACTATATATATATATATATATATATATATATGTATATGTATATATATATATATATATTACAATACATGTACATATAATACATACATTATATATAATATGGATGTATTGAAAGCTCTACGATGAAAATTCCTATATTCTTTATGAAGCAGGCAACTTGGGCCCGAATGTCCATATCCTGAGAGGTGCGACAGAACTGATCAGATATCAGGATAGCTGGAACGGGGACATTCAATCATTAAGGTGCTGTAGGATCGACACTAGTTCTTACGAGCAGCCGGGAGCTGAGCCCAATTGTACAAGTGCCAACTCGAGAATCACTGACTTTGACGTCGTCACAATCAAAGACCTGGTGATAAAGAATGTCACTTGTTACCACAAGGGTCAGTATTTATGCGTCATAGAGAAGAACGGAACGACTTTGTTTCAACGGACGAAACTGAAGTTACAATTCATTGTTGACGGTGAGATGAGAGAATAATGTTAATCACTTTAAGAAAACATTTTGGCTGTCGTGTTTGTTTATCCCTAATACTCGTGACATAATGCGCTTTTAGTGGTGCGTGATAGGGAACTTTGGTTTATTTGAGGCATCTGGTCAACGCACTTTGTATACCCAAAATCTAACGGGTCGGTATTAACCTTACAACTTTAGAAGAAAAAAAAATCCACAATATCCTGCAACAACAGAAGAGATCGGAAGGTTAATTACCAGTGAGTTTCATTTTCTTTTGGTACATTGTACGCACAGTTCAAATTCTATCCATCTGGAAAATGGCAGCTCTCAAAATATCTTGTGTATACTTTCGATATCTCGTCTCTCATGATATCATGAAATACTTTCCTCGCATCGGAATAAGGCTCAATATCAACCACTTTTCAAAGAATCCTTCTTGGCTGAATTTATTGTTTCTATTAACAGATTAACGAGTATATTGAATGAGTATATTGAATTACTATGACACTGTTTTCATTACTGAGGAAAGTGTGATGTCTAAACTTTTAGTAGGTCTATCAATACCTTCAGTTGGTTAAAAGGACGATTAGAAAGAAATTTCAAATGGCTCTTGTCACGAACTTTTGCCTGAAATGATTTATTGAGAGGGCAGCTTCGGGTCGTTTCTTGAATCTGATCGCAGTGAAGCATGTTCTGGCTGACGTCTACCTCGAGAGATACAGCCAAGCAGTGGTCCCGTGTATCAATGTTACCAAGATCCAACTCGACATCCAGTCAGTCAAGTGGTATAGGCTGATCGAGGACGACTTGAAGGAGCTTTTGTTAGAGGCCGATTACACCTCCAATCGTTCCATGCGGTACCAGCGTGGATTCAAACTCGTGAACAAGACATTTCTCGAGATAGAGAATGTTAGTCCTGAGCTTAATGGGACGTACTCATGCATCGTGCAACGGGGCAATTCAGCTCAACAAACGGAATTCACTTTCAATTTTATCGTTGTAGAGAAAGGTGAGTTTTATTTTACAGCCAGTCCCGTTTCATTACAGCTGAACCTCTTTCCCGCCACAAGCCCACACTTTATGGCATCTGTTAAAAAGATAATCGAAAAAAAAAAAATTGAGGAAAAATTAAATCCTATATTTTAAGTGATCCCATAGGTTAAGTGAAATCCTCCCGTCTGAAGCGCGGGGTAAGGATACCAGTGACCATACTCTTATCTAAAAAAAAAAAGAAACAAAAATAAAACAGACAATCATACAACAGCAGTGGTTCCATGGCCCCTGATGAGGACCGTGCGATTCACCCTGAGTGTAACACGTCAGTAATGATCTTAGAGCTTCAGAAAATGAAGGAGAACGATGATAATAACCTGCTACAACAAAAGCGGTCAGAAGGTTCGGTGACGAGTGAATTTCATTTTCTTTTGGAACATTGTATTATCATTTTTGGTTTTTATTACTGGCAGCTCTCACAATATACTTTCGAGTGAATTTCCTCACTCCCGTCTCTTATTTTGAAAAAAAAAAGACAAACCTTGCCTGTATCTTAATAAGCCCATACATCAATTTCTCAAAGAATCCTTCTTGGCCGAGTTTATTGTTTGTCTTCATAGATTCACGGTTACAATATTATTAAATATTGAATCATTATGGAATCATTTTCATGATGATTGTGTGATGTCTACACACTCAGTATGTCTATTATGTAATACGATTAGTATTACCATACGATTAGCAGGATCATTGAAATAACTCCAAATAGCTTTTGTCATCAAATTGTGGTTGGAAGAATTTATTCTTGGTTACGAAGGTCGTTTCCCGTTTAAATCTGAGTGCAGTTAACCATGTTCGTACCGACGTCGTCCACCTCAAGACAGGCAGCAAAGAGGTGGTTCCGTGCATCGATGCTATGGAGGTTCAACTCGACATCCAGTCAGTCAAGTGGTTTAGGCTGATCGAGGACGGCTTGAAGGAGCTTTTGATAGAAGCCGATTACATTACCAATCATTACATGCGGTTCCAAAGTGGATTCAAACTCGTAAAAAAGACATTTCTCGAGATAGAGAATGTTCGTCCTGAGCTTAATGGGACGTACTTATGCATCGTGCAACATGGCAATTCAGCTCAACCAACGGAAATCACTGTCAATATACTTGTAGGGAAAGGTGAGTTTTATTTTCCAGCCATTCGTTGCACTTCAGTTGACCCCCCCCCCACACACACACACACACACATACACACGCTTTATGGAATCTGCGGAAAAGGCAAGTAAAGAAAAAAGAAGAGAATTAAAATATTTTCGTTTTTTCCTCCCGTCAAAAGCCGGGGTGGGTGCATCACTGACTATACTCTTATCCACTTAAAAAAAGCACATACCACCAGTAACAACAACAACAACAATGGTTCCACGGCCCCTACTTCAGTTGTAAAAGGAAAATCAATCACTTGAGGAAACTGACTTTCGGTGCGTCTCACATAATTCGGATACTGAATGAATGAACCTACACTTTTCCTTCCTCAAGACAGTGTAGCCTGTTAGCTAGGTGTACATTTGTATGAAATGTGTTAATATCTACAATTATACTTCCAGACATAAGGGCACTAAAAAAATTGGTAATCAGGATTTTGATTGGCGAGCTACCATCCCCCCCCCCCCCCCATCCCCTGTCGTTTCGAGAACCATGCACGCCATAGTGGATTATACGCGTTCACGCATCGTTTTCAAGTCAAGGAAATCTACGAAAACAACCACAAAAAAAGAAACCAAGAGAAAATACAAATAAATTCATTTGTAACTTGTCATGCCAGAGAAAAGGGAACATGGCTCTGTCTAACCATCTAATCGGATGAAAAAAAAAAGAACCGGCTAATTATGTTTATGAGTCTAAAACATAGCTTTATCAATACAAGTCTACATTGAGCGCCAGCGGATCCGGTTTACTTACTACTCCCTTTTTTTAACAAGGTGCAATTAAGAAAGTGAAATGTATGTCTTTATGTGCCCAGAGAATGATGCAGATCAATGCAATCCATTCTAAAACACTGTACTCATATATCCCAGTTTTTAAAAATAGTAACACCTTCGTGTCTGCTGCGGTGTAAAATTTGTTGATAAAGCCTGTGTTTCCTGTCTGATTTCTGTCGTATTTCGTATTCATTCTGTTCCAGAGAGTTGGCATCACATTTTGTTGAAGGTGTTACTCCCACCTGGCTCGGGGTTCATACTGTTAGGGGGACTGGGTTTTCTTTTCGTCCGCCTGTTCAAGAAGTGGTTGAAGGTCAGTGTCTTTTTCATTAAAAATACTGGTTGATGAAGTATCAACGGTCAACAAACTGTCGTTGAAAGAGCTGAAAGTTTAGCCTGGAATGAGATTACACGTTTATATTTATGATTGTTGTTTAATACTCATGTCGATTATAGAGTGACAAGAAAATTGAAATCATAATCAAATCAATGCTCTTATAGCTATAAAGCATTTTCTTTTTCAGGCTTCCGCTGCGTGTCTTGAGTTATGATGCTTAATCAATAATGCTGACAGAACATATCAATCGTCACAGACAATGAGAGGTCATGGCTGTATACCAGGAAAATGGAAATCCTTCTGTCTCCCTAGCAATTTCTCTTTTCATTTCATTTTATTTCATTTCATTTCATTTCATTTTGTTATTTTTGTATGGTTCTGTATGGTTCGTTATCTCTTCTTAATTCAGAAAACACCATTGTATAATATTTGAGCATGAAATAATCAAGAATTAGGACTAAGTCATAGAAAATAATGATCATATTCTTAGAGTTCTGTGGTAGAAACTGCAATGGGATAGGGAAATAATGGTGAGCTGCGATGCATTCAAAGTTTCACAATAATATGTTAGTAAAATTAGACTACAGCTGGGATGGTTTTTGATTGAGTTGATATAAACTGCGACTATCGCTTGTCGATCAAAAGGTAACGCAGGAGTAAGCATAAATGTAGATAGATGCACTTCAAGGTGTTTATCAAAATGAATTTCTGACTGTTTGTGAACAGGAATGGCACGATCGTCAGCATTTGGGCCAGCAGTCTCGGCTCTCTGAGATGCCTCTTCTACAGAAATGATAACAGTGGACATGGAACGTAAACAGGAGCGTGGACAAACAAAATTCTGCTAGCCTGACTAGTCGCTTCTCTTTCCAACGTTATAACTGTCGCAACGTGAAGTTGAATGCTTGTAGTGGTTAATGAATCACATGGTATTCGCGATTAATTTCTAGTTTTCACATCACCCACAACCACCGAGTGGGAACACAAACACACACACACACACACACGCAAACACACACACGCACACACACAAAATGTATATGCAAGTACATGTATTAATTTTCATCTCACGTTCTCACAGTGCAGGTTTTACTGGATTAAAGCATGAATAAAGTCACTAACAGAAATGAAACAAAGCTGTGAAGATCATCCTCTGAATCTATTTCACATCATTATGCGTTTAATATTATGTACATTTAAAGAAACATTAAGCCACCGGAAATTATGGACTCTTAGACGTTCATACCTACGACGAACAGTGGAGATATTTAGCAAATAAGGTTTTACAAAAGTGTTGAATAACTGAATGAAAAGTAACCAACAAGGATACGGAACACACACTGTAGTGCATGTAAAATAGATATGTAAATATCCGTTGTAAGTGTATACAAATCTGCAGTGAGTAACTCCTTTGTTTCAATTCAAGCATCGTTAAATCAGTTCAATTTTATCAAAATATTATCACTGTGCGTTCTTGTGACGTCCGTCTTAAAATGTTCAATAACATTTCGCCTTGAAAAAAAAACATGAATAAAAAGAATGTGAGTACTGACAAAATATTTGGAAATATTGCAAATATATTCGAATGGTCGAAGCATGAAGCGCTTAAACTTGTAATAATAAAATTGGTATCATAATTGCGTTGTAAATTAAGGACTAACCCCGACTAGCCTGCGTCCTGTGCTGTTGTTGTTTTTCCTTATCAAATAATGTACTTTTACTTTTACCTATGTTTGTTACTGATGTTTGTTTGAACAAGTATAAAAATAGCAGTCTCGTTTCGATTATAAACCTTGGAATAGGACGAATGCGCTAAAAAAGTGTTCTGCAAGATGACGCAAAGCATCATTGTTACTACTTCTTCAAGCTTAACAACCATTTTGAAATAAAACCCAAGTCGTAAGCTTCTTTATACCGTAAATATTAATCACACAAGGAACTTGAAACAAAATTTCCAAAACAGAGATAACTTAGTGATAAATTAGATAATCTATGTAATATGTGCTTGATTCAGTATGTGTATCTGTGGTGTATTTTTTTCTCTCTCTCTCTGCTTCGGAGCTTTCAAGAGCAAGTTTTAAAATATATTAACAAATACCTACAGAGATCAGATGGATATGATTTATTCTGATTCGCTTATGCCTGAAATTCTAACTTATCATTATTCATGTCGAAATACATTTGTGTCGTTCTCCTGAGAGCATGTTCGTTAAATTTACATTTTTATTTACTTTATTGTTCATATATATATATATATATATATGTATATGTGTGTGTGTGTGTCTGTCTGTCTGTATGTCTGTGTGTGTCTGTGTATTAAGAGAACAAAGAAGCATGTATCTCTGTCTTTACACAAAGATGGATTCAAGTCAATCAGTAAATAAATCTGTAAATCAGAAACTGGATCGAGGGTGTGTGGACAACGTTCAATCAGCTAGAATTACGCCACACAAGATCACAGGGAGAACGTTTGATCTAGGTAAGAAAAACCATCAACGTAAGCAACAACAACGACAAATCCAGTGCGCTCTCTCTCTCTCTCTCTCTCTCTGTCTCTCTCTCTCTCTCTCTCTCTTAAATCCCTGAAGGATTTCAAGTTGCGCTTGAAATGAGAGTAGGATATGTCACAGGTAAACAAACTGACGACTGTTGTAAAAATTGATTGATCCGAATTCTGCGTTTGGTTTCAAATATAACTCAGTTTGCATGGCAGGGACTTGCGTGAGATTCAGTGTTCTTTCACGTTGCCTTTGACCTTTGAACTGTGCCTACTTCGTCTTCTGTTTGGCCTTCTGTGCTGCGATGTCCTTCTTGACCTGCTCCTTCTGGGCGGCAATTTGCCTCGCCTTTTCCTCGGCCTGTCTCTTCGCTATGGCTTCGCTAGCAGCCATCTCAGCAGCTAACTCGATCTTTCCAATTCGCTGAAACTGGAGGCGTAGATACAGAAAATATTAAAATATTAATCAGGTACTAGCAATTCAAAGTAATGAATGTATGTCATCATGGTCGTATACATGCAATGATAGAAAGATTAAAATGCAAACCCACCTATTAGTACAATGCTAACATGATATTTCACAAAATACATGTTATACACATAATGTTTGACAAATGCTAACAGGTATGGTTGAATATACGCAAATTTATATCAAGGATATCAATATAAAGAAAATTTTACATAGCATTATTTCTTTTCTTTTTTTATAGGAATATTGAAAGAGCATTAAACTCGCCTTTTTCAGAAAGCAGGGGGAATGAAAATACCCTCATTCATGTTAGTAACAAGTCTATGGAATGCCCACTTTCACTTAAATGTCATTTTGTTGAATTCTCCTTAGAATATATTTTATGATTTTTTTAGATATACCTAATCCTAAAACTATGTTTTTGGACCCTACGTATAATGAAGAAGTTATTGATATTATTTACAATTTGAAAGAAGGGAAAAGCCCAGGTTGTGATGCAATCGATAATCATTTGTTTAAAAATATATTTCTTCAAATAATAGATCCTTTAGTATATATTATTAATGTATCACTTATGACTGGGCTTGTACCAGATCAGATGACGACTTCCAAAGTTATACCTATACATAAGAAAGGGGAGGAGAATGATGTCAATAATCACAGACCAATATCGTTATTAATTTCAATTTCTAAAATTTTGGAAAGAATAGTATATATCCGAACTGTAAATTTTTTTCAAGATGAGTAATATATTTACGAATTTTCAATTTGGATTCAGAGAAAATCACAACACCACCCACGCTTTACTTACCTTTGTGGAAAAGATTACACATGCACTTGATACTTTTCGCATACAATAGGCATCTTCCTGGACTTTTCCAAGGCTTTTTATACGATTAATCACGGTATACTTCTCTCTAAGTTATCCCATTATGGTATTCGCGGAAAAGCCTTGCAATGGTTCACGAGTTATTATCTGACAGATTTCAATATGTACATGTGAACGGTTTTGATTCTTTTATGAAGAAAATCGAATGTGGCGTTCCGCAAGGAAGTTTGTTAGGCCCCCTGTTATTTATAGTTTACATTAATGATTTTTATAGATCTTCAGATAAACTCTATTTTATATTATTTGCAGATGATTCCAATCTTTTTTTATTCCCACCCTGACCCTAATACTTTAATTAGTACAGTGAATTATTAATTCAAGAATGTCTCACAATGGATATATGCAAATAAATTGTCACTGAAAATTGAGAAGACAAAGTATATGTTTTTCAGTAATTCCTTTGATAGATTATCAGGTAATGTTATATTTGACACTACTCCCCTAGAAGAGGTTTCGTCTATTAAATTCTTAGGTGTTTGTGTTGATGATAAGTTATCATGGAAGTGTAATATAAACAATATTTGTAATGTAAATACACGTAACATAGGCATAATGAATAGATTGAAATATTATCTTCCTTCTTCTGCTTTGATGACGCTTTATTCAAGTTTAGTATTGCTGTACTTGAATTACGGAATACTTGCTTGGGGGAATACATATTCGACATTGTTAGATAAACTTTTTCTTTTGCAAAAGATGGCGCTCAGAATTGTTTTTAACCTTCATATCCGAGCACATACTGATAAGCTGTTCCTTGAACATAAAATTCTGAAAATAAAAGAGTTGTATTTATTTCAACTTGGTCAATTTATTACAACTGCAACCATCTACCCAAAATATTTCATTCTTTATTTCACCGTAACAGCCACGTACATGATTATTCCACAAGACAATCTAAAGAATTTCATCTTCCCCTAGTGAGAACTGTACACACTCAAAATACATTTGTTTATACCGGACCCAGATTTTGGAATAGCTTAGATAATGATTTAAAAAGAATCTGTGAAGTTAACTACATTTAGTATAAACTTAAAAAGATATTTGTTTTGTATGTATACCAGTTAATTTTTTTAATGAAAAACCCCGTCATGTTTCACTTGTCCTTGAGATTTTGTAGTGTGTCCACAGACCTATTCCATGCATCCCTCTCCTTTTCCCTCTCCTTTTCCCTCTCCTTTTCCTTCTCTATTCTTCCCTGCTCTTCTTTCCTCGTTCTTCGTTGTCCAGTATCTGTCCGAGTGCATTTCCTCAATTTCTGTTATTTCTGTGTTCTGTGTTGTTATTGTCGTTGTTGTTGTCGTTATGTTTTTTGTGGCCGATTGCATATCTTCCTTTCCGTTCAACTTTCCTGGCATACCTGGCCTCATAGTGTCTGTGCCACAAATGTGATATGTTACATAGTTTATATGTTTGCATTCTAAAATCTTAGTAAGTATTGTTCATAGTATCAGCATCATATATCAATGAGTAAATGTACAACAGTATATAGAAGAATTTAAAATGAATAATATATGTTTTATTGGTTGAATTGGTGTTGTTGTAGTTTTGTTCCAGTGTTCCACGTCTTACAAGCTTGGCTTTTTTTAGTGGAACACTGTTTTCCATCATTGTGATTATATACTATTTTTTGTTGCCATGGCAAAGTGAATTGTTTATTTTTTTTTTTCGTGCATATACTTTATATTGTATTTGGAAAAAAATCCTTTATCAGACGTGTGTGAGAAAAATGAAAAAATTGCATCACTTTGGATTATGCCAACTTTTTCTTTTCTTTTTGATGTTGGAAATAAATAACTATTGAATTGAATTGATTGAATTGAATATATAACCACACGTATATCATGGCAAAATGTATGAATTTGTGTACACCATGCAGACATTGATCGTCACAGTTCAGATCAATCTATATGAATTTCGATGTATATGCAAAGAGACTTCCCAACGACACAATTGTTTCTTTGAGTCTCCTAGGTCTGTTTTAATCAAGTGTAACTTGCGTCTGCAGCATTTGAGATTAGGGAGCGTTAGATTTTGAGGCGCGGACGTTTGAGACGACGCTTGCGGTGGACGTTCTCCTCTCTCCCCTGCGTCGTGCTGAAAAGTAGCTTTAGATTACGCTTGGACGGAACGTTTTTGAAAAAAATAAAATGGCGCCCCCATATGATTAGTGCATGAAGTAGCTCTCCACGTTGCAAACTGTGCGGACGTAAAAATAGCTCAGTACGTGTAGAGAAAAACTCAGACGACGAAGTTAAAAATAGATCGACTTGACGCGCGCTTCTGCGCATGTTCAGAACATGTTTTTTTTTTTCCTTTGAATGTCCCCGTCGCGAAAATCTAAAGCTCCCTATTCATTCTTCAAGCGGACAGATATCATTGGTCTATCTTCCTAGTTTACCCTGCCCTCTCCCCACCCTCTCCGCCCTTTATAGCTCCGCCCACCCTTGTCTGCATCTCAAAGTCACGAAGATCCATGACTTACATATTGCAGTTGACAGTAGAGACCAATAGCGATCACAAATACAATTCCAGCCACGCCCACCACAACGCTGTAGGCAATGGTGTCATTCTTCTGCCATGGGCTGTCCGTTGAGGGACCTGGTGAAGAAATACAGAAGAAAAAAATATGTAAATTTGTTAGGATTAAAAAGATAGTTACAGTTTGTAATGGTAGTGTGAGGTTTGTTTCGTTTTATTTTTTACCTGTTGTACATGGTACGATTTTGTGTGATATTTACTTTATAATACGTCTTTAAAGTGGCCCACATGTCTTGCAAGCTTTTCGTTTCAAGGGGCCACTGTTTTAATTCTAATATTTACTTTTTTTTTGGTCAACTTTCCAAAGTGTACATTGCTATTCTTGGTTATCTTAGGAGATTAGTAAAGTTTGATAATCATTATACTTCATGATCCTTTTATAATGTTTTTCTTTCGAAATGATGAACGATAATGTGTGATGTTCTTTGGCTTTTCTCTTGATTTTGTTGGGATGAATAGAAATAAATGTCAACTGAACTGATGTTTGTTTGAGCCTTTATGCTTTCTATGATTTTTTTCCTATACTTATGCACCTTAGTCTTTAAGTCGTATGTTATTTACCGATTGTCGATTATTGTGTGTTTTTTTTAAACTTTGCATGGTGATATAAATAAAGAACAGAAGTTTGCGCATGTATATGTAGTCCTTGAAAGGATAAGGACCTACGTACACATTGTTTAATACTACCGCAAACTTCTCTTTTTGATCGCCATATTGTGATTCATTTTTATGTAACTGTATACGTATAGTATGAATGTAATAGCATTTTTAGACTACATTAAATCGTTCCTTATAAAAGTAAGCATGCATTCCATACTAGTTTGATCTTACACTGTCTCTTACGACATTGTTTTAAGTAGATTTCATGAGATTTCGAAACTGTCTGAGATTCAAATTTTTTCGATGTTGTTACATGCATCATTGTACGCCGCTTGGTGTACTGCAATATCCTGTATATACGTTCACATTTACATTAATAAAAAAATATGTGTTATATCATAGTATTATATATAAATATATATATATATATATATATATATATATATATATATATATGTCATGAAGAAACAAACCAGTAATGCATTTTTGGACAATACGGAATGAGTTTATTCAACTCAAATTTTCGGCATCCTACATAATAGGCCTACTCCTTCTTCAGGAGTCTTGACAATTTGAGTCGAATAAGCTCATTCTTTATTGGCCAAAATGCATTACCGGTTTGTTTCTTCATTTCTTCGTGGAGTCAATACGTGTATTTTCAACATGTATATATATATATATATATATATATATATATATATATATATATATATATACATATATGTATATATAGGGCCTACATATATTATAGTCCCCGTGTAGGCGCAAAAATAGAACAGAACTGAAGCTCATACTGTTATACCTATTACTTTATGTTATTTTGACGCACGAATTTTCGGGGGACTTTCCCTTTTAATATGAAGAACACTTGATAAAGGGAGGAGTCGCCTAGAAATTTATGTGTCAAACTTTCGGTATTGATAGCATGAGCTTGATTTCTTTCCTCTTTATTTCATATACAATATAGGTCGATACATATGCATTTAGGATTAATAAGTGTTGGCGATGTATAATATCACGGCAAAACCACTAAATCTCACTCTCTGATTGTCTTTGTTTATTGTTTCTCTGTGACTATAATTTCCCCATATATATCATTGAAAACATACACCTAAATAAACACATGCATATAAAATACATCAGAAAAGTCATATTGCTCGAATCGAAAAGTGACACAGTCCCCGGTGTAGGGTCTAATCATTCGTAATAAATGAATTTAGTGCCGTCCATCGGTAAATGTTGGCTCCTATTCACATAGACCGCATGCGAATCGACTATTTCATATTGTGATGTTTACTTTTACGTTAACATTGGATATCGCTTGGGCATCGGTGACTGCCCATACTTCTTTTAAAGGTGCATTCCAGATGATTTTCATAATTTCACATCATTATGGTACATAAATTAACAGCTCCATGTATAGATTTGTAGAATTTATCATGTTTCTTGAGCAGAAAAATAATACTTTGAAAAATCTTATACAGATTACACTGAACAAGTATGATGACATAGGAGGTTCACATAATATTTCAGAAATGTAGCAGTGTAATTCCATTATGCCGCTTGCTTGCGAGTTCACCTGTGCATAATCTATGCATGCCTTCTTCCTTTGTTCTGGTTCCTTGAGCCACAACTCATGAACTCTTATGGTGACACTGCCATGTCATCATCCTTGCTTATTTCAATTTGTTATAAATTTTCGAATATGTTCTTATTATTCATCCCAATTATCATAAATTCTGAAACTCTGTTCTCAGTATAACAGGTTTATAGTTGTTTAAATGTAAAAATCTGAAAATCATCCGGAAGTCTCCTTTAAGTTCTCATTTCTCTGCAAATGATCATTTCGATTAGTCAGGAAAAGTAATACATTAGTGTATAATTGGTGGTGTTCTGAGGGTTCACTTTAGCTTGCAAGGCCGTTGAGGGCGGTCAAATTCAAAGCAGAAGGCTCTGAAGCAGACTAAAGTCCTGTCATTCTAACGTTACAGATTTTTCAGTACACGGGTTTATCCTATCTGTGCCGAAGAAGTATGGGCGTGGTCACAATATGATTAGCCGACTTATCTGAGCCTGTCGGTGGCGCATATCGGAGAAAAAAGCAAACAAGGAGTTCAAACTAACACTTGCAGATAAGCGTTCAGCGGCTATATTGGTTACACACAGTGACCCAAAGTTGGGGAGATCATCCACAAACCCTATGCGTAATGTATGCTCGCCCGAAATGAATGAAATAAAGATGACTGAAAAAAGTAAGTGAAGAGAGACATAGACAGTACAAACGATGGTGATGAAATAAAAAGTTATACTCTGTGCATTTTCAGCAGTTACAACTTATCTTCCCATTGCATATAATGTAGGTCAATTTTTTTTTTTTTTTTGTTCAGTGACAATATTTTACAGTTTGTTGTGTTCTCATTGGGTGGCCATTTATACATTGAGAGGCATTAGCAATAGTTAATACTTACCCATTTTTATACAACATTGATTACCTAATGCACAGTAGGCTTGATTGAAGTTTGTTAGATTACCAAATGTTAATGATAACAGTTCGCGAGATGCTGATGTAAATATTTGAAATACTTTGTATTCACACAATTACATTGTGTTTACGAGTGTGTATGATATCTTTTGTTGGAAATGGAAATTGAATGAAAATAAATGTAATGGAATAGCATGGAATGTAATGGAATGAAATGATATGAAGTAGAATGGGAATGGGATGGAATGGAATAGAATGAAATTAGATTAAATGGAATGGAATGGAATGAAGTTGAATGAAATGTTAACTTGTTCATTATGATAACGATGCATTGGCACACATGAAATAAATATGATTGGCATTAGGAGTTAGTAACAGTAGCAGCAAAAACAACAACAGCAACAATAGCGAGAACGAAAAAATGAGGTACAGGTGTCTGACAACAGGTAGAGAATCATTACTAGATAGGACCTACTGGTTTCACTGATATCGATCTGGCAGATTATACTTCCGAGCATATTACATTCACTTTGAGTACTAAAGAAACTGAAGAATTGGAGATTGGGATTTCAAAGTAATAGCGGAATTATCAACAATAAGGTGCTTGTAGAAAATTTAATTTTGATGTTCTGTTCTGTGTAAACAGAAAACAAAATATATGTCCAGGGAGCAAGAAAATGTGATTTGTAATTTGAATTTCTTTATAACAACAGGTTGCTCGTCTTGTACAGTTTATCGCATTTAAGAGCATGTATGAAGCATAGGCCTACATGATTATAAAGACGATACGGGTTTTCAACACATTCTTTTTTTTTTTACATTTGATTGCAAATTTATTGGTAATGATGGTACCCATACTTAGAGTGTACAGAATGACATAATAGGTGAAAAGAGAATCGCACTTGCAAGCAGTAGAGGTATACACTGTCGTAATACCGTATTTCTGCTGATCCTTGCCAACGTATTGAAATAGATATTAATGTCAATTCATTCATATTTGCATGATTATAATTATCGATAGTGTACATTAAGGAAATCTTATAAGATGTCATAAAGTCTAGAATATTGTTTATTCTCAATCCTATGAAACGAAGAACTTGTTTTGTTATTGTTTTTGTTTTGTACATCAACCACGTTAATAATGCTGAACACTATAAAAATTCTGATAGCGAAGGGGCCCTATCCAAATATACATTAATTTCGATCGTCACTCGTGATGTCAAGGTATAGCGTTAGATGAAGGTCTAATGTAATTGCTCAGCCTATACTCCATACTCTCATAATACACCTAAATGCAAGTTACTGTGCCTTCTCCAAGACCTTCTGTCTTTCTTTTTAGGGAACCTTTATTAAATTATTGGATAGGTGTCTAATGACTACTATAGCTTTTACCGCCAAAGATGAACTACCGTGTGTATTAGACTTACTTACAGCTAGCATAGGGATATTGCAGAAAAATGGTATGTTTTACAATCACAAGCATACGCATAGATGAGTTATTATAAATATCCTGTACATATGCAATGTATATAACTTCTTTGTTTATTTGATGGAAGTGAAAATAAAGTTGAATCTTGAATCTTGTTAAGAAAATGCATCTTTATGTTCATTCTCTTATTGTCCTATACGCAAATCTTCATTTGAATTTTATGTATAAATGAGATAAACAGAGAATATACTTTTTCTTTTAATCAGATTATGGTGACTGGCGTTGCAAAAACCCAACACCGATGAATTTTAAAGGTGATTGTATAAAATATACTTTATGACGAAAGCATTGACAAGAAACTCCTTTTTTCAGTGTTCAGTCAAAGGCATTGTTTACTATTGGGAGCAAAATGTACAAGTTATCGCATTTGATGCATATGTGAATGTCAGTTGTATCACAAAACATGCTACCATACAAAAACTTTGCAATGAAACCTAAAACATAACGAGATATAACATTTTCTAAATAAACCATAACTGTAGACCGTTTATTCGAGAAACAATGTTATGATAACTATTGTTCACATTTTGTATAATCAACAATACTTGACATTGATTATATAAACATTATATAATCAATGTTGGCTGTTTCTATCCTTAACTCACATTTTAGAATTATTTTGAAGCACTAAAGCTGGGTATGTATTTCATCTGCAAATGGTAAATAATGCCCTAAGTGTCTACTAGGGGAAGACATCATTTTATAAGATATAGCATGCAATAGGTTTACGACTGACAGCACTATCGTATAAGTGACACCCATTACATTATCTCATCTCATTATATTGTATTATATTATATTATATCATATTATATCATATCATATTATATTATATCATATCTCATTGTTTGATTTTGCTATATGTGATTTGAAAAATAGATACCCTGCATATCCTCTCCTAAATTTCTTTTTTCTCTTTACTTCAATCTCATAAAATGCATGTCCAATTTGACACGTTACTTTTAATATTCTGTCGAGAAAGAAATGAATATTAAGATTAAATTGGATTTGAAATGACCAGAATTGATTTGAATTGAATAAAATTCAAGTCGTCCATCGATTTCAAGCACCTGCTAATGGCGATGGGTTCGTGATTTCCAATATATACGTTTACTGTTGCATTCAACGTTTGTTTTCTGTATTACACTACATGTAAATATCCCTGAGTTACAAAAGAAGAAAAAAATCATACAGTTCTGTCAAGTCAATCAGCCCATACCATTGAGCTACCATAATCCTTACTTTTAAAAGCATTCTTGTCACCTTGCATGATTTCTACTTCGTCTTATTAATTGTCACAGATGGTGTATGATTATCAATTTGTAGGATATGTCCCTTATTGATGCTAAAATGTATGCGAATCTAATCCAAATTAATTCAAATATGGAGAAGCAATATACACTTTCAGAAAATGGATGAATAGATTAGAAAAAATCGATTCTCTACCTCTGGAGTTTGATAAATCAATTCCTCCGTAATGAAACCATCATCACTTACCAAGTCCTGCATTTGCTACTGTGAAAAATGCTGCCAAAACGGAGGCATATAGTTGCAGTTTGGCGCCGTGCAATTCCATTGCGTCTGACTGAGATTTTGGTGCTACAGTAGTAATGTGATTTTACACTTTATAAAGGTGCAACGCGCGTAGTCCACTCGTGTATAGCCAACCTGTTTCTAAAGGCCCTACTAAGACGAAGAATGCACTTCAGGGTCCGAGACAGCGCTTATATTACTATTGCTGTTCGAGAAACAATTACGAGGAGGAGAAGCTGTGTTTAATCATTGTATCAACTCAACGATAAGCCTTCACTGGTTGATCTTCGCCCAATGTTACTAACTTATTAACTATCTCGCTGCTCGCCGACCCCATAAACTCTGTACTTGTGCAGCTCACTTGAGTTCTCTCGTTCGCTGTTCTATGTTCCTAACGTTGTTTTTTTTTTTTACTAGTTCCCTTGCATCGAGGGATTTATGCTTGTTTATTTTTCCGTAGCTTTTAACAGTGGAAGGCTTCCTGCTGACCAGATTTTAAAAAAATACAACCACAAAAAGGTCATCTTCGGTAAGATTAAATATACACTATCATTCAATAAGACCTGCTTTGAGTGTTAAAGACCCTTTAGTTGTCGACTTTAGGAATGTCATAAGACGCTGCAAGTTCACCCAGCATATTGCACCCAACATATTGCACGCACCTTATATGAAGCATACATATCGAACAAACTTAATGCTTCAGCACAAGAATTTGAATATAATTTTGATCCTGAAGATCCTGTGCAAAGTTCATCATGTGTTTATCTGACTGTAAATCAGTATGAACAATATGTTATGAATAGTGATGATGACAATCTTTTGTTAGCTCATTTGAATATACGAAGCATAAGTAGAAATTTTGATAAGTTGCGATTATTTTTAGAAAACTCTGGTAATAACTGTTCTGTTATAGGTCTGACCGAAACATGGTTGACTCCCAATATAAGTCATTTATTTTCTATATCCGGCTTTGATTTCGTGTACAGAAATAGAAAAGAAAGAATGGGTGGTGGCGTGGGTTTATACATCCCCAACAAATTTGAATATTCTATCCACGAAGAATTGAATGTCATGACTGATGTAGTTGAATCTCTTTTTGTTGAAATGGTAAACCCGAATGGGAAAAACATACTGATTGGAGTTGTTTACAGACCCCCTGGATCGAATCCGAATGATTTTTTGTTGTATGTACAAAATTTAATGCAGAACTCTATCTTTACAAATAAACATGTATATTTAATGGGTGATTTCAATATTGATCTTATGAAATGTAACTCCCAACATATTTCGCAAGAATTTGTAGAAACCTTAATGTCTGTTTCTTTATTACCGTTAATTTCTAAGCCGACCCGTGTTACTGACCGATCTGCCACTTTGATTGATAATATTTTTTGTAATATTCTCCCAATTCCCGAGTCTGGTATTGTTTTATCTGACATCTCTGATCATTATCCAATCTTTACACAAGTGCCAATTAAGTTATCTCCTAGGCAAAATAATTATCAGAGACGTCGTAAGATTACGGCCAATAATCTTATTAATTTGCAAAATAGTTTAAAAGATATTGATTGGTTTTTTGTATACAACAATACCGATCTTGATTTGTGTTATGATTATTTTATGAAAACTATCACTTCTAAAATTGATGAACATATTCCGTTTTGCACAAGGAAAAGTTCTTATAAAAGAACTCCAAGACTCCCGTGGATAACCCAATCACTTTTAAGATCGATTAATAGAAAAAATAATTTGTTTTATAAATACAGGAATAACCCTACGGATAAAAACAGACAAAAATATGTGACTTACAAAAACACGCTTACTAATTTATTGCGTTTACAAAAGAGAAAATTTTATGTCAACCAGATAATGAAATATAAAAATGATACAAAGAATACTTGGAAAACAATAAAGATGTTATGAATACATCTAATGATGCATCTAGTATTTCAGAAGTACGATGGGGTAATACCTCAAGCAATGTACCTGCTGGTATGGCCGAAATTTTTAATGATTTTTTTGCATCGATTGGGAAAAATTTATCACAAAGTATCCCTTCATCTAATAAAGTGTTTTTTGATTTTTTAGATATACCTAATCCTAAAACTATATTCTTGGACCCTACGTATAACGAAGAAGTTATTGATATTATTAATAATTTGAAAGAAGGGAAAAGCCCAGGTTGTGATGGAATCGATAATTATTTGTTGAAAAATATAATTCTTCAAATAATAGATCCTTTAGTATATATTATTAATCTATCACTTAGTACTGGGCTTGTACCAAGTCAAATGAAGACTGCCAAAGTTATACCTATATATAAGAAAGGGGAGAAAATGATGTCAATAATTACAGACCAATATAGTTATTAACTTCAATTTCTAAAATTTTGGAAAGAATAGTATATATCCGAACTGTAAAATTTTTCAATATGACTAATATATTTACGAATTTTCAATTTGGATTCAGAGAAAATCACAACACCACCCACGCTTTACTTACCTTTGTGGAAAAGATTACACATGCACTTGATACATTCTCGCATACAATAGGCATCTTCCTGGACTTCTCAAAGGCTTTTGATACGATTAATCACGGTATACTTCTTTCTAAGTTATCCCATTATGGTATTCGCGGAAAAGCCTTGCAATGGTTTACGAGTTATTTATCTGACAGATTTCAATATGTACATGTGAACAGTTTTGATTCTTCTATGAAGAAAATAGAATGTGGTGTTCCGCAAGGAAGTTTGTTAGGCCCACTGTTATTTATAGTTTACATTAATGATTTTTATAGATCTTCAGATAAACTCTCTTTCATATTATTCGCGGATGATTCCAATCTTTTTTATTCCCACCCTGACCCTAATACTTTGATTAGTACAGTGAATGATGAATTGAAGAATGTCTCACAATGGATATATGCAAATAAATTGTCACTGAATATTGAGAAGACAAAGTATATGTTTTTCAGTAATTCTTTAGATAGATTACCAGGTAATGTTATATTTGACACTACTCCCCTAGAAGAGGTTTCGTCTATTAAATTCTTAGGTGTTTGTGTTGATAATAAGTTATCATGGAAGTGTCACATAAACAATATTTGTAAAGTAATTGCACGTAACATAGGCATAATGAATAGATTGAAATATTATCTTCCTTCTTCGGCTTTGATTACGCTTTATTCAAGTTTGATATTGCCGTACTTGAATTACGGAATTCTTGCTTGGGGGAATACATATTCGACATTGTTAGATAAACTTTTTCTTCTGCAAAAGATGGCGCTCAGAATCGTTTTTAACCTTCATATCCGAGCACATACTGACAAGCTTTTCCTTGAGCACAAAATTCTGAAAATAAAAGAGTTGTATTTGTTTCAACTTGGTCAATTTATGTTTAATTACAACTGCAATCATCTACCCAAAATATTTTATTCTTTATTTCACCGTAACAGCCACGTACATAACTATCCCACTAGACAATCTAAAGAATTTCATTTTCCCTTAGTTAGAACTGTACACACTCAAAATACATTTGTTTATACCGGACCCAGATTTTGGAATAGCTTAGATAATGATCTAAAAGAATCTGTGAAGTTAATTACATTTAGGTATAAACTCAAAAAATATTTGTTTTCTAAATATACCAGTTAATTCTGTTCAATGAAAAAACCCGTCATGTTTCACTTTTCCTTGAGATTTTGTAGTGTGTCCACAGACCTTTTCCATCCCTCTCCTTTTCCTTCTCTATTCTTCCCTGCTCCTTTTTCCTCGTTCTTCGTTGTCCAGTATCTGTCTGAGTGCATTTCCTCAAATTCTGTTGTTTCTGTGTATTGTGTTATTGTTGTTGTTGTTGTCGTCGTTATGTTTTTTTTTGTGGCCGATTGCATATCTTCCTTTCAGTTCAATTTTCCTGGCACACCTGGCCCCATAGTGTCTGTGCCACAAATGTGATATGTTATATAGTTTATACGTTTGCATCCTAAAATCCTAGTAAGTATTGTTCATAGTATCAACATCATTATATCAATGAGTAAAATGTACAATAGTATATAGAAGAATTTAAAATGAATATGTCTTATTGGTATAACAAATTGGTGCTGTTGTTGTTTTGTTCCAGTGTTCCACGTTTTACAAGCGTGGCTTTTTTAGTGGAACACTGTTTTCCATCATTGTGATTATTTACTATTTTTTTTTTTTGCCATGACAAAGTGCATTGTTTCTTTTTTACGACATCATTCGTGTATAATTTATATTGTATTGAAAAAAAAAATCCTTTATCGGACGAGTGTAAGAGAAATGAAAAAAAAATTGTATCACTTTGGACTATGTCAACTTTTTCTTTTCTTTTCTTTGTGATGATGGAAATAAATAAACTATTGAATTGAATTGAACTAATAATGAAGTGTTTTATTGAAAATTGAGCTAAGCACTATTTTCAAACATTTCAAAGTAGGTTCATCATCAGATAGAGCAAAATTAAACCTTTTCAGTAATACCTCACTAATTGTGACATAACAAGGAATATTCTAGAAGTTATGATTAAAATCTTTATATATTTTATCATATTTTCTTTTCTTTGGCAGCTTTAATCACAGATATCTCAACTTAACAAAATGGAGTTAGCTCGTTTTGTTTTAAACTCTTCAAATGTTAATTCTGATATATTTTGGTATGGAATATTATGCTTACACCTGTTTTTTATTTTTTTTAAAAAGCAATAATTTTTCCAAATTTCTAAGATCCATTAAAAGTGTGAAGGCATGACATCATCAGCATGCTCATTTGAACATTCATGGTGTCATGATATCTAAATTTTCATGCATGAAGTCCTTGACGGATCTTGAGATGCCGACATCTCCTCACAAAATTTACAAGCTATGCTTCTCTTGTGAATTCCTCTTTTCCATATAGAGTTACAAAATAAAATTGTATTGCTTACTTGTTTATTTATCTGAAAATAAAGTTGATATCACTATAATTGTATGCATGTTTTGTTGAAACTTATGTGATTCAAAGTTCGTTAAATATTATGAACTCATGTTAACACTACACTGCAAAAAGTCCGGTGTTAAATAGTGAACACCGAACTGGTGTTAAATTTTCGGTGCTCATTTATGGTGTTAAATTAACACCTACGGTTGTCATTTCCAAATTTTAAACTGTTTTTTGAAGAGTTTCTTAGTAACTGCACTTCTTGTTGATTTTTAATTTAAACAAGACGATCAAGAATTTTACATTAAAATACTAGATTTTTGAAAAAAATGTGAAAGTAAATTTACACCAAAGTAACACCAGCTGGTGTGGTCCCTTATTGAAGCTGGACGGGTGTTAAACCATTGATATCAACACCAGCAAATATCAAATCAACACCATGTGGTGTCATTTTTGAATTAACACCAGTACAGTGTCAAAATAACACCAGGTACAGTGTCAAATTAACACCACGAAGTGTCAGGTGAACACTTTTCAACACCATCACAGTGCATTTTTAACACCTGTGGGTGTGGTCCTTTATTGAAGTTTGATCGGTGTTAGATTTAACACCCGAGGTGTTAAATCTAACACCGATGTTTTTACAGTGTAGCGTTATGTATATCGCTTTGGAAATAAAACATTTGAATTTGAATTTGAATTTATAAGACTGATCTTGAAATGTTTTCCGAAAAATGTAAAATCTCAAAATGTCATAATCTTCCTTATTTCTTGTCAGATTCCTGTCATTTTCGAAACGTTCTGTATAGGAAATTTTGGAGTGGCCTTTACGCAGCCAAAACCTATCACTGCAAGCACACTGCGGAACTTGATTTTTTATTTTATTTTTTTATCATTTGATATGACGGTAACGACGTATCAGCTCTTATCATGTCACCGAAGAAAACCCAGTGAAATAAAATGTCATGGTCAGATATAGGAGGCAATAATATCACTCTTTCTCTCCAATTTTACTGTCATGGGATTATTTACACACGATAGTATTAAGTGTTTATGACCAATCACAGCCTGGTGAACTAAATTTCGAACTTGAAAGAAAAGTGTTCACACAGTATGCCCGAGTGTAGTGACGGGTTTCCTTTTGTGTGCCTTCCGTATTCTAGTTGTCAACATGCTCAAAGCAAACTTAATAGGGAGTTGATTCCCACAACTTTCAATTATGGTTGGATGTAACTTAATATCAATTTAATTGGTTCATTTTGTAAAACATTGAAACAATCGATTGATTATCATTTTTTTTACCTCATCTGATGCTATGGTGTAGTCTTTTTTAGGCGCTCCCCAACACTTTCAGTGAACATTCCTTTAGAAGCGAGTTGTGTTGAATACAGCTGGAAGTATAGGCATACTAAGATCAGTATTTTGATCACTTTCGTCTGAAGTTTAACGAATTATCATACACCCGTAGGACGCTTTGCATAATGTTTTATTCAAAGGTTAGCACAAACAGTCTTGATCCGAAGTAAAGGGACTCGGATCAAAGTACACATGTAAAAACAACCGGATACCAAGGTATACTGTGACCCAGAATATAGGTACAAAATGAACCAGTATTGGGCTCACACCTGTAAATAAAATGGAATGTCCCGTGCAGATCCCTTCACAAATTCGTACCAAAGATACCAAAATAAATGAAGAAAAAAATTAATTAAAAATCATTAATGCAGAGTTGGCACAAAACTGAATAGCTGTAGATATTGAGTATGAATTCCTCTATAAACTGCATTTTGGTTTGATGATGAAAGCTTTTCTCAAGGAATTTGAAGGGACCATATTTCATTGGGTACGTGTACGGAAAATAGGTGATATTTTGAGTGACAAGAACTCGTAGTCTGGCTTTGCGGACCCCTTGGACAGAGTTTGAGCCGAAGAATCTGCCTTGCAAATTTGATGGATGGCAGCTAGGGTATAGTTCACTTATTCAGGTTAGTGAAGATGAAACACCTCATTTCTTCCAGCTAATTTACAGATTTTTTTTGTGAAATTTGAATTTTAACACACGTCTCTATGGGGAATTATTTACCCGTGTGAGCCCTATAGAGAATGCACGCAATGCACACAAGTCAATGGGAAGTATTCATCCAATAAGCTCTGCTGGTTTATGTTGATCCATTCTGTCAAATTCATCCCTCCCCTCTCCCTACCCCCTCCCCTTACCCCTACCCCTCTACCCCCCCCCCCCCCCCAAAAAAAAAAACCAAACAAACAAACAAACAAACAAGCAAACAAACAAACTCTGCTTAACTACTATTTGTTTTCTTATTATGTTCTTGTGGTAGGGATCTTGGTAGAAACTAGTCATCAGTATCACACAACTTTGAATGATTGTGTCATTTAAATGTATTTCTTTGTTTGGGCTACCACTGAAACAGCTCAAAATACATCAAGTTAATCTGTTTGATAAATAAAAGTGGTTTACAGTACTTTATAGGCAATATGGTGATGATGACACACCCTTAATCAAGGATAACTACCTGCATCTATAATTCATCTTATGAAAAACTAATCAAAACTGCAAGATTTATTTTTGAAAAAAACTCCAAAGGGTATCTTTTTTTTAAGTGTCTCTTTGAGAAGCTTTATAACCCTTAAATGTGTAATTTCCCATATGATGTAGGGGTGAATATCATCAAAAACACATTTATGATGTTTAAAAGTCAAATAAGAGATATGACCTCCATTATAGAGAAGGCACGCAATGCACACAAGTCAATGGGAAGTATTCGTCCCATACAAGCTCTGCTGGTTTATGTTGATCCATTCTGTCAAATCCATCCCTCCCCTCTCCCTACTCCCCTCCCCATATTACCCCTACCCCTCTACCCCTCCCCCCAAACTCTGCTTAACTACTATTTGTTTTCTTATTATGTTCTTGTGGTACTATAGATCATGGTATATAGAAACTATAGTCATCAGTATCACACAACTTTGAATGATTGTGTCATCTTAATGTATTTCTTTGTTTGGGCTACCACTGAAACAGCTCAAAATACATCAAGTTAATCTGTTTGATGAATAAAAGTGGTTTACAGTACTTTACTAGGCAATAAGGTGATGATGACACACCCTTAATCAAGGATAGCTACCTGCATCTATGTATTCATCTTATGAAAAACTAATCAAAACTGCAAGATTTATTTTTGAAAAAACTCCAAAGGGCATCATTTTTAAAAGTGTCTCTTTGAGAAGCTTTATAACCCCTAAATGTGTAATTTCCCATATGATGTAGGGGCAAATATCATCAAAAACACATTTATGATGTTAAAAAGTCAAATAAGAGATATGACCTCCACTATTACGCAACGTACTGGTTTGTCGCGACCCCGGAAGTAGAAGTGACGGCATTCACTGTTACGGAAGAAGATTGACTCGTCATCATTCCACGGCGCGGCGGCCACTGCGACTGAGGGCATTGCATTGCACGTATGCATATTATGGTCGTTTTGGAGCATAGCACGCTGCTGTAGTAGGCAACGATTCCAATCCTGCGAGGAAGAAGATCACATTTCTGCGTGATTTCAAGGTAAACACTGTTGAGTTGCTAAAATTTTCCTTTTCAACTGTATCTGCTGCCTTGTAATGAGTTTTATTTCCTAAATGCTATGGGTTTCTAGCCGACTGTTCGATGTACAACCGGCCCGTAGTGCCGGTGTGAGCGCACACGCTCAACCTATACACGCCCAACCTCCGGCGGACGTTCACACTCGCTCACTCGTAGTGTAGTGTACTGCTTCACTGCACTGACACTGTAAACTACGTTGCGTTGCTATTGCAATGAGTGAATGAAGGAACGATTTGTATGTTTCATTTCTATCTGAAAAGATGGCTGTGTAACCCACATGATTCAGCTGGTCTCTCATGGTGTCCAGTTAAGTTGGATGTAGAAAATACAAATTGTAGTAAATTTAAGGCGGTTCCAATTCCATTCTGCATTCATTCACTGATCGGGTTATTTTACTTTTAGCTGCCTTGCCCTTGGCCCTTGGCCCTGCTTGCCCTTTTTGGCCTTGGCCTTGCTTGTCTTACTGTAGGCCCTACTATCAACTAGAGCTATGTAGAATAAATTTACTAAATAGCGGTAGGGACCTAAATGAAGCGGGGTCTTTTGTAGTAAATTCACGTAGGCCCTAGGCTAGGCCCTAACGTTACATGAGTTGTGAGTCTCTCACACATGACATGACATGGCCTAGGCTATGGTAACCGCGCAGCAGCGACCCCAATACGTACTGACATACTGTTACCATGTTACAGCGCCCCGCGCTGGGGTTTGGCCTATGGGACCTCCATTTTAATTTGCCTTTTAATTTTATGTCCTATCTGAGGGACAGAGTGTTTTGCCGCTTAGATCTAACAGCTACCTGAATAAATTTTACTACTACGTACTAGAATCTACTAGTAGGGCCTACTATAGCCCCAGAGACCGCGCCGCCAGGCGCGGTCCTGGCGGCTTCCCCCCAGTTTCGCTAATGTGAGAGCTCCCCTATTCTGTGTGCTGGTGCGAGTGATTGTGAATTCTGTGAACATCGGTGAGCTGCTTATAAGACATCATTTTGTGCATCACAAGCAATGAAATGCCTCAAACAGTCGCCGATGATAGTCATTTAGGTTTCATCGACCCATGTAAGTATTCCTAGTAGTTTCTGTTGAAAATTTAAGGAAATATAGCGCCGCAAAGGCACCCGTTTGTTCAACATGAAGATCTGAAATGGGAGCACGGCACAGCCGCCACACTGCGTGTGGCGGCTGTCGCAGTTAGGCCTACTACAGACTGTATGTAGAAGAGGGGACGATACTTTGTACATAACATTGTCATTGTCATTGCTGAGCAGTGGGACTTGGAAATGGAACCGGGGTCCATTACGAGAGGCAGACGTGCTACCGGTACCTAACTGTTAGTAGAGTCTAACTGTTACTGACTGACTAATGTCATAATGACGTACCCTGCAAATGGCCGTGTTTCCCAATTTATACAATGAATACTTCAAAAAATCAAAAAATATCCTATTCCTAGATCCAGACAATGAATGATATCCTACCAAAATGTAGTCATCTGTAGGATGGGGGGTTGGGTGTCCAGACACTTAAGACTCTCACGTACTGACTTGCTTATTCTACTTGTGGCACTTGAGATATAAAATGGACTCTTACAAAGTTGAAAGAGTGCAGAGAAGAGCCACTCGTATGATTCCTGAACTCAAATGTTTGTCATATGAACAACGCCTGGAAAAACTCAACCTACACTCATTATACTACAGGAGACGAAGAGGCGACATGATTACTGTTTATGAATTGCTCAATGGAAAGTTGGGGATTTCTGGTGACATGTTTTTCGAACCAGCCATCCACTCATCAACAAGAGGTCATAGATACAAGCTCTTCACCAAACGTTCAAGATTAGAACTGAGAAGTACATTTTTCAGCCAGAGAGTAGTTGCCGACTGGAACAGATTGCCTGCTAATGTTGTTGAAGCTTCCTCGATTAATAATTTCAAAGATTTATTAGACAGACATTGGAGGGGGGAAAAATTCAAAACCTCTGCTCCTCAACGCACATAAAGCAACAAAGTTGAAGATGATGAGACCGGAATACTACAGGACCAGTCCTCTACTTCCGTATCAGATGTGATGTGATGTGATGTGATACTGTGAATACGCATTTACGCGCAGCTCCTCACTGACAAACAACTGTTTATGTAGGCACGTCATTGTCAAACCAGACGCACTTTACAGTACGCATCTGGTCCCACAACCTGTCCGGACACCCAATGACTGGGTATACAAGTTCAAGCTGTTCCTTGTGGCAGTATCAATTTTCTTTAAAATTTTATTTAAATCTGTCTATTTTTCTCAGTTATTTTGCAAACAGAATATTAGATTATAAGCAAATAGTCAAGAAAACCAGCGCTGGCAAAAACATGACCTCTTTGACTGAGGTAGGTAATGATCATTGTAGTTCACAACTGTAAATTACAACTACAGCAACTTGGCCACAGCTACCTATGTACTGTAATTGGCAGTGAACAATAATTCAGGTTATTTGCTGTGGTACCTGAAATTGCTGTTGTAAAGTCAGGCTTGACCAAAAGATCAGTCTATACCTGTACCTGGTTTCTGGGGATATGTTCCGCGGAGACTGTATCTGGCTCTGAGAAATCCCCTTCTTTGGAGGAGAGCCATAATTATGTCAAAAAATGATTACAAAAACCTCCAAACTGACATACATGCATTTTTATGTCTAACAAGGAGCTTACTTTGAGGGCAGGTATGTTATGCTGCTTGTGTAGCCATCTTACACAGTATGTGTTATTATAATTTGCTCTTCTCCTTTACGTGCTGTAGGTGATTGTCGCTATCAGAGAGATCGCTGGTTGCCATGGCGTCTGAGGCCAATCCCTTCTCCCTTCTCTTGACTCCGGGTCAGGATGCCGGCAGCGCAGAGGCACCAAAAGTGAGATTCTGACCTTGATTTGATTTTTACAGGTTTCATTAGTATGATCTTGGGGCTTTTGGATGCTTTGAAAATGTTCTCAGAATGAGATTGCACATATCTTAAACTTTACATCATTGACAAGCTGTTCATGAATAATGTCAGTGGCATTTTTATATGGTTGGCGTGAGAGAGTGAAATAGATAATCATACCCGTGCAATCAACTAAACCCTTTGTCTTCAAGCATGTTGTGAAGTTACAAGTTAATGAATTTAAGTAGTGTGTGGTGGTTTGTGAGTTGAGTTCACTTGATATTGTGAAGTTACAAGTTAATGAATTTAAGTATTGTGTGGTGGTGTGTGAGTTGAAGTTGACTTAACCCGTTCCTTACGGGAACCTGGTAAACCAGGTTCCCGTGGGAGCAACTGATATACAAAATGAAGACAAGGGTGCCTGTTTCAGTGGCCTAAATTCATGTTTCTTTGTGTTAAAATGCTCAGGAAAGTGAGTTTGATAAAAAGATCAGAGTTTACTCTATCAGGATTTGTTCTCCTTCTGTTTGAAAAATGTGTGTTTTACAGTATTATGTACCTTTTCCTGATTTAGTTTTTTGCTTGTTCTGCTGTAAACTCTTACGAACATGTACATAGCGATCAAGGCTGAGATCAGTTAGAAATGCGGGTTCGCTGACTCCAGTCACCTCATTCAGGTACCTGATTTTGTGTAGAACAAAAGATTCTGAGAGCTCATCAGCGCACGCTCTATTCATACCTCGTTCCCGATCGATATTTCCATTGTTCACTGGCACATGTAGGGGGAAACAATGAACCGCTTGACTGCCTTCACACAGCTGGATTACCAACCTGTGTGCCTCTCTGTCGACGGGCGAAAAGAATATCGTTTGGGGGCATTTAAGGCACTCAGAGAATTGCGGAAGGAACGGGTTAATATTTGCTAGCAGTTTAAGAACATCATACCAGCCAGACGGAAGAGACTTCATAATTCCTCACTGTTTCACTCATCTGAATGTTTTTGTTTGTCTTGCAAACAAAGTTTAAATCAAATGGACAAAAATGCCTAAAATTCTAAATTGTTTGTTTTGCTGTTTGTATGAATTTTTGTATTTCAATGCATAACCACTTATGAAAAAAGAAGAAGAGAAAGCACAGTGACATAAATCATCAATGCCCTGCTCACATTGCCATCCTTGTGCATATCCACTGGAAGAATTTTGAAGGGTGAATGTTTGGAGCTTAATGTGAAATGGTTGTATTTGTGTCCTCTCTTCTCTCTCTCTCATCCCATCTTGTCTTCATGCATTGTCTGCGAGAAGGCTAGTGTCATCGAGGTCACTTCAACGGCCAGAGAGATCAGTCTAGTGGACTCGGTCATCCAGAAAGTCTTCCTTATTACCGTTGATCAAGGTGAGCATACAGGCAGCTTTCTAACAAATCGTTACATAGGAGCTTTTGCAGTAATGATGTGGACAGTACTCTAGGTTTTGCATGTTGAGTGCAAACTTTGGTAGTTCGCATAGTTATGAGCGCGACATGTTGTTTTAAAGAAAGAGAGAGTAAAATGGGGCTATGTACAAATAATTTGCCCCACGAGCTCGACATACCCATGTCTGCTTGAATCCACAAGTTCAACCTTGCATTTGCCAGTCGGGGGTATCTAGTAAAATTTAATTCTGGAATCTAAAGTACAGTTTACCAGTATACAGTTGTACTTGTGCCATTGGCCATTCATATGGAATGTATCTAGCTTAAATATGGCAGGTGCTTATTGATTTTTATTGCCTCTGTAAAGTTCAAGGTTTCAGGTTTTCAAAACGTTTCTTTTTGATGACATTATGCAGGGCTGCCATGTCCTCATGGATTCTGCAAGAACCTTCCTGAAACTTTAATATTACTTCATGTCTGGATATGAGACTACATAAGATCTCGTTGATCTTGGAACTTTTTTTCCCCCAATGAGTTGCATGTGGCATGCAGGGATCTTCCTGATTGCTATTTTAAACCTCCCTGACTTTGGTGGATGAATGTTGGCAGCCCTAAGTCATGAAATATATGATTTGATGATACCATGCTATGTCTTGCATCCATACCCCTCCCCCTCCCCCCCCCCCCCCCCCCCCCTTTGTAGATGGCATAACCCTGGATGCTGGAATGCCTGCCCGCTGTGTATACCTGGTTGACATGGCTGACCAGCTGGAGAAGGAACACGGGGAGCAGTGGTCTTGGCTCTCTTGGGAGAACATTGACATGGTGAGGTCAAAGGTCATCTTCTCATGCCTAAACCATTGATCTCTACAAAAGGTAGCTGGATATATCAATGGCCAATTGCTTTGAAGCTACTGCGCTGCCGTCTTACCACGCATATCGCCCATGTCTTTGCTCACTACATCATACGGTCTTGGTGACAGTCTATATTGGAAAATGTGTGCAAGTCCCCATAGAGTGTGCCTGGTAAAGATGGCTGCGCAGCGACTTCAATTATTTGTACAGCTTGAATTGGGCACAGAGGGTGTGTTCGAGCGCTCTAAAGCGGACTGTACCGAACTGAAGTAAAGCGTACCATACCGTACTGTGCCAGATTTTGAAACTTTGAGCACTCTGTTGAGAAGTGTACCTCATGAGCTATTTTTAGAAGAGGTCAAGCATTTTGTAGCTAAAGGGTCATTCACCTTGTGCACTTGAACTACTTCAGCTGTCCAGAACAAAGAGAATGATGTCTTTGCATTGTGACACATGCACATGATACGCGCAGGCTTTACATCAAACTTTTGGTACGCTTTTGGTACATTTTTGGAGGACATCGGGAAGTGGTCCACGTTTGGCTCGGTACAGTACGGTACGGTACACTTTAGGAGCGTTCGAATGCTCCTCTGGCGCCATTACGGTACGGTATGGTTTGCTTTAGGAGAGCACTCGAAAGCACCCAGAGATACCCAGATAACACCCAGAGATGGGAAGCCTTAATGATGAATGCACCCGGAGAGTGCAGATCTCTTCAATTTTTTTCTAGTTTTAATTATCATCATTATTAGTATTCTTATTGTTATTATTGTTATTATTATTATTAGTATTATTATTATCATCATCATTATTATTAATATTATAATTGTTATAATTGTTCTCATCCATTCCATTTAGGCCCTCTTTGAGAGACTGCTCCTCCCAGACCCCTCCTTCCACATCATCCACATGACAGACTCCAGCAAGCCTTGCCTGGATGACACAAGAATGGCCGGGGAGAAATCCATCATCAACTACCTGCTGGACTCCCACCAGAGGGCAGCAGACATGCTCAAGAAAGATGTGAGCCCCCCAAAAAAGACTCTGAACCCATTGAGGACGGGCTGATGTTGCTATAGCATGCGTTTCCCATAGACACCTGCCTGAGTACATATAGGGCCCCATTTTTTTCTCTTTTTCTTCTTTCTTTAAAACACCACAACTGCCCGAGTATACTCTGGACTCGTCATCAGCGGCTTAAATACTACAAGCTTCTGAGAGTCACATTTCATAATGAACGTGGTCCTCTTCATATTTGCGACTGTCCAGTTCAAAACCCGCTCAAGTAGCCCAAATGAAATTCCACTTTTCTATTGTATAGTAAAAGAGTAAGCTCAAAGTTTTGAAATGATGAATAACTTGTTAATATTGGACCATCCTAATCAATTCAAAAAGTGATTGAAATATGGAAGGGTCTAAGGAGGTGCAGTTTCCTAGAAAAGGGAAAAGAGAGGATTTGAAGATAAGGGTCACTCAGGCGTAAGTGTGGGAGTTATCTGTGAAAACGTTCTCTTTGACAGTGAAAGAGGCACTCATGGGGGGAAAAAAAAAAGATAGGGTTCAGAAAAGCTGCTAACATCTCAATTTCCGTATTGTTTTAAGCCACCAAATTTTGACAGGAGATAGAGATAAGGTAGCTCTCTCTTGCAAGACAAACTTTAACTCTTTTTGTGCCACGTTTGCACATCTGACTCAGTCGACGGCGTGCCAACTTCGCATATTCTGCTCAAACCCACAAACCCGCCCAAACCAATCGATAAATCGCCAAATGCTGTAATACAATGAAAGCTTTTCTCGCGCTTCCGTTCGTCTCACATGTAGCTTGCATTTTATGTGGTTATTGACTATCAAGCGATGTTCTCTGATAGATTTGCATGTAAATTCTAAGTTTATGTCTGTATTTTGTGTGCAAAAGTCATGTCTTTACAGTAATATAGCTACTGGTCATTCAAACAAAAACAATCATCGATTTCTAATACAATTTTCATCCACGCAAAGCTGGGAATTTTTTCAACAGCCTTGCTCACTACATGTCCAGCTTAACAGAAATCTATATAGCAGTAACATAGATTTGAAAAGCAGAATGCTTTCTCAAAGCATGACTACGTTGGTATCCTAGAATAATGTGGCACACAGAGGGTTTCCACCATGGCACATAAAACAAATTGAGTCAGTCAACCCAGATGACATATTTTGGTCCATTACAGAGGATTCTAATTTGCAACCTATTGTGGGTTTGGGGCTAGGCAGTCACATTTGGAGTCTAAAGCACACCCAATCAAACCGACAGGATTTTGCTTTTGTTAGCAGATATCTCGATTATCAACCCTGGGAGAAAGTACTGGTAGTGTTCTTTTTGAGCATCTGCCCTGAAAAAAAGAAAGAAGTGGTGTTTTTCTAAAGACTTTTATACCCAGTAGACAAAGAAGTTTGCCTTATGAGAGTCTGCCCCAGCTACAAATGTAAGTTTCCAAAATAAAAAAAAAATGAATAAAATGATAAAGAATAGAGTTTTGACATGTGTTTACCTTACACTCCTGTAAACGCTACCTTCATTAATATCAGACATCAAAATTAAATGTATTGATCTATCGAACAGATACACGGTAGGTAGTAATAACCATGAAACGTTGCATACATAAGATATACCTGCCGACATTGCTTTTTGCTGTGTTTATGCAAGTCACAATCGCTGTTCTGGTATTAGACCTTCTGTTTCAATCACTTTAATATATGAGTTGACTTTTGAGAGAAATAATTTTCAGAGTATCTGGATCAAGATTATTGGGTAATGTAATGGATTATTGCATTCTTACTGTATGTACTTTCAAATTTACATTATTCAACGTCTAGGTAATAAATTTGAGTTGTATACGTAGGGCCACAAGCTGCACTGATTCAATTCTTTCCATATGTTTGATCGCAGTCCGCTGTTGCCGACTTTGCAGAGCGCTGCCAGAGGATTTGCGTGTCAAACGCGGCCACCTGCCTGCTGACGCCGGAAGTGTACAATGACCAGAACACCAGGCAGCAAGTCCTGGATCTTCTACTACAGTCTTTCACTAGAGAGGAGGGTATGTCAATTTTTTTTTAGGTTTGTCTATGTGTGTGTGTGTGTGTGTGTGTGTGTGTGTGTGTGTGTAATCTTTTCTTCACCCATTGTCAAAATTTGGGGGCTGAAAACAAGATCAAAATTAAGATATCTTGTTTTTCTGGACTAAATTTTTGGGGACAGGCACTGCTTTCACTGGAAAATGTATATTATATTCAGCAATACTTCTGCACAGTAAGCCTGAGTGACCCTATTCTCTTTTCTCCCTTTTCTATGAAACTGCACCTCCTTACTCTGTCTTTTCAGTCACTTGTCGAATGGATTAGAATGATTGGATTTTATTAAAACAAGCTATATATCATTTTAATGGTTGACCTTACTCTTTCAAACTCTGTAGAAATATTAAAAGTCATTTGGCCTATTTTTTCGTTTGTTTTGAGCAGGCAGTCACAAATCATTAATAAACAATAATAATATAGTGGCCTCCTATAAAGCACCAAAGTCCATCAAAAATAATGCTCATGGCACTGTTACATACACTTAATCAGCATGAACAGTACATAAAACAACCATACCATAATCAAATAAGATAACTTATCGGAACAAATGAAATACAAAAACAAAACAAAATGCCACTTACACATGACAAAATTGATGTTGGAACATAAGAAAAACCAAACATATACTAATGATGCAGTAATATGTACAAAACATCATCAAATTGTAACAATCATACTTCATTCACAATTAGGAATGCCCCTTTTTCTATACTTTCAGGTGGAGACACCGCTGTCAAGTTCTTCCACGAGGTGGCCGATGCCATCCAACTCGATGACTCGCTCCCCATCGGCGAGGCGTTCACCCCCATCCTTGATCTTCTCTACAAGCAGATGAGCCACAGCCCCCAACTGGTCAACCCCATGAACTTTGCCTACTGCGAGATTCTAGGCTTCTACGCCAGACACCCTCAGCTGGCACAGGTATGTTTGCCACGCACTGACCAATTAGATCACTCCCTCGTTGCTAGGAGCGGAGTCTATCTGCGGCACTAAATCCAAATCTTCGGACACGTTTCTGTTCCGTTGAAAGTCGGAAATTCATGGCCAAGAAAAACGCTAATTTCTTGCCTTCCCTTTGATCATTAATGCCTTGAAATTTTGGCAGATGATAGACGAAACATTACGTACACTACAACATTATGCCAACAACAGAAATTCAATGGTTTTGACCGATTTTGATGATCTGACTTCAAACTCGATTTTCTCGGCTCAGCTGTCAGCGACTTTCAGATCCTTTTGTTGTGGCGGGTCACAAATGCAGACCTGCACTTTTGAATGTACTCAGGCTGAGCAGTGAATGAAGATTTATTCAATTGAAGAAGCACAATATATCTGCCAATAGGTTTCCTTAAAGCTCCCTACACATATGATCAATTTGTCTTTACTCATGCCGAATGTAATGTAAACTTTACTATATGTGACCCTGCATCACAAAATCACCCAAAAGTTGCCAGACATGGATTTTTAGTGAAGAGCAGATTCTGAAAAGGCAATCTTTAAGCTTTAAAATGATGTATATCTCAATTCCAATGGACTCTCCTAATCTATCTTAATATTGGAAAGAAAGCGCACACTCCAGAAAAGTAAACTGAGAAAAGAGGCTCTGAAGTACAGGGTCTATTCGAGCGGTTATTATTCTTTTCCAAGGCATGCTGGCTGTGCGATGAATTGGACAAAAACGGGATCTAAACCACAGGAGCAACAACAATGAAGGGATTATCAGATTAAGCTGAAATTGAGCATGCTTTATAAACATACATTTTTTCTATAATTACTGCAAAATTTCAAAGCAGAAGCATCATCCTTTCTAACTTTATTAGAGTTGAAAGTAAAGAGTATATACAGGGTTTTTAAGAAATGAAAAGGGGACTCTATATTAAAGACAAACCTAATCACACTATTCTATTAAAAAGTGTTAAAACCACAATTTCATGTTCATTTTACTCCAGATTAGCTAGGTTGTACCATTCTAACTTTTTTCAGTCCTCACACAAAATCAGTGTGTGTGACTTTTTGTTGCTTATTGTGGTGCACGGTCACATATTCTTCAGTGAGTAGAGTTTGGTTCTGTGGGAAACCAGGGGGGTGTTTCATCAATTCAGTCAGCGCTGACAAGTGGTGAGTCTCTGACAATTTCAGCAAAATCTGTGGATTTGATTGGCTGAGAAGCTTTTGTCACTGACTTGTTACCATGGTGATTGTTAACGACTGACAACTTGTCAGGGCTGACAACTTTCATGAAACGGTCCCCAGTTGGTGTCAAGGTGTGGGGTGGCAAAGGCTTGACCTTTGACCTCCCTTGGCTAATTCATATTATTTGTTGTATCACAGCTCCTGATGGACCACATCACGCCAGAGGAGCCCAAGAATGCCAAGAGCTACGAGAAGACTCTCATTGGCTGTATCCTCTCCCTCTCCTGTCTGCCGCGAGATAACGGCTTGATGGATTTCTTTGACAAGCCGTCAAGGACGTCGGCCAGGGAGCACCAGGCCACGCAAGAATACGTCTGGAAAGTGAGGCTGGTGCTTCTTCTTCTTCTTCTTCTTTTTCATCGTATTCATTTTTTTTTCTTCTTCTTCTTCCAATCTTCTTCTTCTTTTTCTCCTCCTCCTTCTCCTCCTCCTCCTCCTCCTCCTCCTCCTACTTCTGCTTCTTCTGCTTCTTCTTCAGGGTACTCTGCCTACAAATTTGTACATCAGTCCTGAAGATTATTTCAGATATCCGCCTTTTTGTACATGCATCTGTGAACACTTCAGATGGTTACCGCATGCTCTTTAGGAGAGAATAAGTGAAGAGAGTTCTTTCAATGCGAGAATGATGTATATAGCTCTCCTGCAAGCAGGACCAACAGTTGAAAGGGGAATTTCAGACAATTTTCATAATTTCACATCATGTAGCACATAAATTGATAGCGCCATGTATTGATTTATTTGAATTTATTGTGCTTCTTGAGCAGAGAAACCAATACTCTGAAAAAAAAAAAACCTAAACAAGTCACACTGAACAAAGATGACATATGAGGCTTGTTTTAAAGACAAATTCACCTGTGTAGAATTTATGTATGCTTCTTTTATCGTTCTTCCTTGAGCCCCCAGTCCTGTATTTTATGGTGAAGTTGCCATGTCATCATCCTTGTTCATTGTGATTTGTTATAGATTTTGACAACATTCCTATTCCTCATCCTAGCCACTATAAATTCTAAAACTCTGTACTCAGTATAACCAATAATTAGTTGTTCAAATGCAAAAGTCAGAAAATTATCTGGAGGTTTCCAATAAAGTCCCTTTGAAAAGAATTGACAATGATGATCAAGTGGTTTATCAATGTGCATTACTGCTGGGCTGGGTCTTGAGCCTCATCATATGTGCATGGAAGCCTGCAGTCTTATTTGTGTAGTCTTCACTTCTCAGCCACGCAAGCTCCCCTACAAATGACAAGAGTTTATATCCCTGCTTACACAAACAAAAAGTAATTGTTATGACTGGGTGACTTCCAGCCTCTGATTGTCTTTGTGACTATTGTAGTCAGTATTACTATTGTATCCACTGTTTTGTACATGAAATTATGATAGAATATCATACCTTTGATCAATAATAAAATTTGGCAACCAGAACCCCCTTTTTTTTAACCTGTTGAGGACGAGTCCTGAGTATACCTGGGAAAGCGTCTATGGGAAATGTGTGTTGTAGCAAAATCAAACTGTCCTCAACGGGTTAAATTCATCATTCCAAGGTAAATTATATGTGGAGACCCACTTGTAATTTTGGTGCAAAATGGAGGAAAATCAGACAAGCAGGAATCAAGAGGTTTTACGATGTAACAGTGCACCAAAATGATATCGACTTAATCTTGTCTTGTCCCTTCCAAACCAGCCAATCGGCAAGCTGGCGGATCATGTCTACAGAATCATGCGCGCCCTCTTCAAGTCCTCGCCGGAGAACAAGAATCGCCTCCTCGCTTGGATCGGCCAATGCATCCACGCCAACACAGGTGGGCGGCGTCCCTGTCTCAAGACAGTGAGATGTTTACAGTGACTAGAACGTCACAGAGTTTGACAGTTTTATGGTAGAATCAAGCAGAATATAAATCATATACAATGTACCTTGAATGCTTATAACCTTTCCTTGCTACCTTTGCCACTTTTATGAAAGTGATAACTGTGACGATAATAGTGATGACAGTCATAAAGTTGTGTTAGTAGTATTTTGTAATAATGATAATGACCACTTTTATGATTATGATGATAATATAAACTATTCTACTACATTTAATGATAAGTAATAGTAATAAGAATTGAGTAATGATTAATACGAGTGATTATTATTGTCCTTGGGGTAGGAATACTCTATGCAACTCTTCAAGCAAGGGCTATTTGTCGTCAACCTGGTCATGAAATCTTTGGTTTCCAAATTGGATTTCCAAGCTATGTTAAGAGAAATTACTAAATTTGAATTAATCAAGATCTAATTTCCGGTCGTTTGTGCCTAATGGAAATAAAACGGTCCAGTGGATTTGTTCCTCTGGTCAGGGAAGGATGCACGGTAAGGGTTATCGGAATCATGTAAAGTGTCATCACCATTACTCTTTGCTTTCCTTTCTTTATTTCTCGTCAGGCCGCAAGAAGATGTGGGCCAGGCAACTGCCGACGTTTGGCATCGCCTTTGCCAGCGATGCCTTTTTCATCAACCTCGCGTCCGTGCTCCTCCGCTTCTGCGGACCCTTCACCAAGCCGGACACGACGGCCATTTTGTCAGTTGACCTGAGCTACGCCAGCGTCAATCTCCCGCAGGACGCCACGGATGAACAGATGAACGAGGCTGGAGTTCATCTTCTAGGTCATTCATTAATTTAGCTTCTGTTTCTCTTTGTACGATCGCTGTCTTTTCTTCTATTTTCTTTCCGATCTTTTTACTCTTTTCTCTTTCTCTCTTTCTGGACAAGGAGTGAGCAAGAGAGAGAAGGAGAGAGAGAGAGAATGAAGAGAGAAAGAACAAACTTAGTCTGAAAAAAATTTGCAGAATCTAAAGAATTATTTCATTGTGTTGTTGTTAGGCATTTAGAAGTTCTGGAAAGATGGTTACTGTAAAACATGATATATTCGCGGCATGAATTTTTTGCGAATTGGAGCCGACAGCCTTATTTGCGGCATAAAATTTTTGCGAACTGCCACTGGCATTCAGTACATATAATGTGGACAAGAACTTTCGCGTGCATTTTAATTTTGCGAATCTTGGCGCTCGCGAAATTCGCGAAATTAAAATGCAGGCGAAAATTCCTCGTTTTACAGTACTTTGGAGGGAATTGATTTGATATTTTTGCCTTGGCTATTGCCATATGATTTCACTTTTTCAACCCTATCGTTCATCATTCATCTGTCTGTTCATTGCGCGGTTCCTATATAAGAAAAGATGGTCAAATGGAAATGCTGAGTTAATTTGCCAACAGTACCTATCACATTGTGAAGTCACATGCTAAAATTATTCTCTGAATGTGTCCATGGTCCAGACGTCACAAACATTCAGACTTTGACCTCAAATGATGCCATCCTCCCTCCCTAATTCTGTCTCTCTTTTCTTGACATTGTCTCTTCATGGAAAAAAGCTTGTGATGTTTTGTGCAGCGTAACTTTCGTAGCTGTGTTGTCCCAAGCACTTCACTGATTTTTTTATTTCATGTATGTTGAGCTTCTTTGATTGAAATGATACTTATCAATAGAAGAATCCTTCATCAAAATATTCATTTTGTTCCTACTTTTTCAGCTGACATGCTTCTGTTGAAATTAACGTCGAGAGAGAATGCATAAATGTTTTTTACATTTCATCGGGGTCTTTCTCATATTTATCTTCCCGTTTGAAAAAATAAAGTAAATTCTGTGATATTTGTCATGATGACATTGATGTTTTTCAAGCGCTGCATACTTGAAAGATTGCCAAATGCGGTAGAAAAATGGATAAAAGAGGGCTTTGCACAAAAGGTGGAACATTCACAAAGTATTTCTTTTGATTCATCTCTGGCAGGTCTTCCAAAAGAAACCAGGATGGTCCGTAGGGAGGAGGGGGATGAGGGGGGCGAGGTCCCCACCCGTCCCCCGTACAACTTTGCCTCGGGAATCTTCTTCCTGACGCAGTCCTGCCTGCAGCTGGGGTTCCAAGCCCTCATCGATCGGTTCTATGCCATCAACCGGGAGCTGCACCACATACAGCAGGCCTTTCAGGAGATGGTCCAACAGATGGGGGGACCGACGGGGAACCCTGTCGTTGTACAGCTGCGTGACAGGATGGATAAAGGTAATATCAGTATTGTTAGGTGGGCTTTACATGGAAGCGAGGGGGTAGGATGCAACAGGTGCGTAAGGAAATAAAAGAGAAAGAAAAAAAAAGAGGTTGTAGTATATGAAATATAGTCTGTGTCACTGGGTAGTACTGGTGGACAACAGTGCAGATTGATAAGGCCACTTGTTTAACCTCGCCCAAGTGCCTTTTTCAGCACACAAATGCTACTTCTCAAAACTTCGGTACACTTGCTGCTGTGTGAGACAGTGAATTACTTTGGCTAGTTCTATATTCTAATCCAGTGCCAAGGAGAAATTTTGAGAAGATACCTTGTCATGCCTTCTCATCTTTATGAATTAGGCATCTAAAAGTGTGTTTATGCAAATTGGCCTCTTTGCCACACATTTAAAGGGATGGTACAGTTTTGGTTGAGATGGGACTTCAGGTTTCAAACTTCTTTTGATGATAATTCTTTGAGATAATGAGAAATGTCTTATGAAATGTAAAAGAGCATAGAATTCTAAGAGGAATTTAAAGTTTTATTTGATGAAAATTTGTTTTGAAGTGGCTAAGATATCCAAACAAAGCAATCCTAATAAAAGGTGGATATATCTCAGCCATTTCAAAACTGACTTCCATCAAAGAAACTCTTAATTCCTCTTAGAATTGTATGCCCTTTAATATTTCATGAAAGTTGTTTCTAACTATATCTCAAAGAGTTAAATCTGAATCACTTATCTCAACCAAAACTATACCATCCCTTTAAGCTTCTTCATAGTAATGATATGTGACAGCTTCATTATCATTACCTCCGCCAAGGGAGGAGGTTATGTTTTCATCGGCGTTGGTGTGTTGGTTTTTTTGTTTGTTTGTTTGTCTGTGTGCAAAATTACTCAAAAAGTTATGAATTTATTTGGATCTAAACTTACAGGAAAGGTTGGGAATGACACAAGGAACAGATAATTGAATTTTGTTAGTGATCCGGGAATTTGTATTGATTTTATGAAGGATATTCGATATATTGGCAGGTATGGTCAATGAACTTTTGAGTTCAAGCTGCGCATATTTGAAGTTTGATGCGTGCACTAAAGTGTATGCTCTAGTTCCTGCTAAGGCGAGGCACGCTGCACAGCTGGAAGTTGATAATGTAACTGTAGGTAACAAAAGGTTCTGTTGAGAAATCTGGCGACTTTCAAGAAATGAGCTTGGCAGAGGTCCACGCTTTCGGAGTGCTTCTCTAGCTTGTAATGTCTCAATGTTCCTTCTTATTCCACAGCGATGTCGCTATTCCTGAGCATCAAGACTGCCCTCCTTGAGCCCCAACTCCTGGACATGGCCTTCAACCTCCACGTCGCCACGGCCCGCCTCGTCGCTCTGTACGCGACAACGGACGATCCCTCCGCCTTCGTCGTTCCCTCCCTGCCCCTCCCGATTAAGCCTCCCGCCCAGCTGAGCACCGTCCCCGAGTTTCTGGCTGAGAATCTCGTCACGTACCTCCAGTTCCTGCGGAGATTCAACGAGGCAAAGTTTGAAGATGGAGGTATGCGCCACTCTGTGTTAACTGCTATGTCATCCCTGGGGTTGCATACTAGACTAAAACTCATTTAATTTGATTTGATTTGATTTATTTTTCCCTGTATGGCATCAATTTACAATTCCATATTGTTAAGCAGTATCATCAAACATGTTTACATAAGTGGTACTAGACACCATGGCTATTTCCTACAATTTCAACAATTTTCATTATACATATACAATAGTATATATCTGTGACATAATTACATGCATCATTAATTTCCATACAAACCAATTTAAAAAGAAACAGCAACTAAGAAGCATAAATAGTTCATTTGATGGAATATAAGCATAGCCATGCAAAATTGTTCACATAATTGTTCACATTTTTCCAAACTTATTTGAGCTTCAACAGAAGAAAATTCCTCTTTTACATAAATGTATGTTAATATTTGGATGTTCTCCATCATTGTTACTCTATGGATTGAAACATAAAGAATTATGAAGGAGTGAGAACTTTTTTCTCACTATGCTTCCCTCTGAAAAAATGAATACTGTAAAAGTTCATTTTTTTTTTCATTTTGTGCAGCCAGAGACTAGCATGAAGATGAATGCACATGCATATTTTTGCTTGTCATATCTTCCACTAATGTGTTGATTCCAAAAAATCAAAAAACTTGAAATTTATCTTACAGGCACGGGCACGGAAAATTACTCATGCAAATATATCCACTTTTTCAGTGATCTGTTATATCCTTCAACTGAGATTTGACCCAATTTTAATCCAGATTCATTTGTTAGCTTTATACCACTCTATTAAGTTCACCGGTGTAAGTGAATGGAATTCGATAAGCACTGCTTTGAAATGCAGCACAACTCTTTCTAGATTTAAGTGCTTACTGAAGCGCTCTTTTTTTTCGAACAGTTTAATAGCCATGACTGAGTAGACAACATACTTTTTATCTATCCTGTCTTCTATCCTTATGTATACTGCATGTGTGTGTGTGTGTGTATCTGTATGAGTGTATATAATATGTATGTATTATTAAATGTGATAGTGTTTTGTTTATCTACAGGTACTTGATTTCACACAGAATCATTTGTGATATATGTTGCTATTGTAAAGTATATAGTATTTTCATGTGTAGGCATTCTAATACAAGCACAAGATGCTTTCAAGGCTGCCTTTGCTCTCATTGTAAACGCCACTATTATTATGTTTTTGCGTATTATTTTGCCGAATAAATGGCCTTAATAAGCCTCAATCAATCAATCATTGTATTTCCCTTGCATCAGGTGAATCACTCAAAGACTTGATGACCTTTGTGACTGTATTCATGGGCAATAAGAGTCACATGACCAACCCCCATCAACGGGCCAAGTTGGCCGAGATTCTGGAAGGTCTTATGCCTGAGGAGAAGCCAGGCAGTCGTGGTATTGTCATCCCAGTGTGAGTTGCTTTCAGTGCCTTTCTCACCCATTTGCCCATCTCCACTCATCCCCCCCCCCCCCCCCCCCCCAGCTCCTCTCCTCTTTGCACCTACAAGTTTGGCTTTGCTCCTCACCCTCTCACTCCTCCTTTAGTTTCTCCTCCAACATGTTTTCCTCCCAATCCATTCCTTCCTTTTGTTCCATGGCTCCAGCCTCCATTGCTCCAGCTTCTTTGGCTCCACCCTCCATTTCTCCACCCTCCTTGGCTCCTCCCTCCATGGCTCCACCCTCCATTTCTTCACTCTCCATGGCTCCTCCCTCCATGGCTCCACCCTCCATGGCTCCACCCTCCATTTCTTCACTCTCCATGGCTCCACCCTCCCTGGCTCCTCCCATCGTGACTCCACTCTCTATGACACCAATCTCTATCCATGGCTCCTCCCTCCATGGCTCCACCCCCCATTTCTTCACTCTCCATGGCTCCTCCCTCCATGGCTCCACCCTCCATGGCTCCACCCTCCATTTCTTCACTCTCCATGGCTCCACCCTCCATTTCTCCACCCTCCTTGGCTCCACCCTCTGTGGCTCCACCCTCCATTTCTTCACTCTCCATGGCTCCACCCTCCCTGGCTCCTCCCATTTTGACTCCACTCTCTATGACTCCAATCTCTATCCATGGCTCCTCCCTCCATGGCTCCACCCCCCATTTCTTCACTCTCCATGGCTCCTCCCTCCATGGCTCCACCCTCCATGGCTCCACCCTCCATTTCTTCACTCTCCATGGCTCAACCCTCCATGGCTCCACCCTCCATTTCTTCACTCTCCATGGCTCTTCCCTCCATGGCTCAACCCTCCATGGCTCCACCCTCCATTTTTCCACTCTCCATGGCTCCACCCTCCATGATTCCACCCTCTATGGCTCCACTTGCCATGGCTCCACCTTCTGTGACTCCACCCTCCATTGCTCCAGTAGGGGGTGGGGGGGGGGGGCAGTGAGGGGATGGGAGAATACAATTCAGGTCCTTGACACCCAAAAATGCTTGGCCATTTTTTTGTAGATCGGATGTCACACACAACGAAACTCAATCTATTATAACCACTTGCATTCATACTGCATTAGAGTTCAACTGCATTTTTTCAGTCAAGACTGTGAGAATTTATAATATGGAGAGATTTACAGTTGCCAAGTTAACAGATAACTACGTGATGTTTGATAGGAGTGACAAAAGAGAGTGTCATAATTTGTGTACTATGTTGACAAATGAATAGAGATAAAGCTCCAACAAGGACTTGTGATTATCATACTGATGGTGCATTTTGGGGATATTTTTTCCTTCGACAGCTTCCACCGGCAGAAAGCCTTCAACGCCCACCCTCTCGGGGAGCACATCTCCCGCTCCCTCATCAGCATCTTCGTCGACATCGAGTTCACCGGCGACCCCCACCAGTTTGAGCAGAAGTTCAACTATCGACGCCCCATGTACAAAGTGCTCAAGTACCTCTGGAGCATGCCGCAGCACAGGAACCAAATAAAGGTGAGACTCAGTGACAGGAGTTGATTGATTGATTATCTCTGCCAAGGAGGTTATTTTTTGTTGGCATTGATTTGTTTATCTTGGCATTGATTTGTTTTAGATAAGCTAGGCATCCTGAGAAATACATTTCAAGCAGGTTTTTATAAAGCTTTCAAAACATGTTTAGAAATATGGTTTTATCTTTCTATTCAAACAGTCATGGTCAAAACTGTGCCTATGATATACATTTGCTCAGTGGCTACCCTTTCATTTGTAATGCATTCTGAAATGTGTAATGCATTCTGAAATGTCAGTAATGCATTCTGAAATGCCTATAATGCATTCTGAAATGTCTATAATGCATTCTGAGATGTCTATAATACATTCTGAAATGTCTATGATACATTCTGTAATGTCTATAGTGCATTCTAAAATTTCTCCATTACACCTCAGATAGTAGCAGAGGAGGCCATAGCTCACATGGAGGACGCCGTGGCACCTCTGTTTCTGAAATTCGTCAACCATCTCATCAACGACTCCATCTTCCTTCTCGACGAGGCCCTCGATGTAAGTATGCAGTGATGATGATGATGATGATGAAGATGATGGGTAGTGTGATTAGGATGTTGATGGAGTTGCCATGGTAATGATAGAGTATGTAATGAAATAAAGGATGATGATGATGATGAGTAATATGATTAGGTTGGAGATTGAGTTACCATGGTAATGATAGAGTATTTAATGAATGATGATGATGATGAGGATGATAATGATGAGTAGTGTGATTAAGATGGGGATGGAGTTGCAATGGTAGTGATAAGAGTATCAAATGAAACAAACATCTTCTGAATTGAGACATGACTTATCTATTTGACAGATCTGATTATACTCTTAGACACAGAATAGATGCTTTTTATAAAACCATCAGTAGTAGTCAGTCTACAATGTTAGCATTTTGTGCTGCATTTTAATCAAAGATTCTGATGGTCTGAAATTTGATGGATGATGTTTTCAGGCTCTTTATCCATATTGATCTCACAATTGTTACACAAAACAAAAAATGGACAACTTTCTTTAGCTACATGTAATCCTATGTCTTTTTTGAAGCCCCACTTGTTAATTCGTAGAACAGAGAATGTAAACTGTAGTCTGGAGATAACATTGTCTCATGGACTTGTATAGATACAATGATACGAATAATGATTTGTCTTAACTCTTTTTTTTTTTTGGCCTTGACAACATCATAGTATGTGAAGCAGATCAAAGTGCTCCAGGGGCAGAGAGAATCCGGGGAGTGGATGCAACTGTCGCCGACCGATCGGCGCCAGCAGGAGGAGGCGCTGAGACAGACGTGTGGCATCGCGCGGTTCTACAACATCATGTCGAACGAGACCATGAGCACACTGGTCTACATCACGAGTGGTGAGCAAAAATGTAGAGTAATGAAGTAAAAATTGAATGGTAGAAGGTTAAACAGTGAACCACATATTCTTTCTTTTGTATGTACGTTGTATGTGGCCCTGAAAAGGGTCTACTTGCTCCCAACTTTTTGACAAGGATGTTCATGCCGTTTTAAGGAGAATTCTCTTTCATTCTCTTAAGAATGGCAACAACATGCTTGCCAAAACGTCAGGAGTGGGTAGGCCCTTTTCAGGGCTACATACACACCGAAGAAAGAGTATGTGGTGCCCCATTAAGCCTTCTACCACTCAACGTTCTACCGCCACGGAAGCCTTCAGAGATTTCCAAGATGTGAAAACAGGATTCATACGGTGGATACAGTAGTATACAGGGGAATACAGGAGTATACAGAAAGGAAAAGTTTCAACTGGCATGAAATGTATGTATCATGACCCTATGAAAATGTTAACAGAGTACAGTTATTTTACCCGTTCTATGCCAATGAGTGAACCGTGTACAAATTTCACACACATACCAATGAACAGGTGATTAATGTGGTATGCAGTGGGTTAAAAAGTCATAGCAAAAAGTAAAATGACATAAACAAAAATGGTGAAAGTATTTTCTGTAATCATATAAGGCAACGTTTACTGACATGCATTAATATTCAGAGAATAGAAATTATGATTTTATTTTGTACGAGCCCGTAAGTCATTGTGTACTCTCGTAAGCTCGTGTTTATAGAATGTATTTGATTGTATGTAGAGTTTGGAATTAAAAATTGAATTGCAACTGATTGACAAATTGCCCTACATCAACTTGAAAAAATTGAATTACAGAAATCACTGACCTTTCATATCTTTCCCAGAAATCACCACTATCTTTACCCACCCTGTGATGGTACAGAGGGTAGCCATGATGTTCAACAATTTCCTTCATAAATTGGTAAGAGGTGATCACATCTGTGACTTTTGATTGCGGGTTTTTTTTTCTTAACCTGTTGAGGACAGGCTGATTGCTACAACACACGTTTCCCATAGACACTTGCCCGAGTAAGCTCGGGACTCGTCCTCAACACGTTAAATGATGTTGTGTACATACATCCATGTCAACACATGAAGAGTTTGACTGCAAAACAAGTTATCTCCATTCTAGCCAATTTTAGATATTTGAAATTGAACCTATTGAAAACCAAAGAAAGTGCTACCTAAGAAAATATGGGATATCTTTTCATAGCTACTTTGAGAATATTCTGCATTATACAACAAGTGAGGCACAATGGTATCACTGGAAAAGATCTATTTTGCTCTAGGTGATGGTGGTCTTCGTTTGAATTTAAAATAAATGGGGCTAAATCTGTTTTGCGATCAAGCTTTCCACATAATTCCCTTCTCTTTTGAGCAGGTTGAGAATGATGTGGAGTCTCCTTTCCTCCATGAGGTGCCCATAGCCAATTGGTTAAAATGGGAAGAAAATCAAAGTGCATCTTCTTTTTTTTACAAGGACGTAAAGATTGCACATTCAAAAGTGTAAATTTGAATTCCCTCATTGTTTTCCAACCTCTCTTCTTTAAAGCTCGTATAGATTTTTTTTTTTTTTTTTGTATCCCTGTTTGGTCTTCATACGTGCATATCAGTAGTAATGATGATGATAATGATAGTAATCTGTAAATCTTCTAAAGCACCTATTACAAAATGCTTTAGAGGTAATAAAAGTAATGAATATTAACAATTAAATAAAGGAATTATCGTCTTGAAAACTTTTTCCTCTTTAGACCCTTGGTTGCATGCACATTGGGTCTTGTGCTGATGCTGACATTGTTTTAAAGTGTTTTGCATGACATCTGTTTCTTTCAATTTTATTTGAAGAAACCGCACATTACAAGCACTACTTTTACTGCTCTTTGCGTGTATGTGCGTGTGTGTTCCTCCAATTTTGGCAGAATTATGGGAAATATTTTTGTCTTAAAATAATGATATTCGCCACTTGATTTGACTATATCGTTATCTGACCTGTATACTTTGTTAATTTGTGTTGTAAATTGGAAAACTAAGTAGATAATTGGAAAGTGAAATAAATCATTTGAACATGAAATAGATTTTGAATTTAATTGAAATTGAATTGGATTGCCTGTCAATCAATCAAGGTTGGTCCCAACAAGATCACCCTGAAGGTCAACGACTTCGAGGAGGTGGAGTTCAACCCCAAGCAGCTGGTCAAGGACATCTGCCAGCTGTACATCCACCTCGGGGCGGCCGAGAGCTTCTGCCAGGCCACCGCCCAGGACGAGGGCAACTACACGCCGATGCTGTTCGTCCGCGCCGACCGCGTCCTGCAGAAGATCGGCACAAACCTGGAGGTCATCGAGGGACTGGCGCAGTTTGCCAAGAGAGTAAAGGTGTGTGGGATTACTATATATGACATAATACATGTATTTAGCAATTCTAATTTTTTGTGAATCGGAACTTCCAGACAATTTCATGAGTGGTTAAAATTGGCAAGCATGGAATATAGTAATGATTGGAAAAATGTACATGTGCATGTCGCTTTCATATCGGGATTAGACCAAATATTTTTATCGCATGTTGTTCAATTCCCGAGTAACACCTGCCTCAGAAAAGTTGCGGAAATAAGAACCTCGCGATATTGAAGATGGTTCTGCAAAGCAGACCGCAGTGAGTGCAGTGTAAGAGACGACCACGTAGCATTCAATTCTCGCATCTCGCAATCCATGTGCCCGTATGTGGTTCTTTCTGGGAGACGGGTTAGCAATGATAGCTAGGCTAGACAGATCCAGAAATGCTGTTCGTGCTAGTTTTACTAACTCATCCTTCTTTTTCCATTCTAGTGGAATGCCATGGTAAGTTCAATATTTATGTACCTCCGTCAAGGAAGGAGGAGGTTAAGTGATCATGGGCGTTGGTTTGTCTGTTTGCAAACTAACTCAAAAAATTGAGTACGGATTAAAGTGAAACTTGCATAAAAAGTTGATATTGACACATGGAACACCTCATTCAATTTTAGTAGTGATCCAGGAATTTTTATGGATTTTTGAAGGATTTTTCATCTTTTGGCATATAAGGTCAACGGACTTAGGGTTCAAGCTGTGCATACTGGAGGTTTACATACAAAAGTTGTACGCCCACTAAAATGTGTGCTCTGCTCGGGCAAGGCAACGTGCAATGAAGTAAACAAAATGCTTCTATTTTGGGAAATATCCTGCGTGTAAGGGTGGAAATGAGTTGCTAGCTTGGCGGAAGTCTGTGCTCTCTGAGTGCTTGTCTAGTTCTTCAATCGGTCAACTTTCGTTCTGTGAAACTCACTTGCTGCCTCTGCCATCATGGAAACGGCTGTTGTGATCATATCATTGTAACAGTTTCAGTACTGCATTGGAGCGGTATACACATGTACCTTATTGCCTTTAGTGTATATCTCTTTGACGGCGACCCAGAAGTGGGAAAATATGCATCTTGTTGTATGGATGTTGGTGGAACATGGATTATGAAACATGAGAAAAGGAAACACCTCTCTGACTTGGGTCCACTTAAATTCTTCAATCTGTTTCGTACCAGACACTTAAATCATCTATATCTCTGTCTATGTGTATTCATTTATCTGTCAATTTGTTTATCTCTCCATCTATCAATCTATCTGTTCATTGATCTATCTGTTTGTCTATCTGTATTCATCTATCTGTCTGTCTGTCTGTCTACCTATCGTACTATCTGTCTCTTTCCATATATATTCATCTATATTTGCATGTGTTATGTTTCTCTCTAAAATGCAGGAACTGAGTGAGAAGAAAGAAGTTGAAGAGGAACTGTTTGCGGATGCCCCAGACGAGTTCGTTGACCCCTTGACCTTTACCCTCATGACTGACCCAGTGACCCTGCCAACATCTGGAATGAGCATCGATAGGGCCACAATAGCTCGGCATCTTCTAAGGTGTGTATGAAGTGTATCACCAGCAGAGTACCATACCTTTGTGATATCCAGGAGCCAAAGATTTGGTTAGATGACTTAACATCCAGAGAGAAATAGATATACTGTAAAAGTGGATATTTTTGCATTAGTAGTTTTCGCACGTGACCAGGTAAGATGAATTCCGCATGTTTGTAATTCCATGGAATAAAGGCATTAACTACTGGAATGAGTGGCAAGCAAAAATAATTGCATGCTTTTATTTTTGCGCCAGTTGCTGGTTCTTCTGCGAAAATGCGTGAAAATGTCCACTTTTACATTGAGATAAATATATAGATATATAACATAAAAAATAGGTGTGTAGATATGTCACAATGAGAGAAATATGAGTATATACCAAGGAAACAAGTATATGAATATATTTCATGTCAGCCAATATAAGAATGATGTATACAATCTATGCACAGAAGAATGTTAAGTCTTTCATTTTTTAGATTTATGCCTGTCTTATTCCTGTTGTCATTTTTAGATGACTTTTAAAATTAGTTTATTTCTGTAATGATTGGATGATTTGTAAGGGTCACTTTTCTTTACCTCGGTGGAAGTATTGATGAATTTCATATAAGTTTTGCCAGTCACGTTTCCCCCTGTTTCCCGGTCTTTTTGCAGTGATCAAATCGACCCGTTCAACAGGAAGCCACTCACCATGGAGGAGGTAATACCGAACACGGAACTGAAGAAGCAGATCGAGAGGTGGAAACTTGAACAGAGGGAGAAAAAGAAATAACCCGCGGTCGAAGACATTTGAGTCGCTTATCATTCATCAACCCAAGGAAAAGTTTCAAACCTTGAGTTAACAAACCAGGCGAGCGGCAACGGCATTTGGGATTCTGAGGTGGAGGGGATACAGATCATGGAACTGACACGGTTGATCGAGCGGCGGAAACGAGAGCAGAATGAGAAGAAGAAATAACTCACAGCCACAGACAGTGGGGCAGACAAATCGCCGCTTGTCACGCATCAACCCGCAGAAAGTTTCAAACTCTGATCGAGTTGATGATCCAGACATGAGTGGCAACATTCCTCTAGAAATGTGATGAATGTTTCTTGTGAGAGACGTCTGTTGGTGTTGTGCTCCTTTGCTGCTGGGCTTGTGACGATATCTTGGAGGAATCGGAGAAGTTCTCCAAGAGCGCACCTCTCCTTTTAATGGTGACAAGCGATTTCTATGCGTTTGGCAGGTACATGTAGAAGTTACAAAAGAGTAGATTCTATTTTTCATATTGTCCTGCCTTGTACAAGGTAGACTCTCCAAACCCATTTGGGAATAACTCTTTTATCATTACACTCCTTTCCAATGAGGTATCCTTTTTCCATCTTTGTTTTATGGTTGTTGTTGTTTTATGCTGGAGTCATGCAAAGTAATCTCTGAATTTACTATTTTTGATGGGTATCAAACTGCACACATGGTGTGTGCTTTCTTTATGTTATCTTTAAATATTTCATACTGTGGACTCCTGTTATAATGAAGTTCTCAGAAGTTTTCTTTTGTTATATCGAAATTTCATTATATCTGAACAAATAAAGTGGATAAAGCAATCTGGATAATGATTTTCAGACCTAAATTTTGAGTAGTATCAAAATTACGTTTTAACCATGCTCATTATAACAGAAGTGCAGTGTAATTTGAATTTTTGTATTCAACTTAATGCTGATGTTTTGTATTTTAAATCAAACAGCTGATAAATTGTTGTGAGATTCTTTTTTAAAAATATATTGGAGACAATACTAGAGTGACTGATTCTCAACTTAAAACAGAGACTTTATGTATAGAAAAGAGGAATACAAACCATTGCATGTTCTGCCAATGAAGACAGTTTATATGTACATGTATATCTATATTAAAAGCTGTTGCATAGCAAGCTTCAAAAATTGGTAGAGTCTAAACTTTGTGTGGTGTTTACAAGTGCATGTATCCTGATATAGATATTATTTATTCCAGTAGTTAAGCCTGTCCCAGTGAAGTCCCCATGCGCACAATGTTGGAGTATTAAGCCATATATTATAGGACTGAAGGTGTATGTTCGAGGACATTGAATTCACTGCAGATATCAATATTTTGTACTAGGACAAAGACGTGTTGTGGTATTCCGAGATCCAACAATGCTTATTTTGCCCTTTGTTCTATTCATCCACAGCATTTTCGAGACAGGGCTATGGATATGGAGTAAAATGAAAGAGCATTAAGGTGGAATGGAATATCTTGATTTTGTTATTTCATGAGATAATACTTCTAGATATTTTTTTTCTTCTATATGATTTATTCTCATGATCTTACTGCTGCAATCACTGCAGAAGAAAGGCTTTGCAGTGACCGACGGTAACTGACCACTCTCTTTTGTAATTGGCTTTTGAATTCTGAATCGTGAAAATCATTACTTTTCCATTTTTTTTTATGGCAGTATTGGATTTTCTCTTTGCTTTTTTAATGTACTCTTGCAAGCAAACACATAGAGAATATAGTATATGTGACTCTTTCTGAACTCTTTATTTTGAATTCTGTCTGCCCATTGGAACGAATGAAGTCGGGACAAACAAAACTTTTAAGGAGAGATTTAAAAGGGGCGAGACTGAAGTGTTGATACTGTACAATTGATACAAATTATTTTAAGAGAATCCTCATCTAACTGTATTCTTACAAAGAAAATGAGGTGTCTGAAACATATCAAGATAAAAAGAATTTGTAGCTGATGAGTGATTGAACAAACTTGTCTGGGTATGAAAGATTTATCATATACACTGTAAGCAGTACTAGCATGTGTGTCAAGTGAATGATCGCATTCGATCGTTAATCTAGGCGGTTGTCGGTGTAAAGTGCAGCGTATTTGTTATTGTTTCTTTCATTACATGTTAAAGCTCTCCAGACCTTTAATGTTTATTAATTAGTAAGCAACAAACATGTCTGTATGTTTACAGCCGCAAATAGTCGCTAAAATGTGCAATAAGTGTGTAAAATATGTAACGGTGGTGTCGTTCTCCATAAGGGAATGGTAGGAGGATAGACAAAAGTAATTTTGTAACAATTACAATGTAGCAAGTTGTTTTAGGATGAAGGAATTTTGAAAACTACTTTATAAATATTGTAATAGGTGACAGTTCTCGCACAAAACGGATTCAGTGGCATGATGCAAGCTGGGTCGCAGTCTTGTAACCATGGCAACCGCATCCAGATGCATGGATGTATTACTGAATAAAAAAAAGCTTGGTACATTATGCTAAGTAGGTGGGCAAATGAAGGGTTAAGCAGAATACTTATGTTCCTAACCAGGATTCACAGCAAATGGATCATATGAATGAAATGTTCGAGGCTGCGGAGGCCTATTTTCACACTTTTCGCCATGGAAAATCTCGTAGGCCATAATCATATCCCAGCTCTGTGTTCTCTTCTAGATCATCCAGAGCAAAGAAACACAGATGAGGTGTAGGTTTTCCACCAGATCCTTTGAAAACAAGCTTCTTCACTCTGCAATTCGGCCTTTTGCCCTTGCCATTCATGTACCGTGCTAGACTCGCGTGAGGATCAGAACCATCAATGCTGTTATAATAATAATGCTAATAATAATGATAATTATAGCAATAATGATAATAATGATAATAATAATGATAATTATAATGATGATAATGCTAATAACTTATATATCGCTTAATACTGATGTTTCAAAGCACATTAGTACGGAAAAAATATTGAATTAGAATACAGCATTATGTGCATAATATAACAACAAAAACAACAACAACAATTATTTGAAAATGAGTCAAAAATTGACTAAAATCTCCACAAACTAGGAAGGTTAATGCCACTGGTAAGATGGTAGCATACCTTGTATTAAAGGAAGCCAACATCTAAAATGAATGGGAAAATGATTATGTCCCCTGTGCGCTGCGGTATCATTTTTATTAATCAGTGTCGTCATGTCAAGTGCGTATAATACTTGTGCATGAATATTGAAAATGATATAGCAATATGAATCATTCCTCATGATCAATTGTAAATTGTAGAAACTCATTATATAATGAGTTGAATGGAGGGAATTGGTGAATCCGCCCCTGTTGTTTTTTCGCAATCATTTCTCAACTGAGAAATATTGCACCTTGGTCTTTCGTGACTTTTGGGCGTAGAGTCTTGTGCATCTCCTGATTCCAAATTTTTAAAATTTGGACTAATAGTTAGGCTTACCATGTCACAGGGCATTTTACTGGAGTTTGTGGGTCGAAAATGAAATTTTCCGCTTGAATATAACACATAAATTTCCATGGAATGAGAGGAACTATATCATAATCACTCTTTTGATTTGTTATTCAAATATATCATCATGTATTCTGTATGCTTGAAATTTTATGAAAGTTTTCAAGGTCAAGGTCACAGTGTGTTGTACACTAAAGATTTTGTTTTGAGATACATGAGATACATGAGAAATTGCATAGAAAAAAAAATACAAAAGAATCAATTTGAATATAGCTGTTTTTCATATTTACAATGTTAGCCTGGTATTATATCATATATTTCCTCCAAAAGATCATTCCCGTAGCTTGCATGAGCAGTTCAAGCCCAAATACCAATTTCTTGCATAAATTAGCATAAATAATTGTTCATGAAAAAATAATTGATTTAGGAAATCCCGACATATTCTTGGATATTACATCGCAGACAATATATGTGCCAAATTTGATGGTTGTTACACGCCCCAGATATAGCATAGCCTCAAAGACCAGCCTGATCAGAGTTTATAGGATGGAAGAAGTAGATATAAAGAAAAATAATATTCAAACAATTTTTTAGTCGTCGTCAAAATGTCTTGTACTAGCTCACTGTTTCGATGTTTGTTCTAACTGGGTTTAATGGGGTCTGCTTTTCTATACATGCATTAAAAAAACATGCAAAAATATTTCAGCAATTAAAAACAGAAAGTTGATTTCTGCATTGTTATATTTTCCTGCATTCTGAAGATTATTGTACATAAAAAGGTTACCATGGTAATCATTTTCATTTCTGAAATACCATATTAATCATATATCACATACTTGTTACAATTCGTGGTGATACAGTTGTAGCTGTGTTGTTGGTGGTTGGATTATAATTCTACTCTTGTGAGGTACACATTACATAATGAACTGTCTCTCAGCCTGATATCTGTTGACAGCCACAAGTAACTCAAGATTTTTTTTTGATGAAAAGAAATTTTGCTAGCAATAAAAGAGATCAAAAAAGTGCAATGCACTCTGCATCCTCCTCTGTTGCTTTGTCTTCCTGCAATGTGAGTTTGTTCTGGGGACCGTTTCATGAAACTTTTTGTTAGTGATTTACACTGACAACTGTTAAAAGCTACTAAAATCCTTGCGTCTGCTTGGCTGATAGCAAATTTGTCGGTGAAAACCTCCGACGAACTCGTTGATGAAACGCCCCCCTGATGAGCCATGTGAATGAAAATGCAGTAGAGTTTGTTTTGGAAAGTAGGAAGTGGAACTTTGTTGAAAAGAGGTCAGATATCTAATAAAACCCTCTTAGAGCAATGTTATTTTGCTGGTCTGAAGTCTTTAATATTTCTTTGCTTCTGTACCCAGATATAGTGTTTTCATGTTTTACTCAGTGTAAATAACCTATTGAGGGTGAGTCGCGGGTATACTCGGGCAGGTGTCTATGGGAAATGCGTGTTGTAGCAAAATCAGGCCGTCCTCAACGGGTTAACAAAAAAATATTGCACAGAAACACGTAAGCTATCAAAATGCTAGGTCTAAGGGAAGGTGCTTTCTCTTTTAATTGTTGCTAATATATGACCAGCATACATGAATGAATACTTTATCATTGCTTGACAGATGCTGTCGCTACGAGGGCACACATACGAACTTTACATTTAAACCGAGGACACACAGAGAACCTAGGATGTCCTCGGTACGCAGACCATTCCAAACGGTCTGCTTTTGCATGCTTTTGCATGTAGGGGTACATGTTTGTAGGTCCTCGATTAGCATTATTGTAATAAGTCCTCTGTTGGATGGTAATATACGAATGAGTCCTCGGTTGACAAGAGTCCTACTGACACGCAGGTCCTCGGTTATGTGGTAAAATTCTTATGGGTAAAACAGGTCCTCGTTTCCACCATAGATGCATATGTGTGTGTGTGTGTGTGCTCTTTTTTTGGTGGAGGTATCCAAGTGATGTGAAGAAAAAAATAGTAAGAACATTACTGTAAAATATGTGGCACATACATAGCTATTCTTTTGGCCACAGAAGTGATGATCAGGGTATTATGAATCAATACAATGCAATTGCAATGCATACCTGGTAGTCCCTTTAACGTAATAAGCTTTTCTTGATCTGTATATTTTTGAATTCTATTCTCTCTCCCCCTTTTTAAACTTAGATGTCCCCTTACCGTGATTACATGTTGACTCCTGGGATGGCAGTTGATGTGGAAAGGTCTGCGAATCACAAATTTTGGAACTATTTAAAAATAATATTTTTTGCAGATTTTGCATAATTTTCTTGTTCTTTTTTTCTGCATCCCTTGAAAATCGCTCTTGCCTTTTGTGCAGTCATCAAGCGGAAATTTAGCTGAATTATAGGCATCGCAATGCCTTATAATGATCTGCGTCTCTTTAAGACTATAAATCCACAAATTTACAATTAATTAACAAGACAGGTGTCATATAAAACTACACCTCAGATAGTATGATGGCATGATACAGTAGTCATTTCTATGTGGAAAGTGTTCCAGGATTTGGCAAAGTGCGTATAATCAGTAGGCCCTATTCTTGTGTTCACTTCAGCTGACTTTACTGGTGAAAACATCATCAGATTTCTTTTTCTTTTTCTTTTTAGGGGGCAATTTAAAAATAATGAAAACTTAATGTAATTATATATAAAAAATATTCTCATACATAAAAATCAATGTAATCAACCCATTGAAAATGAGCTGATTTTTGTTGAACACACATTTCTCATAGACATCTGCCCTACTCGGGACTACATGTAGTCTCCAATGGGATAATAATTACTGAATTTGAGACATTAAGACCCATTCACATAGCAGAAGCTATATCGACACATTACCGTAAATGAATGTCAGGAGGCCTTTATAATAGTTCCTTCGAACAATAATGTCTAGCTTCCCTTTAACTGCAATCTACAGATCTCTTGTATTGAGTATACAAAGGCATCTTTCCACAGCCCCATATGTGCCATTTCATGCTGTTCAGCTTTGCAACGTACAGTTTATGCCCCTTTGTCTGCATGGGACCTCACACATTACGGGTTCTTGAATGCTATCAAGAGAGGGGGCAGTTTGCACAGGAACTTGGCTCCTTTGTTTCAGCATCAGCTAGTATGTAATAGCTACAGACAGAAAAATCTGTCTGTCAGGAGGAGTTTTTAAAATCATTTTATCATATTTTACTTTTACGGCTCTCCTCCATAGACATGGAGGGGGGGGGGGGGATTCCATGAAGCCAGACGTAGACTCCGCGGAACATATTCACAACGACCAGATACAGACCGATCTTTCGGTCAAGTAATTGCTGTGCTTCTGTAAGACTGTATGCAGAGCTACCAAGTCTCACGCATTCTGAGTGAGACTCAATCATTTAGGGGTCGTCTCACGATCTCACGCATGGCACCCATTTTTCTCACGCATCGGGCAAAGTTTGCAATTTGGGCCCATAATAAGGAGCATACATGTAGGTCAAATTGAAGGTATATTTTCCTTTTGTCTTTCAAAATAAGTAAAAAATAGTCACTTAAGTATGCACCTGATCGCACCATAAGAGCTAAAAATTGAAAAAGCTCCCTACCGTGGGAGGCGCCACAGGGGGGAGGCGGGCCGGGACCCTTCCCACACCCTCGCTTGCGCGCACATTCGCTCGCCGAGATGCCAAGTCATGAAAATCTCACTCATAGAACTTTTTTGAACTTGGCATCCCTGCTGTATGATGTCTGTAGAGCAGGTAGAGGCTCGAGCTTGACATTAGCAGCATCGCTGTGTGATGGCGCGGGTCCACTCAAAAGTCCTGTCCGGCCACTAACTTTCCATAAGGGTTTGATATATTGTGGGCCCTATCGGGAATTCAGATTTTTTTTCCGTTTTTTTTTTTGGGGGGGGGGGGGTAGAAAGAACATTCCTTCAATTAAATGTCCATTAATTCTGCATAGCAAGAAAAGTTTTTTTTTATGGTTGATGTACACAATTTCAATGAAGCGAATTGTAATTTGTGCTTAGGAAATAACAGTTATTGGTAATTAAAAAAAAAAAAAGGTTTCAGGACGATCTCACAGAGGCAAATACATGTTTAATGTACATCCCAAAGAATGACACTCATTTTATCCTTTTCTGCGCGAGGGACTAAATTTGGACAGTATGTACAATGCTACAGGGTTTTCTGGGCCTATTGGCACTCAGAGCAGACAACAGGGTTAAAATGGCATACAGCTGTACACGTGTATGTCTGTCCTTCATACTCACCTCAGTTATGCAGTCTTTTGTTCAATCTCAGTCATTCAGTATATCTGACATTAAACATTGTGCAGTGTGTGAGAATTGTGGGAACTGTTCTCTGCATCCTGTGAAAACGGGTTCCACGCCTGCACAGTAATGTAAACACTGGTGTCAGGGAGGTTAATCCAGCTCTCTCTCTCTCACTCTCACTCTCTCTGAGGAAGCTGAGTAGCATCATCTTCTGCAGGAGCATCATCTTGGCTGAAACAGAGACACACAGAACATACAAACATACACACACACTCACATACACATGATGCAGATGGTGTGTATTTATTCTGGCAGACACCTCTCCAATAAATCATTCCACTGTTGAGGAGGAAGAGGAGGAGGAAAAGGAAGAGGAGGAGGAGGAGGAGGGGAGGAAGAAGGGGAGGAGGAGGAGGAGGAGGAGGAGGAGGAAGAGGAAGAGGAGGAGGAGGAAGAAGAGGAGGAGGGGGAAGGGGAAGAGGTGGAGGGGGAGGAGGTGGAGGTAGAGGATGATGAAGAGGATGAGAAGGAAGAGGATGAGGAGGTGGAAGGGGAGGAGGAGGAAGAGATGGAGGAGGATGTGGAAGGATGGGAAGAAAACGAAGAAGAGGACGAAGGAGAAGAGGAGGAAGAAAAAGAGGACGTACAGGAAGGGAGGAAGAGGAAAACGAAGAGGCGAGGGAGGTGGAGATAGAAGAGGAGGAGGAAGAGGTGGAGGAAAAGGAAGATGTGTAAGAGCGGGAGGAGGAGAAGGATGGGGAGGAGGAGTAGGGAAGGTGGAAGAGGAGGAGGAAGAAGAAGAGGGGATGGAGGAAGAAGATGGAGCAATGGGGGAGCATCATCTTTGCGGTTGGATGTTGCCAGCGCAAGATGTTTTCAAGTTCCTCAAGAGACGGAGAGATGATATCCTTCCAGGAGCAGTGCACTCTGGTTAGCTCTGACCAAGTGGTGTAACCAAGACCTACCACTAGGTGTCAGCTCTGCACATGTTAGAACATCTGGTAAAGATGCTGAAGACAAGATGACTATGATGATGACGATGATGACGATGATATTGATGATGATGATGGTGGTAATGATTATGATGATGATGATAAAAACAATAATGATGATGATAATGATGATCATGATGATGGTGATGATGATGATTATGATAGGGCATACTGATGATGATGATGATGATGATGATGATGATGATGATGATGATGATGATGATAGATGTGATGGTAGTGATGGTGATAATAAGTTCCTCCTCCTTTTCTAAATTTGATGTCTTACAGATATCTCCTACCGCACTCAAATATTCAGACGAGTCCTTTCTATTTCATCAAAATTTCGGAAAATGCATCTCCTAAGTATTTGTATGATGTGTTACATTTAGATCATGCATTCTTCTTCATTGAAATATGCAAAATATTACTTTTTCTGACATTGTTCCTCAACCCTATAAAGGGTTATCATATACACACCCAAAATGCAGTTGTCTCCCTTGATAAGCCAAAAGTATTTAGCTAAGTTGATAATTGTCTATTTATGTTCTGTAAGTCTTGTTTTGAATACAACATATATAACTTCTATTGAAATGGCAAGTGTCAATTTGATAAAAGAATTTTGACAAGTGAGAAATATCTGTGAGGCAGAACAAAACAATATTTTTTATAACTTAACATCTTGATACTTATTACTTGATATTCATTTATCAGATAAACTTTTCATTCCTCTCAGAATCGTATGCTCTTTAATATTTCCTATAGGTAATTTCTAATCATTTCACAAAAAGTTAAAACCTGGATCTCCATCTCAACCAAACCTATAACATCCCTTTAACAAGTTCAATATCACAAGTAACATAATGTGAAAAGAGGAATCATCAACATTGGAAGTGACAAGCCCAAGATCTGATGATCACTCAATTTGACCTTTGAACTCTCACAATAATAATAACTGCACATCACCAAGCATCATGTGCCCTTTTCATGAATTTAATCAATGTCACAAAAAAACATAAGCAATGCATAAACATAATCACATATTGAATTTCAGAAATCTGTTATCGTTTTTCTTTTAAATCTCCATTACACTAACCAGTGGCTTGCTCGGTACTGACACTGACGTAATTACAATTTCTTTATATCAAAAATGATTTAAGCGAGCAATGTATACCAGTTGCATTTGAAACACATGGAGAAAAAGATGCTTATACACACAAATAAAGTTAGTAAACGATGCTGCACATTCACATGGTTAAAAATCATCAATCAATGAAGTCCGAGGCTTTGGTTTCAGAAAGAAAGAAAGAAAAAAATGTTTCGCTTTTACTCAAAAACCTCCCTATGATTTGTACAACATAGAAAGGAAATAAATACATAAATCATAAAAAAACAGCTTTTCACTTACAACATGACTGCTAAGATATCAAAATGATATCCACAAAAATGAATGCACTCACTTGTGCTGATGACATTAACTTTTCTTTGAGTAAAGCATTTATGTCTATTTTTTATTTTTTTTTGCGATGGCATACAACATATACATCACATCGACGCTTCCAAATGGCTCGCTACCGTTCTTCCCATTATACTGGCCCATTGTCCCACTGCCATACTTGACGTATGAATTTGGAGGAAAAAAAAAACAAAAACACCACCAACAACATTCAGTACAATGCTTACAAGCTGTTCACTATTAGAGCTGACACTTTTAAATATGTGTGGTGTACTTGTGCTGTGAATTCCATTTATCAACTCTATAGAGTTCTTGTGAATTTCCGAAACAGTTCAAAGAGCAGTGACTGATTTTGACAATAACGATGATGATAATTATCTTAAAAACAACATTAATAATCACACAGATAGTAATGAAAATTTATTTCTATTTTGGGGTTTTTATCTCATTATGGGACCTGGTTTGCTTTGCAATATCTTACCAGACTTGCCTTGCATTAGATAGAAGTTTCCTTTCTTTTGTGCTATTGTACTCTACCATAAATATTAAAAATGGCATTCATCCTTTCCACACACTGTACATCTGGGCAACACCTTCTTTCATTCTTTATTTTCTCACTTTTTTTAAAGGAAAAAAAAACTGAATGAGGAAACAACTTTAACACTTGATGACTTCTGGCCAGTATACCACAAATAAAAGTCCTCAATTCAAACTCATTTCAAACACAAACACAAAAAACTAGCAAAATGGAAGAATTCAAATGAATTTGAAAGAATCAAAACAGACAAGAGTGAAGACTTTGATATTTTTGGCTAAAACAAAACAACCTCCTGAACATGGGCTGGTCAGTCTTTTACCCTGGCCTTCCACAGGAAATGGTAAAGCAAAGACAAACTATAAACTGTGCAAATATGAATATAATCTGTGACGGACAAAATACTTACAAAAAAAGCATCAAAACAAAAGTTACGCTTGATCTGCTATTAAAACTGTGTTTTAAATCAAGCAGAAGTATCTTGAATATGAAACAGATTTACGATCAGTATTGATCTTACGCTCAGTAAATCGAGCGTAAGATCAATCGGAACTCTTTATGAAACAGGCCCCACGTATGCAAAAACAAATTACGACTTCAAAATTACAATGGGTCAGTGAACTGAGACAGTACCTCACTATCTATTAAAGTAGTCCCTGGTACTTGTGAGATAAAGGTACTTTTTATGATTAGTTCGAAAATTACTGGAGCTTTGCTCATATACTAGGAATGAATACCCTTTATGAAAAACATATTAAGCCTGTATGGCAGGAAAGGTTGGGAAAAAGAAACAGGCTTTCTTTTTTTGCTTATGACCACAATGGGCACAAGATCAGAAGTGAATACATCTTTCCCTGTTAGTTTTATCAAACTCCTTTTAATATAAGATTTCAGGTCATTTCATGGCAGTACTTATTTTCTACTAGAAAGTTAGTACAAGAACATATACAGTGTATACAATGGACCATTCTTCATTAAAGGGTACTGTTCTGACATTAAGTATCATCAAGCAACATAACCAGAATTATATCTGACATACAATGTAAATGTATTGTGGCAAATTCTATATTAGATGCAAACAAAATGTACACGCACTACCAAATATGCATTTTGTCTTTGACATGAGTGTTACACGATACCGATGGAAAAATTTCGCAAAACTCTGTTCTGAAAGATGGCGCAATTCATTAAATTTTATTTCAGGTCTCTGCAGCTACAGTACATACTTGCTGGACTCCATAAATATTACCCATGATCATCCCATATAAAGTTAGTACTAAACGCTACACAGCACAGGTGATAATATTGAAGGCTATTCTGTTCAAAAGTTTTTAGCAAAAACTGGGGTTAAAATTTGCAACAAAAAAAAAGAGAATTGTTGCAACATGATTTCAAACAAGTCTGCAATTTTTACTCTATTGTCGGACAAAGCATTTTCAGATAGCCTGAACAGCAGAAACAGGTATTAAGAAAGCAGCCATGCACTTTTGCATAAATTTATAGACCTAAGGTTACTTTGAACTGCTAATAGAACTAGTGAGTACTGCTTGTGCTTGTTGAGGATGCTTTATTTCATCAAAGTTTTATCTAGGCTCATTTCTTGACAATATCTGCATTACACAATCAGTTTAAGGTCCACATGTACGAACACTAGAAAGCAACGAAAAGTGCTTTTGATGCAACATCATAAAATTTTCCCGAAAGATTTACAGTTTTCGCGTTTCTATCGAACAAGGAAAAAGGCTACACCAGAAAGTTAATAACTTGCACACAAGTACATAGATTGTATACCACAGTCTTCTTCTTTTTTTTTTCTTTCCTTATAATCATATATGCAAACAAGTTCTACATGTGATGTATATTTACAGGCATGATTTGCACGATTAACAGTTTGTACAGTTCTGATGAATATACACTTAATTCTCCACAACTGAAGAATGAATATACAGGCTGCAAAAAAGATTGAAAATGTACATGGCAAACATGAGAACAGGACAAAAAGACAAATTAGGAGTACTAAACTCTTAAAAGTACAAACATACAAGGTGACATGTTTTAAAAGTCCATTTCAAACAATAGTACATTGTAAGATGGTAGGGTCAGGCCCTTTTAATGCACCGTTCCAATTGTGCTGGTTCTCATATATGACGTATCGCAAGTATTTACTTTCTTCCACGGTCAAGTCTTATACTGTACATGCATGTGGTGTTCAAAACATATCGAGTTGAAACAGCGTGCAAACTCCACAGATCGCGAAGAATCTCTCGGGGAAAGGGCATCACCGTTTGAATCCAACAGGTTCCGACGTCGTTCGATGACAGCACTCGTAGACACAATACGGACACTTTTTGAAGCACAACACTGGTGGTATTAACACTCGAATACATCTCTAGAATACAAGAATGTCAAAAAAACAGTTTGATCTAAGACCTGTTCTGACCAACAACAATTTAAACAAAGAAACCGGAACAGAAGAAAAATAAACACTTTGTACGTCTTCGCCACTGTCTGATAACTGACATAAAACAAGATTTAAGTGATTAAGACAAACAGGAATACAATCTGCACAGAACACGGAATACACGTACCGGAGGGTTTAAACTGATTCGTTTGCCTTCACATGAACAAAGATGGCACAACAAAGCATTGCTTACATCTAATGAAGAAAACATCAATAATCCATAACTCGCAATTCACTTTATTTTTATCTGTCTTTGCAGTACTCTTTAATAAGCTATGACAAGCATCTGTTTTCCCTCTTTAAAATAATTACATCAATTTGTTACAGTCATTTTACAATAGTGTACATGAGGTACAATTGCAATCAAAATGCCATTATCTTCAATTGTTTTTCTTTTTCAAATTGTCTGAAATCACTGCCAGATCTTTGACAATCCCGTTTTCAGTGGTTGCATCATTAGAAAGAGTCCAGAGCCACGCCAGTGCACATTCAAAATCTATTAATGCAGAATGGAATCAAGACTACAGTGTATAAATCTCTTTCTCCTTATCATCAGGGGGGGCTTTTCATGAAAGAACTTGTCAGATAAAATATCTGACAAGTCAATTATATCCGACAAGTTTTGAGAAATTCTTTAGTCTGACTGGCTGATTTCTCTGAACTTGTCGGATATAATTGACTTGTCGGACATTTTATCCGACAAGTTCCTTCATGAAATGCCCCCCTGGTTTCGGTGCACTCTCTCTTGCATGCTTCTTTACCAAACTGAACATAGACGACAAAAGACGCTCATTGCGATACACGTAACCTCTACGACCAAACTTGAGAACACTTTAGACTTCTATTTACAAATCAGTGCTTTATCTGCCAGTTCTTCTTCTCGGGGTGCATTCCATCCCAAAGATATTGCAATTACTGAGAGTTATATATTATAATTGCAGTTACCATGGCAGCAATTAAAATGCTCAGAGCTGATTGGTTAGGAGCTAATTGCTTCCAGGGCACATGGAATCAATGTAAGTCATTTGTTTTAGAAAAGTGAAGTGAGAGCGGACCTCCAGTTGACACTCGTGCGAAGACGCTTTCTTAAATTCCAGCTGCCTTGATATCGAAATGCACGCATGACTAAATTATGTTCTTCATTTGCTTCTCTTTCAAGTCTGGACCATCATTTCTTTTTTTCTACCATGTAGTGAACAATTTGATGCATGATAGACACCTACGTACTCTCTCCTATGCATTACATCTGAGCAATCCAAAAATATCTGCTTGTCAAAATCCATCTACCATGAAATGGGACAGGTGAGGTAACAGGTGTCTGTTATAACTTTTTCGTTATCATTTCCCTTTTTGAGAACAGATGTTCATGCAGCCAACTAGAATTGAGATTGTCCTTTGACCCAGATTATATTATACTTGCACATACATCTGATGCGAGCATTTACAACAGATGTGCATATTATCGCACTGCTTGGCCACCAGTAGCCTCATAACTCGTACCTCACCTATGGCACAACTTGGCACTGTCGAAACACAAGTTACACAAGCATGATGTTGTTGGCCATCGAAGCCTGTGTAGTCCATTACTAAATACAGCCGATATGATTACTAATAGAGCCAATACCATACATACATGTGTATGTGTAATATCTATATAAGTAGGCACTTTCATCAGCTGGGCTTCAGGGGATGTCTTTTCACCTACTATATTAAAAGGGTGATGAGACTACTTTGCCTAAAATGGATACTTACTACTGACTGGGGAATTCCTCTGCTAATGTTACCATAAAATTCAATGTGTGGTCCATAATTGACAATCTGATAACTGGAATGATATTCATCTTATCCTGTTAACTGCTGGAAGACACCTGAATTACTCAATTACAAGTAGAACAAAAGAAAAATATGAAAATTTGTCCGATAGTTTAACTCTAGCCTGAAAAAAGAAGTAGAAAAAAAAAGAAAAATTGTCCAGTAGTTTGAATCTAACATGAAAATATATGTCTACACGATAAATACATGGTATGTACACACCTAACGTGTTTGGACATGGACTAGATTGACAAACGAGTAGTAGGTGTCTGAATAATCCTCTCCGTTTTTTAAATTTTTGTTTTGTTTTGTTTTTCCTCCCATCAGTAAATCTGAGATTAAGTTTTGAGTATCGCCTTACATGATGTAAGGAAGTGCCATTTCTTCATGCCAAAAGGCAAGTCATTATACGACAACATTACCGGTACCTTTGCGGGAAACATAGTGTGTATGACAGTCAGAGACTTGCCAATTTGTTGACATATCTTATGCCCAGTTTTAACAACACATATATATTCATTTCCGGTCAGTTTCCTTCTGTTTGCATTTGTTACAGTTTCATGATACACACAAATGCGACTTTACACCACATAGTACCCTAAAATGATCAAGAAAAACTCACAAGTAAGGGGCTAAGATTAAAATCTGGAAAGAGCTACCAAATAAAGCTTGACCGAGAAAACTTGATGTAGTGAGAAATGGAGGTCATAATAACTTTTCAGATGCCTAGATGGAAGGGGCGATTTTAAGGATGCTATTTACAAAAAGGTGGTCATGACGTTTCCTCTTTGACAATAGGCAACTTTAGGGTTGGAAGATAAGTTAATGCTACCTCAAGTAGACACAACAAAAACACCTTCCAAAAAATGAAACGCATCAAGATGCAGACGGCAATATTCCTAAATGTTGATAGAAATTCAAATGCACAGACAACTTTAACGTTTGAGCCATTCGCAGCAGAGGTTTGCGAGACAGTGTACAAGGTGTACAGCAAAGAAGTTTGGTGTATCCACAACTTGTCACAATAATGCATGCAGATGTGATAGATTGTACTTCCAAACACTAATTCGCACCATGAAGGGAGTTCCACACTGGCCTATACGCTACAGTAGACTATTTTCTTGCGCCATTGGTAGCACAGTCTAACATGATTAGCATTACTGTGGTGAAATAGGCCATACACTGTTCAGAGAGGAACTCCTTCATAGTCAAGTCAAACTGGACAAAGAAGTTACAGGTGCAACAATGGCTTCTAGTTTCTGGTTTCTGGTTTCTGAGATGACATTTCTATGGAGTCTTCCAGTGGGTGTCTTGTGCAAGAGAATTGTCAAATTGTAGTCGACGGCTGAAGAGTAAAACAATGAGGACACTTCAAGATTGTCACGTACATCGTATGCTTTAAATGTTAGCACCCCTTGTTCATTTACTTTGTGACGTGGGAAATCCAAGAATTGGCATCTCTACAAGGAGCTCCAATGAGTGGCCTTTGCAAGTGCTCTTCAAAGAAGTGGACAATCAAGTTGGGGTAGAGTCTGAACTCGCGCAGGAGACTGATCGGCCACACCACCAGGACCCCTTGTTTGCTGGGATCCCTTGCAGAAATGTGATCCTCGGGGAAATTTCTACCAACCTCTGCACACTTTAGCATGCACGATGTACGCGCTCTCGCAAAATGTGCAGCACAGTGCGTGTCAAGCAGCAGTGGGCTCAACACAGATCACGAAAGATGCACAATACAGTAACTCAAGATACGACCCTTGCACAAAAGGCTTGACCAATTCTAAAGATAACATCCTCGTCTCCTTCTGCAGCAGCGAAGTGCGATACGTGTTCATTTACACAGATGTCTCTGACTGGAGCCTGAGGGCAAAGCGATTCCGCTTGTAGTCGTAGACCTCTTCCTTGAGTTTGTAGTGTGGCGCTTTCATGACAAAGACCTGGAGGGAGACTTCTCCCTGCCTGAGTTGAAACGTTGTGCCCTCCTTGAGTGGTCGGTTAACCATGGTGTCGGAGACCAGCTCCCAGCCCTGGGTGGGCTGGTGGCAGTGCTCCGACAGCATGATGGAAGGTCCCGGCTCGAAGAAAGCCTCCAGGAAGCTCCTGGGGGCCAGGTTGTAGCTGACGCAGAGGGCCAGGTGCTCGATGACGGCCTCCATCGGCCATCGGGGCTGCTGCCTGGTGATCCGCAGGTACTTCTGCAGGGGGCGGGCTATCGACGGGAAGATAGACTGGGCTGCCTCCGTGGGGTCCATGGCATGGCTCCCTGGGTGGGTGTCCTCGTGGACGCGCTTGATATGCGTGAACGCTTCTTCAGTGGCCACCACTAGCCTTGCCTTGCGCTTCTTCATGCGCCGTTCATACTCCTGCTCCTCGTAGAATCGCTCGTTGCGGCTCTGGTCGCGCCGATGTGCTGCCGTTGTCATAATGGCTCTTGAGTGGCCCGTCACGGTATCATTGCCGACCCCGTCCACGTCATAAAACTTAAAGTTACTCAGCTTCTGTGCCACGCGCGACGTTGTCGGCACGCGGAGCAAGTGCGAATTGTAGATTTGAAAGTCACGATAGTATTGTTCTAAGACAAACGTCGCCGAGCGCTGGATGCTCAGCTGACCTATGGAGTAAAAACGGCTCAGGCCGTCTGGCGATCGGACGACTTTCAGCATGAAAACAGGGTGGATGTGCCGTAGCTCAAAGAGGATCACGGCGATATAGTGCAGGAACAGGAGAGCGTCTGTCAAGGAGACGGCGTACGTGACGATGCCCTCGTACTTGGGCTCCTGGGGCGTGATGACGCGCATGACAAAGAAGAGCCAGTAGGCCAGGAGTAGGGTGAAGATGAGGCCCATCATGGTGAGGCGGAAGAGGTAGATGCGCGGCAGCGTGGCCTTGGGCTTCCGGAAGAACACCGCCCAGCTTCCGATGAGGAGGATGAAGAGCTTGAAGGCCATGCTGATGAAGAGGCCGTCACAGGACGTTCCACACTCATCCACCACCCACATAACGCTGGGCAGCACCACGAATGCGATGGGAGACAGGAAGGCGGCGAGGGAAAGAGCCCCAGCGATGATGATGCTGAAGTAGCGGGTGCAGTCGAGGCCGACACTCCCATCCATGTCCTTGGCCAACCTGGTGAGATCCTCCTGAGATGATCGGTCCGACGTGCCAGTGATGGCTGTGGTGTTTTCACCCCAGTTGTCATCTTGGGGAAGAATTTGAACCTCGATCACCTGTGTGAGACAGACAGAGAGAAGAGAGCATATAATGAAACCAACAAGAACAAAGTCTTCCTCTCATATTTTAATATACTGGTAACATGGTCCAAGTCAATATTGACATACCAGTTGTGTAGATCTAAGATACGGTGACACAACATTTGCTCCTGCAACAATTCCTCTAGTCTTATTTTTTCCAAGGACTTAGGGTTTAGTTTGACTTGAGGATTCGCATTAGGGTTAAGGTTATGTTTGTGGGTAGAATTTATGTTTGGCTTAGCATGTGGATATTTCATGTGAGCAATTGTTGCAGGAGCAAATGTCATGGAACCCTCACACACAGCTTCTCCTCATATCCACTGAAATACTCACAACAGAGCTTCTCATGCTAAGAACAGGCATAGGGTATTCTCCTCATTTCATTCCAACCAATGACCACAATGTTTAATAAGGATTGAAGTCTATCAAAACAAAAGAAGGGGTCGTTGTCATCATACAGTACATACAAATGTTAGAATGTTGCATTTTGGTTTTGTTTTGTTTTGGTTTGTTTGTTTTGTTTTTTTGTTTTTTGTTTTTTGTTTTTTGTTTTTTGTTTTTTGTTTGGGGGGGGGGTTGTGTGTGTGTGTGTGTGTGGGGGGGGGGGGGGGTTGAGGATCTTTTTGAGATAGAAACATATACGAGTAGGGCCTACAGACTCTCACAGATATACACTGTACATGTAAAGTGTGTATGTTTACATGTGTACATTGTACATACTGTGTACATTAGTAACAGTATATGTGTATTTGAGTTTTTACACATACATTGTATGTATGTCTTGTATGTATGCATATCATTTCAATGTATATTGTGGGTATTTATGTATAGTGTGTATGTATATGTATGTAAGTATGCATGTGCATCTGTCTGTCTGAATAGTTCGATATTGAAACGTAGTGCCTGTGAGAACAATATGGGTAATGAGATAATTTTACATTTAATGCTACGAGTATCTGTACACATACATACATGTACACTGTTATTTTGTGTTTGTGTGTGTATGCATATATGTGCATGACATGAGTAATAGCAGTTATTACTAGAAAGCATTCTTGAGACATGGCTTTTTTATAGCACAAAGACAAATTGTGTGGAATCTTACGGGTATACACATACACACACACGCACACACAATCAGTTTAATAACGTTCTAAGTGGATGCATGTCCATTAAGCCACCATTATCAAGGAATCACGTTAGTTTTCTCTTTTTTGTGTGTGTGAGTGAAGGCTTGCCAGCAAACAGCTCTAATGGATAACACGAATGGGCAATTCTTTGCAGACATGTCGAAATTAAGACGGGCAGTAAACCCTGGATGTTATGAGAAGCTGAAATGGCACTTGAATGCGGGGCTGCTCGGGAATGCAACGAGACTCGATCACCGACAATCTTGACAGTGGACTTGAATGGGGTGAATCAGCAGAGCACAAAGAAAGGAGGTCATATTTCAAATGAATAGCCCAGAGATGCAACCTTATCCTACCGCACGACTGTAAAGGGCCATTGAGATGTATCCGATATGAAGCTGTGAGGTGGGCATTACTTGCAGAAGGTCATAAATTCAGGGGACTGCTACTTCAAACATAAGTCTCATTCTCACTGGTTTAGACTGTATCTTGATATTTCTAATTCTTTCTCTTTTACTTGGATTAACAAAAAAAGAAAAAACAAACACCACTGCCTTCAACCGACTGTCAATACCTTTCCTGATTCTCACTCTATTCTCCCTTACAACTGTCCATCTCTTATTCCACCCATCCCATCCCCACCCGTGCAACTTCAACTTTCAGACTCTCCCATCTGCCCTTTGATTGTCACTACTTGCCTTCCCTACATACTCCCTATGTCACTTCCCTCCTCAACTCTCCTCTTTAAAGGACAAGTCCACCTTCATATACATAAGGATTGAGAGAATGCAGCAATATTAGTAGAGCACATCAGTGAAAGTTTGAGGAAAATTGGACAATCCGTTCAAAAGTTACAAATATTTTAAGTATCTGCGCAGTCACTGCTGGAAGAGAAGACTACTACAGTGTATGATGTCACATGCGTACAACTACATAAGGAAAATAAAAAGAGAATTTCACAAAACTTTACTTTTTGAATAAAGTGCACAGTTCTTCGACTTGCTACTGACGTATGTTAAGGGTGATATCATTCCCCCTGCCTTTTGAAAGAGAGAAGTCGAGTGTTCTTTTGTTATGGGAGAAAAATGGAAATATGTTGAATTTTCTTTATTCTTTTTTTATATCGTTGTACTCATGTGACATCACAAGCTATAGTAGTCTTTTCATCCAGCCGTGACTTAGCAGAAACTTCAAAAATTCATATCTTTTTTACAGATTGTCCGATTTTGCTCAAACTCTCACTGATGTGTTCTACTAATATTGCTGCATTCACTCAACCCACATGTCTATGAAGGTGAACTTGCCCTTTAATGGCTCTCTCTCACCAAACAGCACTCTTTTCATCAAGGACTACATACACATGGTGTTACCTCAAACCTCTCTTCCTCACCATTTTGGGGGTTTCATTTGCCTTTGATCCTTTCAAAACTCTTCACGGCAGATCACTGTAAAACTAGAAATTTTCACGAGCATTTTAATTTCGTGAATTTCCCGAGAGCCAAGATTCGCGAAATTAATATGCAGGCAAAAGTTCTTGTCTGCATTATACTAGTAATGCATTGGACACCAGTGGCGATTCATGAAAATTTCATGCCACCAAAATAGCTGTTGGCTCCATTCCGCATAAATGTCATGCCGCGATGACGAGGCCATCATAAGTGCGCTAATACTCTACATGTTGCAATATTTTCCCATGTTGTTGAAATTAAATAAAATATGATAAAAACATAAAAAACATAGAAAAATGAAATACAATTCAATATTGTTAATGATTCTTACCCTCTGATCTCGCCATATTATGGCTCAGAGCACTTGGAAAATTACAGAGATGAAAAAACAGAATAGAGAATGAAAACTTTTTGACCAAGTTTCAATCCATCAAAAAAACAAAAACCCTTTACAATGATGCATACATTAGTAGGAAATGTAGCAAGTTATTCCATTCACTCTCTGCAAGGTGACTGACATTAGCACCAAAATTGATGGTCCCTCAATACATGCATTATGCAAAGAGCACTGGCTCATAATTCATCACTAAGCAGCACTGCTTTTGCCCATGAGAATTATCTGTAGAGATCTCAGTCACTTTTTTTTTTGGGGGGGGGGGACCATGTGAAGCTAGTGAGTTGAGACCTTTTACCCCTCAACATGCCAATCTACTTGGAAGCATTGTGCCAATGTTTCTCCCGCTTTCGAAAAAATAGCTGTTACTGACCCTCTCATGACCCCACAGAAAAGCCCCCCTTTCATATTCTACCAAGCTTCCAGTGAGTAATGTTTATATACACACAAACACAGACACACAGACACACACACACACACACGCTCACATTCACACAAAAGAAAAGGTGAGAATGGCACTTCAGGCCAACTTTTCATTTTCATTCATAAAGAAAAAAATGAAAGGAAATAAAAGAAGGCCCAAATGTTGAAGACTTGTTAAAGGAGTAATAGTGCGAGAAGAGATAGATGAGGTCATAGGGAACAGAATGCAAAAGAGAGAGAAAAATTATATAGAGAGGGAGAGAGAGAAAAACATACAATACTACTTAAAGATGAGATATACCTGTATCGATATACAAATGTAGGCTCTATATTATACAGGCTATACATCTATCACATCATGCAGTGTACAACGAGAGCAATAGTCTATGAAAGACAGAATACATTCTGAACAGCTATGCCATTCAGTTTATAGATGCAGGGAACATAATCATGATAATCTAAACAATTATACCAATTAGGGAGGTAAAGATACGTGAAGGACAACTTTTATCAATTTGAGCTGTATACAGCAAAGAAAAAAGCTGAATGAATAATCACGGACACTATCACAGCAGACAGAGGGAATGGCTACATAATCAGAGAGGCAGAGATGTGAATGAGTAGACATAGACACGATGAAATAAACCAGGGAGGTGTCTCATCTCCCTAATTCTGTAAATCCTGTGTAGTACTACCGAAGGAAAACCCTTCTCCACAGAGTTAGCTTCTTAATAGCGTACAAATATGATGCATGCAAATAGAAACTTGCACAAACGTTTGCATTTAAAACATCTCAACAATGGTATAAATTCTGTAATTTTCTATTTTCACAGATATCTCTTTTTAAATATCAAAAGAGCACTCCGTTCCACTTCCCTTAATCTACAGTATTGTGATGAAGTTCAGTCACCATACCCAGCTCTAAACCTTTAACGAAAAAAAAGGAGTGGGTCCTATTTTACTTCAATCTTTTATTGTATTCAACAAGCAGCCACTGACACAATGTCATGGCTCACATCTTCAGATGTTGACCCCACCCCATTTAAAGGGGCGGATGGAGGGGAGGGGGGGGGGGCACACCATCTCATGGTTTCTTCACAGAAGTAAACTGAGAGACAACCTCAAACATGCACGGAGGTTTAAATCCCTGAACAGGGGTCGGACATTTGAGGTTGAAACTGGGCCAACCGCATCAGCATACCTTCCCTGAGAGTTTACATCTCCATAGTATTTAAAGATCATAGAAGGAATGACAGGTTTGCGCTCATCTCAGAGGGAAAAAGACAAGGAAAGAGAGAAAGAAAGAAAGAAAGAAAGAAAGAAAGAAAGAAATGATGGCAGGAAAAAAAAACACAATAACAAACTGAGTATTGAGAGAAAGACAGAGAAGTAGCCTACAGTATGTGTAATTGCAGGTGATCCAAAGATGGAGTGAGAAAATAAAAAGTGGAAGAAGGGGGGATGAAAAAAATGAATAGACATAAGAAAGTAGTAGTGGGAGGATGAGATGGCGGAGAGAGAAAGAGAGATGATGAAAGAGAAGGGGGTGAAGAGGAGATACTGTAAAATGAGAGACAGAATGAATGAAGTAGAAAGTAGGAAACATGTCAAGAAGAGTGATACATTGTAGAGAACGGGAGTAAAAGTGGTAGAGATGGTAGAAAGGGATGTGGATGGTTGCTAGGCAATGGAAGAAGCAGGAGTGACAGAAAGGGGGCAGGAGAGACAAATATGACAAAAAAGGATGCAAAAAGCAGCATAAAATGTAATTGTCAAGAAAGGGAGAGACAAGAGAAAAAAAGGAGAGGAAAGAAAAAGGGAGATATCAGAAAGGGATGGGGATGGTTGCTAGGCAACAGGGGAAGCAGGAGTGACAGAAAGGGGGCAGAAGAGACAACATGACATGAAAAAGGGAGCAGGGCTATTGTACGGAAAGGGAGAAAGAAGAGGAAAAAAGCTGCACTGTTGAAGGAAAAGGAGAAGGAAGAGAAATTGGAGGAATGAGGAATAGATTTTTGAAAGGAAATACAAGTCATGTTTGCTGGGGAAGGGAGAAAGTGGAATGATGGGAGAGATGAAGAGGATTGGCAGAAACAGATACATGGTTGCTAGGGAAATAGAGAGACGGGAGAAAATGACACATGGTTGCTAGGGAAAGAGAAAGACAGTGAAAAGAGAGAAACATGATGCTTCCTAGGAAATGAGGAGAAGAGGGAGACAGAATACGGAGGATAGAGAGAGAGGGACAAATAGGAGAGAAATAATTTCAAGAAAGATGGAGGGTAGAGATGGAGGGGGGAGGGATACATGCACAGAGAAAGTGAAACTGGTCCCTACATACAGTGGCAGATATCAGCCATGTCTCTCTCTTTCCAACCCACTGTCAAAAAGGGGGTAAAGGGCGGGATGCTAGCCACACTAAAAGTGGGTCGTACCCTCTGAGAAAACATACAACTTGACAGTTTCTCCTGGGGAGAAACGTTCTATGATTGATGATGTTTTCGGCTCACCATGTTAAAGTCCTGTCTGAGAGGTATGGGGAATATTGGTCATATCCACATTCTTGTGGATAACAGCTACTGGAATACATTGAAGTAAAGGTGAGGAAGTATGCCTACCATGTAGCTACAGTACATGGTACTACTGTGAGCAAAGCTGGGTGTACTGAAAACCAGAAATATTCACAGCATGAGACTTTCACAAATATAAGCCAACTGCATTTTTCGCATCATGAAATTTTCGTGAACTGCCACTGGCATTCAATGCATTGTGTAGCCCTTAAACTTTCATATGTATTTTACTTAAATCCTAGCTCTTTGTAAAATTTTGCAAATGTTTCATGCACGCAAAAATCACTGGTTTTAACAGTAACCTGGACTGAGTCTGTAATAACTTGAATGTATTTCCCCACACCATGATTCAAATACCCCATGTACCCCACTCAACAGCAATGCCATTACTAAGTTTTATATTTTGTGCCCTTCCTTTGAATGCTGCTTTACTTTTTCCATTCTGGAATCTTCAAACATCACAGCATTTTCACTTCCTTCCTTCTATCAAAGATGAATGAGATGCAAATAGGATGACAAAATGAGTGCAATTGGTTTTGCAGCATTCAAATTAAAGAATTCTTTCCCACAATCTCTTTCTTCCTATTGGTTGCTTGAAAACTTTGCAGCATGTAACTTCACTCTGGCAACACAGCCTAAAGGACAGCTTTATGTGGACCTTATACTTGCAACCTGTTCCCCAAGAAGTCATCACCGTTAGTATATGTGACCAGCTACAACAAAAGGATCCTAAAGTCGCTGAGCCGAGAAAATCAAGTTTGAAGTCGCATCATCAAAACTGGTCAAAACAATCGGATATCTGTTTTTGGCATTATTTTGTTGTCTAATGCTTTTGTCTATCATGTGCTGAAATTTCGAAGCTAAATGAAGAAATCAGCGTTTTTCTGAGCCATGATTTTCTGACTTTCAACATAACAGAAACTTGTCCGAAGATTTGGATTTAGCGCAGCAGCTAGACTCCGCCCCTAACAATGAGGGAGTGATCTTATTGGTCAGGGCGTTGCATCCTGATTGCTGATTGGTCGTGCATAGACCGCTGGCGCTCAGCTTGAATGAACATCACAGGGGTCGCTACGAGCATGCCTTCTATTGTCAAGCGGTGAAAACTCGGCCGTGATTTGGCAAAACAACGCATCTGAAAATTTGTGGTTTGTCAGGTTTTTAGCTTATTAGATAAATTACGCCATTTTTTATCATCTGTCAAAATTTCAACTCTGAAAGTGATATCAAGTTTTAGAAAAATGCATTTGAATTTCAGCGATTTTTCAAAATAAGTCCAAATAATTTGGCAAAACAACGTAACTTACTTACGTTGTTCTGCCAAAACAGTTGCTGTCCCTGAATCTCATTTGAGCTTCCGGTTTTTCTGGCAGAATGACGCATCTTCTTTGTGTGACATGGCAGAACAACGTAACTGCTGCAGTTACGTTGTTTTGCCATGTCACACAACGAAGATGCGTTGCCTCGGACTGAACTGAACCGCCGCCGCGCCCGGTCTTATGCATGCCGCACATGCAGAGTGCAGTGCAGCAGATTAACTGCCGAGTACCAAAACGCAGATACGTTGTTTTGCCAAATCACATTCCCTGCGCAGGATGATGCGCAGAGAGGCTTCACGCTGCACGTTGCAGATACGTTGTTCTGCCTTGCTACAGCCGAGTACCAAAATGCAGATACGTTGTTTTGCCAAATCACATTCCCTGCGCAGAATGATGCGCAGAGAGGCTGCAGGCTGCACGCTGCAGATACGTTGTTCTGCCTCGTTACTGCTCAGTGCGAGGTAAGATCACAGAACTCTTACACATGTGTAAGAGTTCTGTGGGTAAGATACGTTGTTCTGCCGTGCTAATGCCGTGGTGCGCAGAACAACTTGCGTTGTTTTGCCAAACCACGCACGTGGTCCGAAGTTTGGGTGTTTTGGCAAAAGAACGTAACTACAAAAAATCTTTGATATTTTGAACAAAAAAGCTCTTTTTGACTTAAATTCTGACTAGATACTACAAGAATGATATAAGCCATGTTTTTAAAAAAAGTTTCTTGGAAAATTAATCGACTGGAGAGAAATGGGAGCAATTCTAGTACTCTGAGGCTTCAAAATCTAAAATCGCGAATATCTCGAAAGTACCAGAATGCAGATACGTTGTTTTGCCAAATCACGGCCGAACTGTCTCGCCTCCCCTTGATCCTGATAGTGTCGGAAGGAAAACTTTGAAGGCGTTTTTCTCGAAACTCTGATTTCCTCAACTACTTGACATGCGCTAATAAAATCATCGATATCTCTGCAATCGAGTACTTTTATGAGTTGTGCTATATATGAAATTAAAGAAGGAGAGGAAGGGAATAATATCATGCCATTTTCAGAAAATTGTCCTTCCCCGACTTTCGGATCCTTTTGTTGTAGCGGGTCACATATAGTATATATGGATTTGGCAAAGAACATCTTGATCACTATCATAAAACTTTCCATCAAACTTCTGCTGGGAGAGTGTCTCTTCGTCCACACCACACCCAAAGAGAGGCTTCTTTATGGCATGGCGCAAATTTCGCATACTCTCTGCATGGTCTAGGGGGTCAAAGGTCAAGGTGAAACCAATATTCTCCAAGATTGTACGGCTCCCCCCTCTGGAAAGAAAGCAATTATCGCCCGGGCCTCTTTCCAATAACGTGGGTGATCAATCGCTAGGCCTATTGCTGAATCTCAATCGCAGTGCTACGGTCACCAGACGGTGTCCAGTATCGGCACCAGGCATCGAATTCTGTGGGGTTTGTATCCCAATCCAGGGCCTTGCCATTGATCGATGCCTTGATTGAAACTAGTTGCCCCCCCCCCCACCCTTTACAAGAACAAAACAAAACAAACAACAAAAGAAAAAAGAGCAACAAGTGTAGATTGGCGCCCTGAGTTTTGTGCGTGGGTGTTACATGTTCTTGTGTAGACATGCACAATCATACAAACTTATTGCAAAACACTGGCTTTCATCTGTGACTGCTCAATACAGACATTGTATCTAGTTAAAATTCCTGTCAACTTAATTGCATTAAAACAAAAAAACTCAACAACTTTCTAGCTCAAAGCTGCCAATATCCCAAACTCATCATCATCTCTTTGTTACAGAGAGCTTCAACACATGATGACTCAATCAGAAATTGTCTCATACACATTTGTGGTCACATATAAATGAACGAAAGAAAAATCTTCATCCCCATGTAGGCTAGATGCAACTGAACAATGCCTGAAGCATTTCAGAGGATAAAATGATGCCACAATGAACAACACCATTTTCCCCCTTTCTCCTCCTCCTCCTTCTTGAAAAACTGAGAATCAGTTTGATGTAAAAATTGACATGTATGATTCCGATGCCAATAATCATGGGAATAGGAAATTTCACAGGAAGCCGAGAGGACTTGTGGGGGGGGGGGGATGTGACAGAGAAAGACAGAGAGAGGGAGAGAGAGAGAGGGAGAGAGGAAGAGAGAGGGCAGGGGAGAGATGCTCCTAAAAAGAAAAGAAGAAATGAGGAAGGAGAGATCTCGACGATATCGGATCGGGATGATGGACTGGCAGCCAGCGGGCATGGCACACAGGAGCTGGAGATGGACAGTGGATAGGAGAGAGAGAGAGAGAGAGAGATTGAGAGAGACAGACAGACTGACTGACAGACAGACACACATGCAGGCAAATATATAGACAGACAGACAGAGAGATAGACAAACAGACAGACAGACACATAGATAGACAGACAGATAGCCAGACAGACAGATAGCCAGACAGACAAACAGACAAACAGATCAGTAGACAGACAGACAGACAGATAGACAGACAGACAGACAAACAGACAGATAGACAGATAGACAGAAAGACAGACAGATAGACAGACAGATAGACAGACAGACAGACAGACATAGAGACAATTAGAGGTAGAGACAGTAGTAAAGATGGGTATTAAAAGAGGAAGATATTATGTGGGCCTATACAATGTGGAAGATAAAATGGTTAACAAATTTACTAAGAAATCTGATGTATGGTATACACTTCAGAAAGAGAAAGAGATACAGATACAGATACAAATACAGGCAGAAAAAAGTAAGATATATATCAAGAAACATATGTGGAAAGAGAATTGCTCAAGACACAGCTATATAATTATGTACCTACTTCTTTGACATTATGGCACATACTTTATAATAGATTGAGAGAGAGGGAAACAGACACACAGAGATAGAAATAGTAGAATGCTCATGGAAAGAGAAAGAAATACTGCTGAAGATTTATAGTTTGATGATACAGGAAAGGAATGATATGATTATATATAATAATTTATTATATCTCACAAAAATATGGAACCTGAACTTCTTGAAGGAAGCACGTAGAGAAAACAGCAGAAATATTTGGATGCAAGTTGAGATGCTGAAAAGAAAAGAAGGGATGAGGAAGAATTTGGAAGAGAGATGAAGAGGGGAGTGGGGTAAAAGGGGAGGGGGTGGGGGAGTGGATGGGACCTCTGGAAGCTGACTGTACCACTGGGGAGCCACAAGACAGCATCCCTTTCTCAGTTTAGTTTATTGCTTTGGTATGATTAATGGGTCTGATATGATCACTGGCAGCCCCCACAAGTATGCATCGATGCAATGAACATATACAAATTGTACACACACACACATACAAACACGCTCCTATATTCTGGTATATGCCTACAGGCACATACACACAACACACACACACACTCATACACAGGAACACAAATATGCACACATACTTTGGGAAATTGAAATGGACACAACAATTGTTCATGCATGCAAACATTGATAAAGCTAAAAAAAAAAAAAAAACAGACTTATTCCACAAGGAGGATGGAGATGGGGGGGGGGGGGGGGGGGGGAGGGGGTGGAAAGGAGATGGGGAGGGACTATTCTTATCTTGGAATGTGAAATGTCTCAGGAAAGGCATGGGACCAGACATGATTCTGCACATGAGTCAAATTGAAGAGAGATGTTACATTTCCTGGGAATTTCCCCCCATCGAAAACAAAACATATTTCTACCAGAAAGAAATCAAACAAAGCCCATACAAAATGTAGAACAATGACCGAGTGCTACTGTTGCCATACATCAAAAAGCAAGCCTTTCTTTAGAAGTCCTCAAAAATATGTGCCAATTTGGCACAAGACCACAATTCCTTGACTACGCGAAATTGAAATGGGCTATCTCGTTACAGGAAATACACTGAGGAGTAATTGTATGTTTTCTGGGCATTTTCATCAGGATAAATTGGGAGTTAACCCTTTGTACCTTCCCCCTCCCATATCATGTATGTGAAGTCTGAACATTAAAAATGTGTGCGCGACTTTCTCCATCCTTCCTTCTCTCACTCTATCTCCGTCTGTCTCTTGTTCTTTGTTTGTCTGTCTGTTTGTCTATATTTCTCTATGTTCCTTTCCATCTCTTTAGGCGCAAACACACTACACGAAACTACACGTAGATTCACAACCCGCTATTTTGCTTCGCATAGTTTGCGGTCACAATGCCCAAACACACTACGCAAAACTACAATGGTGTGTACATGTAGTTTCATTACTCGGTATTTTGCTTCGCGTCGTTTGGGCACTGTGACCGCAAACTTTTAGAGAAGCTACAAAGTACAATCCAAGCGTCTCCTGCGAAACTTCCTGCATGCACTTGGGAAGTTTCTCACTTCTTGCGAAACTACAAAATAGTTTTGCGCAGGGTGATCATGCTGGCTGAAACTTTGAGAAGTTTGCGATGTGATAACACATCGATTCATGCTGTTTATGCATATTGTACATTCTTTTGTATGCTGATTTAGGCTACACATTTGCATTTTTTCCTGCGAGAGAATGAAAGTACGGGCAGTTTCCTATCACTGAAACTATGCGCAGTTTTGTCTGTAGTGTGACCGCGTGCTCAAGCTTCTGGACGTTATCGGGAAGCAAACTACGCAAAAGGGCCATTCTCATTGCAAAAAATCGCGATATGAAAACTTGCGATGTTTTACCTTTGTGTCCACATTCGCAGGTAAACATCGCGAAGTTAGCTCCGGTACCAATAATCGCGATCTTTCATGACGTACTGAGCATGCCCAGTTTACTCACTCGATCATTCCCAGCATGCTGTTCGGTTCGCGCAAAACTGAAATGTCGCATACAATACATATAGAGCTGTATGCAAATGCAGCTCTATGGGGGTAAAGCGGATACAGAAGTCACGTGAGTAGGTACTAATATCGCGATATTTCTGCTGCGCGCGTTCTCATTGCAATACTCCTTGCGAAGTTTCGCTCAAAGCTAGAAAAATCGCACCCCGTCTTGCGATTTTTCGGGTGATGGTTTAGTGAGAGTTGCTAGGCAACTTTCACTGTAACTTCGTGATTTTTCTAATATTGCGAGTTTTCACCTGCAATGAGAATGGCCCTATAGTTTCATGTACTCTGACCGTGGCTAATGTGTCTTGTTTTCTTTCAATTTGTCTCTTCCTGTCTTGATCTTTTTTTTTTCTGCATCTTCTTCTCTCTGTCTACAATATCTCATCTGTCTGCCTGTACTTTCTCTATCTCTTCCTATCTTTTTCTATCACTTACTCCCCCTTTATCTTTCATTCCATATATCTCTTTTTTGTGTAGTGATCTCTCTCTCTTTCTATAAATCTCTCTTCCCCTTTTCCCTTTCTCTTTTCCCTATCTGTGTCTCTCCTTTTATATCTTACTGTCTCCTGCCTATCTACAATCCATCTTTTCACAGACATCTGTTTCGGTCTGTGTATACAAACTGTGTCTGCATGTCTTTCTTGTCTATTTGTTTACATTTGTCCCCTGTGTTTGGCATTGTAGTGTCACTCCCTACCCCACACCTCCCCCCCCCCCCCCCCATCCAACCCCACCACTCTCCCTTTCTCTTTCCCCTTCCTCCCTCTTGTAAAAAAATTCAGTTGACACGCAATACAACATCACTATTAAATGTCATTAACCCGTTGAGGACGAGTCCCGAGTACACTCGGGCAGGCATCTATGGGAAATGCTTGTTGTAGCAAAATCAGTCCGTCCTCAACGGGTTAACAGTTGGAAATTTGCAGTAGGGTCCTATAAGATAGCTGGGATGTAAAAGGAGGCCGGGGTAGTTGTATATTCTCTTCTATGTTTCTTTTCATCTATCAGTGCACCTGTCTGTCTATATGCCATGTTAACCCTCAGTGTGCTTTGAGTGCTGATTAGCACAGAAAACCCCATAGCATTGTACACACTGTCCAAAGTCCCTGGTACAGAAAGGGTTAACATGAATCTAAACCCTTAACCCCTTGAGGACGGACTGATTTTGCTACAACATGCATTTCCCATAGACACCTGCCTGAGTATACTTGGGACTCATCCTCAACGGGTTAACTTCACTATTCCTTGCTCTTCCATTTATCCTTGTCAAGTCTCCCTTCCCTAAACCACCTAGGTTTCAATTGCTGCTCTTGAGTGTATATAATTTATTGATGGATACACTGGTATAACATTCTTCCCAGAGTGGCGCTGTGTTTCCCAGATTTAACCTTTGCGACATGTGAGTCCCCGCTAGCTGCGCTTTGACTGCCATAGACACTTCACACCAACAGGGGCAGGGAGAGTTTCTCCTAACAGTTTGGCATAAATCACAATTTTGCCCGATTTGCTCATACCCCTTTCAGACAACCATTTCTTTCTGACATAAATTATAGAATCAGAGCAAGAATTGCACTGCTTTGTCAAAACAAGATACACAGGAATCTAACTTAATATTTTTGACTGAATAAGAAAATAGAATATTAAGTGGAGGAGGTTTATGCATGTAGGCGTTTTGGAATACCAGCATGATACTGCTCAACAATGACAGGTTTATCGTACTACAGAGAGATGATAACATTGATCTTATTCCCTTTCTAAACCCTTTGAACACCAACTTCGATCAAAATTTTGTTTTCATCTTTGTATACATTTTCACCCTTCCAATTCAGCTCCAGCCTTAGCTCAAGTGAGCTAACCCTTGGGATATTTTGCTGTGAGAATCTGACAGTAAAACATCAGAAGTTATTTCTTGAGCAGAAGATGATCACGGCTCAGGTTTGTATATGGTTTGTCTTGACCACTGTCAATGGCACGGCAGCCAGGCACACTTCTGACTTGTACTATAGAAAAACCAGCATAACTCTTGGGTCTGAACAGGGCTTTGGAAATCTATGGCTCAGTGCGCTATCGGCAGTAGTTCACTTGCTAACAGATCCCAAGCTGTCTAAAATCATTTCGGCTCAACCAGCTGTTTCCACTTTAGCGTGACGCGACCATGAGGTGCTGACTTTAATGGGTCTGTTTTCAGGGTCCCCAAGCGACAATGCAAAGGTCAAAGGCAGTCACTTTCTGGACGGATTCTATTTGGAAGATCCGCAGCAGTTTTGGGCAGAAGATTTACTGAGGGGGGTTACGGGACAGGCATCTTACATTCTGGTAGACCAAACTTAAGACACTACTGTTTGGAAGGGGGAGGAAGATGCCTACTGTTTAGGCCTATATGTTCCATGATCTCTCTATCAAAATAACTTTTAAGGCTCTTCCTGCTTTAAATCCTGCCCCATCCCTCCAAACAGCACACAAACAAACAAACAAACACCCATCTCATCTTTGTCTTATTCATTGACTGTTATTGAGAGATTCTCATCTCACTGGGTGCATTTTTCAACTCTTTTTTTCGGCAGAATCAGGTTTTCCAAACAGCTTTCAGGGAATTTTTTTTAGGGATGATATTAAAACGCAAAGCTGTTTTGATGATGGGGTTCATAAAGTCTTTTTAGAAACTGCAAACTTGTGCTTTCTGAAACAGGTTTCAGCTAGAAACGTGTTTCTAGAAGCTAGATAAATGCAAAGCTATTTTGAAACGACTTTGTACTGCGTGCGCCATATATGACCCCTTCTCCTCGGATCAAACAGCGCAATGCAACAGCGCAACGCAGCTGTGCAGTGACAAGACCAGTTTTCGTGTTGGCGCTGAGTTGATAAACACAACTTATTTTGGAAGGTGTTTGTAAAGGGCTTTGGAAACGACTTTTGATAGTGGATATGGAAAGCCATTTCAAACTGGGGAAAGATGATAAACGTAGCCACTGTTCGATACAAAAACTTAAACAGACATCATATTAAAAGTGATTCCTCTTCCTCGAATAATGGACAAATATTTACCAGAACCACAGACTATCAAAAGGCATGGAATGGTCACTTCCTTGACATCTCTTTTTGGCAAATTCCCAAACATTAGCACGTGCTCTATCAAGGGCTTTTAATTCTATGGCTAGCAGCTGTAAAAATGCACATCACTGGCTGCCTGGCTGAGAACCTGTGGTTGTAACACATGCCCAGTGATTTCCAAAAATGAGGAATTACTCCAGAGATTTCAAATAGCTTTTTTTTGCTCTCTTGCAAACTATGACTGTCATCACCTAAGCCAACTTTTATGGTGATGGTTACTTGTTAGGCATACAATGGGTCATAACCTTTGAGTAGTGGCAAAGATAGAGAATTGGAGAAAAAAAACCCTACATAAATCACACAGGAAATATCACTGACTATATGACTGCCTTCCTTTTCTTGTTGAGAGATCCTATTTTCATCTCTTTGACCATGGCCTGAGGTCAAATTCTGGGGACTGTATGAATCTGAAATCCATGTGTGTTTTTCTTAAAACCACCTGCTAAAAGCATCCATGGTTCCTGCATCAAAAGACTTTGAATGGGGACAAACTAGTGGTGTTGCTACATCTGACCTCACACAGAAGATGTTGAAAGACAAATTTCCCTTCTCAACTGATTACCATTTATAGAAAAATGACTGTCCTTGAGGAGCGTGTTGTTCTTGTTGTTCATGTGCAAGCGTTCCTTCATGGTAACCAGCAAACGCAGAAAACTGTTAATGCCAATTCAGGGATAAAGTTGACACATGGACACTACAAACAGCCCTGGGGGGAGTTTCATAAAGCTGTTTGCACGAGTGACTGGTGATCAGTTTTGATGTGCTATACTTATCAGAATTTCCATAATTAAGCACAAGAACTGATCACCAGTCACTCGTAAGTTGTTCGTAACTTTACAAACAGCTTTATGAAACAGGGCCCTGGCTGGCATGTTTCCATATCTAACATTTCTGATATCTCATTTTTTGTGTGTTTTTCATACCATCACTAACCTGTGGTGATAAACCAGGTATTCTGGTGAATTCTTTCAAATGATCTGTGAGACATCTGTTCATTTTCGTAATAACACCGAAAGCTTCATCTCAAATTGCAACTTTGGACGCATGAGGTTCAAAATCAATTCTGTGCCATACACTGACACCGGTCTGTCACTTGCATCTAGGTTGGTGATGAAATTCTGTCAAATTGGCTTTCAGTTTTGTACATATCACTAAAATTGCAAAGTTTCCTCTGATCCTAATCATATCTACCTGGTAATCAAAACACAGAAGGAAATGAGGCTTTGTCACATGACAGTCACATTACAGCTCAACTGTGATAAACTGATCACGTTTTCTCATATTCATTGATTACTGCTTGTGAAATGAAAACTTGAGCTTTGACATCAATCCTTTCACCTTTGACCAAATCCTGCCTTACCCAGTCAACTAATCCTACATTGTAATACTATGCTTGCTAAAAACTTCACCAAGTATCAATCCACTTTGTTGTCAAGTTATCATGATGGCGAGAGAAATGATGAAACAAGGATGAACAGACGAAATGAAGAAGGAACAAAAGGACGGAGGTAAAATTCCAATACGCACATTGTGCGCCACTGGATAGACCAGCATCTACCCACCTCATCTCGATCTTCGTCCGTGGTCGCGCCAGCCGTCGCTATGGTGACCGACCGTTCTCCTGGCACTCCAGACACTCGCTTGCTGCGCCTCCTGTCGCCGTCGTTCTGCGAGTCCTGGTCGCGGTTGCGGTGTCGCCGGCCCCGCCGTCCCCTGTGGCTCCGCTCGCTCTCTTCATCCGTGTCCCGGTCGCGGTACTTGCTCTTGGAACTGCGGCTGCTGCCACGAGCGGTGGGGGGCTCCTGGGGGTGGGGTGAGGGGAGGGAGAGAGGTTGTTCAGAAGATGAGAAGAAAGTTTAAGAAAATTCACAGAGGAATATGTTTGAGTGCTCTTAAAAAAGATGATTTCTTCATTTCTTTTTACATTGAAACTACAGCCAATTACTCCAGCTACATCTTTAACCAGTTGAGGACGAGCTGATTTTGCTATAACACACATTTCCCACAGACATCTGCCCGAGTATACTCCGGATTCATCCTCAATAGGTTAAGAAATACTTACTGTACAGTGCACTCCTGTTGATTATATCATATGAACATGGTTATTACAAAATTCTGATTTTAAAAACAAATAAACATTCAGGCTGCAACACTATCTGCTCTATATCTTTTACTATTTGTTCAGTTATAACTAAATTTCAATCAAAAAACAAACAAACTGCAGGTCCACAGGACTTTGTTATAACAGGAGGCGTTGCTATACAATAACCAAAGGCTCAAAGTATAAATCATTTCAGGAGAATTCTTGCTGCTTAAAAATCAACAATAAAACAATGAAATTTAAAACACTCTGCTCATACTGAATTTTCTATATCCAAAATTTAGAACATAGAAAACAAATGTCACACCTAAAAAAACAAAAATCAACGATCACTTATGCTGACACAAGACATAATTTTTGGACCTTTCAGGGAATAGACCTCAACTGTCTATAGATGCCTTTTGCGATGGCAATGTCATTTTCAAACTTCAGCGAAGAATAATCATTGAACTTTGGAACACAGGCAGAGACTGAAATACCTGAAACTACTTGAATAGAGAGGCCCAAAGTATTTATTGGGGTATAGCCGGTCAAAGACACGGTGAAATTTATGGCACCCTCAAATTTCAACAATTGATCCACAGGGAGATATGAAATTGGTTCCCGGTGTTCATATGATATATTCAACAAATGACCTCCTACTAGATAAGTATTTTCCTTGTTTGTTGTTGTCTCTTTTTTTTTTCCAGCCGCTGCATAATAATGTGAGTGTATTACACAGCAATTCATGGCAGGATAGAAGTTTTGTATGAGAGTTTTACATATGGGGACTTCTGTAATCTGGGGTTTTGAAAAAAAAGAAGATTATGTCTAATTTGCATATATGTAACCCTGACCAATAATGGCTTTGTCCTAGGACTTTAGAATTCACATTTTTTGTTTGTCTGATTTTATAGAAACTTCCACAGTATTAATACTTGCTTCACTTTTCCTCTTCCTGACTGATGAGTCAACATTAAAGGCATTATTTGCCATTTGCAGACGAAAACGAAAACCCCGCTGTAGTGCTTCAAAATAGTTCTAAAATGTGAGTTATCGATAGAAGTATACAATACAAAAAATTGAACCAGAATAATAAATGTTAAGTATTGTTAAACACACAAAATGTAAACAATATATATAATAAAATTGTTTCCATAATAAACGGTCTAGTTATGGTTTAGTGAGAAAAATATGGATATCTCTTTACATTTTAGGTTTTATGGCAATTTTTTTTTTTAATTATGGTAGGATGTTTTGTGATACAACTGACCTACACATATGCATCAAATGTGATAACTCGAACATTTTTGAAATCACTGCTCCCAATGGCAAACTGTACCCTTTAAACATGTAATGACTAAAATCCTTTGAGGTTCATGCAGTGGTCCCTTTATGATACTAACTGAAGAAATAATGATATTAACTGAAGCACATATCAATTACTAATTTATGAAATTGAGAAAACAGAGAATCTACAGGCTTGAACCTGTTAGATACTGCCAGTAGACCATGGAATCAACTGGCCAAACTTGATCATAAAATGCTGACACAGAAACTATTATATGTACCACAAAAATCTTTATTCTCCCACTCATAATTCAGAAGTACCAATCAGTAATTAAGAGGAAGCATTTCAATCACTTGAATACTGTAAAAGTGGTTTCTTTCGCGTACAGAAACCTTCACGGTTTCCATCGGTGCCTACTTTTTCGCGTGTGTTTAAATTCGCGGTGGGTAATGATAGCGTTGTAATAAGCGACGAGTTCAAAACATTTTCGCGTGATGTTAAATTCGCGGTTCAACCTCAAAGCGCGAAAAGCGCGAAAATAAAACCACCGCAAAAGAAACCACTTTTACAGTACCGTAAAGCAAGATATTTCTGAGGCGTAACATTTCTGCAAATTGTAGCTTTTCTTTAGCTTTTTTTCTCGACGTGAAATTTTTGTAAACTGTCACTGGCATTCCATGCATATAGTGTAGACAAGAACTTTCCCATGCATTCTAATGTCACGAATCAGGGTTTTCGCAAAATTCACAAAATTGAAATGCACGCGAACATTCCTGGTTTTAAAGGGAACACAAACCCAAAGAGCAATGTGGATTGAGTAAAAGCAGTAACATTAGTAGAACACATCAGTGAAAGTTTGAGGAAAATCGGACAATCGATGCAAAAGTTATGAATTTTTAAAGTTTTGGTGTTGGAACCGCTGGATGAGGAGACTACTAGAGGTTATGACGTATGAGAGGACCACAATATAAAGAAAATATAAAAGGAATTCCACAAAAATTCACTTTTCTAGCAAAATGAAAGAGTTCTTGACTAACCGCTTTCAAAAAGCAGGGGAAATAAGTGCTACCCCTATAACATATGTCAGTATCAAGTTGATGGAATGTGTAATTTTCATGAAAAATGAATTTTCATTGAATTCCCTTTTTATTTTCTTTATATTGTAGTCCACTCATACGTCATAACCTCTAGTAGTCTCCTTATCCAGCAGTTGCAACACCAAAACTTTAAAAATTCATAACTTTTGCATCGACTGCCCGATTTTCCTCAAATTTTCACTGATGTGTTCTACTAATATTACTGCTTTCACTCAATCAACATTGCTCTTTGGGTTTACTTTCCCTTTAAAGTACAGCTCTCTTGCATCCAACACAAAAAAAAAGGTGTGGAGTGTGGATATTGTAGGGTACTACAATGTTTTCAACAGTACTACTATTTGAAATGAGGACCCGCGTACCTGCAGTTTGACAGGGAAGCCCCCGTTGTCGTCTGGATTCTCTCCAGTACTTTCGTTCTCCATCTTCAGCAGGCGGGCTCCAGAGGGCGGTGTTCCTGGCGCCGAATCAGTCTTGATGAACACCGCGGTGACCGTCAGTTTGCTAGATTTACCTCAACATCTGTAACGACAAAGAAGATTCGTTTTACTAGCTAATTATGTTCAATACATTCCACGATGGTAAGATGTATGATCAGGGGGGCATTTCATGAAGCATTTTGTCCAACAAAATTGTCAAATTTGCTCTCAGCCAATCAGATCCACGGATTTCAGTAGCTCGTAACAGTTTGTCAGAAAAATATCCGATCATACAGCTTCATGAAATGCCCCCCAGGCCTCTGTATAGCAGCTCATTAATTGAAGTAGTTTCAATCAACATGTGTGAAAATGATATTCAATAAGAAATGTGTACGACAAAATTTTTCTCTCTTTCTGGACTTGTAGGACTATTAAATCTGAACAGGGTCAGTATAGGACATATCTCAGCACACCATCAAACTGTCTTCAGTGGCTAATTTTTTAAATGTCATCAGGTCAAGCAGCCTGCCTCCATCCACATCACATAGCACAAACACAACACATGAGTTTACATGGCTTAATTCTGATTCAAGAAATTATGAGACCTCTCTGGCATCCCCTCCATCACTTCTCCAAAATGTTTCTGCCTTTTTGTCCGTCTGTCTGTCTGTTTGTCTGTCTGTCTTTCTCTGTCTATTATCATCTGTCTGTATGACTGTTCAGATGTCTCTTTCTCTCTTTTTTTTTTCTTCTCTCTATCATTCTCCTTCTCTTCTTTCTCGCTCAACACTTCTTGACCTGAACAGCTGGTCATGTGACCTGGCTGGGAGCCTCAGAAATCCCATGAGCTTTTGCAGAGCCGTCTCAGCCCTAACCTTAGCCTAGATTCAAGGCCAACAACATTTTATCTTCTTTTGTTTTTCACTCATGAATGTGGTATTATGCCACTGCTGCGGCTGGACTTTTCCTTTTTAAGAATATATTAAAAAAAAAAAAAAAAAAATCATGTCCAGAATGAATTTTCTCTTTATTAATAGTAAGAAGTGCTTTTAAATTGGTGTCTGAAGAATTGTATGTTCACCTGATCTAAATCTACATCATTTCACTTATTTCGTGTTCTATTACAAAGCCCAATGTAGGCATTGCCCCCCAAAATAGAGGAAATAAAGAAACAGTATGATGAACAGTTATAGAGAGGAGGTCTGAAATATAGACTATCAAGCCATAGATGGTAAAAGAAAAAGGAACAGAAATTGTGCAAAAACAAACAAATAAACAAACAAACACAAAATGATTTATGTTATGTACACTACAATACTGTAAAACATGATATATTTGCGGCATGAAATTTTCGCGAATTGGAGCTGACAGCCTTTTTCATGGCATGAAATTTTCGCGAAGTGCCACTGGCGTTCAATGCATGTAATGTAGACAAAAACTTTCGCGTGCATTTTAATTTCGCGAATTTTGGCCCTCGCGAAATTTGCGAAATTAAAATGCACGCGAAAATTCCTCATTTTACAGTAATCTAGGTAAATAGCTCTGATAATAAATGTATGCAAGTGACAGTTTCTGGAGAGGAGTTGGAGAAAAAAAATCATTCTCCTTGAAGAAAGACTACACTGGGTCTTACATGGAATAACATGAATTTGTTTGACAGGTCAATAGGTAAAGTCTTCAAGACATCAAGCAGAATATTGTTGCTATGGTTGGAAAGTTTGTACGTGACGCCTTGATGAACTGCGACAGCCCGGAATTTCCTCCCAAAGAAAACAGGCTTGACGTATTCACAGTCACGATAGCAGAGATTTTCCGACAGTTCGTGATACAAATCGGAATTTAAATTCTTTTAAATTCCCCTGTCAGGAAAATTTTGAAAATACTTAGTGCGGTTAACAGATCAACTTCAATGGAATAGGAACTTTCACTATCATGCATTTCCAGCATCATTCATAACAACCTGTCAGAAATACTTCTTAACCCGCTGACGACGAGTCCCGAGTATACTCGGGCAGGGGTCAATGGGAAATGCGTGTTGTAGCAAAATAAGCCCGTCCTCAACGGGTTAATGTCAATGAAAAATGCACAGACAGGAGGAAGAAAACATAGCACTCTAAACAAATGAAAAAAATCAAAGCAACAATCAAAACCCTGTAAGGCATATTGTAAGCATTGCCGGCTGAATCCCCTCTTTCTTTTTGAAAAGCAGCCACACAGCTAGTCTCAATTCATACTTTGTTTCTTTAATTCTATGCTCTTATTACCTTCTTCTTTTTTTTTTCTTCTTTTTTCAAATCACGACTGTAAGGGGGTTTCCAACCAAAAAGAACTTTGGTATGTACATACACTGCAGATAAGATCTCATAATGTACGTCAGCACACCATGCAGCGCTCAACATGCAAACTCAAAGTACGTTTGCACAATGGTGACGGATCTCTGAAATTGTGTCATTTGTTCATTATAAAACAAATTTGACTATAAAGGCTGCACAATGAGACCCCACCAGGACACTCGCACAATCTTATTTGCAGATCTATAGTACAACACTGAAATTAATACAAAGATATGTCTCTAGTATGTATTAGTATGCACCTACACCTACCTTCATGTATCTATGCATAGGGTTATATATGTACATCACAAACTTGAATTGGGTAAATCTAAGCACATTGTATATCATGGAGAAAGAGACATTTTTACACACTTCAAAGAAAAAAAAAAGAAAAGAAAATGGGCAATGAGGCAGATTTTGCAAAAAACAAAAAACTGTAGGGCCTACATGTATAAAATATGCCATATATTTATCGAGTCTAAATTTCGCGAATCGGGACTACAAACAATTTCGCGAGTGGTTAAATTCACGATCGTGGAGTTTTGTTGAATGGAGAAATGTGCATCACATTCATATCGGGATCAGAGTCATTATTTTCGCGTCTCTTTAAATTTGCGAATAGCACCTAAATCGCGAAATTCACGGAAATAAAAACCTTGAGAAATATTCGGCGCATACAGTATCTGACACTGCAGGTGAGCAACAGGAGTATTCAAAGAGATAGAGAAAAATAAGAGATAAGACCTAAAAGAGGTACCTATGTGATTCTCAATATTTATTGAATAGCCATGGCATTTGACTTCTGAAATTCAACAAATTTGACAAAAACAGAATCAAAGATCAAAATTGCCCTTTATAAGTTAACTATGTGGTACAGCTATGAGGACAGTGAAGGAAACTGTAAGAATACAGCAGTGCTACATTTTATAAACTATCTGAGGAATGTGGTAAAGACGATTTTGACATTCCTGAACAAAAAACAGAACAGCATGTCATTGTGTGGTATTTTTTTAAATATTATTTTCTTCTTTTTCTTGACCATCAAGCTTGAAAGAGCCTTGCACACCTCCTTGATGTATTGTTACATTATAGATGTATACACGATTATTATTATTACTATCATTATTATCTTGCAAAGTGAAGTTTGCAGAAAAAAATGATTACAATGTTCAAAAGAGAAATCTCAATCCATCCCTCTGTTTCTTGTTATCTCAAAGTCATCATTAATTACAGTTTTACTAGTACAGTTGAAAATAACACCAACTGTCCCTCAAATAATCAGCGATGGGAACTACACCTATATTTGTATGCACTATGAAGATGAGGTTGCATTTCAGTTCGTGCCTCGACTGTTTATTCTTTCCTGAATTTGGTAACTTTTCCGCTATGCCTTGAGTGATAGTCTCTTGCATTCATGTCTTTAACCCTTCATTTATTGTAGGCCTAAAGACTTTCAGAGAGAGAGAAATAAAAACTGTCACAATTGACACAGTAGCTGGAAAACAGTGTATGACTTGCAATCATCGTGATGTTCCATGCAGGCCCTCAGCATCCATTTTATTATAAATAGAGCCCCCTCACGCTGTCAGCGGCAGTTGGTGAGGCATCGCGAGGACGCTCCCCCACACTCTGGGGTGCACTCATCATCATCATCGCAGCACGCTTGGAAGTTGTTTGGATTTACAACTGCTGCATATCATTAGAATTTATAGTTGGGTGTCACACTTGCACTTGTGCCTTTGCGTCTATATACAGTAGTACATCTGGGTATAGGACAGCTGCATGAAAAGTGTATCCTGCAAGTGTGTGTGTGTTAAATGTGTGCATATTGTGCAAGTGCATGTTTGGTATTCTAAAGGGATCATATAGTTTTGGTTGAGACCTAATTTCAAGTTTGTAACATTTTTTGGTGAGATAAAACCTCTTATGAAATATGAAAGAGCATGTAATCTCATGAGGAATTCAACGTTTATTTGATGACAATTTGTTTGAAATGGCTGAGATATCCAAAACAGAGCAATTCTAATAAGTGTGGGACCCACACTTTATTATGATCGCTTTGTTTTACTTTATTTTTGGATGTTTCAGTCATTCCAAACCTGATTTTCATCAAATAAACTTTTAATTCCTCTTAAAATGGTATGCTTTGTACTATTTCATGTGTTTTCTTGGTATCTCGCAAAAAGTTAAAAGCCCAATTCTCATCTCCACCAATACTGCACCATACCTTTAAAATATGTGCATATTGTGCGAGTGTGTTTGTCAAATGTGTGTGTGTGTGTGTTTTATAGGAAAGGCGCAACAGAAAGACTTCTGACTTCTTGTCAACCTTGTGCCTTGGACTGAAGGCCCTTGCAAAATAGAAAATGGCCCTCTGGGTACACAGCTTTATATGGAGTTGGCCTCCTAGCTGAATTGCTTGCTAATGTGCTCTCCAAATAATAAAAGCAGCCAGCGAACAAACAACATAGCCCTTTCTCAAACAACTGTAGCAATGTGTTCAAAAAGAATTATCTCTCTCCTTTAGGGAAAAAAAAATACATGCCATAGTCTAAACTCAAGACAGTGTCAGCCGTGTGCAGCATGCTACAAATTGTACATATCAAAAGAGAGCATTTAAATAAAAATTCATATCTAACTGTCCCTCATAGCAGACACTCGTAACACCCATAACAGAGCCAGTGCCACATACTGAATAATGGGGTTCAAGTAAGACACTGTATTCATTCCAAAGAGTTAAAATACAGCCATCATGCAGGGTGAGTTTTGGTTGAAGATATTGATGATACTTGCACAGAAATATTAAAGAGACTTTCATCAGTCGGACAGGAAGCTAGAGAAAATGACCATCCAACATGGTACAAATTTACAGATTTAGATATAAATTTTGTTGCCTGAGCAAAAGAACAAAATTTAACAATTTCCACCCTCGGGAATGGATTGCATGCAAAAGATAATTCTTAGCATCTAAAATGAACTTCCAATGTGCAACATACGAGTGGGACAAAAAAAAAAAGACAAACAAATTTGAATTCCTGGTGTTTTCATACAATATACAGGTCTTTCTAGATCTATGCATATTCACACCTGACAAAACGGCTTGCTCAATGTGAAAAAACAAAACAAAACAGGAGACTACCCTATTGTAATGCTACAGTAAGTCTGTATTTATCTACAGATGACACTGCTCTCCTTGTCTGTACTTTGTATGTTTGTTTGTTTATTTCTATGTTTTGTTGTTAGTCATTTATTTAGTTGTTGTCGTTGATTATCTGTTTAAATGTTTATTAAGGGGGGGTGTTAGGAGGAGCAGAGGGACAACTGACTTTCGTTTTAGACGATCACATTTTGGGAAAGATACAGAATGGCCAACAAAGTATAAAGTTTTAGCAGCTACTGCTTACATACTAGGAGTGGGCAAACCAACATTTAGTATGCTAAGATTGTGCAGCAGTATTCACAGTACAGGGACCAGCTTAGAGATGAAAGAGTGCAGATAGGGCTGTTTCATTCCTATGACCTAAGAAACCTGACAATTCCAGGCATAGGGGTAAAGAGTGGGGGGTTGCCAGGGTGCAGATATTCTCCCCCCCTCCCCCCCCCCCCCCCCCCCCCACCATCTTGGGGCATGGAATATTGACGAAGCCATCAGAGGTTCTCGCTTCAGGGAGCATGGAGTGGGAAGGGAGCAGGTATTTGAATCTGGCAACTTCTGATGCGGAAAGCTCCTTTTTTTTTCAGACTAGATAGGATGTACATGGATGAAGTCACAGTTTATACCGCTACAGTGATTTGTACTCAACAGTAAGCAGGTGACTTTATGGCAACAGCCCAGGATGGTTCATACAGTAGTCTCCACTTTAATAATCGGGTAGCGTCTGGCAGAGCATTTCTTAACCGATTGAGTGGAGGACGCGATTATCGTGATACCCGACTATATGGAGAGTACTGTACTCGCAAAAATACTCAATGACGTCAATCAATCCTCCATGAATATTCTCTGAGCTTCAATCATACATATTGTACCCTTCAGGCTTGCTCTGTGCTCGATAGAACAAGAAATTTGAGTGCGTGACTGAACACTCCGCGTGAATATGTAACCATTCTATTCCTGATTGAGGAAGACAGTTAGGGTATGTACTGTATAGGGTGGAGATGGGGGGGGGGGGGGAGGGGTACCGCAGACTCTTGAGAAGAATGAACATGTGAGAATCCAAAGACTGTGGCATCAAATCCACAACTGCACGCAGGCAATGTTATAGGTTATGACACTCGCTTTCAATGCATCTTTGAAAGATGAGGCTAAAGCGACAGTGGATGCTGCTGCTACGTTACTAGGCAACCATCACTGGTGTCCCATGGGTGAATATTGACTCCCTAGAACGGACATTGTATGCCCGCTTGTCTACAGTGTAGGTACAAACATTGGTACATACAATACACAAGAATTCATCACAGCAATCGATTATGACGAACCTCCAAAGGCATATAATAAATGTTCTGTGAACAGGAGTAGAGAGCGCAACTCTCTATGGCGTGGTAGGAATGCAAACTCAGCTGGAGGGAGGACCGGAAGATTGCAGAGACAGGGCGGGATGAGGTGGAGGAAGATGTCACCGCAGAGACAAATCGATACCAGCTCCTAGCGAGACAAATCGTATCCACGGAGGGACGGCATCTACAATCTGCATCTTCCCAATCTTGTCTCCCCTTTGAGCCATCTGCCAAGCTTTCGGTACATCCTCCATCCAAAACCGCGATGTCTCCTGTTGATAAGCTTTATTGTCATCGACAGCTAGGATTCGGGCGGATGATGCCAAAGGAGAGGGGCGGGGCAAACAAATGCTCCTATTCCATCCTCCCCTTCTCCTTTCCAGTCTCATTCTCACTGTTTCTAATCTTCCTTCATCAGTACCTTTCCATGGTTCAAAATCTTCAAACTTCCTCTCTTGTATCCTCCCAAAATCTAATATCATATTGTCTTTCTGGTGAAATGTTCCAATTTGAAAACCTGGTCATCATGATCAGCCTCTGCAATCTTTGGTCTTGAGTGTTATTTTTCAGAATATAGAATTCCCCTTTCTCCTCTTCTTTTTTCTCTTCAACCTCCTCCTCCTCCTCCTCCTCCTCATCTTTTTATCCTCCTCACCATATCTCTTGAGGAGACCCAGGATGACCCCCGTTGCCAGCGGAAACAGAGAAGACATCCGACACTGGAATCTGGCGTGTCACCGACGCTGCTCTGATCAATGAAGGGTTCCTGCCCGCGTGTCTCCGGTTCCCAACATCAGATGCTATAGAATTTCTACAGGAAGCTATGGTGCACGGTGATTGCTTAAAGGTGTACATTGTACATAGCATTCACAGAGCTTCAGGGGGATTCAGTTTGAGTGTGGAATAGCTTTAGATAGTTTATCAAGAGCTGAACATATTTGTTACACAACTGCTGAGATCATATTTTCATGAAGGAATAAAGTTTGTATCTAGAAAGGGTTATGTTTTTGTATTCTTATTCTATTCATCTATTTTGCTTTTATGTTTTTGTTTTGTGTTTGTTTGTTTAGTGTGCACGTGAATTTTTAGAGTCAACTAGCATTCATGAAGTTGACATGGTAAAATATTGCCTCCAGTTATGATGCATCATCTCCTGGGTTGGATATCACTGTCTTTCCTTCTTGAAAAGCTATAAACAGTTAGTTTTCATTTCGATCGCTTTGGTTCTAAATTGGCTGCTTTAACCACGTGCAAAATTATCTTTGTAAGTTCTGATTCACAAAATAAACAAAGTATGTGTGCACTACTCTATGAATGTATGCATTAAGCAAATGAATTGCACTTGCAAATGTCAATCATGGCCAGATGACCAACATGATTTGTTTCCATGGTGACACAGAATACAGCCATATTGTATGGTTTACTTAATATATTTCCATGACAACTACAGACATCCTTGCTGTGCACGTAACCTCCAATATTGGTAGAATGTTGCATTCGCACATTCTAATAGTCAAAATAACTCTCTCTTTACGCGCCAACACCACAACTATTGTCATCTTAAATGTCCTTCCTCCATTATACCTACACATTTCTATGATTCCTCTTCTTCTTCTTTTTTCTCTGAGCTGCAGACTGAGGTCACGGAAACCCATCAAATGCTGCTCTTTCAATCTCCCATGAATCACTGAAATTCACTTCAATAGTTGTATCCCTGAAAGTGTCATCCACAGTGTGGGGAACACTACGCCTTATTTCAAAAGTAAACCCCACAGCTACTGTCGCCATTTTGTAGACGATGAACTGGCACAGTGTGACACATGATAATGCACAAACAAACACACATACTTCTAATCACACTATAAACACTATTAGACACACACTCAGTCACGTATTCACACTCACAGACAAATACATACATACCACAATGGGATTCAGGACTGTTGCAATAATCAATATTGCCCACGTGGCTTGATGAATTGTTACATAAAGTAAAACATACAACTCTAAAGTCCCTATAATTTATCAGTCCTTAAAACAATTTTATCTCAATTTTAGAGAGGATGCTGAAAATTGGTGTGTTCTCAAATAATACATTGATGCATCTTGGACACACAAAAGAAAATAATGAGGAATTTCCATCAAAGTTCTCTAAATGTAACATCTGTTTGTTTGATACATGTATTTTTTTAAGTATTAAAAAAATGCAATTTTGATGCTAACTTTTACAAGTGTATGTTGACAAATTAATTTGGTAGAGAGCTCGCTACAGCCTTATGGGGATATTAGGGAGTTTGTTTTTTTGACAAAGCCTCTCTGCTCAATTTAAAAAAAAAAAGTTTCAACAATAAAAGTATAGCATATGTGTATGATTAGCAGTGTCACTAGTAATCAAAATCTTGTTAATTATCATGTCAAAGTTTGGCTCAAACAACTGATAATATATATTTTCTTGGGGGGGGGGGCAAATTTATGAATGAAACTGTCCATTGGATACAATTCTTAGAAAACTGTGGGCCAATTAAAGGAATACTGATGGAGAAAGAAAATTCTGTGGTCGTATCTAAAAATATGTTGCTTTGTATCGATCGACTTTCCTGATTTTTTTTCTATTACAATACAAAGTAACAAGATATCAAGATGGAATCACCCTGTAAAATGATAAAGGTACTGCCTGGAATGTTCATACGAAGCACACACATACAAAGAAACACAACTATGGGGATGCCAAAGAGCACCTTTCATTTTTTCCCACATTAAAAATAGTTACAGGTGTGGAACCAACATTACCATTAAATCACACTTCTTGTTTTCTGCTACCTGTCAATCTAATCTTAAAGGGTGTGTACAGTTCTGGTCGAGGTGAGGATTTAGCATTTAACATTTTGCGAGATATTCAGAAACCACTCTATGAGATGTCAAAGAGCATGTAATTCTAAAGGGTATCAAAACTTTACTTGATGAAAATCGGTTTTGAAATGGCTGAGATATCCAAAAACAAGGTGAAAAAAAGAGATCCTAATAAAGTTGTGGCATGTCGCCTTTTATTATTAGCACTTTTTTGATATCTCAGCCATTTGAAAACCAATTTTCATCAAATAAACGTTGAATCCTTCCTAAAATTACATGCTCTTTCATATTTCATAAGAGGCTTTTCATTATCTCACTTAGGAATGTTCAAACCATGAATCCCTACCTCAACCAGTACTGTACAGTCCCTTTAAAACAGTTACAGGTGTAGAACCAACATTACCATTAAATCACACTTCTTGTTTTCTGCTACCTGTCAAACTAATCTTTGTTTAGATGACTGAGAGTATAACAGGTTGGCCAAAGAGCCAAACTACCTGTATTCATTTCTAGACTGGCATCTCCTTACAAAATCCCATAGAGTTGAATCCCATCCATTATTAAATTACTTCCCACTCACCATCTGCCCTCTCATTTTCTGGCTCACCAACCATTCAGCTTCATCATTGACTAGTCTTATCCCATACTATCTGTGATTTTTTTTTTTCTTGTTCATTACTAAATCATTCATCTACTCAGAATCAAAACCTACACTACTACTGCTTTATATCCCATACTTGGTTCACTGAGATACAAATGTAAAGTAGAACTACATTGTATGTACATGTAGGGCTATACAACATACTTTTAGCCATCATACTGTAGGCCTATATCTTCAAATGAAAGTGCACAGTAACCATATCAAAATTTGTGAAGTAACTTACGAAAAAGCTTAACAAAACAGAATTGTTGATTCTTGGTAATGAACATATCTCCATTTTCTATAATGATCACTATTCATGAGTATAAAGATTCAGTTGCTTTTCTGCGCACATTACAGACATTTTGATAAGGAACCCAACAAAGGAATTGAAGCTGTTAAAGTTTATTGACTCACTTTGATAAGAATATTTGCACAAGGAATCTATCATCGTAAATAGCGATGACAGCCTGAACATATTCTGAGACTCGCATACAAGATGAAAATCTGGACTACCGTACCATGAAGGAAGCATATTAAGGATTCAGCCGGATTGAAGACTATCAATTAGAATTCTGGTAGAGAGAGAGAGAGAGAGAGAGAGAGAGAGAAAGAGAGAGGGAGAGAGAGAAAAGGGCATATAAATGATTAAAGGTACTGTTTACCATTGGGGGCAGTGACTTTAAAAGTGTTCGAGTTATCACGTTTGATGCATATATGAGTAGGTCAGTTGTATCATAAAACATCCTACCATATAAAGATTTTGTAATCAAGCCTAAAACATAATTTAGGAGATATTGCTATATTTCTCAATAAAACTGTAGATGGTTTATTCTAGCACAAACAATTCTATTATAATTATTGTTCACATTCTATATATTCAGCAATACTTAGCACTGATTATGTCTTATCAACATTTTTACATTGATTGTTTCTAACCGTTACTCACATTTAAGAACTATTGTGAAGCACTATATATAAAGCTGGGTTTTTGTTTCACCTGCACATGGTAAATAATGCCTTTATTTAAGTCTGAAAATCAGGCTAAACCCGGCTGGTCTTTAAGTAATATACCTACACTGGTTATGATGTGTGGACAACACACAAAGGGAAAAAAATTACGCTTCAACTTCTTCCACACTGGTGACCAAGGCGATTCATGAGTCACTCCTGTGGTTTCTACAGCAACACCGTTAATACCACTCCCCACAGCACTACTACTGACGCACCTGTACATTCCTTTGTGTCTACCAACAATCTACTTAGTATATAATCCGCATAGGGGCAGAACTTGAAAAACACTGCGTTACACACTTTTAGAACATCAAGCTAGAACCTAATGCTTGTTGAAGTCAGCAGAACCAGGCACTATTCTGTTCTTGCAGATGGAATCCAGTGCATGTACAGCATATCAAAATTCATTTTTTTTTTTTATCAGTGTAGTCTTGAAACAAATGGTCAGCATTTTGTCATCTCTCTTTTCTTATACAGTTCAGTCATATCCATAATTCTGAAAAAAAAATTACAAGTGTCAAAACGTTTCCACAATGTGATATCTATAATGTCTCCCTACATTTTTATAACAATTGATTTTGTGAATCTTACATTTCATTGATTGATAGTATAAGCACTGATACAATCATTCAATATGAGAATCACACTAACTCCAAAAGTCTTTACTCTTTTTTTCTATCAAAATCCGGGACACGTTCTGCCTCTGAACGTAGAATTGCTCACTTCCGTTTTTCAAAAATTTTGCATGGAGTAATTTCATCCATCAAAGTGTTCTCCCCTCATCGCAATCGTCTCACAAAATGCAACAAGAAGGAAACGTCCAGCGCAACGCAGCTCAGTGCAGCTCAGGATGTACTGGGCTCCGCCTGGAAGAACCATCCATCTTCCAGCCGACAGTTTGTCACCGTGGCGACCATCGGAGCCACCGGAGCTGACTAAAGTCAAGCGCTCCGGGGAGGGAGGGAGGGAGCGAAGGATGAAGGGAGGGAGGGGGAGAGATAGGGGAAGACGGCTTATAGAATCTCTCTCGGAGGAGGGTGAGCATGCGGGGTCTGATAAATTATGAGTCATTTTACACTGATTACCACTCGCACTCATCAGGAGGATGAGAGGTATGTTGATGAAGTCATTCCTCTCGCCGTCACAAAGCAGCGACATCTCTCACTTTCTTATTCATTATCTTACTGCTCGCATCATCCTCTCCCTCCCCCCCCCCCACCATCCTAAATCTTCCTCCTCCTCTTCATCATCATTAGCCATTTCCTCTTTGTCCCCCAATATCTCCTTGTATCCTCTCTACCGCCTGATCATGAATATGTTAATGAGGAATATTATACAGTTCTGGCATACTTCACACATTCTAGAATATTCCCACAGTCTAGAATATCTCTTCTCAGATTTAAGACACTTGCTAGACACGGGTCCGTATTGGCACCATCAGCAGAGGAAGGGGGGGGGGGAGTTGGGTTGGGATTACTCCATATAACCATATACAACCATATTTAAAATCATACTTTTTGATTCTGAAATTCTAGAGGTGACTTCACACCATTATAAAATTTCAACCCATCATTATGAATGCAATATGAATCAGCAAATTCAATGCCTACATGGTTTGACTCATAAGATTCATAATTCACGCACCACCAGTAATAACAGGGCTAAACATTGGCAGTGCCCTGGGGCCACTACAAGTTGGTGTCAGGCTACCAAATTTATCTTTTGGCGGTCTGATCGCACATCTAAGATTCAAAATGGATTGTCATTTTTGCTTAGAATATATTTCGGCCACTACATCTTTTTCTAGCCACCAAAATTTCATGTTTTAAGATTTCAGTGGCCTGAATGGGCCACCAAACAAAACAGATAGTATCGAGTCTTAACCCGTTCCATACGGGAACCTGGTGGCCTGTGTATTAAACCTATGGGGATTTCAGAATTTAGTATGGAGCAGGTTAAATATATGTATTTTTAATGGCTAAAGCCACTGTAATTCTACTCATTACCAAATATATCTGAAGTCCATGCTGTAACATCGAAAAAGATTCCAATAGAGCCTTTCAAACTTCCTGGAAGGTTGTATGATCCTATGTGTATGCATACGGGTCTAAATGTACAGTAGGTGCTTGGTGCATTAGCGAAAAAGAAAATACACACACATGGAAACACACATGGAAACACACAAACACAAACACACACACACATCATATGTGACCGTGCACCTCAAAACGAACATAAAGTCGCACACACTGATTTTGCATGAGGACGGAAAATAAGTGAAATGGGTCAACCTAGCCGAACTTGACTTTTTCATATTTTCTGAAAGAGCGGGTCTTCTTTTACATTATGCTAAAATTTGGTATCATAAAACGGGCAGGAAAGTATGTTTTTTTAGCAGTTTATTTTTGGTAGAATAGTGTGATTAGGTGTGTCTTTAGAATCCCTTTTTTCATTTCTGAAAAACCTTGTCCACACTCTTCACTTTCCACTCTAATAACTTTTGAAAGGATGGTGCTACTGCTTTGAGAGTTGGCGTTAATTATGGACAGTATGTGTTAATGAGGCATGCTTGATTTCAGTTTAATCTGATAATATCTTCATTGTTGTTACTCTGGTGGTTTACTTCCTGTTTTTTGTCCCATTCATCGCACAGCCAGCATGGTTTGGTAAAGATTAAAGCGCTTGAATAGACACTGTACTTCGGAGCCTCTTTTCTCAGTTCACACTTTTCCTGAGTTTGTGTTTTCTTTCCAATATCTAGATAGGTTAGGAGAGTCTATTTGATTTGAGTTATACATCATTTTAAAGCTTAAAGTCCGCTCTTTCAGAATATGGTCTTAACTAAAAATTCATGTCTGGCGACTTTTTGTTTGTTTTGAGGTGCAGGGTCACATATACGCCTTTATACAGAGCCTGTAACGGTTGATTAAAGTCATGTTTAATCCGCAGAATATGGGCTATATAGGTCATGTAAACATTGTGTGTTAAACAAATGTAGATGCTCTCTTCTCCATCAAACATCATAAACAGAATGCTTTTGCCTCTTGCCCATGTTTGTGGGGTCAAAGTTCAACGTGCGCTGAGAACAGCAAAAGGACTCCCCCTGACAGGAAATGCAAGGAATGTGTCACATGATACACTCCCTGGATCCCCGCATCACTTCATCAGTCCCATGCATACTCCGAAATGAGATGTACGTCCACCAATGTACACAAGAATCACATCATGCACAATTTGATAATCTCTGATGGGTATGCATAAGATGTGAATACTGATGCAGTCAAGCTTTGGTTATCCAATATAAAATCACTTTAATTCCAGATCTACTATCCCAAGGAGCTTCTGTTTGAAGCTCCTTGATTATCCTTACATGGACTGGCACAAGATTTTTTTTTTTTTGCACTTTCGATGCAAAAAACAAACAAACAAACATACAAAACCTACATTCTGTCTACTAGTAGTTGATGCACAATATCTCATGTACAATATCACTATACAATGAGCGTTCAAGGTAGGACTTCGACATCCTGTTATTAAGATCATGCCAGTAAAGCAGACTGAATCAGCAATCAATACTCAGGTCTTTAGCCTACAATGGATTGAGGCTCACTGCACCTGTATACCCTTTGTGCTCATAATTGGATATTCCTCGCACGTCACATTAGTACGTCTTTCACAGCATCGCCCACCGCTTCTCAATTAAGACTTTTTGCTGTGTGAACTGAACCAACACACAACAATGTGCCTTTGATCCTCCAGATATAGACAAGCTCTGTGTTCAGACTCCAAGTACTGCATGCACAATCATTGATTTTTTTTTTTTTCACCATACCCTGTCATTTGCATGTGTAGTAATCGTCCAAAGCAAGAATCATACACCATCCTAGGAAAAAAAACAAACAGCAACAACAAAATACTCTGTGAGTTTGTATCACAGATGGGAACTTGAAATATGTATGATGCACATATATTGTCAGCTGAGAACAAGAAGGGCTTTATTGCAATTTTGGGGGTAGGGCCTGCTGAGTTGATAGTATCATGTTGCAGAGCTACTGTATAAATCTAGATACATAATGGTTTCAATCTCAAATTATTTTTATTTTCAGTACAATGTTAAAAGTTAAAACCACAAAGGGACTAATTTGACCTATATTTGGAACATTAATCTACCCACTTTTGATTGAATTTGAACTTTTAATGTCATGAAAATTGATTGTTTCATTTTTTATTTATTCTCAAATCTCAGAACGCGATAGAGCCTTTCTAGTTCTCGGGTGATGATGTACTGTAATGTAGATTGCAGTGCAGTCAGAGTCAGTCGTTTGTACAATTTTGTATGTGGCGAGAGCAAGATTGGAGGAGGGCGCAATGTAAAAATTTCACACTAATCTCTGACAATGTCACGTTCATTAAATTCTGGACCCTCTTTATAATCAAGAAACTGATTTAATGACACTTGGGGAAAAAAAAAACTCTGTTGGCCAGGCACATGTAATTGTAAAGTAATACTGCAATTCTCTTTTAATAACACGGTCCAATGACCAGCAGGGCGCATTAGTTTACAAGGTGGAATGTACCTTTGGTAAAGAGAGTGCATGGGATCTCCCAAGACATCTTATATTGATGCCTTTTATTGATTTGAGGCAACCTCTGTGCTTCCGTAAGATAACTTTCAGGTTAGAGGTATTGTAATAGGAAGGAAGTCTGATTACTCGTAGTCTTTTCAAATACTTTGTAGTTGTAAATATGTATGTATAGGGCAAGTCTTCCATGACGTACAGTACTTGTGAACACTGCTAACAATTTGCAATAAAAACTACCAAATACCTAACGTTACCTAATTGTAATCAGTAAAATCATTTTATTCTACTTTTGTGGGGTGCAGGTGTAATAACTCTAGTGTTTGTACAAGGAATTTCACACATGGTATATATCCATGTTAAAAAAAGTAGGCATTACATTCCTTTGACATGAGATGAGAAACGTTATACGACAAACATCATTTTCGAGCTGCTTCTATCAGAGGAGGCAGAGTTGTCAGTCAAGTGCTCTATCTTTGTCTGAGGAAAAGAAATGTTTATGAACTTTATTTTAAATTTTCTTTTAAAAATCCTACAGTACTGTCACATCACAACTTGTTGTAGAGCTCCCATATAGCAGAGACAGCAAAAAGACTTACATAAAACTTTAAAGGGTGTGTACAGTTCTGGTCGAGGTGAAGATTTAGCTTTTAACATTTTTGCGAGATACTCAGAAACCACTCTATGAGATGTCAAAGAGCAAGCAGTTCTAAGGGGTATCAAAAGTTTATTCGATGAAAATCGGTTTTAAAATGGCTGAGATATCCAAAAACAAGGTGAAACAGTTGTGGCATGTCGCCTTTTATTATTAGCACTTTTTTGGATATCTCAGCCATTTGAAAACCAATTTTCATCAAATAAACGTTGAATCCTTCTTAAAATTACATGCTCTTTCATATTTCTTAAGAGGCTTTTCATTATCTCACTTAGGAATGTTCAAAACATGAATCCCTACCTCAACCAGTACTGTACAGTCCCTTTAATACACTGAAGATTTGTCCAATCTTCCTCAAACTCTCACTGCGGTCTCAGAGTGTTTCCCTATTGAGTCCTAGTGAATATTCCTACTCCATGAATCAACACAAATGGTTGAGTAAACTTCTCTTGTATTATACAACAAATTATAAGCATTTATTTTGAGCCCTGAGGACACTCAGACTGCTGTAAAACCAAAAACTCTTGGGGCATGAAACTGTCACAAATTTCGACTGGCATTCAATGCATTGTGTCTATACAAAACCTTTAGGTGCACATTTTACTGAGGCGAATCTTGGCTCCTGGCGAAACTCCAGCATGCGAAAATGTATGGTTTTTTACAGTGTAAAGACACACTAGCATACAAACAAACACATAGCAACGTACAGGAAGTCCACACATTGTGACTGTTTGATCAGCGTGTGATATGCATCACACATTGCCCCTAATCATCTGCCTTTGACCGCCTTGCCTCGGCCCTTGTTTGCCCGCGAGCGGCGAACAGACTTGATTTTTTTCTTCACAATGGAATAATCTACTTCGAACCTGTGTGCCTGCAAACATAGAAATGTGACCAAAGTCCCTTTTTGCAAAAGCAAACACTTTGAGGAGACTGCGCAATGCACTAATTTTGTATGATGCATCACTGTGCAGACATACAGTTTGTATAGTGCATGTTTGATATTATCCATCGTTTCGACTAAAATCCAAAGAGCACTCGGTCCTGGAATGTCGTTGCCGGCAGACGTTTTTTGACTTCCATTCCCAGGCCGGTCAATGAAATGAAATTTGAAACTTGGGCGTCAATACCCAGGCCTATTCTCATGTGGGAAAAATTGTGACATAAAAATTCACAATATTTGACATTGTTGTTCACACCGAAATGAAAAAAAAAACTGTGTGGTTACACCACACTACTGTACATGCAGGCCAAGAAATCAAGAGTTTCAACTAATGCAATGGGCATCCAGTAATACTGTAAAACGAGGAATGTTCGCATGCATTTTAATTTTGCGAATTTCGCGAGCGCCAAGATTTGCAAAATTAAAATGCACGCGAAATTTCTTGTCTACACTATATGCATTGAACGCCAGTGGCAAATCATGAAAATTTCATGCCACGAAAAAGGCCGTCAGCTCCAATTCACGAAAATTTTGTGCCGCGAATATATCACGTTTTACAGTAGCCTTGGAAATCTGTAAACTATGCAGTGGCAGACTGTCCTGCCAGCTGAAAATTATTTTCAGCAGCATTCCTCAGTGTTGCATTTATTAGCACCTGATATATAATATATCATAAACACATACTGTACGAGCTGAAATTTTCGCGATGGTTTTATTTTCACGAATTTCGCGAATCGCCTTTGAACTGCGAAAATAACAACACGCGAAAATAACGACGCGCGAATAACTAAGTTCAGTTAGACCCTCGCAACCGCGAAATTAACAACACGTGAAAATGTCCTCCAAGTAGCAATTCGCGAAAATATCTGTACGCAAAAATTTCAGCTCGTACAGTGTAATCCTCATGCGAGGGAGTTCAACTGAGTCTAAAGATACAATTAGCAAGGCTAGTATTAACATTTAGCCTTCAAAGTCAGGGAGATTCCACAAAGGAATCTGGGAGTATTAAATATACGCCATATATTTCACATGGCTTTCGTTTTTGCAAATTTCTTGCATTGGGTGCTACATGTATTTGCACATTTTACAATGTCTCAATGTGAAAATATAAACTCTGACCCCAACATGAATGTGACATACGCGTGTGTACAAATATAAATTTCTTTGTTCATTGCTACACTCCAAACTTAACTACTCAGGAAATTGTTTGGAAGTCCTGTATATAAAAAAATAAGACTTGAACACACATATGGTTTGTTTGTCTGTTCTCGTTTTTGGCACATTATATGTGTATACATACGTAGGAATGACGTATTTTAATGATAATTCCTGAATCAGAGGGATATCCACGATCTTCAAACAGAAGATGGAAGAAATATTTGAGTTTTCGAGAAGCCTTGGCAAAATCACAGAGACTCGGCTGCTCTGAATTAGAAAAGGAATTAATTCACATAAAATTACACATAAGCACACACACATACACACAAACATATATGATGTATCCTAGTAAACTAAATTCATTTGGACTATTGTGAGAGTTTCAACTATCTGTATACGTAGATAAGTTACTAGGTCTACACCATGACTGAACCTGCAGTTTGTAAATGTAACAAAATTACGATACATCATCTCAGTTTCCATAGCAACCAGAACAGGATGAAGTGGTACCCTTCCCCTCCCCTCCTCCAGCCTGCTCCGCCTTCTCCGCAGCTAATTCCAGAGTCTGCCTGCCGTTGATATTTGCCATGCTCTGGGAGTGCTCCACTCGAAGCAATTTGGGAAGGAGTTTTGGGCAATTTTGCCGCTAGCCAACAACGTTAACAGTCGCCGGCAGCAAATATTGGCCGGAAGAACGAGGTCTGACAAGTGATACTGGAGAGTAATGGTTAGGATTTTGATCAAAGGAGAGAGAAGGAGAGATGGTGAGGGAGAGAGGGAAGATGGAGGGGGACGGAGGGGGAGAGACAGAGGGAGAGAAGGATTGAAAGAGAGATAGAGAGGGAAGGATAGATAGAGGGAAAGAAAGACAGATAATTATATAGCAAAAGGAGAGATAGAGAGGGACAGAGCACAAAATCCGTAGCTATGGAAGAAAGATGGTAGGAAAAGAGGAAAATAGTACAGAAAAGAGAGGGAAAAGGAAGAGAAAGAAGAGGAAAGTAAACAAGAGGAAGGTAAATGAAGAAGAAAGACGGAGTGATAGAATAGCTGGAAGAAAGAGGCAAGGAAAAGATACCACCAAATTTTAGTAAAAGGAGAAGGAAAAGGAGGAGGAAAGGAAGGGGAAACTGAAATGAAGAAGAAGAAAATGGAGAAGAAGGAGGAGGAGGAGGAGAAGAAGAAGAAGAAGAAGAAAAAGGAGAAGAAGGAGGAGGAGGAGGAGGAGAAGAAGAAGAAGAAGCAAAAGAAGAAGAAGAAGAAGAAAATGGAGAAGAAGGAGGAGGAGAAGAAGAAGAAGAAGAAAATGGAGAAGGAGGAGGAGGAGGAGGAAAAGAAGAAGAAGAAGAAGAAGAAGAAAATGGAGGAGGAGGAGGAGGAGGAGAAGAAGAAGAAGAAGAAGAAGGAGAAGGAGAAAAAGAAGAAGACAGATGAAGAAGAAAAAGAGAGAGATGGATGGAGGGTTCAGGGATCCTTGAGTCAGCAAGTATAGAACTTTGCTATTTCCAAGGAATGTGTATTATGAACACAATCACAGGTGATTAATTTTCAGGGTATCGCTGATTTTAGATTAACGACACATTTCCCCTGCTTCCTGCGAGTTTCATATTCTTTTCAGTCTGTACTACAAATGTACATTGTATCTCACAAAATGGCTTGTGGCTTTGGAATAGTCTGTACTGTGTATTCTGGATCGATCTTCCAAGAGAATACATACCGTATAATTATGTAGAGCATATCTCCTTCCTTTTAAACTCACTTTACCACTCACCCCTAAGCTATGGACAGATACTACTTTCCATTTAATACTTCTCCACTTTCCATCCCTTTCTCTTCCAAAGCTGAGATGGAAATTAGTCAAATGAACACAGTGATACTGACGAATTGCATTTTTAGAACACTGAAATATATAATGGATATAAAGAAATATATCTAATATACAGGAATTCTATCCTGCCCACTACATTGTTCTGTGGGTAATCATAAACTTGAAAACAGCAGCTAATTACCATGACAACCTGCAGAAATCCTTACACATGATTAACTCTTGCATTGACGGCATTTCACATGTATACCCTATACACTACCACTGATTACAATGGTACATGTATGTGCATAGCATCAACTGTACATACAAGAGGCAATAGGCAAGTGTTTTACATAGTATGCTCCCGGCAGATTTATGTTTCTCATTTAGCATTCTGAGATTGACGGAGGCCCAACAGGTAGATTCTGAAAGAGACATGGGGGTGCTGCTCCTTTTTATGCACAACATCCATGCTCAATACTTACTCGCACGATGCCACAAGAGCAGGGCATCCATTTACTATGCGAGTGGGTGCGTGAGTCAGTGTCGATTAATACCAGCGGGCATTATGTACATCTTCCCTGCCAGAAAATACATGATCTTTATTGACAGCAGAGGTATCATTAAAACTCCAGTATGAGCTCGCTGAGCAAACAAATGGAATCTCATCATCTTTCTTTTTTCCCCCTCTCTCTCTCTTTAAAGGGATGGTATAGTTTTGGTTGAGGTGGGCATCAGTTTTTCACTTTTTGTAAGATAATTTGAAAAACACTTAAGAAATATTAAAGAGCATACAGTTCTAAGATTAATTCCAATCTTATTTGATGAAAATTGGTTTTGAAACAGCTGAGGTATCCAAGCATAAAGTAAAATGTAGTGGTTGTGATGAAAGGTGGGTCCAACCTCGTATTAGGACCTTCTGTTTTTGGTCATCTCAGCCACTTCAAAACTAGTTTTCATCAAATAAACTTTGAATTCTTCTTAAAATTGTATGCTCTTTCATATTTCCGAACAGGTTTCTCACTATCTCACAAAAAATTGGAAACTTGAAGCCCCTTTTTTCAACCAAGACTATGATTGTACTTGTATACTGTCCTTTTTTATACTCACAGCACACACATGTATGTAATGGAATCTTACTGTTCTTACACACAAATTTGGATGATTTGTAGATGAAAGGATCTTTGATAGCATCCTACTTGCTATCTCTTTTCTTTCTCTTTCTAAAGCTTCTTGGTAGACTCTATCAATATACTGTGCACAAGCAAATTCAAAGTGGTGGCAGATGAATTTTGAGCCCTTCTGAGAACTACTATGCACTCTGTACATTTCACCTTTAAGTAGATGAAAGGGTCTCGGCATCCTATGATCCTATGCTTTTTCTCTACTTTTTCCCTTTTTTTATCTCTTCCTCTGACACTTTAGCCATCTCTCACATACACACAGACACACACACAAACATAATCACTGACACACATTCATCTGCAGAGCTGATTTGCAACGGGCGATACGCTAGCACTTTCAAGCGAAGCCCTCCTGAGAAATCAATTCTCGACTAGATGCGATGAGTTCAGATTAATCACCCACATCTGCATTATGCATCCTTCTCCGGATTTCTGACGCTACCCTGGTCATCAAGGTATCATCAAGGTGAATTTGAGCCCTGAGAAAAGAAGAAGCACTGCTTCTTACAGAGTTTCAGTTTGAGAAACCTAGGCTGCATTTACAAGCACTGTACCAACTTTCCCATGTTTGAAACACATTTCAATTTATCCACAATCAAAACGGGTTTGTAAATGCCTTTCAGATTGCGCTTCTTGAGTTGTTGCATTTATCGACTCCATGTGATGAGTCGATTGGGAGGCCTTGTCACTGTGCAGAGCTCTCCATTGCGCCAGTTTGACCTGAGGAGTGGAGATGTGTAGTTGGCAGTGGTTGGCATACACAGGTCAGAGCTAAAAGTGCATTTCAAAATGCCTAAAAAGTTGCTTTCATCAGCTCTGCAGAAATGCATTTCTGGCTCAAACACATTTGTGATCACACTTTTACTGCTATTTCAGAAATGTGTAACTCACTGCCTAAATCTCCCTAAAAGTTGCTTGGAAACCTTAATCCTACGCCAGAGGGAAGAAGTGACTAGATAAACACACCCCTACACAAGAACATTAACTAGTTCTCTACGAAAATCTGTCTACCTTGCAAACTAAAGAAGAGTCCCAAGAATACTCGGGTAGCCGTCTACAGAAAATGCATGTTATGGCAAAATCAGCCCGTCCTCAATGGGTTAAGCCTGTACATGGCAGACGAGAACAAAAAATCCCTGTAAGCACAGTTGTGTGAAAATGTGAATATAACAAAGCAAAATCATCTCAAGGTGACATATATGGATACATGTGATGATATTTTCGCATGGCAGGTTGCCTTCAAATACTGGCCTAATGATATTAGTACTTAAGTACATTTATTGTTATTGCTAATGACCTAGACAGCTGTCCCCGATAAGCAAATGCAGGTGGATATATGTACCAATGGTGTATGCCAGAGAAGTATTGATTAGAAATATGCATTACACTGACTTTTGGGTTTGAGGGAGCACTTTAAAGTGGGATCCAGCAAGTGGGGCACGACTACTTCGGTCGCATTCTCGGCTAATTAAAACATTCTACTCCATCTCATCCAATCCCACTCAACTGGATAATTGGGGTGCTTTGTGGACATCGGGGGCATCGTTGACGCATCAACTAAATCAGGCTAATTAATGTACAGACTACACCTATTAATGGGTCAGGCGATTCTTGAAGGTAGCAGTCCACTATAGAACTCATCAGGACACTATGGGGACTACACTCTGGTGTTATGGTGTTAATTTGGGGTGTTTGGTGTTATAGAGACTTGCTTAAAGGGATGCTATTGTTTTAGTTTGGTGCTTCAGGTTTCCAAATTTTTGGTGAGATAATTAAAAACTTCCCATGAAATATGAATAAGCATGTAATTCTATTAAAGAGGGATTCAAGGTTTAGTTGATGAAAACTGGTTTTGAAATGGCTAAGATATATATCCAAAACAAAGGGATCCTACAAAAGGTGGGACCCACCTTTTATTAGGATTGCTTTGTTTTATTTCTTTTTGGATATATCTCCACCATTTCAAAACTGATTTTCATCAAATATATTCTGAATTCCTCTTAGCATTGTATGCTCTGTAATATTTCATAAGTGGTTTCTTAACGGTATCTTGCAAAGTTAAAAGCTCAATCCTCATCTCAACCAATACTACAGTGTATATCCCTTCACAGAGATAAGAACACTCAACCAATTGGTTATAACCATGTTAAACGACAGTTTATCTTGCCATGACAATTGTATATAGTGTGCTGTAAATAAAAAGGATAATAACCCATTCTATATCAGTCCCATATCCCAAAAAGGTGGTCAGGATTTCATTTAATTTCATTTATTTATTTCAACAGGGAAAGACCCATTCAGCAATAGCTGTTTTTCAATGGGTCCATGGATGATGCTGAATTAGCTATATACAGTAGGCCCTCCCTATTTTTCTGAGATAATTTTGCATTCCTAAGAGAAAATCTCCACACAAATGCTATTCAAATCGTTACATGACTATTCAATGTCTTTGGCAGTGTATTTCGAAAAAAAAAAAGTAGGCATACATGGTGAATGTGTGGAGCAGGAGAATTAGAAATCTTTTCTGGAAATCTGATAGGCTATAGGGACTACAGTTCAAAACATTAGGCTATATTGTTGGTGGAAAGCACTCCTTAATCAGACTACTGCTCTACTTAAAAAAAAAAATTATAATACAGTTCGACCTCCATTATCCGGCCATGTCGGGACCGGCGCTCATCCGGATAAGCGAATTGGCCGGATATGGGAGACACAATGTTAATGTATATAGCTGCCGTCCAAGCTGACCAATCGCGATATGGCCTCGACTGCGCCGTGATTTACTGACAAGTTTTCCATCCATATTCTTATGGTGAATTTATAGATCATGACTGCTTACTTTTACGATGATAATGTGATGTGAATTTATGTTAGTTCTGTCGGGAATATTGTAGGTTAATCGTGAGTTGTGTAGAAATTTTGATTGAGTTTAAGGTCACTTGTTTTTCTCAATTTTTGGATGAAAAAAAAAAGTCCTTCACTGCGTGAACGCATCCGGATAATAGAGATTTCCGGATGATAGGAGGCCGGATAATCAAGGTCGAACTGTAATAATAATCCATACACCTTTTTACAATTTGGCAAATACATTGTATGTTCTCTTTCCTCTTTGTTTAATGACTAGCAGATTTCTTTTTTTAAGCTCTGGAATACTAAAAATTTGGACTAGGCCTACTTGGAATTATTATCTGCAACATAATCAGAGCAACTATATGTTAACATACGATACAGTAAGATCATATAATCATACAATTATAAAATTTTGATTTGATCTAAACATGAACAGTTATCAGGGATATTAACATGACAGTGTGTAACATATTACCTTGTGCTGCCATGGTATGGAACAGTTTGCTGATTGCATGTACACTGTAGATCTTTCTCTACAGATATCAATTTTGATAATTTTTCAAAACACAAAATACACCAATGAAGTTTAAGTTCCATCTGTTTCATGTTTTTCACCCTCTCTTTAGTTTTCCTTTCAGTACTTTATCCATAGCACATTGTAATGGAGTTCAAAGCAAAAGCTCCTTTTCACTAGTAGTAATAGTATGCCTCAGCTTGGGTGTGAGAAAAATGCACCCCAACCCCCGCATCTCGATCCCGGCATCTTCACCCTGTGTGAGAACCCAATCTCTTGTAGAGCTCTGCACAGCCACCCCTCTGGGCCGACTCACACATGACACACACACACACACACACACACACAGACATACTCCGTTGCTCGCTTGTTAAAGGCACGGGGAAACGCGGGCAATGGGGCGGCCTCACCCTCCCCCAGCTCTACACCGTACCGTCTTGATACCACTAAGATGTGGCAATCATTTGATCAAATACTCCACTACAGCCCAAGCAGAGGGGAGGAATAACACATATTTTCATGGAGTCTGAGCACACTGAAGTTGTAAAAGACTCACCTATTCAGCAGAACCCCATAAAATGTTTCATCCGTGGCAAGATGGAAGGTGTGAGAATATCCGAGATAATAAAGTCCCAGTTTAGCTGTCCGCGGCACGGCGGCTAGCTTGCAGAAGAGTTCCTCATCCAGCTAGCGACAAGGCAAGGGCGGCTTCCACTCGTCTCTTGTCTTCTCTGGCTGATGGGTACAACAACTACACCCCAGCTCGATCGGCGGGCTCGCGCACTTCACTGAAGCGCACACTGGCATGAGCAGTGTGTGTCTCCGAGCGTGACAAAGGCCTGCGGAGCCTGGATTGTACCACTCAGCAGGCACTAGCAGGGGTGCGTGTAGGACAGCTCAGAGGGAGGGATAACTATTGGCATAAAAAGAAAAGGAGAGAGGGGGGAAGGGAAAAAGAGAAAAGAGGTTATTGACACACCAGTTTGCACAGGTTTCGGTGTCTGTGAAGTCATCAGGAACAATTAGTCTCTTTGGCAGTCTTTTCAACACTCCATCTCACCTTTAATAGAACGTCATTGTCATACAGACTGTCATACATACTTCAGTCTCTGGTATTACAAGAAGGCATCATATATCTTCCCTCTCCCATATATTCTCTTTCTCTCTACCCTTGTCTCTCCATCAATATACCTGTCTCCAATTCTCTCTCTCCCTCTCTCTCTCTATATATATACGAGTATATCTTTCTCAAAGGGATAAAAACTGACAGAGGAAAATAAGATTGAGAACTTGCAGATTCCATCTACAAACTGTATCTCTAGATATACTTGCAAATTTATGAAGCTCTTGACTTTACTTTTGAATACATGCTTGAAATTCTATAGGGCCTACCTTGTGCAATAATGTGTCTTCTCCTGAATTCTTTGTTTTACAATGTGCTCTTATCCCTTAAGAAAGAGCATGATTACATGATTGCTAAAATATATTGCCTTTAAAAATCTGGGTATCACAATTCATTGGGATAAAGATGTATGGCACATGAAAAATACTTTGAGTATGGTACATGACTTATTTCTACAATACTGAAGGTCTGCAGAGCAACAGTAGTCACTAATGATAAAAACAATACTAGTTATGATTATGAAGAAAAAGAAGAGGAAATAGATTTGATAATAATAACTACAAATCATAATAATACATATTTTATACACTATTTCAAAATCATTATCAGGTCTTGGCACTTAGTTTTTCTCTAGTGGCCCATTTGGGCCACTAAAATCTTCAAATCTGAAGTTTTGGTGACCCGAAATATAAAGAAATATGAAAATTCCTTTTGAATTTTAAATGCCCAATCAGGCCACTAGGAAGAAAATTTGGGGAATCCAGGTCATGTTCAGCCCTGATTATTATGAAATCAAAACTGCAACAAACAAGTCAAACATTCAAACTTTTGAAAAATCAAATAAAACTACTAATATTCTTTAAAGGGTTATAATACATTTTGTTTGACCAAGTTTGCTCATTAATGCTATCCACTCTAAAGTAAGCAGCCTCACTGACTGGAATGTACTGTAGTTTCTCACTTAATGACAAGACATGATTAAATATGAACAAATCCACAGATATTTTCAATTATAAAAAACAATAAATATCTGGGCATAAATGACCTAGCCCAGGTTGCACTGGGTTATACCACTCAAGTACAATGTATGTGGTCTTTAGAGATGAGAGAAATTTTAATGTGAATATTGGCAAGGTATAAAGCACAATGACAGCTACTAAAACCTGTTTGCAATCTATGGCTCTGCCACATTATATTAGGAAAGTGGGGGGGGGGAGGGGAGAAGGAGGTATAATCAGTGATCCAAGACAAAATACACAAAGTCTTGTGTTACTCTGTATGACACATGTTTCAAAGGACATCATACTTCACTTTCTGAAAGCAACAGTCCTTTGTGAACTTTAAGAGGTCAACATTTACAACATCTAGTCTCATTTCCATACTGTCAACCCCGCTTGAACAGCCAGTATTAAACAGAGGTTTGCCCAAGGTTATTAAAGAAAAACTAAAAATCTTCTTTTATTCCATACAAGTGCATCATGATGTATTTCACTTTCAATAGAATCTAGAAAAAAATCCACAATAAATGCAGAGGACATACAATGAAATATGAGTCAGAGAATACACTATTGTCTACTCTGTCTTGATTGCCATTCCAAGTTTGGCATTAGTATCATCATTAGTTGAATTCTGAATCGATTAAACTTTAGGGGAAAAAAAGATATGTTCAGGACCATGTTGAATAAAAAGATGAAATCAAATGTGAGTCTGAAAGTCAAACATAAGTCACTCAAGTATCAGCTAATTGAGTATTCAGAACTTTTGATGCAACAGGGCCCCGCTGTTGCTGGAGAAGAACTGGGGTCTGAATCAGGTAAAACACAGAGACTAGAATCAGAATTAACTGGCATAATAGGTTTGTTCACATTTGAATAAAAATGGCAGCTCAATGCCCAATCCAACTCTTTGTGTACACAGTCAAGTCAACACAATGGGACTCTTGGCCACGCTTGAGTTCATATTGGTTCCTTTGTTAAAAAGCAGACTGGTTTAATTTATAGAGGTTAATCAGGCATAGGGTCAGTGGAGAGAGACAGATAGATAGGTAGATACATAGATAGATGGATATGTGACTAGAAAGATGAAGAGAGGGACATATAGATAGATAGATAGATAGATAGATAGATAGATAGATAGATAGATAGATACACAGACAGATAGAGATATGAGTAGATAGATAAAGAGAGATACATGCATAGGCAGATTATACAGTTTGTAGATAGATAGAGATAGAAAGAGATACATACATGGACAGACATGATAGATGAATATATACATGTAGATATAGAGAGAGATAGATATAGGATAGATATATAGAATAGATTTATAGATAGAGAGACACAGATACTTTGGCAGGATAGATGAAATGATAAGTAGAGAAACAATATTAATAGATAGGTGAATATACCTGTTACCCTGGGTGTACATAGACAGATATAGAGATAGATCTATAGGATAGAAAGATAGACATACGCACTAGTACACAAATAGACAAAAAATGAATAGACAGATCGACAGATACCTACATATTTATATATAAATATATGGACAGACAGATATGACAAAGAGTAGAAAATGAGGGAGAGAAAGAGATAAATAGGGAGAACAAATAGATATATGTAGACAAACTTGTAGCATCAAAACTTACATCCAGAGGAATGATCGAAAACACAGAAGACACAAAAACAGATTGATACAGACAGACATACAGATCTATATAGAGTAAACAATCATGGTTAAACATATACAATACAAACAACTATATGGACAAATGCTGTCAGATATTATAGACATACACAAGTGCAATACAGAAAAACACTCAACAAGGTAACAGATGGCCAAAAAACAGACATACACAAACTACGATGACAAACAAGCAACACACTTTTACAAATAGATTGACAGACACGCAGCTAGGCAAAAAGACAACCAAATTCAGACTGGCACATATATACACACACACAAAATAAGCAGATACATAGATGTACAAACAGACAGACACACACAGATACACAAGCAAATATATAAACATACACATTTAAACATGAAGGGCATAAATGGAGACAGACGAAAACATCAGGAAAAGGAGATGGGATTAGAGAAAAAATGAGTGAGAGATAAACCTAAGAGAGAGAGAGAGAGAACACAGCTGTCCTATATCTCTCCAACTTTCTCATACATTGGGATCATAAAGTATTGCTACACCCTAATATAGAAGACTAAACTTGAGAAACATATTGGTCCCATGCATATCTAGATGAATTTGAGCTATTTTGGATGAAAATATGTGAGCTGTTGAGAGGTTCAGTAATTTGATCTCTGAAAATATGCGAGACAGGTACAAACACTCAAAAGTCCAAAAACAGGATGGCTATAAACACATCAGAAAGTCCACAGATAAACCATGTTTATTAAAAAATACAGTTTTCTGTAAATCCTTTGCACCCACTTTTGAACAATGCTTATGTTATGATGACATTGTTTTACTGCTTTTACATTATGGCTATTAAATAACAGAATTCCTCTTTTTAATACCAAGCGGTATCTTGGGACCATAAAGCATTGCAGCATGCTTGCTATATGCAACGATATTGCCTGTGAGACTGAAGAAGCTAACACAGTAGATTTAAATTTAATTAACCCTCAGACATTATGAATTTGGTTATTGGTAGACTCCAGCAAAATGAGAGTGACAGTAAATGCTAATCCTATTTCCAGGAACCTTTAAAGGGAGGGTATAGTTTTGGTTGAGATGGTGAATCAGACTTTAACTTACTGTGTGTTTATTGGAAACCACATACATGAAATATTAAAGAGCATAGCATACAATTATTGTAAGAGGAATCCAAAGTCTATTTGATGAAAATCGGATATAAAATGGCTGAGATATCCAAAAACAAAAGACAAAGAGGTCCTTATGAAATGTGGGTTGTACCTTTTATTTGGACCTCTTTGATTTTGGATATCTCAGCCATTTCAAAGCCAATTTTCATCAAATAAGCTTCAAATTCCTCTTTAGAATTGTATGCTCTTTCATATTTCATAAGAGGTTTCTCATCATTGAAAATTGTATCACAGAAAAGGTGGAAACCTGGAGCTCCTGCTCAACCAAAACTATACCAACCCTTTAAAACCTGAATCTCCATCTCAACTAAATCTCAGCAACACTCAGGACACAAACCTATTTCCTGGATTGGGTATGGGAGGACTATTTGAAGTATCTCAATAGAAAAGTTAATCCTATTGGCTGACATGAGATGACCTCCTTTGATAGACAGGAAGTCATTATGGGTTGGATTGTGAGGTAAAAGTGGTCAGCAGTGAGGGATGAATGAAATAGACAAAGTAAAAAGGATTCAAAAGAGTCTAGGAGGGGAAAAAAGGATGCTAGTTGCTCTTGATGTAATCATGGACCCTACCACAAAGTAGCATGGTCCATGGTGTAATCAGGGAGGTGATCTACAATCCACTGACCATAACGTCCGACAAATTACTGTCGCAAGTATCTTCCTCAGGAAAATTTAGCGTTATCAGTCAAGTAATGTCCTTCAGCTCATGTAACTAAAACACTAGATTATACATTTATATTGAAATTATCATTCATCTATTACTGTATAAGCTATTATTTTCATGAGGGTTTAATTTTCATGAATTTCACGAATCACAGTTGGACCGCGAATTTAACAACATACGAAAATGTCACCACACGCTAGGGTAATAGCGCATTTACAATAGCCTTTGTGTCAATTCACAAATAACAACACCTCGCAAAAATGTCTGTCATCTCCTCGTTTGTGAAAATATCTGTATGTGAAAATAACAGCTTATACATAGTAGTATCATTCTACAGAATGAAATCATCACTCTATGTAATTGACCTGTTCCTTACAGGAACCTGATATACCAGGTTCCTGTGGCATCAACTGATATACAGGAACCTGGTATACCAGATTCCCATAATGTACATTAGGCAAAAGTGTCTGCATTCATGGCCTAAATTCATGTTTATACATTGTTATTCTGTCCAGCAAAATGGCTTTGATAGAAAGATTAAGATTTCTTTCTAAAATTTCTTTTTCACCTGACACGGTGAAACACAGTTTTGATCCATGTCCTATCCCTGATACTGGACTCAGAACATCTAACAACTTTAGCCCCTTCCTGTGTGTTGTGAATGTATGGATGTGTATTGCAGAGGCTTCAAAAATAGCATCGATACTACAATCGTAAACAAGTTTGTGGTGGCAGGGCATGGAACACGTACATCTGAAATCGACTCCCGAAGAGTAACTTTTGCTACAAATGTCTACGGCATACAGTGGCCGGCATAACGATGATAATCGAAGTAAGCTTCGGGGTCTCTCCCCAGCAGGGGGAAACATCAACTCCAATTTCTTCATCAATTGAGATAAAGGGTATGATTCAGAGGGGGAAAAATTGGCTCCGGTAGAGAAAATGGCAGAAAGATAGAGTGAGAGTTAGCAGAGGCCAATAATAGTGTAGTTGTTAAAGGAAATTTAAGAAAGGAAAACGAAAAATAACTGTGCAAAACCTGTTGCTCGCTGAGTGGCGCCCTCGAGGAAATTGGCACAATTTCGAAGGTATAGTCGTCCTTTAGGAAGGTTTGATTGTATCAAGTGGATGGCAGACAAATATTATCATAGCAATGCTTAACATAGAATTCAAGTTGTAATGATGTTCTGGAAACGACATTGACAGCACTCTCCCGACCCCATCCCCGTTCCATTCAATCACATCTACGTGCAGCTAGCCACCCATACAGTGAATCATCCACAATTACCACGGTGCTACATAAGTGGTTGCCCGATTGCCCGGAATAGGGCAAGCAAGAAGTTTTGAAGCCATCCCTTTTTTTTTCACTTCCCCCTCTACTTTAAACCCACCTTCTCCAAGTTGCCAACTTCATGGCAGCCCTGAGCGACACTCGAATGTTAGTGTTGATTGTGACCAATTGTATTGCAATTGTGTACAATTGCATTAAAAATGTACAATTGTATAATGTGTACAATTAGGCAATTGTTCACATGTACACATGATTGTATAATTGTTGGGATGCATTGCATTGCTGCATCGGTCCCTCCAGAGTCATATTCTGGATTATCCTACAGATTGGTAACCAATAATCTTTGCATAATACTCTCGAATAAAAATCCACCCAACTCTAAACCTTTGCAACCCCTTTCCCTCCATGTACCCATAAACCCACACATCTTTACACCCCACATAACAAACCACCCATACATACTCCCACCACGCCCAATAGGCCCTGTTAAATGCAAGACCTGTAGCTCATGACAATGTGGCGCCATCTCAAAATCACCATAATTTACCAAGGTACAGTCATCACAGGGGTGGACTTGTGTCAAGTGGCTGACAGACAATGTAATCATAGGCTGCGTTTATCTAAAAATTGTCTGAGGCAGAATCACGATCCTAAACGCGTTTGAGGCATTTTCAGGGGTTAGATAAACGCAACCGTGTTTTCAAACGCGTTTAGAAACGCCGTTTTGAAAGTCTTTCCAAGGGCGTTTTGAAACGCGTTTGAGAGCACGATCGCCGTTCTGTGAGTAGATAAACGCAATGCCGTTTTGAAACACGTTTATACAGTATCTCAAGGTCAAATCCCTGCTGTTTGCGGTTGTGCTCTCTACCCATTATTTGTGTGTGACTGAGGAGGCATGTTTGGTGGTATGCAGTTGACCTTAACTTCCCGGGTCAAACAGCGCAAAGCAGCTGCGCAGTGACACCACTCGAATCGCGATTGGATGATGGTTAGATAAACGCTACACCCTGAGAATCACGTTTCAAACCACGTTTGCGAACACCATTCCAAACGCGTTTTGAAACGTGATTCTCTCTCTCAAGTTAGATAAATGCAGCCATAAATGCATCAAAGTTTGGGGGGGCAGGTACAGCAATGTGTTGGGATTAAAAAAACTGTGGTTAAAGTAAGAGAAAAAACATGATTTTTCTGTTTGTGAGTTTCTGTTATGACATCAGATTCAAAATGAAAGCATACCGCTGTTTTATTGTTGTAACCCTGAAGAGTTTGTTCGCAAAAACCGATAAGTCCATTTTTGAAGATTTTGAAGTACGGTCTCTGTCATAAAGTACAAAATAATACCTTTTAAATGATATATTGGTCACTACATATAAAGGTATATTTTTGAAGTTATGGTCAAAAGAAGCAAAAATTTTCTTATTATTCTCTTTATTTTTCTTGACATTTAATCGCAAATATCTCCATTTGGCAAATAAGGACTTATCGGCTTTTGCGAACATAGTCTTCTGTTGTTGTTGTTTCATTTCATTTTCTTGGGAGGGAGGATTCTTCAAGAGGTTTTGTTAGACTAGTTCAGGGGATTTGGGTTGTTTGGTCAATGCTATTGTTCCATTTTGTATCACAGTACCACAACATTCAACAAACTACTGAAGAAAAAAATGAGTCTGCTCCCTGCATCTCATCAAAGACTGTTTTCTTCCCCTAACTATGTGATTCATTTTGTAGCCAAGGCACTAAAGGATCTGTTGAGCTTTTTCTGGTGAATGTAATAGCAAAGAAGGGCTTTAATAACTCTCAGTCAGTCCCATGGACAAAATGTTTTATAAAGTGTCAATAGAATTTCAAGATGGTGGTGCCATCATGAGGGTATACATCGATGAGCAAATCATGTCATGTTGATGTAATGTCAGAACCAGGGGGCAGAGTTGTGCTGTTGGCCTGATGTTCATCCATTGATTTGCATTCTGAGCCAAAGCTTGGAATACTTTAGACCTCACGATCCCAAAGGGTGCTCTACCAGTGAAAGAGGGCCCTAGTGAAAGAAAGATGTTGATTCTAGTCCATGAAACACAAATAATTGATAGTGAAAATGATGATTAAAAGATACAGCACCAAACCACACAAATATCGTCTCTCTGTTTTAGGTGTCAAAAAGCTCGGACAGCAGATCGGGGCGAAAGAGCATACTGTACATGCCTCTACAGGGCCTGTAATTCATGGCGAATGTTTAACGATGCAGCAGGGCAGGTAATGAGATTGAATGTTCCACTTAGTCGGTCCGGAGGCCCCCCCCCCCCCCCCCCCCCCCCCCCCCACTGCCACTGCTCCTCCCAGAGGAAGAGAAGGAGGAGGGAAGGAGGACGATGGATGGATGAGAGAGATGAAGGCGTACAGTTCCTCCATCCATTTGGGGTGAGTCATCCCAGCTCTCAATGTTTACATAACATCTCGAGTGTCTTCCTTAAAGTGGGGCATTCTGTGAGGATTCAAGATGCACATAGTTCCATAAACTCATTTTCGAGTCCTGCCATTTTTCATCCCCATGTCCCTCCCCCCCCCCCCCCCCCCCACTTCCCTTCGCAAATTGCACTGGTTGATTGCCAGAGGTATCTAAATAGGAAGTGTCAATTTTCGATCAATTCAGCCGCACATACAGAAAGTTGTTTTAGAGATGAGATATTGCCAACATTCTTTATTAGATCTTTTTTTTTTTTGGGGGGGGGGGGGGGAGGGGTCCTTCATGTCTACTGCCCAGATATATCCAGTACTTGATTTGAAAGTCAAATTCCTATTGATGTAAATGTTATGCACATAACCACGAAGGCTAACACAACAATGTCAACTTATAGGGCTATGTGAGTCATTGTTCATCCAGTGCTACCAACAAGCGCATATACATTGTATATGCTAGAAGATAGTCAAATGAACCGTTTGAGTAGCGAACGAAATGAGCAATAACAACTGAACTCAATATCATTGCAAAAACTGATGCGATGAGGCATGGCTACTTCTGCTCTAGCTTTTGATGAATGATTTCGAAGCATTTACAATATAAATCTCATGATTCTACTTGACATTCAGTTTTACTTTGAACAGTGACAGTTTCTTTCAAATCACACCAATAAAGGAAGTTATGTATAATGCATACCGGTACTTCTAAATGTAAAATGAGTGAAAACAGTAAAAGATTTATTAAGTTAACAATGTAAATCCTTCTCAACTCCACCACTGGCAGGCACACAAATTATTTTTTTTTAAATGAATTTTTGAATAAATTCAAGAAGAAATTATACTCTTGACAACATATTATTATTTATTGATACATTTGTGTGTCATGAGACAGTGTAAAATATTTATTTCATTTGAGCCATTTGTTTGGCATAATTCTTTGTTTTGGTTGCAGAATGTTCGAAAGATATCAATATGAGAAACTTGTAAACTCAAACATTGCAAAGAGTCCTCTAGTCATGAAGTACTGACTTCAGTTGTTTTTCTGTTATCTGTTATTAAATTCTACAGAGTATTCTAATAAACAAGAAATTGCAGTATATCTCATCTGTACCTGTGAGCATAGAGATGTATCACTCTGTAGAGTAATGAGCTATCAAAATTGTTATAAAAAGTAGATATTCTTGAAACCTAAATGTCATATAATATGCTAGCTAGAATGTAGATGCTGTTACTGAAGGCTTTGGAATTCCGTCATATTTTAAATGATAACAACAACACGGAGGGATATATATTTGACTTGATGGTCCCTATAATACTACTTAAAGGAAATATGTGCAAGCAAACAACAAGAGAGGTAACATGAGATATCAAAAATTCCTGACATGAAGAATTCTAAACTTGCCGCACCATATTTCTCCCCTTCTCACCCCTGAATATTTGGACTGTTGTTATCTAATGGGCTGCATGATGATTTGGAATATAATATCCTTTCCATCCCCAAAACCTCTCTCTACCTCTTTTCCAAACTTAAACATACCTGGACAACAACAAAAACAACAGAAAAAGAGATCTCACTTTTTGTTGATTTTCAGAAAAATGGTCCTGGCAGTAAATGAAGCATCAATGAATACATGCTGTAATTCAGTGGGACCCTTGAATAGGAGATTATGCCTATAAATTGTGTGATAAATTGTGTGATTTATGTATTTGTTGATGCTAGCAGATCTTCCCCTCCAGCTCTTCTCTCTACCACTGATGTCAGTTAGTCTTTCATCAAGAGCTTTCTTTCCATTAATAATTATTTTTACTATTAGTATCATCATCCTGTGAATTCTGTTGACAGAAAAGCACAATGAAGTTCTTTCATGTTCTAAGGTTAACAAAAGCAAAACAGAATTCCTTATCATTGTGCATAGGTGAATGCCATAAATGTACTGAAGTACACCGGTTGTAGTCTAAAATTCAGACACACTATACATGTAGTGCGATGAATACTGCAGTCCCTGTAGAAGACTAGGTCCTGACATGTCTGGTATGTGTATTGAGCGCATGAGTTATGGATCATATTATGATGGTGCTTGTTATTCTTAGGAGCTGACATTATATTTGAACTGGCTTTTATTTCGCAAGAAACTCTTTGGGTCTGTGAAATATATATTGATATGTAGTGTGCCCTCAAGTTCTGCCTACAACCTGTATCAAATGAGCTTGATTCAAAAAGGCTCTAAATCCACCCTGATTGGAACTGAGAAAATATTATCTAAACATTTAAAGTTCTTCATTTGTCATTTAACCCATGAGCCTTCTGAATTTTACTCATGATTTCACAGCTTTTTTCATCTGGAATGGTGCAAATATTCACTTCTTCTCTTTGCTCAATTACTTACTAATATTGGTGACAAGCCAAATGACAAAAATAGTCAATTAAAAACTGAATAACCATCAAAACAAAATAATTCTACATATTCCAGAAACAAAATAATTCTACATCTTCCTGAAACACAATCATTCTATAATTTCTGTAAATACAAAATGTCAAACTTATCGGATTTATCAGGTTATGTTTGCTACCAGTTGCAGATCAAAAAGTATAGTGATGCACAACTGCACAACCATGCCCAATCCAATTCGTTTAGAAGATTGGCCATTTAGAAGGAAAACAGGCACAGCATTCTCATAAAATCTACATCACAGGAAAGCTTGCAATTTTCTATACAATTATGGTGTGAGTGTTGGTACTACATTTCTCGCATAAATGCTTCCATAATAAGTCATCAGCATGGCTTTGAGTTGTGGTATCAGAATAATACAGTACACAGGGGGTTTTCACTGTGGCACTCAAAGAGCTCAAGCAATAATCGTATTTTGGAATTAATATCAATCTTAAAATTGCTTTATTATGCTTTAAAGGGAAGATACAATGTGGATTGAGTGATTATGAACACATCAGTGAAATTTAAATATACAAAAATATATCTTTTATCTAAAAAAAAAGATTTTCTCATTTTCGATAAAGAAAATTCAGACTAAATATATACTGTACCTGTTCAGATCAGGTGCTGTTTTCTACATTGCTCTTTGGGTTAATGATTTTCTCTATTTCAGTCACAACTGCTGGTTAATGGGGGGGGGGGGGGGGGGGGTTCAGTTTGCCTAACAATAGGGGATTTATGCACTGATGTAGCAATGAATGCACCTGACTCATTGCATAACCCACTGAATTGTCTTTTCATCTTACACTCTGTATTTTGTTAGAACCCCCCCCCCCCCCATTCCTCAGTTATGGCTGAGATAAATTAAAAAAAAAATGAAATAGGTCTACTGATTGTAAAACCATACTTGTTGGCAGGGCACTCTGTGATATGTCCGGCACCAAACCAGTAAAATCTCTGAGATTTGATGACTATAATTATAACGAGCAGTGAGGATCTAATGATCATCATTTCATTCTGATGACATCATAATTAAAGCAAAACTTTGCTCCCTGCACTCAGCAGCATTAATGCTCTCATGGGCACACTGCTATGAGTGTGTATTTAGCTACATCAATGCATGCTGCTGCATCACAGTACACATACTGAGGGCCTTTATTATCTTTAAAGGACAAGTTCACCTTCATAGACATGTGGGTTGAGTGAATGCAGCAATATCAGTAGAGCACATCAATGAGATCAATTTTCTGGCCCAACAAGATATCTAATGAAGAACTGCTCTCCAAATGCAACCAAGAAGACATGAGTACTATTGTTCTGAGACGACGATGGAAATGGATTGGGCATGTACTCAGGATGGATGCTCAAAATATCACTCATGTGGCACTTCACTGGACACCCGAAGGGAAGAGAAAGCGGGGACGTCCCAAGACCACCTGGAGAAGAACAGTGGAAGGAGAATTAAAGGCCCTAAAACATACATGGGGATCTATCCAGAAACTCGCCCAGGACCGTCAGAAGTGGAGGATGTTCGTTGCTGCCCTACATGCCAATAGAGGCATAACGGGCACTCCACTCCACCACCACATCAATGAGAGTTTGGGGAAAATCGGACAATCCGTTCAAAAGTTATGAATTTTTGAAGTTTCTGCTTAGTCACGGCTGGATGAGAAGACTACTATAGCTTGTGATGTCATATGAGTACAACTATATAAAGAAAGTATAAAGAAAATTCAAGATATTCTCACTTTTCTCACATAATAAAAGGACACTCGACTTCTCTCTTTCAGAAAGCAGGGGAAATAATATTACCCCTAACATAAGTCAGTAACACGTCGAAGAAATGTGCACTTCATTCAAAAAGTTAAGTTTTGTGAAATTCTCTTTTTATTTTCCTTACATTGTTGTACGCATGTGACATCATACACTATAGTAGTCTTCTCCTCCAGCAGTGATTGCACAGATACTTTAAAAGTTCATAACTTTTGAACGGATTGTCTGATTTTCACCAAACTTTCACTGATGTGTTCTACTAATATTGTTGCTTTCACTCAAACCACATGTATATGAAGGTGGACTTGTCCTTTAAATGCCACTCAGGATAAAAATGATGTCAGGAACTGACTACAACTGTACTCAGGTTCTCAAAACAAAGCAGAAAGGAACTGAGGTGCAGTGATCTGCTTGAATAACTATCTGTATTATGAATACAGCGCTGTCAACATTCACCATTCAAAATCAAAGAGGTTTCAAAGGACAGTTAATGTGTTAAATAGATTTGGATATTTTGATATTTAATAATAAAAAAATTGAAAAAAAAAATCAAATCCAGGGAGGCTTTTACATTATTGCATATTTGAAAGGATATGAAGATATTTTCAAGTTTTCGGGGAGCCCTCTGCTGAGTTACAGAGACTTGATAGCTCTGTTGTACCGTATGCAATATTATTTTAAAATATATATCATTTTAATACTTACGATATTCTGTAAACTTATCATTTATTATGTATTGTGATGTAATTCATGTATTAAATTCCTGTAAATATATATATTTTCTGTTGGAAACGAAAAAAAAAATGAATGAATGAATGAATTTAATGTTTCTACAAAATTGAAACTGACATCAAACAGCTTGATGAACATTGAATACGCATACTAGTATTGCTACACTCTTCTTAAGTTATTGCGTGAAACGACTTGAAGTCAAAATTGCGCAAAATTATTGTAGTGTCCTTGACTTTTATTTCATCTTGACACAAATATGGTATCCTCACACAGGAAAAAGGATATCAGGACAGCCTTGTATCCTTGCACATTATATGTTAAAGGTGCTCTTGACCGCTGCATGCCAGCGTTTTACCACATCTTCTCACACGTCCCAGTACCATTCCAGCAAATTATGTGGAAATCTGCTAAAATACCCTGCACTAGCGAGGCTATCAAAACACCGCGACAGCTCCTATTTGAGGAAGAGAAAGCACTCTTGAATTTGAGCGACAAAGCCGCTGAGGCCCTGGGGTTAAGGGGTATTGTGCCCTCAAATAACGTCGAATAAAGGCCTAAGTAAGGTATTCGATATTTCACCCCCACTTCCAATATTTTTCTTTGCAGCGCGGAATGAATGCACCATCCCTCTCCTTTCGCAGGTCATGAATTCATTGTAATCTTTTCAATAAGAGAGAAAGATTGAAAGAGAGAGAGAGGGATGGGGGAATATAAAGAGTACGAGAACGGGGGGGGGGGGGGGGGGGGGGGGATTTTTGACGGTTTATCACCATGTTTGGTGACTCTTACCACAGAGGAGTGCCTGGATTGAAATGACTTCAATCTAAAATTTTGGGAGCAGCTGAGCAGACTCCACCAACATTCTCTCTCATGGCATCCAATTCCTGGAATATGATAATGCACATTCCAAAGGTAAGATATGCGCTGCGGTTATGTTACTACTTGAATAAACAGCAAAATAAAGGCAAATCAAAACAATCAAGTACCGGTAATCAATAAAAACTCATGTGTATAAAGGGAAATAAAATTTAAAAAAAGAAAAGAAATCACAGAAAGTGGCAATTTTCTGCCAGAGCTACAGTAAACTCCAATGACTACATCTTGACATTAAATGAGTTGATGCAATGAAATGGATCTATGAATGTACAATGTATGCATGTCTTTATGACAAAATAAACTTTCACAAATATGCTTCAACACTGAAATTTGGATAACAGAATTTTCATTGCACTTTTCTATACAACAAATAATTTTTGAACAATGCTGTGCAGCAGAAATGAAAACTGGGTAAAGAAGCACTATTATCATATTCACTCTAGCCATTTAGCTGATATGTCTTTTTACTAAATAATGATGCTACTGATAATGATAATAATATTGATGATAATGATAGCAATTATGATAATGATTACGATGACAACATCAAGAAACACTGATCTTCAGAAAGTGCAACGAAAAGCTTGTCAAAACAGTGACACTTCAGAATGTCTGTGCAGCTTTGCTTGGTGCCAGACAGTAGTGCATACATTGTATGAGTTCACACCTACAATCACGATGGCGAGAACAAAATGCATATTTTGCTTTCTTGTGGTTGGACCCTCCAGGGTTCGAGTGCAATGAAGACTAGAAAGGGGGAGAGAGAGAAAGAGACAGCTGTGGCCTTTCCCTTGTGATGAAGATTTGCATTTTCTACAACCACTTGAGTGCCACTCTTGATGTGTTGAAATTAGCATTAATTTGTGGAGCTTTCATACATGCAGTGCTGCAATTGATGGTGTTGTATTGAAATCTCAGGCATGCAAGTGTCATTGGGCCTGCGGTTTTATGTATAATGGAATGCCATCATGACAGATTGTCTTTTTATGTCATGTTTGTCTTATGATGCAATCATATGCATCTAATTTCCATTTTACATAGGATATATCTATGACCTGTATTTTCAAGCTCCTGTCTCTATCTACATGTAAATGAGTGTTGAATAAACAAACAGCTTTAAAGTATAGCATTAAAAAGATTTTCCATAATTTCACTCTTCACATGCTTTTATAGTCATACCCTCAGCAAAGATTTTTCGCAGCTGGCAAAGACAAATGTGCTACCCCCCCCCCCCAAAAAAAAAAAAAAAGAAGTAGAAAAAGAACAAAAACCAAGATATGAAACGTGTCACTTGAAGACGAGTATAGGTGATACGCTGGGGGTCATCAGATATTGGCATGTACAATTATACATCCCTCATTGGTGAAATCCTGATCAGCGATTGGTCAATATAGTGTCATGTAACCAAACTAAACATTGCTTTGATTTTTACGATGCTAAAAACAAAACATCAGTGGAGGAGACCCCCCCCCCCACCTTTTTCTTTTTTTCAGGGTGACAGCTGCTTCTTCCCTAGAACAGTTTAAGAGGCAGCTGGTTCAGATGCCACAGCCTCAAACCTGCAAGATGAGCTCTAATTTTTTTTACTTGCACAAGGAGCAGTTTTTATTTCATTGTAAATGAGACATTTGTACAGTAACAGCCCCGCCTATACGGTGCAATTAACTCACTGACAAGAGGCCAAAGCACTGTGCGGAGGGAAGGACAAAAAAATTTTGGAAGTTCACCTCCTCGTATCTCCCTTATTTTACCACCAAATCTCTTGAAACTTCACACATATATCTAATATGGATATATATATCATCCTTCATATGATTTTTGGGTGAAAGTGCTGGTGTATCTTTCGAGATATGTGTGTTTTTCTCTTTGAGTCGACCGTGGGAAAGGGTTACGATTTTTTTCTGGACATAAGTCTGGGCCTGCATGAATATGCATTTGAATAGCTATATTGCTAGTCTGTATACTGTAAAAGTTGATATTTTTACGTGACTAATTTTTCGCGCTCGGCCGGATAAGAAGAGTTTCGTGTGTTTTTAATTCCGCGGTATCTAGACATTAACTACAGGAACATACGGCAAGCAGAAATATTCGCGTGCTTTTATTTTCGCGCTAATTTCTGATTGCACGAAATGCATGAAAATTTCAACACCACGAAAATTTCCACTTCTACAGTACACCAGACTAACTACAGTCTGCAAAGTTTTGTGTTGGAGCAATTAGTAGTTAGGTGAAAATAAGCGAAAAAGGCAACCAAATTTAAGAGAAAATACTGGACATGCACAACTAGATCATCCTCCTGTGCATGCGCTCTCTACTGGTCAGTGCACGCTTAGCCAATCAGCGGTGTCAGGTTCGGCGCAATGCGACAGGTTTCGGTTTTCGGTCCACAGGGTGGTGAGTGGGCAAGAGAGGAACCCTGCAATGTGCTTCAACTGTTTCACACAGCACAAAAACCGATACATCGGACTGCGTACTGCTTACGCTATGGATTTTATGTGGGTCACAAGTGACAGTGATCTCAATTTTTTCTGGACATATCTGTGCGCCAAATGATACAGAAAAGATATTTGGAACACAGTATGGATATACCACCACAAATCATAACGAAGTATCATTGTGGAGCAATAAAGGAAAATGTGAAAAAAAAAATACTTGTTTTGAGACCAAATTGTCTGTTTTGGAAGCTAAGTTTAGATGTTATTTTCACAGGTTTAGGCCAAGTAAAAAAAGAAAGTAGTTTCTCGTCCGGGTTTTTTGAGCAAGGCGATGAGGGAGGCCCTTACTATTTGATATCTTACTATTTTTTCGAGGATTGTCAAAATGAAAGTAATATGTGTTTCTCGTCCGGTAATTCTGAGAAAGGTAACGAGAGAGGGCTTTACTATTTTCTATATCCAATTTATGAAATGAAATATCACTGTGGTAGCTGTGTTATGAGAGACCAGGTCCCAAGTGTATATGTCTTGCCTGCACTCTGTGCACTTTCAAACAAAAAGACATAATATGTACCATACTTGATATGAAACTTCATGCATGCAGAAATACATTTGCTTTTTCTTTCCACTACATACACTATAGATGTCAAGGGAAAATGACCATCTTAATACTGATATTTAGTGTTGTAATGGCATTTCTGATACCAGTGTACTTGCAATTCTGATGTATTGTGCTATTAATTGAAACAGGTATAAAACATTCTATCAACAAATGTACGACTGAAATAAATTCCATGATATTCAAAACACTGCTTTATTTATCATTGGTGTTTGTGACTTTTTATGTCCACACAGCTGGTATGTATCTGCATCTCTTCACAGCACAATTGTAGCACATTCAACTGGAAATTGGCTGGTACAATTGCAGATGGATGTCAAAATGATACTGATATGGCATTATAGCATTAAACATTTAAAGATGTTTCTTCATGTTCTAAAAAGACATTTGATAATCACTCATCATTTGGATGATGAATGATTGTATCACACTACAGGTGATACGACTCACGGCCGTGTCCGTGAATTTACATCGTAAAGAAAAGTATCCCGCAGAAATACGAGACAAACCAGAGTCCTTGGAAAAGTTATTTATTTTGTAGATACACCCATTTAATAATTCTACATTTGCTGGAAAAGCGCATTCATTTTCTCTTCAAAATAGAACAATACATCGCCGTCAGATGCAACGTTACAGAGCAGAGTGTTTGGGCCTATCGCACATTCGAATGTGTTCATGCGTGCGTGCAGACAGCTGATAGATGAGGAGGATGGGGACCCCGACAGCTACAGACACGCATACGTATACGCGGCCGGCACGGCCACTGCACTGGCACCGTACCTTCCGACACTGCACACACATGCACATAGTCACAATGACATGAAAATGTATACATTTATACAAACTCGATACAATCCTCACAAGCATTTGTACAGTACAATTCATCCGCTTAAAATATGAGAAACGGGGAAAAATACGAACAATGTGCGAAATATGCGTAGAATATCAGCGATTGTTCGCAAAAGATGTTGCCGCTGTCGCGTTCACGACGTACCGAGTGCGCTGTACATCACAGCCCAGGCGCAGGCCCGCGCGCCCATCCAACTACAGTTCGACTGCTTTGTGGGTCATTCCTTCTTGCCGAGCTCGCATTACATACGCACTACAGAAGCTATAGCTGTACTCCAGCTAAGTAGAAGACGAAAGGCGTATTAAATTAGAAATGAGACATCACGATTGGTAGGTGAATTGTCGAATTTTTTTTTTTTCGGCGGCCGAAAAAATAGTAAATATCAAAAAAGTCGATGCGGCAACTGAAAATCGATGCGGGCGGGGAGCGGGCTGGGACGAGAATTATGAATTTCTTGGTATTTTCAGCGCCATTTTGAAAATAGTAAATAGTAAAAAAATCGATGCGGCGGCCAAAATCGATGCGCGCGAGGACGAGAAACTGGTTTCTTTTTTTACTTGGCCTTATCCTCAATAAACCCAAAATAACTAACATTGCGAGTTAGAGAATAGTTTCTCCTTCAATTTGCTGTATAGATTTAATCATTTGATGGCTTCTGAGGTGAGATATTGCGATTGTCCTGCAACACTTCCCCAGTGGTTTTGCATTATACACAAGCTGTCTACTTTATGCAAATGAGGCTTCGAGGTGTATTGCTTTTGGCGAGTTAAAATTTGCTCCGTATGGCCATGCCTGGTAACCTAATGAATTTTTACTGAGGGTCAAACAATGCACCATAGCACACAAGTTTCTCAGCACTGCACAAAGTACAAAAATGATCTACCATACCCAAATTAAGGTTCATACCTCGTCTCTAGTAAAGAAGTTCAACAGAAATCAGTGTACAATGATTATGGCAAGTTGAAAGAAGTTGGTTGAGAAATGTGTGCGTGTGTACACACACATGCATCTGCCTGTGTGTGTTTGTCTGTCCATAGGTCTGTCTTTGTGTGTTCATGTGCACTTTCGGAACTGCATTGAAAATGTCTCAACTGAGGATGACGTCATTCAAGTTGCCATTTAAGTCATTAAATTGTGCGCTGATTTTTAGCTCCCAGTTAGGTATCCTACTTGAAAGATATATCTCGCATAATATTTACATGGCTAACATTAGTTTCAGAGTGTGTAGACAGTGTACACCGTATATCACCATTGCTTGTGAAGAGTGACTTGTTTTGAGTGATGACATGAAAGTCAATGTCAAAATGAACATTTCCCTGTGATCAGTTTGGTTAAAACTAATGTCAGTGATTGAAAGTAATATAGTATTTCTTGTGATTTTGGTGCAAATTTTGGCATACAGAATTCAAGATATCCACATGGATACAAAAGTTCATAGGAGCCAGTCTTGACTTCACTATGTAGCACCTTGATCTATAATAGTGTACTGAGATATACCCAGTACATGATACCCCACCACGGTACTCAAAGTGTGACCCGCAACAACAATAGGATCCTACAGTAAAGGCAGGGGCCGGCCGGAGGATGATTTTCCAAAAATGACATTACATTATTCCCTTTCTCTTCCGCTTTAATTTCGTATATATCACGACTCATAAAGGTACTCAGTTGCAGAGATATTGGTGATTTTAGGAGGCCATGTCGAGTGGTCTAGGAAATTAGCATTTCAAGGAAACCGCCTTTAAAGTTTTCTTTCCGACGCAATCGTGATCAAGGGGAGGTAAGACAGTTTTCACGTCTTGACAGTAGAAGGTCTGCTCATAGCAACCTCCGCGATGTTCATTCAAGCTTAGCGCTAGCAGTCTATGCATGACCAATCATGGTAACCAGGGTGCCATGCACTGACAAATAAGATCACTCCCTCATTGCTAGGGGCAGAGTCTATCTGCAGTGCTAAATCCAAAGATTCAGACACATTTCTGATCTGTTGAAAGTCAGAAAATCATGGCCCTGAAAAACGCGAATTTCTTGCCTTTCCTTTGATCATAAATACTTCGAAATTTCGGCAGATGATAGGCGATACATTACACTACAAACAACTACGAGTATTCCAAAAACAGAAATCCGATCGTTGTGACTGATTTTGATGATCGGTATTTAAATACTTTGTTTATGAAAGTCAAATTATGAATGCTCATTGAAACTTTGTTGTTTTTCAATTGAATGGCCTGATATTTATTAGAAAAGATGACAAGGACAGCTCTAAAATTCTATTAAACATTGTGTTTTATTCTAGACTTGGTGGTGAACGCATGTAACATGATCTGATGCTGAGTATGAGTGATCATCGTGATCATGAGGATCACTCAGTCAAAGAGTGGTCGACTCTTGGAACAGTCTCCCTTCATCGGTAATCCTAGCTCCTTCTAGTTTGGGTTGGACAAGCACTGGTCCTCCCTACTCCAATCTCTTCCCTAAAAATGTATAGTCTGTTCACCCACACGCATGTACATCAAGTTTTAGGTAGGCTCATGTACAATCCGAAGGAACAACCGGAAGTCTTGACATGACTACCTTACTTCCATATACTGATGATGATGATGATGATGATGATGATGACGATGATGATGATGATGATGATGTTGCGGCATAAGTGCTGAAAATCAGGACTATCAGTTTGACAGTTTTAATTAATATGTACTATGTATTAATTTAAGATAAAGACAATACAAGTTGGCCAAAGAAACCCACTTTCCCTTACAGTATTCCACAGTCCAGCTGATAATGATAGGACCTGTGGCTGGTCAGTTTCACCTCAGCAAGTTCAATTAGGCATAGCAACAGTTTATCTATTGGCTAACACCTTGGGCAAACATGCAGATTAGCTCCAAGGCAGAGGGGAGATGCCAACCTTCACCTTGCACGGCATCACAAAGCAAAAGGAAGTTCAACGGTAAAGTACATCTATCCCACCACTATCTTGGAATGTTCAGCAAAATTGGAGATTTCTAGAGTGACAAACAATTGGTATGTCAAATATTTCACTATAGATTTTTTATATTCAATGCTTGCATTTGTGTGTAATGTATAATCATGTATACAACTGTCATTTATTAGACATAGACCCAAGAAAGTTGAGAAACTTCCTAGCCTTGGGAAAGTTTGGCAAACATTGTGTACATATGGTCAAGTACAATACACACCCAATACGTAGATGACCCATAAGAGATGCACTCTACGGAGAGAGAGAGAGATAGAAAGAGAGAGAGAGTGTGTGTGTGTGTGTGTTTGTGTGTGTGTGAGAGTCAGAGAGGGAGAGAGAGAGCTGGGAGAGACAGGGAGAGACAGATCAGTTGAGAACTGTATATCAAAGTTTCCTGTTGTAAAGGTAATGCTGCTGTGTGATGATTGTGTAGAAGAAGGAGGAAATATCTACCTAAGCATTCACTACTGTATAATGTATTAACACTGTGTTTAATGTTGAAGGTAAGTTCAGAAAAAGGCAGAATTTGTAGCCTCTCTTGACTTATTTGTGTGTTCCATACTTATTGTGTTTAGGGTTAGAGATTGTACCAGTAGGTCCTTTGTTTCACGGTGCGCTTGCACTGCTCTATATTCTCGTAGTGACAAGAATTGATAGCGTTGCCATGGGGACGGCCTTCTGAGAAGTGAGGGCTTGTTCACACAGTAGTTTAAGCTGTTGTATTCAGATGAAAGTTAGTACCGATATAGTTGAGGATCAAATACAAGATGAAGTATACATTATGATGCAGTATAACAAGTATGATATATACGTATGTCTTCAGTTTAATAGTGTTCATATTGAATATATAAGTAATGTAGTTAATCATTGATTAGTAATTCTTTATCATTATCCTCATCATGACTGTATACATGTCTATTGCATTTCAGTGAACCACTCTTCGTTTAAAACACTCTACGTTATCTACACCGTCACCGACACTCTGAGTCAACAACACTCTACGCTTTTCTACACTCAAATCTTTCCTTTACACATGATTACGCCCGACTCAACATACATTGTATGCTATATGATGTTTGACTGATGTTTTGCCATACTCAACAGTGATAATACAGGGATGCCACGTTCAAAAAAATTTTATGAGTGAGATTTTCATGACTCGGCATCGCTCGGCATCTCGGCGCGCGAATGTGCCAGCGAGCGAGGGTGTGGGAGGGGTTTTTCTCCCCTGTGGCCTCCCACAGTAGGGAGCTTTTTCAATTTTTAGCTCTTAATGGTGCGATCAGGTGCATACTTAAGTGACCATTTTTTACTTATTTTGAAAGACAAAAGGGAAATGTACCTTCAATCGCAACTATCACTTTAATCTTTTGAGCTATGCTCATTATTATAGGCCAAAGTTGCAGACTTCGCCCGTTGCGTGAGAAAAATGGGTGCCATGCGTGAGATCGTGAGACGGCCCCTAAATGCTTGAGTCTCACGCAGAATGCGTGAGACTTGGTAGCTCTGGATAATACCCAATTATTAATAAACTGGACTGTTAACTTAATGATCGAATGTTGCTAAGTTTTCATTACAACCGAGTGCGTGCGATGCATTCCGATTAACCTCATCATGTAGCTTAAGGAAACGAAGGAAGAAGCTACAGATGATGATGATGATGATGATGATGATGATGATGATGATGATGATGATGACGATGATAATGGATTGATGGACAGACTAAAATAATGCGACATTAACCGACTGGGCGACAAGTTGGTCTGTTGCTACTTGCTACTTCACTTGGCACTTGCTAACTTGAAAGAAAGTAGATCTACGGTCCCGGTACATCAGAAATGCGAAACGGCTGTCACAAAATAACCCACGATACTTCATGGGAATTTTCGGGACTTTCAATATTTAGTCATACTCACCGCTTTTGACGAGAGAAAGCAGTTGAATCACAGAGGGTTGAACTTTTGTCTCTCTCGATCACTGGATGGATGCTCGGTTCTGGCACACACACACCAAACAGAAGGTGTCGGACTGTTGGAAGGGCTTCTCGATGGAGGTAACCAGTGACGCGTATCGAGCGGTTGAGTTTCCTGCTGCGTTGGTGGCAATCCGTGCATGGGTAATAGGATGCGACTGGATGCACAGGTGCATTGGTACATGGTAGAGCTGCATAGCGTCGTCACCACATCCGCAAACACAAGAGGTGGCGCCATTGCAAAATATATTAAAAAACGCATTGGGCATATGCACATTTTGAAATGAAATTAAATGAAATAAAAGTTATTCACATTCCACATTATATTCTAAAAGCGACATGAGTATACACTGTCTGAATATCTTGCGTGAAATCAATAGGCCTACTATAATGCACTCGCTAAATGCTTTCTTCGAAACAAGAAAAAGAAGAAGAAGAAGAAGAAGAGTGAAATGTTAACACACAAACTTTCATTTATACTAGTATGGGGGGGGGGACTAAATTGGTGTTAGTGTTTGTTGGGGTTTTTTGGTTGTTGTTGTTGTTGTTGTGTGCGTGTGTGTGTTCCTTTGTCATGTTGTATATGGACCTGTAAAACTGTGTCATAATGAACAATGATGAATGGCGTGGCATAAAAAAAGAGTACTTAATTACATGATACATACATGTTGATTATAGTCACACTATTACGTGCACACGCAAACACACACATATACAAACAGATAGAGCCTACAGTGACCTACACATTATACATAAACATACATACATATACGTACATACAAATAATTACAAACGCACACATTCACACAAAAACTTCGCACATACAGTACACATTCTAATGCACACGCATCATCCTAAATATTACACTTGCTTTAATACACGCACGCTCTGAATACATGAACCTAAATCATTTTGTGGATTGAGTGCAATAAATGCAGAAATTATGCACAAGCAAAGTTTGAGAAAAATTCGTTCAAACTTTATGAATTTTTAGAGTTTCCGTGTCATCATCGCAGGATAAGGAGACTACTAGTATACAGCCAGTATCGTGACGTCACATTTCGATTTGGATCACGATATGAGAAAACATCCCGACAGAGAATTCAACATTGTTATATTCACTATAATTTTCAATTCATTTCAGTTCATGCTTTAGTTCATTTTTCGAAAAGAACATAAACATTTCACTTTCTTTGGTAACAGAGAATAAGGTTGCATAGTCAAAACAAAGTAAATTGAGAAAAATATAATCGAGGAACCTTGGGATAAGAAATACGTTGTAATGAAAATTGACTGAAGTGATAAAGACGATATAATACGTAAGACATCGAAAAATGGAGGGACCCACTAAAAAGACATTGCTTGTAGAATGTGGGCCCCTCAAGTATAATGAAGGAGCACCTGGCTTTATACCTCTTTCAAAAAGCAGGGGGAATACACTATTACAATCAACATAATGGGTCAGTATATAATAAGTAGAAGGAATGTCTGTATACTTTTCATTTAAAAAAAAAAGAACATTTTTTGTGGAATTCTCATCAGAACTTTTTAATATCCTCGTCCGACTGTGACATCATGAACTGTTGAATGTTATAGTCTTCTGATCCTGAGATGGTGTTACTTTGAAAATTCAAATATCTTTTGATTTTCCTCATACTTCACTGATTTGTCGTATTAATATTTCTGCATTCACTCAATCTGCATACACATGCTTCTTTTAGTGTACATTGTACTTGGCACGCAATGCTTCATATTGTTAAAGTGATTGTATAGTTTTGGTTGAGACCAAAATTCAGGTTTCTAAAATTTTTGGTAAGAAACATTTTTTAATGAGAAACCTCTCATAAAATATGAAAGAGCATGTAATTCCAAGAGGAACTCAATGTTTACTTTATGAAAATTGGTTTTGAAATGACCGAGATATCCAAAACAGAGCAATTCTAATAAAAGGGGGAACCCACCGTTTATTACGATCACTTTGTTTTACTTTGTTTTTGGATGTCGCGGCCATTCCAAAATCCAATTTTCATCAAATAAACTTTGAATTCCTCTCAGAATGGTATGCTCTGTACTATTTTATAAGTACTTTCTTAGTATCTCGCAAAAAGTTAAAAGCCCGGACCTCATCTCTACCGATACTCATCTACTCTGAAAATGCTCAACTCAAACGTCAATCACTCGAAGATTTTGGAGTGATCCCTGACGTCACTCCAAAATGAGTGAAAATGAGCATTTTCACTCAAAATTCACTCCAATTTCACTCGAAATTCACTCTTTTTTGTATTCACTCTTTTTAGAGTGAAAATTTTCACTCGATTTTTTTAAAGAGTACCATCCCTTCAAGGTGTGCATCTAAAATACGCTTTACTTGTAGACGCCACACGTCAATCTCCAATGTGTCGTCTCAAATTGGACTCCACGAGGGAACAAGCCAGCTTGACAATCCTATTAACGAATAAACGCCCTGGGGAAACATTGATGAAGAAATGGAGAATCAACTCCATTCTTGTTAATTATTTGAGATATCTAAAATCAAATCTGATAGAAAACTATGCAAATGATAAGAAAATTTCTGGAACTTTTAAATTTAAAGTGATGGTATAGTTTTGGTTGAGATGGGGCTTCAGGTTTCCAACTTTTTTGTGAGATAATGAGAAACCTCTTATGAAAGAGCCTATAATTCAAAGAGGAATTCAAAGTTTATTCGACTTGGCTTTGAAATGGCTGATAATATTATATCCAAAACAAAGAGGTCCTATTAACAGATGGAACCCACCTTTCATAAGGACCCTTTTGTTTTACTCTGTTTTTGGATATCTCAGCCATTTCGAAACTAACTTTCGTCAAATAAACTTTGAATTACTCCTAGATTTCCTCTTAGAAGTGGTTTATAACTATCTCGCAAAATATTTCAAAATCTGAATCCCCCATCTCAACCAAAACTATACCACCCCTGTAACTTCAAGAATATCCCTTGTTAACACAATTGAGGTATAGCTGGAAAGATTCTATTTTGCTCTCTCTCTCTCTCTCTCTTTCTATGCTGATTGATTCAATTTTAAAAATGCTTGCATAAAAATGGCACTCATATAATGCTATCATGCGATCAAACTAATGAAATGATAACCTTGTCATCATTAGAATGAGATCTCTGCGATGACTCTTGTTTCAAATATGAAGAGTTTTATCGCAAAACAAGCTAACTCCATTCTTGCTAAGTTGAGATATTTGTGATAAAAGTTGCTTAAATACAAAGAAAATAATACGAAAATACAGGATACTTTTAATCACAACTTCTAGAATATTCCTTGTTAGGTTGCAAGTGAAGTATTACTGGGAATTAAGGTTTCATTTTGCTCTATCTGATTATGGGCTTACTTTGAAATGTTGACAAATTTCGCTTAGCTCATTTTGCGATTAAACTCTTCATATACTATTGTTATGATGCAGAAAGAGGAGAACCTGCATCAATTCTCATATCACACCAACATACCTTGAACATGTTCTATAGATCAGCATCGTCACAACACAACGCACACTTCACAGCACTGCACACCCTGTGTACAGCCTGTACTGCTGTTAACCGATATGCAGTGAATGGCGAAATTTATGATGTATTTTAATGTTGAAGAACTAACTTAGCCGCACTGACGTGACTGACTTGTACTCTGAACAGCCACAGAAACAAGATAAGGGAGGCAAGGAATTGATGTCAAACACGTAAATTTCTTGATCATAATGTATTCACTGTGAATGTTTAATGTGGAAGTGTTTCATACATCAATAGGTATATACAATAAAACAAATATCAATACAAAAAAGTATAAATAAATATCCTATCATAGCGATTACCTAAACTTCTTTTTCTTTTTCTTAAGCGAGTAAACTGTTTACACTACACTAAGTTGTACAGGTCACTGTCCTTTACGAAAAGCGAAAGTCCGGCATTCACTCCTGTGTGATGTCATAGAGCTCGCGAACATCACGTTAGACTGTTTGAACCGTAAAATTCATATAAGAGGCATTTTGAAATAAATTCCGTTGGGGCTACTGATTTGTCCAAGATAACACGGTGTTTTTATTTCGAAACACCTCGGCATACGCAGCGTTTGAAAAGTGATTGCACATTTGTAAATATTAAATGATTTTTCATACATGCTGACGTCGAGGGGACTTTAATATCAGAAGCAAAAACAGTTAATATGCTAATTATATTGCGCAAACATCAACCATCGCCAATTGCAAATATATCCAAAGAACACGTTAGGAAAACAGTGTTCTTTTTTGTTTGTTTTGTTTTGTTTTGTTTTGCTTTGTTTTGTTTTGTTTTGTTTGTATCAATAAGCATAATCAAGCCATGCAATTTCATAAGCAGTGCAATTATTATCTACTCAGTTTTTGCCATGCCTCCAATCAAACAATGACATTCCTAATTTGTCAACTACACGAACAATGATATTGTCAATATATAACACAATGTCCTAACCCCTTTCCGTGCCATATTATAACAGGGATTATATTTAGATGGTGGGGAAAATGCAATAGGGGTTTTCTGTGCCAACAGGTAGTCAAAGGGGAGCACACAAAAACGGTAAAGACCCTCATAGGTTATAAACCTCTCAAAACCTCCTGCAATTCCAGTTTGATGTATCACATTATTTTCTCTTAAAACTACATCATTTTCATTCAAATGTGACGTCACAAGAAAGCCGGATTAATTGGCCTTAATTCGCCAGTAGCCCTTTTTAATCGAAATAGTCATTATCAACACCAGAATTGTTACAACTTTTCACTTTTTATATGTCCCCATACTCAGCTGTTTTGCACATTCTGGGAACGGTCCCAGTCATAGCAAGTGAGGTGTCATCTTTAAGATAATTAATCAGGCTTTCTTATGTTGTCATATTTGATGAAGATAGACCCTAATGCCGGTTTAAGAGAAATATGACATATTAGATTTTGATCGCAAAACCACATAAATAGTTGTCTTGGGCTTTTCCTTTTTTCTAAATTGATAAATTTAACGTTGCTCAAGCTTTAAAAAAAAAATGTGTTGATGGATTCACGGCTATACCTCGCAGCCAATGATTATTATAGCCAAAAGCATTGACAGTATAAACATCAATTAGTTGAAATAACTCTAGAGAGTCGATTTTCAACCTGGGGATTTCATCCACAACGGATGTTTCCAATCTGTCACTAAATGCACGTGAAAAAACATCAAGTAAACATAAATGTTTCCATTATAGCATAAATAGGAAGAAGACTTACCTACTGTAAACAACTAGTCTACATCACGGACTATTCGATTGAATACACTATCATTTTTTTTAATATACGGATTCGAACGCAAAGTAATTGTTATATAATATGCATTATTATTTTCTTTAGTACCTGAGGACTGTTTAGTCATCGTTTTATTTCCAGTTTCATTTCTTTGTTGTTGTTCGTTTCATTGGCACACACATTTATTGTGAAGTGTTAGGTGCACAACGTGTTAACATGTGTATAACATTATCTAGCAAATAAATTTAGCAATCTTTTGACTTTTTTGGAATACACATCACAATATTTTGAATTATTCATCTCATTTAAGGAAAACTATAGATGGGTATGAAAATCTCGTATACGACTAAGCATGCGACTGGATGTATAACACATAAGTACATCATTCTTTTTTTTCTTTCACTATATTATGACAAGTGCCAAGCACACCGAAGTTCAAAACTAGCTGTAAGGCAGAACAAATTAGTTATATCAAGAATGGTCTTCAGAAAAATTAGAAAATGGGCCGTGCATAATATGCCTGACATGCATTGTTAGCAAATTCTGGCCCACATGCACTATGTAATATTGAATATAACATCTTTATGTTTTGCAGAACACAATACAGGGCTCGACATTAACATTTTTCTCTGGTGGCCCGGTTGGGTTACTAAAATCTTTAATCTGAAATTTCGGTGGCCCGAAAAAGAAATGTAGTGGTCAGAAATAAGAGCAAACGTATAATAAGGATATCCGTCCGTCCTATATAGTTGTCCGATCGCGCCACCAAAAGATAACCCTTTCGAAATTTGGTGGCCCGACATCGATTTTTAGTGATCCTGGACAATTGCTAATGTCGAGCCCTGTATAATAGTATCATTGTATACTGACAATATTATATTCAGTGTGATATTTTTTCATAGATTTGTATACTCTACGAGTGTCATTTTTTCTTTTTTCGTTAAGGTAGATTCCACTCCACGAAGATAGGCAAGAGTAATCTTATCTAAGGAAGAAAAAAAAAATCATTCTTACGACGGAATACGCAAGTCTTAAAGGCATCGAATCGAACGATTACAGAACTAAATCGAAAACACACAAACGATTCAAAAAACGGAGAAAACAAGACTGCAGAGTGCAAAGCATTCCACTTAGCTTTCCAAACTTATTCATATCATTATCTTATAAACCAATACCAACAAAAAAAAGTATTTACTGGACATATTACACAACCACTAGAACAGTCAGATACAAAACTGTTTATCATTTACGCCAATAATTCAAATAAATGTTCGTCAACACACACATTGATACAGATAGTCATAACAAGGCATAGTAAGAGTAGGACTGTAATTAGTCAGATTAATCATTGGTTGGAATCACACACTCATATTTATAATACAGTCTCTTCGTAATAGGCAGGTCATGTGTTCATTTACATTATAAATACATACAATTAATCCTCATAATGACAGTACCTTCAATATTTTTCAAGTGCAAGAATATTAGCATAAGCAATTTAACAATCTCAGGACCACTATTTGGAAATCGTAATTACACTGTACCATCCACATTATTCATCAAATAAAACATCCCCTGCATGGAAATTACAAACGTTTCACACTGAAAACTGGAGCGTACATGATGACGTGATCAAGCATGCAGTGAATGTGTGTGCACATTATTAACGCTTGTTAGACAGATTTGACGCACAGCTGATCTACAACTAAATACTAGCAATAAGCGCTCAAAATATGCGCCGGCGAGTTAGTGATGCGACTATACTGGCAGCGGCAGGCTGTGCCGACGATATCATAATTAGATAATTCGAAATGAAGTATAAAGGACTAAAAAAGAAAGGATCTTTCCGTGCTCTCTATGCGTTTTTAGCAGCTCATGGCAGCTTATGATTGCACTCAATATATTATGTGTATCACTCTGACTATTTCTCTCTCCCTACTCATTCTGCTATTCGTTTTGTAAAGCGAAGGATATAAGTGGAATTACTCTCATAATCTGCTCGTGTATTAGAAAACAAGAGATGTGAAAGACGATTGGGAGACGGAGAGAAAGATAAAAGAGTGACAGAAAAAGAGAAAATATAGTAAAATAAGAGTACATTTTGATAGAGAGAAAGAAGGGAGGAAGAACTGACAGAATCGGGGGAGGGGGATAGAATTAGAAGGCGAACAAACTGGATTCTACGATTGGCCTGTGTTTTCCTCGACATCTCAGTCACTCAAATCCATGTGCTCAACGGCTCCATGCAGTAAGACGCCACCTAGCGGTGACTTCATGACAGGGGCAAACTTGTGCAGCGTTTGCAGCACGCCATTTTACACTCCAGCCACTCAAGCGACCCCTCGACAGCTGGACGGCACACACCGACACGAAACATTTCCTAATTTCAATGTCAAGAGTGCCATCGTTAAAAAATGTTCATTCTTGTATTAGCAAGAATACAGTGACGTATGGGAAACGAAGATGGTTAACTTAGGTATTCTACAGAAAGTTATTAAAGTACAAAACAAAACAAAGAAAAAACCCATGTAAAGTGTACGTGAAAAGGAAAAAAAAAGGAAAAAATACTTTGAAAACAAATGATTGATACACTCTCAAATGGTTACAATCATAACATAGTGTTCAAAATCTTATGATCTTTTGGAAGAGCAAAACAATAAGGAGACTATGAAATTGAAGTTGAGAATTCCTCGATTGAGGATACGGTTATGGCCTTGTGGCGAGGGTCGCATGCTCTATCATAATGGAAGATTACAATACCAATGGCTTGCGCTATAAGTTGTCTTGTTCTTTTCTTTTTCTTTATTCACCTCACATGGCACGAGTAAAACGTCTCATACATTCCTAATATTGACAAGAAAGAAAACTTGCTATGACTTTTACATGTTTTGTTTTATGCGTAGGCCTAAGTTGTTCCACAAAAAATATTGTAGTCGTTTTATGTGCACTTGTATCGTGTTTGTTTTTTCTTCGAAACCCTTAGCTTATGCCTATTCAGCACGCTGTTATATGATGGATCCATTTCGAACATAAAGAAGATAGTGTGTAAAGACATAATCCATTCCTTTTATACGTCACTTTACGGAATTACCAGTCGTTCGAGTGTTTGCATCAGTCATATACGCTTCCTATAGTTTATAAAGACAATGACAATATCCGACATGCAAACAGTGTATTCTTGTATATGAAAATTGTGTTACAGAATAAGGTCATGAAAACCGCGGTTTAAACTAGATCGATAAATTCTTCTAGTGCATGAAAACCTTCAAGTTAGTGATCGTATTTACCACATCAATTCTTATTCCACATCAGACAGTGTACAATATTCGTGTCGGTAACGGTTTTCTACTATGTACCAGCTCGTAAATGTTTCGATAGTGTCAGCATCCTTTCCAAAATCTGAGTATTCTTGAGTGTTCCCCGTCTATTTAACACGCACTCAGTAACGATCGGCAGTTTTTATTAGAATTGACCACCAATTTGTTTAAAGAACGTTTGCAACTCAGCTCCAAGAGATATTCCAAGCGTTGGAGACGCAACCATGTCTATACGATAATGAAGCGAAAACAAGATGCCACCTTTCAAAGACAAACCAACAAACACACACACACACACATTCATAATACGCGAGCATACATGCATACAAGCTACTAGCTGCGATAAGTGATTTGGTTTCACAACCACCCATCCTTTCTTGAGTTAAATAAACCATGTAAACTGTATATATGGCTGGTACTATCAACATAACGACGCATGACTTGCCATCCCATGCCACGTGGTAATTATTATGCCCGCTGAGGGTGCCTCAAGAAGAAAATTGTCTAGGGGTGACATCGCATTACGGAGATGAAAATATTATAATGGCATACAGCCGTGGGTGAGCTATTAATAATGTTTTCACGCCGAGGTGATGACGGCCGGTCATCACGAGCGGCCTGGGTACTCGAGAAGCACCTCGGGAAGGTGTGCATAACAATAATCGGATGCAACTTTACTCTCCCGCCAAGAGCTTTTTGAGCGTGTCGAGGGGGATAAACTGGCGCCACAACAATATCCACGCCTGCTGCCGCAGCTTACCACCACCGTCTTAAATCTTAGCAAACCATCATCATTATACTCCAGCCAGTACAGACCGAGAATGACGGCGGTGGATGATCGTCATAATGAGGGTGATAATAATAATGATGAATAGCGATACGATTTAGAGAATGAAGTAATAATAGTATGGTTTGGGTGACTGAGCATTAATTGAACCTCGTATATAAAAGAGGAGTGATCGATATTATAGTCGGCTAAAGTCAGTTCTGTAAGTGAATATAATAGAGCTAATACATTACTAAGATTATCGAAATCTTAAATTTTTGTTTTCAATATCGGCAATTTAAAAACTCGCTTACGATATCATTCTCTTCTTTTCATAAATTCACATCGTCTCAAGGTAATCACAAAAAATAAGCAGACGATTCACAATATTGTTCAGCCTCTGAAATAGAGAGACCATATAACCCGCAGCTGTATAACCCGTCGAAGACTATAAAGTCTCAAGTATTTTGTACTCGAGCAGGTGTCTATGTAACGGGAAACGCAAAACGTGTGCGATATGTCAAAATCAGCTCGTCCTCAACGGATTAATCAGATTGAGTACATCTTTCATGGATACGGATAAAATGAATACATTGTGTACTAATGAGAGTCATCACAGTGAAGACAGCAGAATAGGCCTAACTGCTGAAATCGACAACAAAACAAAATTGAAGGATATGGAAGTATGAGATTCACAATGGAGTCCATACACTTTTGATATATGTACGAACATAACAATCATGACATACAATATTTTGTGGATAAGAGAGAGAGGGGGCGAGAGGGAGGGGGAGAGACAAAGAGACAGACAGACAGACAGACAGACAGACAGACAGACAGACAGAGACCGTCCACTCTCAACTGAAGTAACCCAAGTACCTGCCCGCTTTTTTTTTTTCTTTAAAGAATTCCCAGTCTTTTAAAGTATGAGATATGCGTCACTTTGGGGTTTTCTTTTCGTTCCTTTGACAGCAAATTAAAAATTCGAAGTCCAACCACATGAAGCGATAAATGAGAATTCACAGAATCATAAGGGAAATAACCAAAATCAAGACTGCCCTCAACAGGCTAATCAGATCGAGTAACTCTATCATGGACGAAACGACCTAGAACAGTTTATGATTAATTTTTTCGTCAGAGTGAACATGCATTTCTTTTACTTTTTGTTTCATGCGAGGGAACTAGGAGCCTGCGATGAGCTCGTTTCTAGGTGCTAGATCCCAAATGCCTTCTGCGTGAAGTAGCCGCTCATTACTACGTTTAGTGTTTAGAGTAGGGAAGTAATATAGGAGGACCTGAGAGCGAGAGAGGAGAGAGAGTGTGTATGTATGAGTGTGTGCGTTTGTGTGTGCGTGTGTGTGTGTGAGTGTGTGTGTGCGTGTGTGTGTGTGTGTGTGTCAAACCAATAAGCTGCTGAAATCAACAATCTCCGCACAAAACGTCAAGTCATTCTATCTAACCTGCCGGTAGTCTGCCTGACAATGGCTTGGCATGGAATAAATTATGCACGAGCATGTGGAGGTAAGAGCATTCGAAGTGCTGGCGCCACTAGCGTCAAGCCGCCATGCATGCGTGCAATTTGGGAGCACAGGGTTTTTTTTTTTCATCCGTACAACACTGTTACACGTGGAATGAGCGCGTCACAGCGACAAGGGAAGCCTAAATTGCAACACGTACACCTACTCCAATCGCCCCTGTCAAATATCAGAGGAGAGCCTCATATAGTAGCCTTTACACAAGTCGCTAATTCAGACACACCAGTAATCTAATTCTGTCGGTTCAGATTACCAGCTGATCAAGCGCATCGCTTGGCTAGACGGATATGATGAAAAGAATGTTATCGCTGAAAGAGCGCAAGAAATGGCAAATATACTCACTGGAAATAAAATCAACCATGAACAGCATTACGACATATTGAAATAGTGAAGGCAAGAGAGAAAAGTGTGTGCATTACATCAGACACATAAAATCACGCCTGTCTTTGTAAGATATTATGCTATACAAAAGGAAACAAAGACAAGAACAGGGTTGGTGACGATTTCATCATCTTAACGTCGATAGATCGTTTCTCCGCGTCGTCTGCTCATCTGGTTTCCCGCCCTTTTCGTCTCTCCGCGTTGGACGGAGGGGCGGCCAGCTGTATCTTTGCTAAACCTTCCAAGATATCGTCAGGCACCTGTCCCGTGTCCTTGTTCATTTCTGCAGATTGCACAAGAAGAAGAAGGAGGAGGAGGAGGAGGAGGAAGAGGATGAGAAGGAAGAAGAAGAGGAGGAGGGGAAAGAGACAAAGGGAGATACAATTATGCACAACGTACCGTATGATATTGCATTCATTCATGTGTCATTGTATAATTATTATCATAAGTGATTTGTTTTTACCCCTCAGGCAAAGCGTCACTTGACGTCACGACACCTCGTCTATAGATAGATTATGGCGCTTCATTTACATTTTGATGAGATCCAGTTACGTTGACCGATGACCACTTTTCCACTTCATATCTATCCATTACAAAAAAAGAAAGAAAGAAAAAAAAGAGAAAATGTTTGATTGTACCTTGTGGAACATGACAGAAAATAAATCAAATTAGTTAATTGTGGTGAAATAAATCAGATTCTAAAGCTATATAGCTGATATTTCTTCTTCAGACTGTACACACACACACACATATATATATATATATATATATATATATATATATATATATATATATATATAATCATATGTTATGAATATTTTGATAATAAAATGAGTTAAGTCCATTCTTGCCATTTACAGCTGCTAAAAAAAGGAAAATAGAAAAAAATATGGGATATTTTTAATCATAACTTGAAAAATATCTCTTGTCATGTAAAACGTGAGGTATCACCGAAAAGGTTTATTTTGATGTATATATATATATACAGACATATATATATATATATATATATATATATGTATGTATATATATATATTCCTCTTCTTTTCGCACTGTATACAAATAATGAAGGAGCTACACTGGTGCTGTAAATGGTCGAGACCCCTTCTCGCAGTCTATATATATATATATATATATATGAATTATGTAATGAGGGTAACAAGTTAATATCTGAGACGCCACGATGTATATTAGTGGTCGAAAAAAAGTGATATTACGTTCTAAAGAGTTTAAGCAACCATAAAGAATGGTCTTATACCATAAGTATCACACTGGCGCCTTCGAGCGTTATTTTTATGCTATGTTATATGGAAGTATGCAGACTGTCGTGTTATTCGAATAAACAATTCTTCGCCAGAATTAAAAACAGTTTGTTATCAATTGTGGTCACTTACACAACTTTGAATGCAGGAAGTGACGTAAGCCTCATGACGCTGTACTGTAGTGCGCGCAAATTCATAAGTGCGGTATTCTACAGTGTGAGTTGTCGCATTTTATTAATAGTTTCTCCGCGGTAATAATGGGTGTCGTGTTCTCTTTTTATACCCAATAATAATAGCGAAAAAAAAACCCCTCACGTTATGAATACACGTTCACAGCACAGCATCCCATGTTTGCAAGATGTGCTATAATATGCACATATTATATCAATCCGAAAGAGAACACTATACGCCCAGTGGATGGTGGCCCGCGGACACTTCATTTATTTTGCATTATTAGATTAAAGGCTATATGCAGTATGCATTGTGCCATTTGATAGCTGTGACAAATTATGGTAATCAGTATCGAGGTACGACATGTCATTTATTTCGAAAATAACTGATGGCTATCATTTATCCAACTATCCATATATATTATTTGTACTGACGAGTATATAAATTGCATACTTCTTGAGATGTGTGTTCATTTAACTTATACTTTCCTCTCGTGTTTTCAATTGATTTCAATATTTCGTGTGAATGGTGTAATAGCTTCATACAATGTTTCACCGTCCTTTTTTTTTTCTTTTGGCCTTATTAACTGTATCTTCTTAGGCTTCTGTGCGCTTATATACGCATTAACCAAAATAACATCAAAACATGGATATTGATCACGGTTATGTTTCTATAATACCTCCTTATAGGTAAAAAGATTTGCATTCTGTATTCCAGTTCATCAACGCCCATGTAACAAAACTATCATCCATATTATCATATACAAGGTTTGGTTATCCATATCAGGGGCGGATCCAGGAATTTCCATAAAGGGGAGGCGCCTTCACAAAATTAAGGGGGGGGGGGGGCGCACGCGCCCACCTATTTTATCTTTTTATTTCTTTTGTTTTAACAAAAAATAAAGGGGGATCGCGCCCGGTGCGCCCCCTCTGGATCCGCCACTGCATATTAAACTGGGCTCGACATTGGCGGTGACCCGGCGACCGGGGCAACAGAAAATTGATGTCGGGCCACCAAACTTCAAATAGAAAATATCATCTTTTGGTGGTTCCATTAGCAGCTAAAATTCAAAATGAATTTTTATATTTTCTTCTATTTAGGTCCACTACATTTCTTTTTAGGGCCACCAAAAATTTGAATACGAAGATTGTGTGTGTGTGTGTGTGTGTGGCTCGAACGGGACATCAGAAAAAAAGTGAGTGTCGTGTCCTGCATAATTAATAGGTTGGGCTTGCCATCATTATTAGACACCCTCTCGTGGCACACTGTAAATGCAGTACTTATTGACAAGAGGTGAATGTTTTCACAATATAATACGCACCTCGGCCCGAGAATCCAGGGTAGGGTCCCGAAAACACCAACTACAGAATCCCCCAGCCCCCTTCCCCTCCTCCTCCCCCCAATTCCATTTCGCCCCCATCCACCCTCTCGGTCCTCATTTCTCTCCGCGATCCACCACCGCCGCGCCGGGGAAAAAATGACGGAATATCCATCATATAGGAGATGGATGTGGGCTATGAATAAACCTCCAGGGCACCATGTTGAAACTCGAGAAATCAAAATCTTGTCAAACTTAGACAGAATGGAGGCTCCTATATCATTCATTGGGTATTCAACACGTGGCTTCGACCAGAGAGTGACGGAGGGGGTGTAATTAGCAGATTTGAAAGAAAGCATTACGTAGAATCATTTCTCTTTAAAACCTTAAATACTTACGTCAATTTTGTGATTTTTTTTTGTTTGGTCACTATTATCATGTTGTCATCCCTGAGCAAGAAGTTTTGAGAAAAATCCAGTTCGTCGGCCAATACGTAAAATCAGCGGGTCGAATTAATCATTTTTGACTGCCTGAACTTGCATTGGAACCTAACCATCTTCTCTGTTAAGATTGTTGATATTCGCCAGTGGCGACAGGCAGATTGATGACAAGTGGAAACTGTCTGTCCCGTTTTTTTTTTCCATCATGGGAATACATTCGCAGATATGATCTCTTTCCAGAGGGGTATTTGATTATATAGATGCGAACGACTCAGTTATGAATTTTTACATTCCCGCCAGCACGCACTAACATTAAGTAGGAGCAAAAAATGAATCCGTTTATATTATGTACCCGTGTATTCAAATTTATGTTTGTCACAGTTGCGTTCCTCGTAGAAACGATATTCCACCCACCCGTATAATATCCAATGCATTTTAGTATACTCGGGAGCTCTAGTTTCATGCTCTCGGTCTTGCTTATAAATAATATGTCGGGCAAGTCTCAGGCCTATATAGTCGTTCAAGCTCCTTAGTTGTCAGTGAAAACAAAAATCTTTGTTTCGAAAGAACATGACTTGAGCTTAGAATTTCACGTTGGTAAACTGGTCAACTATTTCACTGCGCTAGTACCGAATTTAGGCCATTACAGATCAGACAGTATAATGCCTGACCAGCCACGCTATCTTGTAGAAATTGAACTTCAGATTACTGGAATATGAGACCGATTTGAGGCAAACAATTTTCACACAACAATATACAAATGTAGGCTACTCCTACATAAATACCACAAAGATTAAAACAGTGAGGAATAAATTTTCTTCCCTGATCATAATATACATGTACTATCTTTTATCTTTAATATAGTATTCAAGCATACAGAATACCGTCTATGATAGAGCAACAGGACATGAGATAATCATTTGAAATAAATTCATTTTACATGAATGCCAGCACGCCTTGGCACTTAAGGCAGGGGTCAAAGTTCACTTATAATAGCAAGTTGTTTTTTTTTTTTTTTTTTTTTTTTTTTTTTTTTTAACACGTCAACGTTATGCATGGAGGCATCTGAATGCATGCGCGGCATTATCAATAATCACCATGCTGCATTGACGATAAGTTATATCATGCAATGAGCTCTAAAGCATTACGTTATGCATTAAAACAATGCAATATATTCCATGAAAATGATATCATATCAAAACCATATTCTCCTACTTAATATTCCCAACATATCCTTTTGATCCAATAAGTCAGAAGAAATACAAACAAACAAACAAGGGCAAGGACGTTTACGCCCACGCCTCATGAAAGTCAGTCATCTATCATACTCGCTATCCCTGCTGGATAACTTTTATGATCACATAATCTACGCCTTTGTTGTTTTTGTTTTTTTTTCCTCATTTACGAATTGATTTATAATACAGCAATTTCCTCACTAACGGGTTACTGTCCCATCATGCCCGATTAAGCTGCCCTACTACGCTTTCAAGACGGTTGCTAGGCGAACGTCATACCATACCTTTGTATTTCCTGGCGGGTCCCGTTATAACGTTGCTAAGGTCTTTGCTGGCGGGGACGTTGACTCTGAATTCCATCACCATGGTAACGAGATCCGGTCTGCAGATCTTCTCTAAGGCGTGTTCCAGGTAACATAAATTGTCTGTCAGCATGAAACAAAAGAATATTAACAGACATACAGAAAAGGAATGATATTACGAGGAAGATAATGATGCGGAAGAATATGTGGCAAAGACAAATTACACCACAAATACTGAAACGATAGGAAAAGATAGACTGCTGAAATAAAATAAGACAAGATGAAGAAAGACGTTAGATGCACAATGAACAGGACTGGCAATATGTTACTGCTATCGAGGACAACAACAAATTATACATAGATAGACTATAATAGTGGGAAAGAAAAGAGCAAGAAGATTATATAAAATGACCTGATAATTGAACTTTCTTCACATTCTTATCCGCTCACCAGGAAACGAAAATACGAAAATGTTCTCAGTTGAGAGTCTTTTAACCACGTTCCTGTGACCACTAAACTGTTTGTCGAAACATTATGCCAACTAACTAAAGGTCAAGTGCATCCCTCTTAAGATTCGATAATTTTGAAATTAATGTTTCGGACATGAATATGAGTCATGCGATGCGAGGCAAGCGGAAGTATAAATCTCGGTGGATAAATGACAGTTCTCGAAATCAGTCAGTCAATGCGAATTTCACACGACAGCTACATGTCCGTCGTAAAGGGATAAATCCACCCTACCCCGAATTATCAATGTTGGCTTGAAGAGAAAGAATGAAATGATTATTACAAAAACAAAACTGTATAAACAAAACTGTATAAAGCGTTCATTGAAATTGAACCAAAATATCACATCGGTCAGGCTTATTGGACGTCACAACCCATCCACTAAAGACTAGAGCTATTGGGAGCTACTTTACTGGCTGGCTTGATTATCGTTAGTCCAGTACACAAAACTAAGTGCAAAGATATTTTGCTGTTAATCAACAGCTGCCATTCTGAATGAACTACTCTTTAAGATTAATTTCAGTCAACAATCATCATCCCTATTATTTGATATAAAAAAACAACATTATGTTTGCATCATAATGTATTATGATCATTTGCTTCATCTGTGTGATGCACCTACGTGCATCTACCAATGATATTACAACAAAGAATCTGATGTATATAGTAAAGACAACACAATCCTGCAGGCGAACATTAATACATAACGACGGCATCAATAATATTATTGAGGATCGTTACCACTTTCTCTCATAAGACAATACTATGAAGTATTTTTAGTATATCATCATGCAAATGCTCAGAATTTGTCAATGAACAAGCACATTCACACTTACACACACTCACACACACACATTCACACACACAACAATCAACACACACACTCACACACACAACAATCAACACACACATATACACACGCAAACACCCTCAGACACAAACACACACAAACAGACGCATACACACGAACAAACACTCAGTCTGAAAATTTAAAGCGATGTCGAACCGTGTGGCTTGTCCTTTGAATTAGCGAACTTGGTTTTCCCCCAGCATGGCAGTAGGCCGTCCCTTTGAGGAAAAACCCCTCTGCCCCATGCAAATAACTGCAGTATTGATTTTGTCTTTGCTGCCTTGTCTGACACCTTTTTATAGAACAGAAAATTTACACAGACAGATGCACACACACACACACACACACACACACACACACACACACACAGATGCTTGCTCTGGCAACATAATCTGAGGGTATGTAGACGAGGCTGCCTCGGAGGGAATGCAAATATCTCCACCTATGAGTCATCGCAGATTTTTCGATTTCTATTATTTTCTCTTTTTTTTCTTTTCTTTTCTCTTCTGACCGTGGATTATAAAAGCAACGTATTAGATTACACGCGACCACCTGTTAACCGCAATACACACACAAACACACAATCGCATAAAGACATAACACGTACATTCACACATAAAATGCAAGCCCCACACCCCAACACACATAAACACACGTCACTTTCTCACACACGCATGTACACTGTCTACTGATGTTGCGCACACATTGTTAAAGGGCCTCTTTCATGTAAAATGAGTATACTTTTTTTCTGTTTCATTAGAACGTGTATCGAAATCCAGCGCTAGTAGTATAGAACACCTGTTACTGTTGATTTATTTTGTTTTTGTTTTGTTTTGTTTTGTTTTGTTTTCCTACTGTGCTTTCCGTTTATGGTCACGCGATCATCAAGCTAGAATACGGATGGCATGAGCACACACATCGCAGATTCATGCACTGATGATCTACAAATAATCTTGCTCAGAATGGTGTTGACAATAGCTACCATACTACACTTATGTGTTTATAATAATTCCACCTTCAGATTTACGCATTTAATTTCCGAATAAAGAAGCAAATAGATGATGCTTTCAATCGAGACAACACAACTTACATTACAACGCACGTACACTCACACACACAGACACACACACGCACACACACACACACACACACATACAAACGCATCGATCGGCAATCCCGATCTCCACGTAGCTTGTAAAGCATTGACGGTGATTATGGTGTTGACGACATCTTAATAATGGTAAAAATAGTGATGAAGGTTCAATATCAGCGACCACCTTTTGACGATGAAACTGTCTTAACATTACTTAATAGCAAAACATCACGCCTTGAAAAAGATAAATTATGAGTTGTGAAGGAAGTGGTGGATTTAAAGCTAAACCGATGTTTTGCTAGATCAAAAGTAACCCCCCCCCCCCCCCCACTCACGAGTGGGGGGGGGGGGGTTACTTTTGAAATGCCGAAAAATATTTTCAGATGTTTACTCTATTGTCCTTGCAAAGAACCCAGCTGTTCTCTTATGCGCTTTACTTGAAAGGATTGTAGCTATTGTCAGCTAGAATTTTCTACAGACATAACTTTGTTAAATATGACTGTTCATGTGTGACTCTCGGTAAAACTTATAGACTGAATAGAACGACATCTGGGAATACGTGCCTATACTGACTAATGTAAAAAATATTATTCGGAATGATGACTACGTCAGCAAAGCGTCAATGGAAATTCATATTTAATGCAGACCGGCTTACCTGTTGGCTGTTGCATCCCCCCTCACTTTCTTCCCTTTAAAAACGTATTCGTGGCAAGAAAAGGCTACATTACAATCACTAAAATAACAGACGGCTCACTAAGGGCCCATCTCACTTCATAGTGGAGACGTTGCCGCGACTTCCGCGACTCGTACGACCAAAAGATGGTTTGCGTTCTCACGAAGGAGGCGATTCTAGGCGACTTCCGAGACTTCTCCAGACAATTCAGGTGACAACTTTATTTGCCCGGAAGTAGCGGGAACGTCACCGCGACGTCTCTAAGACGCCTTCTCAATCTCGGGACGTCCCAACGACGTCTCCATCACATCGTCGCCGGTAGGTCTCCATGGGTCTCTGTGACTTGGCCGCACTTTAAGAGATGTTGCCACCAGGTTGCCACCAGGTCGTCACCAGGTCGCCATCAGGTCGCCACCAGGTCGCTACCAGGGTGCCACTAGGTTGCCACCTCGTCTCTGAGCCAATGAGATACCCACCTAGATACGGCATTGGTACCACATCCTTAAAACGCCCTTAAATCTCTATGACTATACTTCTTACCTTGACTCAGCTGGTTGATTTTCTGCAGATAGCCGAAGAGGTCGCGCTGTTTCTGTATCTTGTCCCTCGCCTCGTTGGGTATGACATCCTGACAAGCCGCCGTCAAGGCCCTCAGCTCATCCTCCGAGATGCTCTCCCCGAGCTGCTTCAGGAAGTTCTCAAAGTCCTCCTCGACGGTCATCCCTCGTCGGAATATCACGGACGAACCTGAAGTGGATTGATCACACAAGAAGAGGTGTATCTGACGCGTCAGAGGTCAAGGGAATTGTGTAATGCATAAAAGGTTCTACCCTCAGGTTCTTCAAACGTAGATTAAAATGTCACTTCGTACCATGTTCAAGTTACCTGTCACAAACATAGTGAGATCATTAGAAGTATATAGACGTTTCATCAAAATCCTATTTAAGATAAGAAAGATGCTAAATTTTAAAGTCTCACATGTTTTCTTAACAAGAGTGGAATCTGTCTCAGCAGCTGCTTTGAAATTCTGCAACCTTTCGCAAAAAGTCATCTATTTTGAAGATTAATAGCCGACACTGCAATCAGGGTCAAAGCAGTTCATGATACCGAATAAAACTGACGACAATGTGTATTATTAAAGACATTGGCCCCTATCCGGATGTTCATAGACAAAAGTGTCACATCGCGCCAAGTTTAGGAGATCATAATTATCATTATGTACTGATTGTTCTTTCTTGCAAAATCGAGTGTGGACAGGGTATGTGATGCAGATAGAAGCGAAGATTCAGCTTGATGACAATCTTTATGGATCATTAAAGGGGATGGCTAGTAACCGATCAGTGGGAATCAGTGGGAATGCTGAGGGATGATTGTTCCAATCCTTGTGGGATTCATTTAAGAGTACATTATATATCTACTGTTGTGTGAAAATGATTTGCTTCAGAACGGTCTCATATTCAAGTAATGTGCAGATTAATGCCCCGTCACTGACCAGGTATGCTAACCTGGAAACATTAAACTGCACATTACTTGAATATGAGACCATTCTGAAGCAAATAATGTTCACACAACAACATAATGTACTCTTAAATGAATCCCACAAGGATCGGAACAATCAACCTCCAGCATTCCCGCTGATTCCCACTGATCAGTTACTAGCCATCCCCTTTAAAGATAATTGCCCCGATCCGGATAGTCATGGCTAATGAGAGTCACATCGCGCAAGTTATAATAGGGGATAATACTGATTATTTCGCACTGATTGTTCTTATACATTATTCTTGCAAAATGGGGACCTAGGGCACAGGCTGTGATGTAGATAGAAAGAAGATTTAGGTTGACGATAATAGTTATTGTGGATCATCAACCATTACACACAGCGGCCCGTATCCGGAAAGTCAACGGACATGAGCGTCACACCACGCGAAGTTATGATAAAAGATGATATATCGCAACTGAACTAACAAGTTAGTGTCTAGTAGTAGCCATGACAAGAGAAATCATGGACATACAAACTCGAGCAGGATTCGAACCTCCTGGTCCCCAGGCGGGAGTCTTGTCTACTAGACCATCGAGCGTCCACACGGCAACCAGTGCTAGTTCTAATCTTTATAGCATGCAGCGGGTACTGCGTAATTAGTCAAATTAATGAAATTCTTGCATCGAGTCGTTTTTATTGCAACTAACTGGCAAACTGCCCTACACCGACGATGTAGGGTAATTGGCCAATCAGTTGCCATAAACATAACTCGACGCGAGAAGTTCATCAGTGTGACAGATATTACAAGTATACTGACCATTTCACACCAATTGTTCCTACTTGCAAAATCGAGTGTGAACAGGGACTGTGATGTAGACAAAAAAAAAAAAACGGAGGTTCAGTTTCGTCCAATCACTCTTTATACTAAATCCCAGGTCAGCCCCTCAAACATCAAAGAGGGAAACTCTCGCATTCTCTTTGTCTCTGTACATCTTATCTTTCGGTCAGCCTTCGATTAATTTTGATAAATTCAACCTTTCCCCATCTATCTATTAGTCTCTCCGTCTTTTTGTTTGTCTTTGTCTCCAACCTCTAATTATTCTTACCCCCTCTATTCGGATATACGAAAAGACCATAGCATCTTAATGCCAGCTTTAAGACAGCTACGAAACAAGAAAAGACATGAAGATAATTCATGGCCACGGATTTCTCGATATCAATAGCGCGTTTCATATCCCCCGTGCTACCCAATACCCATCCGAATTTGCATACACTAAACGACTTCTCGCTAGTGACTTACAGCGGAGCCGAATTTTGTGCTCGTTAATCAAACTTCGCATTGTAGCTGGCGCTTTTTCCCCCGTTTCGTTGTACCTATTAGTGTAGGCAGAACATTATTGAAATGGGGAGATTTGATATGAATTTTACTGCTTTTGTGTAGTGGCGGGGTTTTAGCAAAGTCAGACTGAAAGGGAAGGCGGGCGCTGAGGAGGAGAATGAGTTACAGATGATAACCTGCACAAGGAGATGAGCATACAATGGTATTTATTTCATATCACCATAAGGACGTGTAAATGTGTACCTGTTTTCGTGCACTTATAGTGCCCTTGAATATAATGCACATTACCACACTGTTCAGTGTGTTTCTTTGTGTACTTGTTCCTGCATGGGAGGTATGTGTTTGAATAATTTTCGACTGGTTTCGACAAAACAAAAAACAAAACAAGATATAATGAGTGTATATTCTGTGACCCTGAAGCACAAATAAAAAAGTATCCAATCAAGTCCAACAAATCCTATCTATCTCTGTGGTTTGGTGATGTATCTTTTCATTCATTATATTTATTTTTACTAGTCACAATTTAGCTGTTTAAGCTGAGCACAGGAAAATTACCACAGGACTTCAATAGATATAATAGAGGGAGATGGAAGAGATAGGACAGCCGTATCTGTAGGCCTAATTACAGCGTTGTCTTATCGATAAACCAAGCAACTGTCCGAGAAGCTAGGAACGTGTTGGCCCTCTTACTCTATAACATATAAGGATCTGTACCCGCAGCGGAAACGATTTATCTATATATACTCGTTATACGCCGGAATGTAATAGCATTAACGTTTGATCCTATGCCAAGACACGTCTCTCAATACTGGGGCACACATGGACATCCTTCATCATTCGATAAGCCCATCCCAACCTTAATCACTAAGGAAGGGAAGAAGTCAGTCAACTGTATAAATACCAATGATACGATACAAAAATGCTTCTTCCTCTTCTTCTTTAAAGGACAACTTCATTTTTATATTCATGTGGATTGAGTAAATGCAGGAATATCAGCAGAACGCATCAGTGAAAGTGTGAGGAAAATCGAACAATCCGTTCAAAAGTTATAAGAATTTCATAAGTTCCTGCGCAGTCTCTGTTGGATGAGAAGACAACTATACCGTATATGATGTCAGATGCGTAAATTAGAACGATAAGAAAAACATACAGAGAATTCTACAAAATGCCATTTTTGAAGAAAGTAGGCCCTACACATTCTCTCGTTTTGTTACCGAGGAATGTTAAAGATATTATCATTCCCCCTGCCTTCTGAAAGTGGCAAGTCAAGTGCTCTTCTTTTTTATGCGAGAAAAGTGATAATAAGTTGAATTTTCTATACATTTTCTTCTTAAATAGTTCTACCCATGTGACGTCACAAGTTGTAGTAGTCTTATCATCCAGCGATGGTGACACTGAATTTAAAAAAAGAGATAATTCTTGAAAAGTTTATTTGACTTTCCTCACACTTTCACTGATGCGTTCTACTGATATTGCTGCATTCTGTCAATCTACATGTAGGCTATATTAAAGGGATGGTATACAGTTTTGGTCGAGACCTGGTTTCAGGTTTGTAACCTTTTTGGTGAGATAATTAGAAACCTCTTATGAAATATGAAAGAGCATGTAGTTAATTCCTAGAGGAATTCAGCGTTTATTTGATGACAATTGGATTTGAAATGGCTGAGATATCCAAAACAAAGCGATACTAATAAAAAGTGGAACCCACCTCTTAGTGTTTGTTTTTTGATATCTCAGCCATTTCACAACTGAGTTTCATCAAATAAATTTTGAATTCATCTTAGAATGGTATGTTCTGTAGCGTTTCATAAGTGGTTTCTTAGTATCTTGCAAAAATTCAAAAGCTCAATCTTCATCTCCACCAGTACCATACCATCCCTTTAAGATTAAACTTGTCCTTCAAATCAAGTCGGACGTTCGCCTCAATAATCAGACATGAAACGGAAGACGGTCTGCAAGCCTTCTCTGTATGAGGGTGGTCACAATGCATCAAATTTATCGTGCGAGTCCACGAGGCAGAAGAATATCATCAGGCCATTAGCGTGACTGACTTAATTGGATGACACAACTTCCCCCTGCACCGTCCGTTACAGCATATAGCAAGCAGCATGGTACCAATTAGATTTGATTATCATAGACTGTTGGCTTTTTAGTGTTGCCATCTTATACGACTGGCAGCAGTACACAATACATGGCTGTCCAAGACGTCGCTGGCGATCGAAAGTGTTGTCCAAAGAAAGTACATGTAACTTTAGTGTAGTTATACTGTTCTACATGTTCTCGATTAACTCTGTGTATTTGCGCGTAATTATGTAAATATCATGTCATGTTTATCAAGCGGGGAAAATCGTGATACAATGACGTCCGTGTTTGTACTATGCAAACTCACACGTCTGCAATGAACACTACAAAACTGCGGATTCGACCATGTTTCCATGTATCTAGGCAAAATACGTAGTATGTATTCATACGCCCACATGAACATGACCCAATTTTGACACGATACGATTGACATCAGTTTTTATCAGGTTTAGGTTTAAAAATATATATATATATCACATTCGGTTTGTAGTCTCCTCTTATCATTTTCACCCGTGGACAAAAACAAAGGAACCAGTAGAGCTTATTGACCGCAATATGTTCCTTATGAAAGGAAAATAGGAATGATAAAGGAAAACTCCTACTAATCGATGGCGTATATAAAAACCTGCAAGCGATATATATACATGAATTATTCGAGATACACCGTGCACGAAAAATTCCCATTAGAGATATTAAGCTCGTTTATCCACAACGATGTATAGTGGTGCGTGATAATGCACTTTTCATGGTTATGGGCGTCCGTATAAAGTTCTTAATTCTTTATTCATTCATTCATTCATTCATTCATTCATTCATTCATTCATTCATTCATTCATTCATTCATTTATCTATCCATCCATCCAATCATTCATTCACTGAAACTCATCCATCGAGTCATCCAAGAACATTATTATTCTTGGCAGTCTTCATGCATAATTATTTATGATATATCTACACTCATTATCATTGGAAGCAACATCTTTGGGAACGACAGTATGACAATATTGTGACCAACAAAACACCAGTTACTGTTTCTGTACAACATCTGTGATATTTTGAGTTAAGCGGATATAATTGCACGAGAGTCGACTAAACAAGACAATACACACACAGCACTATATAGACAATGATGTAGGTTTGCCGCGCACGGCGCCTGAAAATTATGTACGTAATTAGACCCGCCATAAGCCAGGCAACATGTACTGGCCACACATGTATGCAAATAATTTTGTTGTTGGTGTTGTTGTTGTTGTTGAAAGTATGATAAACCTGACTAAATATCATACTCCTTCTTGTGGCTAACGAAATCCCTCAAACTTACCGTCATATAGTTGAAAGGCAGATAAGCAGTTTGTTTGATAGATACTTTATTTTCTGCAAATCAATATACATAAGTTACATAATCATGAAAATGCAGGAAATATACAAAGTAAATTAAACGCAAAGTCGTTTGACTTGCATAAACCACGATACATACTAAGTACATAATCATGAACACGTAGGACATATGTAAAATAAATTTAACACAGTCTTTTGACTAGCATAAACAACGATATGAAAGAAATTTAATATACAGTATGCATGTCTATGCAGCAGTGATAAGAATAACATTTATAGTTAAGAAGCGATTATGCAGAGGGCCGCCATTATAAGCATTGCTTGAAAAGATGGCCGGCCCGAGGAAAAGATAAGGACGTACTAAATTCGTAACAATATAAATTCTGCTGCGAAGGTAGCAGGGGAAAATAAACTCTGGTATGTGATGGTGGTGGTGGTGAATGTGTGTGCAGGTGCTTGAGGGTGCACAATAGCAGATAGGCTGGAATTTAGAATAGTGAAATTGGTTTACTGAAAGAGGGGACGATATGCGCTGTTGCTATCAGGAGACCAACATTAGTTACAGGTTTATATAATTTATTTGTTTTTAGTTCATATTTGAAATATACTGTAATAAAATGTACTTCTTTAAGTTTGCTTTAAATGAAAACAAGGAGGCACACTGTTTCAACTCCTCAGGAAGAGTGTTCCATGTATCCGGACCTTGATGTCTAATCGACTTTTGAGCAAGTAAAAGCTTCGGATTACTTAAGTGAAAATCATGGGAACGACGGGTAGGGTATGAGTGAATATGGTCATTGGTTACTAGGGTATTATGAAAAAATGGTAATGCATTTCGAGTGTGTTTATACATAAATATGGCAGTTAGGTATAAATGTATATTATGGGCCTTCAAAGTTTTTAGGCGATAAAATATGGGGTCAGTGTGAGCCAAAAAATGTGAATGTGTGCATATACGAAGAGCCTTTTTCTGGAGAAGAAAAATTGTGTTCAATTTTGTTTTGCTACTGTTGCCCCATACAATATTACAGTACATTACATATGGTAAAAATAAAGTGTTGTATAACATAATTAAAGTTTGATCATTAATTAAATATTTTATTCTTCTTAAAACACCAGTTGCTTTAGATATTGCTGTTGTAATATTCTGAACATGAGTATTCCAAGTTAGTATGTAGGCTATATACCTACTCTGACCTATACTAGTTGGAAGGGGAATGTTCACCTTTCATTATTTCTATATCTAATGATGATAAATGATGAACTGTAAACGCAATATTAGACCAATATCACTACTACAGACAAAACAAATCAAACATTGGCGAGTCATTAAACGTGAGGTTCGGTGGGCACACTCAGCAAAAAAAAGTATTCCACTTCGCTTGAATTATCTCTATTTATGACGATGACATTGTTTCATGACCATCAGTGTCGCATTTTCTTCTTCATGTCGACACTATTTTCCTGGTTTTCCCTTTTACACTCGACCATGTTCAGTCACAGAAACATTCCTGTTTCAAAATAATATATACATTTTAAGTAGGCTAGTCTCCGTCGTATTTCTTCAACACTTATTCTTCGATTAAAACTTCACCATTGACCATCATGCTCTATGTTTGCAATATTCTATTGTGCATCTTAGTTGGCCTCATATCATTTATTTTGCTATATCTTATGTATTTTTCATTGAGAAATCTGAAATAATAATTCTAACGCATTGACAATGTCAGGGAAACATACTTATAGAGATATATACCAAATAGCTCATTTGACAGATTTCTGTGAGTGTGACGCCACATAACGTGATACGACCAGGATAACTGACTAGTAAATGACATCACTGCACAACGCCGTTTTGTTTGGATTGCTCTCTGTCTTAAGTTTTATTATTTAAGTGTGATTTTCCTACAACATTCCTTACTTATGTCATCGACTTCAGTTTAGACAAGTCTTTCTTTGAATTGCATATAATGCAAACACACACACACGCACACACACACACACACACACATATATATATATATATATAATTATATATATGTATATATATATATATATATATATTATTTAAGTGTGATTTTCCTACAACATTCCTTACTTATGTCATCGACTTCAGTTTAGACAAGTCATTCTTTGAATTGCATATAATGCAAACACACACACACGCACACACACACACACACACACACATATATATATAATTATATATATATATATATATATATATATATATCTTTTCACGTATAGTTATACAGTATTTTGTGAAATAAAAAGAAGTCTGGAAGATGTTGGCGTCTGCCAATAATGGTGTAGACATATTAGAAGTGCCAGTCATGAGAGAAACACGATCGAATTGAAAAAAAAAAAACAACAACAACAAATGTATATCTCATCATGAGCAAAGCACATACAGGAAAACAATTCCGCCAGAAATATTTATGCAGCAAGCACACAGTGAAATCATTGCCCTCAAAGGAAATAACCACCACTAGTCTGTTTCAGAAATGTGTACAAATTTCGCTATCGTAATTACACTATAATGGAAGCCTGTCGGGTGATTACCCGAATATTCATCGGCACAAAATCAGCCCGCAGTCACAACAATCTCCATTTAGAGACAAATCACTTCAGTTGAGTCAATGCCTGCTACACATCTGTGATCTGTCATTTATCATGCGCTCAACCACGGGAGCAGGCTACCATACACCCAGCTAGCTAGGGTATATACATAGCAATCAATGGCTTAACTTCGGATGCTTCGAATTGCCTGAGTGTCTGCGCTATTCCGTAATTGCGCTCGAGCATGCATCGAATGCATTTTGTGTCTGCCTTTCTAATGATACGCGATTTGGGTGACTGGTACTTCCGCGCCTAGTCGCCTTCCAAGGCCTCGCGATTACATTTTGCTTCGCTTACCTTGTTCGTTCGTTTGTTATATTTCATGGACACACGTGTCAAGATGACGCAAAACCATGTGAATTTCTCATCCGGGGAATATGCATGATCACCTCATTTTGGTTCTTTCATGCCAGTTTGATTGACTTAGCATCTCTGAAGGATGAAAGTATGAAATATAAAGGGTAAGGAAGCTACCGGAAGAAGAAAACGTATAAAAAGACAATGCGATGTGTATTCCAAGGCATGCATTAATCATCTTTCTGCATTTGTTTTTTTTTCCCGATACAATCAACAAAACATTAAAGTGTTTTGCACTTATGAAAAAGTATTGTCACACCTGGTTACATGGGGTGATTTTATATCTAGTTATATAATCAACATGGCCGACATTTTCGTCAGCTTGATTGTACGTACATAGGGCCTATAGGCCTACACCATAACAAATCAACATCAAAAACAGGACGGATACTAATGAATGCGTTTTCACACACAAACACACATAAACACACACATATTAGGAACATATATGACACTTACACGAGTTCATCATATAGGCCTACACATACAAACTTGACAGATCGTGAATAATTAATGGCAGCCATATTGTGTGTGTGCATCATTATTTGTTGTGATTATATTGTGTGATTGCCATCTCCTATGTATTACCGGCGGCTGTTTACATGAGGTATACTGAACGCAGTAAGCTAATCGGCCCTGAAGCAATCTTAACACAGTGTTTCTTTGCCTATATAATGCGCAGCAAAATTCTATCAATATTAATAGGCCTACATGAATATACAGACATAATCCATTCTATATTTTTTTCCCTCACGGTAATATCCCGTCCTTGTAATGTCTTCCAGTATGCGTGAAACTAAAAAACACATGCAAACACACGCACGCACGCACACACGTATGCACGTACACTCACATTTCATAACGAGGGATGACAAGACCAGTATAAGCAATAAAATATCAAAGTGGTAATATACCATTCTCGTACAGTCTTGCTAAGATCTCTTCACCTCGAGAATTGAATTATGATATAACAATATATCCGTAAGCGAAGTGTACAGTCCCTCCCCCTTTCAGATTATAGAGTTCTCTTATGAATTTACGACATAGGCCTATGTATATGATATAGGTTCTTTTCACGTGTCTCAATACATCTACAGTGTGTGTGTATCTTCATACGACCGGGACGTTTTGTCTTTTATATCGATACACTGCCAGTTGGATTATTCATGCGTTGTATGAATGTGTGTCTGGAAGCAGCAGGGGCGGATCTAGCTTTTTGGTAGGGAGAGGGGTGACCCAATGACCATGGATTATGACAAGCAACAACAACAACAACAAAATCCTCCATGTATTTTGCTGCCACCTCTCTCCCAAAATCGTTTTCTTTTTTAAACCTTACAACCTTTATACAACCCCCCATAGGAGGAACCCAAGGGGGGGGGGGGGGGGGGGTAAACCCTCTTAACCCCCCCCCCCCCCCGCAGATCCGCCACTGTGCACTATCAAGTGGCTTATAAGTAGATAGCACTTGGAGGAATTTCTGTTATGTTTGACATAATGAATGTGAAAGATAAAGTCAAACAGACATTTCTGTGCTATCTGTGGTGAATAGAACGTACTTCTGAACAAAAAATTGGGTTAGTTTTGAGGTAGGAAGAGAGAGATTCCAGACATTTTGAGTAGAGAAATTTACAAAGAAGTGTTGGAGGAAAAAAAAGAAGAACAGAAGTGTTTCAAGCGACGAAGCGTGTATGAACATTGAGAGGAGAGGATTAAAATGCTTGAATCAGCCGTTTCATTTTTCATTCTTCGCGACTATTAGTAGATGTGCATTATTATTTGTTAATAAGGCAGTAATTTGAGCAAGCACGAGAATCTGAAGACGACAGAATGATGATAGGAAGACTTTTAAAAAGTTAGGCAATAATTAACAGTACATCCTCAAATCGATTTATCTCTGTCAAACTGAGTTTTAAGCACGATCTGCAAAGGCATGGTTGAAAGACGATGCTCACGAATGGGCAAGACGCTGATCAATGTTCTTCAATGAATGGGCACGCAGCAAACGTAGCTATATACTGCCGGTGGTGTAACTCGAATGGACCTTGTTCCCTCTCAAACGTGAAATCTGTGATGTGTGGCTGCCATGCCAACTCTCAATATATAATGTTAGCTTAGTCTGAATCGATGCTTCTAAGTATTCCTTGTGAATTCAATATAGATTATGAACAGACTTCAACATTAGACAAAGAAAAAATGCATTGCTCTACGAGAACAGGAGCCGAATTATGAATGATGTATGGTTTGGAAAAGAAATTAAACAGTTCAGTATCCACACGATTAAGAAACACCTATGGGTTATTACAGTCATGTTCTTTGAGTTTTGCCTGAAAATCACTTTTTGTACATGCCTTTTTTTAAATAGGAGAGACACTAATGGCGTTTGCAGAAATTACTTATCAAAACTAAGTAATGCACTTTTAAAAAATCCATGTTTTGTGTTGTCACTTTTGAATTCACCGGAGCTTTGTTCCTTTCATGCCATTTTCAAGTTAAAATTTACCTCGTTCATAGGTATGATAATAATAATAATAATAATAATAATAATAATAATAATAATAATAATGATAAATATAATAATAATAATAATAATTAGCATTTTTACCGCGCTTAATACATAGTTTCTAAGCGCCTTACACATGTCATTATTATATCAAAACATAATCTTACATAGCATTCAACATAACAACAAACTCTAGTAATGTACATTACTTAATATACTCTGGCAATAATCACCAAATACTGAAATTAGCATACTTAATACACACAAAATAATGTAGATAAACAAGGTAACTGGATGTGATGGGATACTAGAATTCTGCAGTAAGTTGTTGGACAAAGATGGAAGTAGGCAGGAAATAAACTAAATGAATTAACGAATAAATATATTGTTGCAATGAATTAGAGATGATTAGTTCAATCGAGAAAGGACTAATTTGCTGTGGTGCAAAAAGAAAAGGACTTCGATGATTTTCACGTACCAACAAATGAGGAAGATGTGTGGCAGAGGGAACAAAACTGTAGCAGATATGCGTATATACTTGCTGGTAAAGCCCTATATACTTAGCGGGTTTTTTTTTTCAATAGTGTTATCAGATTTTGCTGATTATTTTGCTGTTTTTAGTTGATGCTACTCTGAACACTACACCCATTGAAAATAAAGAGATATTTCCTTTTAAAGCTAAGTGACAAATCAGTAACGATTCTGTGCAAACACACACACACACACACACACACACACACACACACACACACACACAAAATGTATTCCCAAGTTTGACTATTAGACGAACATCTGTGAGCATAATAGTTCATTGGCACTTGACATGGAGGTGCAATACACATTAACATCTAACCAATACATGCGCATACAAAATGATAGGTTGCCTAATCATATGGTACGTAGCTCCTTAGTGAGAAGATGAGGTGAAAGAGGGGTAAAACATTTAAGTGGTCTGTAGGAACAGACTAGCAAGAGCTTACCTCGGAGGACGTGATGATGTTTCTGCGATCAATCTTCGCCACGAACGAGATTGTGTGTGTGTGTGTGTGCGCGCGCCTGCTTGTGTATTATGCGGACTGGCGGCTTAGCCCAGCCCAGGACAGCAAACCAGGCATACAAGCCTTTCAGATCGTGTTATGTGCAGTCGCCTACGGGGCTCTCCGCTCCCCTTACCTAACTCTCGCCTGTCAACGGTAGATGTGGTGGTAGCGGGATTCTCCCCACACTCGCAAACTCCGCGCAGGAGACTCGTGAAACGGGGCTCTCCGTGCTCCGCAAGTCTGGGCGACGGACACGGCGTAATCGTGTTGTCTTACAGCTCAATCGAAGGGGAGGAAGAGGAGGGGGGGGGGGGGGGGTGAAATCTGGGATGTGATGGAAGAAAATCTACAGTAAGTGATTGGACAGACATGGAAGTAGGCAAACAGATACACAAGTTGAAGGGCGAAGAGAAAATGAGAAAATTCTCGAGGGAGAGGGCGGAGAAATAGAAAAAAGAAAAAACGCGGGAGGAACAGGTTTGATATCTGATGTTAAAATCCCACTCGTCCTGAAAGATGTGATACAATGCACGCTTTCTTTTAAGAGGGAAAGAGTGTTTTCATACAAGCTTATTTCAAAATTCTATAGATCTATCTTTGAACCTTAGACTTTCTTTTGCTTTTGGACTAACATCCGGTTGGAAGCGCTGACGATCGCCACGTCTTATCACACAGATTTTCATTGTCGTTATACAGACCACTCAACGTCTAGGACGGATAGATTTATTGATCCATGTTAAAGTTGCCCTCGATCGGACGCAGTAATGTAGACGCAAGAGTGTATTCACCAAGAGGTTATCTGTTTAAAAACTGCAATATACGTAAAACAGGACGAAAAAACGCACCGAGTGTTTGTGTGGCGGAATTCGGGATCTCAAGCGCAAAATCAGAACATTACTGCCACGCATACTGTGTAAGACAATGGCGCCACGTCTACTCATTATACGTCATTTTCGCTATATACTTCCCTCTGAACTCCGATCCGACTGCGCAACGCACGTGCTCTCGCAAGTAGTTGTTACCAAAACAGAAGCCCCCCCCCCCCCCACACACACACACACACACACTGAAAAGCATCAGAACGTTGGCTTGAAGGGGATTCCAGCCCCGTGCAAATTTGGCTGAGAAGAAAGAGTAAAATGTTATAATTACAACGGTGAAACATTTATCAAAATCCGATAGTAAGTACGAAAGTTTTGAATTTCTAAAGATTGGTCAATATTTTCCAAAACAGTATACTTAAACAGTTAATAAATATGCAAATGAGTGAGCTTTTAATGTTATCCCTATACAATTTTCCATTGATTGTGTGAAATTAAAACAACGAAATTCAAATTTTTCTGCCATAAAAGTGCAAAATGATATGCTATTCGTGGCTGAATAACTTCAAAATGATGCTCAGTCAGATATGTTAGGATTTGAGAATGGCCATATTACGTTTGAACCCCCAAAATCGAAAATTTCAAGATGTTGTATACAAGAAAATAAATGCAAGTTGTGGGGCGATGACATCATCAATTCACTTTTTGAACATTGAATATTAATAATATTGACTGTTCACGAACTGTTTCGTGAAAAAAGAGCGAAACTTCTGAATATCATAACTTCCCTAACTTTTATCTGAATTTGATCACATTTTCACTGTTTGGCTTGTAACATCTTACTCTTTCTTTTTAGTGGCTGACAGGTCTAGGCTCTGACAGACAACCAGCAAAGCACGTACACCAGTTGTGCAATCAGCTCGTGTGCACGAAATGTCCGAAAAAAGGCTTGCGTTATATAGACGTTGTAAACACTGTTATTGACGTCGACTACAACGGGCGCCTGGGAGATGCTTCCAAAATATGAAGAAAAGATGATTCAATGGGTTATGGAAATGAGTCAGGTGCTTTGCTATGTCAGTGCTTAAATCAACTATTGTTGGGCAAACTGACCCCCCCCCCCCCCCAGTTATGACTGAAATAGACATAAACATAAAACAGCACAAACAAAACAGGGGCCCGTTGCATAAAAGTTACAATTATGGTAACTTTGCCATCCAACGGTAGCTACCATGGCAACAATACTCAACAGCCAATCAAAATCAAGAATTCCATGGAAGTTACCATTGGATGGCAAAGTTACCATAATAGTAACTTTTATGCAACGGGTCACAGGTCTCTATAAAGGGGTATTACCCAACTGGTTGAGAAACTGCGACGCGAATACACTACATTTTACACCGGAGTGTACCACACACACCTTTTTTTCTTCCAAACGTCTAGTGCCAGTATGAGCAGGGAGGTGGAACCACCCCTCCCTGGTATGAGTGAACATTGTGCCAAGGAGAGGTATTACTCATAGGTACGAGACCGCCTTTATTATACGAGATTCGGTAATGTTCGCTGATGCTTCTAGTGGACTCTGCCCCCTGCATTAGCCATATATACACATAATGTCTGCAATGTACACAGTAATTCCATTCATGTTCTTCACTATTCGTGCCTTTTCTTTCCTCCGTTTGTCTCTCCTCCTCCTCTCCCTCTCTCTCTCTCATTCTATCATTCTCTCTCCCTCTTCCATTATCGCTTTTGTGATAATATACGGATCAGAAATATGCCACAAACTCGTCACCATATTAGGCCAATCATTAAAATCGCTAGAAATCCAACTATGAGTTAGGGAAAAACATACACAAAACTAAAAGATATATTTTTGAGGGGACAGGCAAGGAGATAAAAAACCCTCATATACACACCAATGTCATATTTGTCTATATACTGTTATTACTGCATGTGGATCCAGCTTTAGAGAGACATTATAATGCTCATGATTACCATATTAAGGAGACAAACGATTTTTAGCAGCCAATTTGTGTCTGCTTAACGTTTTCAATTGTATCAAATACCTTAAATCTCAAACATTACCGCTGACATTGCTTATCTACACGATGTCTGTATGTATATGTATATATATATATATATATATATAATATATGTAAATATATATATCATATATATGTATAATATATATATATATATATATATATATAATGACATATATATGTAAACATTTATTTATTTACTTCTTTATTTATCCGTTTTTGTATTAAGTTAATTATTAGTTAGGTAGTTAGTTATTCATTCATTCATTCATTCATTCATTCATTCATTCATTCTAAATGATGAGAGAGAGAGGTTTACATCGAGTGCTGCGGAGAGATAAATACAATATAATCGCGGGAGAGAAGATGGATTCACCAGTTCCCCGGATGTAATCTCCTCACGAGTGTGTCATCTATGATGACGCTTCTTGAATCATTTTCATTCATTCGCGAAGACGAGCCTTCCTCTCTATGGCCCGAATTCACAAAGGTGGTACAAAAATGAAACCATGGTTTAGACCATGGCAAAAACCTTGGAGCGCCAAGTGTCGCATGGAATATTTCGTTACGAAATCAGTCATTTCGTCGATGAAATGATTATTTTGTAACGTGACAACATTTTGTAACTAAATGATCATTTCGTTAACGGAACAGTCATTTTGTCGACGAAAGGACCAATTTCGTAACGAAATATTCCGTGCCACACTTGGCGCTCCATGGTTTTTGTCCATGGTTTAAACCATGGTTTCATTTGTACCACCTTCGTGAATTCGGGCCTATCAGTCTATTCTCAAGCCAGACCTACCCCCCCCCCCCCACCCCCCACCCCCATCCCGCCCCGTTGGTTCTAAAACTGTATTTTCACACGGCTGCACAAAGCGCCATTTACCAGCGAAGCCAGTATACTTAATTATGCTGCGCCCTGCATGACTAATAATAACTCATATTGTACAATTTTCTTAAAGATCATTCGGGCATTTTATTGTAGGTGTGTTAAAGGGATGGTACAGTTTTGTTTGAGATGGGGATTCACGTTTTTAACTTTTTTCAAGAGGATTAAATACAACTTATACAAAATATTAAAGAGGATACCATTCTAAAAGGAATTAAAAGTTAATTTGATGATCTTTGGTTTTGAAATGATTGAGATATCCAAATCAAAGTGAAACAAATAGGTCCTAATCAAAGGTGGGACCCAGCATTTTAGGATCTCTTTGTTTATGGATATCTCAGCCGCTTCAATGCCGATTTTCACGGAGCATGCCAATTCTCAATAAACTTTTAATTCGTCTTAGAATGGTATGCTCTTGTATAATATGTCATAAGCAGTTTATAATCATCTCACATAAAGTTTAAAACTGGATCCCCATCTCAAGTAAAACTATACCATCTCTTTAGTGTCACATAAAAAAAAAACAGTGAGAGGGATCGTAGACAGTAAAAGTTTCACGCCATGAGAATGCATGCTGCAGATAAGGATTCACTCACTTCAGTACACACCATCTCTTTCTTATACACACTGACAACTTTAATCTATGACGTTTTTGGTTGCTGCTTCTGAGATGGTTTATATAGCCACCTCTTCGAAGATAACCGAAACTATCAGGCAAACTCCAGAAATGTAAATATTGACAGAACTTTTGTTCACTGTATTTTCCTCTGCCTTTTGTTTTAGAAGGTTTGTAAGGGAAGGAAGCATTGTAAATCTATTAACAAAAACATCTTTTCCAGTTAAGATAAGATATGAAACAATTACAGGCACATGAGTTAATAACAGGAATGTATATTAACAACAGTCATAAGTTCCTGCCCTTTGAGCTCTGAGACTGAGTTGTAAAGGGCATTATAAATACCCTTATACATGTACATGAGTCATTATTATTATTAGTTTCAGTTTCAGTCTCAGTAAGATTTCTTTCTCCCCTTGTCCATAACAGAAAATAAGTAATTATTATTATTACATTTATTATTATTATGTTTATATTTATATTTATTAATATCATTACTAATTATATTAACACAATGATAATAATGATAATTATTATTGTTAATATTATTATTATTATTATCATGATTAACATATTTATAATCATATTATTAACATATTTATCATATTTATTATTATTATTACTATTATTATTACTATTATTACTATTATCAAGTCAGTGACGCTATTGATACCGAATCAATCACAAGAATGACGGAAAAAGTCAAAGGTATTGAGAAATAAGTAAATGAAAAGATAAATAAATGAATAAAATGAATGAATACAGGTACCTACGTCCATAAATACACAAAATGAATAAATAAACGGTAAATAAATAATAGATCGCACAGTCCAAGACTCATCACAAGAAGATGGAATCACCATAAAACTATTCTGAACCATTTACAAGAGCAACAATAACAGGAAGACTCATTATCACAATAACAAAGATTTCTATAGATCTCCTAAACCACCTCAATAATGACACTTTCAAGGCTACCTGGTAATTACTCTCTGTCGGAGTTTCAAGAAGTCTCGCAAAGAAGACAATTCTGTCTCAGCATTCGTTTATAGGAACATTCTCGCAGGGCAAATAGAGTCATTAATAACATGGACTTATAGATATACAACACATTGTATAGCTCCATATAGTAATAACAAGGAGGTACTAGGCAAAGCTTTAGTACCTCCTTGGTAATAACGAGCTCGTAGTTAAAAATCTACGCTGAAAGCTTGATAAGCCATAATTATGTACTCCCTTACGCAAAATACAGTATAATAACCATGCACACAAACAGACACGGCACATACATCACACGCGCACAAGTGAAATTACTTAGAATGATAAAGACGAGCACAATCCCTTTAACAGTGCAGGTCTTTGTATATTGTATATATTATCATTATCATCATTATTATTATTATTTTTATCATTATAATCATTATTTTCATTATTACGATTGTCATCACCATTATCATTATCATTATCCGATTGTTATGATCATTATCGTCATCTACTAATGCGTCACTTCCTTTACAGATCTGCACTATTCAAACAGGAGGGACCACGTTTCTCTCTCTCTCTCTCTCTCTCTCTCTCTCTCATGTTCGACATGATTTCAAGCATACTAAGATCGTCGGCGGTGAGATGAACTTTGCTCCCTTATAATCGCATCTCCGGATGAACAAGCGACTACGACGTGTTATGAAAACAGACTGTGGTTAGATGTGGCAAACACGGGGATGTATCCGTAACTGATGGAAAAACGAGTCTTTGGCAAACCTTAACCAGCTGCCAAAAAAAAAAAAGCCGGAGCTGGGATGTTATCGACTTCTTCTGTCGCGTGCGCACATGCACAAATAGACGCACACGCTTACGCACACACACAGAGCCACGCTTTCACAAGTTTTTATAATCTATACTAAGAATAATGAACGTTTACTTGTCCATTCTTTGGTATCCTCGTTGCCAGCAATAACTGTGCATTACACTGGGAGCGCTTTTCTCACACAATCATCTTTGTGTGTGCGTGTGCGTGTGTGTGTGTGTGTGTGTGTGTGTGTGTGTAATTGTATGTTTTGGCTAAACATAGATGCAATTATGCAAGTGCTTTACATAAATATAATAATTATGTAGGCCTACACGTGTATTAAATGATGTATTACTACTACTACTACATTGGCTTCAGCCAATGCCAACTCGGGTTCCATAAACGAAGTTGCACTTCCAAATCTAACATGGCTGCCCTCAGTTCATTAATGCTATCAAGGATTGTGTCCTTTTTCACTTAAGTCAGTACACGGATGATGTACATAAATACTGGTCGATGATTGGTCATAATGCAATCACCTGACTAAAGCAACGATGATCGAAACGTTTATCTGCAGCAGTGACGTCACCTCATGCATGATAATAATCCAAGAATTTGACTTAACTGCCGAAGAGGGCTAGAATGAAAATAATGATGTGTAGTTATGTAGAGCATTCCTACTGGAAAAAACACAGTGTCCCACAGTGTGTTCACAGTGTGTTCACATAGTTGACTATGTGAAAACGCTCGTATTTAACAGTGTGAAGATGATATCGTTTCACACTGTGGTGTAGTTTTCACAGTGTTCACATAGTAATGTTGTGTTTCCCACTGTGAATTGATGACTCACATTGTATTCACACTGTTAAAATGCTCTAATCTAACAGTGTAAAGAGATTTCACACTGTGTTCACAATGTGTTCACACTGTGTTTAGTCTGTGTTTGTCACACTGTGGAACGCTGTGTTCTTTCCAGCAGGGATACATCGTTGATCGTAGCAACATACAACAAGACAGTCTCAGCGTTGAGTGTTTCGGGAAAATATATAAATCTCCGGGGAAAATATAATTCCCGCGGGAATGCCAAGTGTTATATACGCCACTAAAACGGCAATATCTGTATACGTGATATATTCATGCATCTTAATTCACAGTATATTAATTTTGATAGATTATGAATACAAGCAAAAGAGGGGAAGGAGGCCCACGTCTCCCACTAACACACACACACATCCACACACACCCACACACACAATAACCACAAAAATAACAAAATATTCACTAATTTGATATTTTTGACAAGCGTCATGATGGCAATGGAAAGGTTGTGACCTTCGCATGTTGAGTTAACATGACAGTAATATGGCTGTTATGAGAAAATGTTGTAATAACTGAGTTATGGGGGGGAGGGGACCCAACTATTTTGTACACGAACCAATGGGAAATTTGTAAGTTCATGACACCATCGCTTCTTCAGCTAATTTGGAAGCGTGTATGTGGCCAACATCACTATGGCGTGCCTAATAGCATGTGGTAGTTTGAAGTTTCATAACGTTCGTACAGAATCCAACATTTTGTCGACATGACTTGTGCTGTTTTTCGACGTTGTGGTATAATTACATAGGCCTCATAGTTCTTTAGAAATTTCACTTATTTATAATAATGACCATGGCGCGGAAGGGTATTATCATGCCCTAGATATCACTGCTACCGGGTGAGGTTGAACAGGTAAATAGTTATGTTGTTGTTGTTTCTTTATTCATAAAGGTTAATTCATCCCGTTGTCCTATTCCTCGCAGCTTAGTCCAATATCTTGATTGGATTGTCGTTGTTGTTGTTTTCTCCTTTTAACGACTTACACAAATAATATCACACTATCTTAGAGAGGTCTCCTTGGGATTCGGATATAACCATTGGCATTGAAACCATGATGAAACTAATTCATTACATCTACTTGAGATCACGAAACTGTTCTTGTTCATTGATTAAGTGGTAGCTACACTCAGGGACAGTTTCTGCAATTTATGTTCTTCAGGGTTGACTGGATGGCATTAATAACTGTACATCATAATCCATAGTCTTGTACCTATACAATGTTGTAATGGTGACGCAGCTAAACCTATATACGACTTACAGCGTCGAGTTCCTAACAAGAAGCAAATGGCACTGAACGCACACTGGAACGTAATGAAGAGACTTCATCGTTCCCAAGCATAAAACACATCAAGTTAATTAATTAACGGCGAGACTTGAAAAGAGCGGGAGATTCTAGTTGTAAGTTTCATGTCGACCGTTTGTGTAAGGAAGGACGGGTACAATGTTTGTTTGTTTGTGTATTTTTTTTTCTTGTTTGTTTTTGTTTGTTTGTTTTTACACGTCGTTGTTTGTAGAGTATCAAAGTGATGATGTCACAGTCATCTGTAGATAAGTTTGGGTTGGAACCAGGTGCGCACATAATCACTTAGGCCAGGTGAGGTTATGGTTGTTTAGAACCAGTTTCAATGGGGTCACCCTCGAGACCGACACCCACGTGCCATACGACCCACGTGTGCGACTTTGACAAAAAGGTTCGAGGGTCATACAGCCCAGGAGTCATACATCACATGAGTTCGACACTAGGCAAACACGGTCTACGAGTTCCAAACTAGGCAAACAAGGCCCACGAGTTCGACACTAGGTGAAAACGGCTCATGAGAACGACATTACATCACGGGGCTTAGTGTGTCGGTCTCGTGAGCTTTGTTTGGTTAGTGTCGAACTCATGGGCCTTACTTGCTTCGTGTCGAACTGATGGGCTGTTTGACTCGGTTACAGCTCGTTATTCCGAAGTTTCGTTATTTCGAATTTCATTTTTGGAATAACAAATCTTCGGAATAACGAACCTTCGGAATAACGCCACAAATGTTCGGATTAACGAGCCCTTTTTCATTTTCGGATTAACGAACATCTATGTAAAGGGAATTTGTGTGTTTCGGATTAACAAACCTTCGGAATAACGAACCTTCGGAATAGCGAACCTTCGGAATAACGAACAGCACCCGTTTGACTCGTGGGCTGTGTATAATTCGCGGGTGTCGAACTCGCGACGTGCACTAGTTTCCACGGCGATGGATCCTTCTGGCATCACACTTTACTAGTCCATAATCACGGTTGTAGTTGTATCGGTGCTCTATAGAAGTCCTTGGGATGACTGCACGTTTTAACTCCTCTATGCCTAGAGTATGTCGGTCCCCTCAGGCTGTTAAACATGTCGCCCAATCGGTTTCCCAGATCCGGTTTGATGAGAACTTGTAGGGACAAAACATCTCGTCCCTGTCACGCCAGGCCAATTTTGGAATAAACGTTTTTGCAATTTAGTCTATTCCCAGGAAGTAAACGGAACCACTCTGTTTGTCTGTTTTAAAACAAGATGTCAAGGAGCGTGATTTCTTATTTCATTTTTGCAGTTATCTGATGGACTGGGCTAAAGACAAGAATGACGTTTAAAAGGGTGCTCCATCTTCCAATTTAAAGTCGTGGGCACATAATAGCTGATGTGCCGAATCTCGTGCAGCAAAGCTATGAATACGCCAACATCGCTAAAACTGAACGCTGCATAACTCGATACAGTCATGGTTAAACATTAAGCCTCAGCTTGCCACATCATATCACCAGGCCGTAAGTTTGTGTGTGAAATCTGTGAACATTTCATTCATTAGCACAGGAACGGTTAAAGGCTGTAAACGTCACAACGAGGACGGTCCATCCCTTTTCAAGATTTAATACGTTAAACCAACAGCTATATGAACAGTCTTTAAGATGCTCGTATTCCCAGGCTTACATTTTCTTTTACACTCAAAGTGATAGCTAACACATTTTGTATATCATTTATTGTTGATGATTTTGCTTGCAGATTTTTTTTTTTTTTTTTTGACGAAAAGATATACGTCAGAAAATCATACCCATTTAGGATGAGCAGCAGTTAGGGCCAAACCTAAAACAACAATAAAGACATTTTTAGCAAAATATGACAGCTCATCACAGGCACTGACAAGGGAAACGAGTGTCTGAGTGTGATCACAGGGACCACATGATTTTTGTTGCGTGGTTTTGCTTTGTTTTGTTTTGTTTTGTTTTGTTTTTTGTTTAGAGTCATCCACTTGAAAGAGAGAAAAAATGTTCCAGGAAATATTAGTAGCATGCAAGTTCCGTCAATTTTCGAGCTATACACAGTGAGTGTTAAGGTTATATTCGGAAATGGTGTCTGTTAGGACCATCCTATTATGTGTGACATGATAACATCCCCTAATAAGTTCCATGCACATAGCGGATATTACTGAATCGAAATTTACAACAAAGATAGAATGAAGATCTAACGAAAATGAGAACTCGAGGCAATGGCATACTGCCTAGAACCGAATGGATTTCGATATGCATGAAGAACGTTGCGACCATTGTCGAGATTTTAGCATTTAACCCATTCCACACTGAAATTTGAAATCCCCATAGAGCTGATACACAGGGCATCGGATTCTCGTATGGAGCGGGTTAAAGTTAGAAAGGAAAGAAGCTTTGTGATGTATTCAGTTCATAATGTGTGTGCATGCTTAGGACAGGGCTCGACATTAGCGGTGGTGGCCAGTTGGCCCGTGGCCAATTAAAAAGTTATGTCGGGCCACCAAACTTCCAGAAAGGTTAATATTTTGCTGGCCCCATTGGACAACTAAAATTCAAAATGAATTGTCATAATATTTCCTTGAAATAAATCAGCATCTAAATTACTCTACTGGCCGTGTCTGGCCACTACTCTTGACATATCGATTTATGAAGAATACAAATTATGAAGATTAAGCCATATCACGCAGTTTCATTTTTCGGAATTAATCGGAAAAGTGAGAAAATCGGCTTTCCAGGAGAGTAAGATTTAGAATATTTTCACAACATATAGGTTAGATTTATACTTTTGCACATACTTCTGGACGGGATTGACTTTTGTTCTGCATGTTTTATCACTACGTGAAGGGTCGTTTCATTTCATGAATATAAAAACAAAAAATATCCGACAATAAATTAGCATTATACAAAAATCTTCAGATTGTTTTGAAAGATGAGAGCATCAAGCGGCAATATCAAAGGCACAAATGATGTCGTGTAATTCTTTTGGGCATCGATAGAAAATTGACAGCTGTCTGAAAAATCATAGCCATTTGGAACTAAAATCGTCTGAGCCTCATTGGTGAAAACCATAATAGTCCGGGCTAGAAGGCACCCAACCTTGTTTTTTTGATATATACAATGTTTTTTGATGGTTTCTTGTCAATTCGAGGGTGCTGATTCCAAATCCGATTGATGCCACTCGCGTAACCTTGAGCATTTTCGGCAAAATGCAAAAATCCAAAATGGCCGCCAGATATGCTAATTCGGCCGTGAGAAACACAATAATGTGCATTATCTGACCAATTATTCCACCAAACTTTGTACATTTCTGTTCCTAGAGTTACTCCATCTGCATTTGCAAGAGAATTTTCATTTCATATTGACCGATTCTGTGACGCGCTATGTGTATTTTTGGCATGCGCGCAGCCATACTGGGTGTATCATCCGACCCCCCCTCCACACTCCCCCACCCCTCTCCCTACATTAGCACGCGCGCAGAATGAAAAACTGCTTTAGCCAATAGGCGTCTCGTACTGAGTGCGCGAATGCTTGCTAGTGCGCGAACCTTTGTTACAAGTGCGTGATAAACATGTTGCCCCGGGGTGGGGGAGAACAGGGGGGGGGGGGGGGGGGGGGTCGGCTGATACACACCGATACACCCACTATGGCTGCGCCCTGTGCCGTAAAATGTCTGCTGCCCTCAACGAACCCGAATCGGTCAATAGGTTCACTTAGTATTTAAAGCTAATTTTCTTATTCAAAATGGCCGCCATTCCTATGCTTACGTGCTATATGAATGGCAAAACATATGCATGGAAATATAGAACAAATTTACTGTATTTCCAGTCCCGTACCTACGCTGTCATAAAGTGTTGCATGTGTAATACAAATATGTTGGGTGTCACTTACAATATAGAGGGCCTACATGAATATTTGAGCATTTAATTTTCATAAACCTGTTTAACACAATTTCTTATATACTTCATTTTGTCTCAACAACGAATATAAGTTCACTAAACGTCTCGCAAGAAATCAATATACCATCATATTCTACATGCAGGTTGAATATAGAAATGTAATAGTAACACAATATATTAAGAAGCCTAGATGAATGGTATTTATCAAATAATGTTGAAAATGGAGGGGAAGCTAGAAAGCAAAGCTTCTAATATGCATTCCCCTAAAACCATATCAACGAAGTACAGAAAAATCCTACACTGTAAGGGCAGAGATACATGGTTGTAGACAAAAACACATCGGACATTAATGACCCAACTAAAGACCCTTTACATTGTAGGTTGTTTTTTTTTTACCAACAAGGAGTTGGGGGAGGGGGTAGGAGGATTCCTGAGGCGAGTTTGAAATGGATCATAACCTCCATCACTTTGATATGATATAATTTAGAAGTACCGCCGTGATATTATCGAGCAAACTTGATTTTCTTCTTGAATTAAAACAACAAAAACTTATGAAGGCATAAACGAAACTGTCCAAACGCAATACCGTACAAATTATTCATTAAACATCAACCAAAGAGCAATGTGAGCTACCTCTTTCAGTTCTCTCACAGTTCCCAGGTCTTGATAATATACACTTTGACATCATGATCTCATTCAGTCTTGTCTCAAAACTAAAATTGTCAGTTTTATTGTCTTTAAAGAACCCTTTAATTGGATGTTTGGCAGCAGGCGACATCAGCCCCTAATTTGAAGAATTCTCAGGCTAAAGATGCATATTAGTCCTGCAATTGCTTTAATTGCAACCACATCTGGTGATGTTCACACTTCCTCAAGGGTCAGAGGGCGATTATTTGCCATAGAAACAGAATGAAGACATGAAGACTTGCTTGATCACCACCCGTTGAAGCCCTATTATGGCTTTGTTGCCAGGCCAGAGACAGTTGTAGGTAACTTGGGTGGTATCAGAGATGACATGAGACCAGCATCTGCACCAACCTGTTTTGGGGTCAAAGCTTTCAAGTTACGGGAGAGAAATCTAGGCTTGTGGGATTTCAGACGCATTGATGGCAGGTTGTTCAAGGGGGCATTCCATGAAGCGCTTTGTCAGATCTTTTCTTTTGGACAGCTGTTATAAGCTACTAAAATCCTTGCATCTGATTGGCTGAGAGCAAATTTGTCAGACAAATTTGTCAGACAAGACGCTTCATGAAATGTCCCCATGCTATCGTGTTTAGAAGGTCAGGGTATGCGTTGACGGCACTGGTGACACTTGCCATCCTTTCCTTCCAGCGTGAGGGAGAGTGATCGAGTGCCAGTGAAGGAGGGTAGACTTCCTTAGCCTATGCTTAGAAGGCTTGCCACAGAGGGCTACCTTGAACATAGCGTTGGCAAGATGGAAGGCATGGGTCTGATGATAATCTTATAAAGGTTGGGGCAAAGTCTCCAGATGGTGAAGTACTCCTCTATTGTCTTGAGATGGGTCAGTACTCGGCTGATGTCATCCAAGGACTTTCTGTGAGACGTAAAGGCGAGATCATCTGTAAACTTCCTACGTGAAGTGAATGTTATGTCACCATGTATATTTTAAAAAGAGCTCTAGTGGAGTTAGTTTACAGCCACCATCAAGGAGGCCATCATTCAGAGTCCTAACACAGCTGGTCTGGTTACCTAGAGCAATCCTGAATCTGCAAGTGCTGAAGATTAAAGACAAGCAGTGTGAAGTTGCTATAACACTGCTTTCAGAATGAGGCAGCATTGTACGGATCTCAGAGTCTCCCTTGACATCATATACGCTAACACATTCACTCCGAAAAAACGGTGGTAAAATTCATCTATCTAAACATATATTATTCATCTGGGTTAACTGGAAAAACTTTTGGGTGTTGTTTTCATTTCAGTGAGGTGGTCCGTTTTTTCCCCCTTTTCCCCTGCCTCATATTCTTTCTCGGATGAGGGGACTGAAAAGTTTGTATAATATAGCTTTTAGATGATGTAGAACAGGACAGGTATTTGGAAATTTCATTTGTGTCATAATCTAGGATTCAGCCGTTTAATTCAGCAAATGAGAGTGAATATTATGATGTCAAACATCTCAAGGAAAGGAAGTATCAAATGTTCATATCTAATAATTCCTGATAAACAATCTTGATGTTGGCGTCAATTCAAGCTTTGGTGGACTTTTCCAAATTCCTAGGGAAAATTTCAGATTGAGGTACGTAGCAAATTCTGATGTTTGCATAAAAAATAAAACAGCTTTTGTTACTAACAACCTTCTAATTTATAATCAGCACACAAATTGATAAACAGTGTACCTGAGTGACAAAAAAAAGAAAAGAAAATTTGTTTATTTCCATGTACACTTTGCCATTCATATTGTGCAGGGGTATATGAGTGGCATCCATTTTTAAGTTTTGTATTAAGAATAATATAATATATAAAGCCTAAAAACAATAAATTTTCTGTTTGTTTGCTTGTTTGTTTGCTTGTTTTGCTATTGGCACTCATCAGATCTGCACTGCACATGCAAAACTTGATAAAAGCGTAGGTATGTGACTGAAAATTCGTCTTCTATTTCTATGCATATTTTTTGCCATTCATACAGCGTGTCCCAGAAAAAACGAAACCGGGTTTCCATGCAACTTTTTACTGTCGAAATCATACATTTTCTTTACGAGCTATACATCAATGGAAAGATAAACTTTTGTTCTTTCATTTGATGTACAATTTAATGTTCATTGTTCATGCATGACTGAGTTAGAACAATGAAAAGTGGTGCTACCAATTTTTCATTTGCACGCGCAAATGGTGACTTAAAGTGAATTTTTCAGACTTTTGATGTTACATTTTCGAAAAACAAAGTTCTTAACCCAAATATTCATATTTTCTTCTTTCATATGAGACCTTACATGTCAAATATGAATTATGCATGCTTGAGAAAAATCTGTATGAAAGCATGCTTCATTTCTGCCAATTATTCTACGGATAGTCGAAGAAAACAAGCATTCAGCTCTCCCGACATAGCATTAGACAATGGGCTCATCTGCAGCATTGAATTCACACAAAACAACCGCAGTGCTACAGTGAATGTTGTGGGGGGGGGGGTATTTACAGAGGATGCTGTATGAGACGGACAGCCCTTTGTTGTCATTTATTTAGAATAAGCTATGAGACATAACCAATAATAGAAGACTAATATCGTGAGTATTCTCAGGCTGCACGCAGTCCAATGGCTACGGGAAATCGTACAACAATGATACACATTTTGATGATTTTATACCGCAAACTTATTTCACTGTTTTCATTCCTCTCTACATTTCCCTCACGCGTGGTTAGTCCTTCATCAGTGACAGGGTCTTTAAGTTTTTGAAGGGGGAGGTGAAGCAGAAAGAGAGGGTTCTTCACTTTATTTATCACTGAACTTGCGCTTCTAACATTTCAAAGGTGCAGGGCAGAAAGCCGTCTTCTGTTTTGTTCTGTTTTATGTGTGTGTGGGGGGGGGGGGGGAGGGCTCGGAAGGCTTTTTCAGTTACTTTCCTCCCCCTTCACATTCCGCTGATGAGCACCCTTGCTCTGTGGTTGGATCATGTGCTAAGTTACAACCCTATTCCGAACCGTCTGTAACATTCCCTTTTTTAACATCTCCCTTCATGTTTGTGTAAATTCATTGAAGCATGAAGGCCATTGTTATCTGCCAAGTCGGGCAGACGTCGGGAAAGCTAACTCACTCCTTAATTACTATCCATCTTTCTGAGTAAAATGGAAGCATATTTTCAAATTAAGTTTTCTCGTGCAGGCGTAGATCATTTTTTACGCATGAGATGTCAATTGAAAGGAAAAAGAAGGGATATTAAGGCTATGATTTCATTTTTTACAAAAGATTGCCGAAAAAGCCTAAAAAACTCATCCAAAGTCGCCATTTGCTCGTGCAAATGAAAATTTAATAGCATTACTTTCGATTGTTCTAACTCAGCCATGCATGAATTATGAACAATGAGTTGTGCATCAAATGAAAGAAGAGAAGTAAATCTTTCCATTCATGCATATCTCATAAAACAAATATATGATTATGATCGCAAAAAATTGCAATGAAACTCGGTTTCGTTTTTTCTGGGACACGCTGTATAGTACATGAGTATAGGAGTGGCGGCCATTTTGAATTGAAAATAAGCTTGAAATGCTAAATGTACCTCTTAAAATGAAAAATTTCTTGCATGTGCAAGTAGAATTACACAAGGAACAAAAATTTAAAAAAACTTTGATGGAATAATTGGTCATAAGGTTGACATAACTGGGATTATCATGGCCAAATTAGCATATCTGGCGGCCATTTTGGATTTCTGCATTTTGCCGAAAATGCTCAAGGTTACGCGAGTGGCATCAATCGGATTTGGAATCAGCACCCTCGAATTGACAAGAAACCATAAAAAAACATTGTATATATCAAAAAACAAGGTTAGGTGCACTTTCTATGGAGCCTAGCCTGGACTATAATCCTTGCCCAAGATTTGTCCCACATTATTATTTGATAGCAACAGCTATTGGATAAATGCATGCAAAATTGATTCATGGAATCAAAATGCATGAGGTAGGCAGGAACATGCAAAATACGAAGTACTAGTAGCTTATTAGCCTTTCAAACGTCAATCGGAAAATCCAAATATAGATTTGAATACATTAGTAAACCTAATTCCTAATCGATTAACTGTCTTCAGTGTTCCAGAACCGGTAATTCCTAACTTTCCACGCGTTTTCTGCTCTCCCACTCAAATAAAGCTTGATTTCGACATGATGACTATAAATCCCCGTAATTTTATTTGTTTTTCATCGCAAAGCATGCAGAAGTGATGCTTCAGATTTGTATTATTATTATTACTTTTTTTTTGGGGGGGGGGGGGGGGGGGCTGGGGTTATCAGCCGTGCAGTACACCTTGTTTAACACGTTTGATAAACCAGAAAGTGCCGCCTTTAGTACTTGGTACTTTTTCGGTATGAGCTGATTATTTTGTGCCGTCAAAATTCATTCGAGTTGGATCAATGCTTGCTCAGTGCAGCTCTTGGTTCTACTCAAGGTTCCATTATAAATATCAAGCTTTAAAGGGATCGTATAGTTGTGGTTGTGTCGTAACTTCAGGTTTCTATTTTTGGTGAGATAATGAAAGACCTCTTATGAAATATGAAAGAGCGTGTGATTCCTAGAGGAATTCAACGCTTGATGAAAATTGGTTTTGAAATGGCCGAGATGTCCAAAACAAAACGATCCCAAGAAATTATGGGACCCGCCTTTTATTACGACCGCCTCGTTTTACTTTGTTTTTGGATGTCTCAGCCATTCCAAACCCGATTTTCATCAATAAACTTTGAATTGCTCTTAATGTAATGGTATGCTCTGTACTATTTCATAAGTAGTTTCTTGGTATCTCGTAAAAAGTTAAAAGCTCAATCCTTACCTCCACCAATACTATACCATCCCTTTACAGCTCTGTGTTGTTGTTGTTGCTGCTGCTGCTGTTGTTGTTGTTGTTGTTGTTGTTGTTGTTGTAGTGTGTTGTTGTTGTTGTTGTTTTATTCAAGTAACAGGTGCTGGATGTGTGCCGGCTGATTGGCACATAAAATACATCACACCACAGCTATATACTAGTATACAGGCATATGCATATGCACATCCAAGGGTAAGGAAAATTCCACACCCGTGTTTTGCACAGCGTGGACGAAATACGAAAGAAGTTTTGACGAGTCCCGAGTTACGGATGGGCTGCTGATTATTAGCGGGGAAAATTACAGTCTGCGTGCATACAGAACGAACCCTGGATAATGTGTGAGACTATGGAGTACCAAAGTGATGATGTCACAGTCTTGTTATGGCTTGGGTTGGAACCAGGTGCGCGCATAATCAACACTCGGGGCCAGGTGAGGTTGTTTAGAAGCAGTCTCCATGGGGATGAATAGCTGTGACATCACACTAGGGTTCTCTAAACAGATGGCGTCAAGCCATTTACACCTACATGGTTATTACCATTAGATTCCTGCGACTAATTCAGGGCAGTGCGCCGAGGCAGGTGATCAAAATTCACAATTCTAGAAAATGCTTGATCACGCAAGGCCCGGACAAACTTGATAAGCCGACGACACAGTGGATCATCCTGCACATTATTGATCATTCGGAGAGAGTCAATTTATCATTCATGTTTTATCATTCATGTTTAGGACCTGCAAAATCGACAGGACCTGGCATGTCAACTTGGATATAGCATTACAAGTATTCTGTTAATGATAATGGTTACATCATTATGTATAGGGCCTACTAATCTATTAGTCATAAAACTACATCGCAATTGATCTAGCGATATTTTTCATGCTCTATTTCTTATAGTGACTAATGGGCTGAGTGTATTCTTGGAGGCTCGACAAAAAGTAGCTTCATTGTGTCACGTGACAGCCTGCTGCAGGTCTTTTCTCGCTCAGGAAAAGTGTTCAGACTACTGTAGGTATCTCTTATGATATTTCCGTTTGCATTATAGGGTTCCTATATAGGGCCCTTCACGCACCAGCATCCTGCAAGCATAATTTGGCCGACGTATGAATCTTTACAGCCCTACATTGTACTTTAAACAGAATCTGCGCTGGCATACTGTGGGATGGAGAAGATATAGGCAGTCTACAGTCCATAACTTATTCTTTCGCAAAAGGCAAATAATGAAAAACAAAAAGAGAAAGACAAATATCTGAGTGCCTGTATGACTGGGAGTAACGGAGGCTTTGATTTCAACAGCACGAGAGTACTGGCATGCATGCCCGTGCCTACCTAGCCTTTTGTCAAGGCCTTCTCGCTGTATGGTGAAGAGAGCCTAGCTGAGTGGGGTTGCTCGCCCGTTACAGCGAGAGGGCCTTGACAAAAGGCTAGTGCCTACCAGACCAGAGCTGATGCAGTCACTTGTCCTTGGGAACCTCGGTGAGTCAAAACGAAGAGGTCATGTTCAACCTCGACGAGATTGTAAAACATGGAGACAAAGGGCAGACTTGAGATTCGCTTGGCACTGGGCCCCGGATTTCCGAGGTATCTCGTCTGGCCTGCGCGGCCGTGTATTAAACGATTGGCGAGGCGATGAATTATTGTTCGTCTTCTCCGAAATTTAAATCGCCAGACGACCGCTGCGACTGGAATATCGAATGATCCTTCATTCAATGTAGGCCCTACATAAATGTCTGCTACTCGCGCCCTGTTGTCGGACATGCGGTAATGTCTGGCGTGTACGAGATGTTTGCATGAATTTTGTAAATTAAAATATAATATAAATGTCTGCATATTATGTGTGCGCGGTGCGTGTATTTGAGCAAGCGATGGAGTACATTTAAATTTGTCCAGCTAAGCATGTTGTGCGGTGAGGACTGTGGAATAATGTGGACGAGTGGTAATGTAATCTTGTTTCGAACGTTCGCTGATGCATTTTACAGCTGTCATGTCATTATATTGATTGACTGGACATTTCTCGATAGTTCGTAATGGATAAAAGGAAAGTTTTTCACCGTAGCTCTCGATGTTCCACCCACTTTCCCGCACTCCAACTCTCTAATGGCGGGGGATTGGTTCTTGGAAGCAACAATACGCAATGATTTGGGACTTTAGCTCTTTTGGGACTTCTGCAGATTTGAGACTTATGGTAGGAATACTCAGTGATGTAGGTGGATAGGTTCACTGCCTCCTATAATCAGACGTAGAGTTCATTAACCTCCTGTCTCCCACAGCACCTTAAAGGGGTGGTTTAGTTTCGGTTAAGATAGAGCTTCAGGTTTCCAACTTCAGTCTTTTGATGATTTTTTAGATAATGAGAAACCTCCTTTGAAATATATAAGAGCATCATTGGTATAAGTGGAATTCAAAGTTTATTTGATGAGATTGCTTTTGAAATATGGCTGCGATATCCAAAACAAAGCGATCCCAGTAAACGTGGGTCCCACCTTATGTATGGATCGCTTTGTTCTACTTTGTTTTGGAGTGATCTCAGCCATTTCAAAACCGATTTTTATCACGTTAGCTTTGAATTCCTCCTACTAGAATTCTATGCTCTTAAACGTTTAATAAAGTGATTTCATAATGTACATCCCAAAGTTTGTGAGGGTCATTCGTATACCTTTCGAGATCATCGTGAATGTGAACACGATGAACAGTTTGTCCACATCAAGCATAATAATGAGTTTGATGGTGCAGTGCAGGTGGTCATGAATGTAAAACAATCGGTGTGATCATACCCCATTGCCAAAGTGCAGTGTATGCAATGCACACGCATGCAAAAAGCGATATATTTATGCAGGATTATACTGTCACACACATATCTCAAACAATCATGATTTACACCAGCTCTCTTTCGAGATTTCTTCTGGGTTCTATCAGTACGTTGGTTTAATGCCCGATCTGAAGCTGTCTTGCTGTAATAGGATTTTCCCGACAGCTACAGACTGAAAGATCCTTGTCTATGATAGCATTTAACGACTCACTCTTTCTGATATCAGCGATTCTCATCCCTTCTTCCCCCCCCCCCCTTCTGATACATTCCCGCCCTTAGTTCAAGCTTCGTATACGTACACCTTGTATTTGTTTGCCATGTGCGTCATTGTCTTATAAGCAATATTTGAATTCATCCTCGTGCCAAATAGCAGAAGGGCAAGATTGATCACTATACAGAACTGGAGAGGATTGGAAATGTGACAATTCGGGAAGCTTGGACTGCGCATCGCGAATCCATGATTAGTATCTTCGTAAGTAACGCAAAGTGAGAGTCTAGACCACTGATTTCTTGCACACCGAGAACATAATGCGTCGTCTCTGGCAGATCCGAGAACAGTGAAATGAGAAATTACTGTTGCTGTGGAAGACAAAGAACTTCACATTATCCCTTCGTCGATAAAGGTGACTGGAATGAACACCGTAAAGTGCAGAGGGCACTGCCCACAAAGGAGGATGAGATTTTTTTTTCGCTGAAATAACTGAGATATCCAAAAACAAAGTAAAACAAAGCGATCCTGATAAAACATGTAAAATGTGGGTTTCACCTTATATTAGGACCGCTTCGTTTTGGATATCTCAGCCATTTCAAAACCAATTGTCATAAAATGAACTTTGAATTTCTCTTAGAGTTATCCTACACTTTCATATTTCATAAGAGATTTCTCATTATCTCAAAAAATTGATCATCTTAAAAGTTATAGGCTGAAGTCCCATCCCATCCGAAACTAACCCATGTCTTCCTGCATCACAATAAGCGCAAGTCATTCACTTGCATGAACAAGACCGCGGAGGGAAAAAAAAAAAAGAAATTCGAAACAAATATAATAAACCTACTCTACTTCATAACTATACAAACTCGATTTACTCCAAGGAGCTCCCCGCAGTTGGTCCGCACCTGACAGTATCTAGCGCGTAGTTGCCCGGAGGTGCTCACGCAAGTCCGATTTAACCGCAGCCAAGTTTTGAGCATGACCAACAAAACTTTTTCCGGGTGAGTCGCGGGAATGCCCGTAGAGGTCCACGCGGAACGCCAGTAGGAGACCCGTAGCGGCAGTACTTCCCAGGCAATTCCCACGCAGGTACTTCGCAGTCCCGTATGCAGCCAAGATAATGAAATTCTGTGAGATTTCAGCCATTCCATTAGAGGAATTCCTTCACTAAGTTGTCAGCCCCCACGTGACTGGTACAAAGGTCACACAGTATACTCGCAAGTATAACGCGTCCAGCAAGTAAGACACATGCGCTGACTCGCACAAATCCTTTTCCGCCCTCAGGAATGTCCGGTATGCTAGAAAATCCCTACACGTAACAAGCCCGAGTAGCTTGCCCGGAAAGATGTGACAGGGCCTAAACACGGTTGCGGGTAAAAAAATATGCGTGCGCACCTCCGGGCGACTACTTTCGAGATACATGCTAGGTACTGTCATGTGCGGATATCTACGGGGACCTCCGGGTAGTCAAAATTGTTCTTTGCATGTCGCACGCAAGGCTGGTGTGACACGGCCTTAAAGTGTTCTATAATAAGTCATGTGATCTAATACAATATAATTTTGTTGGTGAGATATTAACGATTCACCAGGGCCCTGTTTTATGAAGAGTTATCATAGAGTATAGTTGATTTCTATTGTGTCTATGGCAGCCTGTGTGGTAAGAAAATTTATAATCGATTATATCTTTTAATAAAACAGAGCTCAGGTACAGAAGATTAAAGTGCCATGATGTCCATCAAGCTTGAGCCCCCCCCCCCCCCGAATAATAACAATGATATCTACATCTTCATAGGGCACAATAATGCACAGATTGCGTATTGATTAAACGATAATAGAGATTTGTTTCCGACCTTGCAGGGGGCGAGCACGCAGTAGGTTGCAGTGCAGTGCAACTCCCAATGATCCTGTTATTCCTTACTTGTCCTCGCAAAGGAATGAAAGTGTGTCGAATATTATTTTACATTCCGCAATACTTGACAGAGACATTTTGATGAATACTCTGTAGACAGTAAATCCACTGACAGAAAAAAAGCTAATTAAGCCAAATAACAGAGAAAAATATGTATATCATACAGAATTAAGTCCCATTAATCATGCTCGATTTATGCACGAAGGAAAATATGTCCTTCTTTGAACCTTTAAAGGTGCATTCCAATGTCACACTGGGGGCACCTTTTATGGGTGCAACTATGCACCTTTCAGACCGGAAAGGTGTAAAGTTGCACCCGTAAAGGTGCTCCCAGTGTGGCACTGGTAAAGGTACAAAGTTGAACCTATTTTTCTTTGAGTGTAGGAATACAAGTGCATGATGCCAACAGACTTGTACACAGGAGGGGAATAAAACATCATTATCATATCGTTTTTCAGTACCAGTTCAGAAATCGTATATACCTGCTTGATTGAGAATGCAATGGATAGGCATCCATGCACAAGACTTATTTCAAAGGAATCAGCGATCAAATTTACAGCTGAACTGTTCTAGCGAAATGAGACAATTTTCTAGAACGTTAAAACTACTTTGAGACACCATTATATATGCACACACACACACACACACACACACACACAGACTAATCTTATACCATAGAGCTCTAGTTCCATCATGTTTAAACAGAAAACCTGATTGCTAGACAGGCGTCATAACAACTATAAGACTCCGAGGATCCGCGCGATAGCGAGTGCTGGTTCTAATCCCTGTGTCAGCGGGTTTAGACCATACGTATTCATTAAGATTAATGATCCTTGCCTCGAGTGGTTTTTATTTGCAACTGATTGACAAATTGCCCTTGATCGTTGGTTCAAGTCCAGCCCGAGCATGCAGAGTATTGTTGCCCATAATTTTTATCATGGCTACAACACTATAGGGCTTTTTACACTTGTAAAATTTTGCTTAGCCCCGGACCAACGGTGGGGCTAAGGGGGGGGGGGGGGGGGGGGCCTTAGCCCCACCGTTGGTACGGGACTATCCTTAGCCCACTTTCTGTTTACACTCGTTTTTGCCAAAGTGGGCTAGCCCCACCGATAGTACGGTACTATCTGGCCCTGCAAAATAGCAGGGGTTAGCACCGCAATTGCGGTGCCAAGCAAGTGAGTGTAAACAGAACGAAAAAAATAATCCTGGGCTAAGCGACAGAGACGAAGTCCGACCCTCATTGACCAATCAGAAACGAGGTAATCAAGTGCTGCCGGTGCGTGCGTGTACGTGTACAGTACACAGCGTAATTATGAATATTCATGTGGTTTGGAAAGTCCGGGGCTAAGAAATACGAGTGTAAAAAGATCAGTTTTCTCCTTAGCCCCGGACAAGAGATAGTACGGGACTATTTACACTTGTAAATTTTTGCTTAGCCCCGGACCAACGGTGGGGCTAAGGGGGGGCCTTAGCCCCACCGTTGGTACGGGACTATCCTTAGCCCACTTTCTGTTTACACTCGTTTTTGCCAAAGTGGGCTAGCCCCACCGATAGTACGGTACTATCTGGCCCTGCAAAATAGCAGGGGTTAGCACCGCAATTGCGGTGCTAGCACCGCAATTGCGGTGCCAAGCAAGTGAGTGTAAACAGAACGAAAAAATAATCCTGGGCTAAGCGACGGAGACGAAGTGCGACCCTCACTGACCAATCAGAAACGAGGTAATCAAGTGCTGCCGGTGCGTGCGTGTAGGTGTACAGTACACAGCGTAATTATGAATATTCATGTGGTTTGGAAAGTCCGGGGCTAAGAAATACGAGTGTAAAAAGGTCAGTTTTCTCCTTAGCCCCGGACAAGAGATAGTACGGGACTAATTGGCGAGTGTAAAAAGCTGAAAAAATTGGTACGGGACTAACGATAGTCCTGGGTCAGAGAAAGTCCGGGGTTAAGAAACACAAGTGTAAAAAGCCCTTAAAAAGCTGAAAAAATTGGTACGGGACTAACGATAGTCCTGGGTCAGAGAAAGTCCGGGGTTAAGAAACACAAGTGTAAAAAGCCCTTATAAAACACTGAGTAATTGGTGTCTATTTACGTCGATGAAGGGCAATTTGTCAATCAGTTGCAATAAAAATAACTCGATGCAAGAATCATCAATTTGAACAGTTTATCGTCCCGTCCTGCTTGAAACCGCTAGTAATTTGTTGCATTCAATACGAAAGATACCTACCCCTCCCCCCCCCCCAAAAAAAAAAAAAAATGAACAAGCTCTTTTACTGCTTTAAACTATGAATTATCACATTATCGACAGAACTGGAAACCACGTATGTCTTAGAGGTCTGGAGTCTTTACTGGAGGAGATGAGTCAAAGGAAACCAAGTGAAAATTGGGGATTATGCAGGATGATTCTCTTAATTGTTACTGCGAAGACATGTAGGACCTGCACATTGCTTTCACAAAGAAATACTGTAATACAATGCTAAGGCTAAGAAACTCAGGAACATGGGGACATTTACTGGACTTACATAGGCATGTACTACTGTTCTATCCGAAAACTGACGGCTGACATCACAGTGTATATCATTTTTGTGTCATATATGGAGGTAATATACAATCTAGATGTGCAGAGTCGTAGGCATGGATGTAGATAATCACATATGCTCCATGTTACGTGCAATGTAAGCCTGTGTGCACGAAGGCATGCCTAATAAATGTGAGAGGGGACCGTTTCCCGCGGCAATAAAAACATCAATCATCCGCAATCAAGCTAGATCATGGGATGCATCCATGCGAATATTCTCGTGAAAGATGGAGATGAAGAAGAAATAAAAAAAATTCAGGTGGAGAAAAAAAAAACTGCACGCCGTCATGCATACACGGGACTAAGGACAGATCGTCGGCCAGGCGTGACAAACGATTGTGGACGTTTTCCTCGATAGTAAGCGATCAAAGGAAGACTCTCGCCCTGTATAATATGCATCCAGCTGACTGCGCAAAAACGCGCGCCCAACCTACGATGAATTGATCCATATTGTGATAGGATACGAAAATACCTCATCACACAAGTAATATATTTCAATATAACTAGGCGAGCTCGCATAGTACATCTTCTTGCTCAAAGTTACCATCACTTTCGCGGGAATCGATTTTGCATCCTATATACTCCTTAAATCAACATATTTGTCATTTACCTGCTTAGCATCCTTCCGCTGAGGATTTATAACACGCTATATATATTTTCTCCCCTTTTTTGCCACACGGACCTTGTATGTTTGCCCCCCCCCCCCCCCCCCCCCCCGGAAATAGCGGCTTGTTGCAGCCTTCTACAAACACAGCTGGAGAGAAATATCGATATTGATCACAATTCAGTCGACGGTTAATATATTTCGGCATATCTGCCTAAGAACTCTAATGATGTGTTCTGATACATCTTGTTCCAATCCTACAACGCTAAAATCAGCATTCTTCTTCCTTTTTTTGACAGTAGCTATATGTGACCGTGCACCTCAAAACGAACATAAAGTCGCACACACTGATTTTGCGTGAGGACTGAAAATAAGTGAAATGGGTCAACCTAGCCGAACTTGACTTTTTCATATTTTCTGAAAGAGCGGGTATTCTCTTACATTATGCTAAAATTAGATTTTAGTATCATAAAACGGGCAGGAAAGTGTGTTTTTTAGCAGTTTATCTCGAACATTTTTGGTAGAATAGTGTGATTAGGTGTGTCTTTAGAATCCCTTTTTCATTTCTGAAAAACCTTGTCCACACTTTCAACTCTACTAACTTTTGAAAGGATAGTGCTACTGCTTTGAAAGCTTGCATTAATTATGGACAGAATGTGTTAATGAGGCATGCTTAATTTCAGTTTAATCTGATAATCCCTTCATTGTTGTTACTCTGGTGGTTTACTTCCTGTTTTTTGTCCCATTCATCGCACAGCCAGCACGGTTTGGTAGAGATTAAGCGCTTGAGCACTGTACTTCAGAGCCTCTTTTCTCAGTTCACACTTTTCCTGAGTTTGTGCTTTCTTTCCAATATTTAGATAGGTTAGGAGAGTCCATTTAATTTGAGTTATACATCATTTTTAAAGCTTAAAGTCTGCTCTTTCCGAATAATATGGTCTTAACTAAAAATTCATGTCTGGCGACTTTTTGTTTGTTTTGAGGTGCAGGGTCACATATGAAAACATTAAGACAGGGTGACGAGTTGATGCTAATCTAACCCAATCATAATAAGATCGTTGTTAAAAATGTTAGCGATGGCTTGTTAGCTGGGGCTGACAGTTTAAGCTTGTCGGTGTGTGGACGTCGTTTGGCCAATATCAGAAATCATTCAAATCAGATCAACCGTGAAAAGTTAGTCTGATTAAAAAAAAAAAAAAAAAAATCTGTTGTTCGTATAAAATTTTGCTCTTGATGTTCATACTAACTTTAACTGGGCTTGAATTCCCGTTTAATTCTTATAGCTACCACCCTTTACGAAGCGTGCAACACACCTATGTCGATGTTTTCACAACTTTTGTTTCTTCAACGAAAATACCATTGATTTTATGTTGTTTCCTTTCAATAATCGTATACGATAATCTTTTGATATACATGTATAAATATGTTTGGTGAGAACACGGTGAAAGTTAAAAATTAGCTTTCTTTTTGTCATGTTAGATTTTGATGGAACTTTTACCATTTCATTCGTTTGATATTACTCTCAATCAAAGACAGACTGCACATGCACTCGATTTGCTCTCTAAATGCGCGGCATGGCATAATTTGCTTAAATCATGTTTTACATTTATTGTGAGAATAAATTCATTCATAGCTTCAAGGTGCGTCAGTAGGGCAGTTCGTCGTGACGTAATAAGATTCAGCTCGGCTTCTTAGAAGAAACTGGGTATCTCATTGGCTTTGAGACTATAGGTGGAACCTGGTGGCCACCGGAGTCTCGCTGGAAGCAGAGAAGTCTATGGAGAGTAGAGTGGTCTCCGGGGAGTCGCGAGAGGATCGAACATGGTCTCGGAGACGTCACGGCGAACCTTGCGGAGACCCGTGAAAACCTACTGGCGACGATGTGGAGACGTCGCGGAGACGTCTCCGCGACTGAGAAGACGTCTCGCAGGCGACATGGCAACGTCCGGCAATGTCCGGACGTTGCCCGTGACTTCCGGGCGAGTAAGTTGTCCCCCTATTTGGAGACGTGTCGGATGTTACCATGGAGTCGCCTCCTTGACAAAAGTGCAAACAATTTCGTGTGTGTGTGTGTGTGTGTGTGTGGGTGTGTGTGTGTGTGTCTTTCGAGTCCCACGAGTTGCGGCCACGTCGCCTCCAGTGGGATAGGCCCTCCACACAACGATGACATCTTTGTCATAGCATGGACCTAGCCCAGTCGCTTTGGCAGTAGCCAATATGTGCACATTTTACATGTTGTAGCAACTATCATTGCCATCCAGAATTGCTGGACATTGAATGCTATAGTCTGGTGTTAAACATAAATGCCCTTTTTTTCTATTTCTTATAGTAGTAAGGTAGAACAAGCTTTTAGTTTAAAATGATGATTTACAGCCAGATGGGAGTTAATTATCATTTTAATGATAACTTCTCAGACTCAGTTCCAAATTGCACAAAATACAATACAACCCATATGTTGTCATTATATGACAACATGCCCATGTACAAACTCGATCTTCCCTACCGGAAAGAGCACAGTCGTCGTGTTATGAGACACGGTGTTACTTTAAATTGGAACACTTTATAATTAACCATGGAGCTATGACATGAAACACACTAGTGTTACGCTGTGCGTTAACGAAGTCGCTACACCGTGAACACTCGTGTAAAAATCGGGTCCAGGGGTTCGACACAGTGTGTTTACAGAGTCGACTGTGTGAACAGAGAGTGAACGCATTGTTTCCACAGTGTGTTCACATAATCGACTCTGTGAACACATGTAAACAGAATGTCCAGGGTTCGTCACGGTGTGTTCAGGGAGTTAACTATACAGTGTGAACACATTGTGTACACATGAACTATATCGGTAAATCTAGTCAACTGGACTAATCAACTGGGATGGCTCCTCCCTTTTTACGTAGATAGACTCTTTGACTCCCCTCTCGAACCACCGTGCCTCGCGATCTAAGATGACAACGTCCTTGTTGTCAAAGGTGTCGTTACTGCTGTTCTGGGGGCATTTCACGAAGCTTTTTGTCAGATATTTTGTCCGACAAACTGTTAAAAGCTACTGAAATCCTTGCATCCGATTGGCTGAGAGCAAATTTATCCGACAAAGTTGTAAGGCAAAATGCTTCATGAAATGCCCCCCAGATGGGAGTATACGGCAGAGTCTCCAAATCCAGACGAGCTAGCTCGTCTGTGCTGGTACATACGTTTGGCTAAAGTCTGCTTTGTCTCTCCTAATATGTACAGCTCTTCACACTCGTCATCCGTGCATTGGATAGCATAGACCACGTTGTTTTGGTGGTCCTTTGGAGTCTTATCCTTACGATGGATTAACTTCTGTCTCAATGTGCTGGTAGGCTTGAAAGAGACAGGAGTAGGCCTATGATGCCTGCTGAAGATTCTACGGATTTTCTCTGAAAGACCGGAAACAAAGGGAACCGTCAAGTTGTACCTCCGCTTTTCTGTCGTTGTCTTGCTATGGTTGGGTTTGTTCTTGTGTCTTGGTTTGGATTTATGAACTGCCTTCTCGAAGATCCAACCGCTGTATCCACATGCACTGAGTACACGTTGTATGACGCTGTGCTTTCCGGAGGGGTCGTAAAGTATGTCACTGTTCAGTGCTAATACGTATAGGTCTACTTCATGCCACATTAAATAAATGCGTCTTCTTTAGTTACAGACGAAAATAATCCTTTCCACGTGACTATGGAATACCAACGACCTTTCCTATCCTTTCCCCCTATATCATTTGTACAATTAAAATTCCTTGAGCTAGGAGACGCGAAGCTTCATAAATGTCAAAAATTGAAAAAAAAATGGAAAATGAAAAGCACATCACTGGCGACAACCACGCCAGCTTCAGATGAGCTTTGATAGAATCGGAGGGAAACTGAAAATGAGTGATTATTTCTTGTAGGAATAAACAGAAAATAAATCTCACTATTCCATTACACGCGCGAACCCTATATCTCACTGGAGGCAGTCATCACGTTCGGGTTGTTGTTGCCATGGAAACGGAGCTCGCATCTCTTGTCGGTGAGGAGTGTTGGCGCCGCCAAGAAACATCGACCGCGTGAAGATCTTGTCGCACGCTAAATCATCGGGTTTCAAAAATCAGTTTTCGCAGCGCGGCAGTGTACCTCCACTGTACCTCTTACACACCCAGAGGCTTCTCAGGTTTCCACATTCGTCTCACACTCTTGCGGAAAGTCGGATTCTTTTTTAAATTCATTTATTAGGTGATCCGAGTATCCTCTCGGATCACCTTCTGTATCTGTACTGATTCTTTATTCTTCTTTCTTTATTTCTTTATTTCTCCGCAAAAGTTGTGCAAGAGTTAGCTCAGAAAGTGCATTGCCTATCAATGTCAAACTTATACCATATATGTATCATGTCCCAAAGACGACAGATCAAGTGAAATCATAGTAATCAGTCGACCGTGACGTCACTATGACGTCATTATATGAAAACACATTTTCATGCATATCTCATTAATGGAATGGAATTTTTCAATGAAATTTACGTCACATATACTTCAAGTCAAGCGGGTTCTACTCATGTTCTCAAAATTCATATTTATCCTAAAACGCGCGCGTACGCGCGCGTTGAAATATTTGTATGCTCAAATCGAGCTCAAATTTTTTTTGCATACGTTTCAGATCATTTGGAGCATTTTTTGAAAAATTGAAAAAATTGGACGGACGCGTACGCGCGCGCACATATTCGCACGCACAGCTTATATGCAATAGAAATTTTCAGTTTTTTCACACGGATCGGATGTCCAAAATGTCAAGGAATATTTCTACCAAGTTTCAAGTCAATCTGACTCAATATGACGTCATACGGGCACGTCAAACTCAAAATTCCGCGCGTGCGTCAATGGGGATACGCAGTGCAACTATGCCAAAAAACCGTCAATTTTAAATCGGATTTAACTCGTCAGGATGAACGGTGACCCCCCTTTTTCTTGGCATATTCTGAAAGCTGATGAGTTGTTCATGTTATTTCATGGGCTGGCTATGCTGACAAAATGATTAAAAGATATCAAATTTCTTAATAAAGTAAAAAAAGTAAATTTTCAAAATGACGTCATCAAATTTCAAGTTTAATCGAGCGTATCTCACTTATCCTTTGCCAATTTTCACCCAAATTTCAATATAATGTAGCTTATTTAATCATCTTTCAGTCGTATAATTACAAAATTTTGATTGGATGACGGCATCACTTCGTAAAAATGGATTGAAAGTAACCTTATCAAATTTGACCAGTTTACGTGTAATCTCTATGGGAGTGCAATTTTTATGGAAATGAAAATTGACATGACTATCTTCATCGAGCACTAGCTCACTTATGCTTCGGTGAATTTCTCCAAGATTTTAATATGTTGTAGCTGAGATTTTGGGCTATCGTAAGTGTGCCCTTCGTTTTTTCATACGATGTCGGGATCACGTCAAAAAACTTGCTTGAAATTAAAGCTTATCTTCGATATATTGAAATATTTCTTTCTTTCTGCAACTTTCTGTGCAATAACTCAAGAAAAACACGCCCTATCACTTCCATATTTTGCACATGTTTAGTTCATGTCACGTGAATTATTTCATAAAATAACAACTACTTGATCGGACACCATCTTGGGTATGTAAATTAGGGTCAAAGGTCATAAGTGTTTCACCCTGTATCTTAGTGAATACATGTCCTATCTTTCCCATATTTTGCACACGTAAGGACTATGTTACAAGGATCATTTCACAAAATAACTACTTTTTACTCAGATGCCATCTTGGGTGTGCAAATTGAGGTCAAAGGTCATATGTACTTCTTTTTGTATCTTCGTTATGACGTGTTATCTCTATGGGAGGGTTTTTTTTTATGTGAAAATTGACATGATTGTCTTTATCGAGCACTAGCTCACTTACCCTTCAGTGAATTTCTCCCAGGTTTTAATATGTTGTAGCTGAGACTTTGCGCTATCGTTTTCATACCTTCGTTTTTTCATACAATGTCGGGATTACGATAAAAATCTTGGTTGAAATTAAAGCTTATCTTCTATGTATTGAGATATTTCTTTCTTTCTGCAACTTTCTTTGCAATAACTCAAGAAAAACACGCCCTATCACCCCCATATTTTGCACATGTTTAGTTCATGTCTCGTACATTATTTCATAAAATAACAACTACTAGATCGGACAACATCTTGGGTGTGTAAATTAGGGTCAAAGGTCATAAATGTTTCATCCTGTATCTTAGTGAATACCTGTCCTATCTTTCCCATATTTTTCACACGTATAGACGATGTCGCGAGAATCATTTCACAAAATAACCACTATTTCATCAGATGCAATCTTGGGAGTGCAAATGTGGGTCAAAGGTCATATGTACTTGTTGCTGTTTTTTCGTTATAGTGTATACAGAATTTTGTACCTAACATGGCAGATATGACTCCCTTTGCTAAATGAGAATGCAAACATCACACGGCCATTGTCTCTAAACACAGATGAAACTTGTATGGTCATGCCTATTGCGATCAGGACTCGAATCATTGATAAAAAAAAATCGGATCACCTTAATTTGTCAGTGATGACAAATTACAATCTCTAGTTTATTTCATTTTTTGTTTTCGGGGGGGGGGGAGGAGGTGGGGGAAGGACCTGCATTGGGAGGGTTATACGATCATAGCCGGGGATCATAGGGCTGTGGGAAGCTGTGGAGGAGACGGAAGAGGAACAGGAGGAGGAGGAGGAAGAGGAGAGGATGAACTAGTATGCCTCAACACATTTAAATTCTGACTGAGTGACGGGACTCGGATTTGCTGAGCAGTTCCACGCTGAGATGTATGCATCACGAGTAAGAAAAAGATGAGTTGTATATAGTACACGTATACTCATGCTTGTGCGCGTCCGTGCGTGTACCCAAGGAGGTACAATTAAATATGTTCTTGGTGTGCGCGAGTCTCTACAGGGAATGTGTGATACACGTGTGTGTATGATATGTGTGAGGTATACATTATGCTTGGGGGCAAGTATACAAACGTTCATCAGTCACACCATATCAATGGGAACAATGTAAGATGCAGTAAGTGGACATAACATTCGAACCCCCCCCCCCCCCTTGCGGGAAAAAAAAATCGTATGGATTTCTGTTCAAATCAAGTACTGAGTAGCAGAAGAAGAGTATCGAACGGAGAGGAGCAAACAGCTGGAAGGGAAAGATGGCGGTGGCAGTCTTACGAAGGGAACATGGACAGCCCATCTCTAAAATCCAGAGAATAAAGCTGAATTCTCCGGCTGGACATACTGGATTATGATGGTAGTCTCTTCCTCTTCGCAAGCAAAACCGTATAGTTTTAATTGATCAATGATTTTTTCTTTTCCCCAAGGCAGTTTGGTTGGGGTCATCACACGAGAACAACACCAACGAGTCATACAGCCCACGAGTTCGACATTGAAAAAAAGGTCCTAGAGTCATGCAGCCCACGAGTCATACAGCCCACGAGTTCGACATTGAAAAAAAAAGTCCTTGAGTCATGCAGCACACGAGTCATACAGTCCATGAGTTCGACATTGAAAAAAAGGTCCTTGAGTCATGCAGCCCACGAGTCATACAGCCCACGAGTTCGACATTGAAAAAAGGTCCTTGAGTCATGCAGCCCACGAGTCATACAGTCTATGAGTTCGACATTGAAAAAAAAGTCCTTGAGTCATGCAGCCCACGAGTCATACAGCCCACGAGTTCGACATTGAAAAAAAGGTCCTTGAGTCATGCAGCCCACGAGTCATACAGTCCATTAGTTCGACACTAGGAAAATAAGGTCCATGAGGTCGACACTGGGTGAAAACAGCGCACGAGTTCGACATTACAACATGGGGCTTAATGTGTCGGTCTCGTGGGCCTTGTTTGCTTAGTGTCAAACTCATGGGCTGTATGACTCGTGAGCTGTATGATTCGTGGATGTCGAACCCGTGACTTGCACCAGCGACAAATGATAATATTCCAATGCTATTGTTGTTGGGTTTTTTTTTTGTTTTTTTTTTGCACATCCACATGTGATTTCGTCTCTTTTACACATTTTCTCTTGTCACAGATATGACTAGATTTGTAACTTGAAATTTTTGCAATTTTGTTACAGTTTTACGCACACACGTACATTATACCATGGGTATAAATGACTAAATTTGAGACTAAAATTATAGAGCTCGTACGTTGGAAGGAATTTAGCTCGTGCATATAGCCTTTATGAGATCATGGCATGTTTCCTATAAAGAATTCCGTTAGCCAGAATAATATTTTGTGATCTCTTACGCTTGAATCAATGTGATTATAGCGCAAGAGTCGATTTCCCATATTCCTCAGTGTTACATATTCATTAATATTCTGTGATAAATGGTATGATAGTATGACACACACACACACACACACACACACACACACAATGCTGATTGGCAAAAAACGTGCCTCTTTAAATTCCTTTTCTACCGTGGCTTCCCGACTACCATGCCGGTGTATAAAACTGTGATCAGAACATTGTACTTCAAAGTAGCGGAAAACATATTGAATGTGTAGGGCCTATGTCCAATTTACAAGGTATTTAAGAACTTAGAATGATTTTTTCCCGTAAATTAAAAGACAAGCTTAAAATTCCTGCATGAATGATCTCTTGTGCACCTTGCATTTCTCTTTTCACCTTTGCAGTTTCTTTTTCTTTTCTTTTCTTTTTTTTTCTGTTACACGTAAAATGTTACGTATTCGTAATTCATAGATATGTGCATGCACTATTACGTCCAGGTTGACACTCTTGAAAAAAAAGACAAAAAAGGCATGTCCTGATCTTCGAATTTCCAATATTTGCAAAAGATTTGCTAAAATGAAGGGAGAGCAAAACGTAAAGTCCAAATCTCTCCACATCGCACTAATGTGCGGTAGGGATTAGCAGTGACAGAAACATTAGCAGTGACAAATGGGTAGCTCACTTTTATACTTCTCTTGAAGAGATTAATGTGGGCGTAATGGGACGTTTTTTGTTACATAACCACCGTCGTCAGTATTATACCCATGACATTTATTTTAGTTCATATAACTGCAGCAGCCTCTGGGGGCAATTTTGCTTGAATTGCAAAGTAAGAAAAAATGGTTAAACAGCGGGGAACACATTTTTCTACGCTGTGGTTTTGCTGTTAAAAGCTTTCGAGCAAACCATCGCCTGATTTTACTGAGTTTTTTTTTTTTTTTTTCATTCCTCCATTTAGAGCAGCTTCTGTCTGCAAACTTTTTTCTTTCGCGATAGAGGATAAAGTGAGCGTTTTAGTCATGGCAAGAAGAGGACATAATTTCTGGAATCACGCATTGGCCGTCTTCCCTAGCCACAAAGTTGTCTTTGGATAAATTTAGTACACATAATTCTTCTTCTATGACGGTCCACACTTCCGTCATTTTGTGACATATTTCAACTGAGGAAACCCCCCACTAATGCTATACTGTAGGATTGATAATATGTTATTAATCTCTGGAAATGTTACCTACCGCAGGTAAACGTTTTTTTTTTTTTCTTTTCTGAAACTTAAACGAACATTTTGTTCAATAAAACGGAAGAATTATGTCCACCTTTCTATACAGATTGGTAAGTACCTTTAAAACACTTTATGGGGAAACAGAGTCTATTGTCACATGCAACATACTTATTAAGCAAATAAAGGTTAAATACAAACATTTATGTATTACCAGTCCCCGGTCAGTAGTTTGTAGTGTCGATGCTTACAGTAAAAGCTGTTGCAGATATGTTTTTTTGTTTGTTTGTTTTTTGTTTTTTAGGTTTCTCTTTAAAATTGTTATATAATTAATTGCATTAATGTTGTCCGTTTAAGAAATACAGTGCTGTATAAATCTATGTATTTTATTGTAACTCTTCATCGATGGTGTTCCTAACAACTATAATAGAGTAAAATACATAACTCACAAATCGTGCAAATTAAAGAATATTATTATCAGAATTGCATTTTTTAAAGGAACCGCTCTTATAAATGATCTCAATTTCTTGATGTGACTGACTTTTTTTTCTTCTTTTTATTCATTTTTTCTCTCTTTGCAAACCATACAGAGCACGGTGATTCAACAACAACAACAAAATACATCTCATAAGAAAGCCCAATATTAAGGATCAAAATCATTGCCCTTTATACAGATACGCTTTGATGTAGATTTTTCACGCAAAACCTATCAGACCACACACACGCGTTATTGTGCATATACACATTATGTGTACAAAACAATATGAAGACTTTGAATGCAAAAAAAAAAAAAAAAACCCCAGATAAACGCCATTTGCAAAGATTAGGGTCATCAACACACAAATAAAAATAAACCTTTTCAAAAATACTGCACCCATTATCACAACCAGAAATATTTTGGATATTAACAATATAGGGCCTATTTATTTTGATTATTTTCTTTGTTTTTCAGTAGCTTTGATTTCAAATTTCTCACAATGATAAAAGTAGATATCTGTTTTTGCATTTTGTACCAAAATCCCTATCGGTTAATTTTAACAGGGGAGACAGAGAGAGGGGGGGGGGAGGGGAGAGATCAACATTAGACATGACGTGCATTTTGAGCAACACTGGTTTATAATAAGTCTCTTAGTCTCGCTTACACAGTACAGTGGTTTCATGGATATCGGTCGAACTATTCCTCGAAGACATAAATCGAAGCTTGGTGGTCTATTGGATAAGACGCCTGTTCAGTTAGGTCGTAGGTTCGAATCCGGTCCAAGTATGTATGCCCATTATTTTTTTTTCTAAAATCATAACTACTAATAGGCACAGATTAATTCTGTGCTTATTTACATACATGACTATGTAGGGAAATTTGTTAATCAGTTGCAATGAAAACAACTCGATGCAAGAATTTCATTAATTTGAATAAAGATAGAATTCATTAATCACAAAGAAAAGTCTTCAGTGATTCCGACATCATCTCTCTTCCGGTTTGGAATATACTCAATAAGCCTAGATCATTTCGCTACGAAAACCTCCGTCATATTTCACACTAGTCCGCGTTGAGTTTGGGTTTAACTGCGATTTTTCACAAAACAGAGTGTAAAACTCCATATACAACGCTTTTCCCAGGGTCCTTCCCACAAAAGGGCCCTGGATCTCCCCAGGGGCGTGTGCTGGCGACACTCCTAGGGTTCCTACCCTCGAAGATGTGGGAAGACATTCTAATGAGCGAAATTCTACTTCTATAATGCCTTAGCAGCATTCTAGATCAGCGGCATAAGGGAGGATATCTACAGACTTTCACGTTACATCGTATCATTGCGTATAACAGGTGAGAAAGAATGCACGTTCAATCCGATGAAATGATCTGTAAACATGATTATAATTATTTTCAGTAGTGATTGTTCCCAGTGTTTACCAATGCCTCAGCATGCAATCAAAGATATGAGGTGAACTCGTGAGATTCAACAGATTTAAGTTGTGAGTATAGAATATGCAAACCCCAAAAGTTTTGTTCCCCATGTATACTATAGAAAGAGCGAAGACGCGTAATTACAAAAGTATAAGGGCACACAGAATGGTCCATGTCCTAAAAGGCGATTTTAACAGTATATCAATCATGCATGTTAACGAAAACATAAATAATGCTTACTTTGAAGATAATGATGCCACAACGTGGATTCTTAGTCTAGCAAAACCTAGAGGATTAAACATTATTTTCACCCCCCCCCCCCCTCCAAAATGATTTGACATCAAAGTGTTGAATATTTGTCCATGCAATATCTCCTTTACGATTGAAGGATTTTTTTGTTAAAGTTGTATTATATCAAGCCTCTTTTAGAGGTCCTCCTCTATATATATTGACTTTTTATGATAATATCTATGAGTTACAATAATTCAAATGAACTGAAATAATTGACTGTTGATACTTTTGTCATTTAATTTTGGAAGAATAATTGACGTAAACTGTGATGATATGGATAACTGCTGTATTTTATGTGACTTAAGTATGATAAGGTAAGGCCTATAGTACACTGTAAAAACATCGGTGTTAGATTTAACACCATGGGTTTAAATCTAACACCGATCAAACTTCAATAGAGGACCACACCCACAGGTGTAGAAAATGCACTGTGATGGTGTTGAAAAGTGTTCACCTGACACTTCGTGGTGTTAATTTGACACTGTACCTGGTGTTATTTTGACACTGTACTGGTGTTAATTCAAAATTGACACCACATGGTGTTGATTTGATATTTGTTGGTGTTAATATCAATGGTTTAACACCCGTCCAGCTTCAATAAGAGACCACACCAGCTGGTGTTACTGTGGTGTAAATTTATTTTCACATTTTTTCAAAAATCTAGTATTTTAATGTAAAATTCTTGATCGTCTTGTTTAAATTAGAAATCAACAAGAAGTGCAGTTACTAAGAAACTCTTCAAAAAACAGTTTTATATTTAGAAATGACACCCGGAGGTGTTAATTTAACACCATAAATGAGCACCGAAAATTTAACACCAGCTCGGTGTTCACTATTTAACACCGGACTTTTTGCAGTGTATCAATCTTGAATGCATGATGTGTTGAATGTGCAAAGGCACTACATGTCTCGATGATTGATTGATTCACTGTAAAACGAATACAATGTCATTGACTTCTATATTATGAACTACGTGTATGGCTGATACTCTGTGAAAATGTCAACCAGTGAACAGTACTGGACAACAACAACAACAACAAGATAAATCATTCCTTTCAAGTGAGTAGTTTATTCGTTTTAAATCATCTCAGTTGCGATATTGGAACTTTGGATTAATATTCTACATCTTATAGGCCTATGCCGGTGCGACTGATACAGCAATCCGTTCGAGGATATCGTCCTATATGCTGATCATTCTCTTTGCGGGATTTTTACTGTATTATATAAAGATAATAGTCTACCGCGCAGTATCTTACATTCAATGTTCCTACCAAGCCACAATCGTTTGTTTGTTTGTTTGTTTGTTTGTTTGTTTGTTATTGTTTTGTGCAACTTGGTTCTTACTCTAGTTCTTTTTTTTTCTGTGTTTTTAACCAAAAGTTTACATCGTGTTTATGTTATACTGAGATTGAAATACTGACATTGAGATGTGAAGACACTGTTGTAACCTGCGTTAGAGTCCCGGGATATAGGGTCCCTCGAAACAACGGCTAATAGTTATTTTTATTCCATATTATCAATACAATGTGGGCGAGTTTCTGTGGGCCAAATATAATCAAATATAGTCATTGTGCGAAAATCCCCTATTAGCCCGTATGCATTATGCCAGTAAGATTGAGGATGGGTGTTTATTGATCAAGCATGACTGGGCGCGGACGCTCGGCGCGCGTGATCAAGCATGCGTGTCCGTACGGTTCCTAACTGTATACTTTCACTGTACAGCCTGCACGTCCCTATTCAGAAGAGAACCATCACTCAGTACCCCCATCGGGACAAGGAATTTCAGGTATGATTTTAAAAAAAAAATTATAAAAGATATTACCGACACAATCACAACTTTGTATCTGGAAGGCAATATACTCCCCCTCCCCCACCGAAAAAGTAGAAAAAGAAACAGCAAAATACAACCCAATGAGGTCATCACCAGGCGTATTATGTCGAATATTACTACATAGATGATTAACATGACACGTAATGACGTGATGAAGATCAACCGTGTCTTTAGGAAATTTTGACATATTGTGGACAGCTCGCAATACATGTATCTGGTCATTGTGTCTTCTTCATTAAAAAAAAAAGGAGAAAGTGTGCACAACCTATAACGCCTGTTAAAGATATAACCCTTTTCTGTGAGAACAATCAGGACAAGCAACTCACAAACTGACTCACAACGACAGAGTATGTATAGGCCTATTATCAACTTGAATGCGCTATATTAGATTAAATGCATAATAGATAGTATTTACTAAGCCTAATCCGAAGCCGAAATCCGAGGTGAAATAACATTTGCATTTAGAGTGTATAATGGTACCAATAGTGCAGTTAAACGCATATATACATACCATTTGGTTATAGAAAATTAAGTGTGTTTATACAACATAAGATAAAAAAGTTGTTATAATCCATAATAATTATCTGTTAACACGGAATTTCCCATGCAAGGATAAAAAAAAGTATGCATCATGCCCAAGAACTATAAGAAATCAATGAATGTCACGTGGTACTAATCTGACAGCCACATAAATATAGCAAATCCTGTGACTAAACTGAAGATATTACGCACATAATATATATATATATATACACATATATATAATTATATATGTATATAATTATATATATATATACATAGGCGTACCCAGGATTTTTTAGAGGGGGGTGTTCAGTGGCGTACCGTGGGTCAAGACATGGGGGGGCGCACCTCATGGCCGGAAGCAACATCAGAATTGCATAATTGTACAATTAAATGCGAGCGAGCGGAGCGAGAGAGCTTGAAAATTTTGATATTTTACAGTCCCCAAACTGCCGTTTGTAGCTATGTATAATAATATATGTATATATATATATATATATATATATATATATTTGCTTTGGAAATTAAGGGGGTTGCACCGGGTGCAACTGCTGGCAGTTGCTGGCAGTAACATCAGGAGAATGGCATAACGATTAAATGCGAGCGAGCGAAGCGAGCGAGCTTGAAAATTTTGACATTTTAAGTCCCCAAACTGCCGTTGGCAGCTATTATTTTTTTGCTTTAGAAATTAAGGGGAGGGGGCGCACTGGGCGCAACTGCTGGTAATTACTGACAGCAACATCAGGAGAATTGCATATGCGAGCGAGCGAAGCGAGCGAGCTTGAAAATTTTGACATTTTACAGTCCCAAAACTGCCGTTTGTAGCTATATTTTTTCGCCTTAGAAATTAAGGGGAGGGGAAGCACCGGGCGCAACTGCTGGCAATTACTGACAGCAACATCAGGAGAATTGCATAACGATAAAATGCGAGCGAGCGAAGCGAGCGAGCTTAAAATTTTTGACATTTTACAGTCCCAAAACTGCCCTTTGTAGCTATATTTTTTCGCTTTGGAAATTAAGGGGAGGGGCGCACCGGGCGCAACTGCTGGCAATTGCTGACAGCAACATCAGGAGAATTGCATAACGATTAAATGCGAGCGAACGAAGCGAGCGAGCTTGAAAATTTTGACATTTTACAGTCCTCAAACTGCCGTTTGTAGCTATACTCGCTTTAGAAATTAATGGGAGGGGCGCACCGGGCGCAACTGCTGGCAATTACTGACAGCAACATCAGGAGAATTGCATAACGATTAAATGCGACCGAGCGAAGCAAGCGAGCTTGAAAATTTTGATATTTTACAGTCCCCAAACTGCCGTTTGTAGCTACGTATAATAATATATGTATATATATATATATATATATATATATATATTTGATTTGGACATTAAGGGGGTTGCACCGGGTGCAACTGCTGGCAGTTGCTGGCAGTAACATCAGGAGAATGGCATAACGATTAAATGCGAGCGAGCGAAGCGAGCGAGCTTGAAAATTTTGACATTTTAAGTCCCCAAACTGCCGTTGGCAGCTATATTTTTTCGCTTTAGAAATTAAGGGGAGGGGGCGCACCGGGCACAACTGCTGGTAATTACTGACAGCAACATAAGGAGAATTGCATAACGATTAAATGAGAGCGAGCGAAGCGAGCGAGCTCGAAAATTTTGACATTTTACAGTCCCAAAACTGCCGTTTGTCGCTATATTTTTTCGCCTTAGAAATTAAGGGGAGGGGGCGCACCGGGCGCAATTGCTGGCAATTTGATAGCAACATCAGGAGAATTGCATAACGATAAAATGCGAACGAGCAAAGCGAGCGAGCTTGAAAATTTTGACATTTTACATTCCCAAAACTGCCGTTTGTAGCTATATTTTTTCGCTTTGGAAATTAAGGGGAGGGGGCGCACCGGGCGCAACTGCTGGCAATTACTGACAGCAACATCAGGAGAATTGCATAACGATTAAATGCGAGCGAGCGAAGCGAGCGAGCTTGAAAATTTTGACATTTTTACAGTCCCCAAACTGCCGTTTGTAGCTATATTTTTTCGCTTTGGAAATTCGGAGGGGGGGGGGGGGGGCGCACCGGGCGCAACTGCTGGCAATTACTGGCAGTAACATCAGGAGAATGGAATATAACGGTTAAACGCGAGCGAGGGAAGCGAGCGAGCTTTAAAATTTTGACATTTTACCGTCCAAAAACTGTCGTTTGTGGCTACATGTATATATATATATATTTTCGCATTGGAGGGAGGGGGCGCCCGGTGCGCCCCCTGGATCCGCCACTGGTCGTCAAGGGTGTCGGTTTATGTTCATGATTGGGGGAGGTATGACCAGCGAGCTTGAAAATTTTGACATTTTACAGTCCCCAAACTGCCGTTTGTAGCTATGTATAATAATATATGTATATATATATATATATATATATATATATATTTGATTTGGACATTAAGGGGGTTGCACCGGGTGCAACTGCTGGCAGTTGCTGGCAGTAACATCAGGAGAATGGCATAACGATTAAATGCGAGCGAGCGAAGCGAGCGAGCTTGAAAATTTTGACATTTTAAGTCCCCAAACTGCCGTTGGCAGCTATATTTTTTCGCTTTAGAAATTAAGGGGAGGGGGCGCACCGGGTGCAACTGCTGGCAGTTGCTGGCAGTAACATCAGGAGAATGGCATAACGATTAAATGCGAGCGAAAGTCCACTTGATATGCTTTTTCGAGCACTTAAAAGGTTTTTTTTTTTTTTTGAGGGTGATATAAAATCTGATAAATTTAAGAGGGGTCTTTTGAGGGTGATTTAAATGTATAAATAGGCAACCCTAAATTTTGATATATTTTGGCGAGCGAGCGCAGCAAGCGAGCCGAAAATTTTTATATTTCAGCTTTATATACATAACATGGAATTCTTGTCATTTTTGGTTGTTAAATCTTCAAATTACAATTCTAATCATAGTGACGGCCTTATAGATAACGATTTGTTCCAACAGTGTCCAACCCCATCCCGGTAGGGACTTAAAAAAAGTCCACATGATGTGCTTTTTCAAGTACTTATAGAAGGGGTCTTTTTGAGGGTGTTTTAAATGTAATAGATATTGAAGAATTTTGGCGAGCGAGTGCAGCGAGCGAGCCGAAAATTTTTGTATTTCAGCTTACAAAACATGGAATTCTTGTCATTTTTGGTTATTAAATCTTCGAATGACAATTCTAATCAAGATATAGTGACGGTCTTATAGATAACGATTTATACCAACAGTGTTCAACCCCAATCCCATCCCGGCAGGGACTTTAAAAAAGTCCACTTGATGTGCTTTTTCGAGCACTTAAAAGGTTTTTTTTTTTGAGGGTGATATAAAATCTGATAAATTTTGATAAATTTTGGCGAGCGAGCGCAGCGAGCGAGCCGACAATTTTTGTATTTCACCTTACAAAACATGGAATTCTTGTCATTTTTGGTTATTAAATCTTCGAATGACAATTCTAATCAAGATATAGTGACGGTCTTTTAGATAACGATTTATACCAACAGTGTTCAACCCCAATCCCATCCCGGTAGGGACTTTAAAAAAGTCCACTTGATGTGCTTTTTCGAGCACTTAAAAGGTTTTTTTTTTTTTGAAGGTGATATAAAATCTGATAAATTTTGATAAATTTTGGCGAGCGAGCGCAGCGAGCGAGCCGACAATTTTTGTATTTCACCTTACAAAACATGGAATTCTTGTCATTTTTTGGTTATTAAATCTTACAATTCTAATCAAGATGGGATAGTGACGGCTTCATAGATAACGATTTATGCCAACAAACTAAGGACTTGGAAAAATACTCTAAATTACTACGAGTGAGTGACCCGAAATTTTTATATTTCCACGTCATCATTACGTTTTGTTCTTCTTCTTTTTTTTGGATAAATTTTGGCGAGCGGGCGCAGCGAGCGAGCCGAAAATTTGTATATTTCAGCGTTACAAAACATGGAATTCATGTTTTGTTTTTATCTTGTTTAATTTGGTTTTCTGTTTGCGCGTCAGCTTCGCGCGCGGTGCAGTAACGTAGTATTAACACGTACTGTACACGAGTTCTTTAGTGCGTATGATATTATGTAACTCCATAATGTATCATCATCCACACAAACATTAAAACAAGGAAGAGAGAAAGAAAAAAATGAACGCAAAAGAAAGGAAATGCGGAATTCAAAACGGAAATAAAAGCGGTAAAGACAGCTTTTGTTTCATTTGTCAACATCTAAGCATTGCTGAAGAGGGGTGTTGAATAGCTCAAACACCTCCCTCTTGCCCAAGGGGGGTGTTTGAACACCTTAAACACCCCCCTTTTGGCAAAGGGGGGTGTTTGAACACCCAAAACACCCCCCCCCCCCCCCCCCCCTCGGTACGCCCTTGTATATATATATATATATATATATATAAATTCCATATCAACCTCTATCTTGAGAAGATATAGAAACATTTTTTATGCTGACAGCAATAAGTAAGTCTATCATGAACGCATTTATGTGCAAATTAAAGACAAACAAACAAACAAATAAACACACACACACACACACACACACACACAAGATATATATAAACACAATACCCATACAGATGTATCATGGTTTACAACGGCAGCCAGAAACCAGCATATAGACTACTTTCTGGAAATGCTTGCGATGTGTGGGGCAGGTGTAAAGACAAGGCGTGTCAGCTAACATTCGTGAATGCAGTGGACACGCCTGCTGTCGCGGGGCAATGGAGGCATTAATATTATTATACTCGAGTGTTACAAGAACGAAGGGAGAAAGAACCACAACAACAACAACAACAACAACAAAACGTATGTTAATGTACTCACCTGCTCGTGGTATATACCAGGACACGCAGACAAACGAGAGGAATACTTGTCGTGAGTTCCTTCCCGTATCCTTTGCCCGACCAAGTGTGGCTACCCTGCAAAAGTGCTGTCTCTATTTTATGGCCAGCGCCTCTCGTTGAACGTCCCAACAGACGGACGGGCGGCCGCGGAGTGCAAGCATGCAAGCCAGCACGGTGCGTGGCTAGTCTCACTTCCTAAACTCTGTTCAGTCATTATTGTGTTGACTTGAAAACGGAGATCTGTCTCTCCAGATAGTTTCCGCGACGACGTCTCCTACAGTAGACTAAACTGGTCGTCCCCGGGGACCAGGGAATAGCGGGGGAAATTCAAACACGTTTGATTCCTCCAGGAGCCTTTTTCAGTCTCCTTATAGGTCTCCGCGACGTCAGATTTCCACGACATCTCCGCTCTGGCTTCTTCGTGACATTCTGGAGACATTAAGGCGACTATATAAGGACACAGCGACGTTGCCTGGCCAATATCTTGGTGAAAGTTCTTTATCACTTGGTACTTGTTCCTGCTCCTCCTCCTGCTCCTATTACGGCAATGTTGCGATGACATGGCCTGTCTGTATCTGCCTCCTAGAATAACTAAAAAGCCGAGAAAACTGGCCTTGGAGTTTTGGTATTGGAGAGTCATTAGACTGAGTGGGACGTCAGTTTCCCTCTAGATTGTCCTATACACCTCCAATCTTATCATTTGGGGGGTTTTTTGTCTCAAAATAGCAAAATACTTCAAGATAATTAACTTTTTTCACATTCCCCATTTTACCTGATATGAATTTGAATGATCGCCGAGATCGACATTCAAAAAGGTAACTAGTTCATTCAATTTAATTTCATCAGCATGCGATTTCATGAATTTCAGACACAAAGGTGTAAAAAGGGCATTCAAATTAAAGTGCAACGCATTCAAATTCGCATCAGCACCGCCGTGGAGAGCGTTAAGGAATTCAACTTTACGATAAGGCAAACAATAAGTATGGGCAGTCTTTTTCGTTGCTACTTTTCTTCTTTGTAGTTATTCAGCTGTTTGAATATACAAACGTAATATATCATGAAATAACTCGTATAACCCCACTTTCAAACACATACATTTAAATTTTATTCATACACGATTTTAGCCGCTGCTACATTACAGAGTATGCGTAAACATCTTGAATACGGACAGAATTATTGGATGAAGCATGACCTTGACAACCAGCAAAACTGGCGATATACAATCCTTTGGTGAAATAGGTCTATCTACAGCTGATCCGATTGCGGCAGCTTATGATATGGACACGGGGAACTAAGGAATTGAATCAAAATGGATCAATATGGATTTGGACGTAGGACCGACAAGATATAAAATTCTGAGATATGGCTCTTTCCTAAAAGTTACGTCCATACTGTTAGGAATTAATTGAAAGTGACAGAAAGGTCGACAGGAAAGAAATACATCCACCAGTGATGAGACTTTGAAATGAAAATGAAATTGAGTCATCCAATCGTATGACAGTGAAAAAAAGGCCTGTAGAAGTTGTGTATGTTGATTGAATTCGAACGTTCAAAGCACGAAGTTGTGTTCCTATAAAAATGAAATTGAAACTGGTATTTGGCACGAATTTGAACGTCTATCCAGCTGGCGCGAAATTGAATGCCAACTTTGAGTCGTTATTAAAATCGAATGAATTTCTCTCTAAATTGAATGAAATAAAATCTAAAAGGAATGACATGAAATGAAATTGAATACTCAAAGAATTAAAATGAACAGCGAGAGGAGAGCAGTAACCAAAATCGCTTGTATTAGAACGCCGTTTCGTGAATTCAAAAGCAAATCTGATGAAATTGGGCGGGAAAACCCATATTAATGGGTGCTGCAACCCATTATTCCGTAGAAGGGACTATATCTACAGATATGCCCTTCTGCCAAATTAATAAATTGGCAATATACAATATACATGTGATTGTGTAGCAAGCAAGGTTGGAGTGATTTTTCAAGCGACTCAAAGAACGTATCTTTTTAAAAACATGCACACTTCTGGCAAATTAATCATGAGCAATGCTTTCTTGTGGGATTGTTTATGCCGAAAGGCTTAACAATAAATTACAAAATGCTGATATAAGCCCTTCTGATCAATTGGCAAGTTGAAACGTATTGGTGTAAGCCTTTCTTGAGATAAGCACTTTGCGCAGTTTCCGAGCACTCGGTGTATTGATTTGGTAAAAGGATGTATCTATAGACAAACACCCTTTTGCTCATCTTTCATCCATTTTACCCGTGTATGTTTGACAAAAGAGTGCATCTGGAGATGGGTCCTTCTGCCTTGTTTTCAAGCAATCTCACACTGTGTGTATTGACTAATTTTGCAAAAAAAGATGTACTAGGGATACCTGTTCATTATTACGTATACCGACAGATAGGCCCGGGCGCGCCACACTACACCTTTTTGTCTAATCAAGAGGAAGAAAATAGCCGGAAATATCCTAAAAACAAAACACTCACATTTATGAGAACTGGCTAAATGGACATTCCGGCCTTGAAAACTTACCAAGTGGAACAACAACAACAACAACACAACAACAATCCTGTAATATGATATTTTTCACCCTTAGCCCCTTTCACAAAAATAACTACGTCTACATACGGGAAACCCCAGAATTATTGTCCTGCCAGGGGACGGTCTTAACTCCAGCGCAGCATCGTCTTGGTCTCTTTTCCTTTTCCTTTTTTTTTTTTTTTTTTGGGGGGGGGGGGGTAGGGGGGTATTTTTGTCTTACCGTTTTAAAAACGGAATAAATTTGTCGTAATATCGTTAAGTTTAACAAGTTCGACTCAAAAGAATAACGAATCGCAGACCTCCCAACCGACTAACTAGAAAAAGGATGATTTGGCTCAAAAGTAGGAATGAAAGAACAATTCTCATAGAAGTGTGCAGTCAAATTGTCAGGGGAAAATCGGAAACTCGTATTGAAACAAGAGCTGGCAATGGTCAAAATTTAGATTCTTTCATCCTATTGGAAATGCAGAATGGTTGGAAGTCTGGAATCTTACGTGCAGATTGTCATTTCTACCAACGGTAGATGGCGCTAAAGCAAATGACTGCTGGTTCCCTTGGTCTAGGAATGGCGTTTTTCTTCTTTTTCTCTTTGGTTTACCAAATAAAATGAAATAAATAAATAAATAAATAAATAAATATATATATAAATAAATAAATAAATAAATGAATAAATAAATAAATAAATCTAAATATATACATGTATATATATATATATATATATATATATATATATATATGTATATATGAAGAGTTTGTTTGCAAAAACCGATAAGTCCATATTAGCCAAATGGAGATATTTGCGATTAAAGGTCAAGAAAAATAGAACGAATAATAAGAAAATTTTTGCTTCTTTTGACCATAACTTCAAAAATATACCTTTACATGTAGTGACCAATATATCATTTAAAAGGTATTATTTTGTACTTTATGACAAAGATCATGCTTCAAAATCTTCAAAAATGGACCTATCGGTTTTTGCACACAAACCCTTCATATGTGTATATATATATATATATATATATATTTACATATATACATATATATAACACATATATATATATATATATATATATATATATATATATATATACTAGTTACTAGTTTATAAATAAATAAAAAGATGAATATATACATATATATATATATAAATATTTATTTATATCTATTATCATTAGTGTATCTCTTTAGTAAGTACACGTGTAGTGTATTCGTAATAAGATTTTGGATTGGTCAAACTATTATACAGTACTGGGTGACATTCAATGAATTCGTTATACAATGTAGTTTACTGTCGTGCACTGCACTATCTGATTATTGGACGATGAATCCCCTTAGCCTACACAAATTACTCAACATTAATTATAAAAACTAGTGTTGTATGTTTTTCCACACACTATTCTAGCCAATTCTAATGGAAAATAATCAGCAATTTAATGTTGCATCGGGCCTGGGCCTAGGTGAAACAAATTATATGTAATTTCAAACCATAAGAACATAAATGTTTGCTAGCCTGTTTGGCTTTACAGAATTCTCCAAGTTAAAAATGAAACACAGTATTCACCCAGAATTCACATGTTCATACCAACATATTTATTTTGTATCTACATTTGAATACAGTAGTATTATTATACACATTCAATGTTCTGTACACGTAAAACCTATGGCACATCTTATAATATATATTTCAAAACAAATCTTCCCTTTCACTGTCACCGTTTCTGGAACAACAACAACAAAAGCTTTAACTGCAGGCATGCCAAGGAAGTGTGAATTTTGCATAGATCACACAACCAGTTCAGAGCTCCAATAGCAAGACAGAAATAAGAACCTTTCTACCTATTCAGGAATGATAAAATAGATACATTGTACATGTTATGTGATGAATACCGTACTGTAATCTCTATTGTCAAAGACCAAATTTTCACACTTCCACGCTTAGATGGTGCACACAATTCAAGATAATAACAAGGTTGTTGGGATTGGGGTTTTTTTAGGAGGAATCAAACGAAGATATCCGTGCATTTAAATAGCTGAATTAAATGGAGACAGGAAGAGGAATGGGTAGTGATTTCTACCACTTAAAGTGTTTAGGACGATTTGATTTTGCTATAACACGCATTTCCCATAGACACCTGCCCGAGTACACTCGGGGCTAGTCTTCAACAGGTTGAGTGACAAGTTCACCTCGATATACATAAGGATTGAGAGAATGCAGCAATATTGATAGAACAGATCAGTGAAAGTTTGAGGAAAATCGGACAATCCATTGAAAAGTTATGAATTTTTGAAGTTTCAGTGCTGCCATATTGCTGGATGATAAGACTACTACAGCTTGTAATGTCGCATGGGTAGAACACTACAGTGTATATTAAAAGAAAATTCAACATACTTTCACTCTTCTCATATAATAAAAGAGCATTTGACTTGCCTCTTTCAGAAGGCGGGGGAATAATATCAGCCGTAACATACGTCAGTAGCAAGTCAAGGGAATGTGTTTCTTTTTTCTTCTCAAAATTAAAATTTCATGGAATTCTCTTTATATTAGCCGTGACATACCTCACTAGCAAGTCAAGGGAATGTGTTTTTTTTTTTCTTCTCAAAATTAAAATTTCATGGAATTCTCTTTATATTATCCTTGCTATACATGTGACATCATACACTGTAAGTCTTTTCATCCAGCAGTCAGTGCACAGAAACTTCCAAAATTCATAACTTTTGAACGGATTGTCTGATTTTCCTCAAACTTTGACTGATGTGTTCTACTAATACTGCTGCATTCTCTCAATCCATATGTATATCAATGTATACTTGTCCTTTAATGTCATAGCATTAGAATGCCAATGGGCTGAATGGTGATTGATCTAAGGCAAAAGACGGCATGCATATCAGGTACAACTATCTTTAATTGTGGTCGCTACCCCCTTCTCTATGCACTCCAAAAGCAAGAAGCTGAATCACCACACAAGATACACCCCCTGCCATACATTTCTTATACCAAATCCCATTTTACTATCATGTAGGTTCTTCCATCCCATAATCACTAGTCTTAAAAGCTGACAATTGGTGCAGATTTCATGCCATGACACCAAACCAATTTTTCTCCTTTTCTTTTTAAACATCTCATTTTCACCAGACAATTGCCATCATTTCATTATGCAATCCTGCTACTGTTGTATATCAAATTCATCAAAATCTATATTTTGTATAATATTATCTATTATTTGCTGGTAAAATCAATCACATACAAGCACAGCACACAGTGTTATTAGATGCTCATCAAAATACAAACATAGGAATAATGATACTTTGCTTCAAGAATGTTGAATCGTGAGCAAACTCAGTAAAATGCACACAATATATGTCCATTGGCCACTAGAGGTCGCTAATACTTCAAGCTCCCACACACACATGCCACTACATTTGTCGATAATAGCAGGGAACAGCAACAGCAAAAGTAACTTATTTTTATGTCACTGAAACTTTGGTTGCGGGTATAGGAAACCTGAATGATCTCTAGACAATCAAGCGTTCACAGATTGTCCCGTATGAAAAGCAAAAACCACCAGGGACAATTATTCTTCATCTGACCATGTGCTAAGATGTATCTGAGACATGCGTTTTTTCACATTTGTATGGTAGCATTTCATCCGTACCTCGAGTGAACACACTATTCATCTCTGATGAGCAGTACATAGCTGCATGCACAGGTCTTTTAACAAAAAGCAAAACAACTAAAAAAGATTTTCAAGGAGACACTTTGATTGAAATTAACACCTCTACAATGCTGCAAAACATTAGCTACGAAGCACACTATCATTACCCAGGGTATTTAATCCAAGAGAATATCAATAGCCATCAATTCAGCTTGAAAATCGAGACACAAAAACATCAACAAAAATGGAATTATCTGGCAGTGTGGCAAGATACAAAACTAGTGCTGTGTCGACTAAATATTGTATTGATTGTAAGATAAAACGGAAAAATGAAGCACAAATACAATGTACAGAAAATAAAAGATTGGGCCATACATCTCTCACGAACAAGCTGATCAGAGATAGAGGTTATAACTTTTGTGTGACACTTATTAAAAGCAAAACTTGCGACATGCACTACTTATTGCCAAACCTGCCTTAGCGCCCACCTGTCAATAGCGGCCACCTGCTGTATACGGTCACTAAAAACAATTTCTTGAGAGAGAAAAGCCATGTGGAGGATCCTTTCTATAGTGGCCACCTGCCTATAACAGCCACTTTATTCATCTCTCAAGGGTGGCTGCTATAAACGGGTTTGACTGTAATTCAAGGTGTAAATTCTCTCATAAAACCCTGATATAACAAAATGTTTCTATTGAAAAAAAAAAATATTTGAACCATCTCAAAATCAAATATTTTTCCTCTGTACTTTTATGTCTCTGTGGTCATGGCAAGACTTGTTCGTGTCCTCATAGCATGAGATTTTCATTACCATTGTGACTCACCTATGGCTCAGAAGTGGTAAACCAGTGTCAACATTCTGAGAGTGTTGTGGCTGGTTCAACAGAGCATGAAAATTCATGATCAAAGGAAGAATAGTAGTAAGAGGAGGTAGCACTATGTAAATGGCCCACTAAGTTCCCTGCAATCTGCAGGAAGTAAGATACAGTATGTACTGCTGATACAATGTATAATATAATATCCTGATGCAACAGTTACAGTGTATACAAATATACATGTTTAATTGTATTCACAGAGGACTACTGGTAGATTCCAAATTTCTGTAATAACTTATCTGAGGTAATATCAACCCCACTATGCAAAGAATTCAAGCTCATTACAACATGACAAAAATGACATGTTACAAAAGGTTATCAAAACATGGCTGTTTCACACTGAGAGCACACTCAAATAGCTAAAGCTCATTTCTTGGCCAATTTACGTCCCCCCCCCCCCCTCCTCTTTTTCTGACAGACATATTGAAATGGCAAGAGACTTTTCACAATGCCCATGATGGTAGGAAAAAAAAAGAAAAGGTTTGCCATACTGGAAATATTTGAGGTAATTCTACATAAAGGAATGAATAAATCTGAGGGGAAATTGTTATAAGCCATGACTTTTGCATGCAGAACAGTGGAATGTTTATTCTCTGCAACTAGGTAGCTTTCCTTTGGGAAACCCTGAGAGCACACAACTGCAATGTGTTAAAGGTCGATCTCACTAAAGTGGAGATGCATTAAGTGAGCTTGTCATAAGTTTGGATTCATGGCTTTGACCTCAGAGTGACACTGATAAATCCTCCAGAATGAAATTGGTAAACGATGCACTCCCGTTACGTATAATGAACACAGTTTTAACAAAATTCTTGTTATAACAAAATCGACACTCAGTCCCAAAATTATAATCTTTACATCTTTATACTCTATCTCTGTTTTGATAGAACAAAATTTCGATAAAATGAAAGAAAACAACCAGTCCAAGGAACTTTGTTTTAACAGATAAAGGAGCATGATTCGTGCAGCACACAAATCAAGGCCAATCAACCCCAAGCTGTTGCCACATCAGTGACAGCATGATTGGCTTGAGGCAAAATATTCAAAAACTGATCTATTTGCAAGTAAAGTGACCAATTCAACAGATATCAATTGCCTATTTTTTAGCTTTTTGGGTTACCTAGGCAACGGTTACACTCCAAAAGTCATGCTTGTAGCAATTATGATCGAATAGAGTAAGATGCCAGGGTATCTTCACAGCAAGCATGAATAATGCTAAATTGTAGTTATGTATATGAATGATCGCGTAATCTGTTCTTTATTAAAAAATGTGTAATGTTGAGTAACCAAGACTGTGAAGATCATGAGCACTGTACTATGACAAGAGTAATTAGGACCGTAGGGTTGGGCTGGGAGGGGTCATCGCCCTCGGTAATCTGCAACTGATGAGAGAGAGGGCGCCTTGAGGGAGACATTATATAGGGTCTGTGAGGCTTCCTTGTTCATAAGGACAGAAAGACAGAGATGCTTGAGGGAGCCACATAGCATGGGGTGTTAGGCTACCTAGTGCACATGGAAATAAAGACAGATAGGGAGCCTTGAGGGACCCACTGCATGTGGTGTAAGGCTGCCTTGTTCACACAGAGACCTCCCTTGTTCACATGGAGAGCTCCCTTGTTCACACAGAGATCTCCCTTTTTCACATGGAGATCTCCCTCATTCATGTGGAAATCTCCCTTGTTCATCTGGAGATCTCCCTTGTTCACGTGGAGATCTCCCTCCTGAGGCGGTCCAGCTCCTCCTTCTCTTGCCGATGCCGTTCCGTGAGGTCCTGGAGCCTCGCCATCTCTTCAGCCATGTTCTCCGCATGTCGAGCAGCGTTCTCAGCCGAGGCTGACCGGCCTGACTGGGTGCTGGGGCCCCCATAGCTCTGCCGTGAGCCCTGCGAGTTCCGCGAGCCCTGCGAGTTCCGTGAGTTTGATCCACTCCCGTACAGGCGGTCGTGGAGGATTTCAGGCGGGGTTGGGATGCGGGGCTTGGGGACGTGCTTAGCATATTCCAGTGCCTGCATATCAACAGAAAATGCAATGGGATATAAAGACGGTTTATTCATAACTCAGAACTAGCAACAGCCATGCACATAATGCTGTGTGTAAATGTCAATATCATAATCACGAGATTTTAGGAGATAAAATGCAAAAACTTGATATTTTGATGCCAAAATGAAAGTTGCTGTACACACAATTTTTTAACGGAGGACATCTCCAGATCTTCCCATCATCCCAAACAAGAAAACAAGGTAGCTATGTACAAGACAGTGGCCAAAAGGAGTAATCCTGGAAGGGAGTAATCCTGGCAGGGAGCATTGTTTCTTTTTAACTGAATATAGAATGGGAGAAATGATATTGGGTTAAAGATAAAAAGCATGGAGTTCTGGCTTTCATTGTGTGAGCACAGACAGCACCTGGAGAATAATAACAATAATAATAATAATAATAATAATAATAATAATAATAATAATAATAATAATAATAGCAATAACAATAATAATAATAACAATGATAATAATAATAATAATAATAATAATAATAATAATAATAATAATAATAGCAATAACAATAATAATAATAACAATGATAATAATAATAATAATAATAATAATATGTTTTATGGAGAAACTTTAAATACAAATAAAGGTAATCGTAACAATTCTACTTTATCACTATTATCATGTGTTGTGCAGAGTTAGAAGAGCTTGTGAGGATTTTAATGTGCCACTGACTGCAAAACTGAAACAGTGAAATCACTCATTGTGCAATGGACACTGCCCTCCGCATCTGCCATAGATTATAGCTTGACACCTGAAGACAGTAAACTTGGAATAAAGCAAACCTTTTGTACCAGAAATGTAAAAATTAGTTTTCATTTTTCCCTCTCTATTTATGTAACCTAATTTCTTTTCTTTTTTGAAAGTCAGACATCTGTGCAAGAATTAAATTTGGCAGATTGCTATTGTCGGTATAAGTGTTTAATGGCTCCGATTGCAGAAATCTGTCTATTAAGAACTGCCCCGCACATGTTTGTCAACAACTATATTTTGGCTATGAAAAAGAGAAAAGACAAAGAACTATCAGCACTGCAGTTCAATCTCTGCAGTGTCAGCATTTATGCCTATAAAACATTTAAAAGCAACAAGTTGAGCATACAATGCTTGTAGAGCACTGCACTGTGAGTACTTGTGAGTGTGATCATGTCAAGTGCATTGATGCATTTAATGTGAATGAGTCATGCTCCTTGCACGGTCTGCTGTTACAGATTGCTTTAAAAAAAAAAAAAAGAAAGCCTGGAGTCAAATATCCTTTCATTCTCTGTATCTCTAACAACAATACCTGTAATCAGTGATACTCATACAAATGTGGGGTAGACCATAATTCACAAAGGTACGTACTACATGTAGTGTAGATTTCACCCACAGATAATGCAAATTTTGAGTACGAGTAAATGCTCACTGCTCACTGATTTATGGATTTATGAAAGATTTACTCTACTTTAATCTGGAGTGCCTCCCCATCCCCTCCCCCCCCCCAAAAAAAAAAAGAGGCAGAAAAACACAGTTACTAGTATTTCAATGCAAACAAGTCCTACTGAGGTAGAATACTTTTACAGGATAAAACAACTCCATGAGAAGACAGGTCGCTATTCTAGTGTATACTGATCTTCATTCTTGAAATGACCAATGTTTTACTTATATGTTTCAATCTCTGGAAAAAATAAATTTCTTGATCTTTACACCACCAATGCAAACAGAGGGTCCTAGTGCCTTGTAGATGTAATTTCGAGACTTGTGCCTTTGCTATGTATTCTGGTGAATAGGTGCAATGAAAGGGGGGAGGGGATCAGAACAGGTATAAGACTGCTGATTATTACCAATGCCTGTGCAAAGCAAAAGCAACACACTATGGGTGGACAGTAATAATATGTATGATGATGATAATAACATTTTAAATGTAATATAATGATAAAAACAGTTCTGCAATTACAGGTCATGAGAGATGTGAAATAGCACAAGACCAGTTGGTTCACAAAATGAACAAGAACAGAAGAACTGATATTAGTTGATATTAGGGGCACATTATTTGTCACTGCAAGAAAAACCCAGCACTGCCTGTTTTCCCCTATTAAAATCAGAGTGATTAAATTTCAAATATGCAATCAATCTCTTAGTGTGCACATTAGGGGATTATTATAGGGGGCAAAGACCAAACCCACGTCAAGATGGACTAACCATGGTGCGCGAGTCTTTCGGGAAGTCATCGTCGGGATTCCGATTTTCTGAAATCCTAGGGAGGGGGACGGTGTCGGCGTATGCCAACATCTTTGGGAGGTACATTGCCCACAATGTTTTGTGATTTGGGGACAGACGATTGTAACCAGGAGAAAAAGCCAGGGAAGTCGTAGTATGGGAGAGAAAGAGATCAAAAAGAAAAATGCATTCATGACTGAATGATCTACACATCCTTGAAAGAGCAGGATATTTGAGCTTGATCAATGCGTGGAAGAGAGAAATGTAACTGAAAGAAACAATACTTTTGCTTCATATTTGACTACTCAAATCAGCACTGGACCAAGTTTGCTTTATTAGACAAAGACATGGCTTACTGGTGTACTGTATTACATCATGCATGATCCTTGCACAGTCCCTGATGACTGAGCAAAAAAAATATTCTTCTTTTTAACAACCTAACCTTCCCTCATGATTTAGTTTTTGATTCAGTTTCTTCACTCACACGCTCTGTTCATTGTAGGAGGGTTAGTCCACTTGAATTTCGTGGGAAAAGACAATTGGTGATTGTTAGAGTGCTATTAAAATACACATGTATGCAGGAGGGAAAAAAAATCATTACTGCATGTCAACATCATTCAAAGAGTATTATGGGAAAAATAAACAAGGAAATGTAAAAGGAAAAAAACCTGCACTCTCACCAATTGTTTTGTTTTTGTCTACTTGTGAAAAGTCTGCTGGTCATGTCATCTAAATGACCCCAAGGGGAATGAGTTGCTCTGAGAGCATGGTAGTGGGAAGAAAAGACAGCTTACTGAAGGTAACGGCAACATTGATGGTGGAAAATATGTGTGTGTGCCCAAAAGTTTAAATAGAGGTGTGATCCGCACATCAGAGAAAGCAGTACAGCACCTTTGAAATGCACCGATCACACCTTTAACTTTCAGACACAATAAGGGGTTCACAGCTCCATTTTGTGCATTAGCAGAAAAAGGTCATATGTACAATCACGCACATGTGGTTCTCAGAATCACCAAGATATTTAGCATTTATAAGTGACGTAATGATTATTCATATGATCCTTCTAAAAGTGAAGCTTAAGAGCACATCTACCCGACAGCAAGCCTGGTATTTTGTAATGTTCATGAAAAAGTTTAAACGTGCATCCAACAAAAAGCAATGAAATGAATGCCTGCCGAATTGTCAATTGACAGACCATTCTGGTCACCTGGTCTGCACGCAATTCATTCTTTCTTTGAACATGAATTCCACAAATTGTTATGTCAGGCAAGCTAAATGTATAATGACGCTTTAAAAACAAGCAAAGTGCCCACACAACTGAGAAGTAAAAGGTCATTTGTACCAATGTGCAAATAGGGATGAGCTAACTGTGAACTAGCTTATAGATAAGACGAAAGGTCCCTTTACACCTGTTGAAACATATAAAGACTACACAATGTACAAATGTTGCATGTCCACCAACAGTGCATTGACAGTGAATGCAGACATGAAAGTATACAGTGATTTCTGGGGTCAATTTGAGGTGAATTCTGACAAATGGACAGGCCTATAGATATATGCCATCAACGGTGTTTACAACTCTAACATGAAACGAGTGATGGCAGTATCTTTAGGTTCAAAACACCAATACAGAAACCCAATTATGAAATGTAAAATTTGCGGGAAAGAAGACTGCCAATGGGGTAACACACTGGGGTAATAAGGTGAGTTTTACTGCCTGAAAGAGATTTGACAGGATTTGATACAGAGGTGCCACATGCAGATTCAAAAGCCTATGTACTGCAAATCACGAGCACAGGCCAACCTTTCACAGCAATCAAAAAAAGTGTTTTTATGGTCTTCAACTTTCTGATTGAAGACCAATGTCTTTTAGAAAGTATGTAAATTTGTTTCAAAATGGGCACCAAGTATAGCAGGAGAGCTGGTTATTGATTATTGCATCATGCACTCATTTACATGCAGATGCTTCAATGTAGTTGTAGTACTAATGGGCAACCTGGATTTAGCACAATGCCAAAGGATCTCAGCTCAACACTCTCAGCATCAATTTTCAAAGAGAATCCGATCTCATGCTTTTATGTTCTTTTTGAGCTCATCATTGTAACAATTGTACTATGTTACACACATTTTCATCAGTGTCATACTGGAAATTATGATTACGTATCATCACTATCATAATTTTCCCTGTTGTAATCATTGAAAGCCTGAGCAACTGGTTCAGCATAATGGAATATTAAAATAACCTGCCCATTTTTGTAAGATCATACACTAAAATACCAACCATCTCCAATGTGACAAGGTATTGATACTTGAAGAGTGTTGCACCTGCTATAAACTGTGTTTCTTTGCCAGTGAGGCAATTCCTTTGCAGGGTATCACATTGGCCACATACTTAAAACACAGCATTCTATTCTATCCCACACATTGTGCGATTCATTAACTGCTAATCCTTCCAAGCTTGACATTCCTAGCTGTTTTCACTGACTTTGCCCACTGCTTCAGAACAAAGACTGCACTAAGAATTTATTTTTGGGGGGTCTTTTAAGAATGATTTACGTGAGAAGATTAAAAATAAAAGATTACCCTTCTTGAACCTTTGCCATCAACATGAAATGCAAGAACAACTTTTTCTTTACGTACTGTAAATACCACAGTATGTCAATTTTAGCCATTTCCCAGGAAAACCTGGCTTTGTAGGAGAGCAATCACCTCACTGTTTCTTCAAACTGCCACCATAAGCTAAACAAACAAAGTGGACCTACACTGTATCTCCCACTGTCCAGATAATATTTGTATTAAGATCATGGAAGGTTCGATGCTTCCAGCTGGGCTTCAACTCACCAGGTCTCGCTTGGATGGCTCTGCATTGGAGCTATCCTTGTCGGACGGGGACCTGCTGGTGTTGGGATTGTGCTGAAAGACTTTCTTGTTCTGCTGCATGACCAGTTTGGCGTACTCCCGCTGCCTGGCTGCCTTGTCTTGCTGCAATGGGGAAGGAGACAAGTGGGGAAGAAAGAATGATTAACTAGATATATCGCTACGGCTACTGATATGCCTCCGCCATAATGCATGGTTCTCCTAATAGGTCTATAGTACAATGTCTTGACAATGTGTGATGACAGTTTCACACAATTGGCAAAATATTAAAATGACAGGTTTGACACAAATGTGCTGAATGTTCACTTTCCTAGAACTAGGTTCAATTGGATGAATGATTAAAATGTCAGAGTGCAGGTATTTGGGGAACTGATGATTTTTACTTGACTTTTGACCCTTTTATAAGTCTATGCATTGAGTAATTTTGAAGGTATTGAGAAAAAGTATAATTTCAGTATCAAATGGGAAAATAGCATTATCTAAACCTGGCCTTTGACCTTTGACCTCACAGTTCCAAAGAGAATCACTGTTAGGTTGAACATGCATAAATATGTAAGTTTCATGATGATAACTTGAGTTACTTTCAAGATATGGAGGAAAAAGTGCAATTTAGCACTTCCACTTGACCTTTTACCTTTTGACCTTTGACCTTTTGGCAAGAAACTTCCCCCAAAATATATATTGGGTAATACATGCCATACATCAAGTTAAAAAAAAAAAAAAAAAAAAAAACCTTCAGGCATATTGCATTTTAAGGAAAGTGGTGATATTTTGAGGAGCTGACCTTGACCTTTGACCCCCTGACCTTTGACCCATGACCCCCAACTTCCTTAGATAATCACTGCCCATCGGTACAAGCATATATACTATAAAGTTCCATGAAGATACCTTGAACCATTTGTAAGATATGGAGAAAAACATGAAATTTCAGTTTTTTTTTCACAAAATAACCTGTGACCTTTGACCTTTGACCCTGTGACCCTAAAATCCACACAAAGTATTATCCCCTAAGGATATACCCTCATACCAAGTTTGACGTAAAACCACCACATGGTTCTTGAGATATCGACAAAAACAAAACGGGACGGACGGACGTACGGACGGACGTACGGACGGACGTACGGACGTACGGACGTACGTACGGACGGACGGACGGACGGACGGACGGACGGACGGACGACCCGAAAACATAATGCCTCCGGCCACTTCGTTGCGGAGGCATAAAAAGATGCCAAATGATGTGTAGGCGTTGACAGAACGGATCAGCAAGAGCATGCTTAAGCCCGCCGCACACTACACGATTTTGCCCCGATTCACTGGCCTTAAGACCTTAACACTAGCAGTGTGATGTCACAGTCTTACCATTTTCCAGTCGTACGACTGCGTCTTAGCACTAGTCATAGAAATTTGACATGTTGAATTTCTAAGACCGGTCGTGGGCTTTCAGCCAATCAAGATACAGTAAAATGGAAGCGCACGCAGTGCGCACTGCGCACGCTTTACAGTCATAAGCCTACTCGTAAGGTTCGATCGTATAGTGTGCGGTGTCCGGTCATACGACTGGTCTTAAGACCCAGCTTGGCTTTAATAAGACTTTAAGACCAGTCTGATCGTGTAGTGTGCGGTGGCCTTTAGGCTCATGGTTCAACTCTTTTAAGTCCCGTGGGTAACCTTCTTGTAATTGATATCACTAAGATTTGAGGTTGGAGGTCTAGAGGGGAGTAAGCAGGACGTGCTGTTGTGCATTTATTACAAAAAATCGCAGCTGGTATATTGAATCCCTTTACCGTACCCCTCTGTCCACTAGGACTTGAAAAGTGAATAATTCATATTTATGACAAGTACACAAAGTCATAGATTTCAAATTCAAAGTAAACTTCATACGCATCCTGTAGTAGCCAGCCACCATCATCACTAGACAAACCAGATCAAAACTGGATGGTGACGATGATTAGATACCATCATCCATCCATACAGCATCATTGGTTGACTTCAAAGCATCTTCTACATCCTCCTTAAACATCCAGTGTGCATGAGTAACCCAATTCAGTACACTGCATACTGATACTATATTATGCTGCTTCCTGCCCTGTTGTATAGCGTAGAGCCTCACTGTCTTTATGAACGTTACATCGGTCACTCGCACCCTTACCTGTGAGGCTGGATTGCTAACGAACATTAAAAAAAAAAAAACATATCTCACAACTGCACATTCATACATTTAAGTGAAATCAAGGTGACAGAAATCTGAGCAAGAACAGGGTGGGGGGGGGGCCATCCTTACCTTTACACTGATGGAGTCCTTATCTGGTCCAAGCCCTCCCAGCTTGAAATCCTTTTTGAGGTTTTGAAAGTCTTTTAGAGTGTAGGGTCGGTACTGGGGACCTTGCTTCTGCTTCTGAAGTCGCATCACGTATCCATCAGGGTCACTTGTCCTCAATTCAGAATCCTCCCCTGCAAATCACATCAGAGATAACAGTGCGTCAAAGGATAATGGATTTTAACCTAGGATTTCTTTCCTGGGCTTGTGTGTGGAATAAATAGTATAGAAAATATAATAGAGATCATGGTATATTTAAGCCCATCATCTATACTTCACAAAGATTTACTCATAATGTACAGAATCAATCATTTTAGAGAAATTACACAAAGGCCCATTACTTACCACTCATTCGACCCGATATGTCAGGCAGAACTTGGTATGGACTGGTCCGCTTGGGCATCGGGTGAGTGTAGGCCATTCTCTCCCTTGGGCTCTGATCAAAGCTTTGCATGGGACCCGGGTATGGCTGACCTCCAAAGGCCCCTTGCTCTGCATGCTGCATGCCGTTCATCCGAGCATAGGTGTTGGCCCGGTCTGCTGACCAGCTGTATGGCTGTCCATTGCTGTAATGGGGCATGGCGTCCTGACTGGCATGCATACCACCTTGACCAGCTACACCAGGATAGTTCCCTGGAACTGACTCATGCCGACGAGGAGGCCCCGGCATCTGGCCTGGGGCGTAGATGTTTGGGTCTGACATGCCACGTGCTAGTAAGACCATCTGCTGCTCATGGAGAACTTGCTGGGCCCAGAGATCATTTGCACGACTTGTCGCACTTCCATGAGGAGTCCACCCAGTTGAGACGGGCTGTCCTTCATCCTGAGAATTTTCCCGAGATATCTGAGGCAACGGATTCTTGTTGTTCAGAGGTGATCGGAATCCTTTCTTTTGACCGAGAGCATCTGTGTACTTCTTGGATGGCGGGTCTCGCCTGAGCTTCGCAGATGTTTTATTGATGTCAATGAAATTAGGTCTTGGCTTTGGAGGCGGACGCCTTCCCCCACTAGGCTGTTTCTTCTCCTCTTGTTCCGGCACGTTCTCAGCATCGTCCCCTTGAGCTGGATCAATATCATGACCGATGAATTGTCCACCCTGACTCACTTGTTCAGGTTGATAGGAGTACTGCATGCCATGTGGTGGCTGCATTGCAGGATGTGGTGGCTCTGAATGAAATGGAGCTTGATGAAAGTGCTGGTGTGGGGCTGGATACATGCTCTGACCTGGATAATGCTGCTGTGGAGGACCAGATTGTAGGGGTATCATCTGCGGAGCCATCATCTGCGGAGCCATCATCTGTGGGGGTGTCTGCTGGTGGCTCACCATGGGATTGGCAAAGTGCGGCTGTAAAGGCGCTGCAAAGACTTGGCCGGGATGAGAGAAAGCCGGATGGCTCACTCCAGGCTGCCAGTGTGCATGCGGATTGCTGGGATAGTTGACAGGCACTGGCTGGGCAAATGCATCTCCTGGGTATTGGTATTGGCCATGCGGGTCATTTCGGGGAGACCTCATCTGGAATCCTGGACTTTGTCTTTGCAAGGGGGTCACTCTCACTTGACCAAATGGTCCATTCTCCCGCGGGCTGTGATAAGGACTTTGATACGGAAGAGTGGCTTCACTTTCACCAGTCACATGCTCATCGGAGGTCTGAATGGCAGTCTCGCGCTCAGTAGTTTGTATGGAGGCTTCTCGAACGGGACTCTTAATATTCTGTGTGTGGTTAGTGTCATCTGACGGGGTCATTTCTATGTCTCCTGTCTGAAGGGCAGCTGACTTGACCGGTCTTTCCCGAACAGACTGCTCCCGACTTTGGGGAGGCGGCAGAGTTGTATCAAGATCGCCCTGCTGCTGAGTATTTTCCTGCATGACTTCATCTTCAATGGGAGACACTTGTCTGTCAACTAATCTCCTTCCTGAATTTTTGGAAGACGCATGTGCCGATGAGTTAGTAGATGTATACCCTGATCTAATTCGGGCACTGTACTTTGACGAGGCGGCTGAAATATCTCTTGATCGCTGCCTCCCACTTGAGGATTTCATACTTGAGCTCTGCTTTGGAGGGGATGGCTTTATTCGGTACATGATTCTCATATCGACAACATCAGGGGTCTTAGGATTATACAATGGTCTACCCAATTCATCAATAGGACTTCCTTTCTCATCAACAAAGTGGAGATCTTCATCACCGCTGTCATCCGAGATGTACTCAACCCTCACCTTTTCCCCAGACCTGAGTTTCTCAATGTTTTTGGCTGACTTTTTACCCGAAGAACGTCCAATGTGGTGAGGAACACCTGCTTTATGCATGTCGGACCAGAACTGTTGACTAGCTTTAGTATCATCCTGTTGAACAGGCAAGGTGTGACTACTAGGATCATTATTCCTTGCAAGGAGGGCTTGTGTCGCTCCAGACCCTGCACTACTTATACGTGAGGCTTGCAGCCTCCCACCTAGTCCTGACGGTGGCTTCCCGTCTGCCACTGGGACTTCAGCAGCACCAATTGGATCTTGCCTGTGCACATGATTTGACCCTGACAAAGTTCTTTGTGACTTACTAGAATCTGGCTCGTTTGGAACCTGTGAGACTGTTGGGAAATTCTCTTCCCCATCGTTGCGGTTGCCCATACCTCTATTTGCATACCGCGGGATGGTTATTTCATTGGAACCTCTGCGGCTTGTGTGACTTGAACCCCTCTGGGGAGAATCCTTTGCATTTTTTCTTATCCCTAAATCCTCCCTTCCCGCAGAACCCCTCCTCACGCTGCTCATGTTCCTCTGCTCACCCGAGTGCTGCCTTGAGGCAGGGGATGCCTCTCTCTCTAAAGACGCCTGTCTTGACCGAGACGACAACCCCCTTTCTCTTGAACTGTGCCTGCTGGAACCAGGATGCCGATTCTGACTAGTTCCACTCCTACTTCTGGTGCTACTTTGATGAGATCGCACAGAGTTTCCAGATGGAGGTTTATCATCGGGAGAATCAGCATTGTTATTGGCATTCAAGTAATTTGCTGACTGCTGACGATCAGAATAGCCCGCCCGACTCCTAGAATTTAACTGTGACTGTGGTAAACTCACTGGCTGCGGAGTACTAGCTATATCTCCATCACTTCCATTCGCCTGCCCATCTCTTGTTGCTATGTACGTTTCTCGCCCTGAACGAAAGGACTTCTTGGAGGAAGGTCTGCTAGTGCTCATACTCTGTGGCTGATTTTGCAACGGCTCAGCACTCTCCTCTGCAGCAGGATCACTGTACATCTGTTGGTCATCTCCACCAAAATCATTGTTCAGTGTATTCTCATATTCATCACCACCTAAAGCATTATTTGCAAACTGATCACCTGGATTGGTTGGATATTCATCACTGGCTGGTTTATTTGCATCCTCATCAGCACCTAAGTTATCAGCATATTCATCGCCACCTAAATTGTTCGCATATTCATCATCACCTAAATTGTTCGCATATTCATCATCACCTAAATTGTTCGCGTATTCATCATCTCCCAAATCATTTGCATACTCATCAGCCAGAGCATCTGCGTAGTCATCTTCTGGATTTGGCTGATTGTCATCACTCTGCTGAGGGAGGGGGAAGTTACTTCCATCATTGTTTAAGTGAAAAGGCTGTGAAACACTGTCTCTTTGCTCACTTTGGTTGTCTCCAGCAGGCACCTCTTCATCTTGTTCAGCTGCATTGTCACCATAAACTGCCTGCTCCTGTTCAGAATTGTCAGGGACCTCATCTCTTGCATCATATGTGGAGTCTTGTTCATTAGGCAATGCCCCATTTTGATCAGAAGCATCGAGACTATCGACAAGTTGAGGATCATTCTCACCTTCTGCATCACGAAAATCATTGTTCTGAGGGTTCTCTTCTTGCAGTTCTACATTGCCTACTTCACCTTCACCATCAGGTGAATTCTGCTCTGCAACATAGTCATCTACACCTTCTTCTTCCTCCTCTCCTTCAGGATCAGCGACACCAAAGTTGTCATCACCATCTGCTTGCTGATTTGACTCATTAAGATTTTGTAACTCCGGCTCTACGTTTTCCTCTTCCAGAGAATCCCTGAGGTCATTGCCTTGTTCAGTGTCATGTGGTGGTTCTGCAGAATTTTGTATTTCTCCAGTGTCATTGTCACCATCATTTCCCTCATTCAGAAATTCTCCCGCATTGTCACCATTTGCTTCAACGGTATCATCATCCTCATTGTTCTGAACTCTCCTCTCAGCAGTATATTCTCCCTGCTCCACATTGCTGTCATATGGCAGTTCTTCCTTTATCTCTAGTGAGTCCCTGGGTGTTTCTTCCAAGCTGTCCTTCAATAGCACACCTTCAGGCTCAATACCAAGGTCAGCAAACGATCTCTTCACACGCTCACGCAACTCCTCCTGATACCTCGTCTCCTCCACAAGGTTAGCGGGAGGATTCTGCGTGTCGCTTCCTACGGGAGAATCATCCAGCTTCCGACTCGCAGCAGAAGAGTTGTAGCTGTCGGCCGTTGCTGTCCGCAGGTTCAGGTCATCGTCAGGCATTTGAGGAGTCGCTTCTTCCTCACCGCCATTCTCCCTGCCAGCATCCTGGTTTTCTTCATCATCCATGAGGAGATGCAGGTTGTGAGCTGTGATTTTCCCCGATGCTGATGTCCTAGGCGACGGTGCATCTACATCTCCCATTTTTCACGAACTCCAGATATGTGAAGACTTCCTAGTGTCAGCAGCCATCCTTTGGAATCCAACAGTTGTATCAGGTGTCAATCACTTGAGGTTGATCAATCCATTGTGACATATGCCATGTTCCTGTAACGGGGGAAAAGTGAAACAGATGTCAGTATAACCTTGGTGAAATCCTATGTTCAAAAGCGATTATAAAGTTTTACATGACTATGGACAAATCTCTTGATAGCTGATAGGGTAGACACATGTCTAGGGCAAAACTATCACTTACAATATGACAGAAATCCACTGCTCAAGTTTCCAAACAGTCAAAATATTTGAATTTTGATGTCATTCCCACAGGGACACCACTATTATTGTATAAAACAGACACTTCATGAGACACGCGCGTCTTCAAATTACCTGTTCTCCAGGTGATAGTGAATTTCCTGAGCTTGATGAAGACAGCTTGCACATATTCCATCAATCATACAATAAAGTTCTCACAGAAGATGAAATACATTCTTTTTTTACCGTACACCTTCATACAGTAAGTTTCCAACACAAGTTCCTCGAACATATTCCATTTCTATTAACAGGGCTTGAAAACAAGTCGGACCAGTTGGCCACTGTGAATTAGGCCGTTTCTTCTAAACCCATCCCATTGTTAGGTGCTTTGGTTGGGAGGGAGTCAGCCACACAATACCAAAGTATGCCATCTCAGTGGTCTTTCAAATCAATAATTCCTGCAAAGGGATAAAATCAATATCTCCAAGGAACCAAGGTATTGTGTAATGCTAATCGCATGGGGTGTATACACAAATCCTACAAGGGTGCATGTACTGTAACCCCTTCTGAAAATGTCTGACATGTCATATTGCTGTGATCCTGTTTATCATACTATACATGTACAGTCAAAGGGCTTCGCGGGAGTAGGCTTCGTGTATTAAAGAATGATTTGTTGTTTTTTTCTTTTTTTAAAGGCAATTACTATCTGATGATTTTGCAGTGAGATGCTCTATTCTATAGTAATAATGCATAAAAATACATTTCTTTCTATTACAAAAGCAGTAAGCCTCTTTTCCAAACTCTCCCTGTTGATTCACAATTATGTTCTACAAAGGCTCTTCCCAACAGAATGACATGCTGTAATGCACAGTTATAAATATCCCTTCCCATTGGCCTTTCCTTCTTTTTTTTTTTCTCTTGGAGTCAGAAGAGGCCAGAGTTTTTGACTACAGCAGAATCTTCATCAGAGGTAAAATGACTATTTAATCCAACAGAATAGTCTAAGGTAAAATCACCAAAATGCTTTTGCTTAGCTAACAAATATTCTGCTAGGATCGAAAGAACAGACCCCTGTTTGACACCACTTGATTCCACTGCTTGCCACTGTAGGATACTAAATATTTTTTCAGCAGCTTTGTCTGCTACAGTTTTTTTAAAAATTATTATTATTCTTCACAAGGATAACAGCTACACATTACACGGTAAATAGTGCCTCATCACATGATTGGGAAATGAAAGTGCTTTAATTCCAGAAGTGTGTATGAAATGTAAACTCTTGACATGAAAATTTGAATTTTCCATATAGGATACTGTGGCATGCTGTAACAGTTGATGCATATGGACAGGAGACTATTGAAATTATTATTATTATTATTATTTTTTTTTTTTTTGTAACTAAAACAGGTTTCAAAGGGCATTTTTTTTTCTTTCTCCCCCCCCCCCCCCAAAAAAAAAAAAAAAAAACTACTGTTGTCAAATATCATGTGTATCATTATAGTAACACTACAGAGTGTATAAAGTCTCTTGCAATCTTCTAATGTAATGTTGGGTTATAAAATTGTTATGCACTATTTTTTGTTTGTTTAACTGAATATCATCTGTAAAAGTTGTACTAGGGATGGGTTAAAGAGGCTTTTAATACCATAATGAGTTTACATGCATATTGGCAAGAGTAAAATCAGGGAATAATTTTCCTGGTATCGCATCGCAATTTGCTACGCATTTTTACATCACTGCTACACAAACTAACTTTTGTGCAGCAGTTTTCTTACAGGAGTGTACAGGATATCACTGAAGATATTTTTCATCAGCTGCAATTGCTAATCAAATTTGAGTTTGAAAATTATTCCCTGAAAATTCTTGTCATCACTGTATATGACTTGACTGCACATTTTACAAAGACCATACGTACATGTATGCCACAACTCTACCCCTTCCCATTTTGATTGGAAATCCCACAGATCTCCAAATCAAATATAGCATATAATGGAAAAACTTTGATTTTTCACCAAAGATGTTTAATCAGTTTAGTTATCCATGAAAAGTGTCACAACTGTGGTCTATATTCCAACCCTCCCAAACCTCATGTTTTGGGTTGATGCACTACAGATAGAATACGATGGACACTGTAGTACCTACATGTAGTTTTCCAGTAGTTTTTAGGAACCCGATAATACCCATTTTTCTTTTTCTTTCAGAGACAAAATTCCGTTTGGATCAACTGACTCGACAGAAGATTGTTTCACTTAAAATTGAGCAACACTGTGTTTGATACAATTGCTTTAAATTACAAGCTGTTTAAAGGACACAGGACCAAGAAGTTGGCATTAACCAATAAATACAAGTTATGTCATGAATTTTAGACAGATTTTCATATCAAGCCCAGAGTATGCAGATGTCCAGGCTGTTTGAGACAGGGGGCCTATTAGAGGCGATTTCATTCGTAGATGAAAAGGTCCTATCAGGTGACATACATACACACTGTAGTACTTACTCTCACTTCCCATAACACTTATGTGAGTAACTCCTGCTGTGTGAAAGCAGATACTTGATGCTCTTTGCAACGTAGACCTGTTTTATTGGTGAATGAAACTGCTCCTGCATCAAATACACATAGGCAGCCTGCCATAAAAAGGGATTTTCAAGTACTTTAGTACAATGCAACATACACTGTAGAATCTATCACATTTACGCATTAAAACAGTTATTTGGTCATAAAGCAATACATCTATAAATCACCAGAATGAAATTTTACTTTCATTTTTTTAATCATTTTTTCCCCTTTTTAGTTATATATGAGTCCAAGCAATTCTACACATGACTGCACAGATCCTTCCAGACAGATGGAGTTAGATTTGCTTGAATTTAAGGAGAATGAAATACACTGTACATTGTACCGGGTATTTGTGTGTAGACCACTAAACAAAACCGGCACAGCTATTTTTAAGTCTTCTGCTGACACAATGGCTGCTCTGTGTGTAATCATTTCCAAACTAACATCTGATGAACTGTCAAACTATCATAATTTACCACTGTTTACTTTATTTCTGTTTGTTCGTATAATTCCCAATATTTACTCACAACAAAACCTCATTCTATAACTGCACTTTACAATTTGTAGGTTCATGTGCTGGTTATTTGATTTATTGGTCAATCGCAGGTACAATCACTCTGTTACTGACTGTCATGCAGTTGTATACAGAAAAAAAAAAAAAAATTAATAACCAGAATTGATGTGTTTTACAGAAGGGGAACATTTCAATATGACATGGGGTTTTCTAGATCTATTTTCTTTGCTGTCTTGTTCTTTACAACAACAACAACAAGAACAACAAAAATCACTATCGCACAACATGTACATACAGTTGTACGAATGTTACCCTTCTTTCAACAGTAAAGATTCATGTGACTCCCAACAATATGACAGGGATGCCAAGTTAAAAAAAAATTCATGAGTGAGATTTTCATGACTCGGCATCTCGGCATGCGAATGTGCGTGTGAGCGAGGGTGTGGGAGGGGTTTTTCCCCCCTCCCATGGTAGGGAGCTTTTTCAATTTTTAGCTTTTAATGGTGCGATCAGGTACATACTTACAAGTAAGTTACTATTTTTTACTTATTTTGACAGACAAAAGGGAAATTCTTTGAGCTATAATCATTATCATAGGCCCAAGTTGCAGACTTCGCCGATTGCGTGAGAAAAATGGGTGCCATGCGTGAGATCGTGAGACGGCCCCTAAATGATTGAGTCTCACGCAGAATGCGTGAGACTTGGTAGCTCTGATATGATAACATAAATGGTAAACCAGGGTACCAAATAAAAATCAGCCATTTTGTTGAATTATTCATTTTTTAAAAAAGGTTGTACCCTGGGTGCCAAAAAGAAGTAAATCATTTTGGTGCTGGAGCTAGTGCGCGCTAGCCACTGCACTGTACTGCATTTAAACACACGCCAGTGGTCTAGCACAGCGTGCCATGCATGCATAGTATAACATGCAGTGGCATGGGAATGACTATGTACACGCACACACAGTGCATGCATTTTTCTCTGGCTGTCCTCGAGTGGACGTGAGGTGGCGCTACACAACGCGGTAAACGGGGGAACGCGTGATGCATCATATGCCCAAAATATATACATACATTGTACTGTACAGTGTATACGTACTGTAATTTCAATTGCCCATAAATCATAGATTACCCATGATGACAAGATTTTCTTCTTTTTTTTCTCTATAAATCAATGTCTTTGAACATGGGGTATATAGATCTAATTACTTGCGGACAGTTGGAAAGCCATTTACATGGTCTGTCAGTCCAAGTAACATGTACGCCTATATGTACTGTGATTATGCTCATCGTCAAGTCGAAATATGGAAACACAGAGTTGTTCAACAGAATTTTAGGCCTCCAATCATCTTTTCTAATCAATATCAGGGCATTAAGTAGAAACACTAGCAAATGTTCAAATTTCAATAAATATCTTTTTTTTTCAAGTCAAAGAATATTGTTTGAAAATTTACAATCCCTCTTACCAATTTTCAGGAAAAGTATACTAAAAGACCCCCAATTTTAATGATTCTTCAAGATTTCTTCCCCAATATGAGCCCCCAAAATATATCCCTTTCCTGAAAAATCAGGAACACGCATGCAGTAACAAACCTTTGCCAAGGTTCGACCTACTGTGCCAAAATTTGACCACATGCAAAGGCATCTAGCTTTTACATACTGTACCATAGCAGGTTGATGACGTTACAGTCAAACTATGGATGGCTTGCGTTTATAGATGACCGACCACCTACAAGTAAGTGGGGGGGGGGGGGGGGGGGGGAATGGGAACAGTAAGGAACTTCACTTTGTCTTTGAGGGAACATCTTTGGTGGAACAGCTATAAATGAATGCTATCCCCAAATAGGTCCAAGTTTAGCCATGAGCCTGCATCTAGTAGTAAAGACCAAGAAGGTACCCTTCAGGCTACAGCCCATAGAAATCATTGGTTTTTTTTTAAATAGATTTTACAACAACAAATTTGTGCAAAGAAATAGAAGTCTACACAGTCTCACCTAATGCTACTCTTTACTAATAGTGTACAATATTAGGCCCTGCGGCTATCCTGGTTTTAGGGGGCTCAATTATTTTAGGCTTCTAACTTCAGCACAGCCCCTAACCTAACCCTAATCCTTTTTTAAACCTTAAACTTTGATTAACCCTGTTACACCCGAAAGCTGCCTAAATCCTTATACTGTATTTAATACTTAGATACATATCGCTTGATTTTTTTTTTTTTTTAATTTTAGCGGGGGTAAATTGCATATTGCCGTGCTGAAGTTAGAAGCCTAAAATAATTTAGCACCCTAAAACCCAAGTCAAGATTGCCCCTGAGCCATGCATGCCCATATAGGTGTTGGGCTGAGGCACTGAATTAACTGAGCTGAGGGGCAAATACAAAGCAAATGTCTTTAAATTGTTACTATGTTTAATAGTGTGTATATCCACTACTGTACTCATCCACTACTTTTTTATTTAATACCTTGTATCTTAGAAAATATCCCTCAGTTTCACCTAAATTTCATTCCACTCGAGGCAGAAAATACTGCGGACTCATAGTCATGTCCCTGGCTCAGATTGTTGACTCGTAGAGTCGTAGTCGTACCGTACATACGTGCGGAATTATAGTCAACGAACACAAGTGACGTTATTGTTTATTATAAAATGGGTTCAAGAATGTAGCCAATTGGAAGCGCTGAAATGAGTCACGTGTGCGTGCACTAATTTCTCACTAACATGCATGGCCTGACGTCACAATGTTTACACTAGCAGTGCGCACTCAATCAGTTGTTACAAGTGCGTTGCGCGCTACTATACGCGCTGTCAATCCTGTAAACAACTTCTAGTTCGGGCTGCCAGCTGGCCTTCCTTGTGCATACACGTGGCGTATGTATACTCTTATACGTATACGTACATGCTCACAGTACTTATATGTGCGGGATTTCCGAGTGCGACGTGCGTAATATGTTTGGGACGAACATCTTCGGACATCTTGACTTTTTGACTTGAGCTAGTGCTACATGTAGCTGACTGGTATTGACCCACAAAGGTATGTGAAAAATGCTGTTAGTTTTCAACCCATTTTATAAAACAAATGATGCACAGGATTATTTCGTGGCGTTAGTGGAGATGCAGCTCACTCTCGGGTATTTACAATGTAGTGCAACATGCACTCGGCTTCGCCTCCTGCATGTTTCACAATTGTAAATACCCTCGAGAGTGCTACATCTCCACTAACGCTCTCTATCCTGTGCATCATTTGTATACTTAGTCTGTACATCGGCACAAGCTCATCAATTTAATCGACTGCCCGTTTTCCCACTGAAAAGCATGTAAATCCAGTGAATGGGCAAATACTTGTTAACAATATCCTACTATTACTCATGAGGATTTTCTGCAGTTTATTTTTCCTCCTGTTTCCAGATGTTAATATTTATCTGTACTACTAGCCTATCCCCCTAATTATCTCTTGATTTGTATCCATCGTTAGATTGGTTGATCTAAAAATTAGGTGGTCGACGAGTACAGTAGCAGACTTCGAAACTATATTTCATCCAGGCAAATCCAACTAGGGTAGGGCATAGACCGGTGGTCTACTTACTTACTTTACTTTACTTTAATCCATCGATGCTAGTAGGTCCGTGCCTGTTCATCGATCGATTGGTAGTCATTTGAATCAATCTTTCAATTACGAGTGGTCTCGTTAGTAGTAGGTGCCTAGTACATGTACTCTAGGAAAATAGCAGAATTTAGACCCTAGTTGTAGGCCTAACGTTAGTAGTAGAAGCAGGGAGGTGTGATTCTCTCTCACACCTCCCTGGTAGAAGTTTAGTGATGGTTTAGTGATAGTGCAGTGGAACCTCTTGGTTACACACATCACATGTAACGTGTTATTACTGTTGGACAATGTTTTTTTTAAACGTCTACTGTCGAATTGATCAATTCGGTGCTGATGGGGGATGTTAATGACTGAATTGATCAGTGTTTTTAGTAGTAGCCATGATAAAAAAAATCAACAGCTCGGTGCACGCCTTCCGGTATCAGGATATCCTGCTCGAGTGTACGCCCATGTATCATGGCTTACTACTAAAAAACACTGATCCAGTGCTACGCAGTAGGGAACATCAGTTTGCAAAAGGTGTCACAGTTTGCATAGTTTTTTTTTCCCCTAGCAGTTACGTTCTAGCAACTACAAAGTTAACAAACAGACCAGGCAGTTAATTACCTTAGCTTCCCAGGCAAGGCCAAGATTGTTTTGCGGCACGGCAGAAACCTGTGCTGTGGGCTGCTGTGTCACAGCCAGCCATACGCCAGGCCAGGGCCAGGCTGAGTGGCTACACTGCCACAGCACAGTCCCGTCAGTTGACAGAGTAGTCCGTCTAAAGTAAAACGTTACAACTAATTTTATGATCCGCATTCTTTGCTCCTGTGACGTAAAAAAAAACAGCTGCCACGTCTCCTCCCCTGGCAGGATGTTCCTACGTATATGTTGTCTACTTTTACTGTAAATTGTCGGATCACTCGGGTTCACAAACGGTTGATTTATGGCACGTATTTAGACCACTATTTCCGAATTTGTGGTAAAGGTTCACGCTCACACCAGACCCATCATCGCGCGATCGCGTCGCCGGTAAAATTGGACCAGCGCGTGTATTATGTGTGTGTCGTCGTACTTGTCCCCGCTAAAGATCTACCATAGATACGCAACGCTACCAATCCCTAATCCGCCCGAGGCCCTTTTCATCTAACACGACTCTTATAGTAACTTGATAAGTGTTATGGAGTGTCCATTGTCTCTCGGAAGTCAATGTTCGTATATACCCACCCTACACATGCATCCAGTACAGCTCATCGTAACTCCGATCCGTGGATTATTCTCTTCCCATCATCCTCGAAACTCCATGTTGTTGTCGCCTTATTTACATACTGTAACTAGGCACCTTTGACACGAGTATGCCAATCTCCTCCCTTCTCCTGGCCCTCCGCTCGGCCTCCTCCTCTGTCTGCCCTGTACAGCTGTATGGCCTCTCTTCCTTCGAAGCGTTTGTGCGAAGAGTATGAAACGCCATGTGCTACAAAAGTCGGAAAAAACTCTGATCAGAGTTTAAAAACCAGTGATCAGAGATTTTTACCCCGAGTTTTTACTCAGTGCGTTACTTCGGGGGTTTCTCTTTTCCCGTGTAGAGTAGAAACTACAGATCACGGCCCCATTTCATAAAAGATGTTAGGATGGCAACTCTTGCTGGATTGGCAACTTCCAATAGCAACAGCCAATCAGGAATTCAGTTGGATTCTTGTCAGAATTACTAAGACAATTGCCATTCCAGCAAGAGTTGCTATATCAACTTTTTATGAAATGGGGCCCAGATGTTTCTTATAGCTCTGCATGAGCAAAGGGGAAAAAAACTCTGAACAGTAGTCTAACTCTCCACACACAGCCCGAAACCTCTGATTAGTTTTACCTGCCTGCACACTACCGGGCCTACTCAGCTCGAACCTGTGATCAGTTGTTATAAAGGAGTCCTCAGGATGATTTCCAGACTTTTACATTATATGAACAACTATTTGAATTAGTCATTCTGGGTACAGATTTTCAGAATTTATAATGAATGGAGTGAGGAGTAAGAATGTTTTCAAAATTGATAACTGAAATAATCACAATGTACAAGGCAGGGCCGGCACAGCGTTTTCAAAAGTGTGGGGGCCCACTTCCGGGTTTCATGAGCTAACAAGCAAAAAAACAAAACAAAACAAAACAAAACAAAACAAAACAAAACAAAACACGTCGGCACATCTCTTCTCCCCGTCCACTTCCGGGTTTCTTGAGCTGACAAGCAAAAAAAAAAAAAAAAAAAAAAAAAAAAGGTCCTTAGCTCATTCTCTCCCCGTCCACTTCCGGGTTTCTTCAGCTGACAAGCAAAAAAAAAGAAAAAAAGAAAAGGTCCTCAGCTCATTCTCTCCCCTCCCATTTCCGGGTGTTTTCAGCTGACAAGCAAAAAAAAAGGTCTTCATTGATCTCTATCTATTTCGCTTTTAGTGCCACTTACGTACTTCCGGGTTGAAAAAAGTGTGGGGGCCCAAAGTGATGACACCTTATGTATTCCCTTGTATGGTGCACAAAAAGTGTGGGGGCCCGAGCCCCCACGGCCCCCACGGCTGCGCCGGGCCGGCCATGCTAGGATGATGCTTGGCAGCCTCACTAAGGGCCTTTACGTTTATATTTCGGTGAATACGTTCCAATAAGCTGTATGTGGCATTCAGGCTCTGCCCACAGATCGAAAAATCTTAATTCTTCGTCTCTCCAATTGTTTCCCTTGGTAGGCACAGCGCTGCAGCCATTACTATTAATATCATCAACTCAATCGGAGAGTAATTACATGTATTATTATATTAAACAGCTAGATATTAACTTAGAATCGGTGTATGGCGTTGATTTAAACCAACATATGCAAGTATGGTACCGAAACAGCGAAATTGTTTCAGCGCCATCTGTGGGATCATTTCGAAACCGTCTAACGGTTGATCACAGTGGCTAGTTATTTTCGTCATATTTTCTATGTGCTTGTAAATATCTGTAAATAAATTGTATTATAATGTAAATAGCACCAGTCTGCAAGAATCTTCAGTCTATTGAAGGAGGCAGACTTAATCAGAAGAAGAAGAAGAAGAAGAAGAAGAAGAACACACGATTCATAACACGTACACGAGCGCGCGAGCAGAACAAGAAGCTGTGGGATACCCCATGAGACACGCATGCGCACAGCGCACAATGACATCATAGAATCATGATTGAAATCACGGTTGCGTTCATGCGGCTTCTGCGATCGTGATTCTGGCAGAATCATGATTCAAAACGCCCTTTTTTCCGCGTTTCAGATCGGCGTTTTGAAACGCGTTTAAATGGAAAAATCGCATGAATGCAACGCAACTAAACACGTTTAGCGACTAAACGTGTTTAGAAACGCAATTCTAGTTTCGCATGAACGCAGCCTAAGAATGCAAGAATAAGGACTCTTAAGGAAGCAGAACAAAAGAAGAAAGCATGCATAAATTCTATTCAGGTGAACTTGTTAAGCACGTGGTATTGTACTACATTGCTAATTTCTGAAATAATTATGTGAGGCTCCTATGTCATCATCCTTAGTCAGTGTCATTTGATTTTAGTTTTTCAGAGTATTGATTTCTATGCTCAAGGATCACAATAAATTCCACAAATCTATGCAGGGAGCTATTGATTTATGTACTCCATGATGTGAAATTATGAAAATCGTCTGGAGTGCCCTTTAGCTCTGCATGCACAACTAAACCTGATTGGGCGCATTCCCCTTTATTATTTTTTTTTTTGTTGTTAAAACAAAAAAGAAAAATGGGGGCGTACATTGTATGCATCATCTCAGGTGCTAAGACTGCAATTCAGTGCAGCCAAAGAATCTATACACGTTAACTAGATTTACTTGGTTTCCCCTAAATATACGCATCTGTCTTAAACAGATATTCATCTCGCAGGTGGAGAGATAAAACTAAGCCCCTACCAATCACAGGTTTCGTTAAAGGGACATTCCAGACGATTTTCATAATTTCACATCATGTAGTACATAAATCGACAACTCCATGTATAGATTTGTGGAATTTATTGTCGTTCTTGAGCCGAGAAATAATACTTTGAAAAACCTTAAACAAATTACACTGAACAAGGATGATGACATAGCAGGTTCACATATTTCAGAAATGTAGCAGTGTAATTCCATTACAATACCGCTTGCTTGCGAGTTCACCTGTGCATAATCTATGGGCATGCCTTCTTCTTTTGTTCTGCTTTCTTGAGCCCCAACTCATGCATTCTTATGGTGACTCTGCCATGTCATCATCCTTGTTCATTGAAATTTGTTCTAAATTTTGAAACTATTCTACTTCTTCATCCCAATTCTCACAAATTCTGAAACTCTGTCCTCAGTATAACTAATTTATTGTTGCTCAAATGTAAAAATCTGAAAATCATGCGGAGGTGTACAGAGTTAAAACTACTGATCTTAGATCTTTCTTTGCTCGTGCAGATTTAGAAACCTCTGAACAGTAGTTTTTACTTTGAAAGAGAAAAGAAAAACCTCTTATCATTAGTTATACTTTTAATTTTGCAGGCACACAGTGAGTAAAAAACAACAACCATCCAACAACAAAAAACAAATTTATACTAGGTACCGATCACAGCTGCTGGTTTGAAACCGGTGATCACGGGTTTTTGCATTTTGCAGCACATGGCGTTCTATAAGGAAGTACGGGGAAAGAAGCGCACGGCAGAAGCGCACGCCAGTACAATGTACTCTTTCGCTAGCTAGCTCGATGATAATGCTGTAATGCCCAGTGTGACGCAACGCGCACGTACGTCAGAGTTCGTGCACGGCCACAGCAAGGAACGGTACAAATATACTAGCAGGGAAGGAACTGCCCAGTCCCACGTGTGGTGTTAAATGTTATCTTTGAAAGTAAAGATCATCTAATCGCAAATCGCCGAAGATGCCAGTTTTACGGCAGCTTTTACGAGGTATCAGTAGAGGTGCAAACAGGCACAAAGAGATGACCAGCAAAAGGGGCAATAAACATTTTCATCCAAACAGTGAGTAGAATCAAACATAAAATCCATGGCCATGGGATGATATCGATGACACATCAGCACTCAGCCTCAGTGACAGTGCGCAATTGCCAATTGAATTTTAAATTCAGAAATCTAGACAGTCTATAACGTTAGATAGAGCACAATCTACTCGGTGGCATGACTCATGACCATTTCAACAAATGGATATTTTTAGATCTAGATCTAGAGTATGACATATCCATTTATTCCACGCATGACCATTTAAAGTCCATGCACTGAGGAGTGAGAGTGTAAATTACAATTTGTACTGTAGCCGAATTTTTGTATGAAATAATGCTTTGTATAAATTGTAATTTAGACCCTGTGCTCACATATTAAAACTTCTCTGCTTTTGCAGGATGTCATATCTGACTTTAAGAGAAATGTGAACATGGTGAATTCATTGTGCAAGGGCCCTGTTGAATTGCATAAGAGTTGAGAGTTAACAAAACTAAAAGTCACTGCAGAAAATCAAACACAGGGTAAGTCAGTGAGAAAACCAGCATTTGGATATCACTAGTCTCTGAGTACGGTACTATACTATAAAAATGATAGTACTACAGCTTACAGTATACTATTGGCTATGTAATAATTTTGATTGCGTGATACCAGATGAGATGTACATTGTACTGGTATGTTTGAGTATTTTTTTTTAATTATTATTAATCCACCAAAGCCTTGATGCTTACAAAAGCAACAAATAAAGTGTGAACTTCTTTGTTGCTCACTCCCTACTCCCTTGCGTAGGGCTAGATATACAATTGTAACTGTGTGTACCGTAATTATAAGCATGTTCTGCTGAACCAGTTGCAGGCTAGGCCTTTTTTTTTTTTCACTTAATTTCTTGGGTATACTGCTTACACGTGTCCCTCATCTCTGGTGTTGGTCTCTGATATAGTGTGTTCTTCAATGGATGATACTTCCACTCAAGTGCTTCCAGTGCTTTTTTGTTTTGTTTTTTTGAGACAGTTCTACAGACCTGAACTGATTGACTTTGTTGGCTGAGACTGCTTCTTCTTGCAGAACATTTCAATTGTTTATCTTTTTTCATGTTTTAATCTTTTCATGCTGGAGAATGTCAGAGAAATGAGACACATCGTTTGCACACAATTTGATGCAATCATTAAATAGACCATTGATTCATGCTAGTATGAATGTTTTACAAGCAAGAATATCAAAGTTGCTGGTAACCAGGTCTATTACAACCAAGGCTCCTATTTTGTTCTTTTAGAGTGCTCAATTAATCTCCATTCAGACAATTTTAACATTGCTCATTTGTGTTTTCTAGATTGTGTGTTTTTTACATCATATGTGTTTGTACACTGTGTAGAAATTTTGTATGAAATAATTTTGTGATCGGCACTTCTGCTACTTATGCATTATTCTCTCATTCTTACAGCATCAAGGATTCAGGGCACAGGCTACAATCTAAATTGTGAGTATATTTGACTGAAATTTTGCACACCTTTTACTGTAAAAGTGGAAAGTTTCGTGCATTTTGCGCATCCAGAAACTGCCACAAAAATAAAAGCATGCAAATATTTTTGCTTGCCATATAATACTCTAGTAGTTGATACCTTGATTCTGCGGAATTGAAAACACATGAAACTCTTCTTACCGGGCCGAGCCTGAAAAATTAGTCTTGCAAAAATATCCAATTTTACAGTACCCTTTTGATCTTAAAGTGTTGGAATACCAGTACTTCAAGAGCTTATAATGTGCAATGTATATGATCTCCTTTGTAAATAATAGTAGGGGAGACAATTTTTTTTTTCAATCAATCAATGCAGTCTTCTTTGTTACCACTATACTAGTGGTTTTCTTCTGCACCTTGCAGACTTGTCAGTCGATGACATTTTATGTCTGAAGTGCATTACCGTAAGTTGTGCAATTTATTTTCAATCAAGCAATAATGCATTACATGTACAATGTACATGTAACATAGGAAATCCATTATAGAGTTAAAGAGAGAACAAAATAACGAACAAGCTAGAGAGAAATATCTGCATGTACAGTTGTATTATCAAAACAAAATCATTAATTGGGAATAACATTGTATCATATTCTTCTGTCAAAACATCCTGTGTCATTCACTGTCAATTGCAATTAACCTTGTATAACGAAGCATGTTTTTCCCTTTCAGTGCAGAATATGGTACTGTAAAGGTTTGTTATAAATTAACCAATATTTTTTTCTTTCCTTCATAGTGAGATTCAAGAATGTCAAGGAAATGGTTCCTGAAATCATTGTACCAGATCTCAAGGATTTCGCGGTGAGTGTTTGTGTCCTAAATTGTTAGTCTCGGACAGCTCTTATATGATTATAAATAGCTATTCAAAAACCTGTATTGAAGAAAAACAAGAAAATATGACATGATTTGATTTGATAATGATTTATCAATTTGAAACAAACATGCGAAGTAGTAGCCCGAAGGCTAAATCATAATGCATCATAGAAAAAGATTTCAAATATGTAAGATATCTGAGATGATGTAGTCAGCCATTCTGTATTCACACTTGTCAGATAAACATTGTCACTTAGGCATCAAGGATTTGAATATTTCTGGATAAATAGCAAATACACACTTTATTTGAATTTTTTTTTTTCTATGTACATCAGTATTATTGTAACACAAAATGCAATTACTGAAGAAATTGTCTTACATATTCATTAAGAAAAAAGGGGCAGTACAGGGATATGAGAGTTAAGAGTCCAGTCTGAAATAAGCCTTTTTCTTCCTCTAACCAAATCCTACTTTGCAGACATATTAGCAATTCAAATACATTGAAATGTTCACAGTTTAATGCACAACAGACCCCCTTTTTTCATAAGTTTCAGGGGTTCTCTTCAGATTTTTTTTTTCAAATGTGCTCTCATATCCCTGAAATACCTTGCACCTTTCTACAATGGCCAAACTTCTTGATCTGTTTTTGCATTCATGTCTCAGCTGAAGGCTTACGTGTCCTATCGAGTTCCTGATTCGCAGGAAGCTCCTCTGACTCCACGGGAAATATTCGAGAAGTGCGTTGCCCCCAAAGTCATCGAGGACTTCAAGGCTGGAAAGTATGATCAGGCGTCGCCTGTGACATCTTCGGTGGTGGATGAAGGCAATGACGGTCACAGCGGTGGAAAAGCGGGTTGATAAGAGCGACTGTGCTTCTTTTCTTGCCTACTTCACCATTTAAAGAAGATAAGCTTTCTCTCAAAATCAAGTACAGTTTTGTGGCTTCTTTGATCATGTGGCTGCTGGAATGGACATCACTGTTGGCAGACAGACTCTATATATAAGGTATCATGGATTTCATCCCAAGGCCATTTTCAGCTAGTATTCACATTACAGGCGGAGCCATCCCAAATGTCCTTACTGCGATCTTAACCCGTCTAGGACGTGCTGATTTTGCTGCAACATGCATTTCCCTCAAAGACACTTGCCCGAATATACTCGGGACTCGTCCTAAACGGGTTAAAGGACATTTGGCCATCATGTGGACAAGCATTGCAACACATTTTATTCTTATTTTCAATTTTTGCAGTGGCAGCACCTTTACTTCTTAGATGGCACAATGTCTTGTGTATGCCATTTTGTCAATCCACAATATGCTATGTAATGTAGATATTCCATAGAAGGCATTTGTTTTAGAGGTCTGTGGTCTAATGGCCATATTGTGCTACAGGTGACTCTCTTTCAAGTGAAGTCCTTCAGACCAGCGGTTTTTTTTTGTTGTTACTATCAAATTATGTTGTAACAGATGGTAAATTTGCACCATACATTTAAATGATGATGATACTGGAACATGAAGTTTTCTGCATTAAATGCAATTAACAAAAGATTGTGTGGGGGAAACAAGTAAGTTATGTTTGGTCTGTAGGGGAAGCCCCAAGGTGCACTCCAATGTCGTTTGTTACTCATGTTAGCACTACAGCAATGATTGGCAGATAATGGTCCTCAGCAGAATTTGAATTGGAAGCCTTTTTTTTTTTGGGGGGGGGTACATATCCAAGTGTACTCAAGAAAAATAGACAAATTATCACAAAATACGGTATATGCCACATATTTAGAAGTCATTTTGCCACATAAGTGATGTTGAGGATATCAATCAGTAAAAGTCTATGCGCATTTGTGGTGCATAGTTCCTTCAAGAAATTCAAGTGAATCCCCCAAAATCCTCTCACTGCTGCTCTGGAGCTGAACTGCATGCAGACCCTCTACTTGCTTCCCTTGCAGTTAGTATGGTGGAAGGACCTTTGACAAGGACTAGGACGATGGTTAATGCTGAAAATCATTGATTCTCAAGTTGTGCATGAAATGTTGATACTGACTACAACCCTCCCATCCTGAAATGTCGATAGGAAGCTGTGAACATGTTGCAGAACTGGACATATGCATACAACCATGCAGATGCATGTGAAATATGAGAGGAAATCTTGTTGTTTCAAGTATGCAATAAATGATCTATGTAAATGATGATCATATTCTGGTATGTCACGACCACTTTCATAAATTTCTCCTGCCTCCACTGTAGGATAAGTATGTATGGGAACCACAGTGTAAATTGAAATGTGTCTGTGTGTGTGTCTGTGTGTGTGTGTGTGTGTGTGTGTGTGTGTGTGTGTGTGTGATGTGATCATATGAAGACTAAGTAGGTATGATTGTAATATGCTGCTTGTGATATTGTCGTGTATTATTTGAAATTACTCTATGATTTCAATATTGCACATCAGTATCCAAGAATTTGTTATAGACACAGTCCAAGCATTACCTGTAAGATAAATTTATCAACATAGTCCAGACATATAGGTCTCTCTCTATGATGTATATATATGTATATATACAGTCATTCTCGCATAAGTCTAATAATCGCCTATCAAAGTCAAAGGTCATTTCAAATCCTCTTCTCTATATAGTTCTATTGATTTTAATCCCTCATAAGTCAAATTTTCTCTAAGTTGAAATGTTTTCTTTAGTTCAAATGAATTAGACTTGGGTAAGGTTAACTGTTTCATGAATATCATAGATTTTACAATTGTATTATATTTATACAAAATCAAGTCGCAAGATAACTGTGTATGACATCTTTCTTTCACTAACTTTGACAATAGTGAAGCCAAACAAATCGATGCAGTTATGAGCATTATTGGACTTATACTGTATTATGAAAGTTGCAGTATCAAATTCCATCCTTTGAGACATATGCTTATAGAGTTGCACCAGTCGTTATTTGAAGGTATAATGAAAATAGCTTTTACTTTATGTCGAAGAAGGAGTCAATCTTGTTCAAAATAATAAAGGTCATTGAATAATTGTGACATACTTTGCGCAGATCCACAAAGAGGATTTCTACTCCTGAAAGTGTAGTTATAAAACATGCTTTTTGTTTAAAAATGAGTGCAAAGGGACCTCCTTATAACAAGGACCCCAGAAACCATGAAAGTTACTTTTTATATCAGGTTCTCGGTACACAAACAAAGATACATATATGTTAAGAGTTGTGACTTGCAAAGTTAACAAGGGTTTTGTTATATCCACCCTATTCATAACGGAACATCGCTCTCAGGGGAACACGTCACGAGTTCGACACCCACCAGTCATACAGCCTACGAGTCACGCGGCCCGTGAGCTTGACAGTAGGCAATATTAAGACCCATGAGTCCGACATTATAGTCTGGGTGCCAAAGCCTGAATCTTGTGTTACCGTCCACCCAATGTTGTTGTTTTTTTATGGTTTTACCCTATTTCGGAGGTGCTGAATCATAAATCTGGATGATGCAACTTTTGCATCCTTGAGAGTTTTGAGATATTCAAGATGGCTACCAAAATGGCAGCCAAAACCGGAAATTTCCATGTTTTACTTCTAAATGGAGAAAATTTGAAAGCAATTTGTGGAATTGCGCTATTTCAAGGGTGCTGAACCCTAATCTAGAAGATTCAACTCTTGCATTCTTTAGGGTTTTGAGATATTCAAGATGGTCACCAATATGGCAGCCAGAAATGGAAATTTTCATGTACATGTGTATTTCCTTCTAAATATGGTGAAAATTTGAAAGCAATCGATTGATTTCTGTACTCTATTTCGAGGATGCTGAATCCTATTCTGGATGATGCACCTCTTGCATCCTTGAAGGTTCTGAGATATTCAAGATGGCTGCCAATATGGACACCAAAAATGGAAATGTCCATGTACTTCCTTTTAAATGGTGAAAATTTAAAAACAATTGATGGATTTACCCTATTTCGAGGGTGCTGAATCCGAAGCTGGAAGATTCACTCTTGCATTCTTTTAGGAGTGTAAGATATTCAAGATGGCCGCCAATATGGCCGCCAAAAATGTAAATTTCCATGTATTTCCTTCTCAATGGTAAAAATTGAAAATAATAGATGGTTCTGCCCTATTTCAAGGGTGCTGAATCCGAATCTTGATGACCCAGCACCCTCGAAATAGGATAAATCCATCAATTGTATTGTTTTCGATTGTTCACCATTTAAATGGAAACACATAGATATACTGTATCTGTCTTTGGCGGCCATTGTGACGACCATCTTGGATACTATCACAAAACCCCCAAGGATTCGAGAGTTGCGTCATCCAGATTCGGTTTCAGCACCCCCGAAATAGGGTAAGACCATCGGAAAACATTGGGTGGACGGTAAAACAGGGTAAGGCCGAAAATGGCACCCAGATTATAAGGTAAACCAGGCCTAACAGTATGAGTCCTGCACTAGGTAAGCAAGGTCCACGAGTTCGACACTAAGCAAAACAGGCCGTGATGTAATGTCAGTCTCGTGGCCATATTTTTCCTTGTGTTGAACTCATTGGTCTTGTTTGCGTACTATCGGACTTATGTGCCATTCTTGCCTAGTGTTGAGCTCATGGGCTGTATGACTCATGGACCTTTTTCTTTTCAATGTCGAACTCGTGGGCCGTATGACTCATGGGTGTCCTTCACCTAATGTGCAAAGTCAATGTTGACATTACAACAGTTATTCCTGCAGACTTTACTTGAAATATTCAATGATCTGTATCTCTCATACATTTTATCGCTACTTCATTATGTTCTTTATTCAATCTTGATGCCAAAAGACAAAACTTTCAAACATTCATAATTGTTATAGAGCGATTTGGCGAATCCCCTCCCAAAAATAAAATAAAAATAAAATAAACATTGCCGTTTTATGATGTGGTAAGATGATAGATATACATAATACATTGTAGCTATATGAACAGAATATTTTGAAGATACCGTCTACCGCTATCTTAATTGGTATAGCTTGCTCGTGGTCTTTGTGGAACTCGGCCGTGCTGCATTTTTCTTGTATATAACTCGAGAGCACCCAGTATGCAACTTTACCTTGCTAATGACTCGCGCAAACAGAGAGCTAATTAAGTCCACACCGCTGTTTATTAAAACTGTTTGATTTAACACCTCCATACCGTGACGCCCGGATGAATTTCAACGCGACCCACTTTACCGAGATTTCGAGTAGACCCTATGGCAAGCGCGGTAGAATCATCGAAGTAAACATTGCGTCTTAATTAAGATGACGTCGCATTTACAGTCCAAGTCGATATTGCACATAAGACATAATATTAGCGAGTGAGTCGTGTCTCGTACATTCAGAGTGTAAAACGCCTTATACCACACTACCAGTCTTGGCCATTGGAGAGCAAACATAGAAAATATCACAGAATTGTGTCTAAATATCCTTTGGAAGTCTGAGATATTTCATTACAGTTAATCGAAAACGATGAGATGCCACACTTGGATAATAAGCATAGAGCCGTCGTCATTTGCAGTAAACGTCGACTTAAGTGACTTTCTCCAAGCTGAAGCGCGATTTGACCAAGAGTTGAGATGCGATGCGAGAGGAGAACATCGGTGCACTTACTCTTAGATCTGTATTATAGTTTACTTCTCTCCGCCAGTTCTCATCGCCAGACAAAGGCTTTACGAGATTGTACTTGGACATCACAGGCGGTGATTTACAGGTGTGGGCCATTCAGTGAGATAGTGAATAATATTATGCCGTGGTATAAAATAAACAAGACACCTTAAAACTTAATTTTCTACAGAACTTAACTTTGTGAAAGAGTTATCTTCCCCAGCTTCGTACGTATGAAGAGTCAAAAGCTATCAGTCGTATCTTCTTCACTGGATGCACAATATCTGAACTTAACTTAAATCATTATTAATTACATGAACCGGGATGCCATGTATCAACTAAGTCGGAAGTTGCCATTTCCCGAGGCAACGGTTTGAGAATGCTTTCCTTCATACTACTCATGAGTGCGAATGATATCATCTCTCGATTATTGTGCAAAGGCTTATAGAAAGCCGTCACCCGCGACAATTATTTAGCGACATCAGACAGCATGAAACTCGTCTCTTCAGAAACCACTTGATATCATTGCGCTTATAATGGACAAGAATGAAGTGTAGAGACATTTCAGTGTACAATCGCAGTAAGGACATTTGTTGCGATTGCCGAAACTGATAAAGATGAAGAGGCAATTTGGGGGGTTTGAGACGTTTCCTGGGATGGAAGAAGGGTCTATTGAGGAAAAGATCCCCGTTAGTGTCATGGATGGCTTGGCAGTGACTGAATCAGGAGAAATGGATGTAGACAATCTTCTAGGTGTCAGGAGAGTTGTCCAGTGTATTACCTACGCCATTCTGACAATATTGGTCATTTCTTGCAATATCTTTACATTGGCATTACTCAAGCGCACTCAAGAACTCTTCGACAAAACCACAATATTCTTGTACAAGGTGCTGGCCGTGGAGAACATGTTAGCGGGACTCTGCGGAGCGATTTATGGCATCATCATGGGTCCCACCAGCGTATGGCCGCATGACCCGATCTCGTGTTCGATCCTGCTCCGCGGCCACTTTCTGTTCCTGTACCAGTCGGCCCTGGTCCTGTGTTGCATTAGTCTAGATCGCTGTTTGATGGTGACCCTACCACTGCGATATCCTACGATAGTAACACCGAAACGCGCCAAGCTTGGTCTCGGCGTCATCCTTGCCCTCTCCTTCTGTCCCTTCGTGCCGATTCTCCCCATAGATGGTTTTCCCCTCAGCCAGTCGACGGAAGATCGATGCGAGGGAAATGCATTCAAGATTGGAGGATCCGATCTCGCCTGGGTCGGAATGCTCTTCGTCTTCATCGCAATTCCGCTGTTCACGACGACGATCGCAAATACCTGCATGATGCGCGCTGCGCTCAAACAGCGCAAGCGCGTCAAACCGAAATGCAATCACAACCTTGCTGTCATCGCAGACGCTGCGTCTACCAGTCCGTCGCGGTTTCGCACCGATACGTCCTCAACCAACGACCCTAAAAGAGACGCGCCCAAACATACTGGCACCAGAACAAGGCGAAAGCCACGCAGAAACTCCCTGGAATTGAAAACTCTCCGCACTGTTATTGTCATGACAATTGCTTATTACGTTTCATGGATCCCAATTACCGTTTTCTTTGTTATCCAGTCGTCAGGTGGATTTATGGACGTGTCAAGAGAATTTTACTTCTTCGCGCTGGCGGTCGACTTGTGCGCGTGCTGGTGGAACGTCATAGTATACGTCATAACTAACGCACCGTTGCGGAATGCAGCCAAAAATTTGCTCAGGTGCCAGTAGCTTTAACGACCCTCCCCCACCCCCCAAATGTCGTTGAAAGTAAGGGCATGGTTGCTGGTTAGTCTCATGTTTTTGCGCGTATCTTTCAGTAGACTTTCTATCTTTGAAATTGGACACTTTTTGCTCCAAATAGACTGTGGAAACTTTTGCAAATCGTGTCAAAGGCATCGAATCAACATTAAGGCCCGAATTCACGAAGGTGGTACTAATGAAACCATGGTTTAAACCATGGACAAAAACCATGGAGCGCCAAGTGTCGCATGGAATATTTCGTTACGAAATTGGTCATTTTGTCGACAAAGTGAGAGTATCGTTAACGAAATTATCATTTCGTGGACGAAATGTTCATTAATTTAGTTACAAAATGTTGTCATTTCGTTACAAAATAATCATTTCATCGACGAAATGACTGATTTTGTAACGAAATATTCCATGCGACACTTGGCTCTCCATGGTTTTTGTCCATGGTTTAAACCATGGTTTCATTTGTACCACCTTCGTGAATTCGGGCCTAAACCGTGAACACAAGTAAGGGACATAGACATTGTAACAAATTGATTTGCCGTAAGGAAGATGGAGCAACAAGTTCATGAGAAATCCCCCTCCTTGGTAGCTGGGGGGGGGGGGGGAACTAGACCTCCCCTCTTTTTTTCCTTCTTTTTTAATTTTTTTTCTTCTTTTTCCTCTTGATTTTTTTTTTTTTTTCTGGCAATGTGTCTGGTGATAGTCCTCGTATGTAACTCGGGCCACCCAGCAAGCTGATAGAAATGAGCATGTAGAATGGTACTAATTTCTGACATACAACCAAATGGAGTGAACCATGGCAAGCGGAGATTGTACACTCACCAATCGCCGTAAGGGAAATTAAATTGATGATTTTCCCGACGGACCTGGTTTTCCGTTTTTGTTTTCCTTTTTGTATGTTTGTTTGTGTGTGTGTGTGTGTGTGTGCGCGCGCGCGCGCTTTATATCAAAATGATGTATGCATTATGCAGTAATAGTTGGATCTGTGGACACAATGAGCGCGAAATACCCAGTGATTTAAGATGGTTCTATTGTAAGGACGAGCGAACAAGTTTCCAAATCGCCGGTGGTTTGACGATCCAGCGTATATTCGAATTTTGGTCGATGTTTCAAATTTATATTTTTCCCAATTTAATGTTATAAGTGATGGAAGTGTCTGAAAGTGACGAAGTCCAATCTCTCGTTCTATGTGGATCAAACGAGAGGGACAAGGGACGATATTTTTTTGTGACTAAGCTTATGAGGAGGATAATAGTTTAATTCGGGTGACGTTCTGTACATGAAAATAACTATTGTAAGCCATAATTATGTATAGCGTATTCGTATCGAAGTTTGTAGATGTAAAATGATATTAAATCAGCATTAGCAGTTGAGAAAATAATTTTGAGATGACGTTGCTGTTTATTAAGGTTGTCTAGCATCCATTTATACCTACAGTCTTCCTTCATTGCATGAGTACCATGTCTTCCCCATTTCATTATGTTGCGGATGTGAGTGCATGTGTGTGTGTGTGTGTGTGTGTGTGTGTGTGTGTGTGTGTGTGTGACGGAATGATATTACGAAAGCCATGCCAGTTTGAAAATAATATGATATAATGATATAATAAAATGGTATGATTACTGTAAGATAGTGCGCAGAACTCTGCACTCTGAACAAACGATGGTATACTAGTATTCATTGAGTTTGCACAATTGGGTTTATCTAAAAACATAACACATACACGTAACAGTGTCATCGGATGCCGAGCAAAATCAAAATAGAACAATGCCAACTGAATAATTTGAAACTATAATGAATCTTGACATTGAAGGGATGAGGTACACTTTCGGTTGAGATGGGGCTTCAGGTTTCCAATGGTATTTGATGATACAGTGTATTTTTTTTTTCTAGATAAAGAGAAAACTGTTATGAAATAAAGAGCATATGATTCTAAGAGGAATAAGAAGTTTATTTGATGAAAATTGGTTTTGAAATGGCTGAGAAATTATATCCAAACCAAAGCAATCCCAAAAGGGGTACAAAATAGGACCAACCCTTTACTAGGATAGCTTTGGTTTTTTTTTAATATCTCAGCCATTTCAAAACCGATTTTCATCAAATAAACTTTAAAGGGATGGTACAGTTTTGGTGGAGATGAGAATTGGTCATTTAACTTTTTGCGAGATACCAAGAAAACACTTATGAAATAGTACATAGCCTACCATTTTAAGAGGAATTCAAAATTTATTTGATGAAAATCGGGTTTGGAATGACTGAAACATCCAAAAACAAAGTAAAACTATAAGCGAGCGCAATAAAAGGTGGGTCCCACACTTCATTAGAATCGATCTGATTTGGATATCTCAGCCATTTCAAAACCAATTTTCATCAAATAAACGTTGAATTCCTCATGGAATTACATGCTCTTTCATATTTCATAAGAGGTTTCTCATTATCTCACCAAAAATGTTAGAAACCTGAAATTAGGTCTCAACCGAAATTATACAATCCCTTTAGATTCCTCTTGGAATTGTATGGTTTTTAACATTTGATGAGGTGGTTTCTAAGTATCTCACAAAAAGTTGAAAGCTGAAACCTCACCTCAGTCAACACTTTACCATCCCTTTGAATAAGGAGGCATTTTGACAAAGGAATGGTCATGATATTTGAAATACAGCATTGCATGTATTTCCTTATTTTACCTGAACTATGACAGAGACGGTTTCTATTTTCATTGTTTCTCCATCATCAGTGTATTTTCATATTGGTAACAATCATTTTATTACCCCTCTATATATTCACGATATTACCTGATTATTAACAACAAATGCTTTAGAATCGGCCATCATGTATTTCAAGTTAAACGAAATAAGAAACGCAATCATAACCCCAGCAGTGCCCAGAGAAATATAACGTAAACGATAACTGGTAAAGAGAAATGAAATGGAATCAAAAGGCAGTCCAAATCAATAATTACTTTCTCAGCTAGCTGGTTTGCTAGTTTTATTATAAAGAATTGAAAGTAATATTGTCCAAAGTATGCTGGTCACGGCATCTCACAATCGTCGTCGTTTCTGACGGCTACATAGAGGATTCTCCACGTCCATTTCGTTATCTTCGTCATCGCCTTCCTCGATGTCATCACGACATCGCTTTCTACCACGAGCAGGACTTTCACGGAAAAGTTCCTTAAGCTCCTCATCACTGGATTCGAAGTCGGACGCCTGCCAAGGCGGAGGCGGGAAAACATCGAGGTCATATTGTCCGTTGCTATGGCAACTCCTCGGTGTTCCCGCCACGGCATTGACAGTTGGTGGGATGTCGAATTTCGCAGCCAAGTCTGCGATGATGGACGCTGCGCGTTGGTTGCACCTCATCTCTAGCGGGACGGTGATTTGTCCACTCCCGTCCCTGTAGGCCACGAGCGCCGGACAGACAGAAAGAGCCCGGGGTTTGACTTCGACCAAGTCATCACCGAATTCGTCTCCATCAAGTCGATAAAAGTCGTCCAACACTTCTAAATCAACCAGGGCACCGCTGATCGCCTTGGCCGTTTCTCTGAGAGCAATGTTGTCACTATCATTTCGTTCGCCCTTTTGCTCAGTCGCAGGCAGACGTGGAATGCTACCAGGTTGTGCCGGAGTCTCCTCTTGAAGTGAGACAGAGCTGGAGTCATCTTCACTGAGGGTTTCGGATCGCTCCGACGGAAGGCTATCTGACAGGGAACTCGTTTGAACGTCACTATCGTCCTGTGAGTGTCCTGTGTACGAATAATGTGACTGGTCTCCATTACCTGATGGTGAATGTGATTTGGCGCGGATGCTCGGCGTTGGAGATGATGAGCACTGTGTTGGCAATGGACGTGGAATCTGTCGCCGTCCTGTATCAGCATCCACCTTCTTTGGAGGTAAGGACACGAAGTAAACCGTCGGTGACGTATCGCCGAAGATGCTATCGGCGAGGTCATCGTTTGGATCGAACTCGTCGTCTGCCTGGTAACCGTCGTCGGGCGGGGCGAGAGGGCGACAGTCAGGGCACGTTTGGGCATTGCCCACGATCTCTTTGTCTCTGTCTGATGGTATCAGCTCCATGAGCTTGGAGTTGATGGGTGTATGTGTCTCAGAGCCATCGACTCTAGAAATCTGAAAATAACGCGCATAATTTAATCAGTGTGTCATTTTTTTTAATGCTAATTGCTTACTTGTTTATTTATGGAAATACAAAGTTGATATCACTATAAGTGTATCCATGTTTTGTTGAAGCATTTATGTGATTCAACGCGTCTGTAGGCGTTATCTATGTAACTTTGTATTTCTTTATGGATATAACATCATTTGAATGGAATTGAATTGACTGTCTGTGAATAAACTGTTTGTTTATAACACTCGAATGGACGTAACTCACAGTCTGCAAGAATCTTCAGGTAATTTAAGGAAGCAGACTTAACCGGGAGAAGAAGACATGGAAAAAGAAAAAGAAAAAGAAGAAGAAGAAGAAGGAGAAGAAGAAGAAGAGTGGTGTTTAGGCTTTTGCAGAAAGCAATGACTATAAGTCACTTACACGCAGAGGGAACTGGATAAAAAAATGTAAACATGAATCTCCTAGACATGAAACAGATGCGATAAGAAAAAGGACATACCATACTTCGCCAATCCATCTCCAAATTTTTCAGCCGGACCAAGAAATATGAGCTTCACACCTTTGGAATAACGAGCAGAAAGCAGATTTGCCTTTGCACATTGGAAAGTTCTGTTACCAGAATGAGCGATTTGTTTGGAAACATGGTTGATAAGGGAAACGTTTTCGCGCGCGCGAATGATATCACAGTTGAAAAGCTCTTTTGCTCTGTTGCGTCACCGAATTGCGCGCATCACAACGTAACCAAAAGTCACTCGACCCCAAGAGGAACGCGCTTTGATTATTGCGTCATTCGTAGGATGAAACGAAACTGGGCCCCATTTCATAAAAGATGTTAGGATGACAACTCTTGCTGGAATGACAACTTTCCACAGCAAACAGCCAATCAGGAAGCTGTATTCTTGTCGTTACCATGACAATAGTCATTCCAGCAAAGAGTTGTCATCAAATAAACTCTTTATGAAATGGGGCCCAGATCTTCTGGCATTGGTGAAGTAATTGCAATGATCGACATATTATATATTCCTATCTGTTGCTATGATACTTGTGACATTCTTTGTGTAAGCCCGTAGGTACTTTCATATTGATAACTGACAACGAAACAAATGACATCGAGAATGCTCAATCACCGGCAACTGCATAGTTCAATACGCCGTGAATCACATTGTTAAAAGCTGGTATATACATCTACTCTGCAAGTGTCTGCTGGATGACGCTGTGCGGTGTAATCTTGTCAAATATATTAAATGGTCTGTAAAGATTCTGGTCATTGCTTGGTCATAATGCAAGCACGTGACTAATGCAGCGAGGATCGAAATCGTCATAACGTATTGCCTGCAGTGACGTCACGTCGGGTATAGTAAGATCTTATATAATTCCATAGCATTTTGACTGGCTGCATACAGGGCTGGAATAATGTGTATTAATTATGTATAGGCCTATGTGTTATCATACAGCAAATGTAGTGCTTTGTTTATTGTTGTCCTATAACGCCTAACAGTCCCACGGGGTTGTATTTTCCCCTCGGGGCAATATTTTCCCTCAGAGCGGAGTGTTTCGGGAAAATATAATCTCTTGAGGAAAACATAACTCCCGTGGGGATGTCAAGTGTTATATTACACCATTAAAAATGCAATAGAATTCTCGTGTGTGTGTATTTTGTGTGTGTGCGTTTGTCTGAGATTTATGCAGAACTATCATTTTTTATGCATGGTATATGATTTGCTTGCAAAAAAAAAAGTTATATTATACATTAAAAAATATAATTCAGCAGCAGTGTCAGTGTAATTAAGCAGATATCGATTAGTTTGACTTCGTTGATCAATATAGCTTTTTTTTCTGAAATCTATGCAGAGTTTTATATCAATCACTTTTGTATACACTGTTTGATTTGAAGAAACAAATATTGTATTGTATATGTTAAATAAGAATGTGATTCAGCAGCGCAAGTGAGAACAGGTGCTTATTCTTGTTCAAATTAATATTATTGTGAATTTCGACTAATACAAGTAAAAAAAAAAAGCAAACACAGGTTTATTTACATTTAGGGCATTTCTTTTACTCGTGTCAGGTTGACATTATCAGGCTCTACTCATCACTAGAAACCTTACATATTTGTCGCATGGCGTGATCGAACTGCTGAGCGTTTAGATCACACACACATATACGCACACACCACACACACACACACACGCACACACACACACACACACACATTTTATGAAACAGCTTTCTTCAATTCAGATACGTGTGCCCTTTTTCATTGCCACGTTTGTTTGATGTGGCAAATTTGTGAAATCCTTTGTTTACTTAATTTGTGATCGATTTTATTTTGATTAAACATTTCTTTTTTTCAAGTAACTGCTGATCTTTTATTTCAACTAATAAACAAAACAAACAAGCATGTGTATTTCATGCATTCCATAGTGGAAAGAATGATTGTGTCTTTGTAGTGTTCAAAATCCAAAGAAAAGCAATACTAATAAACAAAGGTCTCAGTTGTGCATCTGCAAAATCCATGGAAGAGTGTTTGTCTAAGAATACTACATGTACACATGTATCAATAATCGTCATTATCATCTAATATCCGTGCGTTACGTAATCACAATTATTTCATATTGCATGACATTGCTTCGTTACTGTACTGGTGATGAAAAAGGACTACATTAGGCTCCTAGCATTACCTCATTTAAAGTCACTATTTACCATTTGCACATCACAAAAAACAACAGCTTTTGTGCTTCAAAATAGTTCTAGAATGTGAGTCAGGGATAAAAACAACCATACAATGTAAAGTAAAAAATGTTAATCAGTATAATCAATGTTAAGTATTGTTGAATATACAAAATAGGAACAATAGTTTTATCAAAATCACTTCTAGAACAAATCATCTACAGATATGGTTTATTGAGAAAGTTAGTGATATCTCCTTACATTTGTGGCTCATTGCAAAATTTTTGTACGGTTGGATGTTTTGTGATACAACTGAACTATACATAGGCATCAAATGTGATAGCTCTAACATTTCTTTTTATCACTGCTCCTACGGGTAAATAGTGACTTTAATGTTATGTTGTGATTAAGAAAAAGCAGGAAGAAGAGAAGGAGAGGGGATGACACAAAGAAGTGAGGGAGCAATGGGTGGAAAATGGGTTAAAATCAAGGAGATGGTGAAATGTTTGAGATGGGGAAAAGGAGGAGGAGAATATTGTGGTGCAAACACATCTTGTACGCTTTTAGTTATTTTCAATGCAGTTACTGCTCATACTTAATTGGGACATCAGTCTGACTTTTGTTCTTTTTATCATAGATCCCATGTGTTGGGCATGCAAGAAGACATTTATTTTAATATAATACAATGTATTTCATTGAAAGGTGCAATACATGGACATTCTACACATAAATGTTTCAATAAAAATACATTATACTACAGTGGACTCCCATCATGACGAAGTCCTCGGGACCTGCAGTTTCCTTTCGTTATATCAAAATTTCGTTATAACCGAACAAATAAACAATAAAAATACACAGAACGGATAATGTTGCGGCCTGAATTTGCACTTAGTTGTAACTGGAATTTTGTTATAACCGTGTTCGTTATAACGGGAGTGCACTGTACATCATTAGCATGCACAACAACAGATTTGAACTACTGGTAATAGAATACTGTACAGCTTGGCAGATCAGATACAAGAAAATCATGGTTTGTGTTGCATCAAAATCTCTTCTGGTAGAAGCTGGTTTGAATTTGATTTCACCAAAGTTCAGACAGCTGTGCCCCCCCCCCTCCTCTTTTTTTCTTTCTTTTTTGTGTGAAAAGCAAACAAACTATAATAACACAGTGGCACACATACATCCTCCATAACAGGAATCCAATAGGCCTCCATAACCTGCGATGTATATTGCACTTGTTTTAATGTTTGGCAACACACTGCCATGCAACTTTTTCCATGAATATGTATTTCTAATAGTCCCTTGGACTCTATTTTGGTACGATGTACAGAAGAACCTTGCTGTAAGCAGCTGATTGGGACTAGAAAAGTACATGTATCTTTGATATATTGGGGGTCTCATCATATGAGGGACAAAACCACAAGAATATATATGGAATGGGACCTGCTAAATTACCTCATACAGGCAAATAACATCATAACAATGTCTTCCAGACTGGCAGTTCTCTTTCATTACCTATATCGAAATTTCGTTATATCTGAACAAATAAGGTGTGTAAAGGTATCTAGCCGGTAATTTTGGGCCCTGAATTTTACTTCGCTGTATCCAAAATTTTGTTGTAATTGTGCTCATTATAACAGGAGTGCACTGTATCAGGTACATCACCATTATATGACCTTGTTACAACGAGGGTCCATTGTGATACCAAGGACCTTTGCAACCACCTGATTTGTAACTTGTAAATGAGAAGCAGGGTAGAATTGCTGCCTGCAGTAAGTGTCATTTCTTCAAAGAAACACAGGGCTGCACATGAGAGTGTGATTAGCAGAACATGATAAAATTTGCTGAGCAGACATGAAAGGAAATAATATGAACTGTGAATACAGGCAGAACCCTGTTGGGATAAATAACATGGATACAAACAGATCAGATTAGAATGGGAGGATTTGTCTGGTAAAACTGTTATTATTCCTCTTATTTGTCTGTTTAAACAAGATTTCTGTCAAACAAGAAATCTTTGCAGTCTCGATTGTTTCGCTTTAACAGGGTTTGCCCATAAATGTTAATTATGGCATTTTGTTTGGGGGGGGGGGGGGGACTGAGAGAGTTTATAACCGAGGTATAAAGTGGATTTCATCAGCTACTATGAGATGAATAGATGACTGCCAAATGCCCTGTAAGGCTGTAACACCATTATTTGACAAAGTAGGTACAATATCTACAAACACTCAATCAGCACATTTGCATAAATCAACAGAATTTAACTCCGGAGTTGTTTCAAAACAGGATAAACAGGCTAAAATTGATGCCAATCCAAAACTCCTTCAGTTTCCTTTACATGTCCACTGAAAATATCAGCCTGATATAACTCCACACAAGACATTTATCCTTCATAAATAATATGTCATTTGCAGCCAATGATATAATTTCTGGATCTGTCTGAACAGAAAGGAAAGCCAGTAAAGATCATCCCTATTATTATCATCTACTCTCTCATATGATCAAAATGAAGCAAGCAATATACTTTATCATGGCCTTCTTCTCCGAGCATAGTTAGTTGGAATGTTTGACCTGACGGATTATAATACATATGTTGCCAGCATTTACTGCAGTCTTTTATTACAAATCCCCAGTCTATATTGTGTGGACATACGACTGGTTAGACGGACACTGAACTGAAGACCACACCTACATTTCCATAGATCATTCAAAGAGGCGAGTTTGGGCACTATTCCGGGCCAGCAACAAGAAAATAAAACTTATGCTGTGCATTTGAGCGCTCATAAGCACACCGAACTGGGCTGAACCCTAACCTAACCTAACCAAACTGTACCATACCATTCCAGATTTGGAGCGTTCAATTGCACTGGAGATAGCTAGTGTACCTCTTGAGCTATTTTTGGACTCGAATCAGAGAGGGGTCACATGCTTTGTATCAACCAACACATTTGCCTTGCATGCTTACCTTACGCTACATAAAGGTGTCCCTAAAAAAGAGAATCAACTCTTTGCATTATGACATAGTGCATGTTGCACACATTTTTCTCATGTCAGCAGCTGGTACAGTATGCTTTTGGAACACTTTCCAGTTGAGCGCTCTCTGGCATGGCGCGATACGGTTCAGTTTTGGAGCACACTGGGTTGTGGTCCACTTTAGGCAAGGCATGGTACAGTATGGTATGGTACACTTTGGGTTCTTGACATTTTCATTAGGTTCATTTCATTCCTTTTGCAGGAAAGGGGCAAGATTCAGATTCAGTCAAACCTGTCTTAGCGACCACCTGTATTTAGCGGCCACCTGCCATATACGACCACTAAAAACAATTCCCTCTGAGAGACAAAGTATGTTAAAGAACCTGTCTATAACAGCCATCTGTCTATAGCAGCCACTTTTTTCGTCTCCCTTGGGTGGCCGCTATAGACAAGTTTGACTCTACAAGCACATGCATCTTGTGTTGAATCTAATATGATGTCTTTCACTTTATACAACATTTGAGATCTTACTAATAAAATACATACACTGAATAATATGCTGCAATCTCTATAACTAATTCCTATGAGTTTCCAGCTGCCTCGTCATCCTTGTGCGTGACCAAGCCCTTTTCTATAAGATCTGGAATCTCCACTGCTAGCCATGGACCAAGCTGTGTGTTGGAGATACATTGAAAGAAATCAAGAAGGGGGGAGGGGGGGGGGGAGAAAGGAAAAACAATTGACAATAACTGAGCACAGCAACATTGTTTTTTAATAGTTCCCTTGCATGATGACAGGCACAAAAGCATTCCATGCATTTCTTCTGCAACTATGGCAACATGGCAAAACTTGATTTAACTACAGTACTTGTTTACCATCATTTCTAGACATTTAGACATAAACAGCATAATTATAACCTTTGAGCAAAAGTTGAAAGAAATGTTCTCTTTTCATCCTCTAAGATGATGACATTCTCAGAGGTCACTAGACTTTTACTACCTAGCTTTGAGTTCTCTCACACTGAAATATTCAACACTTACCAAGGGAATGCACATTTTCATATTTCTGGAATAGCAAATTATACCAGGTCATTATGACTGAATGTAGTTGGGGGAATTCTTAGGTCCTATGGGCAATATATCTGGAAGACAAGAATCTTAAAGGACAAGTTCACCTTCATAAACATAAGGATTGAGAGAAAGCAACAATAATAGTAGAACACATCAGTGAAAGTTTGAGGAAAATTGGACAATCGATGCAAAAGTTATGAATTTTTAAAATTTTTGTGTTGGAACCGCTGGATGAGGAGACTACTACAGCTTGTGAGTCATATGCGTACAACAGTATAAAGAAAATGTAAAAGAAAATTCAACATATTTTCACTTTTTTCGCATAACAAAAGAGCTCTTGACTTGCCTCTTTCTAAAGGCGGGGGAATAATATTACCCATAACATTTGTCGGCAACGAGTCAGGGGAATGTGTACTTTTTTGAAAAGATGGAATTTTGTGAAATTCTCTTTATATTTTCCTTATGTTGTTGTACGCATGTGACATCTCAGTTATACATACACTGCAGTAGTCTTCTCATCCAGCGGTTACTGCACAAAAACTTCAAAAATTCATAACTTTTGAACGGATTGTCTGATTTTCCTCAAACTTTCACTGATGTGTTCTACTAATATTGCTACATTCTCTCAATCCTTATGTTTATGAAGGTGAACTTGTCCTTTAAAGGGTTCAGTCACTAAAATGTGCAATACTCACCCCTAATGCCATGGCGTGCGCGATGCCGAACTTTGGCACATTCTTGCCCCAGAGGGGCTTGAAGTGGTCTGTCAGGCAGATCTTCCCTCCCCTGTACATCTTGGCTGTCTTTCCATCTAGCTCAGGAATGGCAATCTCTGGAGCTGTTGCCGGATACGTCACAGGGATCTACCATTGAATATATAACACGAGAAGAGTTAAGAAGCCACATCAAATGCACTGCATTTCTCCCACTGGGTATGGATCTAAATCTGATCATAAATTGTCAGTCATCTTCAATTACAGTCAACCTTGCCTAAGTCGAATCTATTTGGACTGAAGAAATAGTTTTGACTTAGAGAAATTAAAATCAATAGAATATATTAAAAGAAGAGGACTTGAAAAGACCTGTTTTCAACTTAGGAAATTATTTGAATTATGCGAGGTCGACTTAAGCAAGGTTGACTGTATCTCATACGGGGCTCATTTGAGTGACTTTTTACCAACATGCTTACAATCTACAAGAATAACATGATCTGACAGACTGCATTTTGCAATGTATGACATCACATCTCAGCCACCAAATGGAATAAATAAAAATGAGAAATATTTTGACTGCTGAACTCACATCAAACTCGAGTTCAAACTCATACTTCAGGAGGTTTTGTATGTGCCAGCATTTTCCAAACCATCTCGTGCCATCCTTGTTGGACTCCAACCGGAACCAGTCATTGTCGGCCTCCTTGTTGTTTCCCACATACTGCATCATGGAAAAACAAGAGAAAGAAATAATTAAGTAAAGTTTGCCGACAAGAAGTCACAAAATTGCGTACGTCAGCACAACACAGAAGTCCCGAGTTCTATCCATTGCCAAAATTACTTGCATACACAAACCGTATAGGCTGAATATTTCGTGAGGTTTTTATTTTTCGCAAATTTTGGCGGTCAGGTACATGTGCTATACGCAAATTTTAAAACACGCGAAAATATTAACCATGATCCCAACATGAATCATTGTAAATGTGATGTGCATACATTATTTTTCTGTTCAGACTCGACAATCGCAAATTTAACCACTGCACTAGCGAAATTGTCTTGAAGTCCTGATTCACAAAAAATTAGACTTGCTACCATCACATCAAAATACAACCACTCATACAAGATTCTATTAATGCAAAACTTGCAGCCCAAATGCTTAGCATTCTGGCTGCATTGGTCACACTTACTTGCCCACAAAAATATCCTGAACACCTGAAGCTGCTGGACTAGGGCTGGTTCAGTTTCCTTTCTGTTTCACAATTAATGTTACCGCACATTTTTTCCTCATTTTCGAGCTCAGTTATTTCTACAAGTGCCACAATGTGCAAAGTGTAGGCCTACTAGGCTCTAGCACTGCTCAGTTTGTCTCTTCTGTACGGTAGCTGTGTGTCAGAAATAACTCATTATTATTATTATATTGCAGTACAAGAAGTACAGGGCATGATAAATGGGTTTTCAGTGAAGTACTTGAGTATGTTCTTCGAATCTTATTCCTATTTAATTTAGCATTTGTCAGTAAAACAGTAACTTTGCACGGTGAAGAGGCAGAATGGTGAATTAGTCGAGTTTCATCACATCGCATCACGCATGGCTGGCTAGATTGACATGGATCCCGACTGACATCACATCATTACATGGCCTGGGCAAGGTCGGTATGCTAGACGCAGGGCCACCTACTGCAGTAGTTTACAGCTGCAGCTGCTGGCACCTACACGACAATCACCACCCCGCAGTATCTCCGACGCAAGGCCTGATAAAGCGCGAACAGCTTCGTGAACATATGCCACCCAAAACCAGGCGCTTCTTCCACAAGAATCCCTCTGAGACCTACCTTGATCAGAGCTTGATACTCTTCTTTGAGCCGTGTAGGCCACAAATCCTTGTCCCTTGGGCCAGCTTTTGTTTTGAGCAGTGGAAGACTGTTCAGCGTTTTCTTCGTGGCCGCATCAACCATGATGATGAAGGTAAGACCCGGAAGTAAATGAACAAGAGATGGCGCTCTGCACGCTGACGGGATTGCGTGCATGTAAAATCACAGAATCTCTCACAACGAAGATACGCATTGGAGATTCGCCTCAAAGTACAAGCATACTTTTAACCGTAAGTAGTGATGTACTGAATTGTATTTAATCTATTTCTTGTATTTCGCAACAAAAGTAAGTTACATATCATTTGACTAAATAGTGCATGATATAAATATAATCAAAATCAGCCAAATACTTAGTACAACACGACTAACAAAATGAATATATCACTCAGGCAATTACACAAGTCTAATAATACTTATTATGTTTCAATATGTTTCGATATGACATTCAATTTCGAAAGATTCTGTTAATATTGGTGCAGTTGGTGCCATCCAACCTAAGAAGAGGCCTCGTGCTTTTGATTTTTATTCAGAGAGTGAATAAACAGCTCGAACCAGCCTCAATAAAGGACAACAAAACGCCAACTTCATAACCACCGACTCAAGAGAAAGTTGGAGATGAATAGGGGGGGGGGGGGGGGTGTCATACAGTGCCTGCAATGGATCTATTGATCAGCAACTATAACGACAACGTTATCTTTGAGTACGTAATAAAATATACGCTTTCAATCCAAGTAAATGATTCTGTATGCATTAATTTTGTCTGTATGTGACTATGTGATGGATGTATTGGTCGTCGAAGTTGAGAACAAACTATTTACTACAGTTAAACTCGCCTAAGTCGACGTCGCATATGTCGAATAATCGCGCAAGTCGAAGATTTTAAAAAGTCCCGATTTTTCCCCATTGACTTACGTGTATTAATTCACTCACAAGTCGAATTTTTTAAGTCGAATACTCGCCTAAGTCGATGAAATTCCAAGAACACTTTCACGGAAAAACCATTGAATTCACTGTGCCTAAGTCGAATAAGATTTTATTGTGTAATAAATCACTGTCAAAATCACGAGACGCCAGTTTTTGTTTACATACAGTATATACCAAAAGAAACTTTGCGTTAATAAACATTAACGTTTCATTAACGCAAGCGGTTTCACCTGAATCGTTATTAACGCAAATTAACGATCGGGAAAATTCGGTTTGTAGTAACGATGAGTAACGATCCCAAGCGCAAATTAACGATGTTTCGTTGACATAAACGATAGGTAACGCAAGAGCTCACGCGAGATTTTGGTTTCCGTTACCCAGACCTAGTGAAAGACAACGTATCCCCCCTGCCGAGTGTAGCGATCTATTATGCCTTTATATACTAGCGGAGTCTTTTCGCGAATCGAATCACGATTTCGCGAATGGTTAATATGCGACCGGGGTCACCAAAGACGCACGCCGTGCAGGCCACCAAAAAAGAAGCCGGATGTTTGCCTTCAGTTTTGGAAATGAACAGCGGTAACAATCGGCTCCATAAGATGCTAGAATAAATGTCAGATGTTTGCTCTTAATTTTGGAAATGAATAACGGTAATATTCAATGTGGATAAAGTGTCTTGCTGAAGGGCAAATATCGGGCACACCGCTCTAGCTCACGGCTCCAGAGTAGAAAACATACATGTACATTGGTGTACGCGTGGTGTAACTGTAAGTCGATTTTTTTCGACTTACGCACAAGTCGAAACTCGCCTAAGTCGATGTGTTTTGCTCAGTCCCGAGAAGATCGACTTATGCGAGTTTAACTGTATTAAATTACTGATGACTTCTAGTATTAATTAAAGAAATCAGAAATCCACCCCAAAATATTGTACAGTGGACTCCCGTAATAACGAGGTCCTCGGGACCGGCAGTTTTCTTTCGTTATATCGAAATTTCGTTATAACCGAACAAATAAAAAATAGGCATAGAGCGGATAATGGTGCGGCCTGAATTTTTACTTCGTTGTAACCGGAATTTCGTTATGCAGTGGCCGATCCAGGGAGGACCGCAACCGGCGCACGCCCCCCCCCCCCTTTATTTTTTTGTTGAAACAAAAGAAATAAAAAGAAAAAAATGGGGTGGGGGAGGGGTGCGTGCGCCCTCCCCCCTTTAACTTTGTAAACGCGCCCCCTCTTTACGGAATTCCTGGATCCGCCCCTGTTATGACCGTCACGGTGTTCGATCACGGGAGTGCACTGTATCAATACTTTCATAAGAAAGAGAAACAAATCCCTGCAGAACAGTGAAAAAATTTATTATCGAAGTCGGAGAAGAAAATAAGGAACTTATGACATTTTGAAATTTCACCTATTTTTTTCGGAAAACACTTCTGGAACATTCATTTAAATACATGCATTCGAATCAGCAAGTTTTTGATGATGTCATGCTCTCACAATTGAGTATCTAAATATGAGAACGACCCAAGTCCATGGAAGACCATTACGAGTAAACTTAAAAAAACTTCATATCTTTTTTATTTGTCCAATAATATTCTATTTAACTGTGATGGGAAGGCAACATTGTATATACAAATTAGAATATATTATGACAATTAACATTTACATTAATTGTGGAGAGGCCATTTTGTGTGATGGACTTGGGTCGTTCTTTGAATCATATGGACTTGGGTCGTTCTTTGATTCATATACATGATATTCTGCTATAGAGGTGAATGAAGGATGAGAGAGGGCGCTATAATATGAATGTAAGAATGACCCAAGTCCTTCATTCTTACATTGATATAAGATTTAACTCATTCATTTCAGGCACTTCCGGGGGTAATTAGGATTTATCATTAATATACAAGATGAGTCCATGCATCAGCTACAATTTCCCATGTCAAACTGAATTTGGCCAAAAACTGGACTTGGGTCGTTCTTACATTCAGGTCTTCAATTTCATATTAATTTCATATGCAGAAATGACAAAAATCTCATAATAAGCTGCTTTTATACTTGTGAGCTGAAAATATTTTACCGAAGAGACACAGTACTTACAAAGTTTTTCTCCGCTTATCCTCTTGTTTTTCAGAATTCCAATTTTATCTTTTGTTCTAGTACGTTCTTGTGACAGATTTTTCTTCAAAGTTTTCGAAACTTTCTCAACCTCTAAATCTATATTCTCAGCCTGAAATAAGAGAAAAATTTACCAACTGTTGAAGAAACGAAAATGTTTTCAATACCTAAAGTCAGTTTCAAATGCTTAGGCAGTTAGAGAGTAGAACCAAACACGAAACAAACCTTCAAGTCTGGAAGCTACCTTATACAATATCAATGACGGATTATCCTCAGTGCAACAAAACGCGTTGTTGTTCGTGGTGATTTAAAGACATAGCTTCGTGGTGAACTTCTGGCTGTACATATTTATTACAGAAAGTTTTTTCGCAAAAATACGGAATTAACTCCATTTTTGTCGATTTGAATTTGCGATTAAACCTACTAAATACACAAAAAATGGGATGTTAACCATAACTTCAATGATATTCCGGGTTATGCATATATATATATATATTTTTTTTTTTTTGTCTGTCTGATGATGAATGATGAAAATTGAGTATATAAGAACGACCCAAGTCCATGGAAGACCATTTCGAGTAAACTAAAAAAAAACTTTATATCTTTTTTATTTGTCCAATAATATTCTATCTAACTGTGATGGGAAGGCAACATTGTATATACAAATTAGAACATGCATTATTATGACAATTAACATTTACATTAATTGTGGAGAGGCCATTTTGTGTGGTGGACTTCGGTCGTTCTTTGATTCAACATGATATTCTGCTATAGAGATGAGAGAAGGATGAGAGAGGGCGCTATTATATTAATGTAAGAATGACCCAAGTCCTTCATTCTTACATTAATATAAGATTTAGCTCATTCATTTCAGGCACTTCCGGGGGTAATTAGGATGTATCATTTACACACAAGATGAGTCCATGCATAAGCTACAATTTCCCATGACAAACTGAATTTGGCCAAAAATTGGACTTGGGTCGTTCTTACATTCAGGTCTTCAATTTGAGAATGGTGCATAACCTATTTTGCGTTCAAACTCTTCATCTTATGTCATGAAGGGAGAGGAGTCAGAACATGTGACATTTCCCAACAGTAATTACAAAAAGCCCATGCAGGGAAGATTCGCCATTGTATGCACGATCATTGTCATAAGTTTTGCTCCAGTGTGTTTCATGAAGAGTCAGGGAATAGTACTTGATCATCTGCACTCCGTTGAAATATAGATTATGAAAAAGGGTAACAATCTCATTCTCAGTTGTTTATTTTGTTAGAAAACGTAGGTCATGGGAACCATAGGATGAAAGGGAGGGAGGCGGGAGAGGCAGGGAGGGGGAAATAAAGGAGGCCTCAAATGGGGTGTTGCAAGAAAGTCGAGTTGAAGAGTTTGTTCGCAAAAACCGATAAGAGACCGATGGAGATTTGCGATTAAAGATCAAGAAAAATAAAGAGAATAATAAGAAAATTTTTGCTTCTTTTGACCATAACTTCAAAAATGTACCTTTATAATTATTATGTAGTGACCAATATATCATTTAAAAGGTATTATTTTGTACTTTATTGAGTGAGACCGTACTTCAAAATCTTCAAAAATGGTTTTTGAGAACTCTTCAGTTGCAATTTGCATCTTTCTTGCAACCCCCCCCCCCCCCCCCCCCCCCCCCCCCCGGCCGAGAGAGAGGCAAAAATAACGAGTGACAATGAGAGCGCTCCCTCTACGGTCAAGTCAACGCAGGCTCTCAGCTGTATGTATCCATAACAACGCAGGACCCCGGAAGTATGTTTTGTGTCTGTTCACAACACACTGCATGCACACAACACGTTTTCTCAAGCTCAGTTTACGACTCGCTCGCCATAGCCAGTAAACAGTGTGGGTAAAATGGTCGAACGTGATCTGCTGTAGGCCGTCTTCGCAATCGCTGGCTAGCTGCATTCATTGAATTGCACGTAGAATTGGAAGTCATAGATCTACTGTGCTTTACGAGACAACAGTACCGGTAGTTGACATTAGAACATCGATACCGAAAAAAATCTCATCGTAAAGCAAAACCAAAGGAGATTCAAATCAAGTCGGGTCATGGCTTCAGAAGACGAAGTTGCGTTTCGGTCCATGGTTCGCGCCTCCGGTCTCGGCGAGGTTTGGACCCACACCACCGATCTCGAGAAATTTCGTCAGTACGGCTGGCGTACAACAACCAAAGAAGATTGCTACACACCTAACACTCTTGTAGGCAACTGGAGCGAGGAGAGGTTCGATATAGAGAGGTTGCGGGTACCCAAGAGGTTACCGTCACAGGTATGTACGAATAATCTACGATGTCAACTTGTCTTCTTCTTCTGTTAAGTGCAGCTTCATGCTTGAAGATTACGCACTGTAATGCCATGGCCATGGTTAAATTTTTAAAGAAATAAATCATGTGTTGAGTACTTGATCTAATAACAATCCCTAATCCAGATTCTAATTCATACTGACAGATCAAGTTGGAAACGTTAGCACATTTTCTCCAACACTGCAATTGTCTCTAAACAATATCCCATACTAGTAAATACTATTAGTATCCATAAATGTAAATTTATACTACTATTACTAATAACTATTAGTATACAAGAAATTTACATTTGGGCTGCACATTGCCACATGTTTACTGTAACATTAAGTAAACTTTGCTTCATTTAAACAATGAAATTACTGGGTAAGAGTTTTAGATAGGGCCTACTGTACTGGGGATAGGGCCTACTGGGAGGTCCTACTCTATTGAAATAAGATTGGAATGAAATATTAATGGCTAATATAGTACATCTCTTCTGACCATTGTATGAGTTCCTAACTGCAGTCAGCCAGAAGGCGATACAACTAACTGTTCTATCAGTGAAGGATCCCCAGGTTTATGAGTTCCATGTTGCAGAACTTCATTGTACCTGAAGAGAGAAAACACAATTAGTCTTTGAATGTATTGCCATGACCTGACTCTGTTGTGCAGTACTATAATATATTAGACATGTCAGTTGTCTAAGATTCAAACTTTTAACACTACTAGTGGTTCCACAGCTCGTGATGTCATATGCATAGAATGGTATAAAGAAAATGCCAAAGAAAATTCTACATATTTTCACTTTTCTTGCATAAAAAGAGCACTTGACTTGTCTTTTTTCAGAAGGCCGGGGAATAATATTAAATTACCCCTGACAGTTGTCAGTATAAACAAGTCGAGAGAACATGTACTTTTCTTTTTTTAAAGTTGAAAGTTTGTGGATTTCTTTTCATATTTTTTCTTATCTTCTACGCATGTGACATTACAAGCTCTAGTAGTCTTCTCATCCAGCAGTGACTACAGTATTTATGCAGAAACTTTTAAATAAAAAAAATAAAAATTCATAACTTTTAACAGATTGTATGATTTTCCTCAAACTTTCACTGATGTGGTCTGCTGTTATTGCTGCATTCAAACCCCATGTACAATGTACATATATAAAGGTGAACTTGTCCATAAAATCTCTCTCTCTCTCTCCTCTATTAAGGGCAAATGATAAGATGTATTGTTTCCTTTGCTTCTTTTCAACTATGTCTCCAGTATGACCATTACTTCGACACCACACACAAGGAATCTTATGTGAGCAATCCCAAGCCAGTGCCCAAACATCTACTACATCTGGCAGGTATGTTGCTTGTATTAAAATACTGACTTCTAATGAATGTCATCCACTACAGATGGTACAGTCAACCTTGCCTATAAGTTGAATCTATTTGGACTGAAGAAATACATGTAGCTTCAACTTAGAGAAAGTTTGACTTATGAGGGATTAAAATCAATAGAATATAAAGAGAAGAGGATTGAAAAAACTTTGACTTAGTTAGGTGATAAAATTACTTATGTGAGGTCACCTTCAGCAAGGTTGACTGTACTACGTAGTATTTAATTGACTGTACTACGTAGTATTTCAATGGTGAATGTTAGCCCATATCTTGATATATAGAAGGTCGGTACTGTCTTGCTGTTAATGCCAGTGTACAAAATTTTGATACTGTACTGTACAGTACTCTATGCGATACAAAAATTTGTGAATTTCTCTTTAAATCAGCAATTTCTAGGTGATGATGGTAGTGGATGATGGAAAGACTAAAACTTGCCTTGTCTTTATCATTTCAGTATTTGTGTAACAGAGTTATTCTCTTTGTAAGCTAAAGAAAAAGGAAAGTAAGAAGAAAATCAAACAAAAAACATTGACAACATACATCCCTCTCATATGGGTACCCATATGCACCTGTGTCTGTGTTAATAGTGAGCTGTAGCATTTTTTTCTTTTTATTTTTTTTTTACATTGACTACTTATGGCTGATCAGCCAATTCTGATACTTTAGGGGATTTTTCAACACTAAATGAATCGTACAAAATGAAGTCGAACATGTTCTCTTTAAAACAACAACAGCACAAAACCACAAATTCAGTGCCAAAAATATATATTCAGTGCCAGAAACAGTACAGCGCTATTAAAGGGCCCCTGAAATCCAAATGCATGTTGATTTGTATTGATTTATGATACCCTCAACATCAATTTTGCGGTGAAATGAATATCTAGAAACATTCCATATATTTTTCACGATTTTTTTCTTCTATTTTTCTTCAGATTACTTGGGAACGCCCACAAAAAATCCTTCCAAACCAAAATTCCTCAGATGGCATCATCTGTCAATCATTGCTAAAGTACTGAAATGTTTAACAAAAGACATTGGCATGCATCTTCCTCTCGACTCAGCATAACTTTCATGTTCCCCATCGCCACGTCTTTTGTTAGTCACATTAATATCACAGAAACATGCAAGTTGGATGACAATGAAAAATAAGGTTCTTTACGTGATGTTAATCAAAATTGGACAAAAAGTGAATTCTACTGTGTGAAAAAAGAAAAAAAAAGTTTAAAATATCAAAGATATGTTGCATCTATAGTACACTGAATTGGAATTAAACATGTTCATAATTATGCCAAATATGAAAAGCCATGTTCATGTGGATAATGTTTTGGTATTTCTGTTGGTTTGATTCTTGTAGCGCGTGAACCCAGAGCCTATCCTGCATCGCAGCCAGAGCTTGATCCCGTCAAAATCAAGGAGCACTACAACTCGTTTGAAACCACATCGAGGGCGTCGTACGTGGATCCCCGGATAAGGAAGTCCCCCGTTGGTGGGGGTGTCCCGCAAGCAGCCGAGGCCAGCCAATGAAATGTGCTGTTCCATATTTCAAAAAAGGACTTTGAGATTCACCATTGGATGTGTCAGAAACTGTAGGGAAATGATGAGTGGAACACATCCAACCAAGAATATGTGACAGCATCTATTTCATCCATGTTTAAGAGCCACTTTGAGTCTTGAAATGAAATGAAATGAAATATGTGGAATGATTTTATACTGGAAATATGTCTTCATCAATCAAAGAGATGGGAGAAACTGAACAATGACTTACTGTAAAGTATTTTTGTCACTTATTTGAAAGTTAGCAGGGTAGGTCTTTCCACTTAAAAACAAAAAATAGAAAAGGAAAAGATAAAGAAACAGAGATGCTGGGTTGGTAGTGGGTAGAAGAAATTTATGGTCATCAGAATCATTGGTAAAATTACATAGAATGAGATATCAAGTCACTGTATCAGTTTTAGTCAATGGCATAAATCTATGCATTGTACAACAGTAGATGAATGTGTCTTTTTTGGCTTGTTACATGTACATTTAGCAATCATGGTTTCATGTGCCATAAATAGTTATGATGATGTATACAACATTCATGCTAGAAAGCCGTATTTCATATTTAAGAATACAATATCATGCTGAATGAGTCGTTGACTGTGATTCCTGCTTTTGGTGGAGGAGAAAACATAAAAAGAAGAAGATATCCCATTTATTATCTTCTCATAATCATGAGGTGTGCCTGCAATAAAGTAAGCAGGAGTCGCAAAATACACTTTTGGCGGGTGAGTAAAAAAAAAAAGGAAAATGGGGAAAAAAATTAACACCCCCACTTCCGTAGGCTCTATTCCTAGATCCTTCCTGTTTAAAGGAATGGTCCTGTTCCTGTTTATGTACAGCGTATATCAACCATTGTGCTCCTACCTTGTACACCCCACTGTTACATATCCCCTGAGTGAGTTCAAAGGATGATTATATAGAATACATGTGTTTGCTTAGAATATGAAACCTATGCAACAATTTTGTACAGTCTTCAGAAAATAAACAGCATACCCATATTAACAAAGCAGAAGCTTAATATGTCTGTGTGTATTATAAGGCTGTATATGAAAGATTTGTCGCTATTGTTTGTAGACCATTTTCAAATACTAGATTGTGTAAAGTCAGAGCACTGGTAACTGTTACCAAACATCTCTCTATTTTGTTACGCAACACTTTCCAACTCTGCCATTTCCTACACTCTACCCAGGTGGTTTCAATTGTTTCATGTTTAAAGGACAAGTTCACCTTCATGGACATGTGGATTAAGTGAATGCAACAATATTAGTAGAACACATCAGTGAGAGTTTTAGGAAAATCAGACAATCCGTTCAAAAGTTATGAATTCTTTAAGTTTCTGCTCAATCACGGCTGGATACTATAGCTTGTGATGTCACATGTGTACAACGTTATAAAGAAAGAATAAAGAAAAATAAACATAAGAAACTTAAAGCATTCATAACTTTTGTATGGATTGTCTGATTTTCCTCAAACTCTCACTGATGTGTTCTACTAATATTGCTGCATTCACTCAACCCACATGTCTATGAAGGTGGACTTGTCCTTTAAGTTAGTCATCATGTCCCTTTGCAGTGAAAATATGTGTCATAAAGATATGCGGAATGCACTCAATATTACGTTTCGTTTATGCCTCTGTTAGACACAATACAAATACATTATATAAATATACATGTATATATTTGACACAATATGTTTCCCTTTGCTTTCTGTATACTTTTCCTGTTCAGTAGGTATAGCACTGTTGAAAAGCATCCAGTTACTGAGTACTGTAAAACTAGAATGATGTGCGACATGAAACTTTCATTTTTTTTTTTCCAGCATGAAACTTTCACAAATTGCAGACCGTTATGGCGTGCAACATTGTACTGGCATTCAATGCATTGTGTAGACAAAAACTTTCACATGCATTTAAGTTTCGCGATTCTAATTGGCTCCTCACAAAATTCGCAAAAGTTTCATGCACGCTAACATTTCTGGTTTTACAGTACTTTGTTTGCTTGTGCTGGCCGTACCTTTCACGTCTTATTCTTTTCATACAGAGCTTTGATTTTGTTAATTCCTTTTTTCTTTTCTTTTTTTCTGGAAGTGTGTTGTCCCAATGACTTTGTTGGTAGATGTGGTATATACAAGTTATATTGTGTCTTCTACTCAAATACAGATAGATATGAACAAGTTTTGATGGGATTTTATTCATTTATTTTGTCTTTGAGATAATAGTGAATGCCAGGTGGGTGTGTTCTTTGTTATGGTTTATGGAGTCCCTTACAGCTTCAAACTGGAGGAGAATTTTGATATTTGATTGGAGGAATTAAGGGTCAGTTTTTGCTTACATTCTTACATCATAAATAGAAATTAAAGAGTGTGTACAGTTCTGGTTGAGGTGAGGATTTAGCTTTTAACATTTAGAAATTAGATATTCAGAAACCACTCTATGAGATGTCAAAGAGCATGCAATTCTAAGGGGTATCAAAAGTTTATTTGATGAAAATCGGTTTTGAAATGGCTTAGATATCCAAAAACAAGGTGAAACAAAGAGATGCTAATAAAAGGCGTGACCTGTCGCCTTGTATTATAAGCACTTTTTTTCATATCTCAGCCATTTGAAAACCAATTTTCATCAAATAAACGTTGAATCCTCAAAATTACATGCTCTTTCATATTTCATAAGAGGTTTCTCATTATCTCACTTAGGAGTGTTAAAAACATGAATCCCCACAACCTCATGATATACTGTACAGTCCCTTTAACATTATATTCTCTCCTGGTGATGTGTGTTCTGGCAAACGGCTTCAATTGAGGATATTGAATCGGTAGCATTTCACTCCAGGTAACAGGGGATACATTACATACCGCACATATGCCTGTTTTTGTTTTTGTTTTTGTTTTTTTATGTATTTAAAACAAATGAAAAAGCGCAGTCTCAAGGCCCTAGAGGTATCGAGGGTATATAATGCACCTGCTTGTTCTGCATATTTAGGACCAAGTCCTGTATGTAGGCCAAAAGTTTTCACAATATTCAAATGGGAAAATTTGAAATGTTCACACATATCCTTGATTGTTGTGTATACAATATAATGTTATACTACATGAAACCTGATTTTTTATTTTACTTAACTGAAGTTAAGTATTAGTTTTTATGGTTTTCAATTTCAATTAATCAGTTTATCAGAATATATATATACACAGTGTATATACATATATACATGTATATTATATAGATGTTTTCCTTATAGAAACAAGTGATGGAATATGCATAGTTCCCTTGAGTTAAGTATCATATCCCCAATTTAGTGAAGCATTATACAAGAATGTGTGTGCATGTTTGTGTCTGTGTATCTGTCTGTCTGCCTGTCTGCGTACTCTGTTCCAAGTCTCTCTGCACACTTGTAAGAGCTCAGTGCTAAAAGTGAAATACACTACAGTCAAACCTGTTTCAGTGACCACCTGTCTATAGCAACCACTTGCCATTGGATATGACCACTAAAATCAATTTCCTATGAGAGAAAAAAAAGGGATGTTAAAGAACCTGTCTATAATGCAGGGCTTGACACTAACGGTGGCCCGGTGGCCCGGGGCCACCAAAAACGCACGTTGGGCCACCAAAATTTCAGAAATGAAGAATTGAGTGGCCTGATCGGGCCACCAAAAAAGGTCGGATGTTCGCCTTTGGGCCACCAAAAATAAAAGTTAGTGTGGAGCCCTGTATAATGGCCACCTCTCTAGATTGGCCCCTTTGTTCACCTTCCGGGGGGGGGGGGGGGGGGGGGGGGTGGCTGCTATAGAAAGGTTTGACTGTAGATATTTCATCTTCTTCATATGGCACAAAGTACAATTAAAAAAAATGAAGTACATGTACTATATTATGAATCTTCATCTTTTTTAGTTTCTTCGATCCACTATTCATATTAATTTACTATTTGCTTGGATACTCTAAGGCACCATAGCAATATCAAATTTTGTTGAACTATGCTGAACCGTCTTGTGAGAAGAAATACAGATGAAGAAACACGTCTCAATTTTGAAACGGTGATTGCTGTTAAGATATTTATGAAAAAATATAATCACCATGTCAGCAAAGCGCTTCTGACATGATTTACACAACCCCTTCCTCAACACCATCACATTGAAGGCACTGCCAGGGATCTATATTTAAACAAATAGGAGACATGATACATTCACAAGCTATTCAAAAACTTCAAAGCTCAGTGAAATCCAGGATTCCATGTTTGATATCAGGCTAGGATATCAGCCTTATGTACAATTAATGCCCTGGTTCCTGTAGATATATATCTATGAATGAATTAGTACAAGTAGTGGTTCCTCCCTCACAAATATGTATCTTTACCAAAATGTTTCTTTTATTTTTGGGTGTGTGAGGATCTAAGGGTAGATGAGATGGCAAGGAGGGAAGAGAATATGGAGGGGGGGGGGGAAGGAGGAGGATGATCAAAAAAAAAAAAATCAGCTGTCAGATGATTGTTTTCACAGGTCTTCGGATGTTTATACAGTGGACTCCTGGGTACCGTTTCATGAAAGTTGTCAGCGCTGACAAGTTGTCAGTCTCTGACAATCATACCATGGTAACAGTCAGTGACCAGAGCATCTCGGCCAATCAAAACCATGAGGATTTTGCTGAAATTGTCAGAGACTTCAGAGACAATTGATGAAACGACCCCCTGTTTTTACGAAGTCCTCGGGGCTGGCAGTTTCTTTCATTAAATTTCACCATAACCCAACAAATAAACAATGAAAGTCATAGAGCAGATGATATTGTGGCCTGAACTTTTACTTCATTGCATAAACCAAAATTTCATATAACTACATGTTCGTTACAACGGGAGTGCACTGATGTAGAAACATACACCATGGAGCTCTCCTCCCACATCTTGCTGCCAAACATATGCTTACACATAATATGAATACTATATGATATCTATCTATCTATCTATCTATCTATCTACCTATTATCTGTCTATCTGTCTCTATCTATCTATCTATCTATCTATCTATCTATCTATCTATCTATCTATCTATCTATATCTATCTATCTATCTATCTATCTACCTATCTGTCTATCTGTCTCTATCTATCTATCTATCTATCTACCTATCTATCTGTCTACCTATCTATCTATCTATCTATCTATCTATCTACCTATCATCTGTCTATCTCTATCTATCTATCTATTTATTTATCTATCTATCTATCTATCTATCTGTCTGTCTGTCTGTCTGTCTGTCTATAAATCTATCCAATCCATCTATCTACACACTTGTGCTTACTGTGTTTTACACAAACTATACACACTCATGAACAACACATGTTACACACACACACACGCAGATAATGAATATTATCATATGTGGTACCAGTATACCAAGTGCAAATGTTGTCTAGTATGTTTCACATGATTCACTATACATTGCGTATTACAGTGCATTGTAATTGCAGTGAAGTTAATGGAAAGGGTATGTATGATGATTGGCTGATTGAAATGGTTTGAAAACAAAAATATTTTCTCAGCCAAAAGCTGTATTGCAACAGTTTTACATCAAATGATTAAAACACAATAAATCCAAATAGTTCTAAAGAATTCAAATTACATATTCATGATGAAACAAAGTAAAACATACTACTCATATGGGAGGGAGGTCTCAAGCTATAATAAGAAAAGTATGCACAAGGTATATAGGCCTATGTATTTACATTAAAAAAGAACAACTAACAATATTCAATATATTTAGACATGTTGTCTCACCTCCCTCTCTCTCTCTCTCTCTCTCTTGCTCTCTCCCCCTAGGAATGATTCCTTTCATTACAATATCTTTGCCCAAAATAAACATAATTTTAGTATAATGATTATATTCTGTATTGTAATTATTATTACTATTATTATAATTTCTCATTTTTTTTGTGTGTACAAACAAGATCTTAACTTTTGGCTACTCAATAGTACAAAACCCTGCCGGTCTAGGTTCCACACCTACCCACAGTGTACATGTATATAGTGACAGTAAAATATGAAACGCTGAAACCCGGTCCTGGGCAGTGTCTAACCTTTAAGACCTTGGCACCTATATACCATCATCACCATGATTTTTCTCTTTAACTGGTCAGTAGTGGAATTTTTTGTTTGGATCACAATATGTAACAACAAAATGAATTCATAAATAATGATTAAAATTCAGTGGCGGATCGGGGGGGGGGGGGGGGGGGGGACCGGGCGCACGAGCCCTCTCTATTTGTAGTTAAAGCAAAAGAAATACAAAGAAAAAAATTGGAGGTGCGTGCACCCCCTTCTTTAATTTTGCAAAGGTGCCTCCCCTTTATAGAATTCCTGGATCCGCCCCTGAAAAGTCATATCCAACGTTGAAGGAATAAAAATTGAAAGGCTAGGGGTGGTATTCTGAGGTCGTAATTAAGTCTGTAATTAACTTCGTGATTAAGTCGTGAAGTTAATAGGCCCTTAATCATGGGCAAAATCGGTATTCTGAGGACATGATTAAGTCCCCTGTAATTATCTTAGGTCCCTCCCATCTAATTGTTATTCCATCCAATCAGACGCGTTGTTAGAAGCCAAAATGATGACTATACGCGCAAATATGCCCTCAATGCGCGCTCCTGCACGTCCCCTGTAATTACAACCCAAGAGCTTTCCGTGCGCACACTCAGGTATTTGATTACAACCCCTCACCTACGCACGCGAAGATCTCAACCTCTTTGCTCACATAAAATGACAAAATTCCTCGAAGATCGGCTTTATTTCTTTTTTTCTCTGAATTCTATGGATACCATGGTAACAAGATTCAACCGCTCCTCGGTTACCGAAGACGGTAAGCATCGTTGTGGCAGAGAAAACGCGATGTAATGCTTGATATCGGAGTAACACTCTTTGGTATCATTAAGTTTTTCATTAACTTTCATACTTAATTACACCCTCAGAATACCGATTCGTAATTAACTCTGTGATTAAAGCCCAAACAAAGTTCTGGTATGCCTGCAAAAGTTGTCAAATTTCGCTCCCAAATGTGAACGTATGCTTAGGAAATGTGCAGGATAACGATGTTATTACAAGATATTCAATGGGTAACGACGAAAATGCGAAATATTAACCAAAAAGGTTCAGTCTCAGTCTCATACTTACCCGAACGGGGTCAGGCTAAACTCGGACTCGGGGATAACTCGGCTTCGCTTTGACGGCGGGATGAGTTGTAACGGTTGTCCCTCTGATTGTACAGTGTTGTCCTATGGGAGCGGCCTGTAAAAACTAGCGCTTCGTGTTCTGGCTACTCGCAGTAATGGTCCGAGTTGTTGCAACGCGCGCATTAAAAACCTCTTTTGCGCGCATGCAAAATTAGTGTGCGCCTATCAAGCACCTCTAAAACAACCAAAGGCGCTTGATAAACAACAACAAAAACTCCAAAGACCGCGCGTCTCAGCAGCTGAGGACCGCGCGCTGTCATTTTTGTTTTGTTTTGTACAGGATTACGTTAGCACGCACTTTCCTGTCCATTCAGTTAGGCCTCATTTGGTATTATGCAGTGGCCAGGGGTGGTATTCTGAGACCGTTTTATCTCTGTTGTAAGTCTGTTGTAACAAATCGGTATTCTGAACACCGTTTTATCTCTGTTGTAACTTCTGTTGTAACTTGTGTTGTAACTAGTGTTTTATCTTGCGCACTCTTTGCCTGCGCATACCATTGTCTTAGGGTATGCGCACGCGCGTAACAGTGGGCGCAAACCTGAACACCCATTAGATTACACGGTATTCTGAAAACTGTTTTATCTTCTGTTGTAAGTCATGCCCTGTGCAAATTTATGCTTCTGAGATAAAACAGGGTGGAGGGTGTTATAACTCCGTTGTAACTTTCGTTTTAACTTATGTTAGATAGTGAGATTATTCATCAACTCAATATTGTGGTATGCGAGTTCAAAATAAAAAAGATATACAAAAAATAAAAACAATGTATGTACAGATAGACAAATGATATAGCAGTTTGACAAAATGTAAACTCATTCCACAATACAAAATTTGGTAACAGTAGCATTGCAAGTACATACGCGTAGCATAATTATGCACATAGATAAAAACACAAACACATGAACAGAAAGGTTACCGGCACCGTCGGCACTAACTTGTTTTAAGCACTATTCATTTCAAAAATATCTTTCAAAATATTAAATATTTTTTAATATGATTTCACTATCTTCACCAATAAGAATTCATTATCAGTACCTTTGGGTGTTTCAAAATATTTATTGCTGGGGACGGCGCGAATCCTAAGAAAAGTATTAGAAGTCTAAGTTAACAATAATAATAATAATAATAATAATAATAATAATAATAACATGGCATTGCAAGGGCTTAACTTAATTTAGAAGCGTCTAGTTCCCCATAAACCATGAAATTTGGGTTCCTCTTATGAACGCCAGATATCTTCTTATTTTTTAGACAAATTTCAAACAAAAAGACTTAATCTGAGATAGCTTTGCGAATCCCCTACTGCACCAACTATACGTCAAAACCGGTAAGAAGGCATAATGATCCAAGCTTCTGTTGTAACTTTATTTTATCTCTGGCTCTCTTTACCTGCGCATACCATTGTCCTATTTGTGCGCACGCCAGAGAATGAGCGCTTCTTAAAACGCGCAGAGTTAAGCACGGCGCATTTGCCCAAGGGAGCAATCTTATTGGTTGAAATGTCTTAGATGCTACTTCTAACAATATTTCTTATTGGATATGATTATTGCGATGGGCGTGGTTATCATGACTTACAACACCGTTAAAACAGTTTTCAGAATACCGATTTACAACTGTTTTAACGGTGTTATAACTCACAGACTTACAACACAAGTTACAACACAAGTTACAACAGAGATAAAACGGTGTTCAGAATACCACCCCAGTATTTTTTCCCGAGATCGAGTTAGTCTGGAGCCTTCTGGAATAAAAGTCGGTTTTCCTACTATTATTATTTTTCTCAAAATACTCCAAAACGACTTATCATTCCGGCAAACCGCGTCAGCCAGGTAAGTTTCTTAGTGGACTCTTTCGATATATTGCAAGCAAAAATGAAATGGTGCTAGACGGGTTCTCAAGCACTTACCGAAACTTAGTTTTCACTTTAAGTCCTCTCAGAGGTGCGCGCGCATTGATACGCGCAAACGCGTAGGTCCTTCCCGCCAAAACGCTTGTTGCTATGGTAGTTAATATAACCCCTACTTAATCATGCTCTCAGAATACCAATTCGGTAATTAAGTGCTAATCAGACACTTAATAACCTCTCAGAATACGGCCCTAGGATATTAGACTACACTATTGCAATGTCCATGTACTGTTCTCTACACGCATTATCGAAATACGGGATGGTTGGACGCTGGTGGATTAGACTACTAGTACTAGTACTTACCCCATCCAACACTCACTGAAATCTCACACTGCACAGCAAACGGCCTTTCGCCACACTGCGTACACCAATACACACGTACACAGGGTTTTTTTTTTTTTTCGCGTACGGCAGCCCTCTATGGTCGATCTGCAGCATAGTGTTGGTACAGACGGCCATTTTGAACCTTCTCGACGTGAGTATCGTAAAATTCTCCCCGAAAATCCGATGCAATCGTACTAATCATAAAAGGGCTCAGTAGTATGTGATTGCTCCATAATTATTTAGAAACTTATGTATAGGTTGTATGTTGTTTTGTGCCAATATATCCGCTGGAAAGGTAAAGAAACGAATGTAAAAATGTCTTGTCCGGAAGGCTCTGGATCGAATCTACCATTGTTTACTCGGGTTGAGCTTTGAACGTTCCTTGTACAGGTTCAGACACAAGTAGGTCAAGACCGAAACGTAAATATTTCGGAAAATACGGCCACACCGCCATGTCTAATAGTAGCATTACTCTGAACTTGACAGAGCTAAATTTAACCGTATCATACATGACTAACAAGTTAGTGTTGCATGATGATGGCACAGTCATTTCAGTCGTTAGTATTCTCGCCCCAACATCACACACCAGTCAGTAGTCCTGTCGACACTGTCACTGCTATACAGTGTACCTGTGCCCCCCCCCCCCCCCCCCCCCTGTGTAACGAGTACAGTAAGTACAGTACAGTACATTGCTGCACTGCACTGGTCACTACAAGTACAATACCATGTCTATAGTGCAGTGCCAGCCAGTCTGCAGTGAGGTGCTGTAGCTGTATGGCCATCGCTAACGTCAATTACCGCAGTCCGGGAAACCCGCTCATGAGGACCGCCCCCGCGTACGAGGATGGTCCCTCCTCATGAGGACCTCCCCCCTCCTCATGAGGCCCCCCGGGGAACGCCTCATGAGGCCCCCCCTTCACTTCTTATTCATCTCACATCTGACGTATAAATTGTCGCAACTTTGCACGGTGATTTTTTGTTACGCACACATGTCCACTATCCATGATGAAAAAAAGAAAAAATCCTGTCTGTTTTTTTTTTTTTAAATCGAGTTTTAATCACCCGATGCAGAGCGCCCATCAAAACACGGGCGCCAGCGCGTTCGCACAATGCAAGACTGCCGCACCTAGCGGCCTGATCCGACTAAATATTTTCGATGCTTTTTTCTGCGGCTCTCACCTCTCCGCGCACGAATCAGCCTCGTGAAGCTGAAGTCTGACATCTTTTTACACAAATTCGTAACGAGAAAGATTAAATCAGTACTAACCTGATCTTGTCCATATATTCCAAATTACTATTCCACACTGATAGAGTAGGTGGGTAGATGACATACTCCAGTTTGTTAGCAAAATAATCACTTTGTAGGTATGACGAGTTCACTTTCTTCGTCAATTCCGCCCACGATTCCGCCGTTTGGGCGCTTTTTCTGGAATCATCCTGCGACGCGACGTACGTCGCATACATCACGCATCCAGCACATACTAAGTACCAGACTGGTATGTGCTGGATGCGTGATGTGATGCGACGTACGTCGCGTCGTGGGATGATTCCAGAGAAAGCGCCCAAACGGTAATCGTGGGCGGAATTGACGAAGAAAGTGAACTCGTCATACCTACAAAGTGATTATTTTGCTAACAAACTGGAGTATGTCATCTACCCACCTACTCTATCAGTGTGGAATAGTAATTTGGAATATATGGACAAGATCAGGTTAGTACTGATTTAATTTTTCTCGTTACGAATTTGTGTAAAAAGATGTCAGACTTCAGCTTCACGAGGCTGATTCGTGCGCGGAGAGGTGAGAGCCGCAGAAAAAAGCATCGAAAATATTTAGTCGGATCAGGCCGCTAGGTGCGGCAGTCTTGCATTGTGCGAACGCGCTGGCGCCCGTGTTTTGATGGGCGCTCTGCATCGGGTGATTAAAACTCGATTTTAAAAAAAAAAAACAGACAGGATTTTTTCTTCTTTTCATCATGGATAGTGGACATGTGTGTGTAACAAAAAATCACCGTGCAAAGTTGCGACAATTTATACGTCAGATGTGAGATGAATAAGAAGTGAAGGGGGGGCCTCATGAGGCGTTCCCCGGGGGGCCTCATGAGGAGGGGGGAGGTCCTCATGAGGAGGGACCATCCTCGTACGCGGGGGCGGTCCTCATGAGCGGGTTTCCCGGACTGACCGTATGGTCGCCACTTGTGTGTAAAGATTTTCCTTTTAATCCTATGCACTTCTGGGTGGGCGAACTAATATCGGCACTGAAATAGTTCGCCACCCATAGCCTGCCACATATTATCAGCGTGTGTGTTATACACACACTTCAATGAAGGAGGCATTGTCGGTCACCGCGTTTGAAAACCTCCCTCAGTCTGCAACCTGAAATCCATTCTAAATCAAAAACATCCTCGCATTAAAAAGGGTTTGAACACCTCTCACATATGGTAAAATATATTTTGATTACAATTATTTGAGTTTTTACGGAGGAAAAAGGTGAATTACGAATGTACTTTGAGAGTGATGAAAATCCGTCGCCCAAGGTCATCTCCGATCGCAGCGCACGTTACATGCGATGTGAATGTCTGGTGACCTTACCGCAATGGCGACCATACCAGTCTGGGAAACCCGCTCATGAGGACCGCTCCCGCGTATGAGGACTGCCCCGCCTCATGAGGACCGCCCCCACGCCTCATGAGGACCGCCCCCATGCCTCATGAGGCCCGGGGGGAACGCCTCATGAGGCCCCCTATTCATTTCTATTCATCTCACATCTGACGTATAAATTGTCGCAACTTTGCACGGTGATTTTTTGTTACACACACATGTCCACTATCCATGATGAAAAAAAGAAAAAATCCTATCTGTTTTTTTTTTTTCAAAAATCGAGTTTTAATCAACCGATGCAGAGCGCCCATTTAAACACACGTGTTTAAATTTATTAATGCTCTAATTAAGCTAATTTCTTTTTTAAAATGTTTCTTGTATCATTCTCCTGAGACATAGGATAAAAAAAAATCTGTATCGAAATTAATTTCTTATGTATTTGATTGTTTTTTGGAATTTCTTATGTATTTCTTTGTTTTTGTTTGTTTTTTGGCCAAAATTTGTCACAGACATTTTTCGAAGCTTTATTATGATAAAATAAATTGATTTCGTCCATTCTAAGTCAAGATATGAATTTTTATGTGAACTGAAAAAACACAATTTGCATTGGATTTGTACACAAAATCACGTTTTGGAGCAATTTTGGGGTTGACAAATTTTTTTCGAACGGGCGTCGCGTCAAAACGGTATGCGCGGGCGCAACAATTTTGGTCTCAAAAGTTACGCGATACTTGAAAGAAAAAAGTCATGAAACATCGCGACGGGAGCTTATCGCGCAGCGAAGATATTGCGCGAAACGTCTAGGGGGGGGGGGGGCGGATTCCCCCCCCCCCCAGCCTGATTTGGGTTAAATTTTGACAATAACGGTGTCCAAAGTTTGACCACTGGCTAGAGTAACTGTGGCAGGGTGCCTGTTTTAGTATTTGTGGCAGGGACAGTTTCATTGATCAATAAAACAGCTAGTGTAATGAACATCATGCGTGCTTAGTCCCACTTTAGAACACAAGCAGGAGTTGCTTGCAAGTGTTACTAGTATGGGAAGTGACACCTGATTGGGCCTTTTCATCAATGAATGAAACGGCCCCTGCCGCAAATAGGCACCCTTTACAAGGGCTGCTGCAAACAGGGTTGTTTACGACGTGTTCGTAGAGCCCCCTACATGTAAAACCCACAGATGTACATGTATGCTTCTGACTTCTGTGTGTGGTCAAATTTTGGCACAGGAGGTTGGAACCGTGGTGCGGCAGCTGCTGTTCACCACAGGCACAGCTATGGTTGCTTCTGCAATCGTTATTTGGCGATCCAGGGGTTTAGGGGCCGTGCACTGTGTCATTTTCTTCTTTCTTTTTCTTCAAGACCCGCCCTAGTTGTTGTTGTTTTTTGAAGTTGATATGCAACTGATTGACTGATTGACCCTCCCTAGTTAAAAAAAGACGACACCATGGTTCAACCTCCTGTGCCAAAATTTGACCCTGCACAAAAGCATAGGTTTCCACACGTAGCCCGCGATCGAATCTTAGATGGCAGTATGGTCAAGTTATGGGCAGCTTGCTTTACTAAAATTACTGAGTTTAAATGAAGGCTACAGTTTAAATATGTTATTGTTTAGTTATTTAGGGGCTCAGGTTTGCCAGAGTTATGAAAAACTACCCCACTCATTCACGATTCACTTAGCCCACAGAGTGTGTGCGTGTGTGTGCACTGAATGAGTGGGATCCTATCATGGGGTGTGTACAAATGTAAGGTGGGAAGGGGGGCTTCCACATTAACAATATTACATGTAATTTAAACTTTCACATCACCATATTTTTTTTCAGCTTTCACAAGTGCAGTTGTATTTTTATATCGTGCAGTTGGTTGCATACATCAGTCGTGGTTTCAACACTAAATTGTAACGTAAACAGTCGTTTGCGTTCTTTTTTGGTTTTCATAATAAAATGTAACTTATGGACAAATCAAGTCATAGAAAAGAGAATCAAATGATAATGCATAACTGGTCAATGCTACTGTTGAAAAACTACTGTATACGCTATATATTTCGCGAGGGTTTTATTTTCGCGAATTTCGCGAGTCGGGAGCTATTCGCAAAATTAACAACACGCGAAAATATTACCTTCCAAAATGAATCCCTTGCCTTGATGATACGAAAATTTCAGTGCTAGTTTACCATGTCACGGCTTACCGAACAGACCATACTGGCTAAGCTTGTTTACGTACATATAGCACGTCCATGTCTACTTACGATTACTGCAGAGAGCCAATCCATTATCGCAAGGGGATCACTCGTCAGAAATCTAGCGCGATGGACTTATCCACTTCAAAAATGTTGAATTCTAACTTACTGGTTCGCAGAGTTTGGTAAGTTTTTTTCATGCAGTGTATAACTAGTATCATTCTTATTTGCTAGTAAGTTGAAAATCCACACTTTCTTTGCCACTTCATATTTTCTCTGGTCCCCCAATCGCGAATTTAACCACTCGCGAAAATGTGTGACAGCGGCAATTCGCAAAAATTTATGTACGCGAAAATTATAGCGTATACAGTACTCAATTTACATTTGTAAGATCATGAATGAGTCTGTGTACACACGTACATCTGTACATGGTAACAGGACATGCCTTATTTTGTACATACAGTGTACCTGGGCAGGGGCCCGCTTCATAAAACTTGTCATCAGTGACAACTGCCACATTTCTATGACAAATTTGCTCTCAGATGCAAGGATTTCCGTAGCTTGTCACATCTATGACAACTTGTCACTGATGACAAGTTTTATGAAACGGGCCCCAGGTATAAACATTTTTGCATTCTGTCATGATTAGGATCTTGACACAAGCTTATAAATACTTTCGGTTGTGTTTACCTCCAGTGCTTTATCTGTTAAAGTACATGTACATACATGTAGGACATGTACACTCCTATTGTCTGCACAGAAACAGCACCGCAATGTACATGTGCTGTATACTTATTTTTTATTCATTTATGATTTTTTTTTACAATTTTTGGGTTCAGTGTTAAATTTATTTATCACAGTCAATGTACATTATATATGTAGAAGGCAGCATATGCATAACGTACCATGGCATTGCACTTTGTAGAATGGCATTTAAAAGAAACTGTTTGATGTGTTTTTGTCTCTTTTTTTTTCAGAAGGCTGGTTTGATGGCAACCTGCAATAGCTTGATGTCTTGGATGCTTTCTACCGAGTTGACTTTATCTACCTGATGCAACGTTCTCCGTAGCCACGTTTCACATTGCCATTGTTGGAATAGGACACCGAACTGTGATATATCACCTTCCCCGTGCTTTTATACACTGGAAGTTGAAAACTTCCCGTGAATTCTTAGCCGATGAATTGCTGCTGGTTATCTTCCCACCTGGCGGACAATTGACTATTCTTTAATTCCTTACTTGGCCTCTTCAAGAGGTCTCTGTTCATAGCAGAATATATTATTTGTAAAGATTGTTTTATATATTAATGTATATTTGTATATTTGCCAAAGAGACCATTTTTTTTTCTCCCATTTTGTATGGACAAACTTGAACGGCACTAACTTGCCTTTTTTGTGAAACTGTACTAGACATTTCTGACAACCCATCTCAGGTATTGTGTGTATCTCATGTTGAACTGAAATTTAGTTTCAAACATTTTGATGCAATTTTCATAGAAAAATTATCAAAAAGTCAAAAAAAAAAAAGAGAAGCTGATGCAGAGAATCACTTTGAATCTGTGAAACTCGATGCAACAGAGAGAGACGCCCTTCTAACAAAAACAGTGGAAAAAGACACTTATATCGCCATGGCAACTGCTGCACCACAACTCAACAGAATGATGAATAACAATCATGGGGCAAGGAGCCCAAACAGAGGCCCTGGCCAGAACAATGACTCTCGAAGGAGCGACGGGCATGGCCAGCAGAGGGACAGACAAGGCCCCCACAGAGACGGTCCGGGGGGCTACCACAGGGAGGGGTCGGGCCACCAGCGGGACGGCGGCCACAGAGGAGGGGGCTACCAAGGCAGACAGTATTCAAGGCAGAAGGACATTGAAAAGACGACGGCAAAACAAACTCCACAGCCCAAGCCTGCACCAATTGACATGGAGTAAGTATTCTGCACAAACTAGAAACAGTATTGCCCAATGGTGCAAAAAGAATCCACTTCATTGGTATTTCAAACTTATGGCTTTCTTTTACCAACAGAATTTTAATTTCATTGAATTCAATTTTTACCAAACCACTGCCATGGAATCCATATTTGTTCCAAAGAATCATCATAAGTAGTTGCAGATGCTGAAGAGTGTTGGAAAATGGTGTCCTGATCATGAGAAAGAGGTAATGTAGTCAGAAACTGTGGTTTCACAATGCTGTAGCCTCATTGTGCCTGACTGGAAAAATCTAACAGTGTAATGACATGGCTAAAGCAGAAATGGATAGCCTTGTGATCTAGAGGAGTAATTGTGTATGTTTACCCAGCTACATGGGGTCAGGTGTATCATGCTCTTCCTTTCAGATCACATGGACATACAATGTACAACAAATCACTCGTGCTCAGGGATCAAAATGCCACTAGCGCACATGGGCACTAGAACTGGGTGATATGTAATTTCCCGGATTTACCCAACTTTGCATTTGCTCAACTGGGGGAGGAAGACCATAACACCTGATAACACCACATTGAGAGTATCAACACTGAGGTGTCAGATGCTATATTGCAGACATGAAAACACCAATGTAGGAGAGAAGTGGTGTTACACCGAGTTCTCTTATTCGGATAAATCTGTCAACACTAAGACATGACGATGTGCAATGAAGGAATTTTAGTGGGGGACTTTTACTCATTTGGGAGGCACTAGTACCTCACAGATGTTTATAGACAGGAAAAGTTCTCCAGCTTAAAGGGATGGTTAAGTATTGGTTTAGATAAGGATTCAGCTTCTTCTTTTTTTTTTTTTCTTTTTTTGCGAGGTACTTTATAGAAACCATTTTATGGAATGTTAATGATAGAATTCTATGAGGACTTCAAATTTTATTTGATGAAACTTTGTTTTGAAATGACTGAGATTTCCAAAAACAGCAAACAAAGCGATCCTAATAAGAGGTGGGTTCCACCTGTTATCAGGATCACTTCCTTCTGGATGTGTCGGCCATTTAAAAACCAATCTCGTCAAATAAACTGACTTCCTCTTAGAATTTATGCTCTGACATACATGTATTTCATAAGCGGTTTCTTATTATCTAAAAAAGAAAACAAAAAAAAAAATCTTCAAAGCAACATTAGAAACCTGAAGTCCCATCCTATCCGAAACTATACCATCCCTTTAACGTTCTTCATCCTATGCTTTCATGGTGGCTGTGTTTTCTTTTCAGTGATCCCGACTGGAAGACAAAGCTTCAGGTCCCAGAGAAAGACAGGAGAATAAAAACAACAGTAAGCGGAAGTATACAGTAAAACCAGAAATATTTGCAGCACAAAGTTTTTGCGAATTGTGCCACTGGCACCAGTGCCACTGGTATTCAAAGCATCCTTCTGGTGTAGACAGGGACTTTGACATGCATTCTGATTTCAGGAATCTTGGCTCGTGAAATTTGCAAAGATTTCATGCACGCAAACATTTCTTGTTTTACCATACTGTATGCAGAGGTGGTAACTGTTACTCCTTTTTTTTTTGGGGGGGGGGGGGTCATTACGAAAGTACTGCAGCTTTCATGAAAAATAATGCTAGAAAATTGTCACTCAAGAAAGGGAATCTGAAGTTGAACAAAAAAGGGAGGCTTATGACCCCAGTGACCTCAAGATGGCACTTGATAAAGATTTTACTCCTCTCCACAAATAATAGAGCCATGTTGATTTAGTCGTAGATATGAGAGTCTCTATGGTAACCATGGCATCTTGTATAAAACTCTGACTTTCAGTTTGAGGTCCCGAGTTCAAATTCCGCCAAGTGCCTATGTCATTGGACAAGATTTTCTTTTTTACCCACTAAGTCCCTTCAGAAGCAGGGTATCTGGCATAATAGTGTAAGGTAATGATAATGTCAGGGTTGTCTGGTACAGCGGCAGTAGTTATGAAGAGGCGGCCCAGGGTAAAGAAGACTGTAATAATGATACTTACCAGAAATTTGTTCTGCCGAGTTGATGTGTGCATACTGTTTCGTAGAAAATCCTGAGATTTTGAAATCAGTGTGAAATGCATATAACCCAAGCCATCTGAATTGCATTCGCCAACCTCCAGGATGTCACAAACACAAAGGGCAACGAATTTGAGGACTACTGTCTGAGCCGTGCGCTGCTCATGGGCATCTTTGAGAAGGGCTGGGAGAAGCCATCCCCGATCCAGGAGGAGAGCATCCCCATCGCCCTGACTGGGCGCGACATCATGGCCAGGGCCAAGAACGGCACCGGCAAAACGGGTGCCTACACCATACCCCTCCTTGAGAAGATCAACCCAGAAAACGACGTTATACAAGGTTAGTGTAACAGCACAGAACCTCTTATGTGCATTAGAGAATGAGACACAGAGATGTGTAACTTTAGAATGAAACAGCAGAAGGTCTTTTAACTTGAATGTTAACCCGTTGAGGACAGGCTGATTTTGCTGCAACAGGCATTTCCCATAGACACTTGCCTGATTGTACTCGGGACTCGTCCTCAACAGGTTAATGATGAACACATTGTTTTATAGTCTTGATATTGTGCTTGATTGTGCAGAGGGATTATACGACACCTTTTTGTTTGAAGAATGGCTTCTTAAAAGAATAATCTGCTGGTTCACACAGTTTGCAGTTTTACAATGTATCAGTAGACCAGATAAGTTTGAATGTAAAGTTTATACAACAGCTTAAAAGCAGTATCAACAACAATGTCAATACAATAGCAAAACAAGTGGACGGTACTTCCTTGCCCCAGTGTTGCTGGCCATTGTTGATCCATCAATGAAATCAGTGTCAAAGTGGGCATACAGAAAAGTCTCCAAGCCTGACTAGCTTGACTAGACATTGCTATGGTATGTTCAGTAATGGACAGGAGGAGACACATTTTTCGACCCCTGTGAAGATGAAGTTCAATAAGTCATGGAAATTTCACAATATGCAGAGCACATCTTAACCCGTTGAGGACGAGTTCAAGTATACTCAGGCAAGCGTCTGTGGGAATTGTGTGTTGTAGGAAAATCAAACCGTCCGCAGTGGGTTCAATGATCAATGGCAATGTGCTTATGTAAAGGGTTGTAGACAACACAACATTTTCAGCTAGTCTCCTACGTGAATTTTGATTGCTCATTAGTGGAGACTGCCACTAAATCTTTGCAAACATGTGCCATCAGAATTGCAGTACTTTTAACGTCCAAACATTTGGCCTGAAAGTAATCTTTTTTTTTTTTTTTAATTGTCAAATACATGTATGTAGCTGTATCAGTGATGTCTTCTGTGAGGCGAGTAGGAAAACATCAATATCTTGAGGTGATTTTTTTGTGTGCTCCTCATGCGCTACATGTCTAGAACAAATTGTAACTATTAATGTTGAAATGAAATACAACGTATGTTAACTTGTTTTACTAATATGACCACCTTAACCAGAAAAAAAAAAAAAAATGCTATTGAATTATCCAGAGCCATTTCTATCCAAGATATGTCTTATTGATTTCTGCTGTGTCTTTAGGATGTTTGCAATAACTCCTGCAGCTTTCATGTTGTCTAGATTCGTATACTATTAAAATGGAAAATAGAACCCCAAAAGCATGATATATGATAGAATGCATCAAATAAGGAGCAATGTCCTTGTGATATTTGCAAATATTTGTGATAGAACTCATGTAAATGCATGTGAAGAGTTTGTTCGCAAAAACCGATAAGTCCATTTTTGAAGATTTTGAAGTAAGGTCTCTGTCATTAAGTACAAAATAAAACCTTTTAAATGATATATTGGTCACTACATATAAAGGTACATTTTTGAAGTTATGGTCAAAAGAAGCAACATTTTTCTTATTATTCTCTTTATTTTTCTTGACCTTTAATCGCAAATATCTCCATTTGGCAAATATGGACTTATCGGTTTTTGCAAACAAACTCTTCATGTGGTAGAAAGGAAAACTGAATGAATATCATAAAAAGGTGAGCTCTGATAAGTGAATATGGTTGAAAAGGGAAGCTCTGACAAATGGATGTGGTAGAAAAGGAAGAGTGATGGAATGAACATGGTAGAAAAGGAAAGCTCTGATGAAAGAATATGATAGAAAAGGGAAACCGAGTCCATTCAACAAGGATTGCTTCAAAATGAGTTTGCTGCTTCGTGTTTATCCACCAGCCCTAGTCCTCGTCCCCACGAGAGAACTGGCCCTCCAGACCAGCCAAATCTGCAAGCAGCTGTCCAAGCACACCGGCCACAGGGTCATGGTCACGACAGGCGGAACCAGTCTCCGAGACGACATCTTGAGGCTCGAAGAGCCAGGTAAGGCCAGTGTGACCAGCGTAAAAAATGGAATTGTACTTGAGGCAGCCTGAAATTATGTCACATCATATCAATCAATTGTGGTGGGAAAAAAAAAAGTTCCTCACATTTTTTGCTACCAATAGTAGTGCCCAATCGCTGGGATAGCAAAAGAAAAGAAAAGGTCCTCACATGTGAAAAAAAAGTGCTCAAATTCTATGCTCCCAATGTTGATGCTTAATTAGCTGGCAAACAAAACAAAAGAGAAGTCTTCACAACATTTTACTGTTGATTTTATCGAGAAATCCGCTGACAAACTCATAAACAAACCAAAAAAAGTACACAGTACACAAAATGCATGGTGATTTCCTTTCTGTGAACAGTCATGCTAGAATTATGCTAAAGCCAGACAAATTGAGCTTAGTGTAATGCTAGATGCTGAAGCATTAAAAACTAGAAAAACACTCTGAGAGCGCAGACCTCCGCCAAGCATGCAGCTCATTTCCCCCACTGATCTTGCTCTTCCATAGAGATATCAGTGATTTCCACCCATATGTACTTGTAGCATTGTGTGCTGAAAGTCGCCCGATTTCCCAATATAGAAGACTTTGTTACGTCATAAACCCTCAGCTGCACGGCGCGCCTTGCCCTAGCAGAAACTAGAGCACACAATTTAGTGCGCGCATGCAAACCTCAAATACGCGCAGCCTGAACTCCCAAGTTCATTGACCCTACCTGCCAAAATATAAAAAATCCTTCATAAATTCCCCCCAAATTCTCAGATCACTACCAAAATGTAATCATCTGTTACTGTAAAACGAGAAATGTTCGCGTGCATTTTAATTTCGCGAATTTCGCGAGCGCCAAGATTCGCGAAATTAAAATGCATGCGAAATTTCTTATCTACACTATATGCATTGAACGCAAGAGGCAATTCGCGAAAATTTCTTGCAGCGAAAAAGGCCGTCGGCTCCAATTCGCGAAAATTTCGTGCCGCGAATATATCATGTTTTACAGTACTTGTATAATTCTAAACCTTTCCTGCAAGTTTCATCCAAATCTGTTAACTACTTTTTGAGTTATTTCTCACACGGACGAACTAACTTACTACTAACAACCCAACGGTAACGAAAACATAACCTCTTCCCTTGGCGGAGGTAATTATGCCCACTTTAGCAGTGTAGGGTAAGGCTGGCAGAATGCCATGTCTCAGGTGGTCACATGGCTCCCTCCTCTGTCCCCGCCCCCTTTCTCCTCCGAGTCCAGTCTGTTTCTGCATGAGATCTGTACAGCTGAAAGTGATTGTGTGTGCACTGATATTCTGTGATCAGCATCACAGAAATTCGCACAACGCATACTTGTACTGCAATTATGGCATGTTGCGATTTGAATGAGAATATTTCTAATACATAGTACATACACATAGATTTGAATTTTGCAGGCATGTCTTGCTGTCCAGTGATAATGTTTAATTGACCAAACACCTACAGTGATGGCAGTATGTGATGATTTTCATACCAGCATCAAAATGTTGTGCAGTGTTTTGGAAATCTGTGAAAGCAAATTCAAGGTTTGAATACCTTCTTGTTTCCTCTATACATGTTCTGTTAAATTTGTTATACAGAACAAACACTTTACCTACAAACATTTTTAGCATGTGCTGGATAGTACAAAGAGTACCTCCTGTCTCATTTGATGCACCACTCTGTTAAACACTGCTGTCACTGTCTCGCTCTCGACAGTTCATTTGGTCATCGCTACACCCGGGCGTATTCTGGATCTCATGAAGCAGAGCATTGCAAAGATGGACAAATGCAGCGCACTGGTGCTAGACGAGGTGAGATTCTCATCCCTTCGTGGAGAGCATATAACCCTTCCTTTCTTCCTTCCTTCAGATGATGTCAAATATGAAGGGATTAACCACTTGACAGCTGCAAGCCATTTCCTACGCAGAACACCTGTGTGCTGAGGGATATTGGTCCCACACTCGAGTCCATGCTATCAAATCACATAGTTTTTCATACATGAATGATAAATCAATGTGCTTCAAATATTCAGTGTCATCTAAATACATCACGCTCACTTTCATATAGCTCTATAGATCTTCTGTCAAGTTTTTACTCCTTTCGTCAAGCATGTTCACAGTGCGAGTCACCAGTTTGAACCTTGACGCTGTACTTCATTGTAGGTTTGCGAAGACACAAAAAGTCTCTTTTCTCACATCCAGTTTGGACCACTGCTGACACAAACTAAAAGTTCTAAAAACAATGTGTGGGTTGAGTTGGGAGAAATTCTATGTTTCTGTGTGCCAAGCAGGATAGTTACAAACTAAAAAATTCTCTGTAACAAACCTCATGGATTTGTCTGCAACATATGTGCAAGCTTGTTGAGAAACAGTTGAATACTCCAGTCACTTAAGAATGAGCAGTTGAAATTAGCTCCCACAAGCCACTATTAAAAAATGTCTTCTGTATATGTTTGTGTTCCACAGGCTGATAAGCTGCTGTCCAAGGACTTCAAGAATATGCTAGATGACATCATCAGTTACCTTCCGCAAGATAGACAGATCATGCTCTACTCAGCCACCTTCCCAATCACTGTCAAGAACTTCATGGTAAGTCAACTTTCTTTCTCTGTCTTGCATGCATGTATTCGCCTTTCTGGGTTTCATCCTGACATGCCAGCTTAGGTGTGTATTCAAAATCAAAGCATACGCCTTGTAGCAAAGTTTTATCGTCGACAACCTCAATGCTTGCTGTTGACATGCCTTGGGGCGGGTTGACCATCCACTCATCGATGATGGAGAAATGAAATTCAGCAGTCAGATTAGTAGAGCATGACAAAGCATGCACATTGGAATAGTTTATGCCAAAGGCACCAGGAACATCAGACAATTGTGAAATATTATGTTTGGCAGTCTATAGTTGCAGATCAGGTATTCTAAAATACATTGTCATGGGAATGATAATGGGACAATGTATGCTGTGTGATAATATCTTGCACTTACATGAACATTCAGTGTAGTTGACCTGTAACAGGAGTTAAAGATAAGACGTAGAAATGTATTGAAACGCAGAAAGCTGGTTTTCGCCTTGCAGGACAGGGCTGCCTTCTGTTACAGTGTACTGGTACCCTGAGTATTATGTTTGTTATATTTGTAGAATAAACTCCAGACATGCCCCCTGCAAAATATTATCTTTTTTTTTTATTTTGTCGCTCTGATTTTTATTTATTGTGGTTTGAATGTAAATTTTAAAGAGTAAACAAAGACAAAAATGACTTGAAATAGACTAGTCAGTCACCCAATTCTTTCAATCGAACGATTGTGCTATCGATATTATGTTCCAAATATGTCTTGAGCGATAGTAATATGCACACGCACATGTATTTAGCTCGCTAACTAGGTGACATGAAATCTTGATAGTATTCGTAAAAACGTTCGCGTGTAGCTAGAACATGCACACATCAGTACTGGCACTGACGGAGCAGAACTTAAATGCATGTAAAGCGTATACAGTAACTTTCTCAAGTTGTGATTGTCTGTGTTGGATGAGGACTTATTCTCCTCTGGGAGCAGAGTGAAATGTTTACCTAAAGTTGTGAATGTCGTTCCCCTCCTCCACAGGACCGCTACCTGACCAAGGCCTATGAAATCAACCTGATGCAGGAGCTAACCCTCAAGGGTATCACTCAGTATTATGCATTTGTTGAGGAGAGACAAAAAGTTCACTGCCTTAACACGCTCTTCTCAAAGGTAAGTTTAAAACCCTTCGTGTGCTTTTGAGTGTGGATTGGCACAGGACATCCTATAGCATTGTACATGCCATCCAAAGTCCCTGGTACAGAAAGGGTTAAATCCATGTAGCTGTGAAGTTGCTTTGTGCTAAGCTTCATCTTTTTGCCCCTATGCCAACCATGCTAGTAGCTTACAGAGACTCCAACTCTCCCGTTCTCGACAGGAGATCTCCCGCCGAAAACCCATTTTTGCAAAATCTCCCGTTTTCCCGCTTGAGAATTAAGTTCTCGCGCCCTGGCTCTGTGTCTCCCGTTGGAAAGGATTTCTTACTTATTGCTATTGTATGTTGAAAAAATAAGCCTTAGATAGCACCAGAGAGCATCTAGAACCCTAGGAACTTCGCACTTTGCACACATCAAGTTGGAGTCTCCCGTTTGCTAGGGGTTTCAGGCGGGAGAATCTCCAGATCAGAAGGTGCGTTGGGTTTGAGTCTCTGAGCTTATATTACCTTTTCCATGTTTAGTCCGCTGGAAGAATATGCAATTGTGAGGTGTAAACACAAGAAATTCTTTTTTTTAAAGGAAAACATGTTCTGTGCGTTCACTGTATCTACTTTTATAGTATTCTGTTCATGAGAAAGATGATGAGTATTATCATTCTGTAAAGTTTGCAAGTATGTTTCTAATGCTGACCTATCATAAAGGCTCTTATGTTTCTTTTGCTCATTTTGTTGCTCATCCTCTCCAGTTGCAAATCAACCAAGCGATAATCTTCTGCAATACCACCCAGCGCGTGGAGCTGCTTGCCAAGAAGATCACCGAGCTGGGCTACTCTTGCTACTACATCCACTCCCGCATGCAGCAGGAGCATCGCAACAGGGTGTTCCACGACTTCCGCAACGGGGCCTGCAGGAACCTGGTGTGCACAGGTGAGCCGGGATTCTCCAGCCCACCGCCACGCGGTGGTATATGTGTGGGAGTTGAGGCTATCTCTGCTTGTGTACCCGTACGACATTTCGATGGGATGACGTGTGCTGTCTATAGGCATAAGATACCAGTGATGAAGCAGAGGCCTGTCAGCTAACATATCAGTGTTACATATAGTGTACACAGTGTAATACTCCTATATTTTTGTGTTGATGAGTAGTGTATATGAAGAGTTTGTTCGCAAAAACCGATAAGTCCATATTTGCCAAATGGAGATATTTGCGATTAAAGGTCAAGAAAAATAAAGAGAATAATAAGAACATTTTTGCTTCTTTTGACCATAACTTCAAAAATGTACCTTTATATGTAGTGACCAATATATCATTTAAAAGGTATTATTTTGTACTTTGTGACAGAGACCGTACTTCAAAATCTTCAAAAATGGACTTATCGGTTTTTGCGAACAAACTCTTCATATATTCATTATATTGATTCTCTGAACGGACTACATTGTCCCCGTTGAAGTTTTTCAAGTAGCTGTGGGTAGATATAACAATACTCTAATAGGACAACACATTTGGCACTGTTGTAGCTGAGAGGTTAGGAGTAGTTATGTATATTTGATATTGTATAAGTTGTTTTAGTCCATCTCCGCTGCAGAGCCATTTACATGTGGTACTGCTCATTAGGCATTGTTGCAGCTACGGGGTTATGAGGACAGTCCAGCCTCTCTTATCTGGCCTCCATTTATCCGGATCTCTCTATTATCTGGACGCGATCTCTCAATGATACTTTTCTTCTTTTTCAATGTAATAATTATGGGGGAAAAGGGGATTTCAAACTTCAAGCAGAATTCCTACACAAGCTCACATCATTCACATGTCATTCCCAACGTAATTAATATACGTTCAGTATTCACATTAAATTTTCACCCAAATGACGTGCATTCAGACATTTGCCGAGATGTCCAGATAAAAGAGGTCGGACTGTAGTATTCATGTTTGTGTGATATTTGTGTCATTGTCTCTCCCGTCTCCACTTGCAGATCTGTTTACGCGTGGTATTGACATCCAGTCGGTCAACGTCGTCATCAACTTTGACTTCCCGCGCGTTGCGGAGACCTACCTCCATCGCATCGGTCGCTCGGGCCGCTACGGCCACATGGGTCTGGCCATCAACATGATCACCCGCGACGACCGCATCTCCATGTACGTGATCGAGAAGGAGCTGAGCACCAAGATCCAGCCCTTCCCCTGCAAGGAGCCAGTTGACAAGAGGCTGTACGTGGCAGAGTACCAAACAGAGGAGGAGCTAGCGGACGGGAGTATCTAAAGTGCGTTGTGAAATGCAGAGGTCCTCCCCGAAACTTCACTTGAAAAAAACAAAAAACAAGGCAAAACTAAACAAGGGGGGTTGGGGGTTTTATATGACGAACCACTAATTTGATAATGGAGACAAAGCATGAGTGGCATCTGCAGTGACAGGGGATTGGAAAGCTGCCGTGTTTCCTTCCGAGGTTTGAGAGTACAGCATGGCGCACAAGTTTTCTGTGGAATGCCGTGACAGTGATGTCAGATGATAAAAACCAGAGATGCGTTACACGTGCCGCACTTTTCCTGGCATTTTGGAAGGTTCAAGAAGTTGATCAGCGATGTTGAATCACAAGCACATACTTTCCGATTCTCCTGTTTTGTATACCACTCCCGTTGAGAGGGAACTTTTCTTTTTTGTTGAGAGCGTAAGCCAGGATGGAAGTGAAAATATGAGATTAATTTGAGCGAACCTTGTGCAATTTCTACAAATTTCTTTTTAAATTTGCTTTAATCAAAATGTGTATGACTCAAAGGGAAACTGTAAAGAACTTCTGACGTCTTGGCTGTCCTAGTGCTGTACACTGAGATACAAGTATATGATATTTCAGTGTAACCTCGCAAGAAGTGTTATTTTACCACAAGATATCTTTTCTAAAAAAGACAATGACAAACAAAAAAAAAAGTTACTGTGATGTCCTTTGAGAAGAGAGGAGAAAAAACAACAACAAAATGTGTGCCTTTCTAACAATCAGTGACACAAAATATGACAATTGTACGATTTATTGAATGTCAGAAAGAAAGTCATGAAGACATGAATGGATGGCTAGTTTTTGTCAGAATGTTTTGGTCTGTGAATTGTAGCTGGGGAGCTAGAGGAAAGTGTGAAGGACTAAGAATTTAGACATGGCCTCTCTGTCCATAGCCAGAGTTTATGGAAGTTAGTTTTGATTTCTAGTGTTACGTTGAGAAGCTTCGACGCACATTGCCACTGGCTTAGTTTTGCTTTTGTTTTTGTGTCTTACTTGAAAAAAAAAAAAGATGTTGTTACAGGAAAAAGTCCTCTTCGTAGCATTCACAAGTTTTGCTTGATCTTCCATGTCATGTGGCATCTAGAAAGACCACACTGTCCACTGTCAGAAAAAAAGAGAGAAGAAAATGAGATTCAGTAGAGAAGATGACATGTCGCACAAAGTACTTGTTGAGTGAAAAAACAGAGATTAAGATCCTCAGTGGTACAGTATGTAAAGGGCAGAAGATACACTGTTTTCTTTCAGTGCCATCTGCAAACCAAATTACGGCAGTGACATTGGCTCTCGAGGCCATGAAAATGAAAAGTTCTAATGAGTGGATGCCACATGTTGCAATGTTGCCTACCTAATTTCATCAGCATTTTTTTTTTTTTTTTTAGGGGGATGCATGACTTGTTAAGGCGCAAATCACACTTTCCTCGTAACATTCCTTCTGCGTTCACAGCACCAGCAATTTCTGCATAGTTCTTTTGAATTTTTGCTTAGTTCTCATTCATGTTTTTTCCCCCTCTGTGCACGGACATCAATCAAAATTTTGCCTGATAGGAAAACAGCATAACTACAATCAGTAAGTGTATCTGTAGATACCGGGGGCTAGCAAGTGTGTGAATCCGTTTGTCTAGGGTTGTCTTTTTTCGTGTGTGTGCTAGGACAAACGGAAGCGTTGGTCGCGAGATCGTGCGATTCCTTTCTCTCCCCTCTCCAGTTGAAACATAGCATGATGCTGCCCAAAATAGTGGCGGGCATAGACAACTAATTGGGGGAGACCAGCAAGATGGAGATCACGCTGATTTTGATCAAAGAGGGCAAACAGGGACGCTATAGTGAATACTTGTATTGACGGGCAAGCGAAGATGCTGAGGTTATAGGATTGCAGAGTAGAGTTCATTAATGGGACTTTGCGTCGCCATCCATTTTGCAGAGGCCCTTATCTCTGTATGACGCAGAGAGAGAGAGAGAAGGGTCCAAGTCTTCATTGTATGTAGCACGTCGGTGTTCTGGAACACACATTGGTGCACATGCTGGCATTTAGTGTGCATCATAGAGGTGCAAGCATGGTTGTGTAGGTGTTGGGGGTGTGTGTATGTGTAAGTGTGTAAGTTTGAGCAAGAGTGTGTAAGTTTGAGCAAGAGTATATAAGTGTGAGTGATTGTGTGTATGATTGTGTGTGTGTGTGTGTGTGTGTGTTTGGAGTGGTGGGGGGGATTGTTGATAGTATGAGAGTGTAAAGTGTGAGCTGTGTTCGGCCATTCCTTTCTCTTTATTCAGCCCAGAAATCTTTGAGAAGCGCACACAGCACCTGAACATTTTTGAAAGTGTTCCGAATTTTTGTTGTGGACGCTTATATTCAATGTTGTTTTTTTTCCCCTTCGTTTTACCCCCCTTCTGTACATCCCTTGCTGTGTCATGCTGTGTCATTTGTTTGTTCGTTTGTTTGTTTGTTTGTTTGTTTGTATGATGTCATCTGTTTGGGGGATATTGACCTTGGGGAAAGTTTGGTATGCACAAGTACCATGCCAAGTCGATGGCAGAAATGGGAGAGGAAGATCTTGAGAAGGTCGGTGCAAAGAGATGGTATTGTTCAGCATGCCAAGAATATTCCAATCGTCTGCAGAAAGCCCTTGCCGGAAAAAAATAAAAAGACAGAAGAAAAAATAGAAAGCAGTTCATTACGTCCATTCAGCAAAACGGCTTGTGCAATAACGATCAGTTTTCAACCATGATCTTCGAATGCATAAATAGGAGAAAAAGACCATAAAAAAGGAGCATAAAGAATAATATCAGGAATGGGACAAGACTTTGTGAACTGAGGCTGACCCTAAGAGAGAAAGAGAAATGATCACTGCTTGATGTACTATCATGCTGCAACGAGATAAAACCGACGAAAAACTCACGAAAGTGGAAAAAAATGATTTGCTGCATGTTGCAGCCAAAGTAGCGTGTCTCTGCCAGTGTGATGGTGCGGGTGTACGTCTGGGATTGAAGGGATAATTTGAGCCATTGAACGGGAGAAAAGAGATACCACAATGCCAGCACCCTGGAGACGGAAATATTGATTGGACCTGTGCATAAAGTGATAGTGACACTAGACACATGGCAAAGATGCAAAAGGTCTAAGATGTTTGATGCTTTGTTGCGCTGGCGAATTTCATGAAGGAACAGTGGACGATACATTTTTTTTTAAAAAGAGTAGCGAGCACGCAATTTCAGCAAGACTTGGCGGGAAAACGCAGTCCAGTGTAGCAGGAACGAACAGCTGGCGAAAGAAAATGGAGGAGGGGATTACTAAAAGTTTTGAGGAGTCGGAAAAATCACATCAGAGTGGAAATAGGACAATCACTGTAGGAGGACTTGAACACACGCGCAATCAAAATGTGTGGTCGGAAAAATTGACTGAACCCCCTCCTCCATAAAGTCAGGTGTTGAATGCATCATAAAGGAGACGTACCGCGTCGGAGACCTTATGCCCAGCTGACAGTGACGATGATCGGACGTATGGCCCAGGGTGGAGAGATGAGAACGTGCATACCAAACTCGACCTCGCAGCGAAACTGTACACGCATCTCTGGGTGGGGTGCCTACATGTACATAGTCTAGATTAATTTGAACTTCCAAAGTGTTCTGAATGCATCAAAGATAAAAGAGCAGCCCTCCTGAGAGCGTGTCGGTTAGCGTCGATAGACCCCTCCAGTCTATGTCCTCTGGCTCATTTGGTTTTGTTACGTGTTCATTGTTGAAGTGTCACAATAAGGCAAAGTACTCTCAATATATTTGCTACTATTTTTGTAATGACTAGCTCACAAGCTTGTGGTTAGTATGCAGACCTGTAAAGCAAACCTATGTTTTTTTCCACCTGTTTCAGGGAAGTTTTGAAAATTCCCCCAAACATGATTAGATTTTTGTGGGATTTAAGGTACCACCAGCTTGTGAGTTACTCCAGTGCGTCAATACTCTCTTTTTTTTTTCTTTTTACACATTTGTACAATAAAGGGCATTCATCCATACATTCTGTATTTTGTGATGCAGAAGCAAAATTAAGGCAAAATAGTATTCCTTGTTCAGTCCCGATACTGTAACAAAGCACATTGTGTCGCTGCCACGTTTCAGACTTGGCATGTCTCTTTTTTACTCTGTTAGCCCCCGCCCTCATCTCTTGGGGGTCAAGGAATGACATTTGCACATTTGATTCGTCTGAGCACGAAGGCACCGCATTCAATGCGGAAGGATTTCGCCTCCTTCCATGTGAGATTTTGAAGCAAGTGTCACGGAAGTGATGATGTTTGGTCAGAACTTTCATGAATACAACGGGGCTAAGAGAAAAGTGGTTCCAGAAGTGAAAACCATGAGAAAACTGTCAAGTTGCAATGCTTCAAAGCCTATTCTGAAAGCTTTTTGTCGTAACAAGTGTGACCATTTTTTTTTTTTTTTTTTGGCCAATGTCACTGTTGTTTGTAACAGATTTACTGTATGAGTGAATGCAAAAAGGAGTGATCATATAGCCATTTAATGTTTACGCATTGAGACAACTGTACGTGTCCAAGCGTTTTTGAACAGGAGAAGAGAAATGGATGTTCCATGCAAGGCAAAAACAAATTGAGAAAAGAAATACCAGAAGGGAAACATGAACTTTCTGGAGCAAATGGTCACTCCTAAATGGTCACTCCTTTTCACAGATGTGATGATGTAGGGAGGTGTTGACCGCTAGGTCAGCCGTCAGTAACTCCTTGCCTACACTAACATAGTTCTTTTTTTTTTCTTTTCTTTTCTTCATATTCTTCTACACGATGCATCCTGGGGGAGTAAAGTAACTCCCATTACAATATTGTCATCAAGATAGTTGCATTGCCCCTAAGTCACTGTGTTGTTGCACAGTGTGTAACATGAAGATAATGTCATGGCATGCACAGTTTGTTTTTTTATGTTCCTCTGTCAAGTTTCAGAAAATTTGATGCAATGACTTGAGGTCTTGGTGAACAATGAAAATGTAGGAAGGAGTGTTCAGTTCCACGAAGAAGTGTTTTTAAAGATCGCTGCTTCTTCTATAAGTTAGTAGTAATTGTATGGTCTGCTTCCGTGCATATACTGCAAGTGTTTGTGTGAAAAAGAAGTACACACACACAGACTTAAATTAAAGGAAGGCAGGGAAAGAGAGAGCTAACTGCTGTGCAGCTGTTGTCGCTGCACCCAGACCAAACTTTCATCAGGGGCCCAGTGCCATACCCCTGTTGATGGGAGAAATAGTTAGCTCTCCTCTTTCCAGCGGCAGCGGGTGCAGTGTGTAAGTTGGGGTGTGCAGGCTCTTCTACACCGCTGAGCATGTGACACGATCATTGCATGCTGCCGATTGTGTGAGCCTTTCCTTGCTGAATTCACTACAGGCTGCTCCCTTACATACAAACCGCGATCACGAAGTCTAATTTGATTCTTGCTCCGAGCCCGCATGCACATCGAGGCTACGAAACTCGCACTCGTCCCGTCCAGGGCTGCACGCAAAACATGAAAGGGTACCTCATGTCGGTATCTCTGGCCAGATGTTGTTTCGCTGATCTTGAATACAAGGAAGATGCATGGATTATAGGCCAGTAACCAAATGAATTACATCTGGCCAAGATTGTCATTGGGTCAGTTATATGTGCAGTTAGAAGGTTTGTTGGAAACTTAATGGAGCCAGAAATGAGGGGCAATTGTGCTTTTGAATGTCTTGGAGCAGCATGTAGTGAATTTAGATTTGTTTGGTCTGGTCTAAAGAACAAGAGTTAATGACTCTAATATTTGATTGGAGCAAAAGCTATTACCTCTTGAGAAATGATATGCAACACATTGGTCATCACACCATTAAAGTAAGATCCAGGTGTGTAAGTTGTCAATTTTGATGTAAGTATAAGCAGTGCTGCATCTTAATTTGTAAAATCTCTTGGAGGTTTTGCATTCATGTTGTATGTCCACTCCTCGAGAACAGAAAGTAGAAATTCTTATGACCAATGTTGTTACTCTGATTTGCAGTCATGTGCAGCATTTTTTGATCTGTGGGGGAAATTGTGATACCTTGTTTAGAGAGAAGTCGAAAGATGGTGAACATGACTGCAATGCTATTGTTACTTTAATTCCATCAGTAAAACTGTCACTGCAGGTTCTGTAGAAGGATATTTGTTCAGTTGTATCAGTCACCATATTCAGTGGCACTGCACATGAGATTGGGTAGTCCGCGTTGGAATCTGCAGTAAAAGTTGCTATATTATGATGGTATATTGTGACTCCTTTCTCAACTTGTTGCTAGATCATTGAAGCATTAAACACGAACACAGGGTGCAAGTTGCAGCATCCACCCACCCGTGAGGCAGTTTTGAAGGAACACGGTGATCTCATAGCAATGTTTTGAGAAAGGAGTCTAGCGCCCTCTGTAGGTCTGCTTTTGTCTCTCATTTCTGCGGTTTTCATGGGAGGCGCAAATCAAAATTGGGAGACATGTCTACACTCCCCGCATGCCGTGGAAATGAGAGAGACTGCCCTCACAAGGCAATGTCTGTTTAGTGTCCACCAAACTGCACAGCGAGAATGATGGCGGCCTTAACATTTCAACATTCCCACCCCACCACCCGTATTACTGGGTTGTTTCACTCGCTGTGCAGTTAGGTTGCATTGTTGTTTTCTTTTGGGAAAATGATCGCCAACTCCTTCGTTCTTAGATGGTAAGACGACATTGATGCACACCAAATACAGTCAAAAATCTTCCCATTTGTCCGTTGCCTCTTAACCTTCCATGTGTTCTTTCATCAAATTCAAGCCTGATTAATTTCTTTTATTTTAAATATTTTTTTCCCTCACTTTAAGCACACAGTAAAGGTCACCTCACTGACTATTTTACAAGTTTGTATGTTTTTGTGTTTCCTTCTGTGTATGAATATTTGTGTTGGCGATCATTTTCTGCAAAGGCATTGCATTTTCAATTTTGATTTGTGTTCAAAAGTTCTTATGTTGTGTAATCATTGTCCTTGAGGTATGATGGCTGTCAATGCTCCCCCCTCCTAAAAAAAAAAGAAGAAAAAAGACTACAACCTTAACCTATCCACAAAAATGTGTGCCAGAACAGGCAGTCCTGTTGTAGTGTTGTTAGCGCTGGTACTTAATTATCAAGTGAGATCGTTTTTCATAATTACATGTACTGTACAATTCACAAAAAAAAAGAAGAAGAAGAAGAAGAAAAAAAAAAAGATCTTTACCGGCATAAAAGTGTTATAGTTGGCAAGCCTTTTGTGAAACTTAAAACAAAACGAAATCCAGTAATCATGTTGTTCTCTCATTTTGAATCTTGAATAATACGTCCGTCAAATAATCCTACAGAATGTCCGTCTCATGTTTTTCTTCTTTATTTTGTTGTTGTTGCAGAAACAGCCATCATACTTCAAGTAACTTGAAAGCAAAAAAAAAAAAAAAAAAAAAGACTTAACAAAATGAATAAGTGAAACAAAGTGTAAAAAAAAAAGAAAAAAAGCTGGTTCACAGTGTGAAGATTATGGATAAAAAAATGTGTTCCACATGAATTTGTATGCTTCATTATCCTGAAAGCCCCATGAGTTTTGGACTCGACCCCCTCCACCAATACTTGTCATGCCACTCTCCTGAAATGAGAGGATTTGATCCTTGGAAACATCCTCTGGTCTGTATGTCTGTCCAGTCGTTTGTCTCACTGGATGGCATTCTGTGAGTCAAAGAGATAGCTGACTGTATTTCTTGGTGTATCAGACAGACCGAGTGTGAACCTGAGGTGGTCCATTTTAGGCTTTTTAGAACCCATGAACATCTGGTCTGGGTTTACAAGTAGAGTGGAATGACAGTACTGGTGTAGTATGTATCCACAGCAAAAAACAGAACCGAGTTTGTAACTGTTGAGACCCATTTTAATGGGACATGTTAATGTAATTTTTTTTCATCAGATATTCTGTCATACGTCTGTGTACTGTACATGGAACACACATTACAGAACAAAATATGCATACATTTCAAACACACACACACACACACACACACACAAACCTCATGACGTGAATTGCCATAATGGTAGGGGGTTGATTAATAGTAGACTGTACAGTGTGAATGCTGTCAGTGAAGATTCAACTGTCGAGTGTTCAAAAGCTCTGCTAGTGGCTGTGCACAATTCAGCAATGCTTTTTTGTCCTGGAATTTGTCAACAATCAGCTCTAAACTGCTGTCCTTCACACATTCCAGGACCTGAAAGTCACGGTCTCCCAACAAGACAGAGCAGAGACTTAGAAAGGGAATAAAGCATCTAGCAGGGTGATTGTATTTTTTTGCGTCTCATTTATCTGATATGAACAATCTGTACAGTCTTCTCAGATGCCACTCCCTCTCCATTGATACAAGTGAACACAGAACTCAGATTCACCTACACTGTAAAAATAATGTCTGTCACATCATTTCCCCATATCAAGCCTTCGGGAGGATGAATTTGAACATCTGTTCTGAGTACGGGAAAAGTTTGACTCTTGCTGCAGAATCTTATTCAGTTTGCCTTGTCAGTCTTTCTGTCTTTACAGACAAGAAAAAAAAAAAAATCAACAGCAAATACAATGATTGTGAGACTGTTGTAATTGCCAGTCACATAAACCAGCAAACCTTTACTATACATTTGTATTCATTTTTAGAATTATGGTCAGTTCATAACATTGCCAGAATTCATGATGGGACAGACATTTTTTTCTGTATTTTCCCCATCTGACGTTCCTTACAAGCTGCACTTAAGTCTGTATTTTCCATACGAAAATTTCAAAGTGTTACCTGAGTCCTCAGTTATCATAATTTAGCTGTTTGATGTATGCTGAAGTTACAAGTATTGTCAATAATTCCTTTTAAAGACAATTTTACCGTTCATGCATCACTGATGTTTATATGTGAAGGCAGCTAACATCCTGTGTTGCTAGCATGACAACTGTGGGTTTTCAGGTCCTCGTATGATTCTCTCCATCGTGCAAAATTTGTACCCCGTGTGATGTGAAGATGGCATTATTCTTCTTCATAGATACTGCAGACCAGGTATATCTTAATTTCTAAACTTTTGTCCATTCAGAGTTGTATTTTCACATAATTAAAAGCAGATAATGCTTTTTAAGTTTGAAGCCATGAATATTGACACCTTGAAGTGCTCATCCAAGCAATGCTGCTTTTTTAATTCTTCATTTTTTCAGGGAAATGCCACAAATGATCATGAAACAAAAACCCTTAGACAACTTTTAACTTTTTTTTTTTAGCATGAACATGAACTCTGTTTCTTCTTTAGTTTGACCTTTGACAATCATTGACATTTTCCAAAGTGGTTTAAAATACAACAAATATCCCTACAGGCATGAAATCCCAGTGTTAGTTTGCTTAGCAGAAACATTTTCTTTTTCTGTTTCTTGCACCCAACCAGTTTGATTAATTCTAGCATGAATACTGCAGAGGTCTTCCATAAAGGAGTTGCTTTCATGAAGTTTCTTCTACAGTTTTCCTACAATTTGTATGTTCTCTTTTTTTTCCCTGGAGCATCCGAGGGTGGTACAAGAATTATAATATTCAGAGATGTATGGTTAGTAACAAAGTAATGTCACCTTGTGCTTTGTCCTGTGGTCACTGGTTCTGATGTAACAGTCAGATTTACACTGTTTCCAATCCAGCTGTTCAAGTTCGGGTTTGACGTTGCAGCACCCGTGAATAGACCATGGGCTGGTGCATGTTAATTCCACTGACAGCTGTTGATGCTGTTACCATTCTTCAAGTAACAACAACAACCAAAAAAAAAAAAAAAAAAAAAATGTGTCAAATCAGTATCCATTATGTTAATTTATCTGCAGCTCTCTTTGATAAGTTCTATCCCACATGTATTAAGAATAACAAGTAGTAACCCGAAACCCGTAACAGGCCCTTTGACTATCACAGATGTCACAATCTTTCATCCCAAACATATCAGATAAATAAAATGGAAGAAATGTGTGAACCAGCATATCTTTTTGATTTGTGCTGCCTGTGTATTCTTTCTTTGTTGTCTTGCAAGATCTTGGTTCTTATACAAGTGTGTGTGATTGTAATGTGAGAATTTGGGGGGGGGGGGGGGGGGGAAGAGAAAAGTGAAATGCGAAATTTTTACCTGGTACTGTACTTTCCCTTCTAGTGAAGGACAATGAAGCAGAAACTGTACCTGTATATGCCTGTTTCATGTGACTGGGCACGGAAGTAACCCCCCTAAAAAAAAAAAAAAAAAAAAAAAAAAAAAATACAACGAAAACAAAAACAAATATAACAAAAAAAACAAAGAAAAAGTTCTCTGTTCATTTTAAAGCATGTTGTTAAGAGAAGTTACAGGTGATTTGTTTTTGTAGAAGGTACAGTGTAACATACAGAATAACTTGACTATGACAAAACTTTACATTCAACTTCATGGACGTTATACACTGTATGTATAACCAAAATCAAATTCCAAACCTCCCACCCCCTCATAAACAACAAAATGAACATACAGCGTAAGGAAGTTTGTCATGAATCTGGTTCTACTGTATACAAAAGACTCCAACACGAATGTGACGTGCACGCATATTTCCGTTCAGTATTGTACTCCATAATCGTGAATTTAACCAATCGCGCAATTGTCGCAAAGTCTTTAAAAAGTCACAAAAAGAAAAAAAATTAAACTGGCTCTAGACTGGCTAAATATATGGCATGTGCAGTAGCTGCGATGTTCCTTGTAAAGCTAGTAGTTGCATGGTGGCAATTGTCTTGCATTTATGTATATTCCCAGTGAATCTGAATGCAGTGCATGTCGTGTGTGGATTTGCCCGGAAAGAGGTACAGTAATTTTATTGAAACCCTGTCAAAAGGTCACTGCGACCTGGACTATTCTTCTTCTTTATTTTTTAATTATCAACCAGGTGTATCACGGACCTACGGTTGTTGTAGGTCCATGGGTGTACTTAGTGATAATTCTGTCACATCAGCAACCCCCCCCCCCCCCCCCATCCAGAAAAAAAGAAAGAAAATGAAATGTAGGGAATGTATTTCATTAAAGGGGGAGGCTAGTAACTGATCAGTGGGAATCAGTGGAAATGCTGGGAGATGATTGTTCCAATCCTTATGGGATTCATTCAAGAGTTCATTGTATACCTATTGTTGTGTGAAAATGATTTGCTTCAGAACGGTCTCATATTCAAGTAATGTGCAGATTAATGCTCCGTCACTGACCAGGGACGCTAACCTGGAAGCATTAAACTGCACATTACTTGAATATGAGACCATTCTGAAGCAAATCATTTTCACACAGCAATAGATATACAATGAACTCTTGAATGAATCCCGTAAGGATTGGAACAATCATCTCCCAGCATTTCCACTGATTCCCACTGATCAGTTACTAGCCTTCCCCTTTAAGTGCCATTGAAAAGTTTATTTGATGGTGGTTATGTCAATTACATCATGTGTAACACTGTTTCAGTTCTCTTGATTTTTTTTTTTTTTTTTTTAATGCTTACTTGGGTACTTCAAAATCCCACACGATAATGCCCATATCCACACACACACACACACACACACACACGCGCACACACACACATAAACAATGGCATAATGCATTACACAATAGCCACGAAAGAGGACACCACAAGGTGTGTATCACTGATGTCTATTTTGGTACAATTTTGGGTTTAGTCATTTTCCCACTCGGGATGGTAATCAGCAAAGAGATAACAGGAACAAAATAAACAAAAAATAGAAACACAAAAACTCTGACTTTAAATAACTTCTGACTAAGCTGTCTCCTTTATGCCTTGTCACATAAAGGAATCGAAACAGCAACTGCATGTACAATATACTTACAAGAGTGACAATTATGATACAAATTGTATTACCATGGCAAATACAGGGCTGCAGACTAGCCCATTTTTTCTACTGGTCCCACCTGTATGTCAGACCAGTAGGTACCCAGTTTTTCCATGCTTTACTGGTCCATTCTTGAAAAAGTGACTGGTCCGACAGTGATTTTTACTGGTCAGGGACCGTCGGACAAGTGCCAGTGTGCAGCGTTGGCAAACTACATGTAGTTGTCTAAGTAACTTCATTTCATCAGTTCTTAATTCCATTGTAAATGGCAGATCTACTGCAAAGAGCAGAATCTTGGCATTTTGAGGACAAATGACATTTCTGCAGGTATTTTCTTATTCCTTCTTATACAGTGCACTCCCATTTAAAATAACAGACATGGTATAATCTAATCTACAAATCTAAAATATATTACTATGAGGATCAGTGTAATTTCTGCTACTAGGAGACAGTGGTGTAGCAACAAAATGGGGTAAAAACATCGAGGTATTTCTTAGATATTCTACAATATACATACCTCATAAACCACTAATTATGAACTTAGAAATTGTAATAAAAAGATACAGTATCAGATCACAGAAATGTGGTTACAAGCACTAAGTGGGTCGGCGGCATAACCCACAGAACAACCAACACAAACCTTCATTTGAGATTTGGAGCCTATTACATTCAAAAACAAACTGTACTTTACAGCAGTAGTCGAGTCAACAACTCCAGGGCTTGTAGCAAATCGCTTGTTGCAAAAATGATGCCATAGCAACTGGAATAACTTACAACTGGAACACATGCTGTATATGCATACATGTATGTTCCATACAACACATACCCTAAATTCATTTAAATAACTGCACTGACAGATGCAAAATATAGAGCTCTTCAAAAACACTGTCTAGACCGTATCTCTCCTAAAAAACAAAGAAGGTAAGAAAAAGATGAAATAAGTGCACAACGTAATCGAGAGCCCACTTCATGACAAAGAAAAGATGGGACAGACCTTTTTGTTAGGACCATGTTGTTTTCACCTTGCTTTCCGCATATCTTGGCCATTTCAAAACCGACATAGAATTGTATGCTCTTTAATACCTAACATATAGATAAAGTGGTTCCTAATTATCTCCTAAAAAGTTAAAACCTGAATTCCAATCCAAGCCAAAACTATACCACCCTTTTAAACTCAGCATTGATGATAAATACGGAGACCTGCCCATTAAAATGCACCAAAAGGGATCAGTTTACACCACTGCTTGCATGAGAAGCAGAAGGGTGTTAAAATCCATCCACTTTGTCCAGCACTAATGTCCTTTTTAATAGGCATTGCGAGCATCGGAGCCAAATGATTACTCAAACTTCATTATATTTCTTCACTGATCCATCACAGATAAGAAGGTCACCATGTCTGTTGCCCGACCGGTCGTTCATTTTAATGTGCGATACGCAGCTCACTGCACTGAATGCTCCTTGATGCTACACCCAGTGTAATATCACCTTGAATAATGCACTCTCTTTGCTGTTTGCTATGGGGGTGTTGACCCGATAAAGTGTACATCACTTTTTTATTACACCTCTGCCCTCAAATAGTCTGCGACATATGCACAAATAACCCAGGAGTTTGTGGAAGTAGCAGAATTTTCATGTATCAACTGGTTAATCCTTCATAGCACTTTTTGCCATTTTTCTACATTTTCTACCAGCTACCAGTAGTATAGTGGAGCCTCTCTTAAATGTTGCTTTGGAATACTGAAAGTTCGTTATATCGGGTATCTCATAATATCAGGGATAAAAACAGTAGAATACCAAAGGAATGGGACCAGTGGGTTACCTCATTTCAACCAGTATCTCACTATATCCAACCTTGCTATAACAGGGTTCCACTGTATTTCCATTTTTATAGACCCTAATTTGTACTCCAGCAGTCCTTTGTACTCAGATTTGTATGCTCCAAATAACCATATATGGCCATTGCCTCTTGCTGGCATTGTTACATCACACATCAGACTAATTATCCCCCTTCTACTTTGTGTAGAGCAGTAGTCATAAGTTGAAAATGTTCTTTGAATTGGCATTGAATATCCTATGAAAGTACAAATGTAAGAATATCTTTTAATACATGTTTTAACTTCTCATGGAGCATTTACTGGGTGGAAACATGAAATGCAAAATCTGAATTCATTACCTCCATGAAAATGATATGCAAACGACAGCTACTGTCCCCAAAAGAAAGTTACATGTAGTCTGTAGGACACTCAGAAAAACTTGCACACTGTGTAAAAGCTAATGTTTTTATGGTACTCAACACTACACACTATCAAGGGTTCAAGGAAATAATCTTTGAGATTAAGAAATGTGACTGGAAATGGGAGGTGTTACAAATTGAGTAGACACTGATTGCTCTCCTTAAACATTGTGTGCTACACCACAGTAAAGTTATGCACTTAACCCTATTCTAACTGGGCTATTTCAGACCAACCCCCCCCCCCCCCCCCACCCACCCCTTCAGATCTCGGCCGCTGATCGCGCGATCGCCGCAAAATTTTGCCTGAAGATAGAGCCGGATGTCAACTACAAGATTACATGGTCATACAAAAGAAAAATATTGGCTTTCTATTTTTAGTAAATTAATTATGCAACTTTACACATGAAATCATATTTTCATCTATGATTCCATTAAAATGACTGAAGGATCCCTAAATTTTTGTGTCGGAATTCCTCAAGACACGTCAAAACAATTTTCTTGTAAAAAAATAGCGAAAATCAAAATCAATTTCTTTTGATTTTTATTGTTTTGTTAATTTCTTATGTATTTTATTGGTTTTTCAACCTTTTGTTTTCTATTGTTTTTTTTGCCAAAATTTGTTGCAGGCCCTTTTTCAAGCTTATCTACATTAGAAATTGATTAATTTCAATGGTTTCTCACAGCAGAACATACCTCCCCTGCTGCTGTTTGCTCTCTCTTCCTATGTGCTGGCAAAACTGAATGTGTAGGCTTTAAAACTGGAGCGGCAAGTGCAAAATGCAGTGTTAAATTACACAAAGTAAAAACAACAACGACGACAACAACAACAACAACAACAAAACAACACTGGAACATGCTTAATCAAAGTACAGTACTTTGTACTTGACTTGAAAGATCAAATGTGCCAGTTAAAAAAAGAAAAAGAAAAGAATTTATCATGCATTGTGCAAATGTGCACATCACACGGAAAAATATTATGGTTAAGAGGACCTAATTTTTATTCCATTTCTATGGCACATTACGAGGAGAACATAAATATAACTTTGAATTCTTTGCTAAACTGTTCTTAACAAAATACTAGTGTTCCATTCAAAATGTTCACCTTGAAATACAGCTTGTAATTTTAATGAAATGCATAATTCTTTCCTCATCTTCAAATTTTGTCTTGGAGAAGGAGTGGCTCCGAGCATGGGATAAAAGCGAAGAAGAATGTCAGTATATCTCACTGTAAAGCTTTAGAATACAGTGCACTCCCGTTATAACGAAATGCTCGGGACCGGCAGTTTTCTTTCGTTATAACGAAATTTCGTTATAACCGAACAAATACAATATATAACGAAAACAAGGAACCACGTATATATATCATGGTATGTTTGCTGAATACTCATCATACACTGGAAAGCTATGTGAAATGTGATGAGATAACTGTATTACAATCATAAACGCAAGTTCCCCTCAGAAATTGTGCGTGACACAAGGAGCGAACACACAGTGGTGTGAAGTGTTCACATATACAGAGACGCTATAAATGCTTGTTCCGCTACGTATTTTTGAAAGCAATTCGCATTTCGTTATAACGGAGCACATTTCCTTTGTTTTTCTTTGTTGGTGGCGCTCGGAAAAGACTTCGTTATAACAGAAATTTCGCTATAACCGTGTTCGTTATAAGCGAATTTTCTACCATAGACTTTCATGGTGATAATTTTGGGACCAGAGGATTTACTTCGTTATAACGAAATTTCGTTATAACCGTGTTCGTTGTAACGGGAGTGCACTGTACATGTTTGCACAGATTACTGACAGTTTCTACTCCTTCTGTAACACCTCCCTGGACTGATGCAGAAAACTTTCATCAGTTGGGGAGATCTGTACAATGGGAGATTCAGGCTTCTACCAACCTTTAGTGATTTCCCGGCTAGCTTTCGTCCACTCCTGTGGACTTCTTCAGGCCAAGTGATTGCAGTGCTAGAGAAACGGCGCAGTCACAGGGCCTGAAAAGAAGTCCACAGTAGTGAATTAAAGCTAGCCAGCAAATCACTAAAAGTTGGGAGGAGCCTGAATCTCCTTTTGTTCTTCCCTGGACTGTTAGAATATTAGCCATTTCAGGACCGCTGCCTGAAAATATCACAGGTACTATAGATGACAATCTAACCTTTCATCCCAGGAGGGTTACTCTTCTTTACTATTTGTTTCTCATCACAACACTCATCAACACACATGCTCTACATATCCCTTCCTATTGTTACAACTTTTGTGTTGCATTGAAAATGACTTCCTACTCCCACACAAGGAGAATCTACCTTGTGCTGAATGTTTGATTATGTATACTTATAAACGTATAAAAAAACACATGAAAATTATGAATATACAAAACAAAAGACAAAGTCCACTGCAGCACAGTTAAAAAAAAAGAGAAAAAATATCACCCTCATGAACTTGAATATATAGGGACTAATAATGACTGTTATGGTTTATTTTCAAATTATTTCAAAAAAATGATATAAACTTTGATTTATGGTAGGATTTTCAAAATTTGTCTGTATGCCAGTTTTCTTTAATATCATGAAGTCTTCCTATTAGTTTTGTGATACAGTGTATTGTGCATGTGTGCCCTACAAGTAATAGGTCTCTAAATGACCACCTGAACAAGAAACACAACAAAACAAAACAAATTTTATCAATATGATATACTCAAGTTTACTAATACTAAACGTCAGCACAAGAAATTCTTAAGAATGGCCTATTTCCTTTTTCAATGGCTAACAATGTCAGCGAACACTTTCTACCACAAAGGAAATAAGAGAAAAATATGAATTTATTGTTATATCCATACTTAATAGGAACGGTATTATAGCAAGGATAGCCTCTTAAATGTTACAGTTGTACCTTAGATAGCTACGATGTATATCAATTCTGTCATGTCAAGAAGGACTTTTAGGATAAAATTTCTTTGTTAAAGGACAAGTTCACCCTCATAAACATAAGGATTGAGAGAATGTAGCAATATTAGGAGAACACGTCATTGAAAGTTTGAGGAAAATCGGACAACCCGTTCAAAAGTTATGAATTTTTGAAGTTTTTGTGTAGTAACCGCTGGATGAGAAGACTACTGCAGTGTATGAATAACTTAGATGTCACATGCGTACAACAATATAAGGAAAATATAAAGAGAATTTCCACAAAATTCCATCTTTTGAAAAAAGTACATATTCCCTTGACTCGTTACCGACATATGTTAGGGGTAATATTATTCCCCCTGCTTTTAGAAAGAGACAAGTCAAGTGCTCTTTTATTATGCGAAAAAAGTGAAAATATGTTGAATTTTCTTTACATTTTCTTTATCCTGTTGTACGCATATGACTCACAAGCTGTAGTAGTCTCCTCATCCAGCGGTTCCAACACAAAAATTTTAAAAATTCATAACTTTTGCATCGATTGTCCAATTTTCCTCAAACTTTCACTGATGTGTTCTACTAATATTGCTGCATTTTCTCAATCCTTATGTTTATGAAGGTGAACTTGTCCTTTAAAGCCACCATTTACCCTTTGCAGGTGATACAAAAACCCAGCTTTAATGCTTTGAAATAGTTCTTAAATGCGAGTTAGGGATAAAAACAACCAATGTAAAATGTGTTACTCAACTGGTATAATCAATGTTAAGTATCGTTAACCCTAACTAGGCCGGGCTATTCAGGTACTTAGTTGATAGAGCCGGGGGGGCCTGGGAGGCCCTGGGAAGCCCCCCCCCCCTCCAGATCTCGGCCGTCGACCGCGCGATCGCGACGAAAATTGGCACACATATTGCCTATGATGTAATCTAAAATACCATGAAGTTAATTTTTCAAAAAATCATCATTTATGCTAAATTATGCTAATTTATGCATGATGATGCATAAAATCAGACTAATTGGTATAAATCATAAAATAAAGCTCAAAACAGGCACAATTTTTGTGTTAATATTCTTTTTAGTGTCCTTAGCAAATGTAATTTTAAAAAAATTGTGATATCAGAAAAAATTCCTCAGTATTTTATTGTTTTTTTGAATTTATGTATTTCCTTGTTTTTTCGACTTTATGTTTTTCATTGTTTTTTCGATGAAATTTGTCCGCGACATCGCTCCGAACAAGAAAATATGTTATTCATTGATTGGGAGGCCCTGGGGAGGCCCTGGGAAGCCCCCCCCCCCCCCCCCCCTCCCCCCCCCCCCCCCCCCCTCCAGATCTCGGCCGTCGACCGCGCGATCGCGACGAAAATTGGCACACACATTGCCTATGATGTAATCTAAAATACCATGAAGTTAATTTTTCAAAAAATCATCATTTATGCTAAATTATGCTAATTTATGCATGATGATGCATAAAATCAGACTAATTGGTATAAATCATAAAATAAAGCTCAAAACAGGCACAATTTTTGTGTAAATATTATTTTTAGTGTCCTTAGCAAATGTAATTTAAAAAAAATTGTGATATCAGAAAAAATTCCTCAGTATTTTATTGTTTTTTTGAATTTCTTATGTATTTCTTTGTTTTTTCGACTTTATGTTTTTCATTGTTTTTTCGATGAAATTTGTCCGCGACATCGCTCCGAACAAGAAAATATGTTATTCATTGATTTTAATCAATAAAACACCAAAATAATCATGCTTTTATGAAATTTGCCAGTAAGCACAGTTTGCATTGAAATTGTACATGAATTAACGTTTTTGAGCAATTTTTGGTCTGACATGCATGTACATATTCATGCGTAACTTCGGAACCACAAGCCCGGGCGTCGCAAATTTGGTGTCAAAAGATGCGGGAGACTCGAAAGAAAAAAGTCATGAAACGTCGCGGTGATAGCTTTTTGCGATTGCGATACATTGCGCGGAACGTTGAGGGGGGGGGGCCTCAGAGGCCCCCCCCCCCCCCCCCCCCCCCCCGGCCTAGTGATATTTCCTTACATTTGTGGCTTTATTGCAAAATCTTTATGTGGTAGGATGTTTTGTAATATAACTACAAACTACACTTACAATCAAAGGTGGTTAACTTAAATAATTTTTTTTTTTCAATCACTGCTCCCAATGGTAAAAGGTGGCTTTAAAAGGAGTACATGTTAAACAGGATTCAGAGCTAAGAACCAATGTTCAAATACATAGAGCCTTTACCACCATACCACAGCACTCTAAAGAAAGTGAAAGTTTTCAGGATCTGAACTTTTAAAGGAATATTGTGTCCATAACAGAATGCACACAAATTGTGCTTCCAATCCTGCTCCCTGACAAGGTAGCTGGATTAGCTACTACAGTAGGACCTTGATTATCTGGCCCTGTTGGGACCAGCAGGCATCTGGATAATCGATTTGGCCGGATAAGACAGATACACGCTGTACTTCATACATGTTTCATACTTCATAAGTTGATATGGAAATAAAATGAAATGGGCCTACACTGTATAAGTAAAATATCCTTTCATGTATTGTTTGTTTGATTGATATTGACCGACAATTGCATCGCTATGGTGACTCGTCAAATATTCCCGCTGCATTGTACTGTAGCCACTGCTGTGCACTCAGTGCCAGTGACAAGGGCAACACCAGTCATTGGCATAGTGTCACGAACTGACTTAAAAGCTACAGTCCGCTGCGATGATTGGAATATAATACAGTCCTGTCATGTATTCGCATGATAACGATTGAACGTTTGTTTGTTTTGAGTGAGATTTGGCACTGAAAATACATGAAAATATTAGAAAGAATGTCAGCCAGTCGGCGTCGGGATAACAAATAATCCAGATAATTGATGGCCAGATAATAGAGGTCCTACTGTATCTCAAAAAGGAATGAGATTAATACCAAATTTAGCACACACACCCTAGCATCAGAAACTCATGGGCCTTTCTATGGCTTCTTCAGTCTGAGCTTCTCAATGAGTTATTTTACTGACACACAGGCATACCTTGTAACTTTCTTGATGAGGAAAGTTAGTTCAAGCTTTCCACAAAATGGTTGGAACCCTAAATACCAAATGATATTGGCATCGTATCACTTGGGGTTGGCAATGGTGCCAGCATTGTTGTGTAAGAACTTGACAGAACTTGGTACTTGACCAATGCCATTCTGTCATGGTTTGGCCCAAAACAAGTGACTGTTGTCTCAAAAGAGGTAGACCCTATACAAATGCAAGCATTTGGCAGCAGTTGGAGAATCAGGGGGAGTGATGACACATATGGCACACGAATGAGTACACTTGTAAAGACAATGATAGACAGACTCTCCCTGAAGATTTTTCCATGATGGCAGCACACGGCCAAAGGTGACAATCACCGGGATTTCTTTCGAGTTCTTTTTGGGGCATGCGTCTTTGCGTGCCGACTAAGGTCACACTTGCGTTTGAACGACTTCGGGCATGCCGTGCACGCGTGCATCTTCACCACGTGTACCTTGAGGTGTGCGTTGAGACCCTTGGGGCCTGCGCAGCTAATGCCGCACAGTCCGCAAACGTAGGGATTATCTTCTCCGTGTTCCTGTTTGTGGTGGGCCAGCCCCTCCTTGGTGTGGAACGCCTCGCCGCAGGTTGCGCACGAAAACGGTTTGATCTCGGGGTGTGTCCGTAGGTGCCGCTGCACGTCGCTCTTCCGTGTGAACTTCTTGGAGCAGAGCTTGCAACCGTACTGCCTGTCGATGTGCGTGCGTGAGTGGGAGTACAGTCCATTGGACTGTGCGAACGTCATCCCGCAGACCTTGCAAATGTACGGCTTTGCACCCGAGTGCAGTTTCTGGTGGTCCCGTAGATGGCTGATGTCTGTAAATTTCCTCCCACAATAAGGGCAAGTGAATGGCTTCTCGCCCGTGTGGGTGCGTGCATGCCGCTTTAGGTCACTCTTCCGCGTGAACTCCTTCCCACAGAGTTCACACTTTGAGAGAGAGCTGCTCCCAGAAGGCCTCCCTCTGCTTTTTCTGTTTGAAATGTTGCTGGCAATGAACGGCTCTAGCTTCTCATTTGAGTACCTCTGCAGATGACGAGGAGCATTTCTTTCGCTATTCTCATAATCCTTTGCATACATGTACGTCGCAGATGGTGTATACGATCCCGCATGTCCGGATAAGCTTGATGGTTGTGAATTCACCGACAGTGTACTGAGTACCCCTGGCTCAGGCAGCTGCTCCATTCCATTCTCATGTTTCCTAATGAAGCAACTTCGGATGAGTTTTCCATGCTGGCTTGTGGCCTCGTTGGCTTCCTGCAGGCGCTTGTGCAACTCCTCGATGCTCATTCCCCTGCTACTCTCCAAGAACGAGACTTTGTCTTTCGGGGGTTTGGAGAGCAACGTTTCACGGATCCCTAATCCCTCTCTATCTTTCTCATGCTGCGCGGTCTTTGCGAGAGAGATGAATTGATCTGGTTGGTGCACTAACGATGTGGCGACCTCCCCCAGAGTACGACCAACACTGTCAACACCACCCTCGTCGTCACTTTCGATTCCAACAATTTCCGCCCCGTGCTCCTGTCTAAAGTGAGTCCTGAGGCACGATGTGCGGGAAAACGTCTGGCCGCAGAGTTCACAGGTCAAGATCTTGCTACCACCAGACAGACAGCTCATCTCTTCACTCGCGGAAGAGTCCTCAACGCTGTCATATCCTTCCAGAGAATTGTCTGGCAAGTCTCCACTGCACGATGGCGCATTGTCATTTATTTCAGATGCAAAGTGATAGACTGCTGAAGCAGCGGCATTTGTAACCACTCTCTCTGTCATGACAATCTCAGTAGTAGCCCCATTATTAGTGTTCACAAATCCATCTCCACCTTGCCTGGCGAGTTCATCTGCGACTTCTGTAAAGAGAGTAAAAAGCAACTGATTAACACATCATCATCATCTGACAGATTGTTTTGGTAATGTACTAAAATTCTATGCATGCTTTGTTCACAAAATATTGCTTTGACAGCCACACAGCTTGCTGGAGGCTTGCCCTACCAGTAACAATTGCTGAAGGCTACATGCAAGTGAATTCCTGCCTTGCAGAAGGAACTTATTTGGAGGGAGCAGGTGAATTTGACAATCCATATCTATGCTGTAGGAAGCTACAGAGCTCACCTGTAAACAGAATACAAATTTCATACATCACAGAAACAGTCATACTCTCCTTACAGACAGTAAGTTGACATACTGTGTAAAGTTGTCACAGAACAATATTATCCTTGGGATGCAAATATCCTCATTTTAATGTCATTCTCTTTGATTGATGTTATCTCTTTACCATGAACTTCATGACCTTTACCTTGTCGTATTTCAGACTCTCAAAACTTTTGCACTGTACGACTGATATTGTATGTCCTAAAGTTACAACCACAGAGTGTTCAGACCTGAGGTCATACTTCATGTACATGTAGTATTAAAATTGACCTCAGTCTGATGGACAGAGGGTTTTAAATTCAGGGGTAACTTTTTGTTATTAATTTGATGGCATATATCTTCTTTTAAAATCAAAGGCTCTGATGTGGGGAAAAATTAAATTGGCTTCCCTGTCTCAATAAAACAATGTGAACAGAAAGGAAAGGATGCAGACATTTCACACACAAATTCCACAGCAATTAGGAAGAGAAAAACAAAAGCTTTAAGATGCCTAAAATGTAGATCATACTCACATTGAACTCAAGATCTGAGCATTATGACAATGCTTCAATGTGTAATTGTTTCTTTCAATTTTATTTACTGCTATGGTCAACTTTGCTTTGTACGTCGACCTTGCATAAGTCGAATAATTGCCTAAGTCGACGGTCTGTAAAATCAAAATTTTAGTCAAATTTTCTCAAAGTCGATGCTATATTCAGTCCAAATAGATTGGACTTAGGCAAGGCTAACTGTATGTGGCTAGTATGGATGCAATAGACCCATCAGTGCAATTGATGCAATCAATATTTCCTCAGCTGATGAGGTGGAACAAACACTGAAGTGGACTGTAGCACCACAATGAGAGAGAATTTGCATCAGCTGACCAAGATGCTCCTTGATCTACAAATCTGGAAGAATTAATTACCGTTTGAATGAGCAAGATGGTCTCTGTCACCGTTCACACACTCCCAAGGGTTCGACTTTGAGTTGAATGGTAATAGATGCTGTTCACCGCTGTCAGCTGTGCTGACTGTTCTCAGAGGGGTTTCCTGCTTGCGAATCTTTCTTACACCATAGTTTTCCGAACTCGCCAGTCCCTGACCTGCCTCCCCTTCTGGCAATTTCTCGTCGCGAGCTTCAGAATTGGACATTGCGCCTGTCTGCATCAAATCTCTGTTTGCTACGTCGTCTCCTGTAGCATCGTTAACGTCTTCTTCTCTGTTTGCTTGGGAAATCGCAGGTGGGGAAATGTCGTCAGCGTGGAAGAGCGGCGCAAAGTCCATGATGTCTGCGATGGGCTCTGGGGAAGCCATAGCTGGCGGTTGCTCCTGGATGACGGTGGGGTGAGGCAGAGGAGGCATCGCCATGGTGATGGAGTTCATGATGGTTGGACACTGCATCCTGGAGGCGCTCTCCACCATTACCTCCGCCTCCCCCTGGGTGCAGCCGTGGATCTGCTCCATGTGGAACCGCAGGTACATGGGCTGGCTGAAGGCCCGTCCACAGGTTGGGCAGTGGTGGTGCTTGCTGCCCGAGTGAATGTGCTCGTGAGTCATTAGCCGGTACTGACTGTCAAAAGGATGGCTGCAGAAACGACAGTAGAAGAGGTCCTGTTTGACCGAGTTTCCGTCCGATCCAGTGCTCATTTCCGTCTCTTCCATACTGTCCTTAACACAGATATGAGAGAAATATTGTCAGTGCTCACTTAAAACACTAATACTAATAGTCATTCACATTATGCAGGCTCATTAAATACATGCACAAAAGGATACTCTAAAAGTGCATCGCAGGAGATAAAGTGACATTGCATAAAAACTGTACAAGGTTAATCCTTAACAAGATTTGTGAAAAAAAAGAAAAGAAAGAAAGATGACTTTTACTTATTGTTAATTGAGTGTGTCAGTTCATGGGGACTGTCAATGTGTATTGAAATGTCAGAATTCAATAATACTGGAGCAGCAAATGCAAAGGCTTGTTCAGGTGAAGCATTGGGAAAGTTTGAAAGACGTTTTGATGAGGTCTTTCAAACTACAGAAATAATATGATCACTGTGTTTGAATATAAGAGATGTCTAATGTACTTAAACCATAGATAGCTCATTCAACAAAAATGAGATCTTCCTAAACTGAGAAAGCTCTTTTGAATAATTGTAGTGTGATTACCTGGTATAAGAAACAAACACTCTACGTGTATATTAAAAGCAAAAGAACAAAGTCTGACAAAAAGTAGCTTTGACTTCTTTGGCAAGACCTGGGAATTTCAGCAAAGTCTAGTAGATTATAATATTACAGCTGTAACATTTGCTAATTTGTACAATTCTAACTATGTCTCCAGACCCCTCTAACCTGTTTGAAGAGTCAGAGGAACAGAAAAAAGGATTCCTGTGAAGGTAAATTAAGCCACCCATAAATTCTACCATAACGCAGTCCATAATGCACTTAAAACAATATGACTGATGGCCGTATAGAAACCTACATGAATGCTTTTGCGTGCGGTCAAAATTTGGCACAGGTCGAATCTTTGTGAGCTGTTTGTTTGTTTGTTTGTTTGTTTTTGTTTTTAAAGTCTGTGAATGGGGGGGGGGGGTGTTATTGACTCAAGATTGAAGTACGACTAGTAAGTATGAACAGTGGCACGCAACTTCAATCACACTGGACTGGCCATGGTTACCTCATTGCAAGCTTCATAAACTTATTTTGCATATGCCATAGCCACAAGATACTACAGACGGCACAGCATCACGATTACACAATTTCACAAGACAAATTTTGAAAGCTGCACAGGCAATGTTCGCGAGACATGTGAAGGCATTCATCAGTGACAAGTTGTCATAGATGTGACGAGCTACTGAAATCCTTGCATCTGATTAACCGAGAGCAAATTTGTCATAGAAATATGGGAGATGTCACTGATGACAAGTTTTATGAAACGGGCCCCAGCTGAAGATCGCGAGCACGCGCATATTGCATAGGGATTGTACATCGTGCCGCAAGCAGAGCTACTACGGCGCATATTGACGAAAATTGTGCCGGGTTTTGCCCTGGTAAATCATGAAAACTGCGCTTGTCATTGGTCAAATTTTTAATGAAAACAATAGCGTTAATGAATGATCTTTTCTATGATATCTGAAATGGTTGAAAATAATTTGCCTGGCTTGTTTACAGTGTGGAAAAACCCTTAACCTGCCGCAAACGGAGTATTTTACTCTATAGGATAGCCAGTCTGATTAGATTGTAACTGTTAAGACTTTATGGGCCCAAACTAGGGTTATAGAACATCTAATTCTAATGGCTATGTGCCCTAGAATTCTAGCTGTAAGTCCTATAGAACAGAATAGAACAGTTACACCCTCTACTTCGTTACTCATTTCTATGGTAGGCCCTAACTAGAGTAGTAACAGTTAGAGTAGATTTAATTTTACTTTTGAACAACATAGAGACGAGAGTAGTGTCAATGACGACGTAGTTTTGTAGGCGTGGGACTGCAATATAAACCTTCGCACCTTCAATAAATTACTAGCAATGAATGGATTTCATTACCTTGAAACAGCTTAAATTGCTGATTTTACAAGGTAATGGAAATACACTGTGCAATATTGGGGCACACCCTGAAACAACTTCTTATAGATTTGTAATATACAAAACAACATGGACAAGAAACTTACATTATTACGAGAAGGAAACTCCTAGTCCTACTCGTAAAAGTAGGCAACGCCGATTTGACCGCTTGGGTGTATGCTGCCCTCTACGCTTCCAACGCGATGTCGGATCAGATCGAGCCCTTGTCGGTCTCTAATCAGCCAGTCAGGTGGTGTTTTCACCACGATGACTGATCTGTGTGTTAACCCGTCCATTCTGAACTCTGAAATACCCATAGACTTAATGCGCAGGTCACCAGGTTCCCGTACAGAACGGGTTGATACTCTTATACGATTTACAATATTAGAGATCTGTCTGTGTTCTACGAATATTTTCCTCAGACACACCTGGTTTGTTTGTTTGTTTGTTTGTTTGCTGTTGTTGTTGTTTTTTGTTTGATGAGTGCGGAGTTTGGCGGGAGGAATACTATCAGAAAATCTTCAGCGGGAGATGCACAGCTATCTAGGGGGAGAAATCAAAATTCCATCTGGGGAGCGGGATATTTTGTGAAAGTGGCACCAGAGCGGGAGATCTCACAAATACAGATATAGGTATATAGGTAAAGGTGGATATTGGTAGAGAAGAAGCGAGAGTGCGAGGAGAGAGAGAGAGAGAGAATTTAAGGGGGATGGATAGACAATGATAGATAGATAGATAGATAGATAGATAGATAGATATAGATAGATAGATGGATAGATAGATAGATAGATAGATAGATAGATAGATAGATAGGTAGATAGATAGATAGATATAGATAGATAGATAGATAGATAGATAGATAGATAGATAGATAGATAGATAGATAGATAGATAGTCATCGGTAGGGAGGTAGGTAGGTAGATAGATAGATAGATAGATAGATAGATAGATAGATAGATAGATAGATAGATGGATAAATGGATTGATAGATAGAAATATAGATAGATATAGATAGTAAGCAGGAGACATAAATATTAGATTGCTACAGATGAAAAGAACTTCTTCACAATTATTATTTCCTCCTCACATTCGAATGCTGAAATAACCAATAATCACTTTTGATAATATTCTCTGGTAAAATACCGAAAAGGATTGTTTCATACAATCTGACAATAGGACTACCAAACATAAATGATGATGAAAATGGGCAGTGATGTTGCTGGGAGCAGGTGCAACAATGACCACACAAAAATGATGTACGAAGATTAAAGCGAGGCAACCAAACGACAATGGGGGGGGGGGGGGGTTCAACGCGTCGTGGACCACAACTACAGTATTATTTACGACTACACCACTACATGTACTACTCACTACTACTATTACTACTACTGCTGCTGCTGCTGCTGCATGACTACTACTACTACTGCTACTACTACTACTACTACTTCTGCTAGTACTACTACTATTACCATTACTACTACTACTACTACTACTACTACTACTATTACTATTACTATTACTACTACTACTACCATTGCTACTACTACTGCTACAAACTACTACTAGTATACTATTGCTACTATCAACTATATTACTACTACTACTACTACTACTACTACAAATTAATACTACAAATTACTACTACTACTACTACATACTACTACAATTATTGTACTACTAATACTACTATTATACAAACTACTACTATTGCTACTACTACTATACTACTACTACTACTACTACTACTACTACTACTACTACTACTACTACTACTACTTCCACTACTATTACTTCTACTGCATGTACTATTACCAATACCCGTGATACTACAACTACTTCTACAAATACTACAACTGTACTACTACAAATGATGATAATAATAATACAATCTGTTAATATAGCGCATTATCCATATTATGCTTTACAATGGGATCATTACTGAAACAAGTGAGTTTTTACATGTTGTAATAGAGCAACTGATGGTGATAAAACGCTGATAAGTACCATGGTGATGATGATGATTGCAGTAATAAAGCAATCAATATTGATAAAGCAATACGTATAATACAATTTCTCTTTTTGCTTAATTTTCCACGTGTGATATTTTCATGGAAATTTCCGTATTGTATTGCTATTGTTATCATCATGATCAGTTTTCCGTTTGTCTCAGAAGATACTAAAATATCTTCTGAATTGATTGAAGCGACGGATATTGACATTACATGAAAAGTACAGTCATCGAAAGTACATTTAACACCCACTGGTCTACGAGGTCAGTAACTACGCACGTTCCTTGCAGTATCAACTTGCAGGTTCTCGTATCAACGATTTAACTTTAACACCAAAGAGACGTGTATGAGGTGTGTGTATCTCCATGAACATACCTTTTCAAGGTTGCAGATGATGAATGTATAGACAATACTACAGCAGGGTGGGCAAAGCTAATTAAGATGGACAGACGGACACCCAGACAGACAACAAGGACGCTCAGCTACATATGAAGACAGACACACACAAACGTACGTGTGCTAAAAATCACACACCACGCACACACGTACACAAATAACCAAGTCACCTTTACTTTACCGATGCCGAAATGAAGGTCGCTCATCATGTCCAAGTAAATTACTTTATTGGAGCATCTATTCGAACATGAAGGGAGAAAAATGAAGAAGAGGGAGGGAGAGGGGGAGAAGGAAAGGTATGGGGAGAACGAAAGAAGGAAAGAAAGAAAAAGAAAGAAAGAAAGAAAGAAAGAAAGAAAGAAAGAAAGAGGAAGGGAGGTGCTGCGGGCCTTTTGTGAATCTTTCGGCCTTACTGTGGATAAAGTCGACGGCAGTATATTAAAGCATGAATCATGCATCTAATATGTCATGTCGATGTCGTGAGAGAATCGGACATCCGTAATGCAAAATAAAGCAAGGAAGCGTATCCTAAGGCTAGTGGGGAAAAGAGGAGGGAAAAAGGTATATGAGCAGGATGAAGGGAATTAGTTCTGATCAGACTCATTGGAAACCATTGATTTGTATTTGAAATAGATGTTACATCACTAAATTGATTGCTTGAATTATGCTATACACAGACATTGACAAACCAGCACAAACTAAATATTTTTATTTTTCGCTGTGAAGTTTTGCTTTGTAGTCTTATATCTATTTTCTGATAGCTCATAAAATTCAATTCAGGTGGGATTTTATTTCCAATCTAATCTTTTTTGTATGTTTCTTTGTCTCCCTCCAAAGCGCATAGAGACCTTGCCAAAGGTATTACGCGCTATATAAGAACGGTGATAATAATAATGATAATAATAATAGCACATTTTTGTTGATACACGCTCAAGGAGAGAAGAGTAACATGTATTACAACAATACACAGATAAAGATGTGAAACCAATGTTCAAAATAATATGTATATTGGAAAAGACACACTATCGATGTGGAGTACCAAAGCGATTTCAAAAGGTCTCAAGAAAATAACATCAAGATAACAAGAGTCAGTCGTATACATGTATGTATACAACATGTACAGCAGACTAAACTCAAATTTACCATGGTTCTACTCATAAAAAGACGCAAATCGTATCTTGTCTTATTTAAAGGGAGTAGAGAAAAATGGTGTAATTGTAAAAGAAAATAGATATAAGATAAAGATGGAAGGTTATCCATACAAAATTTGCATTACCATTGTTATTAGTACAATTATCTAAAATTTAATAATTATCACTACTGTAGAATATCATTAACTTTTATTTGATGTTATCTAGAACATCACCATCTCATATGATCTGGAATTAAATTTGTGATACAATTACATGTTTTCTCTTACAATAATGATCTTAACGTAATCTACACTGTGTTGTTGTTTTTTTAATCTATTCTGGATGTCTATCTAGGTCAAAGACAACATGGCTTGAACTTTCCCTTTAGGTTTGATCGCATCTAGTTCCTATAAAATCGAATTATAAAAGTGATTGGCGCACTCATGGATAGAAAACAAATGAACAAACATGAGGTTCTTGTAAGGTTACCACTTTTATTGGATGATGGTCAATCTATTGTCCTGCTTTTAATGACTGATATTTTGCATCAGTACAACTCTCATCAAAAGTTCTATGACCACATTCGAATCCTTTGTGACTGTTCTCCTCTGCATGCCATGACCTGCGAAATGAGACAGCCAAGGAGAGAGAGAGAGAGAGAGAGAGAGAGGGGGGGGGGGGGAATTCTACATGTGAAGAGGGCACCATTTCTTGTGCGTATCAGGCGCGCCGGAAGCAGTTTTGGATTGGGGGGGGGGGGGGGCAAACATTGGAGGGGGCTCAAGATTAGACCATGCATATGTTACACAATATACACATACAAACACACACACACGCACACACACACACACACACACACACACGCACACACATCTATCATATATATATATATATATATATATATATATATATATGTATATATATATATATATATATATATATATATATATATATATATATTATGTAAAGTGGCGTACGGTGGGTCGAAACATGGGGGGAACCATAAAGTAATTTTGACGGTCTGCATGCTTGTGCGTGTGTGCGTAAGCAATAATGGGACTACAATACATTACGGAATGTGATACATTCAACAACGCAGTCATTGAGGAACATTGTAAGTTTTCCTTACATGGATTATGGAATGACGGTGTGAAACGATCGAGAAATTATATACTGTCAGCAACATAAGGTGAATGGCATAACAATACAATGCGAGCGAGCGAAGCGAGCGAGCTTGAAAATTTTGATATTCTACAGTTCCAAAACTGGAGTTTTAATTGTAGCTATTATTTCGCTTTGGAAATAAATGGGGGCGCATCGGGCGCAACTGCTGGCAATTATTGGCAGCAACATTAGGAGAATGGCATAACGATTCAATGCGATCGAGCGAAGCGAGCAAGCTTGAAAATTTTGACATTCTACAGTCCCCAAATTGGGGTTTGTAGCTATATCTTTCACTTTGGAAATTAATGGGACGGCGCATCGGGCGCAACTGCTGGCAATTACTGGCAGCAACATTAGGAGAATGGCATAACGATGCAATGCGAGCGAGCAAAGCGAGCGAACTTGAGAATTTTGACATTTTACAGTCCAAAAACTCCCGTTTGTAGCTATATCTTTCGCTTTGGAAATTAAGGGGGGGGGGCATCGGGCGCAACTGCTGGCAATTATTGGCAGCAATGTTGGAGAGTGGCATAACGATTCAATGCGAGCGAGCGAAGCGAGCGAGCTTGAAAATTTTGACATGTTACAATCTAAAAACTCCCGTTTGTAGCTATATCTTTCGCTTTGGAAATTAAGGGGGGCATCGGGCGCAACTGCTGGCTATTACTGGCAGCAACGTTAGGAGAGTGGCATAACGACTCAATGCGAGCGAGCGAAGCGAGCGAGCTTGAAAATTTTGACATGGAGATTGTTAAGGGCTTTTTACACTTGTGTTTCTTAACCCCGGACTTTCTCTGACCCAGGACTATCGTTAGTCCCGTACCAATTTTTTCAGCTTTTTACACTCGCCAATTAGTCCCGTACTATCTCTTGTCCGGGGCTAAGGAGAAAACTGACCTTTTTACACTCGTATTTCTTAGCCCCGGACTTTCCAAACCACATGAATATTCATAATTACGCTGTGTACTGTACACGTACACGCACGCACCGGCAGCACTTGATTACCTCGTTTCTGATTGGTCAGTGAGGGTCAGACTTCGTCTCCGTCGCTTAGCCCAGGATTATTTTTTCGTTCTGTTTACACTCACTTGCTTGGCACCGCAATTGCGGTGCTAACCCCTGCTATTTTGCAGGGCCAGATAGTACCGTACTATCGGTGGGGCTAGCCCACTTTGGCAAAAACGAGTGTAAACAGAAAGTGGGCTAAGGATAGTCCCGTACCAACGGTGGGGCTAAGGCCCCCCCCTTAGCCCCACCGTTGGTCCGGGGCTAAGCAAAAATTTACAAGTGTAAAAAGCCCTTTACAGTCCCCAAACTCCCGTTTGTAACTATACCTTTCGATTTGGAAATTAAGGGGGGGGGGGCATCGGGCGCAACTGCTGGCAATTACTGGCAGCAACATTAGGAAAGTGGCATAACGATTCAATGCGAGCGAGCGAAGCGAGCGAGCTTGAAAATTTTGACATTTTACAGTCCCAAAACTCCCGTTTGTAGCTATACTTATCTTTCGCTTTGGAAGTTAAGGGGTGGGGGCATCGGGCGCAACTACTGGCAATTACTTTCAGCAACATTAGGAGAATGGCATAACGATTCAATGCGAGCGAGCGAAGCGAGCGAGCTTGAAAATTTTGACATTCTAGAGTCCAACAACTGCCGTCGTAGCAATATTTTTCGCTTTAGAAATTAAGGGGTAGGCGCACCGGGCTCAACTGCTGGATGCGAGCGAGCGAAGCGAGCGAGCTTGAAAATTTTGACATTTTACAGTCCAAAAGCTGCCGTTTGTAGCCATATTTTTCCCTTTTATTCATATATATACATATTTATTTTATTTTCTCTGTTTATTCATTTATTTTAATCATTATTATTATCATTTATTTATTTATTTATTTATTTATTTTTTTTTTATTATTTTTTTTTTTTGGGGGGGGGGCTTTTTTTTTTGGGGGGGGGGGGGCAAAAATGCGTTTTGCCACCCCCCTGCCCCCCACTTCCGGCGCCTATGGTGCGTATATTACCCCATATTCACATCCTCTGTTTTTTTTTAAATCGGTGGTAATACTGAAAGAGTAATGATACCATGATATGAATATTGTGGTATTATTATTTTAGTAATATCTTCAAACTTCAAACTTCAAACTTTATTTTCACTTTCTTTCTTCAACAGAATGTATAAGAAACAATATCATGAACTTGACATGCGACTCGTTGTAAATATATATAACCAGACAGGATTAACAACATATTCTTGTCTACATGATCAGTAAAATAAAGATACATACACTCTATATATACACACTGAGGAGGTGGAGGTACCCACTCAAAAGACTAAGCTTGTAACATGTGGATACCTCTGAGGGAAAGGGGGAAAATGGGGTGAAAACTTACAACTACAAAGAGTGCGGGAAACTGGGGAAGCGGGGAATAGAGAAAAAAAGAAAGCAAAAGTGTGAAAAAAAATATCAAATACAAGATCGAAAAGGATTTCACACGTTTGCTGTATGATGCAGTCTGTGACGTGACAACACAATATTCAAGGGTAATTAATGTAATTAAGTAATTGAAAACCCACGGAAACAATCGAAAAGTTTGATGGCAAAAAGAGCTAACTCCATTCTTTGCCAATTTGAAAATTCTGGGATTAAAGCCGCTACAAAGCATAGAAAATTGTATAAAAACATATGGGGCGTTTTTAATCTTAATTTCAAGAATATTCCTTGTGGTGCAGCAAGAGATTGAGGTATAGAAAGGCTTTAATATGTTCCATCTTACAATGGAATTACTTTGGAATGTTTGAAAATGGCACTTAACCCCCTTTTGCAATCAAAGTCATCAAGTGTTGCCGTCACTTGTACACCAAATCGTAGCGCAGCATATATGCTCGCCACTGACCACGCACAAAATTGTGATGTATTACTGTATGAACATGAAATGGAATGTATCCATGCGTTGTCTGCGTGGGAACCGACAGTTTTGTATTGCATTCATCGTAAAAAAGCAACAACAACAAATAAAAAAACAAGGAAGGGCTGTATTTATTTCAACACTTTGTATGCATGATTCCTCTCCTCTGTTTGCAGTAAATAGTATTCCCTGTCGAACCAAAGCATCTACTGCTTAAATTATTCAAAACATTCGGCGCGTGCCTAAGTAGCATGCAGACAATTCCGAAACACTCGACAACATATTCATGATATAAAGCAGGAAGAAAAAAAGCCAAACACCCCTTGTCCTGATCACTCATCGCTAGTCTTTCTTCCAGGTTTCCTGTCTGAAATCGACAACACAAAGATCATGATTCTATTGTCTGACAAAAATGCTCTCGAAAGAGCCGACGCCACTCACTTTGCAACTGGGACTGTTTCCACCAGACTAACGCGATCTTCAAAAGGCGTTAATACTTTGCGTCGTGTGTCGACTGCGGCTAACTCATGTGATTGTTGGCAATGTAGTTCTTAGTGGTTTCGAAGACAATCATTTCACATGGCGACTTTAGTATGTTTGCTTCTCCTCGTTATCGCCTCATGAGGCCGAAAGCGCTATCAAATAACCTTGAAACAGAACGTTAAACGACAATGGCGAAAAGAGAACATTATACCAGTACAAAGAAACAGGGTGAGAGATAGCCAGCTAGGTAGATAGATAAAATCCAATATATGTAGGTAGATAGATAGAGATAGAGATAGAGATAGATGGATAGAAAGATATATAGATATAGATAGATATATAGATAGATAGATAGATAAATAGATAAATAGATAGAGATAGATAGATAGATAGATAGACAGATAAGGTATAGAGATAGATAGATAGGTAGAAAGATAGATAGATAGATAGATAGATAGATAGATAGATAGATAGATAGATAGATAGATAGATAATGTATAGAGATAGGTAGATAAATATAGATAGAGAGATATGATGATGATCCACAACACTTGTATAGCGCCATATATCTGTTGATAGATAGATACAATAGATAGATAGGTGGACAGATAAAGGGAGAGAGAGAGAGGGAGAGATGGCGAGAGATCTGGGTAGATATTGATTGCGTTTTGTATTTCATGAGTGAGAGATCATCCTGAGTGTATCAAAATAGAATAAGATTTTAAAAATAGAGGGAATACGAAAAAAACAAACACCTATACATTTTAATTACAAAGCATCAATGGAAGGCAGAACATGATGAGCGCGCGCACACACACATACACACACACGCACACACACACACTCGCACACACACATACACACATACACACACGCACCCGCAGACATGCACACACTCGCACACATACACACACATACACACACACATACACACACGCGCACACACACACACACACATTGATGTAAACACATTCATTCACATGCATAGTTACCTTTTTAAACCCTTTCCTGCCAAGTTGCAGATTGATGCATAATGTGTGCATTTTCTTCATATCTTTTTTTTTTTTTTTTTTTTTTTGGTGTAGGGGGGGGGGGGGGCGGTGGGTGGGCTCTCTTTCAGAAATCATTTTGTCGAACGAGCTGCAATTTGGCGTCCAAACTGCATCAATGCTACATGATACTAATATCTCCACGCTAAGAAACCATTATAGAGCCTATATTATGGTTTATTTCAACCGTCTGTTTGTTAATTGAGTCATACAGAAAATCCTTTCACACAACATGTACACTAGTAAGCCTAACACATACATTATTTTCAACCCCATATCATATAATTTTTCAAAGTTTTTCACATATACCAGACACACTGGTAATACGTATTGCAACTGAGATTTTCACAGGGAAAACATTGTTAACATGTGCTTTGAAGAATACTCATGCAGTAACGCAATTTGAGTACATGCAGGGCATCGCTATACAGAAAGGTTTGATAACACATGCTCCTTGCTGCATTTTTGTTTGTTTGTTTGTTTGTCTGTTTTAGTGTTCTGTTGATGTTTGAACAAGTCGATATGATACATATATGTGACAAGTATACAGGCCTATATACTGTAGCTGTGATGTCAGACGCTGGGGATTTCTCAACATTGCATGTTTTTAAAGGGTGTGTACAGTTCTGGTCGAGGTGAGGATTTAGCTTTTTACGTTTTGCGAGATATTCAGAAACCACTCTATGAGATGTCAAAGAGCATGCGATTCTAAGGGGTATCAAAAGTTTATTTGATGAAAATCGGTTTTGAAATGGCTAAGATATCCCAAAACAAGGTGAAACAAAGAGATCCTAATAAAGTTGTGGCATGTCGCCTTTTATTATCATCATTTTTTTATCTCAGCCATTTGAAAACCAATTTTCATCAAATAAACGATGAATCCTTCTTAAAATTACATGCTCTTTCATATTTCATAAGAAGTTTCTCATTATCTCACCTTAGAATGTTCAAAACATGAATCCCCACCTCAACCAGTGCTGTACAGTCCCTTTAACCACTATCGAACGAATTCCTTTTGACGTCTGACTCTTTTTAAGTTTTGATTCATGTCATGTTGTTTCACGGGTAATAGGAAAGGGTTGCTGGTTCGTCTCACTTCTTATGCTGTCATCTACTAGTATAATGTTGTACTGCACGCGGATGGGAAGAGCAACACATTACAAATTATTCTCCGCTCCCGGGACACATTGCAGTGATGGACGTGACATAATCAATCAGCGACGCGTGTATCCTGGCAAAACCGGAACAAAGGAGAAAGTGCAGAAAAGAGGACAGACGAAATGGGTGGAAAAAAGGCAAACAAGACAAACTTAAAAAAAAACAGTACATACGAGCGGTTTGAAATGCATGATCCCCCAAAGGGCATAGCTGAACTAGGTAGGCCTATATACACTGCAAAAAGTCCGGTGTTAAATAGTGAACACCGAGCTGGTGTTAAATTTTCGGTGCTCATTTATGGTGTTAAATTAACACCTCCGGGTGTCATTTCCAAATATAAAACTGTTTTTTGAAGAGTTTCTTTATAGTAACTGCACTTCTTGTTGATTTTTAATTTAAACAAGACGATCAAGAATTTTACATTAAAATACTAGATTTTTGAAAAAATGTGAAAATAGATTTACACCACAGTAACACCAGCTGGTGTGGTCTCTTATTGAAGCTGGACGGGTGTCAAACCATTGATATTAGCACCAACAAATATCAAATCAACACCATGTGGTGTCATTTTTTAATTAACACCAGTACAGTGTCAAAATAACACCAGGTACAGTGTCAAATTAACACCACGAAGTGTCAGGTGAACACTTTTCAACACCATCACAGTGCATTTTCTACACCTATGGGTGTGGTCCTCTATTGAAGTTTGACCGGTGTTAGATTTACCACCCATGGTGTTAAATCTAACACCGATGTTTTTACAGTGTAAGAAGCCACCGGACACACAGACATCTCCGAGCACTGCCGTTGTTGCGGAAACATGCATGGAAGATGTAATTGTATTAAAAGTAACTCCTGTTTCGTTTTGTTGTTGTCGTCGTTGTTGCTTTGTTACTGCTGTGCACCGGGTCTTCCTTATTCAGGTCTACTTTAACATTTGCCGAAACAAACCTTGCACTGTTCACCTATTACTGCCTTTCTGTGTGAGGCAATGGCCCACTTGCAGGTTCCTTGGTGCAAGAAAACTGTGCAATGTAGGCGACCTTTTCTTCTAAAATTCCAACATCTTATCATGATGTATTTGTCGTGGGTTTACTATTCCTACTTTTGTCTATTTTTGTACACTGTTTTGCTTGGATTGCGCCTCTTAATTTCTTTCCTCAACTTTCGATTTATTTGTTTTACAAATTATACCTGGACTTAATTCTCTGTGAATCCCTAAATATCAGAGCAAAGCGGGAATCTATCCTAACACAGATTAGCAAAAGTAACTCCTCTTTCGTTTTTTGGTGCTTAGTTTAGCTGTGTGCCGTGTCTCCATTATATTACATAAGAATAAAGTGATGGAATTTCATTGAATCAAAGTAAAGATTTGCAATAACGTTGTTTTTTATGCTGTTTACCCTTGCAGGAAGGACCATTCTTCTGATCTTGCTGCTCCCGACCCCTTCCCTCCCCGCCATATAGACACACTGCATTATTCAAAGCGATTCCACACCAAGTTGAAACTGCAGGCGCTTCCGATCTTGTTCAATACATCTATCGTCGCTGGGGGGACAAGACCTTGTATCTGAAATTTTGGTGAAGATGACTTTTTTAGATTATTGGTCAAATAATGGGTTAAGTGATATCCTGGCCAAATCCCAACTGTGTTACTCCAAAAATGAAGCCACTACGGCATATCAAAGGAAAGGCTATCCCATTTGCTATAGTGCTTTGGCCGCCATGTGTTTTGGCTCTCCTGAACATTTGACATTTTGTAGATACGAGGAAATGGATCCAGAGGGGGGGGGGGGGGGGGGGGGGGAGGTGCACTTTAAAAACATCGGTGTTAGATTTAACACCACGGGTGTTAAATCTAACACCGATCAAACTTCAAATTAGGACCACACCCACAGGTGTAGAAAATGCACTGTGATGGTGTTGAAAAGTGTTCACCTGACACTTCGTGGTGTTAATTTGACACTGTATCTGGTGTTATTTTGACACCGTACTGGTGTTAATCAAAAAATGACACCACATGGTGTTGATTTGATATTTGTTGGTGTTAATATCAATGGTTTAACACCCGTCCAGCTTCAATAAGAGACCACACCAGCTGGTGTTACTGTGGTGTAAATTTATTTTCACATTTTTTCAAAAATCTAGTATTTTAATGTAAAATTCTTGATCGTCTTGTTTAGATTAAAAATCAACAAGAAGTGCAGTTACTAAGAAACTCTTCAAAAAACAGTTTAAAATTAGGAAATGACACCCGGAGGTGTTAATTTAACACCATAAATGAGCACCGAAAATTTAACACCAGCTCGGTGTTCACTATTTAACACCGGACTTTTTGCAGTGTGGCTATACTTTATCAATCAGGCTACTTGCGTAATAGGGTATCCTTACAATAGGCCCTACCCCCCCCCCCCCCCCCCCCCCGACAGTTAGTGACAGGGTTAGAGTAAAGATTAGGATTAATGTTAGATTTAGGGTTAGACTTTGGGTGAGGGTTAGGATTACGCTCGCGCAGGATTAGGATTACGTTCAGGATTAGAATTACGTTCAGGTGAATGGTCTGGGGTAATTGTCCAGGGATATTTATCCTAGAACACATTCTATAGGTGTGCTGAAACAAAACATTAGAAAGCAAACATCCTCGGGGAACGGTATACATTCAAATTACTGCGTAACCAAATATCTGCGTTAAAGGAAACCAAAGCCTAAATATAAATGTGGGTTGAATTGAAGCAGCAATGGTAGAATACATCAGTGAAAGTTCGAGGAAAAGCAGACAGTCGACTTAAAAGTTCCTATGAATCTTGAAACTTTTGATGCCGTCATTGTTGGATAAGAAGACTATTACACTTCATGACGTCATGGACGACAATATAAAGAAAATGTAAAAAAAATCAACATAATCACATTTCTATAGCATAACGAAAGAACACGTAGGGGGATGGTATTACCCTTTATTCATGTCAGTAACGAGTCGATGGAATGTGTTCTTTTCATGAAAGATGAAATTTAGTAAAATGCTCATTATATTTTCTTTTGTCCAAAATGACGTCATGAACTGCAGTAGTCTTGTTATTCAGCAATGTTGGCACTGAAACTTTAAAAATTCATATGTAGGCTATATATCTTTTTAATCGATGAAATAGTGTTCCTCACACTTTCACTGATTTATTATGTTGATGCTTTCACCTAATCTAGTCTTGCCAATTAGTCAAAAATTAATGTGCACAAATTTCACATGACTTGTATTCTTTGGACAGGAATAATTTAGCACACAGTGGGTTAACTGTTAGTACTGTTTTCCCTGTTAAGAATCGACAGTGCGTTTTGTTATTATTGTTGTTGGGCTTTTTCTTTTGTCACGTGCTCAATTAACACCTCCTCGATTGTTTCGTATAGATCCCATACCTCTACTTATCTCATCAACAATTCATACCAGATGAGATCATGATTATTACTGGGAATTATCTTTATCGGAAAGTTTGCCGAGGCGTCTCGATTCAAAGTACTTTCATTTATAACCAAAGAGTTCATTTCCAAGAGGTGCTAAATCTATTTTTGATGGTAAGAAGAAAAACCCATTTTTTTTTTTTACATATTTCTAAGTAGGCATATTTTCATGCAGTAACTTAATGTACCAGAATGGAACCCCGTAATGGTATAAATGAAATGTCCCTCGGAAAAACCTACATGTCTAAACTGATTTTCAATTATTATCTTTATTATTATTATCATTATTATCATTATTATTATTATCATTATTGTTGTTATTACTATAATCATTGTTATTATTGTCATTATCATTATTGTCATTATTATCATAATTATCATTATTATCATTATTATTATTATTATGAAAGGATGTATTGTGGTAGATATTTTTGCTCATTGACTGTCGCATTTTGTTCTGCCGAATATAGTGAACAACATGAATCATAATAGACGTCTGACTCTTAACGTTCTTGGACTGCCATGAGAAATAGATAGATCAGAGATGAGTCAACAAAGTACTGATGAAATTTAATGAATGAACAAAGACGAGAGGAAAAAAAACAAGAACAACCACATCGACTGCCTTTATAAAACGAGCGGCATCCTGGTTCCCAACTAATATCAAGGTCAAGTCCGATTAGATATGGAATTGCTTGAGTTGTAGGGACGAATTGGAACACATGAAGCCGACGATCCCGCGTACGCCGGGAAGGAAAAACAAATCGCTCTCTCCGTAAACCAATTCGTTATGCTCGATACGCCTCAGTAACTCCTATTTCATGACGTCAGTACTAATCCCGTCATATTTGGTGCTTGGTTTGGCAAATCACTAATGACCCATCCAAGCAATATCCTCGACTTTCTTTTTTGTTGTCTGTCTATCTGCTTGTTTGTTTTTATTTGTGTTTGGTTTCTTTGCTTGCTAGGTCGCTCGCCCGCTGGCTTGCTTGTTTGCTTGTAATTCCTTTAGCTTAGGAGGGGGCGTGAGTTGCACTTTATTACGTACAGTGCTACGCAAGTTACTGCCTGAAACTTTGTAAAAGAGTGCAGGGAAATAATCATAATGCATAATAATGCATCTTAAAAAGTCACGAACGCCCAGGCTTTATTCCTTTGTCGTTGCAGTTTCTCAGGTACCATGCTACGAAAGTGACTGGATAAAGTCCCTGGAAATTCATCTATTTCTGAATGGAAAAGGCGCCTATTACGAAGGTACTATACCTTCCAAGCTTAAAGGAAATCAAGGTCCAAATATAGATGTGGACTGAGTGAAAGCAGCAATATTCTTAGAACACATCCGTGAAAATTTAAGGAAAATTGGACAATCGATTAAAAAGTTATGAAATTTTGAATTTTTTGGTGCCATTATTGCTGGATAAGGAGACTTCTACACTTAATGGCTTCATTATGGACAACAATATCAAGAAATATGACCCAAAAATCAACATATTTCCACTTTTCCAGCATAATGAAAGAGCACTTGGCTGACCTCTTTCAGAAAGCATGAAGAGGGGATGATATTACCCTTAACACAATAGGTCAGTATCAAGTTGATGGAATGTTCGCTGTTCATGAGAAATACAATTTTTATGGGACTCTCCTATTTTCTTTATATCGTTGTAAAAATGACATCACGAAGAATAGTAGTCTCTTTATCCAGCAGTGATGGCACCAAAATTTTCCTCAAACTTTCATCATTGATTGCTCACTGATGTGTGCTACACAATGCTACTTTTACTCAATCCCCATTTATATTTTGGGTCTTGGTTTCCTTCAATTCCTTTGTCACAGTGTGTCAGGTACAGCTCTGTTTCTTTGTTGCATTATCTTGATTTGTTGTTGTTTGATTTCTTGCTGTGCATTGTATAACGAATGTTTCAGCGTACATTGAGATTCCAGCAATGTCCAGTGTACTCTGCGCTTCAAGCGCAGTGTATTCAAAAGGGTAATGATAATCACCATGCCTAAACGACTGTATACACTGCAATAGGGAGTCTGTGATCGGGACGCCATTTTGGCAATACATCTTTTAATTGACTAACGCTCGCACAAATTGGGCCCACAATGACGCTATCATCACCAGCTAATTACCAAACACTATTTTTTAAACTGGCACGTGTTAAAGGGCCTCTCAGGAAGGTGACAGTAAAATTATGCAGGCCCTCGCGATTTCCCGCGAAATTTTATCTGCGACTTTGCATTTGGTGTCATCATGGTCACCAAGCGTTACAGGCGGGGGGGGGGGGGGGGAGGTCCCCCTCCCAACTTATCACTATTGCAGTGAATATATATCCTTTTTCAGCGACGGACATACCGAATAAACAGAAGCTGGGTTAATGTGGTCTCTATCAGATCTGATACAGATCACAGATTTCATTCCGCTAACTGTTCCCCAAAAAATTACAACGGGGCCCTCTGCAATGATATCTTTGAAAATAGTGAATCAATCTAAATACAAATTCAGGGTATGAAACTATAACTCATTGCCCACATCTTTACAGAAAACCCCATTCGATTTGCTTCAGTGTTCAAAGAGAAATGAGGAATTTTGTAGAGGATGTCGAGAATTTCTTCCGTCCAATTTCTGTCTATTATTCACACACTAAGAGCATTGAATTGCTAAAATTGGAAGAATCAGACTCATGACATGCTTTACAACAATCCACATTTCTCTGTGACCGCTTAACCAAATTGAATGGGGTTTTCTGCAAAATAGAGCTGAAATGTTATATTTCAAGACCCTGAAGTAGCATTGAGACAAGTCGATCATATTGGGTGTTATCAATTCGAAAATCTAATTGTAATGTTTTGGGCGACTTACTGCAGTATGTCCCCAAAAATTACAATCAGATTTTCGCATTGATAACACCCAATATGATTAATTCTTTTAAATGCTACTTCAGGGTCTTAAAATATCACATTTTAGATCTATTTTGCAGAAAACCCCATTCAATTTGGCAATTTGGTTAAGCGGTCACAGAGAAATATGGATTGTTGTAAAGCATGTCATGAGTCTGATTCTTCCAACTTTAGTAATTCAATGCTCTTGTGTGTGAATAATAGACAGAATTTGGACGGAAGAGATTCCCGACATCCTCTACAAAATTCCTCATTTCTCTTTGACCACTAAAGCAAATCGAATGGGGTTTAATGTAAGATGTGGGCAATGAGTTATAGTTTCATACCCTGAATTTGTATTTAGATTGATTCATTATTTTTAAAGATATCATTGCGGAGGGCCCCGTTGTAATTTTTTGGGACATACTTTATAGTCTCATATCGCACCAAAAGCATCCAATAACAGAGAGCTCTCAGTGCTCTTCTTAGACCATCAGTACACTGCTGCATGGGAGGAGGTGTCGGTTCGCTCTTTGTATAATAACCATGTACCATGTATCTTCGTACTCAAAACACGTTGAAGGGGTAAGGGCTCTAAATTTTAGCACACCGATCCCTAATCCACAGCAATCACTTCACCAAAGAGGATACAAAAATATTGAAAAAAAAAGGTCTTCTGTGGTCTTCTTGTAAAGATACAATGCAAAATTGCAGAACTAAGTCCGTCCACTATAGTATTCATCATGTTCAGATCTTTTCTTTTTCTTTCCTGACAAAACAGCAATATGTTAACGTATCAAGAAATACATAATTCTATCATGAGTTTAACATGATTTGATTATCTATTTGTACTTATCATCCTGTAACGAAATAGGGTCTGTCACACTCGTTCCTCGCAAGATTTGCTTATAACTAAACTTTATTGGTATAAATTTTTAGGCCCCTACCATTTTCAAAGCAAAGATTATCAGTTAAGTGTAAGAAAACGAGTTTTCAGACGTAGCAAGTAAAAAGTCACAACTTTAATCTGAATTATCGTGATCTAGGCCTACTTGGTAAATTTGGACTACGTTTAATTACCTCTGAAATAAGAGGACTATAATTTCAAATTAAAAAGTCTTTAAAAAAATCAGCACCTAACGAGCAGCTAAAAATAAGAATGATTACAATTGGAGGGGTATGCCCAATCCCCACCCAATTGTTTTGTTAGCTTGATTAGTACCCTGAACGCTGATCACTGCAATGGCATGATTAAAACAAAATGATTAAAAATATCCACCGACGCTTCCTTTGAAAAGATATAGGCCTAGAATCATTGTGATCGATACACCGCCACACAGTTCTTCGATCTGCGGTAATTCTGTTGTCAAAGTTATGAATAACCCTACAAATTGCAAAAAAAAAAAATACTCGGATCACCTAACGACCATAAAAACAAGACATCATAACACAGATGGATATTTAAAATGCTATTCGGGTATAAGTAATGGTTATAAGTAAAATTCCATTTATATTCGTCCTGGTATAACCCGACCAGACGCCGTACATTTTAAAGCGACTGGGCTGTGTATAGTTAGTCCTGTCCCAGCTAACATTTAGACGTTTTCTGAACATTCTTGAAACGTTCAAAGCTCGTTGTTTGGACGTTTTGTCAAAACGTTTTTAGAATGTATGTTTGTGGAAGGTTTTCGACGTATTTAGAACGTTTCAAATGGACGTTACAAAAAGGTTTTTTTAAACGTTTCTAAAACCAATAAAAAACCTTTCGGATTTTTAAAGGACCTGCAGAAAACCTTTTGGACGTTATAGACGTCAGTAAAGTCTAGAACGTTCAAAAACGTTTTAAGAACGTCTAAAAAGTCTTATGACCCGTTCCAGAACGTTTAGAGAACCTTTCATATCCGTCTAGAACGTCCAGAAAACATTTTAAGAACGTCTAATGTTTAGTTTTTATTGGGTATTTAAATATCATGGGCGTCACCAGGGGGGGGGGGTGCGTTGGGTGCGAACGCACCCCCCTTCAGACCCTAAAAAAAAAAAAAAAAAAAAAAAATCATGGGCAAAAAAATTCGCACCCCTGGTTCTGGCAGCACTGATTTTATACATATCTACTGTATAGTACAGGTGTATTCTATACAGTGTTTACTATTTAGATAGATTTTGGACATCTTCCCATGCTTGGCCACTTCGACGCCACCTCGCTGGTCATACCTCCCCCAGTCATGAACATAAACCGACACCCTTGACTACCAGTGGCGGATCCAGGGGGAGGGGCGCACCGGGCGTCCCCGCCCCCTCTCAATTTTCAAAGCGAAAAAGTATAGCTACAAACGGCAGTTTTTGGACTGTAAAATGTCAAAATTTTCAAGCTCGCTCGCTCCGCTCGCTGGCATTTTAGTCGTAATGCCATTCTCCCGAAGTTGCTGCCAGTATTTGCCGGCAGTTCCACCCGGTGCGCCCCCCCCCCCCCCTTACTGCAAAAAAAAAATTAAATTAAAAAAAAAAATATATATATATATATAGCTACAAACGGCAGTTTTGGGCATGTAAAATGTCACAATTTTCAAGCTCTCTCGCTCCGCTCGCTCGCATTTGAATTCACCTGATATTGCTGCCAGTAATTGCCAGCAGTTGCGCCCGGTGCGCCCCCCCTTAATTTCGAAAGCAAAAAAGATATAGCTTAAAACGGCAGTTTTTGGACTGTTTAATGTCAAAATTTTCAAGCTCGCTCGCATTTAATCTTTACGCAATTCCCCTGATGTTACTGCCAGTAATTGTCTGCAGTTGCGCCCGGTGCGCCCCCCTCCCCTTAATTTCCAAAGCGAAAAAATATAGCTACAAACGGCAGTTTTTCTACTGTAAAATGTCAAAAATGTTCAAGCTCGCTCTCTTCACTCGCTCGCATTGAATCGTTATGCAATTCACCTGGACCCTGTGTTATGAAGAGTTAAAATTGATTATAAAGTTGATTTCTATCATAAGTCAATGGCAGCCTGTGTGTTCAGGAAATTTAAAATAGATTATAACTTTTGATAAGACAGGGTCCAGATGTTGCTGCCAGTAATTGCCAGCAGTTGCGCCCGGTGGCATGCGCTCCACCCCCCCCCCCCCAAAAAAAAAAAAAAAAAATCCAAAGCGAAGAAATACGGCTAAGAACGGCAGTTTTTGGACTGTAAAATATACAATTTTCAAGCTCGCTCGCATTTAATCGTTATGCAATTCACCTGATGTTGCTGCCAGTAATTGCCAGCAGTTCCCGCCTGGTGCGCCCCCCCCTCCCTTGATTTCCAAAGCGAAAAAATATGGCTGAGAACGGCAGCTTCAGGACTGTAAAATGTGAAATTTTCAAGCTCGTTCGCTCCGCTCGCTCGCATGTAATCGTTATGCTCTCCTGATGTTGCTGCCAGTAATTGCTAGGAGTTGCGCTCGATGTGCCCCCTTACATTCTAAAGCGAAAAAATATAGCAACAAACGGCAGGGTTTTTTTTTTTTCTACTGTAAAATGTCAAAATATTCAAGCTCGCTCGCTCCGCTCGCTCGCATTTAATTGTTATGCCTTTCTCCTGATGTTGCTGGCAGTAATTGCTTGCAGTTGCGCCCGGTGCGCCCTCCCCCTTTATTTCTAAAGCAAAAAAATAAAGCTCCAAATGGTAGTTTTTTTACTGTAAAATGTCAAAATTTTCAAGCTCGCTCTCTTCGCTTACTCGCATTTAATCGTTATGCCATTCATCTGATGTTGCTGCCAGTAATTGCCTGCAGTTGCGCCCGGTGCGCCCCCCCCCCCCTTAATTTCCAAAGCAACAAAATATGGCGACTAACGGCAGTTTTGGGACTGTAAAAAATGCCAAAAATTTTAAAGCTCGCTCGCTCCGCTCGCTCGCGTGTAATCGTTAAGTCATTCTCCCGATATTGCTGCCAGTAATTTGTCGTTTTACACCGTCATTCCATAATCCATTTATAGGGGGACAACCCCCTCCCACAACCTCCCCTCTTGCTCGTTCCGCTTGTTCGGGCTCGGTCGCGTTCATGACATCAGTGTAAGAATTATTACTAGAAGTTTATTTGAATTATACCATTTATAGGCAAATTGTTCAATAATAATTTACTTCAAAGTGTAATGATACCTTAAACAAGTGGGACTGTTTCAAGTCGATAAAACACGCAAAATACCTGCATCAAATTGCACCATTTACAACATCAAAATGCAAAAAGCGCTCACCGTGGGAGGGGGACACTCCCTCCCACATCCTCCCCCTCGCCCACTCCTCTCGCTCTTGCTTGGCCGCGTTCATGATATTCAGTGTAAATATTAAAACAGGAAGTTTGTTTGGATGATACTTTTTTATAGGCAAATTGTTTGATGATAATCTACATCAAAATATACTGCTTCACTTTAAACACGTGGGACTGTTTCAAGTCGATAAAACAAGCAAAGCATGCATTAAATCCCCCCTCGCTCTCTCCGCTTGCTCGGGCTCGGTCGCGTTCATGACATCAGTGTATTAAAGAATCAATACAATAAGTTTATTGAAATGATATAGTTTATAGGCACATTGTTCAACAACAAATTCCATCAAAATGTACTGCTACCTTAAACAAATGGGACTGTTTCAAGTCGATAAAAACACGCAAAAAGCCTGCATCAAATTGCACCATTTACAACATCAAAATGCAAAAAGTTCTCACCGTGGGAGGGGGGGGGGGCAACAGGAACTTCCACCCCCCCCCCTTGCTCGCTCCCTCGCATACTAACAACCCCCCCAAAAAAAAAAAATAAATAAATAAATAAATAAAATAAAAAAATAAAAAAAGATGAAATCCTAGCTACGCCGGTGCCCTTTCCCCGCTTGGTTTCCCTCAAAAACAGTAAAAGTCTAGGGATTGAGAGCTTCCTTTTTTCCAAATGTCTGTCAAAAAAAGAATCTCCCTTACATTAGGGTCAAAACGCACCCCCCTTGAAAAAAAGCTGGTGACGCCCCTGAATATATATATATATATATATATATACATATATATATATATATATATATATATATATATATATATATATATAGTTTTGAGATTATACAGGCACAATCTGGGATTAGTGTACCCTAATCCTAATCCTATCCTAACCTATACCTAATGTCATACCACCTTTACCTATATTACATCCTATTCCCAATTGATGAATCTGTATCACATTCATTCATATACCAGCAAAATGTTATAATGCATGAAGACATGGTTACTGAAATTAGATCACACACATCTTAATTAGGCCTATTAACATATGAAAATATACCTATTCATTACACAATTTGAAATTGTGAATAACTGAACAATAACGTATAGGTATGCATAAGTTTATTTTTTACACAGAAAGTTTGAACCCAGCATAAATTTTTAGATTTCAATGTCTTTTATCTATTTCCACTAGTTTTCAAATCTTATATTTTCCTATTTGAATATTCATAAATAGGCATGGATATTCATAATAAAGAAACTAATGACGAACACGTGTATAGCGGACCAAATAAAAAGTTTTTTTAAACGTTCATTAAAGACAAAGTCGACGTAGCAGACATAATAAAAACGTTTTGTAACGTTCATTGACGTTTATATAAACGTTTCCCAAAAACCTGTGCTTTGCGGTAAATGCTAAGTCCCAACTTTGACGTTGTATGTACGTTTTAAAAACGTACATTTTATACGAAGACGTATGGAACCTCACAAAAACGTTTAGGAAACGTTCTGAAAACGTTATGTGTTCGCTGGGGTGGTATTATAGTGTAATCTACTGCAGATGTGTAACTACTGAAATGGTTGTGAGGAAAATGGCAATTCAACAAAGTAGCAGTATAGCAGCATGGCAACGCCAGGTGTGTGTTTTGTGTGTGTTTGTATTTCAGCCTTCATACATTCTCGGCGTGGATTCATGTAATTCCTGCAAACACGCTTCATATAGCATTGGTTACAAATTTCTCCGCTCGGTCTTACGGACTGAGCTCACAGGCTATTAGCACATCCAGGTTGCAATTTGATACCACTTGTTTGAAGGTGTACTGACCGAATCAAAAGTGCGTTGCTCTGCTCGGAGAGTTTCGATGATGATGTGGTGTGTGTGTATGTGTGTGTGTGTGTGTGTGTATGTGCGTGTGTGATAGAGCACATTTCTGATGACACACACAACATCACACACAGACACATTGCACTCACACATCCACATACACATACACATTACTAGTATACAAGCGCGCGCGCACGTCAGCGCACGCACACCCTAGCAAATAAGGAGAAATGAAGTAGACTAACGATATTTTCAAAAGGCAACAACTAACTCACCCCATGTTTATACGAATAATAACCAACCATGCGAACAGCAAGAGGTTCATGTACTCCAGAACGCGTTCCTGAATCCATACACGTACAAGCACGCATGGGTACATGGGGATTTGACTTTCCTGATAGGGGCAAGCGGCAAGGTATGGAAGACGTGACATGATGTACAAGTCTTTTTATCTGGTGCCTTCACCTTCGTGACCTCTTCGTATACGAATGACAACTACCCACATCAGGGGCGGATCCAGGAATTCCGTAAAGAGGGGGCGCGTTTACAAAATTAAAGGGGGCTCACGCGCCCCTTTCCCCATTTTCTTTTTATTTCTTTTGTTTCAAAAAATAAAATAAAGGGGGGGGGGCGGGGGGCACCCGGTGTGGTCCTCCCTGGATCTTCCACTGCACATAGATAACAGCCAGAGGGTATTTGTTAAGTTGTGAGGTGATGACGTCATCATCTCGCTCATTTGCATATTCATATCATCTGCTAAAGAACTTTCTTGAAAAAATACAGCTTCACAATTGCATACATTTCCTAATTGTTATCCGGCATTGATGAAATTTGTTGCTGTTGCTCTTATAAAGCTTTACACTTTATTTCGAGACTAACTTTTACCTGGAGCATGGGACAACTTTCCTTTCAAAGGGGAAATCCAGTCCAAATGTAAGTTAGTCTGATAAAACAGAGTAGAATAATACGAGTTAAACGGTATAAATTTGATCGAAATCGGATGAAAAATAAGGAAATTATGACACTTTGAAGTTTCGCTATTTTATAGGGAAACAGTTCTTGAACAGTCAATATGAATATGCAAATGGCAAAGTGAGCATGTCATTCCCTCACAACTTACCATATAGTTTGTACATAAAATTTTGAAATTCCATGTTTTCCATTCAAATACAATTATGCCCGAGGCTCAAATCCTGATATATCTATCTGATCACTATTCTGAAGTTATTCAACCAGGAATAACATCATGTTTCAGACTTCAATGACAGAAACATTTAATTTTCGTCATTATTGTTTTGTACACGATCAATGCAAAATTGTGAGGGTATGACATGGTTAGCTCACTGATTTGCATATTCATACCCACTGTACAAGAACTGTTTTGGAGAAATTATCAAAACTTGAAAATTTCATAACTTCCTTATATTTCATCCGATTTCAGTCAAATTTTTATCGTTGAAGTCGTAAAATTTACTCGTTTTTATCAGACTAACTTGTATTTGGACTGGATTTCCTCTTTATGGAATCAATGCGGGGTGAGGGGGGGGGGGGATCGATGGCACTCCACCTGACCTCTTTCCAAAGCCATCATTACTCTCGAATCCACTATTAAAATTTGAAATCATGAATAAACGTTACAAACTTTGAGATATGACATTATTTCTTTTGTTTGCCCCAATGTTCGCTGAACAGGTCCTGCAATAATCTTTATTTCTATGCCATTATAACACAGCAGAACTAAAGAAGAAATAAACCATTATCCCTCCATTAACATTATGTTACAAAACTAATGATATGCCAAATATAAAACGTCAAGTATAAAATGACAGATGACGGCCATTTCGTGGAAAATAGAGGACGCCTCGGCTCCACTTCAGATAAGAAAGCCTGCACCTGTAACAAGTCTATAAACATGCATCATTTTGCATATTTGATAGAAAAGGGGGTCATGTGAAAAGGTTCATACCAATATTCCTCAACGCATGAACTATCGATCAAGGCATGTGACCAAAACGCGGATTACTTCTCATGAACCGTCGTAAACCAAACTTGCAGCACCCAAAGCGCCCGCTAGTAATGGCGTCACGTGCGCAAATTACGACCCAATTAAGCTGTCCCATTTTTACCTTCATGTAAGCGGACAAGCTCTATACATCGTTATGAATACACGATCAAGTGGAGGCGCCCTATACGCTCTATATGAAATCGAGCGTGAGTTAGGTGCATGGTGTGTTTCATGCGGTAACTATATGCAGAATTTACATGACTTTGCGTAAAAAGTGATGACTATGAAGACTATGCAGATCAGAAAAAAGAATTACATCCCCCTACCTTACTATCTCCTCCTCTTTATCACTGGTTTTAACTGACAGCATATTGCAGCTGACAAAGTCGACGACTGTATATTTCAAGCTTGTATGATGTTCGAGAGAATAGAAGAAATGAATTGGTTCATGAACATTATGCCTGATTTCGAGAGAAGGTGGTTGATTATGGTATGAAGCAAAACATATGAAAAAAAGGCCAGTAAGTGAAATGGTTCCATGCTATTTGCTCCTGCAGCAATTACTCAATGGAAAAATCTGCACGCTATAAGCCAAACATTAATTCTACCCACAATCATAACCCTAACACTAATCCTAATCCCAACAACAGACAAAATCTAAAACCCTATCACAACCCTCACCCTAACCCTAAGTCCGGAGCGATTGTCGCAGGAGCAAATGTCATGTCACCAGGTGATACATATAGGTCGATAATTACTAAAGTTATGTTAGATAGGTTATGGTTTAATCGTGCGAATATGATGCTTTTATTTTTTTTCTCTCAAAATTACTTCCATTATATAAAAGAAATGCCTTCAAACTTCCCTCATTGATTTCACGTGGTTGAAGTGATTGAAGCGATATTCTTAAATCCTAACCGTATATGTTAAAGTGATTTTTTTTTTCAGTTCCAATTAGAATTTTGGTTTTTCCTATAGATCATGTTACTCCTGGTCGTCACCCCAGTCAAGCACATTGCCTATTGATGACTTACTCCTTTACTTTCACACATTCTTTTTATGTCATCACATCACATCACATCATAGCACAGCACAGCACAGCACATCACAGCACATCACATCAAATCATCACATCACATCCTATCACATCACATCATATCACATCGCGTCAAATCATCACATCGCATCACATCAAATCATCACATCTCATCACATCACTTCACTTCACATCGCATTGCATCACATCACATCACATCACATCACATCACATCACATATCACATCACATCACATCACTTCACATCACATCACATCATATCATACCACATCACATCACATCACATCACACCACACCACATCACATCACATCACATCACATCACATCACACCACATCACATCACATCACATCACATCACATCACATCACATCACATCACATCACACCACACCACATCACATCACACCACATCACATCACATCACATCACATCACATCACACCACACCACACCACATCACATCACATCACATCACATCACACCACATCACATCACATCACATCACATCACATCACATCACATCACACCACACCACATTACATCACATCACATTACATCACATCACATCACACCACATCACATCACATCACATCACATCACATCACATCACATCACATCACATCACATCACCTCACATTACATAACATCACATCACATCATATCATGTCACATCACACGATTTCACACCACATTACAGTACATCAGACACTTGCACTGCACCAAATCCCACCAAATCATACATTCTGAATCACATCACACCACACCACACCACACCACACCACACCGTGTCATAATGCGTCACGCCACATCACATCATATGACATAACATCACATCACTCACATCATACATCACTCACATCATACATCACATAACACCACACTACATCACATGACGTCACGCCACATCACATCACATCACATCACACCACACACCACATGCATCACATCACATCACATGACATCACATCATCACGTCATACCGCATAACATCACATCATATCAACATCAAAACATCACATCACATCAAACCACATAACATGACTTAAAATGGCATGACATGACATGGCATCACAACATATACCATTACATCACATCACATCACATAACATAACATAACATAACATAACATAACATAACATAACATAACATAACATAACATAACATAACAAAACATCACATCACACCACTTCAAATTCAATTCAAGTTAACTTATACATCTATTCAGTAATAACAATCGTTTGGAAATACAGTATAAATATTTCAAAGTGTATCAGCATCGCAACACATCCTACTCTCTTCGAAAAATGGGTTCAGTTTTGCACCTTTACCATGCAGTATCACACTTGGAGCACATTTATGGGTGTTACTTTGTTACACCTTCAATCAGACCAGTTGTCAACTTTAAAGGTGCAACTTTACACCTTTCTGATTCGGAAGGTGCAAAATTGCACCCGTCAAGGTGCTTCCAGTGTGACAAAAGGTGCAAAGTTGAACCTATTTTTCTTAAAGCGTATCAAATTACATCACACTTCATTACATAACTTCATCTTTCGTTACATTATATTGCCTGACATGAAATTACACGACATAATGTCGCATCATTTCATATCACAGCATTTTCATTCCATATGTATTTTCATTACTCATAGCAGCCTAGCCATGATATACAATGTTTCATATCGTATTTCTGAAATAAGGATGTATGGGTTCTTTTGCCGTTTAAACAATCCTATTGTGTTCCTATTACAATTTCGAGAAAATTCGCCGTATTACATTACATTTGACTTTTCATGTAGGCCCTACATGACGTTATATGCTATCACAATTTCCAGAACATGTGCCATACATTTCGACATATAGATTTTATATTGAAAACTCTCTTCATAGCAATAACTGTAAATGTTTCGCCAAAGGATAACCTGTGTTCTTATTTATTCCTTCTTTAACACTTTCCATACAGTTCATTAACTATTCTGAATTAAGTATGATTCATGGATACAGTATTACATGTGTTTTAACATAATCAGGGCTCATCATTGTCGGTAGCAGCCCGGGTCCACTAAATCTTGATATCGGGACACCAAACGTATAATGTTAATGTGGTGGCCCGATCGGGCAATGGATTGAAAATAGACTGCTGTGTTCCCTTTATTTAGTGCCATTAGATTTCTTTTTCGAGCCATCAACATTTCAAATTCCATACTTCGATTATTGTAGCGGCCATAAGAGAACAAAGTTAGTACCGAGCAGCGTATGTACATACCTTGTCATACTGGGATTATAACTACGCTTTTAAGTCTCTTTGTCTTGTGTTGTGTACTAATGTTCTAGCAGCGATCATCATATTTTAATGTGTGGTTTGGAAGAATTTTCCTGTTCATGAAGTTTCCTCATCAGCATATACATGCAGGCCTGTGTTGAGGTCGTGTACCTACACGAATGGGGGTAATAGTAGCGCTCTCTCCCTCTCTCTCTCGACTGTGTTGTATTATTGATGCGCGCTCGCAGATCTTACATCACCTGAACGTCCAATAGAATAATCCAACAGGCGGGAGACGGCGGGCGCACATTGATGACAGCGTCGCGGTATTTCCATCCTACTCGTCGATTTATTCGCATTAATACTGCAGGGAGGGAGGGTTGAGTCGACTCTGTATCCGACCCGGTAGTGCAGAGGGGGAGGATCATTTGAACCGCATCTCGGACGAGGATTGTTAGCGAGTGATACCACAAAGCGTGGGAAAACCTACCGGACGAAAACCACGAAGGTAAGCGTTGACCTTGTTTTTCAAACTCACGCAGGATTTCTATCGTAATGTTTGTCTGCAAGTGGCTGTCCATTCGGTAATCGTGCAAGATAAGTGACATTTCTGTTTTATATAGTTGTCACTAAAATTTAGTAAAATTGTTATCGTAATACGTTACCTTGTCTCAAGTAAGACACTCTGCTGCTCAAGCCCATGCACACATTTCTTTCTCTTAAGCATAATTATCCACTTTGATTCTAACGAAAAGCAGTAAAATACCAATGGAATCTTTTCTTATTCTAAAGATTGGATATATTGTTTGTCGGTTTGTTTCCTATTTACACTCAAAGTAATTCCTATCAAAATTGATTGAATTTCCATTAAGTGGAGGTTTACACGAGATATTTCAGCATAAGTTGCTTATATTATATATAAGATTGGATATATTGTTTGTCGGTTTGTTTCCTATTTACACTCAAAGTAATTCCCATGAAAAATAATTTAATTTCTATTAAGTGGAGGTTTACACGAGATATTTCAGCATAAGTTGCTTAGACGTATCCACAAATTTGTGCCCTCTGGAAAGAAGAAGAAGAAAAAAAGAAGAAGAAGAAGAAGAAGAAGATAACCCGCATATAGTAAAAGGGCGCTTACTTTTTCGACAGTTACGTAATAAAAACCCAATGGAACTAGAATCAATTGGTACTCGTTGTCACCTCAACTGCTAAATCAAAGCACAGTTTGGTGACCCATTTCATGATCAATACACTGGTGAATGTTAACTCAACTGAAAGACTAGAGACAAGAATCGTCTCTTGTCGTAATTTCTGTTTTGGGGCTCTAGCGATATGAACTTAACGGATGTGAAACTTTTCTCACCAGTTTCACACGAACGATTAACGTGAAATGTTTGCATTCTGTTCTATTCGGAGGTCTGAGTAACATCTCTCATTCGACCTTTGTCCAAGATTTACATCCGTCTGCTTGTGTTGTTATGGCAACAGTAAACCACACGCACACACAAACACACACATACATACACACACACACACATATATATATATATATATATATATATATATATGCGTGCGTGTGTGTGTTTGTGTGTGTATGATTATGAGAAAGGAAGGAGATAACGGTGCGTAGCTTTGACATCGTTACTCCTCTCACCGTTCCTCTTTTTTCGGAAAAGTGCAAGAGTTGAAGACTTTGTCTCCGCCGGGAATCGAACCCGGGTCTCTGGTATGGAACGCCAACGCCTTGTATATATATATATATATATATATATATATATATATATATATATATACTTTGGTGCGCTATCCTCATACAGTGCAATGCCCAGTTGGCAGAGCGTATAGTAATAACGCATACACTCAACAGAAGATGAAAACGGTTTATAGTACTTTATTCCCACTTCGAGTTTCACGCACCGGTTGGGATGCGATCATCAGGCAATTGATTCTATACTGTAATATCAGTTGCCTGATGATCGCACGCCAACCGGTGCGTGTAACTCGGAGTGGCAATAAAGTATTGATGAACCGTAATTCAATTTCTTGTTGATATATACGTTATTATTATATGTGCAATATATATATATATATATATATATATATATATATATATATATATATACATATATATATATATATATATATATATATATATATATACATATATATATATATATATATATATATATATATATATATAATCATCCTTGTAAGTTTAATGCACATAATTTAGCGTCAAGTGAGGGATTGAGCAGACGAGGCAGTGGTGGCTGGGTGTATGACATTTACTACCTGGCAACTCCATTACTGGCTTGTGGAAACGGGTATGATTAATGTTGATGCTTTCGTTGGGGGAGGGGTCATAGAAGCACTGACCAAAACGGATCATAACTGCCAATATAAGATCGCAAGCGAAGGACTGATACTAGTTAAGCTTATTATAGAAATGAGTTGCAGATCGTACATTCGAAAGGAAGACTTCTTGCTTTGTGACTAGAGATATTCCAAGTGAAGATTAAAACAAGTTTCCACCATGACATTAAAATTTTGTTATATGTATGTATACATATATACTTATATATATATATATATATATATATATGTATATATATATATATGTGTATGTATATATATATGTGTGTATGTATATATATATATACTTATATATACTAGTATATATATATATATATATATATATATATAGAGAGAGAGAGAGAGAGAGAGAGAGCAGTCGCAGTATATCGAACATCCAACGTTCTATATAGTGTAAGCTATGTGAGCTGATGTACACAGAGACAGAGATGTTGGTTTACTTAGTGATACAGAGCTTATGCAGGGTTGTTGCAGCAGAATGACACAGGCAATGTCACTATTGCATTCAACTTTCCACAACATAACTCTTTTGCTCAATTCTGATACCGCTTCCAGCATGCAATTTAGAAGAAAAGAGACAGGAAAGAGACTGTAAAGCTAAAGGTGTATTGAGACGGCTTGTCATTCGACAGTCTGTGGTCATTCCGATATCGTTGCCTGAGGATGGTGGACCCATCATCACTGGTCCCTTTTCTGAGTAGTGGTATCAATTTTTGATTTGACGAGAGGAAGCCTCCCAGGGTAGGATATATTTAGGAAGAGAGAGAGAGAGAGAGAGAGAGATAGAGATAGAGATAGACACAGCAAAAGAGATAAGTATATATCCTCATAGGGTTTATGAAATCGTATGACTGATAGACAGCCAGAGCCGTGATCTTTACAGCCAGAAATAAAGTGGTCATTATGGCTTTGCACTAGAGATACCCCTGGTCATATATATATATATATATATATATATATATATATATATATATACCTGTATATATACATATATATGCCTGTATACATGCGGTATGTGTTTCATGTTTTAAAGTGACTGTATAGTATTGTTTGAGGTTAGGGTTTAGCTTTGAACGTTTTGCAAGATATTTAGAAACCACTATATAATGTTAAGAGCATACAATTCTAAGGGAAACTGAAATTTATTAGATGAAAATCGGTTTTGAAATGACTGAGATATCCAAAAATAACGTAAAACAGAGATACCCTAATAAAAGTCGTGGCCTGTCGCATTTTATCAGGATTGAGTTTTATTATCATTTTTTTTTTGAATATCAGCCATTTCAAGACTAATTTTCATCGTAGACTGTGAATTCCTCTCTGAATTGCATGTTCTCTTATAATTCATTTCATAAGAGGTTTCTCATTATCTCACAAACACACACACGCAAAAGTTGGAAACCTGCATCCCTATCTGAACCAAAACTATTCCATCCCTTTAAATCTATCTGTAACAGATCAGTTCAAGATGGAAAGAGTGATTTTTTTTTCATCCGGTTCACAATCAACCACACTTTTCGGTCGTGACAGATGGCACCATCTTTACGTAATAGAAAAGATAAATGTTTATTAGATTGGATACGATTTCGTTTTGCCATAATTATTGTTAGCCATTGCTCGACCAGTTTACAAAGAAATGGAGAAAAAAAAAATCCCGGTGATCGTGTAAAAGATCCTCAAGGTTCACGAAGGAAATAAGTTAATGTAATACCATTTTTGCCTTTACACTGTATTGAGTATATTGGAAATCTAATTAATTCTGTCACCGTAACTAATGCATCTAACAAGAAGGTGAATGTAGTTTCCATTACATTCACGACTTGGCAGGATTTCTCTGTCAGTTTCTACAAAGAGTCATAAAACTGTACAATCAATTCAATTCAATTCAATTCAATTCAAAGTTTATTTCATTTTTCGACAAAACATATGTTTCACTTCTTTTGATAACAGAGAAAAAGGTAAATAGAACATAGTGAAATGAAAAGACTGTACAACAACCTATAGTAATCATACATTGTATAGTAAAAAAGAAACAGAAGTGATCGAAGTGAAGTACATGCATACCGTTGCTTAAAGTGCGAAAAATCAATGTAATGAAGAGAGAATAAAATGATAATTATGTACGGTCCCTCTGAGATAATTGGTACAGAATTGTACCTAGTACCGATATCGTTTTAATTCTGTAGGTGTGACGATATCACAAAGGATGTAATTCTTCAATCATCACATATATACTCATAACTTTCACTGCCGTGGGTGTCCTCCCATGGTGGCGCCACCATGATATTGTTGTCGCATCCGTCACTGTAGAAATTCCCTACCATCGGTGACCATATTCAACTTCTTTAAAGGTGGTTTTTCGGGGCCTCAGATTCAGTTTGTGAAGACATATTTGGAATTGCTGTTTCATATTATGTCTCTGACATGTCTGATGTAAATGACGGAAATATGTTTCTGAACTTTACATCAATTCAGACGACATATAACCATGCGTTGTAAGTTGAAAAGAAAGGAGATCTGAATAAGTTCATAAATATCTGGAAGAGGCTGGAACTGGTATAATGGTCAATCATTGATTGTCTTAAATTTAGTTTCAGTTTGTATGATTTTTTCACTTGTACAAATGAAGTCCTTATGATAAATCGACTAAGTTATCATCAAATAAGTACGTAATATGACTTCTTAAAGAGTACTTTTCAGGAATAGATATAATTACGTGAATACACATTCAAAATTAACCAGCACGATACGAAATGGCAAAATACATACAAGGTTGAAAATAAACACGCACACACACACACACACATGTACATGTATATTCATTTTTGAGTTTTGAAACGGAGTAAACATGTTATGTCAGTCAAAGATTACCGCATAAAAATACAGTTAGAATATTTATTTTGTATGATAGTCGTAATCTGCATAATTTGATTAGCTTTCTTTATGTACAACAAAATTAAATTGGTGCAGAACTTTACAGCAGTAGAAGGTGTAAAACCAAATTCTATTTCCACTTCGTTTAATTTGTTATATCATTTCAGAGTACAGTGGCAGTTGCGAAAGAGGTGCTTAGCGTTTCAAATCATATTTGGAGGTATAGTGACAAGTGTGAAATAGCAGCAAACAAGACAACCTCTATCAGATCGGAAATGACAGAAATTCCTTTCTTCCTTTCGTAGATACCTTCAAACATCATAAACATTGGAAGCTGCATTATTGTCAGCGAAATTCATGCACTGGGCATGTCCTCCACAGAAGGCTTTGTGAATACCGTAAATTATGGTTGCATTTGAACACGCGCATGACTTTATCGAATGCAGACAGACAAAAATATCATCGTTTTGACAGGTATCGTAGTACATGTTATAAAAGATAAGTAAAATATATGCGAAGGCTTGTCGAGGGACCTCTTCCCTCGAGAAAGTATTCCGGAGTCTAAGACCTCACTCGTAAGTTCACAAAATGTCATACATATGAAGAGTTTATTTGCAAAAGGGACTAGATCTACTTTTAGTACTTTAGAGAAAAATTGGTTTGTTGGAGAGAATTTGTACAGAAGTACTAATGGAAAATCAAATTCTAATTTTGCGATAATTTCTATTCAAATGGCTGTCTGGTGGTGAAATTTTCACTGTAACTAACTCAAATGGAATTCTGTGCAGTGATGCTAATAACTCGATTTTCATCAAAAATGGATCTAGCCCCTTTTGCAAATGAGCTCTTCATATACAACTTACTATTCGAACAAAGGGAGCAGTGAGTTCTCGTATCACCGAAATGGAATGGCTTATAGAGAAGTGTCGAGAGCCGCTCAGTGTATGGCCTCTACAATGTATACTTTGATTGTGTTTATTATCCAGTTCTAATAGCTAATGACTTATAGACTATTAGAATCAGTTCATATTCTATTCCGAAAAACAACAAACACCTATTAGTATGTATAAGGAGTTTAAATACAACAAAAAGTGATAAACGTCATATGAGCGAGCAATGAGTTATCATATCACCGAAATTGATTTGATTTGATTTGATATACTGGTAAATGGAATGTCTTATAGAGAAGTGTCGAGAGCAATGATTCGGTATCAATATTGATACTTTGATTATGCTTATTATTCAGTTCTGGCAGATATAAACGTATAGACGAATGGATGGAATCATTTCATTAAAAAAAAACACCAACAAACACCTACTAGTATTGACGGATCTTGAGATGCCCTTATCTTCTATGCCCTCATCTTCTAGAGTAATTCACAAATTTTACAAGCTATGCTTTTCTTGTGAATTCCTCTTTCCATGTAGAGTTACAAAATAAGATTGTATTGCTTACTTGTTTATTTATCCGAACCAAAGTTGATATCATTATAATATTGTATTCATGTTTTGTTGAAACTTACAGTATATGATTCAAAGTTCCTGAAAATATTATGCATCCATGCAATCGTTATGTATAGTGCTTTGTATTACTTTACATGGAAATTAAATCATTTGAATTGAATTGAATAGAATATTATGTGTATACAATGGTATATAAGAAGTTTAAATGTGAAAACAGATAAACGTCACATGAATTGATGATTCTTTAAGTAAGGTCATTATCAAAAAGAGAAATATGCAATGATACTACACTCTATATACATAACAGTATTTTGAATGATATTTTGAAACACCATCACATAAATTATTATTTTCTATGTTTGCCAGTAGTTTTATGTCAAATATCTCAAACGAATAAAATTGGATATATCTGTTTCTGCATCGTATCTATTTATATATGATCATCACCATGATACCTCTTTTTCCTTCTATCTATTAGTAGTATTATTAGTTATCCGGGTTTGTCTGAAATATGCAAGTGCTTACATTTAACAAGATTGCCTTTATGTACATAATAGGCTCCGCCATATTACTCCAATAATCTTTATGATTCTGATATTAACGGGTTATTATTATGATTACTATCTTACTATCAGCATAGACCGATATTTTGCTTTGACAAATTAAGAACATATATATTCAAAATTAACAGCCATTAACATATGAAATGGCATATATATATATATACATGTAGAATGAAACCCACTTTGAGAAATATGAGAAAATATGTCGAATTGACAGACAAATACAATGATATATATTAGACATATGATTATATTGATAATGTAAATGACACGAAGAGGAAGCGAGAAATGGATGCAATATCAATACCCATATAAAAAATGTATAAACTGGAAAAATATTGCATTTACCATTCCGGAAAACAGGGCCATTACGGAATTAAATTCCCTGAATGAGGCGAGATAATGGGAGATACTAGAAAATGAATAATTTACTTTATACTAATCGCCATAATTGTCATTATCCAGTCGAACGCAAGGTCACTTCGGTAAATTGTTGGATTTTGGATAGCAATACGCTTTTCATAGTCCTAATGCCTGCTCGTGTGATGCTGTAGACTCTGGGAATGAATCAACAATTACAACAACAACAACAACAACAACCTTGTAACCTCCTCTCCTGTTTATCGATGTCTGTGTGTCTATGTGTCTGTCTGTGTGTGTGTCTGTCTCTCCGTTTCTGTCCCTCCCCGTTTTCTCTCTTTGTTGTTGTTGTTTTTTTTCAACTCTTTCCCTCCCCCCCTCGTGTCCTCTCTCCTGATTATCTTCTTATTGCTCTCAAACTGTTCATTTATCATTGATCTCTCTCTACATTGATTTTTTTTTCTCTCATTAGTCCATGTACTTCCCATTCATTATAATATTTGTACCCATCTAAGCGCAGGAGCAGGACGAATAGAGGCATTTGAAATAAACATGAACATTTTGAAAGTTGTGTGCGAGTGGAATCTATGCTGCCTTATGTTCATGATCTAATAGTTCCCCTGTTATACTGTTATAAATCTAATCCTCAAGTGGAAAAGAAAATGATCAGCTTTTAGTAATGGAATACATTCATTTTATAGTAAAAGAAGAATTAATTAGACAGTATTTACATCTCGAAAGCAGGTAAAGTACTAAAGATAATTATCATAAACCATTATTTTACAACTATAGCAAAAACTGCCCTGCCCCCCTTTCACGCGCTGTATTGTTTCATTCTCAGTGTTTGATACAGAAATCATAGAAACACAAACTTAGCGCAGTCATTATTATTATGCAATGTTTTGCATGACAGCTATTTCGGATGTATACTTTTGTAACTCGAAATACTTAACGACACAGCTGCATAGTAAAGAAAATCAATACAATCCTTATCAAATCATTCTCTTTTAACTAATCATAAATGGCATTCTACTATTGCATTGATAAGACTAATCCAATTATATGTTTGTTTATATTTGTCATGTTCATGGATATGTATTATTATGTGTTCGTGTAGTAGATTTGTGTGTAATGTATTAAATATTGGTTCCCCGTGTATATAAACAGATACCCAAAAATATCACTTAGAATTGTGATGTGTAGAGCTGCTATGCAGTGTTTCTTTGGCTGTTATAACCAGTATCGACTTCAACGTAGGTTTCGCGTTAACCCTATTAAGCCCAAGCTATTTTGACCCCTCGCAGGCCCAAGGGGGGGCACATTGTGCCCCCCCTATATAACTTGTTTATTATTTGATGTATCATCGTCATATTTGGCACGTGGGAAGAGTAACTCATACTCTACATGGCCGTACATTTGAATTTTCACAAGGTCACCCATGGAGGGCGCTATTTACAAAAATATAAAGAAATACATAGGAAATATGCTAAAAACATGATTTTTCGGTATAATTTCTTTATCCCCATTATATATGTCTTATTATAGACTAATAATTTTCATATTTGCCACAAATGATAAGCAAGTGGAATTTTATTATTTGTTATAATTGAAATTTCTCAAGGTCACCACATGGGGGCGCTATTCATATCAACATAGCGATACATTATGAGACCTGAGATGAAATGTTTGGGATGGGTACATGTATAGTTATGACATTTCATATTTGCATAATAGTGGAATTTTGAGATTGCAAATTGAAAATATGATAAAATAATGATATTAGAGGCATAACTTGGGTGAAGGAATCAAAATAACTCAAAATATAAGGGCAATCTGTAGAAAATATTATTGCTTTCAATTATCTCTATTATATCTATTGTTTTATGCCTTTGTCACATAAAAACAAAGGAAATAATAAGAAAAACTTTCCAGGACCACGATTACTTCAAAATTTTGCTTCTTCAACAAATTTCAGCCAAGAAACACCCATTTCATACACTGTAATACTGTAAAATGAAATGGGAACAGAAAAAAGATGCAAAATCTGACTGACATGGTTGTCAGTTTATGGTTGCCATGGCAACCAGCAACATCAAATATAGCTAAATTATATATCAAAATGTTCGCAATAAGATTTTAGGAAAAGTCACCAAATTTGGTTGAAATCGGATTAAGGACGAAGGAGTGGCAAACGAAAATCTGGTAGGGGGGGGCACAATGTGCCCCCCCCCCCTTGGGCTTTATAGGGTTAACTCCATGGTAAGACAATGTTATGCTCTATTGGATTTAGATATTATTCACGTAGAATGTATAGCAATGTAACGCTTTTATGAATGTAGATATTGCTAGCGTAGGGATTTGAACTGACTTCGTGCCTCACATGTTTGTGGGAATGCGTGTGTGTGTGTGTGTGTGTGTGTGTGTGTGTGTGTGTGTGGTGGAAGCACGTGTCTTTATCCTTCTGTTTATTTGTGTTACTGCAAACGAAAGAGGGCGTTGAATAAACGAAACGCCAGTACCCCCGGGTCGACTGTCGCCTGAAACTGCGATGGGTTTCGCGGATGAATACTCGTTTAGTCGTTGTGAATGAATATCATAGAGCCTTTGGGGACTAATAAATCGACAACCGCATTATCTAGATACGGGCGCTTCCTACACGTTGCGCCCTGAAAAAGGCGTTTTGGTTATACATGCTATTATACCTTTCTGTTGCGGGTGTCACAAAGTTTTACTTTATGCTTTTATCGGAAGGTGAATGTTCGAGTGAACGCGTGATCTCGATGGCTTAAAAATTCCAAGGAGCTTGTGTTTGAAGATCCTTGGGAAATCTGAATCTCTGACAATTTAAAGGTTTACTGATTGCAAAACTACCTGTATGTTTCTCAAGCTTATTTCTGTTTTATATGAACGTAATGAATTTTCCGACTTTTACTTCCATTCAAATTCTTTAGACTCTACAACATGTATATTATATATACATATAATACTTTAAATATATATATATATATATATATATATATATATATATATATACACATATATATATATATAGATATATGTACATATATATATATACATATATATATATATATATATATATATATATATATATATATATATATGTATACATATATGTATACATACACACACATTCTGCGTTTGGATTTTTAAATGCCGAACCATATATTCGTATGGTTTTTTGAAATGGGCTTTTAGTGTAGTTACAATCGAGCTACCTCGAGATTGGCCAGTAAACATAATACATGTAGAAAAATGGAGAATACTAATGAAAAAGCGATATTCTTCATTGAAGAAGAAAAAAGAGTTCCGTATTCCAAATGTTCTATTCGGATGAAGTTCGGAGAAGAAGCTATTCAAATTTCAGACTTTCAAATGGTCAAACAGCCTTTCAGCAATCAACGGTAGGGAGAGTCTCTCTTGCTCGTTCGGGTCTCAAGCGATGTGACGTCACAATGACGCTATATCACCTTTCGCTTATCTCGTTCTGACATTCACTGTGCAGAATGTTGATGAGAAATATAGGCCGAATGGATTCAACTAACCGAAGAACTTTGACCTCCGTCAATACCACCTAGAATCCCTCTATGCAGGTCTGGATGTCAACAGCATTTTGAAACAATAGTTCTTGGAAGGTTAAATGAACCCTCTGATATATCAAGTGTGTAATCTTTTACGCCAGATTAGAGTCGTTTATATATTTTGCTTTCAGTGAAAATCTCAATGGGTTGTGTTTTAGCAATGATTCAATATCGCATCTTGTTATCAACTGCTGACGCTTGCAGGCGTTTGGAATTTACGCTTAATTGCGCCTTTCCCCTTTCGCTGTCTTCTGTTTTTTATATTCTATTACTAAAAGTCGACGTTCAGTGCAATTACAGGTCTGAAGCTAAAGCTGCCAGTGCGACTGACGTGCGTTGCTTCCGCGTTGCCGCGCCGTATAGTGACACGTCGGGTTCGTTCTGGGAAGAAAACTCGGCGACTGTTACGAGCGATATTCATTTGCTCAACAGGGTGAGAATGATGGAAATGGACACGCGATAAGGAAATGAAAGGTCCTGAAAGGTCGCTGTGATCCCACCTGCAGGATAAGCCGGTAATTCCTAGAGCAGTTGCTGGGAGAGCATCATTATAATGGCTTAGGAACAAAGTAGGCCTACTAGTATTCGGAAAATTCTTTACAATCAAAGTGCTATCATTATGGCGTTATCAATATTACACAGAAGATTGATAAACATTGGAAACCAATGGAAGAGCAATATGTACATGTATGATTTTATATATGAATGAATATGTGTGTACGTGTGTAGGCCTATGTGTTTCTATGAATTTTATATTTATATCTATATTCATATATTAATGTGTATATTTTCATTCATATTCACATTTCTATTCAAATGTAAGTTTACATTCAGTTTTATATTTACAGTAATATAATATATTTTCACAATGAATTACACGAAAGCAATAGATTCCTTGTGGAAATTCTAAGCTGGAAATTGTATTCATATTCACCATATGATTATACTCTTATCAGATAGAGTAGCACGTATTAAAGTGACATCTCACATCCTAAATTATATTGACTAGGTGCTTAATGCATATAGAGCGTTACCCCAAATGCATTGTGTATCATGCAAGAACGAACAACATTTCTTTAGTATCTTTTGAAAACCGGTAGCCCTGTGTAAAGTGAATCCCTCCCAGAGTCCAGTCTTGTGTGTGTCATTTCACCGTCAGCGTTCCCGCTTTAACCCTTTCTGTGCCAATGTGTGTATGCACAAATCACACACACACACACACACACACACACACACACACACACACACTCATACATTCATACAGAGGAAATAAATGTGGCATACATGGGGTTAAGTCATATAGGTGGTTGGCTACAATCATCGTGACGGGAGGCCGGCGTGGCGCTCTGCACCTCCGTCGTGGTTCTTGACTCAGATGGTCCCCCTTTGATCTTCCACCTCAATCTCTAACCTTTCCCTTCTTCCTTTTACATTTTCATGGAGATGCCTCCACCTCTTTTCTTTTTTCTCATTTGATATTTGGATTATATTCATCTCACTGTTAGTAAGCGCTGCAGGGCTTAATTCTGTACATGGCACGAATTGTTATCGCTTCGCATTCGCAATTATAATTCTCGTGGCAATGTTCACGCTGTTTGGATGCCATTGGGGAAAAACGGTCAGAAGAGGAAATCAAATGGAAGTAATAAGGATTGAGAGAAATTTGTCTGGGCGGTGATTAATGTGCGTGGGTGAATGCCTGAAGATGCCAAGGAGATGCCGAAGTGAATGAGAAAAGAAATAGAGGTGGAGCTTATCCTTTGCTAATATCAAAAGGTCCAAATGTAATAATAACGACCTAATATTTCTCATTTTAACCATGCTAACGTGACAAAGGGAAGACAATTTTGAAGGGACTCTGTATGGATAACCTTAAACATGATATTGCGTTGCTTATGAAGCATTGTATCTTAAATATAAATAATATTTATATTTAAGATACAATATAAAAAGAATATTATTCTTTTTCTTCTTACTCTCTAAAAAAAATCGAGTGAAAATATTCACTCTTGAAGGAGTGAATATAGAAGAAGAGTGAATTTAAGTGAAATTTGAGTGAATTTTGAGTATAAATGTTCATTTTCACTCGTTTTGGAGTGACCTCAGGCATCACTCGAAGATTTTGGAGTGATCCCTGAGGTCACTCTAAAAAGAGTAAAATTGAGCATTTTCACACAAAATTCACTCCAATTTCACTCTAAATTCACTCTTTTTTGTATTCACTCCTTCAAGAGTGAATATTTTCACTCGATCTTTTTTTTTTAGAGTAAGAACGTACGTAATATAATGAGTACATCTTTTAGGTTCAGTTCATATACAAAATATACTATATGTCTATATATCATTGAAAATATAAGTACAACCATACGTCAATGTATGTGAAGTTCATTTTCCATATGTTTGGAGTGTGAACTGGTTTGTTTCTTATCAGAATATACAATGCATTGCTTTCTATTTTTTTTTTTTCAAATCAGTGATTATTGCGATTTCGGTGTAACCATATGAGATTCGGCAACATGTTATCGTTATGAATCGTTTTTGTTTTAGTTTCTTCGTGTTTTTGTCATAATGTTGTCACTCCTGTCCATAGAGTATGATATAATTTTGATCATGAAAGGGAAACAGTAAATTGATTGATCGCTATTGCGGAACTCCAGGGAACGGTACAAATTTATCAAATTTTCTTGAATTCACAAGCCAAAATGAATTACAAAAACGGCCAAATAGTAATGATGATGATAATGATGATATTAATAATAACTAGAGAAGCACTCTGAAAGCGCAGACCTCCGCCAAGCATGCAGCTCATTTACACCACTGATCTTGTTCTTCCATAGAGATATCAGTGATTTCCACTCATACGTACTTAGGCACCATGCTGGTATACAAATGATGCACAGGATAGAGTGCGTTATAACGCCACGAAATAATCCTGTGCATCATTTGTTTTATAAAATGGGTCGAAAACTAACAGCATTTTTCACATACCTTTGTGGGTCAATGCCAGTCAGCTACATATAGCACTCGCTCAAGAGTCAAGATGTCCGAAGATGTTTCGTCCCAAACATTTACGCACGTCGCACTCGGAAATCCCGCAAAGTACTGTACGTATAAGAGTATACGTACGCCACATGTTATGCACAAGAAAGGCCGGCCGGCAGCCCGAACTAGAAGTTGTTTACAGGACTGACAGCGCGTATAGTAGCGCGCGACGCACTTGTAACAACTGATTGAGTGCGCACTGCTAGTGTAAACATTGTGACGTCAGGCCGTGCATGTTAGTGAGAAATTAATGCACGCACACGTGACTCATTTCAGCGCTTCCAATTGGCTACATTCTTGAACCCATTTTATAAAAGTGTTTAATAGTGTGCTGAAAGTCGCCCGATTTGCCAATGAAATAGAAGCCTTTTGTTATGTCATAAGCCCTCAGCTGCACGGCGCGCTCGCCCTAGGCAGAAACTAGAGCACGCACTTTAGTGCGCGCATGCAAACCTCAAACATACTAGTACGTGCAGCCCAATCTCTTTGGTGCAGCCTCAGCTGAACTCCCAAGTTCATTGACCCTACTGCCAAAATATCAAACATTCTTCGTAAATTCCCCCAAAATTCTCGGATCACTACCAAAAGTTAATCGTTTGTTACTTGTGTCATTCTCAACCTTTTCTGCAAATTTCATCCCAATCCGTTAACTTCTTTTTGAGTTATTTTGCACACGGACAAACAAACAAACTAACTAACTAACTAACGAACACACAAACCAACGCGCAACGGTAACGAAAACATAACCTCCTCCCTTGGCGGAGGTAATAATGATGATAACATATATATCTAGATTTGCCAAGTGTTTATAATAGCCCATATTGAATTTCCTGTATTTTCTTTACGCGTAAATTTGCGTGTTCACGAAACAAATCAAATAAAACACAACAGGAAAACAACAATTATTTCAGCAGTTGGATTATGGTTCATGAACATTTACCACCGCCGGCTCCACGTTTTCGAAAGTGTGTGTGTGTGTGTGGGGGGGGGGGGCACTTCGGGTTTCATGAGCTTTCCTTCAACTGATTAGCAAAAAAAAAAAAAAAAAATCTTCAGCGCAAAGCAATGTCTTACCGCGCTCACACTTCAAGGTTTCTATTCTTTCTAGTGCAACTTACGCACTTCCGGGGTAAAGTGGTGACACCTTATGTATTCCTTTGTATAGTGCAAAAAAAAAAAAAAAGTGGGGGGCCCGAGCCCCCCGTTCCACCGGAAAATCGTGAGGGTGAAGAAATGTGTTAAGCAAAATATAAATACATGAATAGATAAATAAATTGTGTACCCGAGGATGTGAAAGAATGTGATGTCTTCATGTACAGAATATTAAGCAGGATTCTCTCTTGAGTAGACCTTAATGGATGTGAAATGAGTGACATTTCACGTACGAACAGACATGATGATCATGACATATGAATGGCACGACACCCAGGACACGGAGATGTAGCTATTAGGGTATGATGCCAGCCATGGTCGTGTGGGCGTTCCCCTTGTGATCATGCTGTTTGGTGTATGCATGTACTAGTATCCCTCACAGGACCACTTCGGTTAAATACCACTGACCTATCATGCAGATCGGATGGGGGTGAAAAGGGCAAAATCAAACTGTTCGGGCCAACTCGAGAGATAAAAATGACATATTATCCGTTTGTCTTCTCAGTCTAATTTTTTTTTTCTATTGACCTCCAGAGAGAAAGGGGGGGGGGGGGGGGGGGGGGAGGGGAGAGGAAAGATCCTCATGTATCCGCGTAGGATCTTCAATAAAACTCTGCCAAAGAGGATATATCATTTTATTTTACGATTGATGTGCATGTGTCTATTTAGCGTTTTCATTGACCTCTTTCCTCCAGGTTGCATTCGTCAAGATGAATCTGTCAGCATTTCTTCTCATCTGCCTTTCTGCCTTCACCGTCGTACTGGCGAGACGAGAATGTAAGTCCAATCGCTTTCTTTGTAAAAATCGTCTCAGCCCCCTTTTCCGTCTTTTTCGGTCCTCACCTCTTCCCCCGTAGTAACACATCGCCTGGGGGAAGCTTGTGGGTCCTTTGGGCAAAGTCTGCATGGCGCTTTCAAAATATCCTGGGGAAGAGGTTGATGCAGGTGACAGAATGAGTGGTGAATGAATAATAATTGAGACTGTGTGTGTTCGAGGAAGTGTGCTCACGGACGAGGGAGGGTAGTGTGTTGTGCTTTATCTCCTTCTATTTCTGCACGTGTGTGTGAATCTAATCATCGCTGTTATGTGTATTAAGTTAAGCTGAGTGTAACTTGTGGTCTGTTTGCGTACGTCCCATTCCTTTTACCTTATTTCTATCATTCATTGTATATCATAATAAGTATCTTTTTCTAACATTCCTTAAGAAACTATATTAATTGGGTTAGTCAAATACCGGTTAGTGATTGGCTAAAGACAGTCACGTGATGGAGGCACATTGGTTATGATCGCCCATGGGCAGAACATTTTTGTAATGTTCTCCCATGAGGAAACATTTTCACGTAACAAATGATAAAAGATACCAAAAGATTGAACGATCATATTTTTCACCCAATCGATAGGATAAATTGGTCTATTCCATACAATGTGAAAAAGCAGATGACTGATTATTGTAATGCGTACGAAAGTGGGATTTGACTAACCCATATAATATAACAGATAATGACTTTTGTTGTCGGGAACATGTACAGTACCAAACGTTCCACCCTCACGGTTTGAAATGCTATTTCGGGAGGATAAAAGTCCCTCGACTTCGTCTCGGGACTTATAACCTCCCTTAATAGCGTTTCGAACCCTTCGGGTGGAACATTCGGTATGTTCCCTCCCCCGCCAGTCATCACCTATATAACAGTATATAGGAGCTTTCTATTGTCAAAGGTTTTACCGTGAGGAAAAAAAGGAAGGAAATAGCAAACACAAAGATATACAGTCAACACACACTGTGACGGCGGTTTGTGCTGTATTCTGCGTGTCAGAGGCGTAGACTGCTAAAAACATGTTAATGATAATGACAAATTGTTAACAAACACGTTCTGCACATTTTCGAGTGTTTTATGACCTGTTTCAATTGCGATCAGTTTCCCAAGATTGTGCCGAAGTATTCTTAATGGCTCAGGCACTTCTATCTTACATGCATCTCTATCTCCCTTCTAATATCTATAAGGTAAACCGAAATCGACATACAATATATAGGTTGAATTATTTTACGGTTAGTTTAAATACACTATTGACATATTAGCATCGAACAAGGGCGTTCTTTATACCCCCCCCCCCCCATGAACTTAATTGCCCCACCATTTTTTAACGATATGTTCTATTTTACTTGCATATTCATATCATGTTACCCCGATATCAAACCGTATCTGCCTGAAATCTTGACAATCTCTATCAAGTTCTATTCAATTATACCTTTTAAACATGACTTCAAAGACAATATTTGCCACGCGTAGGTCCTATTTTTAGAAAGTCCAACACTATCCCGCGCTCGGTTGCTTTGCTCCCTTCGATCAGCTTCCCGAATCCTGCACACCAATTAACATCTATTTATCATGCTTAGAAACATATAATTCCTCCTACGTACTTTATTCAAGAAGTCCAGAGTGTGACGGCAGGGGGTACAACACCGTCCACATCCTCCCCCTCTCGGTTGGTTTGCTCCCTCGCAGATATCCCCAAGTTTTGTGCCCAAATCCTGAAAGTGGACCTACGACCCTACTGCATTTTACAAATGACATTTTAAGTTCCTATTTGTCTTCTGAATCTTATATTTATTTGATATTCTTTGAAATACAATGGAAATGGAATTAGTTCGAAGGTCAGTTTTGTGATGAAGTGATAATATTGCAGTATTCAAAAAGAGAATATTTTTGTGAAAACGCCGACAATGGTAGACGACATTACTGTCAAATATAATTTGACAACGTGTGGAACTATGACATGCACATACTAATCAATTATAAACAACCTGTCTTTTCTTGAAGGTGACACAATTCAGTAGCTGTTTACTCCTATACATTTGCATTGATTTTTCTTAACTTGAATTTGACATTTGAATTTGAATGGCAAAGGCTTCTTAATTTCATGTTCCAGCGATATAAAAAAACAAGTCAACCCATGTATATTTAACTTAATTTCCAAAAGAACTCTGAGATCAGGTCGCAGAGGTAGGCCTATATTCTACATGCGTTTTCATGCTTGTGTGTCTACCTGGGACGATACATTTCGGGCGAGTCAAATGCATAGCGGGTGTTTGTCAAAATGTCTGCCAAAAGGGCTTGCCTGAGTACCACGTGACTTATTTCGAAAGTCCGCCATTTTTGTTTTCAACAAACGTCAGCTTGGGGGCTCTCCATCGTCAGATCGAGCTCATTCCCAGTTCACCGGCAATTAAATGTCGCTTCTAGCCAGAAACTTGTCTTTCGTCTCGCTTCGGCTGCTGCTGTCTTCTCAGGGCAAGGACCTATCATTTAAACTAATCCTCACTTTCCTCCGACGATAAGGGGACGATCCTATATCACTCTTTATTTGAGTAACATTAAAGAAACAAGGGAGAAGTGGGGGGGGGGGGGGGCAACGACGTTTGAAAAAAACCCCACAAAGCAATAGAGACAAAATCGTCTCATTCTTAAATCCAATACAGAAGAATTCTTACTTTCGATTAAAAGTTACTCATCATGTATCAATATCGAAGACAACAATACTGGTAAATGCCGTATGTAGGTCGGCATACCAAATAGATACCATGGATAATGCTGTTCTAATTGTTCAATTTATTTCAATTACATAGATTCAAACAAATTTTTTACTTTTTTTTAATTTATTCATCGAGTAAAGTCAAATGATGAACGTTTCATTAAGTTCGTCTAAAACAAAATCTACATTATTTGGAAAGTTGCAGCATTTCAAAGTTTCATGGGTTCTCGATTTTGATCATTAAGGAAATGTAGTTGCTTTACTTGTTTCTCAGACCCCTATAATCAATTCGTCATTTGCCTTGACATTTTCAACAGCGGCTTCCATGCGTACACAATGTGTGTCCGTCATGGTGTGTGTCGAACCGGTATGTTGTTGTTCATGAACAATAAAGGGTACCTCTATTCTACGTTTAACTTGCCTTTCGAAAATTTGATTTGAGAGCTCTTCCAAAGAATGTGGAATCAACAATGACAAAGTTTTTTCATTATCACGTTACGAGTCCAACATCCACGAGTCATACAGCCCGCAAGCTATATAGACACTAAGGCCCGAATTCACGAAGGTGGTACAATTAATGAAACCATGGTTTAAAACATGGACAAAAACCATGGAGCGCCAAGTGTCGCACGGAATATTTCGTTACGAAATTGGTCATTTCGTCGACAAAATGACCGTTTGTGGACGAAATATTCATTTAGTGACAAAATTTTGTCATTTCGTTACAAAATAATCATTTCATCGACGAAATGACTGATTTCGTAACGAAATATTCCATGTGACACTTGGCGCTCCATGGTTTTTGTCCATGGTTTAAACCATGGTTTCATTTGTACCACCTTCATGAATTCTGGGTTAAGTGAGCAATGCCCAAAAGAATTCGACATCAAGCAAAATAGGCCCACGAGCTATGCGGTTTACTAACTTGACACCAGGCAAATACGGTTCACGAGTCGGACACTAGGCAAGTGTTTTGAATTGCTACCTCCCTTATATTTCACGCTGTTTGTTAATATCACTGTTTTCTATTGTCTATTTTTTTTTTGCTCTGTGTCCACCTCAATATTCCTATATGTTTGATTGAAAGTTTGTCCATGTCCCATCGCTAATACATATACATATGGGGCGCCAAGTGTCGCATGATCTATTTCGTTGCGAAATCAGTCATTTCGTCGACAGCAATTTCGTAACGAAATGTTTATTTCGTCGACGAAACGTTCATTTCGTAACAAAATGACTGTATTTCCTTGAATATAATAATTTCGTCGCGATGTATAGTTATTTCTTTGACGAAATGACAATATGTATTATATCGTTACGAAATGATCATTCCGTTGATGAACTGCTCATTTTGTTACGAAATGACTGTATTTCATAATGAAATAATAATTTCGTCGACGAAATGTTCATTTTGTTATAAAATATGATTATTTCCTTTCGAAATATAGTAATTTCGTAACGAAATAGACCATGCGACACTTGGCGCCCCATATATGCAGGGTCTTTTCACACTACTGAATGAGAATCTCTGCTTTACGTTTCCAAAATAGATTAATAGACAAATAGAGAAATCTTAATAATGGGTGCATGAATATATGCCTAACTATTCCCGGTAGCCGACGAGAGTATGTTATTTTGCATATGTTTTAAGAGCGCTTAGTCTTATTTTGAATACATTGGTGTCTTGCGACTTAAAGGTGCATTCCAGACGATTTTCATATTTTCACATCATGAAGTACATAAATCAACAGTTCTATGTATAGATTTGTGAAATCTATTAGGGTCCTTGAGGGAAGAAATCAATACTCTGAAAAACCTAAAACAAATTACACTGAACAGGGATGATGACATAGGAGCCTCGCATATTTCAGAAATGTAGCAATGTAACACCATTACAATACCACGTGCTTGACAAGTTAACCTGTGTAGAATTTGTACATACTTTATTCTTCTGTTCTGCTTCCTTGAGCCCCTAGTCATACATTCTTATAGTGAGCAATGGTGAGGCTGCCATGTCATTATCCTTGTTCATTGTGATTTGTTATAAATTTTGAGGACATTCTATTTCCTCATCCCAAATCACTAAAAATTCTGAAACTCTGTACCCAGCATAACCAATTCATAGTTGTTCATGTGCAAAAGTCTGAAAATCATCCGGAGGTCTCCTATATTTTACGCAGGAAGATTTTCCGGTCGAAAATGATATCCGGTAAAAGTGAGTTTGCCAATTGGGTAGTGGAAATGTTTCTGATGTGTTATATTATAGCTTTGAAAAAAAAAAATAGAAAAGGTACTAGACATACATACAAACACATACACACGTGACATTGTGGACATACGCATAATACGTATGTATATATGGATATGTAATTAGCACCTATGGTGTCTATGTACATATATGTATATACAGATGTATTAATATATTAATATATATACGTGTATATCAAGTTTTACCATGCTTACTTTTGAGTATTATGTACAAATCTATCATGATTGTTTGACAAGGTGATATATTTCCTTAATACCAGCATTCATAATCGAACACCTGATATTGCCAAGAGGTGAATATTTATATCAGCAAAATGCTGGAAGTATGTATTTCCCCTATTGTTTTCAAGGCGAATCAGAAGGATACGAAGGTGTTATAGCTGGTTCCACGGCGTTTCCGTGCGTACCAAAAGCCTGCATCAACAGCCTGCCGGGGGATAGTAAAACGCCGGGGCAGGTGCTGCTACACTGTCGCCTCTATGGCTTTCCGACAGAAACGCGTAAGATGGAAGAAATCCCGACATGCCTGCCGCCTGGTTTTGTTGTTGTTTCTTTTTATGTTTGTTTGTGCATGTGTCTTAGCATGTATATCTAGTCATCGACCTAGTGAGACACAATAACTACATGAGAATATGGGATATATATATATATTATTCGTTTATTTATATAATCTGGTTATTATACTCTGTTTTTTTTCACATTGTTTTGCTTGTATGATAATGTTACAAAAGAAAGTACAATTCGGAATTGTCAAAAAATGAAATGGAATTTGAACTGAATTGAATGAAATTAAAATATGCGTGTCTGCACTATATATGACGTAGTGCATGTATGTACATATATTTGTAAATAATTAGTATATTATAAATTTAATTTGATGTACACGTTTATGTAGATTAATATGCATGTATACGGTGTGGCTTTATATGTGTGTATACATTTATTTGCAGTTATGTATGCATATCGTGATAAGACAAGTGAATTATAGACAGTGATTGTGCCATTGATACGAGTGTAGAGTGCATTACACGTGAAAAAACAATAGTCATGAGTTGCCACCCACTTACATTATCATGCACTGAAGGCGTATTATGTAACTAGAATAGATACATTTTACAAAATTCTTTTCAGATACATAACAACGTGTCAGTTAAATGTCATAATTCAGGAGAAAGAAAAAAATGGTCAGGCAAAACCTAAATTCTATTAGCGAGTTGGTAAAGTCACACCATTATCAAATCACCTGTAAATCAAACCAGATAGAGGTTTTGGTCGAAAAGAGACTTAAACCAATTTTTGTTAAGTGGAGATATTTTTCATTAAAGCTGCTAAAAAGACACCTGAAATAAAAAAGAAAGAAAGTGTGATATATTTTGTAATCATAACATCAAGAATATTCCTTGTTGTGTTACTAGTGAGATATCACTGGAAAGGCTTTATATCGCTCTTTTTGACGATGGAATTTTACATTTATAAATGGTTTAAATTGTCGCTTATAGCGCATTTTGCGATCAAACTTTTCAAATACACATCCATAAAATGTAACTGATTTATCTGTACGTATTGTTACGATGACGGTGTCATACCCTCGCGAGTCTCCTCATGCCCTTCACATCACAGACTTTACGTTTCTTTTTTTTTTTCTCTCAAAGTGATTTTCAAAAGAAGTAAATGCAGATGTATCATAGTGTGATAATAACGAGGCAATATAGAGCGTTTCGCAAGCAAGGCCAACGACTACAAGAGTATAACATCTGCACTTTCGTGGGAAACAGCGAAAGATCCCGCAGAAACGTTGTATAGGTTTTATGCAAATGGCTCAGCATATCTGGTTTAGTATCATTGTGATAAACCCCACCAAACCTCGAATACCAGATAACTTATAGATAACTATGTAGTCCGAAAAAATGACATTGGTAGAATCGTCAAGTCATTTTGACCACGCAACTACCTCCACCAATCCATGTACCTCGTTAAATAAACATGATTGTCGAATAATACAAATAGGTTGTTTTGGAGTAATAACAATGGCTTCAGTTTGTAAGTACTAAAGTATCGTCACACAATACGCAGTACATTGTATAAACTCCAAAATTTGGTATATACGATATCTAAGATTGTAAAATATGACCACGGATGATTCAGATAAGAGATCTTTAAATTTGAAAAGCATGCCGACGTTTCTTTATATGATAATTTCTTGTGAGCAGGATATATACGTTCGTTCAGTATATGCTAGCTGATAATCGCGCAATTTTTTTTGAAATTTTTCACATTTAAGATCAAAGATGATTAATATTTTTAATTAAATTTCAGCCATTGCTATACTTCAAATATTTCACAATTCAAAAATCTTGTATCATTAGTATGAAGGTGTAGTGCATGTATAATGATAGCAAAAGTATAAAGAAGTGGGGACGGTTTTGTAATAATATTAATATCATTGGTGTATTATATTGAATGATAAAGGCCTAAATACCACCTGAAGGTGCATCGTATTCTTATTGCCAAGGTTATGAGACTCATCAAAAGAAAAAGAAAATCAAGTGATGTTGACGGATTTGCAGATAAGCTTTGTTCTAAAACAGAGTTTGTGTTTTTAACCTGTCCAAAATAAGTACAATGTACAACATTAATTTTCACGGTCAATTAGTGTAGGATGTTTTCGACAAGTCTATATGTCAGTAACATTGTGTAATGTGTTCATTTTCTTTAAAAGCTTCGATTATTTTGTAACTAAGGAAGGCAATTTATTTTTTGTCTGTTGAATGTTAGCTACTGCATCCAAATTGGTTTTGTAAATGATATATCGATTTTCGGTTTAAAAAACTCGGTGTAGACCTTTTAAAGCTATTTTCTCATTATTTCGATTTACATTATGATAACATATTCAGGGAGTATGATGACCACACGTAATTAAAATAGATATGCTCGACTGGACATACTTGACGGTTAAAATTCTCGCCAGAAAGTCAGAGCTGAAGAAGTGACTCAGACAAATCACTAAAGTGAATACTCTCCGTGAATTTCACGTGTAAGGCCAGTCGAACAGATTTCATTACGTGCTGTTATTTTTTTCTAGAATTAAGAATACAATTGGTTTGAGTTTGATTTTAAGTTTATTAGTCTATTTTATGTCACCACGGGCCGCTTACATCAGCCAATAGCTGTTCTACTATGAGTCCGTGTTGTTTAAAAATCATACAATAAATTACAAAATGGAAGAACATTTAATTTTGAAACAAGAAAGAGGTAGTAATGATATTGGCCTGTAATTGGTTACTGATTTGGAATCACCTTCTTTCTATTGTAAATGGGAATGATCTTGGCGACAGTGAGACAGCTTGGACACAAACCTGTTGAAAGCGATGCACAAGTGATATATAAGACAATAGGGGCTGCATCAATTATTCATTCTAAAATGAACACTTGGACCATTGTATGTATGCCCACTCGATTTAGTTTTAATGACCTGCTCCTTTATCGTTTCTGACTTATATTACTAAATCAGTTATTTATCTGCCTACTTAAATACCAAAATAAGCCTCAATATGGAGTTGTCTTAACGTTGAGGAGATGAAGCCTCTATCTCTTCCAATCTAGTAGTAAACGTATAGATTTGGTGTTGAGCTATTACCGCAATATAAGTGTCTTCGATTTTATACACTGGTTTGTTTTTTCCTCACCTGCGCAGCAAATATATCTCAGCCGTATTTCAACACAACGACACTGGAAAACTTCATTACTGTTCGGGAGGGTACAAGTGTACTGCTCCCCTGCCGGATTATCAACGCGAATATGTCGCACGGTATTATATGGACGATCCCAGCTACGGAGAATACATTAACAGGTAAGATCGCTTGTATACTGTCGTAGCGATTGTGCAGTAGCTCTACGCTAACGTCCACATCACCTTCGTCTCACATCTGGGTCGTTAAACAATGATTTGCAGGTAGATCTATAAGGAATCTACTATTAATGAACTGGATGTTTTGTTGTTGCGATTAGTTTAGGATTGCCGTTCGTGCACAAAAGCTCTGTTGAAGCGAGGAGCGTTGAATCTGACAAAGAAAGCTATAAAGGAGGGGGTCATTTCGTACATCACCATCAAGTAATGGAATGTTCCATGCGGTTCAAAGCTAAGCATGTGAAGGAGGATGGAAACTAATACGATCGATTCTCTTATTGCGCTGAATACTTTTAGATTTTTTCATCGTACATTTATGTGCTTAAACCTTTCTACAGAGAATGAGGTAAAGTGTAAATCTTTAAGAACAGAATTAAGGAAATCACCTGCTCTGTAGGTAAAATGTTAACATGTTGGGGGGGGGGGGAGTGAAGAGGTTCTTATGATTGAAACAAAGTAATTTCCATGAAAAAAAAAATCCCTCAACAGAATTGATTTACTCCAATGGTGATATGTACGCATCCCCAAACATGAGCGTTTTGGTGGAACGAACGGGGAACTACACCCAACGGGCAGATCTGCAGTTCTCATCCATTAGGAGGTACCAAGCAGCAAGGTACGCTTGCTCCATCAAATCCTCTTCTGGCATATTCATCAAGGACCTGGACCTGTTCTACAATGTCAACGTACAATGTGAGTAGGCCCTACATTATAATCAATATGTGCGATCACATATAAAATGTACAATCAAACCTGCCTCGGCGGCCACTTGTCTATAGCGGCCACCTGCCGTAGATATACAGCTATACTAAAACCAATTCCCCTCTGAGCAAAAAGCCATGTTAAAGCCCCTGTTATAGCGGCAACATGTCTATAATGTCCACTTTTTGTCTCCTATGGTTGGCCGCTATAGACAGGTTTGACTATTAAACTCGTTTATATATACATAATTATGTATACACACACACACACACACACACACACACACACACACACACATGTACGTGTAATGGAAATGTGAATAAACATTCAAGTGTTGAGTGAAAATGCATGTGTGTGTGTATGTATGCAAGCTTATGTAGCATGTATGTTTGTCTATTTGTATGTAGAACTTGTTTCCGCAACCGAGAGTAAAGGAGTGATAAGAATGCCGTACCTCGGCATCTTTTCAGTTTGTACTTGAAACTCACACTTTTTCTATATCGTGGTTTGCTCGAAGCTGAGCCAAATAATCATGTCACTTTCCACGGGTACAAAAAAGGGGATGATATTCTTTAATTCTTCTCGCTTCTCTTTTATTCTCCTTTGCTTTTGTTCGTTCATCTATTCTTGGATTTGTCCCTCTTTTTGTAAGTAGTAACAGCCAATCCAAAAACAATTATTATTTCTATCATTGAAGCTATGTTTTATCTTCGGATGACAATGCGTAGAATAATTATAATAACGATGATAATGATAATGATAATAATGATAATAACAACAAAAATAACAGTAATGATAACAATAACAATGACATACACACACACACACACACATATATATATATATATATATATATGTATATATATGCATATATATAGGCATATATATACATATATATATATATATATATATATATATATGTGTGTGTGTGTGTGTGTGTGTGTGTGTGTGTGTATAACATTATACCCTCAAGGTTACCCCAAAAAGGTTGTCGGAATGGTTGACGAAAAGCGTGTCAAGGATTACAGAACTCCCACCACAATCTTGAGCCTCGCCTCATGATAACCTCAAAAGTGCATAGCCATGTCCATGCGGTATCATATTCGCCGGAGGAATATCAGAGCATAATGTTTAAAGTGCATCTCCAGTCTTTCTTTTTAAAGTGACTCTATTTCATTGAATCAAACCAAAAAAATTCAACCAAAAAGTTTTATTACAATCGGGCAAATATATACATATAGTATGTATGTGTATATATATATATATATATATATATATATATATTACATATATATATATATGTATATGATGTATATATATATATATATACATATACATATATATACATATATATATATATATATACATATATATACATATATATATATATACATATATATATATTTATATGTATATGATGAATATATATATTATATCTACATATACATATATTATATATGTATATATATACACACACGGTATATATGCTTTATACAGAGTTTGATTGCAATGTGTGAGTTTATTCCCTTCTCGTCAATTTGGCATAATTACTATTTTCTGGTAAACCTGCTAAAACATAGGAAATAAAAAGAAAACAGGATATTTTCAATCATAACTTCAAGAAAAAAAAATATTTTCCTGTTATACAACCAACGAGGTGTGGCTGGAAAGATTTTATTTTGTTCGAGTGATGATGAATTTACTTAAAAATATTTAGAAATGGTGCCTTACCCACTTTGTGACGAAACTCTTCAGATATGCTTATGTAAATTATAGAATGTGTTTGAAGAATAAGAATCATAAGTTAATAAACATGGCAAATTCCTGTCGTGTGTCCCATTTAAAATTGCACTGTAGCTCCTGAATCACTGGCAAAAAAAAAGAGAAAGTTTCCCAACAATGTTGTGTTCCCAAATCAATGTAACGCTTTCATGGCAGTGACATCATCGTTTACCATATTCAATACTTTGTGGTCACTAACACTATTCACTGCAAACGTAAGGAAATTTAGAAACCTCGTGACATTGTTTTCGATTTCAAAGAAACTTTGCCGTTCGTTTAATTTCGCTGATTTGAACGTTATAACTCGATCATGAAAAATGAGATGTGAAGTTTTCCTTTAAAGTACCGACTATGCCTAGCATGATTTTCGGCAAGCGTGTGGTTTTGCGGCACGAGTAGGGATTTCGGTGATTGTATTCTATTTCTTGTCGAAGTCTGTTTCCAACAATCCAACGAGGCGAGACGATCGCCGTGGAGTTAAAAGATCGCTACATCATGGTTAGTTTCCCTGCAGAACACAATACGAGATAGAATCTCAAATCAGCAAAAACCTCGATTGTCTCACCATGTTCCAAAGAATTCCTTCCCCATTACGACCCGAACCAATATTCATAAACGACACTGTATGTTAAAAAAGAAAGTAGAGGTAGCTAATGCTGTAACAATCATTGAAGTATTGAATACTTCTATGAGCTGGCGGAGTGATTCCCAAATGCGAAGGCATTAGCTAAGTAATTCAATAAATTCCTTTTGTACTTTCTAAATGCAAGCCCCCCCCCCCCCTCCAAAAAAAGAGAGAAAAAATATTGAATAGGTTGTCCCTTTCGCATATACAGCAATTCAGCACAATTCATATAATGTGTTTTCATTTTTCACTTGAAGTTCATTGTGATGAAGCAGTATTTCTTGCAGATTTGATAAAAGTAGCACAAACAAATTTATCATTGTCCAGGAAGTAAAGAGTAAAGAAGCAAACACCCATGGAGGATGCACTGAGTGTTCAATGAACTAATCTATGAGGGGTTATGGAATGCTTCATCGTTCCCATGGACCATAATCGTACGAGGCCACTCTTCAAATCATGTATCGCAGGTGCATTCGCGCGGGTGTAAGAGACCGACACCCACGAGTCATGCAGCCCACGAGCCATACAGCTCACAAGTCATACAGCCATGGTATGAGTTCGACACTAAGCTAACAAGGCTCACGAGACCGACACATTAAGCCCCGTGTTGTATCTGTGGGCTGTTTTTACCTATAAGTGTCGAACTCATGGGCTGTATGACTCGTGAGCTGTATGACTCATGGACCTATTTTCAATGTCGAAGTCGTGGGCTGTATGACTCGTGAGCTGTACGACTCATGGACCTGTTTTCAATGTCGAACTCGTGGGCTGTATGACTCGTGAGCTGTATGACTCATGGACCTGTTTTCAATGTCGAACTCGTGGGCTGTATGACTCGTATGGTGTCGGTCTAGTGGGATGACCCCATTCGCGCGCTCCCACATGCTACAAGGCCACTATTCTATGGGTTTTGTCAAGTCGCCGACTTAAAAATGCACACCATCATTGTTAAATACTGGCTATCGAGCGTGATCCGGCATAACAAGTTGACAAAATTCATGTGATAAGTGTTGTTGACGAAGGTTTGACGTACTCATGAGATTCCTTCCAAAGAGAGTGGATAGATTTCAGTGCTATGAACGAATTTTTTTTAAAAGTTTGTTGCATGTAGAGAATTAGCTCGCACCAGCAAGAAGAAACAAATAAAAAAAAATAACAATAATACACGTGTTACATGCTGAATAGAAGTCATGTTAGGTTAAGTGGTGGAATGCTAAATGATAACCGCGTCACATGTTGAATTGAAATGAGTACGAGCTCTGCTGGTTTTTTAAGCTCTCTTTCCTTATCTGAACGTGACTGGTCTATTGTAAAGTCTCGCTGCACTCTTGGTATTCTGAGAAAAGCTCATATTACTTCGACGAAAGCATACATCTCTTTTCTGAAGGTGTGTGTGTGTTTGTGTGTAAGTGGGGAACATCATATTGTATGTCATAATTCAGGAATGTTTCTTGAGCAATGCAAGATATTGACCAAAAATTATTCGTATAATAGTATATTTATGCATTTTTTCATATTTTTTTTTCATCAGTTCTACCATGAGCAATCGACGCAGATGATTTGTTCTCATTAGCAATCTTAGTTTTTAACACGTTCCTCATGTGAATTCGTCGCTTATATAGCAGGATGTTTGTATTCATTCGATGCATGCACCGATGTAATTGGTATGGACGCAAACAAACCAAATTTCAAGAAATGGACGATAAAATTGAATTGAATGGGATTGAAATGAACTGAGTTGTCTCACTGCACGGGGCATCATACAGTACAGCCGACAATTTTCTCTTGACATATGTGGCCAAGAGTGATTATACATAATTTTCTTTTATATTTTCTCTTTCGAATGTTTGACTTTTGTACCCCTTTTTTTCCAAAAGAGAGAGAAACGAGTATCCCGCAGAGTTGATATGTAATGGTACAATATAACCCAATGTAAGACGAAGATTGCTGTAATTTAGCCTGTTACCGATAAAATAGTGCGTCCGCCGATGAAAACCCTGTTAGATGGTAAATGATTTTGATGTCTCATGATGTTATAGATGTGCCCCATCATTATGATCTCATTACTATAGTATCACATTTTCATAATGTGCTTTCTTGATTTGTGCTCATGCTGGGTATGAAAGCGGGTATTTTGTAAAGTTTATGTCCAGGCGTTCATTTTTTCCACATGCGCACGTAATGCACATGAAGCTTTAATAGACAACAATCATGAAGGGTCGTTATTCCGAAGGGTCGTTAATCCGAAACACGCAAATTCCCTATACCTAGAGGTTCGTTAATCCGAAAATGAAAAAGGGTTCGTTAATTCGAAAATTTGTGGCGTTATTCCGAAGGTTCGTTATTCCGAAGATTGGTTAATCTGTCAATGAAATTCGGAACAATGAACCTTCGGAATAACGAATCTTAGGAATAAAGAGCCTTCGGAATAACGAACCTTCGGAATAACGAGCTGTAACCGAAAAACTGATACATTTGAAGAAGTAAGAATGCACGGGGATTCTCGTATACGGTGACTATCATCAAGTTAGATATACTATAAGAGATCTTTAGTTTTGTTTTAAATCACACTCTTTGTTTTGAGTATGTATGTATGTATGTATGTGAGGGTGTTGTGTGTGTGTGTGTGTGTGTGTGTGTGTAGCTCCAATGAAAGATTAATCATATGGGTTGTATTATTATTCTTTGTTTCTTTCTTGATTGCAGCAGCGTGCATCTAACATGAATGTTTATTTAATGTGTGGGAGTGTCTATTGTGCACGCGGGTACCAGTCCTTCGCTGTATACATGTATAGCACGCATTCAAAGCACATGAACTCCTTCTTTATCTCCCTCTCTTTCTCTACTTCTTTCTCTCTCTCTCTCTCTCTCTCAATTTCCAGTGCGCTGCGGGCTAGCCATACTGTATCTAAACCCTCACGTTCATTTCGGAAGTCATGGAAGCAACAAAAAAAAGTATGAAAAGCGGAAAAGAAAATTGAAGAAGGTGACACTCGCTCCCTGCAGAATAGATTGACACGTAAAATGATTAGCTTATTAACTTGCGTTACAATGAGGTGAAAAATAAACAGCTAGCCCCTGCAAAAATATCAATGTCTTATTTTACAAGCAATATCATTTAAAATGTATGCAGCACGCGAGACGCTCCATAATTTACGGCCTTTGCTCCGAACATGTAGCAGACACCTAGCTTGGATGTACCGCTAATCAGCCGCAAATTCTATTTAGGCGGGGCATATCTAAAACTTGTTCGTCGGCGGTTTCCGCAGAACCCAGTTTTTGTCTATAAAGACGGGAAGCGTAAATGGGTGAAAAGGAAGGGGCGATGTCCCTTTGATTTCACACCATTCCACCTATTCCTTCTGAAGGAGCTGGCAGTTCCAATGATTATTCAATGACCCGCGAAGGATTGCTCACTTCAAAGTTCATTTATCTTGATGACGTCATTTAATGGTGTGTTCTAATGTGATTTTAAAGCGCGGAATTACCATCATACACATCCTGAATTGAAATTTCTACAGTTTTTTCATTTTCATACAAGGCAACCTACCTGGAAAACAAAACAAAGCAAAACAAAACAAGAGAAGGAAAATCCCAGAATGTTATGGTGCATACATAGGAAACGGGGAGTGGCTCAGGAAATTAGTTTTAAGTAAAAATTTTCCTTGAAATACCCGACAGCGATTGCGGGTCTTGTTTGTATTTGCGTAGTGTATGTGAGGGAATCTCTAAAGATTTCGTTCTAATCTTCCACATTGTTCGCATGTTAGGATGTCACGATTTTATCACCAAGTTTATAAACTGTCGAGGGCCAAACTTTTCTGGAGCAGGGACTGCTTTCGTTGAAATTGCCATTGGGGGACATTCAGGATTTTAGATTGCGATGCACGTCTCCATGGCGTCTGAAACTTTATAGAGAACGTGCACGCAAATGAGAAGGAGGTGCATACGCATTCATTCTGTATTAAAGTGGGAAGGTGGGGGGGGGGGGAGTTGGAGATATTGGGTAATAGTTGGGATGGTAGGCGGTGAGACAAATGTCGGAAACATTCGCAGAGGTGTTATGACCTCGTTTAGCAGGGCGGCCTTGCATTTTGCACATGCCTCCCCGTCTCAAGATATAATGTTTTACTGTTTTTTTTTTTTTTTGGTCATACGGATATTTTAATAAGAATGCTACAACAGCAACAACAACGGATTCTCCTATATAGAGTCACGACTCAATCGAAGCGTCTAGTTTTAATAGTATAAATTATGGAGAAGCGTGACGTAACTGTAAAGATGTCAGTGGGTGATAACCAAATGTTGGCATCTGGGCATATTAATCTTCAGCTGCTTTTAAGGAGATTATATGTATTTCATTGAACAAACACACCACACACACACGCGCACGCACACATATATATGTATGTATATATATATATATATATATATATATATATATATATATGTATATATATATATATAGCATTATATATGCAATTATGCACGCCCCCGCGCACATACACACACACACACACAGTCACACACACACACGCATGCATGCACGCAATACTTGTGACGAGCACAGAGTAAACACATTACAGATACATTTTCATCCAGTGTTTCCATTGTAAAATTACGCTCGTCCATGCCGTTCTGCCTTCAGTGTTCATCAGGTCCACGTGTAAAACGCACGTAACTTTTTTTCACCTTCTCCTTTTGTTTATTTATTTTTTGGGAGAACCTTCTTTCTTTATCCTTGTATCATGATCTGGGGGGGGGGGGGCATTTCATAAAGCGTTTTAAACTTGCCCTCAGCCAATCAGATGCAAGGATTTCAGAAGCTTATAACAGTTTGTCAGAAAAATATCCGACTAAAATGCTTCGTGAAATGTCCCCCAGGAGTGGCATTATACTTGTATGACCAAATAATTCACTCGTCATGTTTGTCTTACAACACTCTGAAATTGAAATGGTTTAAAATCAACATTTTTAATGTTGTCACCCATTCAACCTTTGGTAAAATGTTCAATTCAACATTCAGAATGGTAGATTTAGCACTCAGTCTAACTACCATATCAGAAATGGTATATCCAACATTCTGAGTGTTTAATCAAACATACGAAAAGTTTGGAGAAGTGACAATAATTTAAATGTTGATTCACCACTTCATTTTTGGAATGAATGGAAGTTGAGAATATCAGAAAGCAGACCTAGGATTTAAAAAAAAGAAAATGTTTTGGCGCCCCGTGTAAACACGCAGCTATATCGCATTCCGTAATGCATCAAGGACAATCATTCTTTTTGGAGCGTTCTACGTTAAAGGGGATGGTATAGTAACTGATCAGTGGGAATCAGTGGGAATGCTAGGGGATGATTGTTCCAGTTCTTGTGGGATTCATTTAAGAGCACATTATGTATCTCTTCTTGTGTGAAAATTGTTTGCTTCAGAACGGTCTCATATTCAAGTAATGTGCACTTTAATGTCCCGTCACTGTACAGGCACGCTAACCTGGAAACATTAAACTGCTCATTACTTGAATATGAGACCATTCTGAAGCAAATAATTTCCACACAACAATAGACATATAGTGTACCCTTAAATGAATCCCACAAGGATTGGAGAGCAATCATTCCCCAGCATTCCCACGGATTCCCACTGATCAGTTACTAGCCATCCCCTTATAACATCATTATGAATTGTTGCTTTCACCCTGTCCCATTTGGTTTTGGCGGGATTTTGACTGAACTTCGTCCCAGTTGTATCACTGCTCCCGAGTTGTCACAACGCATGCCGCGGCTGAACATTTTCAAAAGGGAATAGACGGGTGTAGCCACAACCATAATTTCTCATTGTCAGCCTCTAAGAAACTGATATTGAATTCAGACCCCATGCGACAAGCTTGAACTGGATTACCCCATCTCTCATTATGATAAATGATTCAGATGACCATCTTTTCCCTTTTTCTCTTTGACTTGGCTTTCATAGCTTGGCACGGGTTATTTTGAGCGTTGATCAAGGGCCGTTAGACAGGGTAAAAAGTAGGAGGTGTTTTGGACACGGTATGCTAGTTAATTATTAACGGGTAACGTGCGGAGTAAGTGAACTATATCTTCGTCTTTCCTAAAAATAAGTATAGGTTATACGCTGTGCTAGTTTTTGTCAGTAGCTATGACAAGGAGTTATGCAGGAAAAACAGGGCGTTGAATGAAAAGAAAAATGATTTATGTGTATGATACACATAATCATCATGTATATATCTGCTGGAAAGAACACAGTGTCTCACTACAGTGTGTTCACAATGTGTTCACATAGTCGGCTATGTGAAAACGAAACGCTCGAATTTAACAGTGTGAAGATGATTTCACACTGTGGTTTGGTTTTTCACAGAGAGTTTGTTTGTTTGTTTGTTCATTTTCCATCTGAGAAGATGGCTGGATAGCCCATATTCAGCTACGTTAAGCTGGTCTTCCATGGGGTCCAGTTAGATTTCACCGGGTTAATCACCTTGCTCTTTACGATGAATGAATGAAGCGGGATCTTTTACGTGCATGAGTTGTTACTCTCTCATACACGGGACCTCCATTTCATGTCCTATCCGAGAGACAGAGTGTTTTGCCTCTTGCTAGAGGGGACGGTATGCTTACACACAACATTGCTCGGTCCAGACTCGGGTTCGAACCCGGGCCGCGTGATCGTAGTCTGGGTGCCAAAGCCACTTTTTGGGCCTAACCTTGTTTTACCGTCCACCCAATGTTTTTTGATGGTTATACCCTATTTCGGGGATGCTGAATCCGAATCTGGATGATGCAACTCTTGCATCCTTGAGGGTTTTGAGATATTCAAGATGGCCGCCAAAATGGCCGCCCAAACCGGAAATTCCCACGTATTTCCTTCTAAATGGTGAGATATTGAAAACAATTGATGGATTTACCCTATTTCGAGGGTGCTGAATCCGAATCTGGATGATGCAACTCTTGCATCCTTGAGGATTTTGAGATATTCAAGATGGCCACCAAAATGGCCGCCAAAACCAGAAATTCCCACGTATTTCCTTCTAAAAGGTGAGACATTGAAAACAATTGATGGTTTTACCCTATTTCGAGGGTGCTGAATCCGAATCTGAATGATGCAAATCTTGCATCCTTGAGGATTTTGAGATATTCAAGATGGCCGCCAAAATGGCCGCCAAAACCGAAAATTCCCACGTATTTCCTTCTAAATAGTGTGAAATTGGAAATAATTGAAGATTCTCCCTATTTGGAAGGTGCCGAATCCGAATCTGGATGATGCAACTCATGCATCCATGAAGTTTTTGAGATATTCAAGATGGCCGTCAAAATGGCCGCCAATTAAAACCGGAAATTCCCATGTATTTCCTTCTGAATGGTGAGAAATTGAAAACAATTGATGGATCTACCCTATTTCTATGGTGTTAAATCCGAGTCTGGATGATGCAAACCTTGCATCCTTTAGGGTATTGAGATATTCAAGATGGCCGCCAAAATGGCCGCCAAAATGGCCGCCAAAATGGCCGCCAAAATGGCCGCCAATCAAAACCGGAAATATCTATGTATTAGCTTTTAAATGGTGAGAAATAGAAAACAGTTGATGGTTTTACTCTATTTCGAGGGTGCTGAATCCGAATCAGGATGATGCACCTCGAGATAGTCAAAATGGCCGCCAAAATGGCCGCCGAAACGGAAACTCCAATGTATTTCCTTCTCATAAATGGTGAGAAATTGATAACAATTGATGGTCTTCGTCAATGGCACAGTTTGCACTTGCTGTATATACAGTGAAACCAGCTGTACTGGATATCTTTGAGTTGGTACGATACAAGTGTGCCAGCAATAATTAACCCTTCAAGACTACAGATGCGGTTGAATAATTGCAAGATTACACTGTTTCATCTACATATAATGGATAAGTTTTGAACACTAACAATTAATGGACAAGACATGTTCATCTTAATCATATTGTGATAGTGATGTAGAGAAGTGTACTGAAATTACCCAACATTACCTGCCTTAATCCATGAGCATTTTTAATCTCTTTATCCATGAACACTCAAATTGGTTATTTGATTTATATTGGTGGTCTTGATGACATTGTTGAAGACACGAGTGGGACATTTTTATTGTTATGCTTCAATTTTTTCTTCAATATGATGTAACATTACGTATGTATATATGTATATATAATCTATTACAAACACATACGAGGGGACGGACAAATCACAGGTAACGCGCCTTGGAAAAAAAAACTAAATAAAAATCAAACGACAGCATGGAAGGTAATAGTTGATAATCCAGTACTTACGAATATCATAATCGCTCAGAGTGCTTTTGAAATTACCCTTATTGATATCTACTATAGTGGTCATGGATGCAACCATTTCCAATGACCTAATCAGAATATGCGACAAGTTTCACAAGAATACGAGGCGAGACTCAAGAGAATACAAGACAAGTTTCAACACCAAATACCAACATGCCATAATTTAATTTTACTCTATTGATAGCCGAAAAGGATTAACTTTACATCTATGGAGCCATATTATTGGAGACCACAAGTATTATTTCATAACAATTATGCATAAAGACATTTTCAATCGTATCTTTCTTTGCGTTTGTACGTTTCAGTATGATGTCAATATCACTTCTTCTTTTTTCCAGTACGTGTTAAAGTTCCGTTTGAGACATATCGGAATATCTCAGTATATTACAATACCATTGTGAAAGTCATTTTGACTTTCAAAATATTTTGGCTGATTTGACAAATTCGCTCAACTGAGTTGAATTCAAGAATACGAATTATTGCTTTTCACCCTGCATGGGTTTAATCTCCCGCTTCGCGTTGGAGCACAATACTTCACCATTTCAGTATATGAACATGTTAAGGAGTTTCCGTTCATACAGGACATTTATAGATGTCCGAAAACCTTCAAAGACCTTCAGCACCCTCGAAATAGGGTAAGACCATCAATTTATTTTAAAAATTTTACCATTAAGAAAAAATATATTGACATTGGAATTTCTGCCACTTATTTTGGCTGTCATCTTGGACGTCTAAAAACCCTAAAGAATGGACGAATTTCAACAACCAAGTTTCGAGGGTGCTGAATAGGGCCTAAAATTTACCAATTTTTGACAGTTATTTTGGCGGTCATCTTGGACAGCTCAAAACAGTTGCATCAACCAGGTTCGGATTCAGCACCCTCGAAATAGAGTGAAACCGCCACTTGTTTTCAATTTCACACCATTTAGAAGGTAATATAGGGCTCACATGGAAATTTTCGTTTTTGACGGCCATTTAGGGGCCATTCTGGCGGCCATCTTTATTATCTCAAAGCCCTCAAGGAGGTAAGAGCTGTATACTGGAGCTTCAAATTCAGCAAACTCAAAATAGTGTAAAACCATCAACTGTTTTATATTTTACACAATTTAGAAGGAAATAGGGGTTCTACATATGAATTTCCGTTTTTCGCGGTCATTTTTGGCGACCATCTTTATCACCTCAAAACCCTTAAGGATGCAAGAGTTGTATCCTGAGCTTCGGATTCAGCACACTCAAAATAAGATAAAAACCACCAATTGCTTTCAAATTGTCACCATTTAGAAGGAAATACATGGGAACTTCCGTTTTGGGCGGCCATTTTAACGGCCATATTGACTATCTCAAAATCTTCAACAATGCAGGAGTTGCACCATCTAGATTCTGATCCAGGGGGCACCCTCGAAATAGGGTAAAAAAAATCAATTGTTTTCAATTTCTCACCATTTAGAAGGAAATACGTGGGAATTTTCGGTTTTGGTGGCCATTTTGGCGGCCATCTTGAATATCTCTAAAACTTCATGGATGCAAGAGTTGCATCATCCAGATTCGGATTCAGCACCCTCGAAATAGGGTAAAACCATCAATTGTTTTCAACATCTCACCTTTTAGAAGGAAATACGTGGGAATTTCCGGTTTTAATTGGCGGCCATTTTGGCGGCCATCTTGAATATCTCAAAAACTTCATGGATGCAAGAGTTGCATCATCCAGATTCGGATTCAGCACCCTCGAAATAGGGTAAAACCATCAATTGTTTTTAATTTCTCAACATTTAGAAGGAAATACGAGGGAATTTCCGGTTTTAATTGGCGGCCATTTTGGCGGCCATCTTGAATATCTCAAAAACTTCATGGATGCAAGAGTTGCATCATCCAGATTCGGATTCAGCACCCTCGAAATAGGGTAAAACCATCAATTGTTTTTAATTTCTCAACATTTAGAAGGAAATACGAGGGAATTTCCGGTTTTAATTGGCGGCCATTTTGGCGGCCATCTTGAATATCTCAAAAACTTCATGGATGCAAGAGTTGCATCATCCAGATTCGGATTCAGCACCCTCGAAATAGGGTAAAACCATCAATTGTTTTTAATTTCTCAACATTAAGAAGGAAATACATGGGAATTTCCGGTTTTAATTGGCAGCCATTTTTGCGGCCATCTTGAATATCTCAAAAACTTCATGGATGCAAGAGTTGCATCATCCAGATTCGGATTCAGCACCTTCCAAATAGGGAGAATCATCAATTCTTTTCAATTTCATACCATTTAGAAAGAAATACGTGGGAATTTTCGGTTTGGGCGGTCATTTTGGCAGCCATCTTGAATATCTCGAAACCCTCAAGGATGCAAGAGTTGCATCATCCGGATTCGGATTCAGCACCCTCGAAATACGGTAAAACCATCACTTGTTTTCAATATCTCACCATTTAGAAGGAAATACGTGGGAATTTCCGGTTTTGGCGGCCATCTTGGCGGCCATCTTGAATATCTCAAAACCCTCAAGGATGCAAGAGTTGCATCATCCGGATTCGGATTCAGCACCCCCGAAATAGGGTAAAACCATCAAAAAACATTGGATGGACGGTAAAACAAGGTTCAGCCTCTGGCACCCAGACTATCGTGAGGCAGACGCGCTACCGACTGAGCCAACTCACCGCCCTAATAGTGATGACCTGCTTCACACTGTAAATGGATGATGCACAGTGTGTTCACATTGTTAAAACGCTCGAACTCAACAGTGAGAGGAGATTTCACACTGTGTTCACATTGTGCTCACACTGTGTTCACACTGTGTTCACACTGTGTTCACACTGTGCTCACACTGTGTTCACACTGTGCTCACACTGTGTTCACACTGTGTTCACACTGTGTTCACACTGTGTTTACTCTGTGTTCTTTCCAGCAGGGTAAGACGTGTTTATTGTCTTTAAAAAAATCCACCCATTGCAAAGCAGGTCAAGTCATTTCTACATCGTGAAGAAGGAGATCCATCCGCAGTAATTTTGGGATCTGTGGAAACATGCTAGAATGTCTGTGAATCACCTGGCCATGGCTAAAGCCATTAAGTCTCAGAACCACCATTAAAACGTCTTTCTCTCTCTCTCTCTCTCTCTCCTGCTCTCTTTCTTTCTTACTAATAATTATGATTGACAAAAGACACAGCAGGCAAGCATGCAGGTTATGTTCGATCTGTATACAGGAAGGTGCATTCCAATGCCTTTTGTTTGAGTACTTCACCAGTAATTGACAGATGATGTCATTGGCTGAATCTTGATTGGTTGGGAAGGTAATTGTGTGCATAAGATGAAAAATGATTTATATAAAATAAATAAAACCCATTTTAAGATAAATATCACGTAAAGACATTTTTTTTTTTCTTTTGGTCACATACGTAAGTGATGATCAGGATATTGTGAATCGATACAAGTCAACATGTATTCGCATTGCAGATCTCCTTTAATGTGATTTGTAAGGCGAAAGTTTTGTTTTGTGAAGGTGAGAGACGAAACGCTTGCACAGTGTTGCGGTGCACCACCTAAATTCTTCCTTGGGTTGGGAAGGTCCCAAACAAGACGAATTTATCCGGAGATTTGAATCTGTCAATGCCTGTAGAATTTTGATTTCCATCTTTTCAGAACCGCAATCCTCCCATCCTATTCGACATCGAATCTGTTATGTCCTATGACTATATGAAGGAATGTTATACGGCTGCTACTACTACCACAACTTCGACATCAAATACTAATGATAATTATGATATGCGTAGTACCTGCCTTCATGTTTATTAGCTTTCTATACCCAATTAGGGCGGTGAGGAACGTGGCTCAGTCGGAAGGGAGTCCTCCTTGCAGTGGAATGGATTCGGGTTCGAGTCCCAGGCTGAGTCTATTTATGTTGTATGCAAATCTTGCTGCCCTAGTAGTGAGAGCCAAAAAAAAAAAAAAAACACTCTGTCCCTCTGTTTACGCCCGAATGGAGCATGAAGTGTCAATGATTGTGCCCATATTTTTTTCCATGCGTTTTGACAAAGTACGACTGTATAAACATTTCATCTACATTGGGGCAAAACATACAACTAAAAACGTGTTTTTTTTTAATAACAATGATTTGGAAACCCACTTGGCTTGCCATATCTAAATCGTTGGTAAAGTCGTGCGAACAGCTTCATGAAACAGGGCCCTGACCAGCCTTCCTATTTCATGATATCTCCTCGTTGCTAGGCAACCTCAAACTTTCACTGATGTGTTCTACTAATATTGCTGCATTCTCTCAATCCCTATGTATATGAAGGTGGACTTGTCCTTTAAGATTCCGTGATTGGTCATTCGCTTTCTATAGCCTAGGACCTTCTCTGTCTTGTGCTGGCATCTCAGTACTCAGTCATTTATCTCCATCTCTGCTTTAGCTTTGTTTTGTTCGATTTGTTTGTTTTTCAATACATTTTTGTTTCTGTCACTAGTCCAGACGAAATTGACCTAAACCTACTTCTCGTTGACATCATCTGAATATTTCATGAAATTTAGAGTCGGCGAAGATGAAACCGTAATGCTGATCTTTGAACGTGCTATTATGTACATAATGTGCGTAATTCTGTCGTCTCAAGAGGTTGTAAAGCTAAAACACACCACTCTCATTACACGAGACTTCAGAAACACACACACACCCACAACAATAGCGATGGGGTGGGGTGGGGGACGCATGCTCACAAGGTGTCTAGCTTTCGACCAACTCTCATGTAGGCCTACACCCATTCGAGAAAAGCCACTACATGTATGATAAAATTTTCTTTTGTGTTTATAATGTTATAATACTTTCCTTTTTTATTTCATGAAGTTTGTTTCTATTGTCAAAAACAAGTTGTTTTCCCATGTATAAAATGTGTGTACGTGCCTATATGTGTGTGTGTACCAATGTTTGCCTTGACTTGCTTTGGCACACCGAGCAAGCTAATGGCAATGGTCTGTTTTCTTTTTTTTTCTTTTTTTCAAAATCATGATTTTTTTTTTTTTTTTTTTTTTTTTGCTGTGACGTGCCAAAAGGAACCATGTCTGGTTCTCTTGAAAAATCAATAATTCTGACACAAAATCACCCCCCCCCCCCAAAAAAAAAAAAATGTTACGCTTATGTCAAAATCAAGAGCAGCAAAATCGCCCATTGAAATTCTTATTTTGTAACAAAATTATTAGCGAGGAAGTGACATTGCAACAGAACCAGACATGGTGCCTCTTGGCACACTATAGCAAAAGACCGGACCGTTGTCGTTACCGTGCTCGGTGTGCGGAGGGCCTTTAACCCTGACAGGGTCTTCATTATAGGGGCACTGCACTGTCGATCTCTTTCACCAGCTATCTCCACCTTCATGACGATCATTAGCAAGGGTTTGGGTCGAGGCAAAGCTTTTCCCTGATGTCCATTTGGCAATGCTATCCGTCCACGAGACTGACCCCCACGAGTCATGCAGCCCATGAGTCATTACAACCCACGAGTTGTTTTACAGCCCGTGAGTTCGACACTGAGCATACAAGGCCCACGAGAACGACACATTAAGCCCCGTGTTGTATCTGTCGAACTCGTGAACTGTTTATACCTAGTGTTGAACTCATGGGTTTATTTGCCTACTGTCGAACTCATGGCCTGACACGCTCTTGGGCTGCATAACTCATGGACCATTTTTTTCCAATGTCAAACTCGTAGACTGTATGACTCGTGGGTGTCGGTCTCGTGGGGAGACCCCTTTTTTTCTCTGTCTGTCCGTCTTTCTCCTTCTCTCCCTTAGCTATACCTTCGTAGAGAATGGTCTTTTGTTTTTTGTTTGTTTGTTTGTTTGTTTTTGTTTGTTTGTTTATCTATTTTTCATTTCACATCAAAAAGTACACAGAACAACACATAAATCTTACATAAATCAAAGAAAGATTACAAAATGGATAGATTGCCCATTTTCACATTCATTATTACAATGATTCTGTTCTTCCATTGGGTCCCGGGGGATCTTTGATAATCCGCTAGCTCTTGTCATGAGTCTTTACCATTGAACTTTTCTTTTTCTTACTTTCACAGGTCTTCATAGTTTCTGATATGCTGATTGATTGTATATTATATGATATGATATATAAACTCTGAATCCAGCTTATGGCAGACAGTGCATGGACAGTGCATAGTAAGAGTTGTCAGCAGTAAAGCATGGATTGAATGACGTATGACGATGTAGTTAAAAACGTTAAGGAGACTCAGAGTTGTCTCCCTATAGCGTCAGTGTCTCCTTAATGTATAGGTTATCAGTGATTATACTATGAATGATTGAAGATATTTTCTTTTAGCTTAAATGGGGAAAACGCAAAGTTTGATATGAACTTTTGCCAAGCACGATTATTGCTGTGACGAAAAGTACAGATGTTAGATAATTATTAATGTTCCCATGTTTTGTAAAGGTTTATTCCAAAAATTATTTGTTATTGTACATACGGAAACCGCTTGTAAAATGTAAGATAGAATAAACAAATGAATGAGGTTAAGCTAACATGACCAAAACGATATATAAGCCGAAGTGAAATTTATATATTTATATATAAAAAAAATCAGACAAAATAAAGTCAAATTGAATAAATTAGAGTAAAATGACAATAAATCACCCAGAAAGACTAAAAACAAAAGGTGATCAAGCTAAAAATAAATATTGTATTCGTTCAGGAGTCGCAATACGAAGACTGATAAATTGGTATTGTTTTGCAATGATCGATTTAGACGCCGCAAGGATAGAGGGCATTGGTCCGCAAAGACCACCACACTATTCCTCGATGTCGCCAGATGTCCTGGTCTTCAACGAAACGGACGACGTGAGTCTCGAGTGTAACGTCACGGGGGAACCCTTCCCCACAGTTTCCTGGTATCACGGAAAGACGAGACCCTACAGACGCCTCAAAATTGGTTTGTATAGTCAGCTTTATTTGGGTGATGTAATTCGTTATTCCGAAGGTTCGTTAAAACGAAAAATGAAATAAGGTTCATCTATATTCGGGAGGATCGTTAGTACGCACCTGCTTTTCTCTTTCGAGTTAACAAACCTTATTTTCAATTTCGGAAGAAGAAATTGTGACCCTTTGTTTCACGTGCATTTGCGCTGAAAGGAGTACTACACTCTCTACTCTCTCTCTCCCTCCCTCTCTCTCTCTCTGTAAAATGCTCAGGTTGACTTTATTGTACTATCTAACTTCTATTATTTCTTTATACTTATCTATTTGTGATTGTTTTTAAAACAATGTACCAACTGAAATACGGTAATAACACGGATTTAGATTTTAATCTAAGCCTTTCTTTGTGACTTTTGTGAGCTTATATCAACAACTCAGCATGATCATTCTAAACCCATTTATAGTTTATTCTAAAGCGGTCATCCTGAAGTGTTTACAACCTGAGTTAAGTTACAACGAATCATTTAGTAGCTATTACACAAAGTACCTGCCGTTACGGACATTACTTTTTTAAACATGATTATTTACCTCCATGTGGACGTGTTGAGAATTTTATGAATTTGAGTATCAAGTTAAAATTTAGTGCTGAGTCCTATTCAAGTTGTAGATTATTGTGTAGAACAGATTTAGCATTTATTTTCAGGTTCACAGATGTATAGCGTTACGGACATTACAATTTTGTCAGCTTTTTGAAGTCCTGATATTCATAAATAGTCAACACATTTCTTGTCTAAGACAAGGCTAAAAATCCTGAAGTGTTGATTGAATAATGAGGTTCAAAAATTTTGCGTTTTTTACCACAATATCAAAAATATTGTCCCCGGTTTTTTTAAGTGTCTAAATATACTTCAGTTGTATCAAAGAACCACTCTGATGAACAAACTTGACACAAGATCTAGCTCTTGAAACTTACTTTGTCCCTGTATCATCCCATGTATTTTCAACTTATTGCTGATTTATGATTTTTAGGAAAAATTTTATTTTTCATAGAATTGCCCATTTACTTTCATCTTATCATCATCTCTCTCTCTCTTTCCCTTTGCTCATTATCTACCGCATTGTATCTTTTGTATTTTTGTTTAGTGGGACCCTCCATTTCCATTCCCACCCTTATTTAATTTGTACTACTATAATGCATATGTATGTTTTAAAGAAAAATACAATTATATTTTCTTCATTTTGTTACTCACATAGCTCATTATCATTTACATTGTTGTATTTTGTTAATTTACGGTTTTACAAGTATTACAAATATGTTCTGCTTATACATTGTATAGAATTTTCTCTGTTTTTTATGGATATTAAAATACATTTGACCTTTCAACTTTGAACTTTGGACTTTGAACTTTTTCCTCGGCAGACAACTCAAGCCGCCCCAACGTCCTCCGTCTCCCGAATATTACTCGGCATAAGAGTGGCTGGTACAAGTGCGTGGCAAGCAACAATCTGTCCATTAAAAATGTGTCCCGAACTGTTCATGTGAATGTTCAATGTGAGTTTCATACAACGACAGAAGCAATAGCAGTTGCTGTAGTAGTAATAAAGGAAGAGTGGTAGTAATAGTAATAGTAATAGTAATAGTAATAGTAATAGTAATAGTAATAGTAATAGTAATAGTAATAGTAATAGTAATAGTAATAGTAATAGTAATAGTAATAATAATAGTAATAGTATGGTCATATATAGTAATGGTATTAGGAATAGTAGTATAGTAAAAGTAGTAATAGTAATAGTGTAGTAGCAGTGCAAGTGATGTTAGAAGTAGTAGTAGTAGTAGTAGTAGTAGTAAGAAAATTAGTAGTACATGTATTAGTATTAGAGGTAGTAAAAGCAATAGTAGTAGTCCATAGAAAATGTGTCCTGAACTGTTAATATCAATGATTGTTAAACGTGAGTCTTTTATAAATACAGCGAGAGAAGCAATAGTAGTTGTTGTAATGATAAAAAAGATATTGATAGTAATAATCGTAATAGTAGAAATAACAATAATGATAATAATAATGATAATAATAATAATGATAATAATAATAAAAATAACAGTAGTGTAGTAGCAGTAGATTTCGTGGTAGCAGAAAAATTGAAGTATAAATTGAAGTTCGTGTATGCATACCTCTTGTAGTGGAAATGATAGTAGAAGTGGTAAGAGCGGTAATATCAGTTTTACAAGTAGTTGTACATGAAGTACAATAGTATAGTGAGGTTAATGGTATAAGGGACTGAACCACTGAAATAATTTTATCAGTGATGTTGTGATAGTAGATATAGAATTACTTCAAAATATTGCAGTATTATAGTCCTCAGTGTGAGAGGAACAGATACGTTATATAAGTTAGGATTTAAAAGTTTCTTTAAGACAGATGCTTAAACTGACTAAGTGAGTGATTCCACAATTTTGGTCCCATAACGGATCGGAGAAAGCATGATTCCCCCCCCCCCCATCCATGTTTTACTCTGGGTGTTTGGAGTAATAATGCATCTGATGATGAACGTGTCGGATTGTATTTGGGAATAGAATCACGTAGGTATGCGGAGGAAAAAGAATGAATTAGAAATTAGAAATATTACTTCTCATGTTGTTTCTTCTGTGTGTGTAGTTCCACCGACGACAACGAATAGTACCATTGATAAGCGTGCTTCAAAGAGGAGCTATCGAAATCTGGAATGTGACAAGTTTGTTCACGCCAATCCAAATCCGTCGTCGTTCATGTGGTTAAAGGACTCTCAGCCGATACTGGAATCGGGAAAATCGTAAGACTGCATAGTTTTGTCCTTGTATCGTACAGTCAAACCTGTCTTACCGACCACCAGTCCTGTCTTTAGCGGCCACCTGCCACTAAATCAATAATTCCGTCCAAGAGAAATGTCACGTTCAAGAACCTCTCTAGCAACCACCTGTATAAAACGGGCATTATCACCTTCCTTGGGTGGCCGCTATAGACAGGTTTGACTGCAGCATATAGCATCTTTTAATTTATGAAAGTGTCAAGGAGAGAAGTAGGGTAATTTTGAATTGAAGTTTATTTCATTCGGATGGGGAGGGTATCGGAGTGCGGCTCTGGTCAAATCATTTAGTCGACATTTACAGGAAGAAATGATTTGTATAGTTTGTGTTGTTATTCTGTCTATCTCAGACGACAATTGTTCAGACAAAATAATCTACTACGTAGTAGCATCACTGTCTCCCCACGGATATTGTTTGAGTCTTTTTATGATATGGGGAAATCTACAGAAATTGAGCTATGTCTGAGCACGTTCTCAGCCGTATTTACTCCGATGATTTCTCAAAGAATCAATTTACCACCATTGTTCCTTATGATTTAAACTCGAAATATTTATGGCTTGTTCCCTTCTTTTATGCGTTGTATTCATTATTTACCACAGGCTCGTTATAATTGACCTGAATCCTGAAAAAAATTACGGTAATTACACCTGCATCGCAAGTAACGTCCTGGGATCAGTGAATGTAACGTTCGTAATTTCTGGTAAGTTTGACGGGCAAAGAAAGGGATATGGTGTGCGCAGTGGCGGATGGGGGCAGGGATGCCAAGTTCAAAAAGATTTTATGAGTGAGATTTTCATGACTCGGCATCTCGGCATGCGAATGTTCGCGCGAGCGAGGGTGTGGGAGGGGTTTTTCCCTCCTGTGGCCTCTCACGGTAGGGAGCTTTTTCAATTTTTAGCTCTCAATGGTGGATCAGGTGCATACTTAAGTGACAATTTTTTACTTATTTTGAAAGACAAAAGGGAAATATACCTTCATTTGCGACTATCACTTTAATCTTTTGAGTTATACTCATTATCATAGGCCCAAGTTGCAGACTTGGCCCAATGCGTGAGAAAAATGGGTGTCATGCGTGAGATCGTGAGATTGCCCCTAAATACTTGAGTCTCACGCAGAATGCGTGAGACTTGGTAGCTCTGTGGGGGGGGGGGGGGGGGGGCACCGAGCGCGCGTCAGTCCCTTAAAAGATATAAAAAAGAAATAACTGAAAATGGGCATTTGCCCCCTCCCGTTTAATTTTGTTCACCAGAAGTTGTTGTTGCTTTTTTTTTTGAGGGGGGGGGGGTTGTTTGTTTGTTTGTTTGTTTATTTATATTTTTGTTGTTTATTTTTGCTTGTCAGCTGTTTAAACCCGTAAGTAGCGCCAAATTTTTTTTTCTCCCACCTTTACAAAATTCCTGGATCCGCCTCTAGTGCGTGTATAGTGAGTAGTACTGCTTTATTATTGCATTCCATTTTATTACAAACTACTAAAGCAGTATGTGTATGTATGAGCTTGTCTTCATTGGATGATGGAAAGAAAAACAAAACAAAACAAAATTGTGACCAATGAAATCTAATCTAAGGTTGGCAATACAGGCCAGCTAATTTTTCTGAAATTTTCAATATTTACTGTCCGTGTGCACTGCCAATTTTTGCGATTTTCGAAATCGCGAATTTTGGTCCTTCAATTTCCACTGGCGATGAAACTTCGCTGTCTTTTCCTAACTTCGCGAAGATAAAATGAAAGTTGGCTGGCAACCTTTCAAAATCGAGGCCGAGAAAATCGCGAAGTTTTGTGTATACATTTTCTCACCGCAGAAACTTCGAAATTTTTCTTACGGACCGGTAATAAATATACATACATTTTGGCATGGCGCTACATGTCTTGTAGATTCTTGATTCTATATTGAACCCGAAGTTTTTTAAGGCAGCTTAGTATCATAAAGAGAAACTTTTCAAAGTTTGCAATTTACACTTGGTATTTCGCGAAGTTAGAAAATTCGCACTGCGGTTTGCAATTAAATTATTTCTAGAGCTTAATTTTGCAAGGTTGCTAGGCAACCTTCATCGTAACTTCGTAAAGTTAGAAAACAAACCGCAGAGTTTAATCGCTGGTATTAATGCGCCTATTTTCTCGCTGTGCTTTGAACTGCACACCATGTAGACCTACAAAGGCGGCTTCCTGAATATTTCACTAGATTTCGTCATCATCCCTCGCTCGTTTTCATACAGGGCGCCCTCTTAAGCCCGTCATCACTTCGAAAAGAAATGGAACGTCAAGTCGTCGTTTCGAATTGCGCTGGTCAGCAGAGAAAAGTATCTCGCACCGGATATCGATTGAATCATACACAGTCTCGTACTGGGAGGTTAGTATCACTTGCAACACTCACATTGGAATCTGTTTTTCATTTCTTTCCTTTCTTTTCCCCTTAGTTTTTACCTCAACTATTGAAATTATTACAGTGTGTGACTATCATTTCGGGAGAGAGGGGGCGCTGTTCATATGTTCTCCTAATGTATGTTGATTGCAATACATACTAGTAGCTCAGTGAAAATAATTCGAATTTTACTGAGATTGATATAGATATCAATAGATCTACATTGATTTTGTATGATTACACCACAGGGGATATTTCAGATTTTTACTCAGTAATGTAAAAAGCAAACAGACAGACAAACAAACAAACAAACATGTATGCGATGCTGCAACTGACCTGAAAGTACAGCTCAACGATCTCCTAACATCTTTAAAACTACACACGCAAACTTACTCACACAAAAAAAAAATGAAAAGGATCCTAGTGTATTTACAATAATAAATTATTTTTGTGATCTTCCGTGCGAAGAATGTTAGATTTCGTGAAAAAAGTTTTACAAACACTTTTAGTAGACACCGCCATTCCGATTACATTTTTTTCTTCTAAAGATAGCACAATGTTTTCATGTTATTGATGCAAGAAGACGAAATATTGTTCGTTTGTTCGTTTGTTTGTTTTAGCAATGATACTAATACAAGTCTAGCTTCGAAATCTAAAAAATGAAATATATGGAAAAAGTCTGATATGCGAAACGTACCACATGTGGCCATTGTAAATCTCTTCTTATGCATTTTTAGAGTTCTATCTCAAAACGAACTTAAAGGGGAAGGCTAGTAACTGATCAGTGGGAATCAGTGGAAATGCTGGGAGATGATTGTTCCAATCCTTATGGGATTCATTCAAGAGTTCATTGTATATCTATTGTTGTGTGAAAATTATTTGCTTCAGAACGGTCTCATATTCAAGTAATGTGCAGATTAATGCTCCATCACTGACCAGGGACGCTAACCTGGAAGCATTAAACTGCACATTACTTGAATATGAGACCATTCTGAAGCAAACAATTTTCACACAACAATAGATATACAATGAACTGTTGAATGAATCCCATAAGGATTGGAACAATCATCTCCCAGCATTTCCACTGATTCCCATTGATCAGTTACTAGCCTTCCCCTTTAATTCTTGTTAGGTTAAGATATTATCTGCGATTGTAATATAAAGAAAGACTAGTGATAAGATATATATGATTATGTATCATAATCAAGCGACGCTTATACTATAGCCCCACTGTATTATTAATTGTTGTATGTTTGTTGTACGTTTTGCTGTACATTGTGCAAAGGCAATGAAGAAAAAATATTCTGTGAACAACTTATGTTTATGTATGTACATGAATTTGCATGTACAATGATGATACAGAAACCAATAAATCAAATCAAATCAAATCAAATTATAGTGAAAGAAATTAGACTGGAGGCAGACGTTGCTCTTGATGTTGTGTTATATATATATAAAGTGTAAAAACAGTCGTATGAACACCGCAGGAGCCAAAAAATTGGACTGGCGTTTCTGTCAAAGACCTTTATAAGGTCTTTGATAAAGGTCTTTGACCGAAACGTCAGTCCAATTTTTTTGGCTCCTGCGGTGTTTATACGACTGTTTTTACACTTGGTATCTATTTAGACACACCGACGCAGAACTTTCATATTTTGATATATGTATATAATAATATATTATATTTAAGATCACAACTTCAAAAATATTCCTTGTATGTTACTGGTGACGTATCACTGGAAAAGTTTTATTTCACTTCATCTAAGTTTGGACTTGCGTAAGAATGTTTTAAAATGGCGCTTGGCCCATTTTGCCCTGAAATTCTTCAATTTTCTTCCAGTTGCGCAAAGACTGTTCCGTTAAGAACCGAAGAGAAAGGATGGAAACAATTGTCGGCGGTGACGTCACGAGTTACACAATGAGAAATCTGCGTCGAAACAGCACGTACTGCGCAGAGGTATGTCCGATTAACGGCTATGGCAAAGGGGACTGCGTAACATCTACTTTCCTTACTGCCGCTGGTAAGAGTTTTATACTTGCCTTGTTTGGTCTAGTATATAAAATTAAAGAGAAATAAGGTAGACGTAAGTATCAGATTACATGCAATTGTATGGTAAAGAATTGCTTCACAATCATTGGAGGCTTTGTCATGGTTTGAGTGAGTATGAATTGATGTCGTCACTTTTTAAATGTTTTCTCTCCTTTCTGCTCGTGCCGATTCGATTTCAGTGCAGTTGGAAATATCTTCTGACTAATTTTGATTCATGTAGGGCCTACGTCATACCATTACAATTATTTTATTGACCCCTATTACTATTATAATGTTGAATTTGATGAATGGATACATGTATACATTTTGTTTTACAACAATTTGTATACATAAACTTCCTATACAAGAATAGATAAATGTGTTATGATTTTTTTTCCAAAATTATTTCAAAGGGAGCTAGGTCTTTCTTATACATGCATTTAGCTATTTAATGTGTAGCTATACCAGTGACCCGCATCGTATTAACAACACAAGGGCACAAAATACACAAGGGTATCGAGGTGGCTAATTCGGTTCCGTATCTGGCTTGCAACCGCATGCTGGCTCGGGTTCGGGCGCGGGTTCGAAGCCCTGCCCAGTCATGTGCCAGTGATTTTCCTGAGCAATGTTGTGTGTTATCATACCGTCCTCTCTATCAGAGCCAAAACACTCAGTCTGTCGGATGCAGGTCCCGTGTGTGGAAGAGTCACAACCCAAAATATCCCCCTTCATTCATTCATTCATTCATTCATTCATTCATTCATTCATTCATTCATTCATTCATTCATTCATCACAAAGAGCAGGGTGCATATCCCAGGGAAGTGCATGGTCAGCCCTAAGTACACTCAAAATTATTCATACAACTGGTCCCCATGGAGGACCAGCTGCCCTATGATAGTGCAGCTGAATAAAGGTTGACCAGCCGTCTTATCTGGTATAGATGAAACATTTACCCCAAAAGTCATATTTTGTGGGGGCGCTGTGGCAACACTAAAGAGACTATATATACCCTGGGTAAAGAAGACATTATTATTATTATTATTATTATTATTATTATTATTATTATTATTGTTATCATCATCAATATATGATCTTTCCTCAAACATTACAAAGCAATCCTAAACCACTTCTCACAAAAGAATGAAATGCGTAAACATCATTCTGGCATTAATATTGACAGATAATAGGAATAGCATTTTCGTCATTGAGCGCTTGTTGTGATGCCAAACAGAGTTGCTGCCTGCTTCATTTTCTATAGAAATAAATTCCTAGTATTATAGTAAATGATTTTTTTTAATCCTACGCCTTACATGCCATGCTGTCTCATTTATACTTTTGTCCTGAATCATGTGTGTGCATTTGCAGAAGACATTACAACAACGTCGTCGACAACTACAAGAGAGTTCGGTAAGTTCTTATTTTGTCAGTTTTGTGAGAATTTGAATTTGAATTTGAACTTGAATTTGAATTTGAATCTAATTTAGATTCATGTTTGAATTTGAATTTGAATTTGAATTTGAATTTAATGTGAATATGAATTTGAATTTGAATTTGAATTTGAATTGAATTGAGTAAAATTGAATGATTTAAATAATACTCGTGTATATTGTCCATGCATTATACCCATGACCCGCTAGCTTCAGAATTTTACTTCTGCGGAAATTGCAGTGTAGTCAAATAAAAGACTTAACATATTACAGAAGAATTGTGAAGTCTTAAATGAATACAGTACTTGGTTATTGTCGGCGACTATCAAAGCACTCAAGAGCTGCAGAGCTCAGAAGCGATCATCAAGATTTCCCATCATGCTGTTTTACTAGGGTCACTCACCAGCTCAGATAGTCCGCGAAAAGGGCAACGGTTCTCCGGCAACGGATCAGGCCATTGTCCGCATCCTCTGGTCTCCCTGCTCCTCGCGTGCCTGCTGGCATCACGTCTATCGAGTAACACGCTGATGACATCCAGCGACGGATGAGCCATGAAAAAACAAAAGTCGATCCAAGGAGGTACCACAATCGGAGTCACTCCTCCATGCAGGGAATGCCGCTATAACCTCGTCGTCGGCGCCAGATGTGTCCAGTCGGAAAAGTTGTTTAAAGTGGAGGTGACAAGGACCTTGTAACAATGTCACAGCTGCAGCCGTGACGTCACCCATTGCCTTACAATTATTTTACTTCGTGCTGAAATACTCTTCATTCTCTGGAGTCGTAATTCCTTGGTGTTTATCATATCGACAGACCAGAAGACCAAGGTTTACAAAAGGGACTGCATTTTCCAGCGAAACAGATTTCTTTCTTTCTCTCTTTTTTCATTCCGTGGTATTTCTTTATGTGATAAAATGTGTATTTTGTCTTTTAATGTCGCGATACCAATTTAAGGACCAAACATTGTGACGCAGACGATACAAACTAAACCTGGAGTGTTATACACATATTTCACAATGGAACGTAAATGTACCATTACGTATATGCTATACAAGCGATAATAATGTGAACTTTTTCTTGACAAAACTACATTTTCAAATGGGTGTTTAGGTAAAAATGTATATAAGTATATATATATATATATATATATATGCATCTATATACATACATATATATAAATATGTATGTATATATATGTATTTATATATTATATGTATATTATATATATATATATATATACATATATATATGTATATATATCGTGATATGATGCTGATATTTTTACCAAACGCTTTTATAATCTTGGGAGGGATGATTGTAACAATTAAGACAATAGATGCTACACGATGCCAAATTTGGTAGCATGGAGCTGGTGACCTTCTGTTTTCCTCAGTTGTATTGTCTGTTTAACAACAAACTTGGATGGAACATAAGTCTGGGTCATAACAAATTGCTCAATAATTATGGTTTGATACGCTCAAGATTTCTGTTGCGTCCATGTTCGTATTTAAACAGACAAAGAATCTGAGATAGAGCTAGGGTCGACAGCTCCTACTACAAAGCTGATGGCATCCTGCGACATTTATTGTCTTGATTGTAACATAAATGCATATCAAATATTAAATGGATTATGTATACATTTATACATACAAGTATACAGTTTGGATAAAAAGTTAAGAAAAAAGAGCTTCTCATTTTATTGAGAACCTAGTGCCGTAGGTTGCATTTTAGTTTCTGCTTTCTTATTTATTTCTTTGTGGAATTGCAATTCGAGAAAAAAAAACATAATGGTAATGCAATAAACTGATAAATGGTTCGTTTGACATAATCATGGATAATTATGAAGAAGGTGGAAAAGAAAAAAGATCAAAAACAATCGACGAAATCAGTAAGAGCTACCAAGACGGACGTTAGCATTCTGGAGTACCATCCCATTGTTCCCTTTCACCATTTTAAACCAAAAAACGTAATTTGATCGTTAACAATTTACTCTGTGTCGCTTTTCTGATATTGTCCCGATGGGATTTCATAGATACTGTGCTTTCATGCAAAACACTTTCATGACTTTGAAAGAACCGAATACTGATTCTTTTTTTCCGGATCAAACGTGGAGGATCTAAAATGTTGGGAGCGAACTGCGTGTGTATTTTTCTATATTAGTGCTGTAAATGTGATATGAACGATTTTTCGATGACTTTGATAAAGCAATAATGAGTCGGTAATGAGGGAATGTATAGGCGTAAGGTAAGTCACTCTTTAGAAAATTTAATATTTTGTATAGCAATACGTTATGCATGATGTTATGTGGTAAAAGACGAAATCTAAGACACAATATTTCAAATATACACCTTTTCTATGTAGCAAGTTTGAACCTATGTACCATTACTTTTACCATTTAACCGTATGTCTCTGTGTTAATTGGTATCGCAAGTTCTAACTTTTGTGCCTGTTTCTGTGGGTTTCTTAAATTGTACACCTGTGTATAGTCGAGTTTACCGAAACAAACGCTGTATAGTAACTTGTAAGCACGTATATCAACACTCTAGTTCAATCTCTCAGTGTTACGTCATGTTCGTCCCTGTCACCAAGATTTCCTTTACAATGTGTACAAAAGAACCAAACAAAACAAAGAGGGAAAAAGAACACTAATTTGATGTTTAGATTTGTTTGTGAATAGCGATTTTCAAGTGTAAAACGTTATGTCCATATACATTTTCGGCAAAAACATGCATCTCTTCTACAATTTTATGTCGAAATGATACGTGTTTGATCGTTGATTGACAAAGCGGGTATTTGAGATTAAACTCCCTGTGGAAAAGAATACTTTAAGGCGCAATCATTTTGTTTAAAATTCACTAAGAAGTCGTCGTTCTCTGGAGAACTGTTTTAGATTAGTATTATTCGACTGGAAGACAATTTAGTTGGAAGGAGATTTAAACCGGTGTAAATGAAATGCTATTTCTATTTATGTAAACAAGACACGAATAATGTTTGTGAATTGATACGGCATCTGGAATGTTACAGTGGGACTCCGCCAATTTATATAGTAGACAGATATATATGTGATATTTGTTTTTAATACACTGCATCGTCTTGTATTTGTTTTTTTGATATGCGCCATTATCGCCATTTATATTCACAATGAGGTTATTTTTTCTATTGCAAGCAAATGTATATATGGGAATTAAAAGCGTTCAAAAAGTGAAAATTTGTTCATGTAAGGATGGAAGATTGCACATAACAAGACTAGAATGATTTTCAGTATAATATGTGTTTAGATGTACACAGGATACTATGTCGAAGTACGGACATTTTATAATCATTTCAACATGTTCAATAAATATGTACGATTCCAATTATTTTATAGGTTTCACTATTAGAGGGGGGATTAAAATATCACTTTGGTGGTGATTAATAAAATATGGGACAAAGAAAATGCGCAAACATACACACACACACACACACACACACAGGTTAAGGCATTTATATTCACACCACTGTAAGTATAGCCTATTGTTCAATTTCGGCTGACAGAATTTTCTCGATTTTGATACATATATGTATTAATACATTACTATGGTAATTCAAAATAAGGGGCATGGTTGCTATTTCAATGCACATCATTCAATATGGTAATTTTTTACTGTGTATTTTGTGTGTCTGTTGACTGTACGTACATTTTGACTGGAAGAATCTGGTAAAAGAAAAAATTGTAGTTACAGTAACTATACAGATATCCTGTCAATAACACAGTCATTTCTAATCTAAAGAAAAATCAGAAGTATTGCGTTTGTTTATTCTTGTCTGAAATATCAATATGTCTGTCCGTCCGTGGGGTCTACCTCCCCCTTCGTCATAATAGGGAGCTTTAGATTTTCGCGACGGGGACGTTTAGAGGGAAAAAACCCCACATGTTTTGAGCATGCGTAAAAACGCGCGTCAAGTCGATCTATTTACAGCTTGCGTCGTCTGAGTTTTCCACTACGCGTTCTTGACTATTTTCACGTCCTCTCAATTCACGACGTAGAGAGCTACTTCATGCACCCATCATAATATGGGGGCGCCAATTCATTTTTCATACGTTGCGTCCCGGCGTAATCTGAAGCTACTTTGGTCAGCACGACGCAGGGAGAGAGGAGAACGTCCAACGCACTCGTAGTCTCAAACGTCCGCGCCGCAAATCTAAAGTTCCCTCATGTCTCACTCTTTCTCTCTTTCCCTCTACTGTACTTCTCTTCAAGGACTATGTACAGTCGTAAAATTCTACTCATACAGATTTCATTGCTCACCTTTGCTCTTGATAATGTCAATGGGCGAAAAACATTCATACAGCTTATTGCATTAAATCACTATAAAATTATACACTCGTTCACACTCTGCAAAATATCACTGTGTATAATAGGAATTTATTGTTAAATCCCGAACGACTAGCATACAGTAGAAAAACAAAACATACAAATGCTGAATGAATAACCAGTTGACAAAATCAGTGTGAAGCTACACCGTCGAAAATCAAAAGAAGAAGCATGTTGATACATGTAAAAATGTTAACATTGAACATTATTATATGTTATTAGTCACGTACTCAATTCATGCCCTGCTATTCATGGCAAGTAAACGAACGCTTAAAGCCAGCTACAATTATTATTTTTGTGTCATATTAATACTTTAAAATCAAAAGTGAAAACATATTCTTATGCTTATCTCTTGGGACAAAAAAAGGAAGAAAATATCGCGAACAATGGCATGGGTTACAATTCAACGGGAGTATAGTACAGTTTCGTTTTCAAGCCTACCAACGGACTAGCATATTATATATTATGTTATTGACCTAATCTTTACGGCGAAGTACTGGAATTTCATATCTTCCGTAGATCATTTTGAGTGAGCTAGAATAATGAGCTATTAAGTTACTTTGCAGCACTTTGATTCGAAAATCAGTTGATTGATTTGAAGGCTATAACTACCCGATTTTGTTGAGTACACACTTGTTGATATTTATCGATGCATATGTTTTCTATTAAGGGTGTCATATATATATATATATATATATATATATATATATATATATATAGTTGAGACAACGTAGATAACAGAAGATGTCGCATGAAACCGGAAGAGTTGTGAAGCTTTCGACCGTGGTCTTCCTCAGCTTTAATATCTGTTTGTGAAACGAAATATGTTTTTGAGCATAACAAATCTGAAGTCATGAACACAATATATTAGATATAAGTTGAGCATGAGTTAATAGTTACATGACATACTTGGCAATACTTTTTGGCACTTTGCAACACATTCAACAATGTATAACTGTAAATGAGTGTATAGTGAGTATATGTAGCATACAAACATATCATACAATAAAAATTATCAAACATATATCATAAATAAACTAAATAATATAATTACCTGCTAAGCAGACGTTTGAGTTGCCTGGATGTCTTGTGGCTGTCTTGTGGCGGGATGTGAGTGATCATGTGATATTGTTAACAATCCTTTATCTGCACTGACACGACTGACACACTTGTAACACTGAACCTAATTCTTTATACTACCCCACTCCTGCCTGACATGCACCACCGCACACAAACCTTCCCCCAATATCACATGATCACTCACATCCCGCCACAAGACAGCCACAAGACATCCAGGCAACTCAAACGTCTGCTTAGCAGGTAATTATATTATTTAGTTTATTTATGATATATGTTTGATAATTTTTATTGTATGATATGTTTGTATGCTACATATACTCACTATACACTCATTTACAGTTATACATTGTTGAATGTGTTGCAAAGTGCCAAAAAATATTGCCAAGTATGTCATGTAACTATTAACTCATGCTCAACTTATATCTAATATATTGTGTTCATGACTTCAGATTTGTTATGCTCAAAAACATATTTCGTTTCACAAACAGATATTAAAGCTGAGGAAGACCACGGTCGAAAGCTTCACAACTCTGCCGGTTTCATGCGACATCTTCTGTTATCTACGTTGTCTCAACTATAATTTCACTTAAGATGACAGAGGCGTGCGGTAGGAATATCAGCATCATTACACTATATATATATATATATATATATATATATATATACATATATATATATATACATATATATATATATATATATGTATATATATATATATGTATATATATATATGTATATATATATATATATATATATATATATATATATATATATATATTTATATATATTGCCGAGTTCTTGGTAGACGGCGCCTCTCTGTGTCAGACAGATCGCTTTCTTGTTTCTATTTCATTTCCTGCCGAGTCATCAATGAATTTTAGAAGCCAGGAGAAATTGTCAGAAATGGCCCAACAAATCAAAACGTGATTAGGCCTTCCACTGTATAAATACATAATACTATGCCACAGGATCGCGATATTCTTCAAAGTTAGATTATACAGCTCGTAATGAAAAGGGTACGCGCGCAACTTTGTACCCCTTAAAGGCTTCTATCTATAAAAAAAAAGGTAGGTGTAAGTACAATATCATATTAACATACTCACTATGCTTTGGTATTGCTGATGCTGTTTTAGCTACAATATCAATTTCAACATCTTTTCGAACTATACAGAACATCTACAAGGAATGCTGGCTTAGCTTTACTTCGTGTATAATGATAATAAGGCCATTGTAATTTCGTGCAATGAAAAGAGGGGGAATCCCCAGTATAGTATTATCAAATATTTTCGTAATTTCTTTAAGTTCACTGAAAGCACATACAGTGGACTCCCGTTATAACGAAGTCATCGGGACCGCCAGTTTTTTTTCCTTACATCGGAATTTCGTTAAAACCCAACAAAACAATAAACACTAAAAAACATGGTGTGGGTAATTTTACGGCCTGAATTTTTACTTCGTTGTAACTGGAAATTCGTTACAGCCGTGTTCGTTGTAACAGTAGTACACTGTATTATGTGATTGGACTTCACAGCACAAAATGTTGCACTGTCTACGTAACTACTGATCGAGAAAAGAATCACCTCGCATCATCCGTATAATCAGCCTTGCGGTCAACCTAAGTCGCATCCAAAGAAATCGGAGAAAAATCTCTCGACTTGCGGGAATTTTGACTCACACAACATAGGACATGTTTACATCAATCCGGGTAGAATCTTTCTTCAACTAAGTCAATTTTAAGCAAGATCGACGTGAACGACGTCGACTATTAGAAACCAAATTAGATGTGTTGATATAGAGAAAGAGAACCTCTTATAAATTTGCGAACAAACGCCTGGAAAAACATTAATAGCAAGAGGAATATAAAAGACGTATCTCCTATACTTGGAAACCCTGCGAGTAATTTTCTCGGTATATATGATACAGCAAATCATAGAAGAGCGCAGCTAAGGTTGCCATGCAATATCGGATATATTATTATGCAAACGAGAGTTGTAAGAGTAGAGTTGATGCCTAGCTACCATATATGGTGTAGAAGGTATTGGATGTTGAAGCATCCCAAAGTGTCAAAGGTTGATCGTTTAAAGAACTGGTACACTTCCGGTTGAGATAGGGCTTCCGGTTTCCAACTTTTTTTTTGATTTTTTATTAGATAATGAGAAATCTCTTATGAAATATGAAAGAGCATAATAATTCTAAGATTAATTCAAAGTTTTTGATGAAAATAGATTATGATATGGCTGAGATAAACAAAATAATGCTAACTTAATAAAAGGTGTGACTCAACTTTTAATAGAATTGCTTTGTTTTACTTTGCTTGTCGATATCTCAGCCATTTCAAAACCGATTTTTACCGAATGAACTTTGAATTCCTCTGATAGAATAAATGTTTCCTAACAGTTGATAAAGAGAAGTTTCTAAGCATCTCGCAAAGAATTAAAAGCGGAATCTTCACCTCAACCAATTGTATATCATCCCTTCAACTGATATAGTTTGCGGGGACATAGAAAATATGACAGACAATACAAGATTAGAATATAATTGCCATCCGATAAAAAATATATATAAAAAAAAAAATTTAAGGAAGATCTTCACTATTTCTAGATAGAGGGCAAGATGTGAGAATTTAACATCATAAAATTCCTATATCATAACACTGAATAACTGTCTCACAATCACTGAATCCACAAACATTGAAAACACTAAATCGTGTTTGCTCACAATATTATGATACAAAATTTGTCAAAATGAAGAAAAACACCGAACGCGACAGATAAATATATTTCAAACGGAACGAAAAGAGTTTACAGTATAAGAGACAATGTAAAATCATATAAGGGCTATCTCACAACTGCCTAGCAATACTGTTCTTCCCGGAAAGAGAGTAAGAGAAAAGAGAGAGAGAGAGAGAGAGAGAGAGAGAGAGAGAGAGCGAGTATGGACTTTCTTTGTACGCGTGAAAGAAAGGAATACTAGAAAGAAAGGAATACTAGTTTACTAGTATACACCGTTATTAATCGCATGACTTGTCACGACGCGTGTGGGAATTTTAATTGGGTGCAATGTTAATGATAACCTAAACGTTCTAACGTCGATCATATAATATGTAATCAGGTTCTGAATATACAGCATATAGTGCAGGTATACCACTTGTTTTCTTGGCAAAAAGCAGGAGGATATGCATCACAATATGATAAACAAAGACTTCATAATGGCTAGAGCTGATGATTTCATCTTATTATGATAGTGTAATGGCCAGCGTCAACTTTCCCAACTTTTTGGCTTGTTTGGATATATTATCTGCAAATCGAATACTGCAACCGCAGTTTTCAATGGTGTCCCATACTTTGCATCCGTTTTTATACAAGCGGCTTGTTATTCTCACAAAAAAGAAACTACTTTTATTTATCTTACACACAACATGAATTCATTGATTAGGTAATGGGACAGCGCACAAGATCAACATTTCGAATATTTTTCTATTGCCTCTTTTTTTATCAATCCATTACAAATTGGAGAGATTTACTTCTAGACTTTTCAAATACTACCCTGTCAATGTTGAATTCTGATTGTTATGGCAGACCTTCGTATCCAAAACACCAGTGCGTGTCCCTTATTATATCTACTGGGAAGTTTTTGCATCTGGGGAACATCAAGTTGATTTAAAATGTAAAAAAAAAATGTGAAGAAATATTACATCATCTTTAAACGAATTCGGATTCGCGTTTTTTCCGGGTGCATCAATGAGCTTTCAGCAGATACAGGAAATCATTCGCAAAGGAAAGAACATTAGTGCAGTGGAACAAAGGCCTCTAGCTATTAATACATTATGTCCTGCTTGCAACTTGTGTTTTTTTATATAAAATTGTTTCTACACAAGAACATTTTGAGACACATCAAAATAAGAATGTAATAAAATCATGTTCAAAATATTCAACATTAGAGAGTATATGACTTTAGATACACGACTGATGTAAATAGATACTTTTCGCATCAACAACACAAAACTTTCGATGTAAAAGATACAATGTTACAATCTGTTTACTAAATCTGATATATAAACTATATTCATTAAAACAAAAATGTGTAAGCGTTGCAGACATTTATATATTCACTCTATTTCACGATGCATATCACATTTTTATTCTTCACAGTATTTCGTGTATATTAGGTTGATATGTGCAACTCTTCCTTTGTAGACACAAAAAGCCACCTGTACATTCTGACGGGTAACGATCAGGATTAGTAGAGTTTTACAATGTAGTATATCGTGCTCAACGTGATGATACCTCAGAACACACTCAAATAAGGGCATGCGTAACTTCAGAGGCTTTATTCGAATGTATAGACAGTCTGTCATTCTTGATATCAAACAAGCGGGGATGACGAGTTCCTTGTGAAAATATTCTTAACAATTATGAAAGAAACGATATAGACATATATATATATATATATATATATATATATATATATATATATATGATATATAACGTATGTATTGTGGGTTCCCAAAGAAATTTGACTACAGCAAACACGAAATCAACCTAATACTTTTACTATCCTACTACCGAAATGTGCCACTATGGGGTGTGTTGTGTTTGCATTAAATTATTTCTTTATCTACTACCAGAATGATCACGTACAATGCTTATTTTATCATAAAAAGATTTCGACCTTTCTTAAATGATATGCTCGTTCCAAGAGTGATTACAGTGGGGGAAAAAGAGTAACAATGATAACGAGAATTATTCATTACACTGCGGCTTTCCACCACGTAGCTGCGTTTTAAAGAGCCTTATACATTACACTGACTCGTCAACGAAATTCGATCGGCTTGTGTCTGCCCACTCTCGCTCTACATGTTCGAGAGCATTGCGTTCCAAGAAGACTTTTACTTCACCTACTAAATCCCAAGATATCACATACACCAGAGGTTGAGGAGAGCTTTAGCTAGAGACGAGGTGTTATCTAGCTCACAAGGGAAATAGAGTGTCGAGGCAAGGCTCGAACCCAGGTCCTTGTGGCAAACCATATATGTGCAATGCCTATCGTCCACTAGACGACGACACCTTCAGTTCACTAACCGCTTCACATTCTCTCCTCGCAGATCTCTGCAGAGAATGCGTGTAGGTATCCGCCGGTAAAATTCACAGCACCAAACAAAAGTCGTCATTCACAAATTCCCGACAACAACGACAAACGAGAGAGGAAAGGGGGTATATTAAGACACGTAGTGACATTAAGCGAGGACAAAATATATCACGTGTATTATCTTTCATGAAATATACAACTTATGTACACACGTAGTTAACGCTACATGCGCACTCATAATAAATGGCACGTAGCGTTCAGCCTGGCTCCCACGTCCAACGTCAGCACTTACTGAACTAATCCTGTCTGCTCGACTAAGGAAGAAATTTGGCGCAATCCGTCATTAGAGCTTACGTTTACACTGCGCATTATTCACTAGCTGAGTGGCTGTAAACGTCATGCGATGATCCTTTTCACCAGTCATAACCACGTGACTGACATAAAAACAAATACGGCATGGCTACATAGTCCATTGTCACTTCAGTACTCCTTTTTTGGCAAAGAAAATCAAAACGCACGCACGCTGACGTATGGCTCTGATGTGAAAGGCGCAATTTTCCTGTTCATAATATCCTCGCACTGCTTCTGTGTAAAAACATCGTTCGAAATGTCTATATCCCAAGCAGAAGACGCATGCATTCCAGCATCCAATCAAATCAAAGCTCGGGCCCTGTCTATTCCGTTTGACAAATTTACTTCTCTCAAAGTATCAATGCAGAAACTGAAGGATGGAAATGATAAGAACTGTAATCACGACGACGATAGAGGGCGTTCCTTTGCCGGCACATCCACCGACCTGAGGTTTTGGCGGGTCCTTAACCCATGTTCCCGGCTTGTAATCTTAGAGAGAATAAAAAGTACAAAACGATTATTATCTTAAGCATATTGTGACAGACATCTTAAGTGATAGGATTATGACTTTTTCTGACATTTTCGAATAATCTAAGCTTTCTTTAAAGAAGCGCAGCTGCGTTCACCCATTCGGCCTCTTGTATCGACAACAATCATGTGTTATTGGAAATTAAATTTCATTTGAATTGAATAGCCTCCAAGATGGAATTTGTTTCAGAACACAGTATATCACATCACATAACTAGGATCTAACTAGCAAAAGGATTAGCAATGTGAAAGAAAATGAGGTTACCATACTTTCATTTTCATTTACTTAGGGTGGATCTATGATGCTTGAGATACTGTTGACGTGTCAAAGCAAATCTATAATTTGTAACATGCGTGAGAATTGTAACCAATGAGACTGTCTCGTGAAAACGAGTGAAATCATTTTGTAAATCCAAACCTTTTATTCTGTATCCGACTTCAATTCAGCAGCTTCTTCTTCCGTATTTTTTGTTTGATTTTATCCTCTCTAATAAAGTCTTTTCATATATAATGATGGGGATTTTCTCTCGACACAACATGAACAGGAACAAAATTTGGGGGTGCGCCGATAAACTCTACACCAATTGAAGTTGCTATAGTTTTAATGCCAATGGAGATTACCCGTGAATATGATTTTTTATCGCACGATGACTCTCATTTTGTATAATACTGTCATATTTTCAAGGATTCATATCCCTTCAAATATGGGGCAATTGTGATATGTATATCTTTTACTCTATTGGTGGCACCTAATTTATAACCAAAGACTAAAGTAAATCGGTGATTGCACTGCAGGGAAGCAATACATTTAAAAGTAAAAGAGAAATGTTGCTGCTGCTGATGATGATGATGAAAACACTAACCATGCCACAACTAGAAAGAGTAGTATAGTTATAATGATGATAATAGGAATTTAGTAACAATGATAATAATGATACTACTACTACTACTACTAATGATAATAATAATAATAACAATGATAATAATAATAACACTGATAATAATAATAATAATAATAATAATAACAATGATAATAATAATAACAACACTGATGATAATAATAATTATAATAATCATAATAATCATAATAATAATGATAATGATAATAATAATGAACAAATGAAGAATTTGATCGCAAATCGAGTTTATTCTATTTTTGTTAATTTGAGATATTGCGATTAAAGCTGCGAAATAGCAAAGAAAATGATATGGAAATATGAAATATTTTAATCATAACTTCAAGAATATAACTTTTTGATAAATTACAAAGTGAGACATCATTGGAAAGGTTTTATTTCCCTCTATCTGATGATGGAATTACTTTGAAATGTTTAAAAATGGCGCTTAATGCCTTTTGCTATCAAGTGGATTCCCGTTATAACGAAGTCCTCGGGACCGGCAGTTTTCTTTGTTACATCTAAATTTCGTTAAAACCGAACAAACAGACAATGAAAATGCATACATGTAAAGCCGATAATGCTGTGGCCTGAATTTTTACTTCGTTGTAACCGGAATTTTGCTGTAACCGTGTTCGTTATAACGGGAGTGCACTATATATTAGTAAAGACCGTCAGCCAGAGCACTATCCATTGACTCTTACCTGACTCCGTTGTTTGGCGCCGAACCTCGGGAGCCACTGTAGTTCTCACGTTTTCTGTAGGGAAACGAGAGTGTGGAGAAGAAAGTGATTCAGCCTATAAGATAAGCTATTCTTCTTCTTTTCTTCTTCTTCTTCTTCTTCTTCTTCTTCTTCTTCTTCTTCTTCTTCCCCTCCTCTCATTAATGCAGAAAGTCTTGGCCGTTTATAAATGTTAAATGAATTATATTTGATGGTCTTTGTACAATTCCAAAAAAGTCTAGCTTAGAAAAACAACTAGTTGCCAAAGACAAGATGTCTAATTTTCTCGTGAAAGATGTCAGCTGAAGGTGAGTGAGCTGATGGCACCCTGGAGCAATTAGTTCCACAGACGATGGGCAGGGGCGGATCTAGTTTTTTGCTAAGGTGGGTGGAGGGTTAAACCCCCTAACCCGATTCCCCATCCGCCACCGCCACTGGGTGGTGTCTGGGAAACAGAGCTCCTCACACTGTGGGACATTTGGCCGTCTTCTGCGATGCGACATTAGGGAGCTTTAGATTTTCGCGACGGGGACGTTCAGAGGGAAAAACATGTTCTGCGCCTGCGCAGAAGCGCGCATCAAGTCGATTTATTTATAGCTCGCGTCGTCTGAGTTTTTCACTACGCGTTCTCGGCTATTTTTACGTCCGCTCAATTCACCACGTAGAGAGCTACTTCACGCACCGATCATAATGGGGCGCCATTTTATTTTTTATACGTTGCGTCCCAGCGTAATCAGCTACTTTTCAGCACGACGCAGGGAGAGAGGAGAACGTCCAACGCACTCGTAGTCTCAAACGTCCGCGCCGCAAATCTAAAGCTCCCTATTGTATCGCAAGAAATCGCACTGTGCGAGATGGGCTTTATATAAAGTTTCATTCTCTCGTTCGGTCGTCCATGATGGACTTGCGTCGGCCCCCTCTGAACGCTGGAAGTAAGTCTAGTTCCACTGCAAAGAGTGACAAATATCAATTCACTTTAAGACAGATACAGATTGATTTTGCAATGGTGGAACTTCCCTGGAAATAGACGACACCCCCTCGCCCATAAAGTTGAGGAGTTTTTAAGTTCTCCTGTTTTTGTCAAACACCAGCGCTGGTTGTACTTTAAATGCAAATTAGCTCAATTGTAGGCGTTCCCATGTAAGACATTCTTCTCTCGTGTCGCTACACTTTTCCAGCCACTGCGGAACACAGGCTCTGGTGTAAGAGTTCTGTGGCTCTGGCACGTGGGGTATAATCGTGGAGATCATGTGATGTACAGGGTTCTGGTAGCAGGTGCAGTTTAGTACGTGCTCCATTGTCTGGGGAGCCTCCCCGCAGTCGCATTCGGTGGATCCATCATGGTCGTATCCCAATTTCTGCATCAGGGCTTTGCATCTCCCAACTCCAGTTCTAAGGCGATTCAATCAGCGCCAATCTGGCCATGGCTCGCTGGCACCTGTTGGGAGGGATTCCTTTGACTCAAAAGAGAGGTTATGGGGTTTCTGCTGTAGATCTTTTGACCAGGCTTCTATCCTGCAGCTCTGGAGATTGCCATCCAGGGGTTGTACTGAGTGTAGAAAACTCTTCCTGGATTTTAGCCTTTTTGGTGGAGGGACATGCTGGAAAAGTGGATGGCGACTGACATGCAACATTTCATTACCTTTTTATGGCCTGTCCGATTTTCTTAACAATTTCGTAATTGTCTTATTAGGATTTAACGTCGTTCGTTTTTCTTAAAAGTTAGCTCAATGTTTTTGATTGAACGTAAAATTTGTCACCTGCTGTAACTTGAAACATCTCAAAAGGTATCTTTTCTTGATTCATACTTGTTCCTCTTCAAACACTAAAAACAGGTTTTCACATGTCCCGTTGGTCCAGCAATAGGCTAGCGGTAACTTGTACGACACAATTGCCAGAAGTAGTAGTGTTATGCAGTGGCCTATAGTCCAGAGGGATGTTCACTTAACTCTAATATCATCCTAAGTTCAATTCGACGGATCATTGACAGGAACAATTTTGGGATCAATAAGTTCTCAGAAGTAAGGAACCGTTTCACTGAGCCATTTGGGAACAATATCTGTATACGCACCCTACCACAATCTAGAATAGACCTTGAATGTCTATGTATTCTTTCACATAGACCTGATCAAAACCCAAGTTTGTCTTCATTGTTTTGTCGCTCAGTATAGATACCATGCTAGTGGAACAGGGCCCTTGTTAGCTTTACGGCCTCGGCACACAGCACGGAAACGGCAACGGTCCGCCTTTTGGCTATATTATGGTGCTCCAAAAGGAAACATAGCTGGTTCTGTTAAAACAATCAATAATTCGGTATAAAATCATCCAAAATTTTATTCTTATGTTCAAATCAAGAGCAACAAATCACCAGTTATAGATTTATTTTGCAGCAAATTATTAGCGGGGAAGTGATATTGTAACAGAACCAGACATGGTTCCGTTTGGCGCACCATAGCAAGAAACAGGACCGTTGCCGTTGCCGTGCTCGGTGTGCCGAAACCTTTACTCCCCAGCAACAACGTACCGAGTCTCGTCTGAAAGCGGAATGCCGTTTGCTGACTGCTGCCGTACTCATTCCTCGCGGAGATCGTACCCGAGTACGTGCTGTTCGGGGAGAGGTCACGTAGGACGAAACTCTGCGGCATTCCCCGCTGCATGGGATAAACCGACTCGAGTAGAGGCTCGGATGGGTAGTACATGACCCGCTTGGTTCCTTCTTCCATCTTCAGTTTAGGGATTTGGAGAGGGGATTAGGGGAGGGGGATTAGGAAGAGGAAGCAGGAAGGTGATAAGCAATAACATAATGATAATGATAAAATTTATAACAGCTGACTCGTCCTGGTCATGTAACAATAAAGAAGCCCATTTATTCTTGTTTCTTTCTTGTTCAGTAATAACCTCCATCACCCAGTTTCTTTGTAATCTATAAACAAGTTGCCAGTTTATGTTTAATCGTTGTATCGATGTAGTGTAGCATAATATTACCTGATGATATTGCCAGCTTACTTTTTAAAACTTTGGCATGGCTATACTATGCTCCACCTTAAAGGCATGATTTACCATTTGCAGAAGAAACAAATACCCAGCGTTAGTGCTTTCAAATAGTTCTCAAATGTGAGTTAGGGATAGAAACAAACACTGTAAAAATTTGAATCCTTATAATTGATGTTAAGTGTTGTTAAATACACAAAATGTGAATAATAGTTATGATAAAAATGTTTCTAGACTAAACCGTCTACAGTTATGGTTTAATGAGAAAAATACTGATTTCTCCTTATATTTTAGGCTTTATCGCAACATTTTTCTATGGTAGGATGTTTTGTGATACAGCAGACCTACACATGCATCAAATGTGATATCTTGAACATCTTTTTTTTTAAATTACTGCTCCCAAAGATAAACAGAACCTTTAAAGGGATGGTATACTTTCAGTTCAGATGGTGGATTCAGATTTTAACTTTCTGCGAGACAATTAAAAACCACTTATGAATATTAAACATCATACAATTCTAAGACGAATTCAAACTTTATTTGATGAAAATAGGTTTTGAAGTGGTTGAGATATCCAAAAACAAAGTAAATAAAGTGGTCCTAACAAAAGGTGGCTCCCACCTTACATTAGCTATGCCTATTTATTAGAAAATTCGGATTTACTGCAGGGCCCTGTATGCGCACACACATGCAAGTGCATGTTATAGCGACCTGCTCGCGCCCGCTGCGATTATATCATGCTTTCAGCATACGTGTGCGCGCTTGTTCTAATGGACCAAAGCTACGCAGTAGGTCCTTTAGGCGGATTTTCTGCCAGGTCGGACCCCACTTGAAGATTCTGGAAACATTTCCACCTTTTTCCACAGGTTATCATGTCATACCTCTATCCACGTCTTTTGATAGCGTATATCGTAGACGACGATGCTAATGGAATCTTGCAGCGCCTCCTGTTGGTTCTGTCCCGGCGTCCACCGCAGGGTGTACGTGTGACGGCGCGTGCTTAGCTGGCTGCTCGTCACCTTGGGCGGATATGGGCGCCCTAAGATGCGGACGAGGAAATAGAAAAAAAAAACATATTTGACATGATCTAACTTGATTAGACATAAATTTGACGATTTTATTAAAACAAATGTTGTTGTTGTTGTTGAGTTTCCATCTGTGAAGATGGCTGGATAGCCCATATTCAGCTACACTAAGCTGGTCTTCCATGGGGTCCAGTTGGATGTGGGGTGGGACCACTTCACCGGGTTAGACACCCTGCTCTTTGCGATGAATGAATGAAGCGGGATCTTTTACGTGCATGAGCTGTGACTCTCTCATACAATGAACGAAAATGTTAATAAACCGAATGTATAGCGACAATAAAAAGCCTACGTGATTGCACATGAACATAATGAATCAAATTTATCATCACAAAGTTATGCGTCCATGGGACACAAAAAGGAAGCAAATGTGAAAAGGTGTTTGAAGAAAAAGTTGCTGGAGGCATTCATCTGAGCTATTGCCTTACTGTGATGGTGGCCTCTAAAACAAATCATTATGTAATGTATGAGTGTGTATTTATATCATAACAATAAAAGAATGCATAAAAACAAATAATAGGAGATAAAAGACAGAGAGAAAAAGAGAAATTAGTTCAGTCAACTCCGGCGATATCGTCGACACAACTTCGATGGTAGGGCTATTCTTAACTTACAGGTTTAAAACGGATAACTTGTCCACAAAGCAAAAAGGGGAAATGTAAGGTTGCCTGAATATGATCGTTACATTGAAACCAAGAAACTTTATTCCCCATTGATCATTTTGTTATCAAGGTTAATGGTTAGTACTTTCGAACTCCTGAAAATTGACTGAAATAAAAAAAAAAAACATAATTCAAGCAACAACTAAAACAAGTGATATTCTTTAGGTGACTCACCACTGATTTCTATGGTGGCGTTCGCTGTTCCCAGTCCATTGGAGGCAACGCATGTGTAATTCCCGTAATCTCGTCTTGGGTTCAGCGAAATGATCACAAGCCTGTCCAATACAAGGTTTTTAGTAAATGTTTTGTTCTGCATGAGCGTCTCCCTACCATTCGTCTCATCATATGAAATGCTTAGTCCCATTAAGAGATTATTGTGTTAGTTCAAGATGCAAGGTTAGCGGTGAGGAAGACACAAAGTTGAATTCATGCTTATATAATGCGTGACGAAATGACGACAGGTATTAACACGGTAAAAAAAAAACATCCCCAAAACATACAAAATGGCGCAAGCGTTCTTTATTCGTGCATTACGTGGTTTGAAAGTTCGTGATCCCTAAAAAAAGATAATAAGAGGAAAATACCGCATGTCGTAGTGTACATACAATGTGTGAGTCTTTACACTCTCTTCCGACGAATTCGTAAAGTAAATAATAAAAAAGGAAGCCTAAGGAAGAGTTACATTTCTGTCTGCCGCCAAGTAAAAAGAAAAAAAAGAAACCGTGCGAAGGGGACAATGCAGAGACGTTTTGTGGATGAAAAGAAACGTAATAATGAGTATGTACAGGATTGGCAAAGTTTTATAGAAGACCAACATGACCAAGGGAGTCTTATTTGATATAGATTGATGCTTACAGTTTAAGGGTAACGTTATCAAAATGTAGAGGGAATGAGAAAAAAGTTTTCTCAATAGTTGCACATTTTCTACTCTATTCATGACACTTTCAATGTTGTGTGAAATCGTCGCTGAAAATACCGATACATTGTCATGAATGTACAATGATTTCGTCTCACAAAAAGTTGAAATCATTTGCTGCTATTTAACTCGGTAGCGTGTTTCAATTGAACTGAAGAAAAATAGAACGAAAAACTTTAGGACTGGAAATAAGAGCCGACTAGGAAACAAAAGAGGATTACTTAATGTCGTTCCACATCAAAGAGAAATAATATACCATCTATGAGGAAAATGCATCCATCTTCTCTTCAGTCTTATGAAATTATATCTTGAAGCATGCCTTAAAGTAACTCACTAAGCGTGTTTTGTTTGCTGGACAGGCAAATGATTGATGATAAGTGAGGAAAAAAAGGGAAAATAAAAGAGGATATGCTCAGATTGTGCAATTTCTTGGAGAGAGAGAAAGGCATGCGCGTAGGGGTCGTGATGTGATTTTATAGACCGATCCGTCCTGGCAAAAAATCCGCCATTCCTGTGGTGTTCCAAGCGCACACGCGTATGCTGAACGCATGATTCATGCAGTCCATTGCGGCGGGTGCGGCGGGCGCAATGTACTATAATAATCATGCATTCACATAATGCGTGCGCGCATGGGACACCGCAGTTAAGATGGCGGATTTTGCTGCCATAGATCGGATCGGTCCATAGAAATCATGTTACTTGCCTAGTATAGCTGTCAAAACATAGCAAGGGGATCCTTTACCACGGGAGTGCGTGTTAGTAGAATCGGGGAGAGCGAAGAATTGGAGACGGAGGTAGAGGAGAAATGGGGTTAGTATCACACAAACCAACATACAAAAAAAACGACATAACAGCATGGAAAGAGAACGTGTTAGTATGAACGACGCCAGATGTTTAACAGCCCATGCGAGGAGAAAGATAGCGAGAGAGATAGAGAACGAGTCTTTAATTCCGAAATTGTTAGAAAAAAATCAGGGACTGAAAGCATAGCGACTTTTTGTCGTGTTTTCAATTTGTTTCAAAGGATTATTTCATGAGAGGAGAAAATTTACAAGAACGAGAAAAACATTAAGACTCTTTTTTGTCGTTGTTTGGTAGCTAGGGATGAACTGTGACTCAATAACTGTCTATCATAAGGTTCAACCATCTCACCTACCATGAATAATCATACAGCTGACCAATAAGTTAAGATTTGCAAATAATTGACAAATTACCCTTCATCGACTTCGTCGACGTTTCGCGCTATAATTCTGTAACGCGAGAAGGCCTCGTCGCGAGGCTTCTTGACTTTGTTCAGTTAAGTCTCGCGCAACTTTTGAGACCAAATTTGTGACGTCCGCGCATACTTTTGCGAAGCCACGCCCATTTTTGTAACGGAATGTCGCCCCAAAACGGACACAATTTTGTGATTTTGTGTACATTTCCTATGGAAAACAGTGCTCTGTCATGAAAGTCATAAAAACCTGATTATTTTTACAATTAATCACTTTCATTGATTAATTTTGTGCTAATTATGGTAGAAAAGTGGTCAGTGACAATTTCCAATGAAAAAAAAAAAAGAAAAAACAAAAGTTGAAAAACAAAGAAATACATAAGAAATTCTGAAAACAATAAAATACATAAGAATTGAAATGAGTTTTGGAAGTTTTTGTGATGTACAATATTGTTCAATATGCTAAAACAGATTTACAGATCAAAAATTAGACTCTCAATGCTTTTAATTAGGCTAAAATATGATCTTGAGCTTAATTTGCATAATTAATTAATTAATTAAAGATAATATAAAGTTTTGGTACCTCAAAAGTTTCCCTGAGTTTCCTTGTCTTAGTTTGTGTTTCAGGTTAAAGTACCTTTCATATAACTAACACTGTGAGACTTACTCGCCCCAAAGTGCTCTCATGTCTTAGTAATCATGCAATAATGGTTTCGTACCAGAGCAGAGCGGGCTCTGAAAAATTCGAACGAGCCGTTAGTTTGACTCGACGCGGTACCGCGACAATCAATATACACGTATTGTACGAAACCATTATTGCATGATTACTAAGACATGAGAGCACTTTGGGGCGAGTAAGTCTCACAGTGTTAGTTATATGAAAGGTACTTTAACCAGAAACACAAAGTAAGACAAGGAAATTCAGGGAAAGTTTTGAGGTACCAAAACTTTATATTATCTTTAAAATGAGAAATTGATTGTTTCAAAAAATCTTATGACACAATCTTGTAGATTATGACGTGGGTCTCACGCATGCAAAATTTCATCGCGATCGCACCACCGATGGCCGAGATCTCGGGGGGGGGGGGGGGGGCGGAATCCATCCCCCCCCCCCCCCCCGGTCTGAGCATAGCCAAAAAAGCCCGGCCCTTTTAGGGTTAAGGCTTATCAGATAGCGTAGGCCTACGTTGTATTCATATTTGAAAGGAAAGATATCAGCATAGCATCTTTGGGAATCAAACTTGATTGTTCCTTCATTGTTCGCGAGTCATTTGAATGAAAGTTACAACATAGTACTCACAATTTTGTTTAAATGAAAAAGAAACAACCAAAATCGAAGCTAAGAATATCCATACCAAATTAATTACTGGTATACATGTTATGAGAAGGATCTGAAAGCTATAGCTCGGCTTCATCAATTCTTTACATTGTAACCCTTGGACGTAAATGAGTAGCCTATTGCAATATCACAATTAAACTTCGAGGATAGTGGTTCACTTGATTACGTTAAAGACCAGTCTCGATTAAAAACGGAAGGAGGTAAAAGGTTGATAACAAAAAAAGAAAGGAAAAAATAATCTAAACAACAAAACAAAACAAAACATAAAAGGAAACAACACGTAACGCAAAACTATAGGAAAGTTGGGTCACTAATTAACTAAAAAATACCAGATCCTCTCATCCCTAATTTCGTATTCATATTGGATTCTGACACTCAAGAATGTATGTAGTCACCCAAACATGACGTTCTTCAATGGATTAAGAAGACACTTAGTGTCTTCGTCATCGTTAATAGCTTACAACGTAATGATGATAAATAATATGGCTGAATTGACAAGTACAATCCCCATGCTCACGTGTGAGTATATCATTTTACATCGTTGATTGCCATTTCATTTGAAAGGAAATATATCAACATCATACTGTGACAATCATATTGTCGATATATGAACGGAAACAATGTGTTTAGATTGCAATTTGGTTATTTTCCACACGAATAGAAATAGAGGACCCTCTTTCTACACGAAAACCTGATGAAGGCAAAGCATTTCAAAATGAGTAGTGGACGTTCGTCGTTCGTCGTGTAAAATGTGTGCACGTCATTGTGTAGGAGTCACAGAACAGTAGCACAAATTAGGAGTCTCCACATATATACGGAAATAATCGTCTTTACAAGTGTACAAGGGAACAAGTGTATATTGCACTGATGCAATATTCTTAAAGCGTGCACTCCGCGCGTGCCGCTACCTGTTCTGCAATACTTGCGAATCCTGCGTGGCGTTCACATAGTCCTTCATCCAGTAGAAGCTGGCGGGGGGCACGGCGCTGACGTCACACTGCAACAAGATGTACTTCCCGGGGCCGACACGTTTGTCCGTGAACGTAGGCGTCACTTCCGGTGGATCTGTAAAGGCAGAGAAGAGAAGCAGTACAACAACAATAACAGCAACAGCAGCAACAACAACAACAACAACAACAATAGCAACATGAACTTAGGCTAACAACTCCACTAATTATCAATACCCATCAGCGATACTACATTTAGGATATCATATAAGTGAAAGTTTGGGGAAAGTGTGACAGTCCGTTCAAAAGTTATGAATCTTTAAAGTATCTGCGCAGTCACTGCTGGATGGGAAGACTACTACAGTGTATGATGTCACATGTGTACAATGATATAAGAAAAATATATAGAGAATTTCACAAAATTTTACTGTTCTAATAATCATAATCATAATCATAATCATAATCAAAATCATAATCATAACTTTATCATGATCATAATCATGTGATTGCCGTCAATAATCTGGCCACTACTATCCAAGTAAATTCACCAGGGGAGGGGGGGGGGGTGGGGGGGGGGAGAAAGGGAGAAAGAATCGTTATTTGAAAAAAACAAACAAACAAACAAACAAGCAAAGAAAGCAAGGAGCACAAGAAAGTGGTCTTTTGACTGCCCCAACTTACATTGTACAACCACCTCCACTGCACGACTGTCCGGGGGGTCTCGTCCGGTGATTCCATTTTCTGCGTCACAGACGTAAACCCCACTTTGATCACGTGATATGTTCACAAATGTCAAATTTTCACCTGAAAAAAAAAAGGGTGGAAATAGGTTACAAAGATAGTACATGGAAGGAGGGGGGGGGTAGGGGAGGCAATACACAACCCGCATCAAGAACAGAGAAGCTACAGACCTGTTCGATTTGGACGCTGCTATGTCAATAATGTCTATTTCAGCCATAACGGGGTGGGGTACTTTACTTTGCATAACAACAGTTGATTTGTGCACTGGCATAAAATGCACCTAACTCATTTCATAGGCGATTGAATCATCTTTTCTTCTTGTTTTGGAAGCCTCCCTCACCGCCCCCATTATGGCCTACATAAATAGGCCTACAATGTTTTAAATCCGAAATAAAGGTCTATACCGTAGATGTACATTATAACATTATACACGTACGTCTACTGAAACCGGATCAAGATCGCAAATTGCATAAGGTTAGTCGAGTGGGGGCGGTATCATATAGCTCCAAGATTATTGATGGCGTTTCCCCTCTCATCGCTCCCCGGCCTCGGACGTTGAATAATTCTTTCCTTCCCGGGTTAGATGTATTACTCCCTAGACCTCCTCATGGCGGTAAATCATGCGGGATGGGACGGTTGCCCGTTTGATTTGCGAGTCGGAAGAGGGGCAGGTTAAAGCTGTTAGGGAAAACTCCACTTTTCGTATATGCAGACTACAATAAAACTGGTGGAATATCAACCCCCTAAAAGAGTGAAAGTTACACTGAAATTAGACAAAGAAATTAAGTCAATTCTACATATGATATTGTACATATTTTGAACAGAAAAGACCAGTCGCAACCGAATACGCTGCAGTTTACTTTGTGTATTACCGCTTTTTTATATTTCAAACATCAACGTCGGGCTGTGCAATGACCACGGCTCTCTCTCACTTTGAAGGATCTCAGCTTTTATCATTGGATGAGAAACATTAAATTTTCTTTCCTTTTTTTTCAAATTTTACTCCAGCCACCTTTATTCATTGCCTACTGGAAAGAGCACAGTGTCCCACAGTGTGGTCACATAGTCGACTATGTAAGAACGCTCGAATTTAACAGACACGAGTGTGATTTCACACTGTGGTTTGGTTTTCACAGAGTGTTCACATTGTAATATTCCGTGTAACACTGTGAATTGATGACTCACACTGTGTTCACACTGTTAAAACGCTCGAATTTAACAGTGTGAAGAGATTCCACGATGTGTTCACATTGTGTTCACATCAGGGCCGGCGCAGCCGTGGGGGTCGTGGGGGCTCGGGCCCCCACACTTTGTGTGCACCATACAAAGGAATACATAAGGTGTCATTACTTTGGGCCCCCACACTTTTTTCAACCCGGAAGTACGTAAGTGGCACTAAAAAAGAAATAGATCGAGATCTTGAAGTATGGCGGCGGTAAGGGTATGTGTTTTGTCTGAAGACCTTTTTTTTTATAACACCCGGAAATGGGAGGGGAGAGAATGAGCTGAGGACCTTTTTTTTTTTTTTTTTTTTTGCTTGTCAGCTGAAGAAACTCGGAAATGGACGGGGAGAGATGAGCTGAGGACCTGTTTTGTTTTGCTTGTCAGCCGAAGAAACCCGGAAGTGGACGGGGAGAGATGAGCTGAGCTGAGCTTTTTTTTGTTTTTTTGTTGTTTTTTTTTTGGGGCGCCCACACTTTTGAAAACACTGCGCCGGCCCTGACATTGTGTTCACACTGTGTTTCTCACACTGAGGGACACTGTGTTCTTTCCAGCAGGACTTAACACTGACAATGACTGATGAGCAGGCCATTTGGGAAATTTTTCTCATTCACCTATTACTATCATTATATGAAAGGACAAATTCACCTTAATGATAAGGATTGAGAAAATGCAGCAATATTCGTAGAATACATCCATGAAAGTTTGAAGACAATCAGAAATCTTTTTAAACGGTATGAATTTTTGAAGTTTCAGTATCGCAATCGCTAAATGAGAAGACTATTTACAGCTTGTGATGTCACATGTGCACAACAATATAACGAAACTATCAAGACAACTCAACATATTATTTAAACTTTTCTAGCATAATCAAAGCACACCTGACTTGCCTCTTTCAGAAGGCAAGACAAAATAAGATTACCCTTAACAGAAATTTGTCAGTAACAAGTCGAGGGAATGTGTACTTATTTTTTTCAAAAAGAAATGAAATTTTGTCGAATTCTCTGTATATCATTTTCCTTATATCGTTCTAAACCTGTGACATCATAAACTGCTGTATAATCTCCTCATCCAGCAGTAACTGCGCAGAAACTTAAAAAAAAAATCATAACTTTTGAACGGCTGTTCGATTTTCTCTAATGTGCTGTACTGATATTGCTACATTCACTCAATCTACATTTATAGTAAGGTGCACTTGTCCTTTTGGTTAAAATACTAATAATACCAATCTACCTGTTATATTCTGCTACTAATAGTGATAATGCCAGCACTATTACCATTATTATGGCGATTTCAATAACATAACCTGTCGTCATGGTTGCTGGGTTTACTAGCCCTAGTCGAAATTTCCATAATACTGGAGGCATCTGCATGCATGCTTGAAAGGGTGGTAATTGTATGTAGTCTACGACCGTAGTAGTGACAACATTGGTCACAATGGCACCTGTCACGCCTACTGGAAATTAAACTCACGCCGATAATCAATTATGAACAAATTACATACAAAATGAAAACAAAACTAATCGCGGTGATACATGAAGATAATATCATTATCCGCTATTACAACAGGTCCGTAATGACTTTGGATAGGTGATTCATTATGAAAGGTTGTCCAAAGCGAATTTGCTGTTAAGTAATGGATTCCAAAACGCATGAAGTATCGTACGCGTTAAAGGAACTATGCAGTGCAAATGTACATTGACTTCCACTCCTTCATAATACATGTACCCTGCTCATCGATTATGTGGCCAGAATAATATTCAAAGGAGACATCCGGATTCTTTTCAAACTTTTGCATTTGAGCATCTATAAATCGGTAATATTGGGTAGGGCCTACAGAGTTACAGAATTTACTGTGATTGGGATAAGGAATGATGAGAATCTGTTAAAATTTCAAAACAACCCATATTGAGCAAGGGGGATCACGTAGTAGCTGCAAGTACATAAGAATGTATGATTGGGTACACATGGAAGCATAATCAACCAGAAATGTCGCTTTGGCGACTGGTATGCCTCCGCCATAATGGCCATAATGCATTGTTCTCCGAATAGGTCTATAGTACAATGTCCTGACAATGTGTGATGACAGTTTTACATGTTTGGCAAAATATTAAAATGACAGATTTGCCACAAATGTGTTAAATGTTCACTTTCCTTGAACAAGGTTTACTTGGATGAATGGCTAAATTGCCTAAGAGTACAGGTATTTAGCAATTTGAGGATTTTTTTTTAGTTACCTCAGGCAAGGCACCTTAACAGTTCAGTTCAGTTTATTCAAACCAAATCAAACATAACAAAAATACAAGACATAACTGCAAAAATTCAGAATGATAGGTTTGGGACCCCAGTAAAGCACAGCTTGTGGTCGGGGCCCCTTTACACAGTACACTACAGTATATGGCAAGGTGTAACATATTTACATGGAGTATAACATATGTACAAATTATACAAGATAATAAATGCAGACAAGTACACGTATACCACCTCCCCCATACACAACACAACACACACACACTCACACACGCATACAAACATGCATGCCCACTTCAAACATGGCTACCTCATCTCATTTTCTACATTCATGTACCTAATTTCAATCTGTCGAAAAGGTGTCTTTTACACAAAATTTTGAATCGAGACAGTGTAGTGGAATTAATTATGTTACGGGGTAACTTATTCCACTCTTTAGCACAGACTATTCTGAATGAATTTAAGGTAGTTTGTGTTCTTGCATATGGCTGATGGATGAGGTTCTGGCGAGTATTATAACGATGGATGGAAGAATTTTCCACAAACACATCAGACAAAAATGTATATTGAAGAGATAAACATAAATATGAAGCATTGAAGAGAAACCATTTCTTCAAACGGCAAAATATGTAACTGCAAAAACAAAGGAGTACTAAGTGATCTATAGTTTGAATTTGTTATGTACCTGACACCTTTCTTTTGAAGAACATACAACTTATGTACATGAGTCCTAAATGTGTGTCCCCAAGCAATATTGCAATACTTCAAATGAGGCATAACAATTGGATTGTTTAAAGTAACTAGGGTATACTGGGGAAGGAAGAAACGAAGTTTGGATATTACACCAACACTGCGAGACACTTTAGTACATATTACGTTATTAAGTTGTTCATTCCAAGATAAAAATTCATCAACTGTAACCCCAAGGAATAGCACATGTTGACTGCGGTTGATCAGGGGGGTGTTTCATCAACGTTTGTCAGCGCTGACAACCTGAATCACTATAGTAACAGTCAGTGACCAGAGCATCTCAGCCAATCAAAACCAAGGATTTTGCTGAAATTGTCAGCGCTGACAAACGTTGATGAAACACCCCCCTGATGACCACCAACATCTAAGGGAATAACATTTTCAGGGATTTTCTTCCCTCTGGATCTAAATAATACACATTTTAGTTTTACCAGTATTTAATAACAGTTTGTTACAGCAAAACCATGCAAAGAATTTACAAATTTCAGAATTAATTGTCTGCATTAGAGTGTGAATATTCCTGTGAGAATATAACAAGCATGTATCATCAGCAAAAAGAGAATAAGTAAATAACTGAGACGAATTAATGATATCATTTATATAAATCAAAAACAATAACCGACCAAGAACAGATCCCTGTGGTACACCATAAGTTACATTACTGGATTGTGATTTGGCACCATTAACAACAACAAATTGTAATCTTTCTTCTAAGTAACTTTTAAACCAATTCAAAGCTATTCCTCGAACACCATAGCGTTCAAGTTTCTTTAAGAGTATATTGTGATCAATAGCGTAAAATGCTTTTGACAAATCTAAAAATACACCAAGGCAGTACTTCCCATCATCAATTGCACTAATAATTGTATTTACTAAATTTAAAACACCCATACTAGTGGATCAATTTTTACGAAAGCCAAATTGCTGGAGGATCAAAATATTATTAAGAAGCAAAAAGTCATTCAATCTTTTATAAACTATTTTCTCCAGAATCTTTGAGAATATTGGTAAACAAGGCAATGGGTCTATAATTCTCAATGCATTTACGATCATTCTTTTTGTACACAGGAACTACTTTTGCTATCTTTAACTTGTTAGGAACCAAACCTTGAGACATTGACCTATTGAATATGTCACAAAGCGGATCTGCAATAACATGAATACAATCTTTTACAATTCTAGGAGAAATACCATCTGAGCCAGATGACTTGGATGGTTTTAAGGCCAAGGCAAACTTCACAATCTCATGCACAGATGCTGGTCTCAAAAATAAAGAGGACGAGTTATCCTGATTTAACAAATAATTTACAAATGATGTCTGCACAGGTGGAATTTCTCTGCTTATTCTTGCAGGCAAATTAATGAAATACTTATCAAAATACTCTGCTTTAGCTAAGTCTGATTTTAAGTGTGTGTCTCCATGGAACATTTCATGAGATCTCTCTTCCCCCTCCCAAGTAACTCATTTATATGAGACCAAGTCTTCCGAGTATCTCTCTGAGTATTTTTAAAAACATCGTCATAATATTTTTTCTTATTTTTTTACTTGACTTTTGCCCTCTTATAAGTTTTTGCCTCGAGTAATTTTCAAGGTATGGAAAAGAATGTAATTTCAGTATCAAATAGTAAAATATTAGCATTTAAACCTGGCCTTTGACCCTAGACCTTGGACTTTATGACCCTAAAGTTCCTTAGAGAATCACTGTAAGGAAGAACATGGATAACTACAATGTACACTTTAAGAACATCGGTGTTAGATTTAACACCATAGGTGTTAAATCTAACACCGATCAAGCTTCAATAGAGGACCACACCCACAGGTGTATGTATTGTGACGGTGTTAAAAAGTGTTCACCTGGCACTTCTTGGTGTTAATTTGACACTGTGGCTGGTGATATTTTTGACACTGCGCTAGAGTTGATTCAATAATGACACCGCATGGTGTTGATTTGATATTAGTGGTGCTAATTTCAGTGGTATAACACCCGTCCAGCTTCAATGGGAGACCACACCAACTGGTGTTACTGTGGTGTAAATAAGTTTACACATATTTTCAAAAATCAAGTACTTCATCGGAAAATTCTTTATCGTCTTGTTGAAGTTCAAAATTAACAAGAAGTGCAGTAACTAAGAAACTATTCAAAAAAACAATTGTATATTTTGAAATGACACCCGGAGGTGTTAATCTAACACCATGAATGAGCACCGGAAATTTAACACCAGCTCGGTGTTTCACATTTAACACCGGACTTTTTGCAGTGTATCAGGGAGGCGGCCCATCTCCCTGAATGAACTAAGTTTTATGATGATACCTTAAGTCACTTTCGAGAGACGGAGGAAGAAGTGAAATTTAGCACTTTCACTCGACCTTTGACTTCTTGACCTTTGACCTTTTGGCAAGAAACTTCCCAAAGAATCTCCATTGGGTGATACAGTTATATAAATTATTAAGTTTTAAGAAAAATCCTGCAGGCATTGCATAAATATGAGGGAAGAAGTGACAGTTTGAGTACTTGACCTTGACCTTTCAACCCCTGACCTTTAACCCATGACCCCCAAATTTCCTAGGTAATCACTGTCAGTCAGTACATGCTTATATATTAAGTTCCATTAAGATACCATGAACCATTTGCGAGATGTGGAGAAAAAGCGTAAAATGTCAACATTTCGACTTGACCTATGACCTTTGACCTTTGACTTCATCACCCGAAACTCTCTCTGGAGAATCGTTACTTGGTAGTAGATGTATACACTAAGTTTAGAGAAAACATCTGCAGGCATTGAGTGGATATGGGGACATAGTGAAATTTTGACCTTTGAACTTGAGCATGTGAGCCTAAAATTTGATAGGCACAACTTTGCCCACTCATTCATATACATACCAAGTTTTGTTAGGATACCTCAAACGGTTTTTTAGTTATCCTGCCCACAAAATTGATTACGGAAGGACGGGTTTTTTTTTCAGAGTTGGTTTGTCAGATAAAGTGGCGCCACAATAAATTCGACAAATCGATACATGGCAGTATCAATTTATGTACTGCATGATGTAAAATCTTATGAATTATTTGGAATGTCCCCTTGAATATGTGTCATACATTTTATAATCATATTCTTACGATTTTTCTTCATATTACTTGTATACGCCCACAGAAAATCTTTCAAGCCAACATTCTGCCAGTATAACACCATCTATCAATCTCATAATAAAACAATGAATGATAGCAATCACCATTTTCTATTATCGCAACCCCCTTCTTTTTTCCCTTTTCTTTCTTAGCATCACATGTGTATATGACTATGTATGTTTTGTTGTGTTAAATAGTTTGTTGTTTGACGTAGTTATAAGCCAAGTCGATAGTTTGTTTATCTATTTCTCTGTGCATTTAATGAGGCCTTATGATTATTTATGATTAAGCTCGTTGTATATTTCCGAAAGTGATTTAATGATAACTTGTACCATGCAGAAACAATAAAATGAAATGAAAGGGAGCATTGATGATAATGATAACCATGAACATAACTTATGCAATGCCATAATGCCGTGCAGATTAAAACAATTCAGTATGATAGTTTTTAAATAAGTCTGGAAAAATAAGAAAGAATCAGCTTGATATCGTAATAAGTATTCAGAGTACGTCTCTCATAGATTTCGAAGCTGTTTACCCCGATGTATATCTTCTGACCCCAGTTTGGTTTTGCTTACGCGCGTATTGGGAGCTTGAGTGCTTATCACGAGCAAAAATCTGTTGACAGGGAGGGAAAGAGACTCAACAAAAATTGGAGTGACTTCATTTATTTACCACTTAGATTCGCTCGCTTCCTTTATACGACTACACGCTCTGACATTGGCTCACTGATAAACGAGGCATCGCTTCGCCGCGCACCAGGGGAGGCGCGCCCGGCAGTACGGGATCGGCGCGTTGGGAGGTCTGCGCTACCCACACGTGTCACCAGCGATGATCATTTATTCATTGTGTTCTGGAGGCGCCTTTTTCTCCCAGCAACCACGAGCGTGCACAGGGCCTGCTTTTAATTTCTATTCTCCGCCAGAACCAACGTGGAAGCATCTGGACTCATTATGAATTAAAGGGGTGCTTCGAGAACGCCACTTAGCAGTGACACGGGCTAATTCCATGCACCAATGCTAAAAATTGCACCTGCCCTCCATAAGTTCACAAGACACGACTTTCCCCCCGACGAAAAAAAAAAAGAGGGCAAAAACTGATGAGCTTTATAAACACATACACAAGCCAAGCAAAATATATTTCGGAATAAGACAACAACATTTCTGCAAATGTTATAGAGTCAGAGTACAGAGCCGAGAATATTATGACGATTGTTTTCTTCCGGTGATCTGGTAAGTATTACGTGACTTGTTCCAGAGTTGTGTCGACATGCCAGTACGTACGCTGATACATATACGCGAGTAAATTACATACCACCTTTAATTACCTTTGGTCTTTATCCTCATTTCGGATGTAACCTGGTGAAATATCTCATTAAGTAATTTAATTTGAAAGAAACCTGCTGCGCTCGCACGCTTCTCTATCAATCAAAACTTTACAAGATTGACAACTGATGAAAACCGTCACTAAGCGTTAGTAAGCCACTTTAAAATAGGTACTCATTTGACTAATAGTCTGATATTTCCTTCCCCACGGCATGCTTCTATATCAACTTCTGTATTTGTGTACTTTGACTGGTTACTGTTTGTTGTTGTTGTTGTTATTGTTGTTGTTGTTGTTGTTGTTGCTGTTGCTGTTGTCTTTCTTTTCATTATTTTAAGCCTCCTTGTGCATTACCATCTGGTCTCTTTTGTCTATGAAACGCCCTCTACGTCCATCTGTTTCCTCCGTCTGTGTCACGTGCAACTCTACATGGCTCTTTCTCCGATTCTTTTTATTATCCCATCCCATCTCGTTACCGTTCTTCCTATCATTACCTCGTGTCCCTTTCCATTCATCTGCCCATTTGTCTCTGTCCACCGTTGTACCTCCAAATCTCCTTATATATCCATCAATCTGTCTAGATACATATTCGCCTATACGCAATGATCTATCACGATAGCTTTCTACAGTACGTCGACGCCATAGTTGCACGCGGAATGACAGTGTGAACCCGGTTTGCATTTTCTCAACAATTATTCTTTTACGGCAGAATCGCCTTTGTTGCGTGTCATTTTAATGGCGGTAATGCTTCATGCATTGCCGGAAGCATTCTATTTCAGCCCATGAAAGGCACGTGACTTTGTCCTTCATCTGTAAACCTTGAACTCAATTTTATAGCAGTTGCAACCTTGATTGAAACTTAATTACTGCTTGTACTTTTTAGCTTGGGGCTGGGCGCGTTTTCACGTCATTTGGTCTTGTGCCAAACAAGGCGCCTTTTTGTCCAGGCTGGTTGTCTCCACGTAACGAGGGCGAGGTCTTAACTACTAGTACCAGAGAGGGGGCGTATACTTGGGCAGCGCTCTGGCTCATCTACGTATAAGATGCCTAATATAATGGAAAACCACTTGAATACAATGCATACATACACTGGTGATCTTGCTTTTGTTAACCATGTGACGCGAAACAGTTCAGGCAGGTAGTATTCCACGCAGACACAGATACGCTAACTTCACATCATACCCTAAAAGGGAAAAGAATCAATCAGTTTCGACGATGAATATCTACTGTACATGGCGATGGGCGCAATTAGACGACAAAAGCTGGATTTCAATGAAGAGTTGCTGGAATCATGTTAATGACTTAGACCTCCCCCTCGCACCTCCCCCCTCCTCCAATTGCTGAAAAAGGTAATTAACTGTTTTGTAGCCTGAGCGTTCCAATTTCTTTCGTATAACGAAGTGAGCTCAGCAGTACTTTTTAGCGCCGCGACCTCAATCTACCTCTTATTTTTCTATCTTCCTGTCCCACTTTATTTTCGTACCTTTCCTTACCGTTCTTCAGGCGTTTGTTTCCTTCTGAGGTCAAACCTGTCTTAGCGACCACCTGTTTTTAGCGGCCACCTGCCGTTTTGCGACCATTGAAAAAGAGTCCTTCCGAAAGACAAAGCATGTTGAAGAAGAAACAGTCTATAATGGTCACCTGTCTATAACGGCCACTTTTTTCATCTCCATTGGGTGGCTGCTATAGACAGGTTTGACTCTACATTCCTCAATCATTTTTCCCGAGCCACCTGGCATGTCTATTGAGTTGTCTGCCCATCTACGTACATAATCTATCTGTTGGTCTTTGGTTTCGTATCTTGTGGTTTCCTTCTTTAACATCGTTGTCCGAATTTATACCCGAGTAATTCTTTACCTATAAAGCTGTATCGCACCCCCTCTTATTAGTATAAATGTCTCATCATTCTCCAATGTGTGGCAAACTAACCGTATGTGGTTTGTTGACCTCTGTATACACAATTACATATGTTAAAGCTATTTGTTTGGTAGCCTTAGGGGTAGGGTGTAAGTGTAACTTAACGTGACATACGCACATAGCGGAGGGCGTTAACGATGTCAAGATAATCGCAATGCCAACACACAGCGTGAACAGTATACATACATTTTACATCTCTTCACACTTCATTTAAACGTCGTAAGCTCCTTTTGACATTGAATACGGGACTATGTCTGACAAAAACTCACTATATAACATGTTGTTCCCAGTAGTAGTGCGTCGCGAACTTAAAATGCAGGAGCGTTTTCCCCTGAGCGGGCGGGGTCGATTACATGCCAAATTATGCATGGGATGCGGTAACTATTTTTTTTTTCTCTCCTCCTGCATTCTGCCGATATTATCCTCAATTTAAGATTCCTTGTCTTGATAGAGCTGGGATCGTCCGTTAAAGGAAGCAGCCTGCCTTATAAGTCACGACGGATGCTGGCGAAAGGATCAACTCACGTTATTGCACACAGAATGATGACTTAATCGTTGATATAACATTATTCCTTGCACTAGTTGATTTGAGATAGATGCTCAAGTACAGTTATCGTAGTGACGAATGGTACATACGCACACTGGGACTGAACACACACATTAATGTCTTAGCATCGAATTCGGCCATTGTACAGTTGTAAGAACTATATCAATCATTACGCCAGTATTTTATAATACCAACAACACTTAGTCGCTTCGACATGCCAGTCAGTACTTAGCGGTTTTTTTTTCCTGTTCTGATTCTCGTCGTAATTTGTAGCCATGGTAACTCTGCGAGGGTAAAAACACATTTATATATCTAAACTGAATACAAGACTTTAACTTCCATTATCCGGCGGGCTATTCCATCTAATACCTCACCTCATCTAATACCTTTGGTTATTATTATAGTGCAGTCATTCGTAAGATGACTGGGGATTTGCCAATAAACGGCTATCGCCTTTAAAGATAATTGCAGACCTGTGTTAAGGGAGTAATCATAGTCATCTAAGAGCCATCTCTCATCCATTATTCAGACCGATATGTGAAGTGAAAGGCGCCCTCAGGGAGATGCCCCTTTCGCTGCGAGACAAAGTGATAAGTTAAGACACACACTCACTTCGACCGTGACCTTGGAATAGTATATAGCCGATGATATACTCCCCGTTGCGGTTATGACGATACGCAGAATGTGTCTCTCATTTCAAAGTCTTCTACTGATGTAATCATATCTATATTTTCTCGTTCCTCCTCAAATTCCAATACCATGTGTCCGTTTGCATGATCATTACGAGTCAAACCTGGATGCTGCTAATGTGCCTTTAAGAAGTTTTTTTTTTTGTTCTGTTTTGTAGATACACATTTCTTCTTTTTTTTTCCAGGCATTTAGTTTGTTCCTAAAATCGTCAGGAGAAAATCGATAGATAATGCGCCTATGATGACGTAATAATGAGAGTATAAGTGTACGCGATATGTACAGCCATCGAACATCAACAGCTATGTGTATGAAGGAGGGCCTACACCCGCGTACACGCTGTTTATTGCAACAGTGACCTAACCTTCTTGAACGCTATTTCACACCTACGAGACCTTGGTGACGTCACAAATTGCTTTTGGCACTTCCACTATACTGTAGATGATGGTGTGGTTATGAGAAGGGGGAACGCTTATATTTCCCAAGGATGGATAAGCGATGTAAGAAATGAGATAGATTGAGATGCAAGATAGTTTTATTTAGTTTAGATAATTACCAATAAATGAAAAGTTTGATCGAAGAACAGATTTAGCACAAGTTTCGATCATTTGAAAAGGAAATTTATCATTTATTATAGAAGAAAACAAAATCTTTTCGATGAACCTCACTTGTTACATCACAAGTAGTTTCCTTAAGTTGTGATTAGAATTATATAACATATTTTCTTGAAAGCAAGATAATATTAAGTAGAGGGAGACAAATTGAAGAAAATTCACATCTCAAACATTTTCATGTCGTTTTCTGTTTTTAGCAGGCTCTATTGCAAATATCTCAAATTGACAGAAATGGAGTTAATTCGCTTTGCAATAAAACCCTTCGTATACTAGTCATGCTAGTAGTGTACCTGAAATCACGCTTACATGCAAGCATACATACACATTACACTTAGAGGGAGAAGCAAACTTATGTGATTTGCTGTATATACCCTCTTCTAATCTCCCCATATTTCTTTTGTTTAAATTCTGACATTAACTTTAAACACTGACAGAAATTGGCTCCGCTGAATTGCGTTTATATAACGACCTGAGAGAGAGAGAGAGAGTGTGTGTGTGTGTGTGTGTGCAATTATATGTTTGTCTGTGCGTGTGCTTTTCTATATGCATATGTATTTTTTTTCGGGTTGCTTTTTGCCTTGCTTCAAATACTTCTTCGTATACATCATATCCCTTGATTTACACTTTACTTGGATCTGTCTTTGTGTCTTTGTCTGCATGGATGTATGTTTGTGTGCTTGTGCTCGTGTGTGTGTGTGTATGTGTGTGTGTGTGTGTGTGTGAGTGTAATATGCTTGTGAGGATCGCTATTCTCTTGTGTTACCCATGTCTCCTAATATGATAATTATTTAATATCACTTGTTGATCTTAATCTCCCCTCATTTCTTCAACCCTAAGAACATCAGAGCCCTCTGATAGCGTATAATTCCAGTTTTTCTCTAGATGTACATTTTCTATATCTGAGTTCTTTCTGTTGTTATGATATTTCTCTATAAAGTTCTTGGAATATTCTATACCGTATGAACGCAAGAGAAAAGTGAGCGAGATATCTTCACGGGCTCGGTATTTATCGCGCCGGGGCCAGACAGTCGACTTGGCGGTGAGAGCCAGCGATGGGGTAACTTATGTTTCAGTCGTCGACGTGCCAGGAATAGTGACGAAAAAGGGCGGCTGACGGGGACCGCTTTGAGATGTTTTTCCCCTGCACCACGTTCATTTTTGGCGGCATTGGATTATAATAGCGTCGCACTTTTGACATGTGTGATGGCTACAGGCGCCTCCAACGCCTTCTTCTTATCATAGATATTTGCTTTGTCCCGATAACGCCATAGCGATGATCAATTTCCTGACTGGCTTACATCATTCTTTATCAATGATTCTAGCAGTGGGTCTTACATAAAAAAAAAAAAAAAAAAAAATATATATATATATATATATATATATATATATATATATATATATATATATATCAGTGAAGTTCTATAAGCTCTTTAATAGACCTAACGTGCGTCTGATTCAATTAACCCATGAAAAGACTTTGTGTTTCTACATCATTGACTGGATAGTCAAATTGTCTTTGTAGATATATATATATATATATATAATCTGTAAATAGGGGAACATAAAGGACTTCTGATCGCAGAATTCTCTCTACCTGATATTCGATAAGGCATATCGAAAAGCCGATAGTATCGCCAAAATGTAAAGGGTCAAAGGGTCAAAGGTCAAAACCTCGACGAAAGTTTCAAGCTATAATATTGGGGGTATAGGGAGAATTACAGTGTTAGTTTCTCTGAGTTGTCCTCTCCCTCTCTTGTTTGGCGAAAGCCAAGCATTGACGCGAATAATCCGGAGCGTGGGTGTTAAAAGGGATGATACAGTTTTGGGAGAGATGGGACTTCAGGTTTTCAACTTTTTTATGATGATTTTTTTATGAGATAATGAAAAACCTTTTTGAAACATTACGAAAGAGCATACAATTCTAAGAGGAATTCTAAGTTTATTTGATGAAATTTGGTTTTAAAGTGGCTGAGATATCTAAAATAAAGCGATCCTGATAAAAGGTGGGACCCACCTTTTATTAGGATCGCTTTGTTTGACTTTGTTTTTGGATATCTCACCCACTTCGAAACTGATTTTCATGAAGTAAATTTTGAACTCCTCTTACAATTATGTACTTTTTAACATTTCATAAAGTGATCTCTAAGTATCTCGCAAAAGATTTAAAGCTGAATCCTCATCTCAACCAGCACTATCTCATTTCTTTAATGGGGTGAGAGGTGTACATGGGAGGTGACACCCGATGACTCATGGTTGCGATTAAGAGGGTGTCAACGTGATAATGTGAGAACGAAAAGGCCATATTCATACTTCAGATTTTTTGCGATCTTTATTGAAGATTTATTGATGATTAATGAGGCGTCCAACAAGTTTGGCGACATGCATAAAAAAAGATTCTAGCACAAGTTCACCCCCACAAAGAATTGGTCATTGATGGTACAAATGCCACATGAAGATCTGATCCTTACTTAAATTATTCAGTGCAGGCTTACAATAATGAACTTTATTCTCTAAACGAATGATTTGAACGCTTACTGCTGCAAAATGATATAATCATCTAGAAGTATATAAATGCCGTATTTTTGACAATTTATCTTTCGTAACATTCCATGTTAGTTTTAAACCATGTGGAACTATATATACTGCAGACTGGATAAGAAAAAAGAAGTATTCCCATTTAAGAAAATGATTATAAACATCATGAACCTTGGTCTCAAAAGAGAAATGACAAACTTGTTACTTCGATATACTTAAATAAAAGAAGAAACAGGCAAGCAAGATTTTTGCCAATACAATCTTTCCTACGTACATTCATGCATACGACTAGCTCTCATGTATTAAAGTATATCTGATATATCCAAATGTAAACCCCTTTTGATGGAGGAGGGGGGGGGGGGTACTTATTGGCTGTTATTTAATCTGAACAGTTCATCAATTACTTTACCAGCATATATGCAAATGACATAAAGAGTTTGAATCCCAGACAGATTGATGCTATTTTCAAATCTTTTTTAGTGACGTTATCATCAAAGTTTGATCATTTCCTGACTTTAACCTAGGACTGATTTATTTTTTCTCTGTTTTGTTATATAAAAAATAAAATCTATGATACTTTCAATGATATTACAATCGTGACATTACAGGAAATATTTTTGAAGATATCGAAATTGATATATATATATATGTATGTATGTATTTCTACTATTTTCTTTTTTTCAGCTTCAATCTCAGATACCTGAAACTGATCAAAATGAGTTTATCGGTTTTTGCATGCAAACACTTCATCAGGCATATAGAAAAAGTTGCATCTCGACTGGATAAAACTCGTGGTAAGAAAAGCTGTCGCTTATTTTCTGCGATTAAAGCAGGTTTTATTCTATACCCCTTCATAGTTTCCTAAATCTGAAAAGGTTCATAAAACATGATAATTATAGTATTTAATGGTGACAGAGGGTTTTGCCTGAAATGAATGGTCCATCTTTCATGCTTTGCTTCAGATGAGATTCCCAATCTCTCCGTATCATTAACTTTCAAGACTTCCCCGCGGCTATATACTTCCCCTGACACACTCTGTGTTCATCTGTCTTATTTTATATGCTTCTTTCTCTCTTACTTTATATATTTTTCTCTCTCTCTTTCTCTCTCTCTCTTACTTTATATGCGTTCTCTCTCTCCCTCTCTCTCTCTCTCTCTCTCTATCTATCTATCTACCTCTCTGTTCTTTTCCTCGTTCTCTCTATCTTCCTATTAGCACTTCACTTCCCCTTCATTGCCTCTTTAATTTTGGATGACCAGAGATAAGAGGGTAAAAGAGGGTGTGTGTGGGGGGGGGGGGGGGGGGTGGTTGGAGGAAAAGATGATTTGGCTTCAGCACATATTGCTATCCCCGACAGGTAAAGTCATATCTGGGACTAAGCGGATGTGTTTGTTATTTGACGAACATATTGATGAAAATCTACATTCTTGAAATGCGGGAAAAAAGTAGAATTCTGTTTTTTACGGATATTTCCTCTACTTTATAACTTATTCAAGTAAAATGTGATAAAATTACTGTATTGCAAATACGGTTATGCATAGTACATAATATACATTATACTCCAAACAAAGTTCAAAAATATTTAAACATAACAGTTATTTCAATTGACGCAATTACATTAAGTGATACAAAACATGGATGAAGGTTGAGGACTATTAATATCAGCCATCTATAGTTCATTTTTATGAAGTTTACATAGTCACACATGCTTTGAACGAGATAACACAAAATATAGTTCCTGTGTAGTGTAAGATGTTACATAATTGAGTGGTTCACAATATACAGAAATGCTTTTTAATGGACGTCTTTATTCTATTTTTCTCGAAACATAACTTTGTATTTTGCTGGTATGCATGAATTATCTTCACTTGTTTAGCTATCATTAATTATCCTTTGCACAGTTAAATGTATACCTATGATGTGATTCCTGATTTATGCTGTGTTATGTTTTGTTGAAAAAAGAATGAAAATAAATGAAATGAATTGAATGACTTCTAATTCTATTGAATTGACTGAATTCTATGTCAGTTGACATTGGTTTCTTTGATTATGTTTCATATATCTGTTTGTAGTTTCATTAAGTCATTATTCGTTCTCTTATGTATTTCTGAGGGTCCCATATCGTACAAGCTTTGCTTTTTAGTGGGACTCTCCATTTCCATTCCCATCCTTGTACTATATGCATATGCATATACCTTAAAAAATGCAATTATGTTGTTACTCATGCTCACATGTATTTTGTTAATTTACGTTTTTGAAATTATTACAAATATGTTCTGTTAATGCATTGTATATACATTAATTTTCCCTGTTTATTTAATGGAAATGAAAATAAAGTTGAAGTGAATAATGGAATTGGAAAATAATTGAATTGAATTAAACTGCTGAAATTAAGCAGGAGTCGGATGGAAGACTCACCAATCGCCCTGACCAGCGAGGAAACTCTGGAGTTCCTGGTAGGTCTGTCCTTTTTCCACCACGTGACAGTGGGGCGTGGCGACCCGTTGCTTCGGCAGGTCAGTGTGGCGTTTGACGACTCATTGAAGAAGACCTTGTTCGGCTCCGCCGGCAGCCGGAAGGGGGCTTGATCGGGAAGAATCCTGCTGACCAGTGCTGGATCTGAACCGTAAGGAAATATAATACACATAGTTATTTAGACTAGATTTAGGCTAGATTTAGAATACAGTTAGACTAGACTAGAATACTGAAGAGATTAGACATAAATTCCAGACGTCTACACAACAACATGCTTTGCTTTGCCACTGTCGCACACACGTGTATGTTGATAATTCATATGAATTCACATGATTGTCAGTGCCAATCATTTAATAAACACGCGCACACACACACACACACACACACGCACACAATATCTGTTACAACACGACTCGACATTAATTTTTTCGTTCGGCGGCCCGTTCGGGCTACCCAAATCATCAAATTGCCCTTTTTTCTTTTTTTTTTTTGAGTGGCCCGATAATGAAGTTTGGTGGCCTGATGAAAATAGAGAAAAGCATAAAAGATCAATCATTTGATAAAACATTGAATTGATAAAATCAAATCACGATAATTATGTGAAAATTCGAAGGTACAACAAAGAGTGTCAAATACCATGTACTGTGACTAAAAGGGAAAAAAAACATTAGGAAATGAAATCATTTGATAAAATATTAAAATGAATGTAAAGCTTGATAATTATGCGAAAATTTGCAGGTATGTTCACGGGCTTAAAATGGCGCAGACTGTAACTAAGTTCACTAAGTTTAATGCATTTATTATGGAACAAAGGCATAAAACATGATTTTCCACGACACCATGCATATTTTCATAATTTTTGATATCTAAAATAGGGTATACCTATATTCATCATAAGGTAGATAGAGACATACATGTAGAGAATATGGAAGACAAGTACGGATGCAAGTTTTATTCTATATTATGCTATTCTATATCCATTTCTTTATGCATATCTACAGGCACATGTTAGATACGTACTATATTTACTAGAAGCAAAGGCACGTACGTTATATACAATATATTTATTCAGGTTTGCAAGAATTAGATATAATACAGGCTAGATACTGCATTACAACGAGCTTAAAAGTTGTACCAGCTTTCTCTATACATCATATTGGATGCCATGCTTTAATATAAGATCAAAAGAACTAACGAAGTGCGTCTCCCAACCCTTGAAGAACAATAAACGATAAAATTAATCGGCGTAGAGCATACTCCCTCGATTATAATTCTCTCGTTTTCTTCTACTTATATTCTTTTTAGTTTTATTTTGTACCAAGAGAGTTGCATAACACTGTAATGGATGCGCGAGGAGCTAAAAGCACGTAGAGCCAAAATGCATGACGCTCGTAAAGAAACAACAGGAGCGTAATTGTCCTAGATACAGCACGTCGTGTTTTGTTGACGCTGGATAGGTACGGCAGGTGTAACCAACAGGGATAGATATTGACGGCGCCATATTAGGCTGCTTCTGCCTGTCAGTTCTTCTCATTCAACTCAAGACTCTCGACAATTTCTGCTTCGTTTTCTTCTTGCTTTTTCTTTGTTGCTTACGTTTTTGTACACAACACGTACGTCATATATTTGTATACATCATTATATACATATTTAAATTCTATTGGGTATATGTATACATACACAAACATAAACACACACACACATAATAATAATAATAATAATATATATGTATATATATATACTCACACACATACATAATATATGATATAATGATACCCGACATCATAAACAGCAGAAAAAGACTGCATTTAATTGCTTGCAGTGAAGGGGAGAATTCTATAACTCATCTAAAATCGAATGTTCATAACCAATCACACTTAACATGCTAAACTACAAGATGCAAATTCGATTGGCAAAAAAAAAGTACTTTCAAGGTTTTCATGCGAGCTTTCTTAAATGCCTCGTGGATGGAAAGTCGAGATATGCAAACTTGTGACAGCATTTAATAATCTACAAAACCCTTTATCATGTTAATAGACACTTATAACAACACTTTATGCTTCGAAATATCAAATTTAGAAAGAAAATTGGCAACTCTGTGACAGGACATCGGGAGCACCAAAGAGTTGTAGAGTTGACCCGATCAAGCACATTATAAGCCCTACAGGAAAATCGCCTCTTGCGCCTGTCTGTGTATGTGTGTGTGTGTGCAGTTCCTATGCAGGGTCACATGCATATGAGATCTTTAAGTTCGCACTTCGTATTTCAATATGTTATAATGCGCTTGAATGGAATAGAAGATAAAATGTGGGTTTAAACGGAATCATGTAAAGGACTCTGTCATTTCGAGTGTTAGATTGACTTAATCTGTGAAATATACATGTAATTTTCGTGTGAGGGCCTTATGTAATATAGTTAGGCAATTTTGCTCCCTCTCACACTCACTCTCTCTCCCTCTCTCTCTTTTATCTAAATATATATATATATATATATATATATATATATATATATATATATATGTATATATGTTTATATGATACATACATACATGTATATGATATCAGTTTTATATAATATGTGTGTGTGTGTGCGTGCGTGTGTGTATGATAAGTGTAGGTCATATGCATTACATGTGTACTTACATATTTATGTCTCTTATAGTTTATCTTTGTCGATTATCATACGTTTAAGTAGTATAATACATTTTTGTGCTTTTGCGTAATTATCATTAAGCGTCAGTGGAACTCAACCAATATCAGCCGGGGCGTGCAATTAGCATTAGTCTACTATAACAACCTTCTCATACTAAGAGCCCATTCACTGAATGGTGAAAGACAACGGTCAGCCTTGGAGATATCAATATAATCACAAGTCGGTTCCAGAACACTTGGCACGCAACGAACGTGAATTTGCCTTTGAAAGGTGGGTGGGTGGGGGGGGGGGGGGGGTACAGTATCACAGGGAAAGTACGTGCCTTTTGTTTGACATTCTTTTGCCTATATATGGATATACCAATTACAGCTACGATGGAGGCATCACACTAATAGCCCCTGCCATTTGGAGAAAAAAATAACGGAAGCTTATTCAGGTCAACTTCATTCATTTATCTTTTTTTCGTAGTGGTTTTTATCTTTAGAAATTGTCATTGGAATGCTTCTGTCTTTAACATTTTTCTATGATATCATGACGTTGTAAGGAATCAGTTTTCTGTCTCGTTTACCTGTTTACCATGGACATTTAATACGATTCAATGAATGAGAAAATCCGACGAATTTGTAAGATAAAATTATTACCATAACCTGATATATTTCATCATCATTAGTTTTCAGCTCTGGATTAGATATTATAATTACAATATATATATATTTTTTCGCATTATCTTTTAATTGGCATTACATTCAATACTGGAGCATAGACTAGACCGCTTCACCGGAATTATAATCATGAATATTATTTTTCAGGTGTGAGTTTCACACCTGAACCTTCACCCCTCTCAATAATATCTTTCTTTCAAATATTATTTTTGTTTGTTTACTCTGCAAAAGATGAATTTGACAGGTTTGACAGAATATTAGCAACAAATACAATGCTTTTCGCCTATGTAACTTGCCTTCTTTTGCTTCCGTTTTTTTTCTTGCCATATAGCAGCGGTCACACAGCTACCTTTATGCAGATCTCACCAAGGCTGTCAGTATGAGGCTGACTTATCTGAGATGGTTTCGCAAAGGTGATATTCACTGGGTATGGATTCTAGCATCAAATGGGGCATCCCTGACGAAAAGTAGTCCCCACGGAGGTGTTAAGGGTGAAGTTCATTAAAGGCCTGCCCTCCGAAAGAGGCAACTGAGACGGGGGCGACTTTGTGACGTCAGCTTTATACCCACACGCCGCATGTCGTTTGTTGCCAGCGTACATAAAGTATGCAACGAGGGTAAATTATGATTCGCAGGTTGTTGTTTTTTTCTCTCTTCCTCTATCTTTCTGCTATCTTCTATATAGATAATGTTTATGTGTAGTTGTTGCACATACTGTATATATGATATATCAAATGTTAAAGTAATAATACAGTATCATGTTACATGCATTACTGTATTTCCTGAACCAACTAATGCGTAATCAAGGGCTGATGCAAAATACTGCGTGTATTCACAATGTATATTGTCATATGCACACTTATGTAATGAAATGCTTTTGAGTCTGTATTTCTTTTTCCTAAGATATAGACGGTCACTTTTATACACTAAAATTATAAGATACAATAGTCATCAGCCAGTGGAGAGCAATTGGATTGTGGTGGCCCTCACAGCATTCCATTTGCCTTGGTAACTTGCAGTAGCACTGGCACTTCTCAAGGCATCACATTAATGTTCGCCATAATCTTCGCGAGTACCGATCTAAAATGTTTAAAATGCCTGTCAAACTGCACCCAATCCTCAACTCTCGATATACGCTCTGACTGGACGATTGTCATGAATAATTCATCCAGAAAATAAGGACATGATTGTTTTGTCTTCTGTCTGTCGGCGGAGGCAATAGTCCCTATATACTATGTTGCGTGTAGTAGAGACATGACTTCATCTAAGATAGATATGAAACTAGTGTTTTCTTGAAGGCGCCACACTTCACTAGAAGATTTATATTTGGGTCTATCAACACTTGCAAACCGCTCAGATATCTATTACGAAGTCAATGAATATACATAGGACCAAACAGAAATATCACTTACAGATATCGCGCACACAATAAAACATGCGGCGGACAGCTACGCATGCAAACATTCACACCCAGTCCGCCCTAGCTTCACCTCACGAGTCCGTGACGGTTGGCGAAATCATGCGTAACGCGAGTCGGGTTATGAATATTATGCGAGCGCGCACTTACACGATACATTGAGCGTGAAGTTCAGCTCTGTTGGGCTTGGAGATGTGTTGATTGTGCACGTGTACATGTCCTCATCCGATCGCTGCACGCTGATTAGCCTCAGATCGAAGCTCGAGTTGAAGAAGTCTCCATCTTTGAATATACGCCCGGATTGGTCCAACAGCTGGTCCCCCACTGAAAGAACCCTTCCTGGAAATATGCAAAAGTACGTCAAACGCATTGTCAATAATAAATACAGAACATTATCATTGATTGACAGAGTTTGATTTGGGCGCCATAACAAACAGTGACCTAGATTTTTATCAGGAATGGATATATACTGTATTGCAATTATGTCAAATACGTTGATTACTGCAGTTTACATGCAGATAATTCTTCCTTATGACTGTCATCTTCCAGTGACATTGTAAGATACCCAGAATCGCGAAAGTTATTTAACTCGTGATTACATCATCAATTTGAGATGAAACAGCTTCACAGGGGATTGTCATTTCCAAATCAAATTTCTGGTGTTCTCTTTTTTAACACGGATACTGATCGGAGATTCTCTTTATTATATCATCAAATCGATATAACACGAGGAAATCGGGATGGTACCTCTTGTGATCGCAAGCTCATTGAGTTCTCACGCTTGTGGATCTTGTTTGTTTGTAATACATTTTGTTTTTCTCGTCTTCTCTTTAGGGAAAAATGGAGGCTAGCCGGAGGTAATGATATATGCCTCTCGCAATAGGAAAAAACAATCAAGCAAGGCCACACTGCCCATCATGACTCTCGAACAGCTACCGTTGTTGTTTGCACATGTTCATGTTTGTTGTCAAGGTAGGGTGTGAGTATGGGATAGGTCATGGGGGTCCAATGGATTATATAACATTATGGCAATTAAAGGTCATGATCACCTTCCCTATAGATAGATAATCATAATGAATCTGGAATGCCTACGAAAGTCTGTATCTAACATTTCGATTGACGAATCACTCTGATGGAAGCATTTCCTAAAGTTTGATTGATAACACTGCTTTGTGAAAAAAGAAGAGAGAAAAAGTTGAGCAGAGAGAAAGAAAGACAGGTAAAGAGTCAGACAGAAACATTGGGAGAAATTTGGAATTGGCCATGTTGAAGAAAGTACGTATGCCAAGTGTCTTACGTCTTCCGTTGTTGTGTTTGTACCAAATTACAGGATTATCCCCCACGTCAGCCACTCGGCACTTCAGCAGGGCGTTGGCCCCTTCGTTGACCCGTATCATGACCTGGACGTTGTGCGTGATGAAGTACGGCATTCCGGGAGCTGCGAAAAAAAAGTAGGGAGGGGAAAAAGGGGGGGGGGGGATGCACACTTTTCTAGCGTTAGGTCATGGCGTCGTAGAGTCTACCGTTGGTCCCCTGTGCTGTATCTATATTTATCACCTCTGATATGTTGTCACCTAGCTGTTGATTGGTCGTATGTATCAAATTATTGATCACCTCTTGTCATTAGCCTTTGAAAGCGAACCGGTGTTTTGAGCTTGTTACACTTTCAGAATGGTGTCCTGGTTACGTATGGAAGCAGAAAATTGGATATAATCGCGAAAATGTATCAGAAATTCCTCTGCGTAAATGTTCCTTTTATGTTGTTGCTATTGACACATTCTACATGTACAAACTACATATCAAAGAGCACATCACATTAATTTTTGTATCTCTGATCTCGGTATTTGAAAAATAATGCATGGTTACTGTTAACAAATGTATACACTCATAAACGCAAATGTCACATCAGAATGCTAGGGTCATCTTACTCTAAACTGATTCTCATGTTCCAATAATAGGATAAGTCTTTTAAGACTTTGGAGCAACACAAACAGACAAAGTTTGTCGACATTTCCAGATAAATTTCATTTTCACCTAGGGTGGACCAGAATGACAACAAATCAATAATTTTTTTTTTAACGTGATATCTCCTTTTCTGTCTCAGATAATTGATGTTGTTACTCTTATTACACATCCAGTAACAAATTTCCTTGATACATATTTATACATGTATATATAATATATATAGGACATGATTACTTATTTCTTGTTGTAACTTCCGTTTGTAATCACCTCTCTTTCATTAAGTATTGACTTAAATATCACAAAGTGGCGCCTCAGATAGTACAAAATGTTCTACATATATATATATATATATATATATATATATATATATATATATCACAAAGTTGATTACTTCTAACTTTGGGACGAGATCGTGCTTTCAAAAAAAAAAAAAACTATTCCATGACACAACAGCACAGTTAGTTCTCATGATATGTTCTGATCGAAGATGAACAAGAAACCAGGACAAGTGAAGATGAGGAGACCAACTTCTGCATACATTAGAAAATGAGTCTTTTGTGATACTTACCAGGAGTTCACCGATGTTTGACACTAATTAACTTTATTTGAGCTGATGATAGATAAATCATTTTTAGATCAGTGCCAAATCAACTTTAGATATAAAAACCGTGTTGCCCAGATGGGCATTTTGAAAGGATGTACTTTCACGTTGTTTAATAACACGTGTACTCACGAATGGATTTGAAAAAAATTCAAGTCTTGCAATATTTTTTTATTATTATTTTCATTACTACTATTATATGCTTTAACTTAATCTTCCCTTACCTAAGAAAGGTATTGCAATTCACTGCATGCAGAATGTATATAGAAACATCATTCAGACTACTGCAAACAGAGACTATACTACAAAATATAGCATTTCTGTATAATGCAAAACATCATACTGAATACATTGCAAGATTGTAATAGTTTCCATGCTAAATAACTTAGAGCACAACCTGTGATTCCTAAACAAATGAAGAACTTTAGTTATAATGTGAGAGAGAGAGACAAAAAAAAATAAAGAGCTTGCTGAGGAATGCAGTTGCAGTTGCTTTAGTCTGCGGAATCTAGAGGTCTAATTCACACTTAACGGCTAACCTAAATCCTCTTGGTAAAATCGCAGTAATATTCCAGCCTATTCACAATGAAATACAACATCTTCTTGCATACACGTCAAAGAATGCAAATTTGATAAGAAAGAAGCATTTTGAACAAGAGTGCGTCCGAGCAGAAGATATGCGAGAGTAAAATAAGATAAGGCACGGTCAACACGTTGTAGTAACTGATAATAAGACACGTCTTCGAAGTTTGTGGACATCTTACCCGAGTAACGACGAATTATTGGGGCTGTGGAGATTTATGTGTTTTGACAAGTGTTTGAGGGGGTAAAAGGTGCAAAACAAAGAGGTAATGATCAAATATTGAAAAATCTGGTGAGGTTCAAAATTCGAATATAAACAGCAAACTTATCGTGCAGATAATCAGATTTCAAAATGTGTTTTTCATGCAGAGCGAAAAGAGTTTTTTGTCTCCTTCGAAATCACTTCAGAAACGTAAAGGAAAGGGAAAGAGGGCACACAAACACCAAGCATGCAAAAAACAAAAACAAAGAACAAATAAAAAATGAATGAAGTTTGCACATATTGCCATTCAATTGCTTTCTTTAGTCAAATTATTTTCCTTTAACGTATCTTTTTTCAGTTTCAGTATAAGATTTATTTCCCGACTTGTATAAAGGAAATCAATTTCGACTCTGTGCGAAAAGATGGAAAGACAGAAGATCAGGTAGGAAAAAAAAAGCCAAAAGCGTCTCTATCGCGTCAATAGTAGTAGCGGAGGATGTACTCACAATGTGGTCTCGACGTAATACCAATTTGCTGGGCGGTCAGTTGGATTTCTCGGTGAAATTTGTGCATTGTTTTTTGCGTGAGGAGAGCTATGTTATCACAAATTTGAAAAGTCGTCATATTTTTATTTCTGAAGAAATAAAGCTTGTAAAAAAGGTAAAAAACACGATAAACCTCGAAAGAAGAAATCAGCAAAAGATTCTCTTAACAAGATTTAACAATTTATACATAAAAAGTGTTGCACGTATAGGTAATGCATATCTCCCTTTGGACACACCTCCTTATCAAAATATGTAAAAAGACTGTCAATTTTTTAAATAAATGTAGGCATGGCAAAATCCTTCCTTTACAGGGTACGTGCCCTTCAAGGGTAATCCAAAAGAGTTATGAAAAAAGAAAAGAAATCAAAACCTGCAAAACTATATCTGTCACATGAATGATACAAAAAAGTTGATTTTTTTCTATGTCTTCGAAAAGTTATTGGGTCTTTTATTATTCTTATAATGAGTACAGCCTGGGTCACTTAAAAACTTTCGCAGTGAAAAAGTTTTTGAGTAATTAAATCAAATTATTCCAGTATTGCATTTTAACGATCATCTTTGCTGGAGAAGCAATACTGGCAGTTTTTGGTTTGAGTTGATCTGGTCAGTGTTACGCAATCATTCCCATGATATTTGGTGCTGAGAATAATAATGAACGCATTAACATCCACATTCTAGATTGTTAAAAAAATGTCTAAAATGACGTCATCAAGGGACAACAATTTCACCTATCATGCTGCGTTTCTATCATCCAACTCCCAGCACCTCTTTCTTGGAGCATTTGACGTCGGTAACACTGTCCCATTATCAAAGAAAATGTGTCCTTCCTATAAACGACGCCCACATTCAATTATCTTTAATTTCAGGGAGATCATCATTGCGTTTAGTCTAACATAAACAAAGCCCCTTATTTTTCGGGGTTATTGGTATTCTTGTCATGCAAACAATCTACGGCTGGACATTTCATAGTCAGTAAGCAAGGGTGTATTATCATTTGCAATTTCTTAAACAGCGCCGAAAATTTAAGACCCCATAAGTAGATCCGCTGTACATTGCTGCTGCAAGTGCCCCGGAAGATATATATAGACATGATATTGATTCCGTTTCATTTCCTGCTCTTATATGAGTAAATTACATGGTTCATCTGCATTGACTCACATTTGTTTGTTTCATAAACACAAAATGATGGCATGGCAACATAATAAGTATACCCTGAGCAATCAAAGAATCAGACCACTTTTCTGCCACTGTGTAAGTCGTATCAACAGATTAATAGGCAGCCTACTATTACTGATATAATATACACCCAATTGTAAACATGTTCTTTTGCAGGAGGGTATTTATCGTTGTTATTAATATGTGGTTCACGAGGGGGTACGGAAACGCCATCCCGAATACCAACAATCTCAACGTCTAGCAAGACGACATTCATATGAATAGCATGCAACTCAAATGAAAAAAAAAAATGTGCTTCCTCTGTCGTATACATAAAACATTTGCCCTTTTTCGTCGATTTTTCTCCTACTCCTTTTAATTCCCTCCTACAAATTCAGAGATGCAACTGATTTGCTTAACTATGATTATTTCAGATGAGACGACCATGTTGTATTGCCATTTGTAGGGTCGGGGTCATCCCACGTGGCCGACACCCAGGAGTCATTACTGCCCACGAGTCATACAGCCCATGAATTCGACACGACGCAAATAGCGCCCACGAGTTCGACACTTATAGGTAAAACGTACAGCCAGCAGCCCACGAGTCGACATTTATATCCTCGTGGGCCATGTTTGCTTAGTGACGAACTCATGGGTTGTGTGATCCATGTTCTGTATGACTCGTTGGCTGTATGACTCGTGGGCTGTATGACTCGTGGGCTGTATGACTCGTAGGTGTCGATCTCGTGATGTGCACCCGTACTGGGCCTACTTAGTTCATACGTGTATACGCGTTTTGCACAAGTTTGATGACGCGATATTACATTACCAAATACCTTTCGACAGCTTTCAAAATGTAACATTCTCGTGGTTTTCTTATCACACAATTTCTAAACTTTCACTAACAGTAGCAGTTGTACCCATTTGTGCACTCTAAATGATATCGTTGCATTATCTGTACTCATTGTGTGAGTACTCGTAACTGCACAGAAACAGGAATAAACCTGAAAATAAACTTTACTTATAAATGACATCAATTTCAATGACAAACCTCCGGCGGAAAAAAAAATGCTATGTAGGCATAATATCCGTTATCATGCCTTTTGACCGCCAAAAAATCCAGTTACAAAGACAACTAGAAGTATAATCCAGTTACAAAGACAACTAGAAGTATTTTGTCTTTCGATGTAGTATTGCTGGGCAGAGTTCCCAGGAGCTATATGCTTTGCCCAAATGACATTACACATTACATTACACAAATACACATGTAGATTCAGTGAATGCAGCAACATCAGTAGAGCACTTCAGCGAAAGTTTGAGGAAAATCGGACAATCCGTTCAAAACTAATTCTGAAGCTGCTAGTGCTGGATGGGAGAACTACAGCATTGGATGACATTACTGCAGAACAACGATATGAAGAAGATATAAAGAGAATTCCACAAAAGTTCATTTTTCTACCATATCGAAAGAGCAATAATTGTCCTACCTCTTTTAGAGAGCAGGTGGAATAATATTACTCTTAATTCATTATGTCAACAACAAGTCGAATAATGAAGTACTTTTCATAAGAAATCTAATTTAGTGACATTTTCTTTTACATCGTTTTCTTTTTGTTCTATACAGTGATACAAAAACAGTTGTGTTCTTCTCATCGAGCTGAAGAGGCACTAAAACTTTAAAAATTCATAACTTTGGAAGGGATTATCAAATTTTCCCCAGATTTTCACTGATGTGGTCTACTAATATAGTTGTACAATGTACTTACTCAATCCACATGTATATTTGGGGACACTTTCCCTTTTAACCAGTATTCTGTCTTCGCCATCCATTGTAGATTAATTACCTTGGATGTTGCAAGGAAGGAAGTTCACAGAAATCATATAACTTCTCCAAACCACCTTGGAGGATATAACACAACAGTATAAAGAAACACCATAGAAAAAAAAAATCCAAATTGAAATATCATCTAAATTTGTAGCATGAACTTGATGTACCTGGAAAAGGGGATTGAAATTCAACAAAAAAATTCACCAGTCACGTATTGACGTAGGAAGGGGAAGGTGCTCATTTCCATTAGTGACCATGAGACCTGGCAGTTAATGAGTTTGTTAAAAAACAATCACCGTCTTCATTAGAATTGCCCCCCGCGGTAAGGACAAGGGCACAAAGTGGGATCCTATAGAGTTCCTTATAGTAAAGGTGAGTTTTGTCAATGTTTTCTTTCATCTTTACTGGAGCGAAGACGAGCAATCGAAACAATGAAGGAAATATACACATCCGAAATGGGATTTTCAAGGGCTAGTTCAAATACAGTCTGATGATATGCGCCATAAAATAATAATAATGAGATAAAAATGATAATGATGATGATAATGATAATAGCAATACTACTACTAACTATAATAACAATAATGATAATTATAACAATTATTATAACGATAGAGAAATTCTCATAAAATGCTCATTCTGGCAAAAAAAAAAAGATCGATTCTCATGGTGCTGTGGAACAGAATATTAAATGTTCACATGTCAAATCAAATAATTATATAAAAAAGTAAAACTACCTTTAAAGTAGTTATTACTTATAAGAAATGGATGAAAAAACAAATAAACTATGGCATTAAGAAATCTTAAATGCATATACCATAAATTCATGACAAATTTCGATAGTCAGGTGTCACAAAATATTGCTACATTGCACCATTCTCTGACAAAGATTTGCTGGGCAAATATAATCGTATGTCTGCATTGCAGAGTGTGGCGTTGATATTATTCAAAAGTAAGCAAAACATTTTGTCAGTCAACTAGGCAACACATTTTCTACTTCTTCACCCCAAGCATTAATTACCGACGCAACTCGACGTAATGAATTTGACGCTTCCGCGGCGAAAGTGCAAGAACCGTCAAACGTATTAACCTCTTCGCATGCATAATTCACCGGCTCTTGAAGGTGAAGATCCGGTGAGGGGCGAAAAGAAGCAAGGCAAACTCCTTTGAGAGTTATCTTCCACTCTCCACCTCTCTCTCTCTCTCTCTCTCTCTCTAACCTTCTCTCTTTTTTCGTCATGTTTAGTAACTATGGAAAATGGTGGCGGGAGTTAACAATGTATGGGAAACTGGGCCCGCTACAGCACTCTAGGGACGCTCCAAAATTTAAGTGTATATTTCCTTTCCTTGGCCTTCGTCGCAAAATACTGTCAGGCAGTGCTTCTGTTCCTATACACCGAAAGTCAAGACATACTAGTAGGACACCTTTGCCATATTCCTCTCCATTACTTGGTCCTCTCATGATGCGATCGACATAAATTACACTTTTTTCCAAGGCACACGAAAACAGGATTTTCTATTTGTTAAACCTTTTATTTTTCCGAGTTGGTTTTACGGTTAAATTTGAATATCTTCAAATTTGGTTTAATACGATGACTTTAAGTGAGTCATCAATGTTTGAGAGAGGATCATTTGTAACGGGCGTGTTGGTCGCGCCTTCCGTTCGAACTAATCGACAATTGAAGACCCCCAAGGGGTATTCCTTCCCGGTATAATGGTTTCCTGTTTAACATATCGAACACACACATGGATACAGAGCATCCAATAACACTGAGAGGCACGGTTATTAAGTTAATTGTTTTGCCATAGCGGTTATGCGGCCTGTTTCAGAAACCTTCTTTATAAGACATAATATATGATACAATATGTCTATAAAAACATATCATGAAACTTATATAATTTTAATCACATTTGCTGAGCGAAGCTAAAGTTCTGTGATTTTTTAAACAAAAAATTCATATATCGAATATCTTAATATCATCGAAAGAAAGTTAATTATGAAAGATAAACAGTTAAATTAATTATTTTGCCATAACGGTTATGCGGTAAGTGTCAGAGACCTTCTTTATGAAAAAATACAGAATACATAATTATATCTATATAAACATATCATGAAACTTGTATAATTTTAACCATCTTTACTGAACAAAGTTAAAGAAAAATGTGTAGATTTTTTTTTCTATCAAAATTTCATATATCAGATATTTCAATATTATCAAAAGAAAGTTATGATGTGTAAATAAGTTGGTGTTTGTGTGATGAATAATAGCGGAACTTGCCCTTAGAGATCGGAAATGATGTTCGCATTTAACTGTTTCTCATCATGTATCTATTCATGCAATTTGAAATTCATTACCGGATCTCGCAATAATCGCCTACGATAAGATTCATCTTGAAAAGAAGTTTGCAACCTCAAACCCCAATCAATGCTGCGACAGATTCTGAATGACCAGATGTTTCTTTTTCATTTTACTTATTTGTTTGTTTGTGTGATGAATAATTCCAATTTATCTCCTCATACACATCCTAATGAAAGTTTGTTAAAGAAGAGACAACAGAAGGACCATGTATACTTTGCAAAAGTAGGAATGCTATTCAAGATTTTGTTAATTTACGTTTTTGAAATTTTTACAAATATGTTCTGTTAATACACCGTACATAATTTTCCCTGTTTATTTAATGGAAATAAAAAAAAAATAAAGTTGAAAGTTAAAGATTCTTTCGGAATTGAAAAATATGACATTTATTCCAAGATTCAAAATCTATTCAAAATGATAATGATCCTTGAATATATCCGAAAGTTATATTGATGATATTTTGATGGATGGTGTTTAGGTATAAGTGAGAAATGAATTTCAAACGGATCGTGAGTAAAAATTGCATAGTGACGGCAGTTTTGTCTCCCTTTATCACTGAAAAGTTTGAATCAAAGGAAAGCGTTTTATTTGCTCGAATATGTGGAAAGATACAATAAAATATTTTGTTGACTGAATCATCATGACCATAGTAACTAAAACATGAAAAGACAAGCTCTTGTTCATCTGTGGAAAGTATTCTAAACAGTGCTAAAACACACTTGCGCAAAAAACGAAAAGAAAAACTTCGGTCATGGATGGCATTTGCTAAATTGTTATGGTATCATTTATACAAAAAAAAAAGAAATTTAAGACAATCATGAACATACACTGCGTTACTGCAACCGATGTCCTTTTATATGGTACGTGAAAACTAAAACAAAAAAATCACACACACAAACTGTATATGGTTTCATAAACATGCCCTCCGTAGTTATAAAATGCATACACTTGACAAGAGCTAACGATCCAAAACTCACTCAATAACAAATAAAACACGACGATGGTCTCTCAGTTTTAACGATGACAGAAATAAAGAGGTTTTTTTCTGTTTGCGTGCAATATGAAAGAGTTCGTATTTGATTATCTAAGCATCTAAGATTTCACCCCACACAGCACAAAGACAGCACACACGCCGGATATGTAAGTTGGGGGATGTAGTCGCAGCATCCTTTTTGTCACTTCAAATGAGGAAATATGCACCTCTGTAAGAGCGACAAGAATATTTCAGTCGCATAGATGCACTATTCTACATGACTTTGTTTTCATTGTCAGCCAAATAGTAACCACATGCTAGTACACAAACATGAAACAGAACAATAAACATACATATAATTACGGAATGTTTAAGACTTTCTCATGAATTCCTTAAGTTTTAGAATGCTTTTAGGTTTCGATGATATTTTTTTCCCACGGTATACATTTCAGAGAAAAATCGAGAATGAAGTGGATAGGGCTTGTCAGATCATTTAATAGCTTTCATTTTTCTTCTTAGAAAAGAACCTTGTTATTTATATTATCATTAAAGCTGCATTATCTGAATTTCGTAAGGGTGTGTCATCTTTATGGCTTTCTTCAGTCAATTAATCTTTTTCGGTTTGTTTTGTGCATCTATTTATGTCTAGTTCTCACAGCTTCTGATTCAATGTCACTGTCTTCAAAACAAATCGTGAAGAGCCAGACTAGGAGGGTTTAAGGGGTTTGCATTGGGGGAGGACCGCCGGAGAATCGGGCGATCTGCTGGTACCTACCTGGAGGCGTGGACTTCGGGGCGTTCGTACAGTTTCTGTACATGGATCCCGGCATGTTGGTGTCGGAGATCGCGACCACATTGGCGCACTTGCTGTTGCTTATCGGCTCGGTAAAAGCCGTGGAGCCGATAATGATTCGTCCCTTAAACTGGTCTGACAAAGTTGGGAGGGATATGGGAGAATCCAGTAGGGGTGGTGGTGGTGGTGGTGGGGTTAAAAGGGATGCAATAGAAAGAGTGGGGGGGGAGGGAGGAGTTATCAAAGTAGGGGTGGGATGGATAAAAGACATAATAGGTGGGGGTCGAAAACGGTATAATAGGATCGGTTTGCAGGGATTGAGTCGAGGTTTAGGTTGTGGAAAAACAACATAATGTGTTGATTAATCAATGTCTGGGTTTTGCATCAAACAAGGACATGGTATACGCAGCTTTATCCTTCGATGATTCCGTCAGCGACAAAAAAAGTACTTCATCTCCTGCAATATTATTGTTCGCGTATGATAACATACCATGTATTTCCTTTGCCGAGTGCACTTAAGTGAGAAAACAAACTAGTTCATGTGAGTGTCACAAAACTATTTCCTCACACAGTTCTAGCCTATGTTTTGAGCTACCGAGTCATTTATTTGTGACAGATAATATTAAAGTACAAAGAACTTTATGATGCCAGTCCGATCAGAAAATACATCCATTACAGCCTCACGTACATACACACATACACACATACACACACACGTACGCACACACGCATACACACATACACGCACTTCTACCCAGAGAGAACTCACATGGTAAAGTACCTGTCCAGAACTTGCTGTCTCTTGCAAAATTCGACCAACCAAGATCAAATAAACAAACAAACGTGAAACTCTATATTGTGTGAGCTTTCTTTTTGTGAAACCTTTTCAGCAAATGGATGACGATTTAAAGGGATGGTACAGTATTGGTGGAGATGAAAATTTGGTTTTTACTTTTTTACGAGATACCAAGAAAACACTTATGAAGTAGTACAGAACATACCATTTTAAGAGGAATTCAAAGTTTATTTGATGAAAATCGTGTTTGGAATAGCTGAAACATCCAAAAACAAAGTAAAAACAAACGATCGTAATAAAATGTGGGTCCCATACTTTATTAGGATCACTCTGTTTTGGATATCTCGGCCATTTCAAAACCAATTTTCATCAAATAAACATTGAATCCCTCTTGGAATTACATGTTCTTTAATATTTCATAAGGGGTTTCTCACTATCTCACCAAAAAATGATAAAAACCTGAAGTTAAGTCTCAACCAAAACTATACGATCCCTTTAAAGTAATGATTGCATTTTCTCATTGCTGTCGGTGCCTCACCTTACACAGGCCGGAAGATCTTTGGTCATGTAATTTTGCGATTTCTCTTCATCTATACTTCAACACAAACAGTAAAATCCATGCCATTGGCACTACGTTCGGCTAACCTCAAAGAATATTTATGAAGAAGAGGCAATTCACATAAAATCTTATGCTGGATTTACAAAGACCGTAGTCTTGTTTAGTCCACTGTCTTCTATACGCTTTGTTCTTCTCTTCACGTACACACACACACACACACACACACACACACACACATTAATACATGAAATAATGAAAATCATGATATTCGTATAGAGATAGTAATGATAAAAATACATATCTATTTACACATTATAAAGGGGAAATTATTTGCAATTGATATGTTTTGTAGTTAAATGACAGCAAATGACATTTTCATTCATTGGTTTTATTTGCAGGGCACGGTCATGCATGAGGAATGAATGTTATCACAATGCATTGTTATAGTCCTCTTTTACTTCGGGTTTTATTTCGGAATATCAATTTAGTTTTGCAGAAGCCGTTATACGAGATGCGAACTCTTGTAGAATTAGTAGTAACGATTAAAATGCAGACAGGTGTTTACACTGACCGAAATAGGCAGTGAAAAAAAAAAAATTACCCGGGGTCAACACAGTCGTTGCCATGCATGTCTTAAACTTTATGCATGGTCTGTAAAGGGTGGTATAGTTTTGGTTGAGAAGGGTATTCAGCTTTTAACTTTTTGCGAGATAATTACAAAACCTACAAAACCACTTATGAAATATTAAAGAGTATACAATTTTAAAAAGGAATTTAAAATTCATTTGATGAAAATCGGCTTTGAAATAGCTGCGATATCCAAAAGCAAAGTAAATTTATCAAAGCGATAAACGATCCTAATATAAGGTTGGTCCCACTTATTAAGACTGCTTTGTGTTTTGATATCTCAGCGATTTCAAAACCAATTTTCATCAAATAAACTTAGAATTCCTCTTAGATTTGTATGCTTTTTCATATTTCATTAAAGCTTTCTCATTATCTCACAAAAAAAAAAAGTTGGAAACCTGAACCCGGTCATCTAAACCAAAACCATACCATCCCTTAAACACATCATTTTTCACCCAATATAGTTGTAAGTTGTTGTATAGAACTTAGATGGCAGTTCGACTGCATGCATTATGATATAATGATTATAAGTGTTGATACGTTTAATCCATAATGCATTTAACGATGTTATGCGCTGTCACTTTGATTTCAACGAAACAGCATGATTTACTAGTATCATTAAAAAAAAATCATCAGGATGAAATGGCATAAGGCGGAGAAAACAAGTACCATGGGAACAGCGGAACGATAAAGTCTGTCGGCATGGGAAACTTTGTAAGACATTTTCAGTGAAAGTGCATATATAATTCTTGGAAAAAAAACCCCAAGAAGTGTTCGTTTGATACGCAACTCCTACGCAATATACACAATCACACTAAAAGAACAATGACCCCTTCTTTAATATTTCTTTGTTGTAGACATTCTATCTTGTCTCTCTTGTTTCAACTCTCATCTCCTCTTTTGTCCACTTGATTGTTTCAATTTTTGTTGTCGCTTTTAAATCTGCGAGTCAATCTCGTACAAAAGCAACCAAAAGAAAAATGTAATGGTCTCCTTGTTAACCTTACTTTTTGATGTACGTGATAAAAAAAGAGTACAAATGTGAAGCTTTAATGAATGCATTATGTAATTGCATAGCCTGTTCTCCTTGGGAGGTAAATAATCATTTCAATGTAGGACATAAGAGAAAGAAAGAAAGAAAGAAAGAAAGATAGATAGATAGATAGATAGATAGATAATCCTTTTATAACGTGCTCTAATTCTAAGTCGGAAGACTCAACATAAAAAAAAAGAGTGCGGTGTATAGCTTCAATGAATACATTATTCAATTGCATAGCCTGCTCTCCTTGGGAAGTAAAGAATGATTATTATTTCAATGGAGGACAAGAGAGATAGATAGATAGATAGATAGATAGATAGATAGATGGATGGACAGTAATCTTTAATCTTTTAATAACGTGCTCTAATTCAAAATCAGAAGACTCAATATACGTAAAAAAGGAGTGCCGATGTGTAGATTTAATGAATACATTATTCAATTGCATAGCCTGTTTTCCTTAGGAAGTAAAGAATAATTATTATTTCAATGTAGGACAAGAGAGATGGAAAGATAGATAGATAGATAGATGGATAGATAGATAGATAGATAGACAGACAGATAGATACCTTTGTAATAACGTGCTTTAATTTCGAGTTGGAAGATTTACCATGTTAAATTTCAAATATATCATTAAAGGACTGTCACGTTTCATTTTCTTGGGACGCTGATAACGTGGGCTGATTGCTTCACATTCATTTCTCACATTTAAAAGTGAGTTAAATAAAAGATATTGTGAGCGTACATCGTGAGAAAAAGTCAGTATTACAGATGTGACAGTATATCGTTAGAGGGACGATGTCAGTTCTCCGTCTGCAGGTGTAAAACTTTAACCCATTTCTTCCCAGAGATGGTAAGTTTGCATTAGCAGTAAACCGTGCACACTGCACAACAGATTATTGAAGGCAATGAGTTAAGAATTTGGAATATCGTATTTTTCCCTCCTGGCATCCCCATGGTTGCCCCTTTGCCGTGTGAATGATGGAGAATGCCTTACCTCGAGGACAACTTTGGCTTACGAGCATATCACCCGTGGTCAACACGTAAAGGTATTCTATGAATTGTTAAAATTGTCCCAGTGACGCCGCCGAGACCGCGGAAGAACCTCAGAATACCACTGGTTTCTTGCAGGTGGCAAAAAAAGGGGTACACGGTTATAAGTTCCGTGCCAACGAGCTCGGCAGATATGCTTTGCGCATGTGCAGATCTTCCTGCAATTTCCTGCCCAAAAAGGCGATAATGAAATATTCTCCTATGAGAAGCGAGCTGCGTTTTGCAGTGTAAGGAGAGGTGTAAAGGCAAAGTACAAGGTAATTGTTTCAGAATGCATTACACCTCACTTTATCGCCTTTAAACTGTTAAAAAAGAATAGAATTATGGAGGCTGACGGATGCCCCAATCCCAGGCAAGTAAAAGCTCTGTTTACGAGGATTGACTCGTGCATTTCCTGTGGCACTTTCACAAGACATATAATTTGTACATAGACACCACAAAATTAATGCACTAATGTCACATCTTGAGTTTTGCATTGTGTAAGCAGCTCCACCCGAGGATTTCTACAAAATTTAAGAGTATTTGTATAATCTTTCAATGGATTATACACAAAGCGAAGTATAAGCATCTAGAAAATAAGAGAAATATAATATCTAGGAACTACACTCCTTTTGTTGGCCTTTTTCTCTGAATCATGTATCTGCTTTCCTTCCTCTTCCTCTCCTTTTGGTCACACAATAAAATGGTTAATTTCACAAATTATCATAATCATAAAAACATTTTCATACAAGACACAAAACGTTTTATAGATTCACTACACCCTCATTGGCACTACACAGTCACCGTCCTTTCAGCGATATTACATTACAATAACAAATCATTGCCGGCTATTTCAGGTTATTAACCATATTGAGAAAGACACCTGTGATTAAGTAGAAGTTTACGTTATCAGAGAGGAAAGCTGCCATTGTCAGATACTTTTTTTTCCTCAAGGAAACACGCTATCACTATTTCCATTACTAATTTGAGTGAAAAGTCTCAATGTACGCCATATTCCTCTTTGCTGATGAATACCAGTAGAACAATATCCACGGCGCCAATTAATGGTGAATAAACAGATTCCGTTGTGGACCGTTGTGTTTATGATGATATAACGAACTCTGGTTTCACGGTTGCTCGACGAAAAAAAAAAAAACGGCCAATGCGACGCAATCATCAGAGCCAATTTGGGTGAAACGTCGATATTTACCTTATGATTATGATACATTATGAAAGCTTCATGATTACTTGCTCTCATTCCCTAAAAAAAGGGTAAAAACACCCAAAACAGAGGCAGATAACTGTTGCCCTGTAGGTTTCGCAGTTGCATCTCTTCTATTCATCTTTTTAGTATCAACTGACTGTACCGCCATTGCTAGGGTTTAAATGGAAATCGGTCACAACCTTCCATGACCTTTTTATAGACTGTTTGCTGACTTAAAACATGCTGTCAGCTCGATTAACCATTTCTGTACCAAGGAGTCAAGCATGCCCAAAATTCACCCACATATACCTATATATATGGACAGGATGGACAAGAGGTCAAAATGTGGCAAGCAGAGGATTTAACACGGAATTCAACTCGTGATTTCTGATTTCCCCTGAGTGACACTATATATGCTCTCACCTAATTCATCGGGCAATTAATTTGTTCGGAAAAAGTTGGGGACAGTGTCAAATGCAAATTTTCATACTGATTGGAATTCACTGCTTTCATTCGGTGATTAAATCATTTCGTAATGCACATTTTTTTTTGTCACAGTAATTTTCCAGGTATAGTCACTTTTCTTTCGTACATTTTCTTATTACATGTTTCAGTTAACAAACCAAAATTTCTTATTTATGTGTGACGACATGTATCTCCCTCTCTCTCTCTCTCTCTCTCTCTCTATATATATATATATATATATATATAGATAGATAGATAGATAGATAGAGAGAGAGAGAGAGAGAGAGAGAGAGAGTGAATATTCGGGATGTATATGCGTGGTCCTTCTTTAATATGCTTTGCAAATCCAACAGACTTTTTAAAAATTATTATTATTTCAACGGTGATAACAAAAATAAGTAAATTCTTGAATGAATCAAGGTGAAACAAGAAAGTTAATGGCAAGTCAAACGTCAGCATGTAAGAACATCGCCTTCGTAAAGATCATGGACATCTAAAGGTCAACATCATAATGTACTGTGGTGCTTGATCATCATCTCAAAATAGCGGTGTTAAGCTATCATGACGTCCCCATGACTGTCCTCAATTTTGCATTAAACCGTATACGTATCTAACACAAAATCTGCTTTTTATTTTCTCCTCAGCAGTCTTACTAAGAGAGAGAGAAGAGTCCCCCTCCATACCACGTCACCCGATAATGCGCATTCAGTGCATTCTGTTTCCAAAATCCGAAAAAAAATTAATCTATGTTATTGTTAAGTTGTCAAAATATTTTCCTATAGATACGCGAACAAGGGACTTGTCATGAGTCAATTTCTTCAGCAAATCAAAGGGATCGTATAGTTTGTTTGTTTGTTTGTTTTTTAATCTATGTTCCATATTCCACATTTCATACAAGTTTTATATTCCATTTGATTTTGAAAAAGAAATGTTTTTAACACACAATGGTCAGTTTCAACCAAAATTGCACAAATGTATAAGGACGTATAATTGGCGTGTACTATGAGGAACCCACTAAAAAGCAAAGCTAGTAGGATGTGGGTTCCAAAAATATAACATAGACTTTCAGTACATTATATCAATGTCAAAAAGTGGCGTAACATGCAAAAATACAAGATATCGAGAATATTATAAAGTTCACGGAATGTACAAAGTATAGTCTGATGTTTTTGATTAAACCTAAGGTATAAATGCTAAGAAAAGTAGCAAGTTGATCAAACTACTGAAGTCATCCGAGCGAGGCATCATTTGAGTATGCAGAAATTTTCAAATGATTACGGCAAAATAATTAAACATAGGATTTTAGAAAAATTGGTTGAGACGTAACTTCAGATTTTTTACATTTTTTTTTGGTAAGATAATGAGAAAGCTCTTATGAAATATGAAAGAGCGTGTAATTCCAAGAGCAATTCAAAATTTATTTGATGAAAATTGGTTTTGAAATGGCTGAGATACCCAAAACAGAGTAATCCTAATAAAAAGTGGGACCCATCTTTTATTACGATCGCTTTGTTTTACTTTGTTTTTTGATGTCTCACCATTCCAAAACCGATTTTCATCAAATAAACTTTGAATTCCTCTTGAATGTTATATGCTCTGTATTATCCCATAGGTGGTTTATTGGTTTCTAGCAAAAGGTTAAAAGTTCAATCCTCATCTCCACCAATAATATGTTATCATCCCTTTAACTGACAGTAACGCTTTACTTTCCATTTATTATTTAGGGAGCAATGTATATTATAAAGGTGGAAAAATCATCCTTTGAAATTTAAAGGGGGTGGATATTTCCTCGATTTAAATATTTCCTGCCTTCAATCGCGGTAAAGTTACCCTTCAATTGATCTAAAAAAAAAAAAAAAAATCCGTGTCAGTCTTTATGGCTATATTCACAGTAGAGACTATAGGAGGAGAAGTGACATCGGATTGGGCAGGGAATCATCCACCTTCAAGTCAGGTAACATTATCTGTGCTCCTTTTATCCCTCCAAATCCCCGTGGCTGCATTATGGTAATAGACAGCAGTGTCTTTTGCATATTATTCTCTTCTTCTCTAGCTATCTCCCTGCCGCGTGTTCCTGTCTATTGCTATGTCTGTGTCAAGGAAGGATTTGGTGATTGCACAGGATGATACAGTGTCATAGATGCCGCCGGATATTCTGCCGAAAGGGTGGGAGGTTTGAAGCACCAAATGAGTGTTCTATTACATGCCACATTATCATGGCCATGTCTTTGTCCAATCCTATCTAAATTGCCTTCTCGCGGCGCACGGTTACCTATAGTAAAGGCATTCTGATGTACAAACGTCAACATTTGTGATATCCTATCTAAGTTGCCTTCTCTGCGCCGATATATACCTAGTAAAGAGAAACATAATTATTTTCTGAGGTAAAAACACCAACATTTCGGATACTAGAGCTATTTCAAGCTATACGACCACAATCGGGTCGCGCTCGGATCCGAACGGGACTCGACCACTATTAATAACATCATCTGAACATGAAGATAATGTAACACAATGAATGTTACTTAGGTCGAGTCCCTAAAAGCGTCGTGGCACGAAAAGAAACCAATGGCCGACGGGATAGTTAACCAACATGAATATAACGTGATATTATGTGTATACATAGTCATATGAATGTGTTTGTTAGTTTGTTTGAGTGTGTGTGTGTGTGTGTGTGTGCATGTATGGTGTGTGGTGTCATGTACGTACGAAGTTTATTTGCTGTGTATTTCCTTGTGTGTGTATATGAAGAACATTCTATTGGTTAATGCACTGTGCCATGGTCACTATTTTTATAGTGCATTAATTTTCTTTTGTCGTACGCATTAAAAAACAACATTCCAAATGATTCCCTAATTCGACTACAGGGGCCTCACTTTAGCCATGTTACAGATAATTAGGATGTCTGAGAACAAAATGAAGTGATATCCATTGATGAGCGGTGACGAAGGAGAATAGAAATCAATTGGCCTTCAAACAGCAATAATTTCTTGGCGGCAGGGTTAGGTTAAACGATTGTATACAAATGATGCACAGGATAGAGTGCGTTAGTGGAGGCGTATACTGGTAGTGCACTCGAGGGTATTTACAATTGTGAAACATGCACGAGGCGAAGCCGAGTGCATGTTGCACTACATTGTAAATACCCGAGAGTGAGCTACGCCTCCACTAACGCCACGAAATAATCCTGTGCATCATTTGTTTTATAAAATGGGTCGAAAATTCGAAAACTAACAGCATTTTTTAGCGTTTTTCACGTACCTTTGTGGGTCAAGACGTCCGAAGATGTTCGTCCCAAACATTTACGCACGTCGCACTCGGAAATCCCGCACATACCAGTATAAGTATGATGGGGGGTTGGGTTTCCGGACACTTAAGTTCCCGCATGAAAACTTACTTATTTTACATAGAATATGCACCCTTTACCTTAAAGACTTGATATAGACTCCTCATATAGGCCTACTAGGCAACATACTCTGAAAACGGCGTGAGAATTAACCTGCTAAATCGTTGGATTTGCCCTTCAAAGTGACTCCATGTACGCGTCCGGTCCCACAACGCTTGGTCTACTGTACTGTACAAAGTGTACGTATATAAGAGTATACGTACGCCACACAATCATGTTTAGATGCACAAGGGAAGAAAGGCCGGCCGGCCGGCCGGCAGCCCGAACTAGAAGTTGTTTACAGGATTGACAGCGCGTACTGTATGTATGCATGTAATTCAAAGGAGCCGCCGCGCGCACAGACGATCTGCAATATAGACAGGGCAGAGCCAGGCAAAAACTGCCTTTTTTTCCAGTCAAGGTTTTCTCACTTGATTCTGGTACTTTAGACCATACTTAACAAAATAAGCTTCTGCGCCATCTTGAAATCTGTCCCAAATCCAAGATGGCCGCCAAAAATCCAAAATGGCCGCTAGAGGACCTAAAAAGTGCCTTCTGTGGTTAAGATTTGTCTGGGGATGGGATTTTTTTTACTCTATTTGATGATGAATGGTAAGAGAAATAAGATTCAGTGGATTAGAATTAGAATCAGTTTCTTTTTTATTGCGAAAATCCAACATGGCCGCCAGACGCAGCTCCCGAAATTAATAAATGTTATAATAACCGGAGGGTCAAACCCTAAAAACTCGCTTACTTAACGAGTGAGTTCCACTCTCTCTACAAACTAAGTAGACCATGCTTATTTTCAAATTTCTATTGTAATAAACAACATACCACTGGTCTACCTAAAAAAAAAAAAATGTTGCGAAAGCCTCCAAATCCAAAATGGCGTCCAAGATGGCCGCCATGTTTACTGAATTTGCTATTTGAAAGATAGAATTTGATAGAAACATCAGATTTCAACAAATGTGATGTCATATGAAAGAGAATAAAATTTCCTACAAGTTGATACCATTTTTGTGGGAGATTGTGATAACTGGATTGAGATTTTAAGGAAAAATACTCATTTTTTGATATTTTTCTGAAAAAAGGAAAATCATGAAAATGCTTGATTCAGCATAAATCAGAAAAAAGACTGAAGGATTATCTTGAAACGTTTTAAAGAATTTTGTTTAACATATAATTAATATTTGGAGAAAATTAGGGGTCAGTACCATTTGCGGTTCAGGAGTTATAATGTCTCAAACTTGAAAACTCACTATGTAAAAATTTCCACTTTAGCTGTGACAAGACCTTGTTGGTCGTGAAGAGAGTCTGCACGCGCCAAGACTACTACACGCACCACTGGCACTGGCGCTTGTAGCAGTGCCAGTGGTGCGTGTAGTAGTCTTAGCAAACGCAGACTTTTTCTTTGACAAACAATGGTTTGTGCCTGCAAACTAACTTTTCATACCAAGTGGTAGATCAGGTGATGCTGATTGCTATTATTTCAAAGTAGTTTGTTCTGAAGCAGATGAGATGAAGCAAAAAAATATCTTTCAAATAGAGGTAGAAGCTTGAAACAACCATGCTATAGAAAGTTTAAAACAAAATTTGGATCAATCACTCAAAAAATTCAAGATTGCAGGCCATCAAAGCTGACATAGTTTATTGCGCCAAATTAAATGTATTATCTTAATTTTGGTACAATTTTGTCTGTTGTGCTATCTATTTATCGTTTTTATATATTTTGAACATTGTAGTGCTATTTCAAACCGTCATGGGTTTTTATGGAGATATTTTTAAAACCAGTGATATTCTACTCCGAAAAAGAAAAAAAATCGAGTGGAAGTTTCATTTTTGAAGGAGTTAATAACGGAAATCAGTAAATTTAAAGTACAATTTGAGTGAATTTTGAGTGAAAATTTTCATTTTCACTCATTTCAGAGTGACCTTAGGGATCACTCGTCACTCTTTGAGTGATCCCTGAGATCACTCTAAAAGGAATGAAAATGAACATTTCCACTCTCGAGTGATCCTGATATCTAAAATGTGAAAGCATCTACCAATGGCATTAGTTCAATTCAATTTTGACACTATAACCCACATGAAATCAGCTTAAAACGATGTAAGACAAATCTATTCACAGTGAATACACTTTCAGCATGCTTATTTGTCAATTCAATTCAATTCAATTCAATTCAATTCAATTCAATTCAATTCAATTCAATTCAATTCAATGTTTTATTTCATTTTTTTCGACAAGAACATATAAACATCACTTCTTCTTTTTGGGTAACAGAAAATCAGGTGCTCAAAACTATGTAGGATGAAATGAATACAATCATTGTAACACCTTACAATCATTACAGATTATCATAAAACTCGAGTGATTTGAAGTAAGTAAACATTGTGGATAATTCGAAAAATGGAGGGACCCACTAAAAAGACAAGTCTTGTAGAATGTGGGCCCCTCAGAAATGTGAATATACAGCATGAATAATAATTTTGGACGGTGTAATTTGAACAATATACTGAAAAGTAATTTCGCACAACACATTTAAAAGCAACTTTGAGAAATTGCCGCCATGTCGGATTTTTCGTGGGGGGGGGGGGGGGGTGCTCGGATCAGAAGGGCTTTCATGGACATGTACGGATCAGATATTATTACACATATGCCATCATCATTCACGTTTCTACAACAGCAGAGTACAAGTACAAAAGCATATCTTTGATACAGAGGCATTTCTTTTTAAAATCAAAGATCGGGCCTTACCCAAACACTAAAATGAGCTCCACCCCCCCCCCCTCCCCCCAAAAAATAAAATAAACCCTCAATATGGTTTAAAGCAATACAAGAAATTCTAAAAACATATCAAATAATTAATCAAGATTTGACTCTGACGCAACACACTAAAGGTATCGTTTACCATTGGAAGAGATATCACATTCGATTTATATGTGCAGATTAGTTGTATCACAAAACATTCTACCATGTAAATATATATATATATATATATATATATATATATATATAATGAAGCCTAAGACATACGGAGATATCACCATTTCTTTTCAAGAAACCATAACATTGATAACTGTTGACAGCATACTAGTAGTATAAAAAACTAGAAATGTCGTTACGGCGACTGGTATGCCTCCGCCATAATGCATGGTTCTCCTATAGTACAATGTCTTGACAATGTGTGATGACAGTTTCACACAATTGGCAAAATATCAAAATGACAGGTTTGCCACAAATGTGCTGAATGTTCACTTTCCTAGAACTAGGTTCAATTGGATGAATGATTAAAAGGTCAGAGTGCAGGTATTTCGGGAACTGATGATTTTTACTTGACTTTTGACCCTTTTATAAGTTTATGCATTGAGTAATTTTCAAGGTATTGAGAAAAAGTTTAATTTCAGTATCAAAAGGTAAATTGGCATTATCTAAACCTGGCCTTTGACCTTTGACCTCACAGTTCCAAAGAGAATCACTGTCAGGTAGAACATGCATAAATATGTAAGTTTCATGATGATACCTTGAGTTACTTTCGAGATATGGAGGAAAAAGTGCAATTAAGCACTTTCACTTGACCTTTGACCTTTTGACTTTTGACCTTTTGGCAAAAACTTCCCACAGATATACATGCATACATCAAGTTAAAAAAGCAAACCTTCAGGCATTGCATAAATATAAGTAGTGATATTTTGAGGAGTTGACCTTGACCTTTGACCCCCCCCCCCCCGACCTTTCACCCATGACCCCCAACTTTTCTAGATAATCACTGCCCATCGGTACAAGCATATATATACTAAGTTCCATGAAGATACCTTTAACCATATGCGAGATATGGAGAAAAACATGAAATGTCAACTTTTTTTCACAAAATAACCTGTGACCTTTGACCTTTGACCCCATGACCCTAAATTCCAAACAAAGTATTATCCCCCAGGATATACCCTCATACCAAGTTTGATGTAAAACCACCACACGGTTCTTGAGATATCGACAAAAAACAAAACGGGACGGACGTCCGGACGTACGGACGGACGGACGGACGGACGACCCGAAAACATAATGCCTCCGGCCACTTCGTTGGCGGAGGCATAAAAACATATCAGAACAATCTACTTTGAAATTTCTCAAAGTTGCTTTTAAATGTGTTGTGCGAAATTACTTTTCAGTATATTGTTCAAATTACACCGTCCAAAATTATTATTCATGCTGTATATTCACATTTCTGAGGGGCCCACATTCTACAAGACTTGTCTTTTTAGTGGGTCCCTCCATTTTTCGAATTATCCACAATGTTTACTTACTTCAAATCACTCGAGTTTTATGATAATCTGTAATGATTGTAAGGTGTTACAATGATTGTATTCTTTTCATCCTACATAGTTTTGAGCACCTGATTTTCTGTTACCCAAAAAGAAGAAGTGATGTTTATATGTTCTTGTCGAAAAAAATGAAATAAAACATTGAATTGAATTGAATTGAATTGAATTGAATTGACAAATAAGCATGCTGAAAGTGTATTCACTGTGAATAGATTTGTCTTACATCGTTTTAAGCTGATTTCATGTGGGTTATAGTGTCAAAATTGAATTGAACTAATGCCATTGGTAGATGCTTTCACATTTTAGATATCAGGATCACTCGAGAGTGGAAATGTTCATTTTCATTCCTTTTAGAGTGATCTCAGGGATCACTCAAAGAGTGACAAGTGATCCCTAAGGTCACTCTGAAATGAGTGAAAATGAAAATTTTCACTCAAAATTCACTCAAATTGTACTTTAAATTTACTGATTTCCGTTATTAACTCCTTCAAAAATGAAACTTCCACTCGATTTTTTTTCTTTTTCGGAGTAGAATATCACTGGTTTTAAAAATATCTCCATAAAAACCCATGACGGTTTGAAATAGCACTACAATGTTCAAAATATATAAAAACGATAAATAGATAGCACAACAGACAAAATTGTACCAAAATTAAGATAATACATTTAATTTGGCGCAATAAACTATGTCAGCTTTGATGGCCTGCAATCTTGAATTTTTTGAGTGATTGATCCAAATTTTGTTTTAAACTTTCTATAGCATGGTTGTTTCAAGCTTCTACCTCTATTTGAAAGATATTTTTTTGCTTCATCTCATCTGCTTCAGAACAAACTACTTTGAAATAATAGCAATCAGCATCACCTGATCTACCACTTGGTATGAAAAGTTAGTTTGCAGGCACAAACCATTGTTTGTCAAAGAAAAAGTCTGCGTTTGCTAAGACTACTACACGCACCACTGGCACTGCTACAAGCGCCAGTGCCAGTGGTGCGTGTAGTAGTCTTGGCGCGTGCAGACTCTCTTCACGACCAACAAGGTCTTGTCACAGCTAAAGTGGAAATTTTTACATAGTGAGTTTTCAAGTTTGAGAAATTATAACTCCTGAACCGCAAATGGTACTGACTCCTAATTTTCTCCAAATATTGATTATATGTGAAGCAAAATTCTTAAAAACGTTTCAAGATAATCCTTCAGTCTTTTTCTGATTTATGCTGAATCAAGCATTTTCATGATTTTCCTTTTTTCAGAAAAATATAAAAAATGAGTATTTTTCCTTTATATCTCAATTCAGTTACCACAATCGCCCACAAAATGGTATCAACTTGTAGGAAATTTTATTCTCTTTCATATGACATCACATTTGTTGAAATCTGATGTTTCTATCAAATTCTATCTTTCAAATAGCAAATTCAGTAAATATGGCGGCCATCTTGGACGCCATTTTGGATTTGGAGGCTTTCTCAACAAATTTTTTGAGGTAGACCAGTGGAATGTTGTTTGTTACAATAAAAATTTGAAAATAAGTATGGTCTACTTAGTTTGTAGAGAGAGTGGAACTCACTCGTTAAGTAAGCAAGTTTTTAGGGTTTGACCCTCCGGTTATTATGACATTTATTAATTTCGGGAGCTGCGTCTGGCGGCCATGTTGGATTTTCGCAATAAAAAAGAAACTGATTTAAATTTTAATTCACTGAATCTTATTCCTTTTACCATTTATCATCAAATACAGTAAAAAAAGCCCATCCCCAGACAAATCTTAACCACAGAAGGCACTTTTTAGGTCCTCTGGCGGCCATTTTGGATATTTGGCGGCCATCTTGGATTTGGAACAGATTTCAAGATGGCGCAGAAGCTTATTTTGTTAAGTATGGTCTAAAGTACCAGAATCAAGTGAGAAAACCTTGACTGGAAAAAAAGGCAGTTTTTGCCTGGCTCTGCCCTGTCTAATAGGATGATGCGACTAGAATAACCAAAGCACACGTGACTCATTTCAGCGCTTCCTATTGGCTACATTCTTGAACCCATTTTATAATACATTATGTTTCTAACATCGTTTATACATCCTACCCTTTAATCAGGATGAATAGGGAAAAGAATTGCAGTGTCTTGATTGTTCCGTTGATGAAAGACAGTAACAAATTATAGTTTCAGAACATCAAGGTAAACCTGTTTCAGCCTTTCGAAATTAGCCAAGACCATTTTGCCCACCATACTATAGAATACAGTAAAATCATTACAAAGCAAAAGTAATCAAATCTTTGAACAACAACTTTTCGACCTTGGTATTTACACGTAACACAATATGGCAAGCTTTTGATTGTAGCAAGTATGATCCTATAGGTTTCATGAAAAAAAAACAAAACGTGCATTCTCTTGCATTTAACACACCTAGTATGAGTGTTTCCCGTTTCGGCAAGAATATTCCAACTAAAATGAAGTGGACTTCATAACGCATGTTTAATTGGTAACATAATAATCATCAACAACATAACGATGCATATCACTACATAATACAACTCATAATATCAAGCTTCGTATACCTGTAATATCATCGTCGAATATGTAATTAGTGGTAACATGATACTTATTGATGACTGTCGTGTGGTTAGTGACGTTGGGCTTTATATGGAAATTTATAAATCAGTTTGACATTGCAAACTAGCTTAACAAGGAATTGAAGAAGAAAAAAAATCAACAACGAATTAAACGCATTGCTGATTCATTGTATGGTACACACCATGCTGTGGAATTGATAATGAAGAAGATGTGATAAATAGTCCTGTTTATCATGAATGTCTACATAATGATTAAAAGCACTGACTACCAGTTACCATACCGACTCCGTCTCTCTTGCAGCTGTATAATACTCGTCATGCTCGTAGGACCCATACTCGTATTGTATAGAATGTTTACAAATAATATCATCAGTTTTTTTTGTGAAATAAAAACAACATTCTCTCTACCATGTCTCTGTTAAAGTTTCTTATTTTACAGCAAATACTCACAATATCAATGTTATGCGTAATATACACAAGGTTAAAGAAAGTTTTAATCAAAGTATCCCAAGATTAGTTTATACCACTTGGAATCATTCCCCTTTTGTGATACAAAGTTACATGAAATGTTATATTATATATCTATGTACCGTAAGTCCCCCCCCCCCCAATAAAAAATACAATGGGACCCTCCGCAATGGTAACTTTAGAAATAGTGAATCAATCCAAATAAAATTTCAAGGTATGGAATATATAACTCATTACCCACATCTTACTGAAAACCCCATCCAATTCGCTTCAGTGGTCAAAGAGAAATGAGGAGTTTTGTAGAGCATGTCAGGAATCCCTTCCCTCCAAGTTCTGTCAATTGTATTCACACATTATGCTCTACCTAGAGCATCCGTGAGTGCTAAATTTGGAAGAATCAGACCCATGACATGCTTTACAAAGATCTATGCACATTTCTCTGTGACAACTTAACCAAATTGAATGGGGTTTTCTGCAAAATATAGCTCAGATGTTATATCTCAAGACCCTGAAGCAGCATTTAGACAGTCTAATCATATTGGAAGTTTTCAATGCAAAAATCTGGTTGTTATTTTTTTTATTTTTTTATTTATATATATATATATTTTTTTTTTTGGGGGGGGGGGACATACTGTACATTGCTTGGAAATGAAAATGAAAAAAAAAGGAATGAATGAATGACTGAATGAACGACTGGGTATTATATAAATGATGCATTGACATGAAACATTATTATGCAAAAAGCGTTTTACAATGAATGCATGTATGGACTTACCTGCAACAGCGCGATAAAATGCGAGGCACAGGCAGAGGTATGCCCAATCTAGAATCCACACATTCATTGTGTCTGATTTCTTCTTTTTTTCAGCGTTGTTTCGTTTTCGATGCTGTCGTTTCCTCCGTTTTCCTTCTTCTTATTATTCTTGAGTCACGAAGGTATTGAGGTGTCTGTTGGGAGATGCGAGAGAGTGAATGTCATGTTCATTGTTTCCAAAACATAGCAATGTAAAATTCATGCAATGAAAATGGAACTTTAAAGAATCAGGAGAGCAAGCTCTCAGAATGAAATAGAAATATCTAGGTACTACTATTTCATTTTGGTTTATCTTGATAAAATTATTTCACCTTATTTTCTGAGGATTGAGATATTACGAAGGCAGTTACCAATTTCGAGTGTAACCATAGTTCCCCATTAATGAGATTTGTATTGCAATCAGACGCTTAAATTGAAAAAAATGAAATAAAATTGGACACTTACCACTGTGTTTAGACATTGCCAGTGTGCTTTCATGTTGTTAAATTTCACACAAACACACTTATGTTTCCCTTTTGCTTTGAAGAATTTCATTACTTAAACAGATTTGCTACAATGACAACGTCTTTGAGATATTTACCTACCACCATGATAGCTTTACAGTTTGAGAACAGACAGACAGATGAGGATATCAATACCACCTAGGTTAAAAAGGATGGATGAAGTTCGTTATTCCGATGGCTCATTAATCCGAAAATAGGAAACAGCGAGACGCGTACAAACGAACCTTATTTCATTTCTGGATTAACGAATTGTTAAAATAACGAATCTTACATCATTTTATGATTAACAAACCTTCGGAATAATGAATTATCGGAATAACGAACTGAAACCAAAGAGAACATATCGGATGATATCGTGTCAAAGATGATGGGGTACATTATAAATGCATTAGCACATGCAGTTAATATGGATTTCGTAAACCAAGCATACCTATAAGTTTCCACTGTGACTTTGAAATATACAGCTGCCCTAGAGATATGACCGCGACCTTAAAAACATACATCTAGAATATTATTGTAAAGCGTCAGTTTAGAACTTTGTGTACTTAGTCATTGATGTTGTGTTTTAACACAGTAATGCTCAAAAAATTTCCCCACAGTGCAATTTATACGAAGTCGTTGCCAAAGCAACAACCGTGTTCTGAGATAACAGGTCTATGACTTGATGACATTCCTAACCAGGATTTTGATGGCAAACAAAGTTTTAACTTAAAAACAGACAAACCCAGATTATACTATTGTGTTTTCACATTGTATCATTGTTAATACATGTTAGTTTCTGGATGATATGCAAGCGATCATTTCTGAGTATATCATCGCGACTTCGAATGACTAGGAATTTGAATCCAATAGAACGGTCAACTCTGAATCATAAATTTAGTCATTTTAATCAAATTTTTATACTGTATAATTGGAAACATATACTAATATTTCTTTTTAATCATTATTCGTTACCACGGCAACAGCCAAAAAAGGCACTTGCGAATCTGGCAACACGTACATGTATGTTCCTGTTCAGCACTCTCAACATAAGAGGAAATTGCACATAATGATAAGATTCTACAGAAAATGTTAGATATCCTTCTCAAAGTCATGACGAGGATCGATGTACTATTAGGTCCCGCATTTCTGTTTGTTTAAACTGGATATTGTAGGACAAGCAGGCTCCTACTTGACGGTAAAATAGTAATCAAAAAGACAAAACTTGTTAATTTTAGTTGTTGTTGTTGTTGTTGTTTTTTTTGCTGGTTTTTTTTTTGAGAGCTAATTTCTATCGCAATACAAACATACCACTTACTTCTCCGATGCACCTTAGAAGCTCTCCCGATTTTTCAACTCCAACGTTAGTTCACCAGGGCCAAACTGCCTGCTTACTATGTTAGGAACCCACTGGATAAAGAGTCCTCCAAAAGATCCTTCTCAGGCACACAACGAATTCAAGGGAGTTTTCCTCTCATCGCTTCACGCCAAGGTTACACGTAGCTTATTGTTATGATCGGAGGGCTGACCGTGATGGAAAGCCAGTTTAGCAACTACCAGCGAGAGGCAAAATGCAAACCTCGTAAGCAGAGTTTATCGGGTGGCTGTATGGAGAAGAACAGAGCAGGAGACCGACCAGCGTGAGCGTGTAACTCCAAGGGGAGACGAATTGATACCACCAGAGGCTAGTCTCATTAAAAGCCGGTTATCGTTTGCCGCTTGACCACATGTCACTTTGTAACAGTTCGCTTATGTTTCTTCCTCTTGCGCGCTACGGCAAAGTGAGGATAAACAAGACCGGCTGGGTCGACTGCGCAGCGAAACGTGCGCATGTAGACACCAATCTGCAGCCAGCGTACGCGCGCGTGACACGTCTGTTGGAATCGGGCGTACGAGTCGACTGCGAGCAAGACTAATGGGCAAGGTTACAGAAAGGAAGAAACTTAGGAGCTGACGGATGCGCACACAAGAGAGGCATCTTAGATGATGTGGTTAGCGACAGAGAATATTACTTCGACGCCTCTCTCCAGAATACCTGACATTGAAACTGCATTCAAGCAACTGCGGGGTTTCATCATAAAGACTCAGGGGTACCTTTGCGCCTGCATTATAACACTGCCACTCAGACTACTGAATATCAGACAAAAGTAGAATACAAATATCGCACACCATTATCTGACAACGCTGTTTTGGCCATCGGTCAAAGGTAATTCCGAGAAAGCAAAAAAAAAAAAAAAAAAAAAAAATCTTAACCCTTTCAAGTGAGACATAAGGGAATAATAAATATGTGAAATCAAAATGATCTATGACTTATGATATATACGTGGCATTTTGAAAAAGACAAAATCACTTACTTGGGGAATGGGTCTTGGGGGAAAATGAATGAATTCAAAACGATGCGTACGTGATAGTTTGCAAGCATTAAGCAATGAAGAAGCGTTCAAATTGACTCGTGACTATGATGTCATAATGAACTACATGGTTATACTTTGTGAGATAGAATTCTACCCATAATGCTCAGAAGGTCCTTGATAATTGAAAACCCCTTAATGTTTTGGGTATACATATTTTTAAAGGGCAAAAGAAAGACGGCCATAAGTTGCAGCCAAAAACGCTTTAAAGCCACAAATGTTGATGATTATTTCAATGTGAGCGATGGACTGCAAGTCAGGTTTTTGGTTATAAAAATTCAAATGGTCATATTGCCTCCGCCGAACTCTCCCCCCCCCCCCGTTATCTTTTTGTGTTTACAGAAACTTAAAGACGAAATCCAGCCCAAAAGCAAACTCTAGAAGAAAATAAAAAATCCCAACAGAACGTTCCAAAAAAGGCAAAATAGAATAAGAAATAAGGAAGGTATAAATGACATTTTGAAACTCCGCATTTCTTCGGAAAACATTTCTTGACCATGGTCTTTATGAATATTCAAATTAGCGAGTTGATGATGTCATGCCCTCACAATTCTTCATGTAGGCCTATCTTACATGGATTATGAAATTCGGGAAAAATAGTTATTTCGAAGCTACTACTAGTAAAATCATATTCCCATACCAAAACATATCAGAGCTCACATTTGCTCTGTTTTATTTTGGGTGGTTTTAAGACAAGTTTTACCTTTGTTTATACAGCTGAAATGTGAGTTTTTTGTCATTTCTGTATATGAACATAATGAATTAGAAATTGTGAGAGCATGATGTCATCAACTTGTTGATTTGAATATTCATAGCGACTGGTCAAGAAGTGTGTTCCGAAAAAAAAAGAAACTTTAAAATGTCATAACTTCCTTATTTCTTATCCAATTTTGGTCACGTTTGCATGGTTCCAAAGGAATTTATTTTCTCTTTCTTAACAAATTGATACAATTATTGATACAATTTGAGGTGGATTTCATCTTTAAAAGTTTTTCCAGGGCTCAAATATCTTGGCGTGATTCGAACCCTGGACTCTCAGATTGAGAGCAAAAGGTGCAATACTTCAGACCACGTTTCGACCAAGACATACGACATCTCCACGACCAAGACACTTCCCCATGCAATACTGCACATTTGGGGGATTTTGTTTTCTTTTGCTTTTGTTTGTTTGTTTTATTTTGTTTTGTTTTGTTTTGTTTGTTTGTTTGTTTGTTTGTTTGTTTGTTTTTGTGTTAGGGTGAAGGTTAGGGTTAGGGTTAGGTTAGGGTATTGTTGGCGTTGTTTTGCTCTCAACTTAAAATACAGATAGGCCACCTGTGAGTGTTCAAAGGTTGAGGACATTTTCGGATTTCCACTTAGTTTGTTAATATTCCGTAAATATTTCCTGGAAAGAGTGCATGGTTATCATACGAGCCATGCTGTATACATTGAGTTTATGCCAGACCTGGTGATGTGTGCGAGTGCGGGTTAAATGTGTGGGATTCTTACACGTGATGTGCAGAAAAAAGAAGAAGAAGGAGGAGAAGGAGGAGGAGGAGGAGAAGAAGAAGAAGAAGAAGAAGAAGAAGAAGAAGAAAAAGAAGAAGAAAAGGTCTGTTGTTTCCGAAAAGAAAGGGAATTCAATTGAATTTGTCGATTTTATTTTAGTATTTTTGTCATCAATATAAGTGTCAAATCCGTTTACTCAAAGCTGTGTTGTACAAGTATACCATCAGCCGGACGTATCTGTTTCAGCATCAGTGCTACCTTACCTTGAGTTGACGTTTAGTTTGCAATTTTGAGGGGTGTTTTAAAACGGAAATTATACTCAATACCTACTAATCACACGCGTTTTGTTAGTTCAGTTGTAGTTTGAAATTGGCGTGTTATTATATGCTCTTTGTGGAAAAATAGGAGGCAAGAATAATACTTTTTGATTTCTTTGTGATTTACCTTTTATCAAGACCTTTTGCACAGTTAGCTTTTTAAGATCTCATTTCAATCAGTAAGTCCGTTTTCATGACATATCACCAGAAACACAATTAAAGTGCTTTGTTGTTGTTCTTTCACTTGTTTCGGCATTGTGATTGTATTTCCTTTTCAGATGAATTTTATGTATGAATTCGAGGAAGAAGGATATTCAGTCATTTTTATTTTTATTTTTTAACGTAACAGACGTAATCTTCTAGGAAATATATCAACTGAGCCATCTCAAGGGGATTGCAAATGTGATGATTTTTCTTTTTGTTTTTGCTGTTATTGTTCCGTTCATGTATTCTTTTCTACATTTATTTTTGCATGCATGTCACATAAAACTAGAATTGATTTCGTCTGTGTTTGTTTCACATATCTGTTCACCGATTGATTTCTTTTGTTGTTGTTGTTGTTGTTGTTCTCTGTCTCATTTAAATTCACTCTCTCTGACCAGAATTCCTGGAACTCATAACAAAAGGCGAACAAGTCAAGATAAGAATCGATGTCATTTGTGTCGATTCTGGTTTATAATGCACAGACAGACACACACACACACACACAAACACACAAGCACGCACACAAACACACACAGAAACAAGCTAAAAGAATATTGAAGGGTTATAGATGCCATAGGATGAGTTGATCGTTGTTGATGTCAACTTATATCGTATAATACGTGTAATAGCATCGCAGCCATTCACTTGCTCATTTTTTTTGACGTCTGTCATTATCAGAAACTTATGTAAGTCATTAATTTGTTTTCTTAAGGAGATTAAAAAAATGAAATCTTTATGATTCAGGAGTTTACATATTTGCTAGTTCTAGAGTTCACCGGATGGTGTTATTACCTACATGACGCATTCTACTTTTGGCCAGTTATTCAGACTCTAAAACCAACTGAATCCAAAACAACACTTGGCACATTGATATTTCACTTGGTAAACAGAAGGTAAAAAGGTTTCCCATGTCACGGTGGTAAGAACGAGCAGATAAAAAGACAAACAAACAAGCAAAAAGTATACAATAAATGAACACATTTCAGCAAAAAAAATAGTGAAAGCAATTAGCAAACCTTTACATTGACACCAAAGCGATAACGGCAGGGCGTTTTCTTAATCTGCTCATGACGATGGCTCATAAGGAACTATGATAGCTTTATAACATCCCTCGGCCTTAAGATCCCTTCTAGTGTCATTACTTTCATTTGTGAAGTGATCTGAGCAGTAATTAATCATCTGTGTTGAGTCCTATATCAAAGGTCATGCAGGGAAAAAAAGGGGGAACCCACGCACTGCCCGATCTTCTTCATCCAACGGAGGCTGATCCCGAGGCTTCTCGCCTTAGTCTGCTAGCGTTAAGCGCATCAATAATTTAGCAGCAGTTAGTTATCAAGTATTTATCGGCGTTTCGTGGCGACACGCGGGGGAAAGCGACTGGGGCGCTGCATGCCGCGAACGTGCCGGAGTCACGCATGGCCCGCTGCAGTGTCTTAAATGGCTCTACGTTGACGACGTGGTAACACGGATCTTAACTCTTGGAGTGCTGGGCGGAACATCCAGCAATGATCAAAGACGACCATGTATAAGAATACAAAGGCACATTGTATTTTACTATCATCACAGTAAGTGTTCGTCAACGTCTTATTCATGTCTGAAAATGATATCTTACGACATCTTGAACGTGGCGCCCCTGTCTCCATTTTAAATGGACAACGCTACACTTCTTAACTATTATCATTACTGAGTGTTACTATCATGTTTTTGCTTGTATCATTATTAGTGCATTCAATGGACATGTAAGCGTTCGGATAATCGTATCCGCTTAAATCAATAGTAAAACATGACTTGCCTCGTATTATATGATGAAATGAAGACAAAAAATACTTCGAAACAATATGATTATTCTCCATGCAGACTAAGTATATGAATACGCTATTAGATTTTGAGATATTGTGATCCCTGTCCATTCTTGATAAACAATTCTTCCTATTTCGAGATAGTAATGTCTCGGCATCCATGCCATGATCAAGGCTTGAAGGATTGTCATCGCCATTGAAAATTTAGTGAGTCACGTGACATCCTGGGTCGACGACACAGATACATATCATCATTTCAGCACACAGCTGCTTGTACGCATCTGTGCAGTATTATGGTGGGAAAGTCAACCTAATGCACAGGCGACATAACTACTTGATTAAAGCTTATGAGTAACATCTGCTTAAAAACACCACAAATGAAATATTTTACACAACAGCGTCACATGAATTATGTCACACACATATTGTATGAAAATGAATGCATAAACGCATTTCAAAGTTTTTCATGTGTGTGTTTTTGAACAAGGTCATCATCAAATAGAAAAAAAAAACAAGTCTTTAAAATACTGCACTCGTCACAAGGCAAGAAATATTCTTTAAGATAGCATTGAAATCATTATTATACTATAATTTTCCCTTTTTTGTTGTGTTTCTCTTCAGCTAAAATCTCAAACATCTTATACTGACAAAAAAAAAATGCATTTGCACTCTTCCTTATTATGCATAGTGTGTGTCTGTTTAATCAAATAGAACAGTGAGCACGTTTTCTCTAGTCAAGTCGTAGACGACTGAACTAACAAACATCTAAATACATTATATTTGGCTGAAAAAAAAAGGAGAAAGTTAATATTTGTTCAAAAGTTAAAATTTCACTATGGTAGTTATACCCCCTGCTCGAATGTTATCAAATATATGTGACTATTTGACTGTGAAAGCTTTGCAGGCTTTTATTATTGGTGTTAAAATTGTGCTTTGAACTGGCTTGTAGTCTTTAACCTGATAGTTTCCTGCAAGCCTGACAGTTACTGCGTAGTTGAAACGAAAATAAAATTGATGGCAAACCATAAAGGTTATTTCTTATGTATTCTTTCGAATGTTAAGATGTTTGATTATATCTTAAACAAACAAATATTTTGTGTATAGACAATTTCTAATAATCATGGGCGTATACGTAATCGAGCAGGATTCGAACCTACGACCTCCTGATTTCCTGACAGGCATCATCTCCACAAGACCACCGAACTTCCGCCCGACTAGTGTTGGTTCTAATTCTTATAGAATTCAGCGGGCACTGCGTACAAATTCATGAAATTCTTCCGTCGCATTGTTTTTATCGCAAATGATTGACAAATTGCCCTGTTTACATCGACGTAAATAAGCATTGAATTGATCAGTGTTTTAGTAGTAGCTGCATGCTATAAAGATTAGAACCAACACTTGTTGTCGGGCAAAAGCTCGATGGTCTATATAGTGGAGATGACGCCTGTCCGGAGATCAGGAGGTCGTGGGTTCGAATCCTGCTCGAGTATGTACGCCCATGATTTTTTATCATGGCTACTTCTAAAACACTGATCAATTCAGTGCTTATTTACGTCGATGTAGGGCAATTTGTCAATCAGTTACAATAAAAACACCTCGACGGAAGAATTTTAATAAATTTGAACAATTTCTAATAGTACTTCATCCTGCGCAAATATGAAATGACAACCCATATTATAGATCAGATAACTTGCAGGAATATAAAGTGAATTTCATGCAAATTGTAAAGAAAGCTTCATAATTATGTTTGCTATGGCTGAATGTTATTGAGATTTTCATAATGAATAGTATTATGTGTTCCCTATTACATAGTATCAATAAAGTTGTATCTATAAGGAGAAAAATTGTATTTTCTCTGCACAACATGTTACTTTGCTTTATTCTATATTTTGATAGAAACACTGTGAATTACTAAAATTTACTTCATTGGACATTATGTTGGAAGAATATTCTCCCCATAACATGATGAATTACTATAGCATCCTAAACCGAAGTTAAATATCTTGTCTAACTTCAGCTTTCCTTATTGGCCTCATAATGCCACATAAATTCTAAACATATCGATCTCACGTTTTGAAAGATTTTGTGTTTGCTTTATGTGTGTTTGTTTTCCCCGCCCTCCCGTATATATATATATATATATATATATATATATATATATATATACATATATATATATGTCATGCATCCTTATTTCTCACCCTCAGTCACGGTCAGTCGATGCCTGATATAATGGTAAGGCATTCGTAGAGTCTCTACACCACTGTGACGTCGAATACAATAAACGCACAATTTTCTTGGCTACTTTGTCTACTTTTGATTTTGACTAGAGGTAATGTATTATAGTTATATTTGATAATTATGTAAATAGAATGACACAAACACACATATACAATGGAATGTTCATTTGCTTGATTTCAGTAAGAGTGAATTTACTTGTATCTATCTATCTATCTATCTATTTATTAGTGAGGATAGTAACAGGAAGTGTATCTCGTTTGGTATGGGCTGCACACACCATGAGCTGAGATTATTCCAGACGACTTGTGTCTCTCGCTGCGAAAGTCTGTTCTCTGGAGTTTCGCGCCCAAGCTTGGAGAGAGAGAGGCGAAGAGAGAGAAGCAGAAAGAGACGGTGTGTGCATTTGTATGCGTGTGTGTGTGTGTGTGTGTGTGTGTGTGAGTTGTGTGTGAGAGAGGGAGGGGAGAGAGAAGAAATAAGAGTGAAATGTCGCCGAGCTTCGGCAAGCACGTGCCCTAAATGATTCAGAGCTCATTAGATTGTCAGATTATGCGGAAAACGATAACTTTCTTATCCTTTTCCCTTTATTCTTCTCTTCACCCCCTCCCCCCCCCCCCCACCCTATCCCGCATCCAACCAACTAACCTAAGACTTGAGAAAGTTTGATTAATGACTAGTCTATCTCGTTGACGCCTGGGACGTGAAAATTGAACTGATTCTTACGGCCCGGCGTGCAAATTTATGCGGCGTACAGGTGCTACTTTCTGCAACGACCCTCGAAGAGTTTTATCGACTTTCGTCACCTGTTCGTTGGATGTTTAGGTATCTCCCTCCCCCCCCCTTTCTCTTCCATCAGTTTTCATTTCGAATTATTCATTGTGACATATGAGACAATTATGACAGTAGTGATGAAGTGCTTTTTTTCTTTTGTAGTACTGAACTTTTTATGACGTTGCCGGGAGTGTTACGATTTTATGTGTTTGGATTATGACTTTGCGTAAGCTACTTTGTCTCGGGAAACCAATACAGTATATAGAACCTCGTTGTAAAGAGGTCTGTTATAACAAAGTCTTCTTAAAAGAAGGCCATCTTGTAGGCCCAGCTATTTATGTTTCTTTGCGTCTGTTTACTAGCAAAGTGAGAAACCTGATATAAGGTAATTGCCATGGTTTTTGATGGGTCGATGTAGCGAGTTTTCCTTGATTGGTACTGAAGATCAAATACTAGGCATGTTCAAGAGAGTTCGTGCACAAACAGCATAAAGAAGAATGTCACAACATAAGAGGGAATCAAAATAATTATATCAAAAACAAATTACACACAAACAATACAAAATGAGTATAGAAGTATAACTTTGTGGTTTGTGTACGAGGAGACTATCAAGTCTTACCATACTTGACAGCTAATCTATATCAACACAGCGTTTAATCGAAAATACCTAAAGAAACATAATTTCAAATTTGACTTCAAGCAACGGAAGAATTAATACATATATTATATATACATAATACATAAATAAATGAATATATATGTATATATATATATATATATATATACGCATTTATATGTATATATATCTAATTCTATTTTTTTTTTTTTAGATAATCACTTGATTTGTTCCACGCTTGTCCTATGCTGATACTGGCTAACTTTATTTTATTCCCATTTTATTCTATTCCATGCATTTTAATATTGGGAGACAGAGCATTTGCCTGTGCAGCTCCCAAACTCTGGAATGACCGACAAGCAAATCCCCAACTGTAGCATTTTTAAAATCACGACTCAAAACACATCTTTTCATTTAACTGTTTATTGTCATCAAGTACATCAGAAGCTTTTGCAGTGCAAAAGAATATATATGTCTATAGGTTTTGCGCTTTATAAATTGATATCATTATCATTGATATTATTATTACTATGATTATGATTATGATTATTATTATTATGATTATTATTATTATTATCATTAGCACTATTACCATCATCATCATCATTATTATCATTATTATTATTGATATCATTGTTATTATTATTATTATTATCATTATTATCATTATTATCATTTACATTATAATTATCATTATCATCATCATTATCATTATTGTTATTATTTTTTTTTTCATTTTAGAGACATTTGTGACAAATTCGACGATTTCCTTGCTGTTTACCAAGAACCAAGAATGGAGTGCCTCATATTCACCGAATGCGAAAATCTAGCTCCATGCATCAACTAATAAACTTTACTCATTACACAATAACGTAGCAGCGACAACATTTTTTACCTTATTTACGTCGCTGTAGGGCATGTTTTGTTTATTGGTTTGCTTCATTTTTCACTTTTAAGAAGATGTAACCCATATTCAGCTGTAGGCCTACTAGCTGTTCTTCCATGGGGTCAAGTTGGATGTGAGGCGGGACCACTTCATCGGGTTATGCACCATGCACTTTGCGATGGATGAATGAAGAGTTGATCTTTTACGTGCCTGCACGACAAAACTTGCATGCTCAACAGCATTAGCGTGTAACGCATGGTACATGTACTTTGGTTTTGTTGCGTGATGAGCAGTCGAGCGTCGATATTGTTTGATATTGTTCTATTTTTTTCCAAATATTTAAGTTATCCTTTCCAAAATTTAATATGAATATGCTCGTAACCTTGGCAAAAACACGAGAATGATTGTAATTACGTATTGGATGAGGTTCTTTAGAATAATGATTCGAGTTGACGGAATATTGATTAATGATGAAAATTTTGCAGTTGAAAAAAATGCTTAAGATTGAAAGACATACTTGATATGAAAGGGGATTTAAAATCTATGACTCATTTTTATGAAAAATGTATGAATTATTGAGATGATTTGAGTATTAGAAAAATATATGATGCACTTCCCTCTGAGAGGAAAAGGAGGATAGAGATAAATAGATAAATAAAAATAGAGATAGACAGATAGATAGATAGATAGATAGATAGATAGATAGAACGAATAGACAGATAGATAAATAGATGGATAGATAGAAAGATAGACAGACAGATAGATAGATAGATAGATAGATAGAGAGATAGATAGAGAGATAGACAGATAGATAGATAGATAGAGAGATAAAGATAAAACTGATGATGAAATGATTTTTCTGAGAAACGACTTGAAAATCTCTTTAGGTAAGATTACCTCCAAAGATGTCTTTTTACTTTGGATTAATAGTGAAGATAATACGTGATGATTTATTGGAGAATGAAAAAAAAAAGATGAGAAATTAACGTTTTTCATGATTTTTTCTAAAAGCAGACATGATATCGATCTTCAGTAGATATAGAAGTAGTACTTTGGGTTCCACCTTGAGGGATTTTCAATTTAGATTACTGCAAAGAATAGTGTATGCAAAATTATCATTCATACAAGTCTGAACGTATAGAATGATATTCATGTCTTTCATAAAGAGTAGAAAAGACTATTAAACATTATGAATGCATACGAATTTTCAAGGAAAGTAGGAGAAAGCTGCAGTACTTCTTTCAGTTTGAAGCTGGGAAGAAATTCAATTTGGAATTCATTTCCCAGATAGGAGAAGCTCAATTAGTTAGTCATTTTGGATCCAATTTATAATCAATTGTTTATATATATATATATATTATATATATATATATATATATATATATATATACATATATATATTATATATATATATATGATATATATATAATATATATATAATATATATATATATACATATATTAATATATATATATATATATATATCATGGCTCGACACTAACTTTTTTGTTTGGTGTCCCGATGGGGCCACCAAAATCCTAAATTTCAAATTTTTGGTGGCCCGAGAGAAACATTTCGTGGCCCGAAAAAAAAAACAAACAATAAAAAACATTAAAAGTCCTTTTTTTTTTAATGAGTCAAATATTTAAGTTTTATGATAGTAAGAATTAGAAGTTTGACATATCTACTCATACATGAACTTCAACAAACTTGCAACACTCACTCTCAGGCACTCATTAAGTCCTATTCGTCCATCCTTTAAACAAATTTAACTGCTAATTTCCGGCGCAAAAAGCTACGAATTTATTGACATACTTTTCAAAAAAATTTGGTGGCCCGAGGCGGGCCACCAAATTTGCCTTTTTTGAAATTTGGTGGCCCGACTTTCATTTTTGGTAGCCCCGGGCCACCGGGCCTCCGTTAGTGTCGAGCCCTTATATACATACAGTCTGAACTATTATGTTTACACACATACAGAACAGGTCAGCAGGAAAAAAGAAATCCAGAAATATCCAAATCTGAAATGAATTCTTCGTTTGACAAAGAAAAGAGGAAAATTAGAAATAACATTTGTTTTTTTGCTTTTATAGTCTCTCTTTTCCTATTAATGTGTCGAGGTGACTGATGTCTTAATTTTATATGTAGAGATGTGTATTGCGTCTGTATAGGAAGTAGAAAGGTTAGATGATCTTGAATGTTTGTGAAATAATTTTACTGTTCGATTAATAGTGTTGTATATATGGTAAAACGGAAAGTAAAAGGAATATAATTATATTTAAATATAGATGAAGAGCATACAAAATTTTGTATACAATTCAGTTTAAAATACATATTTTAGAGTCGAGTGCATGATTAAACTTTTCTAGTAATGTTTCCTTAAAGACCGCTCTTTCTGTAGTATAGATCGCATGTACATTTCTGCACCGCTATGCTTGAAAACCGGAGGTTTATCCCATCCATAGATAGAGAGCAACATTCCAGTTTATATTGATGATCTATTACATGCAAAAGGTGAGAAAATAAAATATGGATACATTCTATGAACACATTGTAAATTGCATCATTAAACTCGTCATCAAAAGGTCACTCATTTTCAGAAAAAAAAAATTCTCGCTCAAAACGCGTTATTCATCAAAACATTCTTCGTATTCTTTTAAAACACGCATTCCACACGCATACGTCATCAACAGGCCCAGCAAATAAATCAGCGTATATATAATTCATGCACCATGCATGCACGCAATAAATTCTTTAAAAAAGATTTGCAGACTACCGCAGAGTTCTGTGATTCACACAAAATGATTAAGCCGATTTATTTACAATATTGCCGTCGAAATAGATAAGGTCTGGTTATCACCGATTCCATGAGGATTGAGTGTTAGCAATGATCGAATCATAACTAAATGTACCTACGTCAACAAAGCAAAACAACGTCTGTAAAATATTCACAAACTATGCACAAATAGCGTCACAATGGCCAACATTCTGACAACGTAAGCCGTATGATGCCTTGTTAAGGCAATACAGGTCACGTTTGTATGACGTGTGTGATATCGAAACCCGACACGACGCATTATTGATAGAGTACGAACACGATTATTCACTTACATTTCCATTTTGTCCTACAGACATGCCATGCATCAAAACTAAGAGAATACAAGCTCTTGCATGAAAATGAACAAATAACAAAGTACGGTGTCACTGGACGGCAACGTAGAGATTTCGATTACAACGTAGCATAGAAAATACAATTGATTGTAGCAATATCAGCCCGGGACATAAGGCCTATGAAACAAGATTACGAATTTTGCGAAATCTTTTGGGTGTCCAAAGGGTCCCTAGATATTCGCTAAACTTGAACCTAAATGGGGTTTGAGACCTCAATCTATATTGCAGTGGAACTTCGTTAAAAAGAGTTCGGATAAAGCAAAACCCTCTTTATATAATGGGCCGATCTGGCAAGCTCATTTTTTATACCCCCCCCCCCCGTTCCCAGATATGGTGAGATATTTGATATAAGGGTCATTGTCATGGTTTTAGGTTCTTGTTATATAGAGGTTCCACTATATTCCAACTTTTCTGTCAAATTACATCGTAGGAAACGACTTTATCATGATGGAAGAATCTATGACACCTTCAAATGCAGAACAGCAAAGGTTTCTTCAAAAATATAACAGAAAAATCAAAAATTTGTAAGTCTGTCTGTACTAGTACTGAAAGAGATCACACCAAGCTGCCACTAAAAATCATACAATGTATAGCAAACGTTCACCAGGTGTTTGGAGGGTATGAACAGGTTAAAACATTCAGTCTACAATAGAACACACAGAAAAGTATGACGTAACCATGGTAACGGTATGTTCTTCTCTTAAACGCTTTGAACTGACGTTGAGAATTATTATTCAAAATGTTGGAACTTCTCGCTCGCAATGTACATTGAACTTTGTGACATAAAAATAAATTATTTTGTTGAAGCAATCCGTCTACTACAACCACTGCGCATGAACAAGCCTTAAATTGATTTGACACAACTCAAGCAAGTCAAATGACAATTACTAGATATGAATAAATAAATAAATAAATAAATAAATAAATGAAATAAATTCTGCCCCTATCAATAATAGTAATAATAGCAGTAGTAGACAATAGTAGTAGTAGTAGTAGTAATAATAATAATAATAATAATAACAATAATAATAACAATAATAATACTAATAATAATACAATAACAAACTTCAATAATAACAATGATGACAATTACGATGATAATAACAAATAATAATAATAATAATAAAGGTAAATCAAAACACACAATCACACTGGACGGGCCTTTTCATTTATTGCAGAAGGCAATAGACAGTCTACTACCAGTATGTCACCGTTATCAGTCAGTCCGCAGCGTGTGCGATAATGAGGCACGAACGACAATTTTATTCAGAATCACGTTTACGCAGTTTGTGCCCTTGAGACTGACGAGATTTCGCGATACTTTGAGAGAGTTTTTGCAGAGGTCGTAACAACAGCTTTCATAGCTTTCGCAGTGCATTGTTTGACCCAGGATGGTTAGTTAAGTTATAGAGCTGATTATGCTCATTAATTTGATACCTAATTTCCCTACTTTTGATGTCAATATAGTAGTCCATTTTAGCATCAAAGTAAACGATTATTTTGCCAATGTTCAAGAAGCTTTTAGATCATAGTTTGATGTTTTGCTAGTTCCTGACTGGTATTGAAAATAGATCTCCGTAATTTCTTCGATTTCACAATCGTGAAACTTGAGCGAGTATGATCAATTAAAAAACGAAGAGGGGCACCATTTTTAAGGTTGTGAATTTTCCTGTTGAAAACAAGGCAAATTATGTTTTCTTACTGGAAGTGGGGTATAGTGAATGAACACGTGTGGAATGTGTTGTTGATACCCAGACAATGGTCGTGGACAATGGCCAGGATTGGAATGTTTCATGAGGAATTCCACTATCGCAGCTAGTCTTTGTTCATTCTGAAATGTGGTGTGTGCAAGCACATGGAAACATGTGCTTACTTCTTTCATGTGCATGCATTTTACCCTGTGTCAAGAATTCAGACTAGCAGTGCTCGGGGCAATCCACATGAATAATTGATTAAGCATTCATGTGCCTTGCAGCAGAGCTCGGGACAGGTGGCAGCCAGGTCCATTGTTCAGGGTCATTGTAAGTGCACACTCACATACACATCATTGGTTCCTGTGTAAAGTTCAAGTTTTGTATAGAGAGTGAAAATTCGATCACAATCTGGAACCTAACATTTAAAACTCACAGCATTGAGTCAGCAGCCAATGGATACTACGCAATGCGACACGCCGCGTCTTGCGACAGATTTCGACCAATCAGAGACCCGGAATTCCGGTGCGAATGCGAGGATAATCTTTTTAAACTCGACGCTAGACATGTCTCTGAATTTTGCTAGTTCCTGACCCGTATTGAAATGAAGATGGGAAAACGTGCCCTTATTGTGATACTATATACTTTAGCGGACATAGTCTTTACCATATTTTAGAGGGGCATGAAAGATTTCAGGTTAGTTTTTTGGTGTCAAACGTGAAGGAATATTTTTGAATACAATACCGAACTTCGAGAGGGATTTTGATATTCTATATTCTTCTTTTCCGTTTATTTTGATCATGAGCATATTTGCTTATGTTTTCTCTTTCAGTCGATACTAAAAGTGTCGAAAACTGACGAGAAATACTCGTTCTACACGGATTTATTCATGACCATGTATCTGCTCATTACGTATGCAAGCACCGCTCAGCCGTGCATACGACTTGAATAAATACGTGCGTTTTCGCTCGCGCTGCGGACTGACTGTTATTCATTCGACGCTTTCAACACCGCGCTACAATTTGAAGTAACACGCCCTCTTTTGTTTCTAGTAGTGCTCACGTCATCTACTGTGAACCTCTCACCTCTCTGGTACAATAAGCACATGTACAAATACTTGTACATGCGATACAATAAGGCCGATGGATCGCTTGTAATTGATCTGGCCCAAATGACACATTCCATAGTTCATTGGAAACAAAGCACTCGCAAGTTGCATTTCCCTCTAAATTTGCTACTAGTGATTTGGATGTGAGGCTTTTTTTTTTTTTTGAACTTGTACAGCTAGGTTAAAAGGCAGTAAACGTCTTCTGCATTTTCTCCTGTCAGACATACAATAGTAATCTGCACAACAGCATAGGCCTACTGTCGTGTCCTCATACAGTGTATGCAACTGACACAGACACAACTAACAAAACAGCCTCAGTTGAACTAAAAGTCATTTGGGCTACATATTGCGATTTTCTCATCTCCCTTGGGTGGCCGCTACAGACAGGTTTGACTGTACATGCTCACTAAGTATAGCTATCTCTAGGCTGCCCATAAAATTAAAGACACTGAAGAAATAGAATTATGCAGTTTACAAATGCACGTTCCACAGAATGGCGCAATTTTTCTACGAATCTTGAACGCTTTCCATAGCTGTAGCCCATCCACATTTTTCCCTCCACCATTGCTACGCAGAACAGCCAAAAATATAAGATATGGAATAAAAATGCAATGCTACTTCATTCCGACAGAAGCAATACTGCATTCTGGGGAAAATATATGTGAACTAGTACAGTAATGCTTAAACTACAAGTTTCTTGTACACCATTTTCCCCTCATACACAGAAAGAGATAAATATACAGTACAGTCACAGTCACAAATAGTACCTCATTTGTAGAATACACGCTGAAGATTTAGTTGAAACCTGAAGATGATGTTAAGTACACAAGGAGAGGAAGGCATGCTCCAATTCAACCAGTAATTTGCATGCAAATTGTAATCTAAAACATCAAGGTGATAGGATCAATCCGATTGCTACACGCTCAGCAAATTTTATCTCACTGCAAAACATAAGAATGGCATTTTGCTCTATCAAATAAAACAGCCTCGGTATTAAAAGATATCTCCTTTTTCTCCCCAAATACACACATACATATTCCTAACTGCTGATGCATGTCAAGGTGGTTATCTAACTCGTTCAGTCTCATTTTAGCAACATGTTTGTATACATAATATCAACAGGATTTGAGGTTTGTTGGGCTTACAGGGTGATTTACTGTGGGTCACATAGCCAACCAGTCTGGCACACAGGAGAGCTTTATTTAACCAACAGCCACATAACAATGCATTCAATTGTATACTTTTGCATTGACTCACTGCCCCCACAAGCATACAAATTGACCACTACTTCTTTTACCTGGGAGACAGCAGAATGTAAGACTACCCTAGTGGACACCACATAATGAGTGGTAAACAGTAGCAGAATCTGTTTGCAATAGTTGCAACTGCCTATGTCTCGGAATCTCAAACTATGTTCAGCGCAAAAAGTTGTAGCGCACAATCACTGCTCTTTATTAAGTCCAGTCTTCATTTACGATTTTCAGTCCTACCAAAAACAAGCAACAAAGGGTATAAAAGAAATATGAAGATTCGTGTTTTTTATGGGTAGTGTGGTACATGAAACATTCCATATATTACTGAAATATTCTACCTTTCCTTGCATATAACGAAATATACATGAATAAAATTAGGCACGGATGGAATCAAATCAAGGTGTTCAAGAAGGAAAATATAGATGTTACAAATGTTAACTTTGACTTCATTACATGAAAACCTATTAAACACAGCCCATTTAGTCAGTAAGTCGCATAAACATACTACAAGTACATACATTAGTTTGGCTTGTAATCACAGTATGTTAAACAGACATGAAATAGTTTTCACATAAACATAAAATACATTTGCAAATTTGCATTACTTGCCTAAAACAAGCCAACAGCCAATCATACAGCATACCGGTACGTCTTGCGGTCGTCATATTATCACACAATAATATTTGATATTCCTGATTGAGAAACATAAGATATATCGACACTCTTTTCCTCATACAAAAGTGTATCATTGAACATAATCGGCACATAAAGTACTTCTTCTGTAGGTGTTTTACAGATAACTATTAAAGGACAAGTTCACCTTCATAAACATAAGGATTGAGAGAATGTAGCAATATTAGTAGAACACATCATTGAAAGTTTGAGGAAAATCAGACAATCCGTTCAAAAGTTATGAATTTTTGAAGTTTTTGTGCAGTACTCGCTGGATGAGAAGACTACTGCAGTGTATGAATAACTTAGATGTCACATGCGTACAACAATATAAGGAAAATATAAAGAGAATTTCACAAAATTCCATCTTTTGAAAAAAGTACACATTCCCCTGACTCGTTACCGATAAATGTTATGGGTAATATTATTCCCCCTGCCTTTAGAAAGAGGCAAGTCAATTGCTCTTTTATTATGCGAAAAAAGTGAAAATATGTTGAATTTTCTTTTTTATTTCCTTTATACTGTTGTACGCATATGACTCACAAGCTGTAGTAGTCTCCTCATCCAGCGGTTCCAACACAAAAATTTAAAAAATTCATAATTTTGCATCGATTGTCCAATTTTCTTCAAACTTTTACTGATGTGTTCTACTAATATTGTTGCATTTTCTCAATCCTTATGTTTATGAAGGTGAACTTGTCCTTTAAAGCAAACGTGCTTTCTGTTCAGAAAGACATGGTATTTCAATATACACATGGAGGTGCAATTTATCAAGGTTCACAACGAGCTCAACTTGTCCACAGTGCAATTAATGCACTGCAATGAAATGTACAGGTGCTATACAAAGAGATTGTGAACCACTGGTGCAGTGAAACTAACAGCTAAACACACAGATAACAGTCTGTACATTGGAACTCAAGGCAGCAATGAAAAATCTCCTTAACCCTCTGTGAGCTTTGAGTGCTGATTGGCACAGAAAACCCCATAGCATTGTACACACTGTCTAAAGTCCCTGGCACAGACAGGGTTAAAGCTGTAAGAATTCTCCAGAATGAGCAGCTAGTTTACCCTAACTTATTCAGAAATTTCTGGAATAAATGGCTATTCTATCAACCATCAGCGTTTTCTTGTAAACCTTTGAGGGGAAAAAAAAAATCACCACAACCAATTCAATCTAAAATTTAAGAAATATTTAGGTTTGTGAATTTTTTTCTCTGTGGCCAGGGTGACTTTTACATACAAACATAAACATACACACACACAAACACACACACACACACACACACCCAAACACATCCACACACATACACAATATGGGGAATATCAACTTGTCAGGGTAAAATACAGTACTTATCATCTCAATTCCCTCTCTACAAGTATTGTTTTGATAACATCTTAAAATGGACAGCTAAACATTATCTTTATATATACATACATACATATATATCTGTGCACACACATCAGGTAAAAATTGACACATGATAGGAAATATACCAATTCCAGGAAAAAGATGGATGTGAAAAAAGCCTCGACGTAGTAACATGGCACTGCATCAAATATTATGCTCTCTTCAAACAAAGTAAAACTGTTTACAACTACATAAAACACTATTTTTCTGTGTACAATAGCCAGGCACACACTTCAGATTTGGACGAGAAACACTCCAGCCTTCTCGCCATTATTTGCAACACTCCAAACGAAAATTTGACAGGTCCACGGCAGAACAGCGCAAACAGGAACGGCTAGCTATTGTTGTTGGAAAAGCAACTGAGAGAAGAACGACAGGACGCGAGTTCCTGTGTACAGGAACAATCAAGGTGGTTCAAATTAATGAATTCGCGCACCAAGTTGTTTTTATTGCAACTTATTTACAAAATGCCCTTCATCGACATAAATAAGTGCCGATTATTCAAAGTTTTAGTAGTAGCCATAATAATAATTTAAAAAAAAAATTAAAAAAATCATGGCCATATATACCCGGGTTGGAGATTTCAACCCAGGAGAGAAACACTGTGAAACAATAATGACAGCCGTCTGAGATTCTGACAATATTTCTCAAAACCCTCTCTCTGTATGCAGGATACGAGGAGTGGTAAAATTTGTGGCTAAAAACTGACACAATAAGCCTGAAATCAGGAGATCATTGGTTTGAGTCCATCCCGAGTATGTACATCCATAATAATTCTATCATGGCTTCTACTAAAACACTGAATAATCGATGCTTATTTACGTCGATGAAGGGCAATTTATCAATCAGATGTGATCAAGGTAGTTTTGTCGATGCGACGTGTTATAAATAAGTGTTCACTTTCGTTTACTTTACCCAAACATTCTATGTTCGTGTTCAAATCCGTTTGATATTTACAAGACAATTTAGCCTCATTATTTCTTAATTATCCTCCCAAGTATGTAAGAGAACATGCAAAACAATTTTGCATAGAATATCTGCCAACCAGATGAAAAAAATAAACCTATGATAACATAAAAAAATGAATGCATGATTTATTTCAGTGAGTTCAGCCAACAGAGGCACAAGATATTACTATATTTGAAGAAATTATGACTGATAGTTTCACATTATTTTTCATAAGTCAAATGAGTACTAATGCATCCCTTAAATCTTTTCTCCAAAGCAGTACACATGTAAAATAATCTCCCTTGTCAATTTTACAGTTGATGAATATTCATAAGGAGAGTGGAACTGTGAAACAGGATCAACTGTTTGAAATTTTAACGTTCGTCAAAACTATCTGTATGCAGGATAAGAGGATTGGTGAAATACTGCAGTCAGAAACTGACATAATTTTGCTGAACTGTAACCACCGGAATTCTACAACAGACGTTTCGTATGTTTCTTTCAACCAAAGAATCTTTACCGTGTTTGGCATTCGACCTGTATCACCTAAATGATGAGGTTTTCGGCTCTGAAGTTAAAGGGACGGCATAGTTTTACTTGAGATGGGGGATTCAGATTGTAATTTTTATTGCGAGATAATTACAAACCACTGGTGAAATATGAGAGAGCATTCAATTCTTAGAGGAGTTCAAAATTCATTCAATGAAAATCGGTTTTGAAATGGCTGAGATATAAATAAAACAAAGTAAAACAAAGTGGTCCTATGAAAAGGTGGGTTCCATCTTTTATTACGACCTCTTTGTTTTTTGGATGTATCTCAGCCATTTGAAAAGCAATTTTCATCAATAAACTTTGAATTCCTCATAGAATGTATATGCTCTTTCATATTACACAAGAGGATTCTCATTATCTCACCAAAAAAAAAAAAAAAATGGAAACCTGAAGTCCTATCCCAACCAAATAAACACTATCTCTCGAGGCAACACACGGCGAAAAAAAAAAATAAATAAAAATAGAAGAAGATAAAATAACATTTTCCTTTACAAATAAACATACTCATGCTGAAAGACTTTACAAAGGAAGAGGTCATCTGCATACACAGGCTCCAAACCTATTCTTATTATTACATTCTAGGAAGTATGACATGAGAACAGTAAATCTGCAATAATTTGAAATATACATATAGTAAAATCTGTAACTCTCTTTACACACATCATTCATTCACACTGATTCTGCAGAAACAAAAATCTACGCGTGGCATAAACTCAACGAAATCAAAAAACGTCTTATGATTCTCGTATTTCTGAATACGCTACCACAGAGATCAGCAAAAAACACAATGCAGTCTTACACAGTGTATTTATCTGCATTCTTTACAATACTACCACTTCTCAACAGACTTTAGCTTAGTTTTGATCGGTGGGGTACAAACCCTACAGTCACCGCTCTGTACGGAATATTGCCATTCTTCAGTGAAGATGTAAGTGGCTGCCTCTTCTCGCTCTACGTTGATTCTATTTTCCTAAGACTGCACGACACTGCATCCATTCTGTAAGAGAGACAAAACCAAAAAATGACAGGTAGCTTAAAGGGGCATTCCAGACGACTTCATAATTTCACATCACGTACTGTAGTACATAAATCAACAGCTCCATGTATAGATTTGTGGAATCTATTGCGATTCTTGAGCAGAGAAACAAAACTTTGAAAAGCCAAATCACAAATTACACTGAACAAGGATGATGACATAGGAGGCTCACATATTTAAAAAATGTAGCAGTGTAATTTCCATTACAATACCACTTGCTTGCGAGTTTACCTGTGTATAATCTATGCATGCCTTCTTTTTTTGTTCTGCTTCCTTGAGCCCCAACTCATGCATTCTTATGGTGACCCTGCCATGTCATCATCCTTGTTCATTACAATTTGTTTTGAATTTTGAAAAGATTCTTATTCTTCATCCCAATTATCACAAATTTTGAAACTCTGTCCTCAGTATAACTAATTTATAGTTGTTCGAATGTAAAAATCTGGAAATCATCCGGAGGTCTCCTTTAAGCAATTATAAATACTGTAAATAACAGTGTATAAATTGCACCTTTTTCCCCCGCTGAAACAGGTCAAAATTCTGGGTGCAGTTTCTACACTGTTACAGCCAATACCTACTGACTGTTTGTAAAAAGTGTGAAGACAATGTTCAATGTTCAAAATATTTATTTCCCTTTCAGTATGCATTCTACTGTATATTTCCTTCTTTTTTATGGCACAAATATCAACACATTTTCTCCCCCCAAATATTCCACTCAATTCAATCGACATGTTGGCAGTATCTCCACTGCTGCATGGCAGAATCTGCGATTGTTGGTGGACTGTCATTGTTACCTGGTCCCTTTTGTGAATATCATAATCACTACTATAAAGGAAAAAGAATGGAATAAAAGATTAATAGTGCTGCTTCCAGTAAACTTTTTTTGGCAGAAGAAATACAGAATTGTTCCTGACTACAAGAGAGCTTGCTTGAGGCTGGCCTGACACAGCAACAACTTTACGTATATATGAAACTAGATGCAAAGTATGGCAAGGGAGCCATAGGACATTGTAAAAGAGATCAAATACTGAGGAGGGGTAACAAAAAAGAAAATACACATCTGAATGTACGTCTGAACGCCATAATTATTGGATATAGTAGTAGGGAGCGTACTGAGCATTCAACCACACTAATCAAGAAATGAAGACCTCTGTGTTGGAAATTTTCAAAAGAGATGACAAAATACGCAGTGAACAAACACAGGTGCTTCTGGACATAGCATAGGCCATACAAGTATTCTTTTGTTCCATGAAGTGTTCAAAATCAAACCATCCAAAAAAGAAGATTTTTCACATCTCTTCAATGCTATACTCACCTATTTGGCTTGGAACATGCTACTCAAATCTCTGTCTGTTCTCACAGTCTGTCATAAAGACAAATTAAAGAAAGAATGTCACCAAACAGAAAATAAGGGATGGACTTGTGTACATCAACTAGCACTATTCATTCCTTCATTATGTATGTCACACGTCTGGTCATTGCTTAACCCTAACTAGGCCGGGAGGGGGGGGGGGGGGCCTCCGAGGCCCCCCCCCCTCGACGTTCCGCGCAATGTATCGCAATCGCAAAAAGCTATCGCCGCGACGTTTCATGACATTTTTCTTTCAAGTCTCCCGCATCTTTTGACACCAAATTTGCGACGCCCGGGTGCGCGGTTCCGAAGTTACGCATAAATATGTACATGCATGTCAGACCAAAAATTGCTCAAAAACGTGAATTCGTGTACAATTTCAATGCAAACTGTGCTTACAGGCAAATTTCATAAATGCATGATTATTTTGGTGTTTTATTGATTAAAATCAATGAATAACATATTTTCTTGTTCGGAGAGATGTCGCGGGGGGGCCTGGGAGGCCCCCCCGGCTCTATCAACTACCTAAATAGCCCGGCCTAGTTAGGGTTAATTTATCCTGGCTGTCTTACCCCAAAATGAAGCCACCATGGTATTTGAAAGGAAAGGCTAGCCCATTTGATTAGTGTATTGCCTATCATGTATTTTTGCTCTCCTAAACATTTAACAGTTTGTAGATACAGTGCACTCCCGTTACAACGAACACGGTTATAACGAAATTTCGTTATAACGAAGTAAATCATCTGGTCCCAAAATTATCACCATTAAAGTCTATGGTACAAAATTCGCTTATAACGAACACGGTTATAGCGAAATTTCCGTTATAACGAAGTCTTTTCCGAGCGCCACAGACAAAGAAAAACAAAAGAAATGTACTCCGTTATAACGAAATGCGAATTGCTTTCGAAAATACGTAGCAGAACAAGCAGTTATAGCGTCTCTGCATGGGTGAACGCTTCACACCACTGTGTGTTCGCTCCTTGCGTAATGCACAGTTTCTGAGGGGAACTTGCGTTTATTATTGTAATACAGTTATCCCATCACATTTCACATAGCTTTCCAGTGTATGATGAGTATTCAGCAAACATAATATGATATATATACGTGGTTCCTTGTTTTCGTTATATATTGTATTTGTTCGGTTATAACGAAATTTCGTTATAACGAAAGAAAACTGCCGGTCCCGAGCATTTCGCTATAACGGGAGTGCACTGTACGATTGCAACTGCAACAATTTAGGGTCATCTTTTATAAGTTCTTGAAATGTGAATACAATTTGGCATTTAGACAACAATCAAATCCCACACTGACTTAAAGAAAAAGAGGAGACAAATCAGTAATAAGAACATGCATAACATGATTACGAGGAAGATTTAGAAGAGAAGCGTGTGAATACATAACGTATGAAAAGCTAGATTCAGAAAGAAGAGACGAAAAGAGGCAGTGAAGAAGAAAGGTAGGGAAGAAGAAAGGTAGGAGCAGGAAAGATGAAAAACAAGATGAGCAACAAAAAAACCCACATAAAGTAATTGGAGCTGTAGTAGTAGTAGTAGCAGCTTCACAAGTAGAATCACAGCTATTAATAGCAGAGACTCCAACCCAAAGTACCTGCTGATCTGGAGATTCTCCCGCCTGAAACCCCTAGCAAACGGGAGACTCAAAGTTGATGTTGAATTCCCAGGGTTCTAGATGCTCTCGGGTGCTATCTAAAGCTTATTTTTTTCAACATACGATAGAAATATGTAAGAAATCCTTTCCAACGGGAGACAAAGAGCCAGGGCGGGAAAAATTAAATCTCAAACGGGAGAACGGGAGATTTTGCTAAAATGGGTTTTCGGCGGGAGATCTACCGTCGAAAACGGGAGAGTTGGAGTCTCTGTAATAGCAGTAAACAAAGTGAAAGTGACAGTAGTAGTGGCAAAAGAAGAAGAAAAAGGAAGAAGAAGAAGAAAAAGCAGAAGGAAAAGAATGGTACTAACCACAATAGGATTGAGACAGCAAATATACTGAAAGATGTAAAGTTTGGTATTAGTGCTGGAGTAAGATGGTAAAATGTGTGGGTAAATTTGGTTGCTGTGTCAACATCAGGCAAGACAAAATGCAAATGTCAGTGCTTCAGGTCAGAAAAACTAGCCAGAAAGCAGAGTTTGATAGATTGAAATCAATTCAGATTACATTTTCTACTCAAAACCTGACTTTCTACAGTTAGCTATGCTAAACCAACATCAAATTAGATAATCTCAAAGAATTAGCATTAGCAAATTGAAAAAATAGCACACAAATTGACAACACCAATTGTGGAGCTCAGTTCAGTAGACATAATTCAGTAGCTCAACCAGCACAAGCTATGAGAACCACATCAAGATTTGGGGGTAAAGCCACTGACATTATAAAGGGATTTCAAGTTTGGAATGATTCCATGATATCAGTGTAAAAGACAGTGCTGACACCAGCACTAAGACAGATCTTGAAAGTTGCACACTATAGCTAGGTGTGACAGAAAACTGGTCTCGTTTTAATCCAAGTCATACCGTGGATATCTCTGCCCCGTTAGACATTCCATTGGCGTGCCCGTTAGTGTGGCCCTTGGAGTATGCTTGGGCCCTCGTATTAATCTGTACGTTCTGATCGACAGTAAAGAGCTCCGTGAAGTTTGGCGGGCGCTCGACCTGAAAGATGTTGGCGTCCACGCCGTGGTGAGTGTAGCTGTCGATGTTGTTTGTCATGTTGCCATCAGGATCGTTGAGCACACCAATCTGGGAGGTCCTCACATGGTAAGGGAAATTGTGGTTGGCTGCCGACGGACGTGTGAGAATCTAGTTTTCGGCAAAGAAAGGCAAAGTGACGGCCACATGTATGAAATTTGAGCACTATTTTCTGAAGAGGAACTGAAAAAAAAAAGGTGCATACTTCTGAGGATCATTGCTAAGTATGACGAATATACTCACTACTGCACCTTAAACAGTACACAAATGACGCACAGGTCTGAGTGGATCAGTCGAAATTGTGTGCATAAGGTAACTATGGAATGCTTAACCCACGAGGCGAAGCCGAGTGGGTTTAGGATAAATTCCATAGTTACCGCATGCACACTATATTCCGACTGACGCACGAAAAGACATGTGTGTCATCTGTTTTATAGAATGGGTAATTTTCTTGCCAAAAACCCATTTTTCTATCGTGTTACCCGATGACAAATTTACTGGATACATTTCCTTTTGGCTTGCCATAGACGAGAGCCCGAAAACCATGCATCAGTTTTTACCGGACGCATGGTTTTTCTTCAGAACCATGCACCCAGTAAAAACTGATGCGTGATTGTTTGAGCCAATAGGCGTCTCGTACTGAGTGCGCGAATGCTTGCTTAGTGCGCAAACCTTTGTTACAAGTGCGCGTACTCTTGCTACAAGTGCGCGATAACATGTTTACCACTGTGACTCAGCTTGCGGCCAGTACAAAATTAACACATAGCTCTTGACCAATGAGATTGCAGGATTCTCGCTACCCATTCTATAAAATGACATATTTTTGGTGGACAAAAAACAGTACTAACAGTCTGTAACCTTTGCAGCAATAGACATTTATTGTAATGCAAATTGGTAAAAACAGTACCTTCAATGAAACTAGCTCTATACACTATATTTGGCACAACAACAACAACAAAAGGAGGAAAGGTACAAAATCCTACCAAAAAGTAGCAGTTTGCATAAATTGATGCAGAGACAGATGCATGTTAGGGATATGAATCTATTCCTTACCAAAAAGCCAAGCTGTGCTAAGAAGGCGATGATGAGTTCGATGGCGTTCATGGCCTTCTCACGCCACCACTTGGGCATGACGAATGTAGCGATGAGCGTCATGATGGGCATGGCTAAAAACCTGTGCAGGGGAAGAGCGGGAAGACATACAGTCACTGTCGTTTAAAGGACAAGTTCACCTTAAAGGGGCATTCCAGACGATTTTCATATTTTCACATCATGAAGTGCATAAATCGACAGCTCCATGTATAGATTTGTGGAATTTATTGTGGTCCTTGAGTAGAGAAACTGATACTCTGAAAAATCTTAGCAAATCACACTGAACAATTCTGATGATGTAGGAGCCTCACGTATTTCAAAAATTAGCGGTGTCATTCCATTACAATACTGCTTGCTTAAGAAGTTCACCTATGTAGAATCTTGGCATGTCTTCTTCTTTTGTTCTGCTTCCTTGAGCCCCAACTCGCGGATTCTTATGGTGAGGCTGCCATGTCATCATCCTTGTTCATTGCAATTGGTATTACATTTTAAAAACATTCTTATTTCTTATCCCAGTCACTATAAATTCTGAAAATCTGAACTCAGTATAACTAATTTATAGTTGTTCAAATGTAAAAGTCTGAAAATCATCTGGATGTCTCCTTTTAACATGCATGTGGATTGAATGAATTCAGCAATATTAGTAGAATATATCAGTAAAAGTTTGAGGAATATCGGACAATCCATCCAAAAGTTATGAATGACTCAAGTTTCAGTGTAACCATCGCTGGATGAATAGACTACCGTACTACAGTTTGTGATGTCACATGCGCAGAACGATATCAAGAAAATATAAAGAAAATCTAATATTCTTTTTCACTTTTCTCCCATAATAAAAGAGCACTTGGCTTTATACCTCTTTCAGAAGAGAGGGGAAATAAAATTATCCTTAACACATATCAGAAACAAGTCATAGGAATGTATACTTTAAAAAAAAAAGAAAGAAATTTTGAGGCATTCTCTTCATATTTTCTTGCAGGGGTATTTCTCAAACAGGTGTTGTTGGTGTGACTCAACTCTCGAGGCAAGGCAGATTAAGACATACGAAACTAGAAATGTCGCTATGACGACTGGCATGCCTCCGCTTTATCGCATGGTTCCAATAATAGGTCTAGATTCCGTCTCGAATTACCTGGTAATACATGTACACACTAAGTTGCAAGAAAATACCTTCAAGTATTGCACAAGTATGTGAAAAAAAGTGAAATTCAAGAATTTCACCTTGACCTTTAACCTTGAGCATATGCACCCAAAAGTTTACAGGTACAACTTTGTCTACTCATATATACATATGCCAAGTTTTATTAGGATACCTCAAATGGTTTTAAGTTACACGGTTCACAAAATTGATTGCGGACAGAAAGACCGACAGATGAAAAGACAGACAGACGGACGGTAGCACGGACAGACAGAAGGACGGACCAAGTAAAAACATAATGTTTCTGGCAACAATTTGTGGCAGAGGCATGAAACTTGCCTAAAACAATTCATACTACCCTCATCAAAATGTCATAAACAAAATCTTAAGAAGAGCAAAATTCTTGAAATGCCATGCATGATGAGCCAACTATCCCATATAATATGTTACAGAAAACTGGAAACTTAGGACTTTCAACTGGTTAAAATTTCCACACTGGGTTAGTTAAGTGAGAAGCAGTTCTTTATGATTTCACAACAAATGGCACTGTTACTGTACACATTTCTGTATCTCCTCCAAATATTTTGTATGTTGTTCCTCAGACAGTTAAGCAGACCACAATACGCAAGAATATTTTCAAATTACACAGTGCATGATAACATCTTTTTAAAGAATGCATACCACAGCGTGTAGAAGAAGAAGAAAGGCACGTAGAAGGAAATCTTCTCGGGGTAGTGCTTCAGCGTGAAGAATATGGCGTAGATGAACCATAGCCATGTTAGCGCCCTCAACGCCACGAGGCAGTATCCCGCTGGACTCTCGTACAGGTAGAGCACCTCGCCAGCATCAAAGGCCTGTCAGAGAAGGGAGAACAATGTCATCAACTTGGGTCAGATGTTACAAGAGGTCGTCATCAACAGTGACTGGGGATTACTATTAAAGGACAAGTTCACCTTCATAGACATGTGGGTTGAGTGAATGCAGCAATGTTAGTAGAACACATCAGTGAGAGTTTGAGGAAAATTGGACAATCCGTTCAAAAGTTATGAATTTTTGAAGTTTCTGCTCAGTCACGGCTGGATGAAAAGACTAAGTAAAGTTGTGATGTTACATGAGTACAACGATATAAAGAAGAAATAAAGAAAATTCAACATATTTCCATTTTTCTCGCATATCAAAAGAACACTCGACTTCTCTCTTTCAGAAGGCAGGGGGAATAATATCACCCTTAACATACGTCAGTAGCAAGTCGAAGAAATGTGCACTTTATTCAAAAAGTAAAGTTTTGTGAAATTCTCTTTTTATTTTCCTTATATAGTTGTACACATGTGACATCATACACTGTAGTAGTCTTCTCATCCAGCAGTGACTACGCAGATACTTAAAATATTCATAACTTTTGAACAGATTGTCCGATTTTCCTCAAACTTTCACTGATGTGTTCTACTAATATTGCTGCATTTTCTCAATCCTAATGTATATGAAGGTGGACTTGTCCTTTAAATCGCATCAAGTCAATGATGAAAAAGAATGTCAATTCAAAAATGACAGAAACTCCTAGACATGTAGCATATGAAATAGTCTGACGAAAAATGTTTCAAGATGGGTATTGTAAAACCAGAAATTTTCGCATGCAAGAAATTTGTGCATGCATGAAATTTTCACAAATTTCGTGAGGAGCCAAGATTCGCGAAATTAAAATGCATGCACAAGTTCTTGTCTACGCTGCTGACATTGAATGCCTGTGGCATTTTGCGAAAATTTCGTGCCACAAAAAAAAAAAAAAAAAAAAAAAAAAAAAAAGGGCCGTTGGCTCCAAATCACAAATATTTCATGCTGCCAATATTTCTGGTTTTACACAGTAGTTAATTACTGAATGACTGAATTCTCTGGAATGTGCTCACAGTTAGAGGTACAGTTAAAGGGATCATAGAGTTTTGGTTGAGACCTAATTTCAGGTTTCTAACATTTTTTGGTGAGATAATGAGAAACCTCTTATGAAATATGAAGAGCATGTAATTCCATGAGAAATTCAATGTTTACTTGATGAAAATTGGTTTTGAAATGGCTGAGATATCTAAAATAGAGCAATTCTAATAAAGTGTGGGGCCCACACTTTATTACAATCGCTTTGTTTTACTTTGTTTTTGGATGTTTCAGTCATTCCAAACCCGATTTTCATCAAATAAACTTTGAATTCCTCTTAAAATGGTATGCTCTGTACTATTTCATAAGTGTTTTCTTGGTATCTTGCAAAACTTTAATAAAAGCCCAATTTTCATCTCCACCAATACTGTACCATCCCTTTAAACACAAACTTATCGATGGGAGGTTACAGAAAACAACCAAGAGAGAAATACCATACGTGGGGTAATATTCTCTGACACTAACATCACATCCTACACTTCACACTATTGTAGTACACCACAATTATTTCATGCACACCAGAGATACTCACATATGTCTCATATATGAAGAGGGCAGCATACAGCATGCAGTAAATGGCCATGAGAATGGTGATCTTCACAGAGCCAGAATGACTAAGGCGCCCCCTGTTGACAAAAGTGAGAAAACTGTTTGATGGAGGGACCTGAAATAAGCCATTTCCACCTGTCACACTACACAGTTGTTGTTGATTTTTTCCCCTTTCTTTCTTTCTTTCTTTCTTTCTTTCTTTATTGTGTGTCAACTGTACATAAGGATTGGATAGGCTGGTCTCTGGGTACCTGAAATCTGACCAGGAGGGGAGTCCGGTGTCAACTAATCTGTTTGTTTGTATTGCAACAAAGTCATGCTGCCTCACTGTCATAGTAGCCATAGATTAAATAGGCGAAATTTGAGGCATCATTTTGAGACATCATAGTGCTGACATTTATGACGTCCCAATCAATTAAGAATGATAATGATGCTGATAGAAACAAAAACAAAGAAACTTCCACATTGATGATTACAATGATCGTTATCAAAACCATCCAAGAATGATAAACATAATAGGTTGCACCAGGAATTATTTTCTCACCAAAGGACACCATCTATTGATGCTTTCAGTTTAAGAAAAATATCTGAGCAGCATGGTCCTATGCATACATATTGCCACTGCCAGTACATCCAGTATCGTGTGCAAATCATACAAACTGGGAAATATTGCAGTCAAAATGATGCTTAATTTCTATTTTAAAAAAAGTGAACATCTGTAAGTGAAAATCTGTGAATTACCACATGTAGCATACACACTTTACCCCATAATTGCTAAAGGTACTGTTTACCATTAGGAGCAGTGATTTAAAGAATGTTGGAGATATCACATTTGGTGCATATGTCTAGGTCAGTTGTATCACATGACATCCTACCATATAACAGTTTTGCAATAAAGTCTAAAATATAAAGATATATCACTTTTTTTCTCAATAAACCATGACTGCAGATGTTTTATGTTATTATAACTATTGCTCACATTTTGTATACATGTATTTAACAATACTTATTATTGACTATGATTCAAATTTTTACATTGGTTGTTTCTATCCCTACCTCTCATTTTAAAACTATTTTGAAGCACTAAAGTTGGGTTTTTGTTTCATCTGCAAATGGTGAATAATGCCTTTTAAATAGACCAGCTGGTTTAATGCTCTCTAAGCATCATAACTTTGGTCACAGATTTTCTAAAAGAAATAGCAAAGGTTTTCAAAAGCTCTCCATAATGAAGTCTTGGTCTACATCCATTCACTCCATCCACATGTATCTTTGGGTTTCATTCCCTTAAGAAGTACATGTATACTGCTTACCGTGTGATGGTGTAGCCTTTCGCCATGAGGATCAGCTGCAGCAGAAAGAGGGCGTCGGCACCGGACTGGAACGCCCTCGCCGTGAACTTGAGTCCCGACAGCTCTGTACCGTCGTTGGCATAGTCCGCGTACAGGATGATGTAGAATATTAAGCTCACCACTGCAAAGAGACAATGAATCAAATAATGAAAATTTCAACGCATTTGAATTGCAAACAAAAAAGTTTGAAAAATGGGTTCTTGGCAGAGTAAAAAATGCCTGAAATCAGATTAAACTCTGAACTGTCATATCCCTGCAGTTTGTAAGTGAGTTGTCTGTGTTTGCCCTATAAACTAAATGGCTTAAAATGTCAGGAGTGCTTGGTGCTTTGTGGGTCAATGTCTACATGTGAAGTCTTGAAACTACAATCTATCAGTTAAAAGAGGATTTTGAAAATGCTGCAACCAAAACGAATACAGTCAAACCTGCCTTAGCGGCCACCTGCCTATAGCGGCCACCTGTCTATAGCGGCCACTGAATAATCCCCCCGAGAGAAAAGCCCTGTTAAAGACCCTGTGTATAGCGGCCACCTGTCTAACGCGGCCAGCGGCCACAAATTTTGTTTCCCGCGGTAGATTTTAATCTGTCTATAGCGGCCACAGAGCTGGAAATTCAGCGTGTTTTTCCGATTTGTGGCCGTGCCAGACATTCATGGGCAACGTTAGTGATCACCACTGCTGCATTCATCACTTATTCAGTCATAATAAAGCTTTCTTCACGACTGTACACATGCTACTGTGCAACAATTTCATAAACACCGGCATTGTTCAATGCATGAAACACACGTGTGTATACGTAGGGCCTACGCATGTATACATGTACATTAAATACTTATCGATATATCCAACGATGATATATGTACATGTATAGGCAATGCACATAAAGTTGGATTACCTGTCTATAGCGGCCACCTGTCTATAACGGCCACTTTTTCTGTGTCCCTTGGGTGGCCACTATAGACAGATTTGACTGTATCACATATGGATAGGAAGGGCTCAAAATAAGAATGTTTTACTTCACATACTTGTAGGAAACATAACTAGAAATGTCGCTACAGCGACTGGTTATACCCCCGCCAAACAACATTTCATAAGCTTTGGTCAAAACAACATTTCATAAGCTTTGGTCAAAAAACTGAGGAAGTAGTTAAATCAGCAAGATCTTTCCTTGATCTTCTGCCATTAATATGCCGTTACCATGGCAGCGTACTTTCGGGTACTGTCGAAAAATGCGTCTTGCACATCTACAACCAAAGGCACACATCTGTACCAAGTTTCATGGAAATTGGGCAAAAACTGAGGAAGTAGTTTGCAACACAAAATTTTCCATCATTTTGGCTCATAATATGTCAGCTGTTACCATGGCAACATACTTTTTGTCACTGTCAAGAAATGTGTCATGCTGACCTATATCCTAAGACAAACATTCAATATGAATTCCATGAGAATTGGAAGAACACTGATGAAGCAGTTTTGCCATGAAGCATTTTGCCCTATATTTTACCAATAACATGCCGTTACCATGGCAACGCACTTTTTGCCACTGCGGAAATATGTGTCTTGCACATTAACATATTCAGATGAACATCTGTACCTAATTTCATAAAAATTGATCAAAAACTGTGGGAGGAGTTCGCGACGCAAGATTTGTACCCATTTTTGCCCATAATATGCCGTTAACATGGCAACGTACTTTTGGGTACTGTCAAAAAATACGTCTTGCACATCTACAACCCAAGGCACACATCTGTGCCAAGTTTTATGGGAATCGGTTGAAAACTGAGGAAGTAGTTCCCGACGCAAGATTTGCAACGGACCGACCGCCCGACCGACCGTCCGCTGATTCCTATATACCCCCTTCAAACTTCGTTTGGCGGGGGTATAATAAATACTTCAAATCATAATAGAAGGATACTAGAAGGATAGAGCACCAAACCACATACGAGGGTTTTCTCGGACTTTAGAGGACAAGTTCTCCTTAATTCACACGCGTACATGTGGACTGAGAGAATGCAGCTACATCAATGAAACACATCAGTGAAAGTTTGAGGAAAATTGGACAATTAGTTCAAAAATTTCAGGGCCGTCATCGTTGGATGAGAAGACTACTACAGTTTGTGATGTCAAAAGTGTAGAACAATATCTATATAGGGAAAAAAAGAAAATTGAACATATGTTCACTTTTCCTGTATATCAAAAGAGCACTTGACTTGCCTCCTACAGGATGCAGAAGGAAAAGTATGTCAGTAACAAGTCAAGGGAATGAGTACTTTTTAAATGAGAATGAAATGAAATTTTGTGGAAATCATTTTATATTTTCCTTATATCGTTCTATGCATGCGACATCATAACCTGTAGCAATTTTCCCACCCAGCAGTGACTATGCATAAACTTTTAAAATGCGTAACTTTTGAACAGATTGTCAGATTTTCCTCAAACTTTCACTGATGTATTCTGTTGATATTGCTGCATTCAATCACTTAATCCACATAAGTATATTAAATGTGAGCTTGAACTTCAACGGACTTGATGGACTTGCTATGGTTCATGTAATAGTCCGTATTACATCTCTTTCAAAATGCCTTCTGTGTGATGCAATGACATTACAGTTGAACCTCTTGTATCCGGACAAGTCGGGACCGGGGCTCATCTGGATAAGGGATTTGGCTGGATACGGGAGACTCAAAGCTTTATACATGTACATATACATACACATGTACTAATGTAGCCCATTGTAGTACCACATGTAGTAACGTTTATACTGCAACCTTTTCATTGTTACACTCAGTAACAGACCCCAAAATAGAGGTTCGTGTTTGCAAGAATGAAATCATTTTCTTTTATAAATTCTTGGGATGATTTACCTAAATAATTAATAAGAAATGTATCAAGTAGATCTTGAAAATAAACAGTACGAGTCGACGAAACTACGCTTCAAAATTTTGAGTGTTCAATATCATTCGTTGCTCAGCCAATGACTCGAAGCAATGCATGTCTATCTAGTCATATCGACGGCTGTGTATGGACCTATATGTGGCAATGCGATATGAGAGGACTCGAGCGCATAATCTGTCCATGTTCTTGCAATGATTTGGGGATGTTTGGGGATGTTAAAATGTCTGAAGGTAAGCAATTTGGAAGGAAATTTGATGTAATATATGTTAATCATGTTGGAAGTAAGAATGTGTGTTTGTGTAGGAGTTCTCAAGGAGTTGAGAATCCCCCTTTCCTCCCATAATTATTTAAAAAAAAAATATGGTGAGATTGCGTCCATATAATAGAGAGATCCGGATAAAGGGAGGCCGGATAAGAGAGGTTCAACTGTACATACAGGAAAGGTTTGTCTAATGTATCTTTCACGAGCTGCCGAATCTAGCAGAGAAATTCACGGACATAGATTGGCAAGATGCGCCTAATGTGCATACGCGATTAAATGATAATTTTAGTCTATGTCACCTACTCCACTGCTTATCAAGAAATGAAGCATTTTTTTCTCCCTTTCTCTGTAGACTGCAAATGATGAAATAATCCACACATTCATGTACATAAGCAAATTTCCGCAAATTCAAATGGACGTGTAGGTTCTTGTCTACACTTTTATATGCATTTAATGCCAGTGGCAATTTGTGAAAATTTAGTGCCGTGAAAAGGCCGTTGGCTCTGAATCGCAGAAAAAAATTCATGTCGTAAATATTTCTTGCCTTTAAAGGCAGCCGATCGTCATCCCTTATGGTACGTAAACTCCGAACGACCGAAGTTTGTGCATGCAATTGCGCAATGCCAGACTCGGTGCTATATCCATAAACGTGTGGGACAATGCTGCCACTGAGACACGTGTGTGTGTGTGCGTGTGTGTGTACGCATCATACACAAACATTGTCACCGCGAGCTGCGGTGAGGAGAGAGGCCAGAAGACACATGGCTCTTTTGGCCTCTCTTCATGCGCATGCGCACTGAGAGTGTGCGTCCATTCGGAAGATCTCGTGGCTTGCTCGGACAGCCATTTTGAGTTAGATTTGTAGCATATAGAGCTCTTGCAGTCTAGCGTGTTGTTCGCTGACACATTGAGCCAGCGCTATTCTCATTCGGGGTCACTACATTTGATACAAAATACAGAATGTTGCGTTCGTCTCCGTGCTGCACAAACCACTCGCCACGATTGAGTGCCTTTAAAGAAAATAAGACTTACTGTAGAGAAAGAGCACAACCATGTACATCTTGTAGGTTGTGTGAAACAGGGATTTGTTGGTCAGGATATCTGAAAGAAAAACAAACACACACAGAAAAAAGAAAGACTGTTACACCTCGGAAGCCTTTAGAGGAGAAGCGACTTTACTGCCTTGGTCTACCAAAACATGATATCACACCAGTCTGTGTAATATTACTTGCATCTCTGGCAGCACATGCCTTCTTCATGATGATGTTAACACAACAAGTCATGACACATGAACGGGAGATACAGAAAAAAAGTGTGAAATTCACAGAGCAATTGTGATAGCTCACCTTTAACAAATGAAATGTAACTTTATATAGCTGGGTATGAGAATGTTGTTTTACAGGATTTTAAATGTTGGGGACAGTCAAACCTACTCTTTGTACTTTTACATTTATTTGTCAATGCAAAGGGAATTTTGAACTGCAGTCAGTACATGCATTACTTAAGAGCATGCCATTAATGATAACATTTGAGAGAACTGGGTGGGTTTGCGATATCAGGCTTACTGTCTTATAGAGAATGGTCTAGTTATGGGTAAAAGGACATTGGAGACAAAAAAGACAGCTTACAGCATAACATCACCTTCAGATCCTTTGCAGATTACAACAAACTATGTACGAAAGTGCAAATGAATTTGCTAAAGAAATATGGTAAGAATATCACTGAAATAGAATATGTGACCGTGCACCTCAAAACGAACATAAAGTCGCACACACTGATTTTGCGTGAGGACTGAAAATAAGTGAAATGGATCAACCCAGCCGAACTTGACTTTTTCATACTTTCTGAAAGAGCGGGTCTTCTTTTACGTTATGCTAAAATTTGGTATCATAAAACGGGCAGGAAAGTGTGTTTTTTAGCAATTCATATCGAACACTTTTGGCAGAATAGTGTGATTAGGTGTGTCTTTAGAATCCCTTTTTCATTTCTGAAAAACCTTGTCCACACTCTTCACTTTCAACTCTAATAACTTTTGAAGGAATAGTGCTACTGCTTTGAAAGTTGGCATTAATTATGGACAGAATGTGTTAATGAGGCATGCTTAATTTCAGTTTAATCTGATAATCCCTTCATTGTTGTTACTCTGGTGGTTTACTTCCTGTTTTTTTGTCCCATTCATCGCACAGCCAGCACGGTTTGGTAAAGATTAAGCGCTTGAATAGACACTGTACTTTAGAGCCTCTTTTCTCAGTTCACACTTTTCCTGAGTTTGTGCTTTCTTTCCAATATTTAGATAGGTTAGGAGAGTCCATTTGATTTGAGTTATACATCATTTTAAAGCTTAAAGTCTGCTCTTTCAGAATATGGTCTTAACTGAAAATTCATGTCTGGCGACTTTTTGTTTGTTTTGAGGTGCAGGGTCACATATGAAATGCTATAAAACAGCCGCAGCATTCTGCTGACAAAATATTACCAAACTACATCCCTGTATATGGTGTGGCTAATGTAGAGTACACAGTATGCCCTAAAACCCAAGAGTCAATAGGACTGCACAATGTAGAAACTGCCACCACTGATGTACATGCAGTGGATGTCTTTTCTGTGATGTGCGTGCAATATAGTGCAAGGCACATATACCCAGTACCTGTTTAATATCATAATTGTCATTTTCATTCCCAAAGTCCATCCTTCACTATAATGAGTGTGTACCTTTGCGCATGACTGAATTTAATCAGTATGATCGCTGCCGTGAAAGCAGGTGATCTTGCATTGGCATACATTCCCAAAAATAGAAAGTCTGATTATTTCCTTGTACAGCAAAATTGTTTGATCATTAATCTTTCAATGGCTTTCGTGCCACAGAAGGGCATTTTCTTTGTGGGGTTTCTCGAAACTTCAGCATCGTACAAATCAAATGCTCACTATAAAGGAAAAAAACAACAACAACATTGGAACATATTACTAGAATCTGTGCAAATTAATGAACATGAAGCTTTTACATTTTTCATCTTTTATTTCATTTCTGTAATTTCTTGGCTTTTGGTAGATATGAATTCGTCAGATGCTAAGCTTCACATCAATATGTGTATAATTGGCCTACTTCATTGCAAGGAAAATATAAAGAAATAAAAATAATAATAGAAAGTATTAAGAAACTCATGAAGGTTGTAATGCTAAAGTCAGCTTTACATGCATTTTTATCTTCTTCCTTCTATAATCTCTAGCTTTATATGAGTAACGTGATGATGCATCACATTTGCACTATGGCCGTAAATACTAGGTATTAAGTCATTAATCTTCAACAGCCCATTAAGACTGAATTGAGCCAACACGTCTTTAAAAAAATGCTTACAGTTTTATGAAAACATCTTTTGAGGAGTGGGATACGACCATAATGATTCTGATATATACTTCTACACTGATACTGTTATTTAAAGGACAAGTCCACCTTCACATACATAAGGCTTGAGAGAATGCAGCAATATTAGTAGAACACCTCAGTTAAAGTTTGAGGAAAATTGGACAATCCGTTAAAAAGTTACGAATATTTTAAGTATCTGCGCAGTCACTGCTGGAAGAGAAGACTACTACAGTATATGATGTCACATGCGTACAGCTACATGTATAAAGGAAAATAAAAAGAGAATTTCACAAAACTTTACTTTTTGAGTAAAGTGCACAGTTCTTCGACTTGCTACTGACGTATGTTAAGGGTAATATTATTCCCCCTGCCTTCTGAAAGAGAGAAGTCGAGTGTTCTTTTGTTTTGGGAGAAAAATGGAAATATGTTGAATTTTCTTTATTCTTTCTTTATTATCGTTGTACTCATGTGACATCACAAGCTATAGTAGTCTTTTCATCCAGCCGTGACTGAGCAAAAACTTCAAAAATTCATAACTTTTTAACGGATTGTCCGATTTTGCTCAAACTCTCACTGTTGTGTTCTACTATTTTGCTGTATTCACTCAACCCACATGTCTATGAAGGTGAACTTGTCCTTTAACTGAATGATAGTGTACTGTGTGTAAACCAGCATTATAATATGATACATGTATGCCAGCCTTGTTCACACACCATTATATGGGCTGGTCACATGCATTTGTAGGCATTTGCCTTATAAGTACATGCGCCGGTAATATATCATGGGCTGTCTTATAATGGAAGAGACTTTCCACACTGTTAGCATGATCAAAATTTTCAACAATTACTTCTATCTCTAACATTTCTGGCTTCTTTATTTGTTGTGTATTTTTGTGTATAACCATAGATTAATGTGATATACATTTAAACTTTGATATCTAATCTGAAATAACTCGCTGAGGACGAGCGAAGTTCGCTTTAACACACATTTCCCATATAGATACCTGCCCGAGTATACTCAGGACTACTGCAAAACATGATATATTCGCGGCATGAAATTTTCGCGAATTGGAGCTGACAGCCTTTTTCTTGGCATGAAATTTTCGCGAAGTGCCACTGGCGTTCAATGCATATAGTGTAAACAAGAACTTTCGCGTGCATTTTAATTTCGCGAATCTTGACGCTCGCGAAATTCGCGAAATTAAAGTGCACGCGAAAATTCCTCGTTTTACAGTAGTCGTCAACAGGGCAAGGACAGGGCTAGTGGAAAATGCCTGGTACACCTAGGGAACAAAGGCAACTCAGAAATATTTTTGTCCTTCATTCTGGAAACCACAAATGAGTTTGATTTTCACATCTGAGATAGTCCATTATTGTTCTGATGTTCTCTCCCATGCAAGAAGTGGCACTTTGGAGATGTATCATACAAGTGCCCACAAGGGGTGCCTGTATGCGATGTGCATCAATCCAGATACTGGAAATCATCTATATCTACAAATATACGACAGCACAACAACATTCATTATCTTTGGTCTTCTGTATGGTTGACTTCATAAATTTGTTGGGGGGGGGGGGAGTGTAAAAAAAAAGTGGCTTCAAAACTTTTTTGCCCGATTAGGGCAAGCATTCTTTTTTAACTGTTCCAAAACACTTGTCCAACTTTGAGTTTCACTTGCCTTGGGTAATCGGTTAAGTGCTTGTGTACATGTATCACCTTGATAGAGGCAATGAAGCGGTCGAGTGGATATATGTCAGTACACGTCTAGAGCTACGAAGGTTACTTACTTGCGACATAAACAGAGCAGAAGAACAGGCCTAGAAACAGGAACAAGAAGGTCAAATCTGTTGCTAGAATACCTGCAAGACAAATGAAATTGATGAAACGAGACAAAATGATGGTTAAAAATAAGGGTTTAAATGATGCTTCGTATCTGTCTCTTCCATAGTTTAATTTCTCATACAGGGCGTAGTTAAAGGTTGACAGAGTTGTAATCCCTCGAAAGGGCAACATGTCAAAATGAGACCGTTACATGAATTTATCTACTCATTTCCACACTCAAACATTAACATTTCAGGGGAAAATGAAAATGACACTTTTATGTTTCAATATATTGTGCAGGTTGTGATAATGACAACTTATGTGACATTCGAAAGGGTGGTCAGACTGTTCTTATACCTAGAGAGCTTGGGACAGTTAGGAAAGAAACAGAAGATAGATGGTACAATTATGTGTATAACGTACAATACTAGGAAGTAGTCAATGCCTAAAAAGTATAAGGCTCTTGAAATCCACACACGAACCTCCCTTTGAAAGTCACCTTCCTTGTCAAGCTCATTAACTCTTTATGTGTCATAGTGTAAACCCCCTGTGTGCTACATTATTCTGAGATAGCAACGTAGTTATGCCTTCGGAAAACGTTGTGTTTTTGAAATCGATGAAACTTTTATAGATTTCTGCTACCTGAAGCTATGATGAGCGAAATTGTAGGGAAAATGTCAAGCTGTGCACTAATGTACATTGCACAACAAATTTATGATTGTTTTTCTAATGACCAGTGGCTACATTATTGTATAAAAGGCATGGCTTTTGACCTTAACCCTAACCAGGCCGGGCTTTTTTGGGTGTTCTGTGGCCGGGGAGGGGTTGATTCAACACCCCCCCCCCCCCCCCCCCCGAGATCTCGGCTGTCAATCGCGAAATCGCCATGAAATTTGGCACGTGCATTACCTGTGGTGTAATCTACCAAGCTATACAAAAAGAAATGGAAATTTTCATCATAATAATTAATTATGCTAATATATGCATAAAATCATACATTTTGCTCTAAATCAGAAATTAAAGCTCCTAGAATCCTAATTTTTGGTGAAAACATTCTTTGTACCATTCCTAACAATGTACTTGAAAAAAAAAAAATTGGTATCAAAATCAATTTCTTATGTATTTCTTTGTTTTTTCGACTTTTTGTTTTATCATTTTTTTCCGCAAAATTTATGACAGAACCTATTTCAAGCATAATTATGCTAAAATTAATTAGTTTCAGCCCATTAAAGTGAAAATAATCAAATCTTTATGAATAAAAAGAGAAAACTCCATTTGCATAGACTTTATACACAAAATCACGTTTTTGAGCCATTTTCGGCCTGACAGGCATGTATAAAACATTATGCAGCGTCGTAACGGTATGCACGATTTTCACGAAAATGATGTCAAAAGATGCGCGAGACTTGAAAGTAAAAAGTCAGCGAACGGCACTGTCAAAAAATTTCGCGCGGCGGAGAAGTCGCGAAAAATGTTGAGGGGGGGGTTGATTCAACCCCCCCCCCCCCCCGGCCTTTTTAGGGTTAAGATAGTGACAGAAACTTAGAATGTAATTGATATTCCAGTAAAGAACACCCCTTGATATTCAATCACCACATAAAATGCAAGTTAAATGTAACAGGAATGGAATCGCAAGAAACGCTGTCATGCTGTAATGCAGCAGTTGGCGATTTATCGATCGTTTGGGGCGAGTTTGTGTGTTTGAGCGGAAAATGCGAAGTTGGCACGCCGTCGACTGAGTCAGGCGTGCGAACGTGGCACATAAAGAGTTAAGAAGAATAAACCACAAACCTCTTTACAAGCAACATTAAGTCTGATATATGGGAATTTTGTCTGGTGGGAAAATTTGTCACAGTGTAATATAACATCTGTTTATTCTAAAATACCGGTAGACAAAATCTGACAATCTATTGCAAAGTTATGAAATTTCAAAGTTTTGATGCTGCCAACGCGAGATGAAAAACAATTCTCGATGTCACTGACAAACAATGATATAATAGAAAATATTCAATGAAAGTTCTGCAAAATATAGTTTTTTAATGAAAAGTACACATTTTTTTCTTACTTTATCACTTGCACAAGTTCTAATTTTACAGCTATCACTCAAAACACAGGAATATTTGGGGAAACTTTCCCTTTAATTACGGCAAATACGCACAGGTATGGTGGAGTGATGCCACAATAAATGCTTAGTGATGGTGGAGGGTGAAGGGGAAACATATCAATGAGACTGGAGTATTAATTTATAACTCCGATCTAATTTCCCTCCGCTCACAAAGCGGGAGCATGCACGGTGCAATCAAGAGTGTGGGACAAAATACATGCATGACTTATCATTCAGAACGTCCAAAATTGAATTGACTGCTGCTCATACAATGTACATGCCTGATGAACTAGATAGTAAAAAATGCAACTACCCTGATGTCTACAAGGGAGAGGGAGAAAGAGATAGCAAGAGAGAGAGAAAGAGATAGGGAGAGAGAGAAAGAGAGGGAGATAAAACAAGGTCAGTTAAGCAGAGCATAGGGGGCATGGACAATTACTGTATAGGAAAGCTGCTGTTATTTTCGCGTACAGATATTTTCGCGAATTAGAAGGTGACAGACATTTTCGCGAGATGTTGATTTTGCCAATTGACACCAACGCTATCTTGCATGTATTGTTACTCTAGTGTATGGCAGCATTTTCGCGTGTTGTTGAATTCGCAATCCAACTGTGATTCGCGAAATTCGCGAAAAATAAACCCTCGCGAAAATAGCCACTTATACAGTAGTGCATGATACAATGTGTATATGTGCAAAGGTGCTTCTGGCTGATCCATCACTGCTTTCAGTGATATGAAGTTGTTGAGTTTAATATGTGGCTAAAATGGCAATTTGGCCCATTCATTGTTCGCTGCATTTTATAGAGACAATACCTGCATGCACCAGCAAGAGTATGGAAACAACAACAACAACAACAACAAAAAAAATCATCAAATGGTATCAAAATGAAATAGCTGACGATATCAACTATACGGCCTCTGTGACTAATGAAGATTAATTGATAATGGTGATGGTGATTATTACAGCAGCACATATGATACCACCAGCAAAGGCACTTGTAAATATATTATTCCCGTCAAGTTCAATTCTATTCTTATCATTTTCCTAAAATGACTTTCCCCAATTAATGATGAATGCCCACACAGGGTTGTTCCACAAATTGATTTCTGTGAAGGCATTAATAAGCTACAGTAATGTGTTAAGGTGTTGTTGTTCTTGTTCTTGTTTTTATTGTTGTTAATTGGCTGCTTGTTAGCTTCTGTTGATTTTTGTTTTTGTTGATGTTTCAAGGTTGCAATGTCAAATTAGTGCATTGTCATTAGAACAACACCCCCCCCCCCACACACACACACACAAAATACACACACATATCCTGCAAAATCACAAGTTGTTGTTTAATGCAAGAAGGTGTATAATGTACCAGTACGGGCTGTTTTTAAGGCATACAAACAAACATGATGCCTTCCTATTCTTTTCTTGGTCCTTCCATGCACAAGTAAAAAAATAAAATGAAATAAATAAGTAGCACAAAATGCTGTAAAGATTGGTGCATGCAACACAGATAGATAGATAGATAGATAGATAGATAGATAGACAGGCAGACAGACAGACATACACTTAGATAGATAGATAGATAGATAGATAGATAGATAGATAGATAGATAGGTAGGTAGATAGATAGATAGATAGATAGATAGATAGATAGATAGGTAGATAGAGATAGATAGATAGGTAGATAGATAGATAGATAGATAGGTAGATAGAGATAGATAGATAGATAGGTAGATAGATAGATAGATAGACAGGCAGACAGACAGACATACACTTAGTTAGATAGATAGATAGATAGATAGATAGATAGAGAGACAGATAGATAGATAACATAGATAGATAGATCAATTGATAAAATAAATAGAACTATCACAAGTAAAACAACTGAAAACAAATAACATCTGGGTCACTACATTATACTGTGTGTGATGCATTGCATACTCTCTCTCTTACAATTCTTGCACTTTCTATACACTGTGCAGGTACAGGAAACAATCCTTGTGCATAGAGTGGGGATAATGCACTCCCTGTTGCAGGCTTGATTGCAACAATGTAGGAGGATAATGTGCAAGGTTATTAGCCACAGCCTCTATGCTGGGTGAATACATCTAGTAAGCAAATAATCAACGTTGGTGAAGGTGATGGGACAAACTATCACTTCCGAGGCGATCTGGATGTAGCTATCTTTCCGAAGCGCAGCTGAGGAAAGATAGCGTACACATTCAGATCGCCGAGGATGTGATAGTTTGTCTCATTGCCTGAAACTAAAAGTTGATTATTTGCTTTATATTCCACATCTAGGGACATCTTTATATTCCACATCTTTATATTCCATTTCTAGGGTCCTAGAAATTCCCATTTTATTCCACATCTGAAACCGTTTTAGCTGTCTTTAGGTAAGCTTAGGGCTTAGGATACGTGTGCGCGAAGATGACAAAACAATGAATTTGCTACGCGCACCGTGGACGGCACTGAAGTGAAAGTGCGTTGCACTGTGTACTATCAAGCGACCTAGTTAAATGATAGTCCACAGTGCAACGCACTTTTATTTCGCGCGTACTCATCTCGCGTTAAGACTGCATGAGCTGCCAGAGATCAGCAAAACAAACAGCTGTCTTTATAGATGACAAAACGATGAATTTGCTGCGCGCATCGCGCGACACTGAAGGGAAAGTGCAATGCACTGTGTACTACCAAGTGACCTAGTTCTTCTCAGGTGATGTGATGGGCAAAACTACGCTTTAACACGTGATCAGCTCTTGACCAATCCTATAGCAAGATTCTTTATGTGGAATATAATATAAAATCACTTGTGTTTTGACAATGTGTTTGGAAGAATTGAAGGTGATGCCTACATATTACAGTCCTTCTGATAGTAACATGGCTCAACCCTTCCTTCTAGTTGTAATTGCTAATTAAACCACTTTGCAAAGATGTCCAGAAACGAGCTCTGAGCTGGAGCACCAATGAATTGGGATTATGTAATCCCATTAATCACCACTGTAGCTTAGGAGCCTTAGCATTAGCTCTTTATAACATGTGCTACGGTGTAAATCCCGTGTGCCACATTATTCTGAGACTGCGAGGCAGGCATGCTTTGGGAAAAACAATATGTGACCCGCTCCAAGAAAAGGATCCTAAAGTCGCTGACGGGTGAGGCGAGAAAATCAAGTTTGAAGTCAGATCACCAAAATCTGTCAAAACGTTCGGATTTCTGTTTTTACACAATTTTGTAGTCTAATGTATCTTCTATCATCTGCCGAAATTTCGAAGCTAAATGATCAAAGGAAAGGCCTGAAAATAGCATTTTTCTGGGCCATGCTTGGCTCGCCTGTCAGCGACTTTAGGATCCTTTTGTTGTAGCGGGTCACATATGTAACTTTTTATATGATTTTTCTATAATGGACAAGCAAAAAGCAAAGTTGTACAGAAAATTCGAAGCTTTGCTAGGATGTAACATGTTATGACAGTCTATGATTACTGGCATTGTTCTTCTGGAAGTAAGGTAGGTATACATCAAAGCCAAGCTTGGTTTTGTTCTTGTCTTGCTTTGGGTTTCATGTGGGGGTGTGGATTACATCGTAACCAAAATGGCTAACAACATACTACCCTGACCATTTGAGGAGAACTCATGATCTTTCTATTCAAAATATTAGGAGTCGGTGCCAGAAATATCATGTACAACACACTCACATTGTGGATCCACATACAGTTTGTAACTGAACACAGACCTGCCAATGTGGATCCAGTTTTGATACTGAAAGGTACAGACAATTAGGTGAGACTGATTGTCACTTAAGCCTTGCTTTAACAGACCTTACCCCGACAACGTTGGGACAAAGTCCAGAGAACGAAATTCTCTGCCTTGGCCAATAAAACTGCAGGAGAGAGCGAGGGGTACTTTTAACAGACACACACCAAAAACTTCTTTGGATAGGTTTCCATAACAACCCACCCATTCCCGCGCAAAGAGGGTGTGGTTACAACCCACGCATGTGATCGGCGAATGGTGTGTCGTCATTCTGTGTGGACTATCAACATGCGTGTTGAATGTATAAAAGGCATGTTTCCGCGAGAGCATTTAAGAGAACAGTTGTCGGGGAAATGACAGGGTAATGTTGGAGTAATTACTCTAGCTTGCTAGGGTGAAATTGGCAAAAGTTACATCGTCCGAGCAACATTTTGCGGGGACTGATTTAACAGGCAGGGTAAAAAAAGATTGCCCAGACGGTGGCACAGTAACTCTGGTTTGAAAGGCTCTGTTAAAATGGGGCATAAGTCACATGTCTAAAGCTATTCCTAACTGTCTTACCAAACTGATCGGCTGAGAAGTGTTTATGCCACCAGTCCTCTCCGTTTGTCATCGTCAGTTTGTAGGTCATCAACAGGCCCTGTGCCAAAGTGAAAAGAAGAGCAAACCATTTGAAGATTTGATCAATCAAGTCCAGCAAATGAGATGGGTCAGTCCCTTTATGATGTTTGGTACACCTTTCAGCTCTGAATATCTGATCTGAGTATGTCTAAAAAAAAAATTGCAATCAATTTTTGCATTGATAACTTTTAAAATGATTGAACAATCTAAATGCTATTTCAGGGAATGAAATTATAACTCCTTACCTACATTTCTCAAAAAACCTCATTCAATTTGGTTAAGTGGTCACAGAGAAATGTGGATAGTTGTAAAGCATGTCATTGGCCTGTTTCTTCCAAGTTCAGTCTGTTTTAATAGCATGGTCATATCTGTTCATAGTTACAGCATATTTTGCATAACTTTGAATGATTAAATGAGTGTTTATGCTCTTTGTTTTGTTTCTTCATATCAAATTTGAACAGCTTCATACTTTTAATAATGTCAATTTTTGTACATTTTTTTTCCCCTGATTTTAAGTCAATTTCCTATAATGTTTACAGGGTGGAAAGGCAAGAAACAATTGTGGAAACATGAATTCATGGAACCACCGAACAGACACACTTACTTGATTCGCATTGCAGTTGTCCAGTACAATGTACCACCACCTGTCTCGGATGGAGCGGAAGCTCCGCCCACCTTTGCAGTCAAACTTCTGCTCATCGCCGAACACCAGGCGGTAGTCCTCATTCGGCTCTGTGTCGACGAGGACGCAGCCAGACCAGACGTAGGATGTGGTGAGGTTGATCACCTGATGGTTTTCTGGCTTGAGTACTGACTCCTTCTCTTCACATGTCTGAAAAAAAGAAAAGAAAATTGCAATTATTGTCGAGTAGAAAAATCCTCTTATGAATGATTCATTATATGTCAATTCAGTGCTGAGTGGTTTCAATAAAGCAACAAATGCACGATGTATGCCACTTCATCTTAATGTTAACTGCGGTTATTTGTGATTTGTATTACATTTTAATAGCAGGTGAAAAGGTTAATCACAACTAAACTCACTACTAGTATCACTCTTCTGTATCTTCATTTTAACCATCATATCCTTATCATCCTCACCACAACTAAAATCTATCATATGGTATATTTTGCTGCTTTTCATTTTCACATTTTTCTGTGTCGACTGATATTTGCAAAAACTAAGAACTCGCACACACACAAAAAAAATTGCCTGCCACAAAACAAATCCTCCGTATAGTATCTTGTCTCACCATCACCTCTCCTATTTTGAAAAAGGGATGGTATAATTTCTCACCTTGTCACTAGGGTTCTCGATTGCCAAATGAACACCTTGTAAAGTAGTTTTGCAAAATGTGATAATGTCTTACAAGCTGGAAATCATTAAATACAGGTTGTATTATACTAAAAGATATATTATAAAATGGTGCATACAGTACAGATTCCACTGGGAAGTCCTGGTCCCCATTTCATAAAAAATGTCAGGATAGCAACTCTTGCAGGAATGGCAACTTCCAAAAACAACAGCCAATCAGGAAGCTGGGTTCTTGTCATTACCATGACGATTTCCATTCCAGCAAGAGTTTCTAATACATTGTATATCAACTCTTGTATGAAAAGGGGTCCATGTGTTCTTGGTATCATTACCTTCACCCATCCCCCACTCCATTCACAACCAACTGCTGAGGGTTACCTCATTTCATGCAAACCATTCACCTTATTCTCTCTCCAATATATCTCTCCCCTCCTGCTAAAAGCATGATTGTATAAACCTGTACTACACGTATGTAACCCTATATCTATATGCAGAGCTCATATTGAGCCCTTGTACATACATGTACCATATGATGTATTTATGTTGCAGTACTCTGCTTTTTCTTTCGAACTGTTAAACTATACATTTGTCTATTCCATGGGGGTCTAAATTTTACAAGCTCTGCTTTTAAGTAGTCCCCTCTGCATTTGTGATTATATGCATGGAAATGTCACAATATATTGCATAATTCAATGTCCACAATATCGAATATGAATAAATTTCATTTCACTTTGTTTTATTTCATTACATGTACGTCATTTGGTCTCTTCAGGCCATTCTTTTCATTTCAATCCAGATATTAAATTACTCTTCCATAACAATTGCTGCACAGCACAATAATAACACAATTATGATTTATACTTCCAATCTGCATTTCGTCGGTTGAGAGTGATAAGGATGTTAACTTGCCACTAAAACCATACTGTTTGTGGCACCTTTAAAGTGGTAAACACCCCTATCATTCCCAACTGACAATTTACATGTACATTGAAATTAAACAGCACATGATGCTCTCTTTCAGTTTTACAGCATGCATGGTGGTGTCAGCTTACCAGTAGACGGGCCGTGTCTGGTGGGTATACTGATGGCCACTGGTCGGGTTCATCGTAGTATAGAATTAGATTCTGCGTGGCAAACGACTGTATGGTAGAATGAAATGACAACAAATTTGATAATAAAAGGCATGTGCACAACGTCATGCACTTTGGCATCAGCACAATTGTAGGTATGCACCAACATGTAATTATGGTTCATGTAAGAATGACAGTATTGACAATGTGCAAGTACAAACATTGTACACTGTCTGCAGTCCAAAGTCACTTTTTACTACTTGTGATCTTTATACCGTGATACAGTGATTCTAATTTCTTGAACAGCCCCTTCAGGGGCATGGAAGAAAAACAATTGAGTATCAACAAACTTTACTTTATGACAAATAGAGATATAGATAAAAAATAATAAAAGCTCTAACAGTAAACAAGTAAAGGCAAGAATCCCTGAAAAAAAAAAAAGAAAAAATCCCATTAAGGTTAGGAATTTCTTGTTTCATTGTGAACAAGTACCCTGAAAAAAAAAAAGAATAAAAAAAATCCCATCAAGGTTAGGACTTTCTTGTTTCATTGTGAACAAGTACCTTTAAATGATAATCATAATGATAAACATAAATACAAATTAATGAAAGAATCATTATCTTCTTTTTTTTTTTCCACTGGCATTTGGGGCATACTCTGATAGTCTCAACTATTCAAAATGCAATGCTGTCAATAGCCACTGCATGTACAGTGTAGAATGCTACATGTGCATGTAGCAAATATTCCAGTGTTTTTAATAGGGAAAGTTCTTTATAGCAATTTGTTTGTTTGTTTGTTTGTTTGTTTGTTTTTTGGGGTGGTGGTGGTGGTTGTGGAATATCCTGTATACTGTTATGTATGCATGGTTACACTGACAAACATAAATATACCTTCTAAGGGCTCAGAAGCAACATGACCTACAAAGTAGATTGCACAACTAATGCAACTCTCTTTTTAAATCATTGAATCGTCGTTTCCAAATTCAGCAAGAATTCACAAAATGTACAACAATAGATTTCTCTCTCCTTATTTCACTACTGCACCTGATATTATCAAATGTTAGTAATATTCATGTGGACATTGTTTTTTGTTTTCTTAGTCCAAAATATCTTTCTATGTCATGCATGAAGAGTTTGGTTGTTAAGTTTAACATGCACAAAATGTACCAGAGCAATGGTGTACTCGTGTCCCCACCCCTCAGATTGTTTCCTATCACGGTTTTAATGTTTATAGAATTTAAAGGGATGGTATAGTTTGGGTTCAGCTGGGGATTCAAGTTTTAACTTTTTGCAAGATGATTAGAAACCAGTCATGAAATATCAAACCGCATACAATTCTACGAGGAATTCAATGTTCATTTGATGAAAATCTGTTTTGAAATGGCCGAGATATCCAAAAACATAGTGGTCCTTAAAGGTGGGACCCATCACCTTTCATTAGGATCACTTTTAAACTTTGTTTTAAAGATATCTGTTTTGCGCATGTTTTGTGATTTAGAAATTGGTTGATATGGTGATCACCTAAAGTTGCTTTTTAATGTTGATTTATGCTTATAAAAAGTGGTGTGCCTGGGGATGCTTTGTTATAACCCCACTTTATTTTTGTATAAAGGTATTATGCAATTGTGCCTTTGTGAATTTATTGTTGAAACAGGAGAGTTCCTGATTATCGTATAATGTGGATGATGTATCATGGTGATGATGCAGGAATGAATATGAATACATTCATGAGTTGAATGACTGAATAAAAGTGATATATATTAAGTTGATAGTTTTTTTCTGAATAGTTGTAAATGTTGAGTTAATGTATCACATTGTTATGGTGTACGCACCATTGTATGACTATGAGTTAGTTTTGATTGCATTCAGTGATATCATCTCTGGTGTACACTACTTTTAATGTATTGATTTTTTTTTTTTATTGTTATCCAATGTACAAAGAATTTCCATTGCAGACAACAATGCAATCAGTCTTCAATCTTTTTCTTTGAGCATCCCCCCCCCCCCCCCCTTTTCAGGATAAATTAAGGGGACCATACAGAGTTGTGGGAAAAACCCTAATTCCATTTCGGTACTTCCTTGTTCTTTGTTCTTCCCAATATTCAAGGTTTCAAGTTGTCTGCTAAAGAACAGACATCTAAAAATGTGCTTCAGGGTAAGAAAAAGAACTACTATCAGAACGAAAAAAAAACAACAACAACAACCAAGAGCCCCCCCCCCCCCCAAAAAAAAAAAAAAATCAATTGTATAAAATCACTTGCAGTTTGAAACACTGAGGAACATGTTTCCAACATCTAGACTCTTATAGAGTAAGTGCACCGGTTTGCGGCCGCTTAAGGGTTTTTCCACTCTGAAATGCAAACGTGCAGATTGCTCTAATCCAGGTTATATCATAGAGATTGACCACTTACCAATACACCATATTGTCACCATTGCAAGACCAATGTCCATCCCGTTGGTCAAAAAAGACCGCGGCCGCGATCCGGTACAGCGCGTTCCGGTTTGCGGCCGGGGTGTTCTGGTTCGCGGCCGCCTCGCGCTTTTGGGTTTTGTCCAGCGCAAAGTGACTTGTTTTTTTCCATCAAGAATGAAACATATCAAACTGTAAATGCTATTTTCCCAATCTATAAATATTAGTTTTGATTAATAAAACTATTTCCTCAAAATTTTCCCCAAATTACTGAATATGAGCCATTGACAAATTGGAAGAGGAAGAGGACTTCAAGGAATATGAGGGACAGCAGAACTGAAGATCAGGGACAGCTATGAGGCACGCCCTTACAAGTCATCAAAGTATATGGATGCGTGATCTTATTTTTCAATTTACTTGTTTTATTAATAAAAAATATATTTTTGTTCTATTTCAAATGCTTTTCTATATTTCTGTACGCTTATTTTGGCTGGCGTTTTACCCCCGGACGCGATATAGAGCAAGCGCCCTCTATGGTGTTCCGGTTCGCGACCTCCCCCCGTTTCCTTCGCGATTCGTCATTTTCAATGTATCGTCCGTGGTGAGTAGTCATCACATTCTAACCCTCCTCTACGATCAATATTTCAACAAGAAAACGACATATAAGGACATGACAGCCGTCTAGCTACGTCCAGAATAGTTGACTTACGTGTTAATAATACCTATAATTCAAGCTCTTGCGGTGAACACCTTGGTTTCCAAGAGATTTTACAGCGACTAGACCTCGCACTGCTGTTAGTCCCAGGTATGTTGATGTTGTGCAGGATATTCTCCGTTGAATGGTGACAAGTTACCGGGCTGCCAGCCCATTGGCCAGATTTTATCAACTGGAGACCGCTGGCCCGGCCGCGAACTGGTGCATGGCCGCGAACTAGTGCACTTACTCTATACAGTGTAGTCTCTCATTATTCCATCAGATACATTTATATGCATGGTCAAAGTTGCAAGTTGCTCCAAATTTAACAGAGAAGAACAAAAACAAAAAACAAAACCCAAACAAACAAACCTTGATTTCTTGGAAGACACACAAGTAAATTAAAACACTTTTGACAAATTAAGGTGTGATTTAAATGGTGAAATGCCTACTACTACTAGGTACTACTTACCTTTGGATATTCCACTTCGAATCGTAACCGTCCAATGTCTGATAGGAAGCAGAACCTTGCCAGGAATATCCATTTCTGTATGAATAATAAGGTAGAAATTGGTTTGTATTTAAAGTGAAATGCTAACGGTTACGTCCCCCTGCCTGCATGTTTGGCCTGTGATGACACTGTCACTGGGTATGCACACAATGACAATGTCACTTACAACTTACAAGTTAAAGCTAAGTCAGACAACTAGCTAATTCATGAACGTTACCGACTAGATCTAGTACACTAGTAGGTTGTAACCTGTTTAGGCAAGGTCTACCTTCAACATCAAAATCAGTCTGTAGACTCTGAGTGTGAAATAGTGTAGTAAGACAACAAAGTACCGTACAATACTACCGGCGTAGTACAGTATTCGTACATAGCATAGCCTATGCTACATTGCTACATTGCGTCATTGGCGATGCATAGACAGTAGATTTATAGACAGAGAGATAGATCATGAGAATGATTGAGATAGCGCATAGACACAGCGTCCGTGACAACACGTCAAAAACCACTTGTTACGACGATACCGACAGAATTTAGAATGAACAAATACCCACCTCTTCTGTTTCTATTGTTCCTTCTTGATACAGGCCGACTGAATTGCATATTAATGTGACAAAGACGATTAAAAGTGTAAATAAGTTACGGAGAACTCCCCTGTATCTCACTTCACCGTGATGCGCCATCTTTTTTGCACCTGTAATTTATGAGATTAACGAGTTAATGCGCAGACGCAGAGCGCAGAAGAGAAACCACATAACGAGTGAATTTACGGCGGCGGCAAGGACGTGTCCACAGTTGAATGAACAATCGATGATGTAATTGCCGTACATGAGTCGTCTTCTTTCGCAGGGCACACAGTCACGTTCGTACATCTCTAGGCAACGACGTCGTTAGCGATGGGGAATGGGCCTTTGTACGTTGCTCCGCCTGACACCGTTCGCATCTACTTCCTAGACAATGCAATATGTTTGCTCGCTTCATACAGTCAATGACTACATGCAAACCATTAGCTGAAATAAAATCCACACGTACTTTGAATCTCTTAGTAATTCCTTTTGAAATTCATACATATTTTGAGCAATTGAAAGTGAATGAAAAAAAAAAACCACACACACACACAAATACATAATTTCCTTATTACCCTGGCTTTTAGATTCATATCTAATCTCAGGTCAAAATATAGCAAGCTGTATTATACCTCAAAGATTAAAAACACTTTCTGTCAAAGTGTAAACATATCTCTTTGAATAGATATAGATGATTATAAAGATAGAAAAAAATCAAACAAACTACCCCTGTCAAAGTGTAAAGAAACAGTTGTGTCACATTATATAGGCCTCTTTGAATAGATATATAGATGATTATAATACCGATGGAAAAAAAAACCTGTCAATTCCACATGCTCATTGGTGTGATGACTTGTTAGACAGGCCTGGTTAAAATCAACAAATCTAAAAAGTTGCAGTTCCATAAAATTTGGGGGCTAAAACCGTATGTTTCAACTCATGTACATTTTTATGAATTTTTGTTTCATGAAATCTTGATATCAATATTTATTTTAAATACAGTTTTTCAAATATTGAATAGAATTGTTTACAAAGTTTTAAATGTTTAAAATTTCGGTTTTAACAAAAAACACAGTGGTAGTTAGCAAGCACGGGCAATTCAGCCAATGCTGTTGTGACGTGGTTACCGACGTCACAACTGTCCAACTATCGACATCTAGCTTTATGTTTGTGACCAATCAGGAAGAAAACATGTACACTATTTCTCATTAAACTTTTATATTTTCCAAGAAACAAGGAAAGGCGACTGTTGAAGGGAAAACGCTGTATATATACTTTGACAAATGAATTCAGCTTATGAGGCTCACGATCTGACAGTGTGTGATGATATTTTACGAAATTGATGAAATATTTGCCAATAAAGTTGTTGCTATGATAAAGGGGTTGATAAGACAGTTATTGTGACAGTATACTATAGGGACTATATCGCAGCAGTGTGTATAATGAATGGTAATAATGATAGTGATGATAATCATAAACAATGGTCAAAAAGATTAACTCACGGCGATGATGTTAATCTATCCGATATTGTTTATTATATACATAGCAAGATTATCACCCATGCTCGGTTTTATAAGCAGGTTCCATCGTATTTCTCTGTAAACATTTTTTTTTTCTTTACATTGATTGAAACTCTGACATATCGACCGCCATACTCGATGTTTAATATTTTATCATATACAAGTTGGGCACTATGTATCATCGTATTTTGTTATATTTCATGAATTTTTCATTGAGATACAATACTAAGATAAATTGAATTGAATTGTGAAAGCTTTATGGAAAATGGCCCGCATCAGTAGGCCCTATATGACAATGTCAAACCTTGCATAGCAATGTACAAATGTATAACACACCGAGGAGGCATGCATGTAACCTGTCTCGGGCGCTCCAAACAATACAACACATAATACCAAACAATAGGAAACAACAACGACAAAACTAGGAATTGATACATACACTGCTGTGGAGGTGAAAAATAAGCGTAAATAACAACAACAACAACAAAACAACCTGAATTTATAGATTGTGCAGTAATAAAACGTATAACAACTGAGTATATAAACTATTTTTCATACTAGAAGAAACTGATTTTATTATTGACAATTCTTGTGACTATGCAGTGGCAATTATTCTACAAAATTTAGGTCCATATTGTATTATAGATTTTTTTAATGTCTGGAAATATACATTAAACATGACCTTGACGGTGCCAACGAATATTCTGGTTGAAGATAATTTGAATTAAACTGTGAATGTATATTAATTTATTAACTACATGTATATGATTTTGTAAACCATGTTCCCTGCTATCTGTCAACTTTAGTATACGGAATCAGCATGAGCTGTTATAATGTCCCCCAGTATAAAGCGGATCCAGGAAGGGGGGCGCACCGGGTGCGCGCCCCCACTATATTTTTTTGTTAAAACACAAGAAATAAAAAGAAAAATTGGGGGAGGGGCGTGGGCCTCCCCTTTACCGAATTCCGGCTGGATCCGCCCATGACCCTGGATACTATACTATCAAGTTATCTTTTCTTTCTGTATGTTATTCTTAGCTACTTATTGATGAACATAACACAAATCATGATTTATGGCCGCAATTGTCATGTTTTGCTTGGGTTTTTTCTTTTTCTTTTTCGTGAGAGGAGTATTCTGGACCAGTTAAAATTTGGTGTTATGACAAGAAAGAGGAACATCTTGTAAGTACAACAGTGGAAATTTGATGAAAAATCAGATATGAAGTAGGGAAGTAATAATAAAAATAATAATACATACAATTTCTATAGCGCCATTCTCCACTCTGATTAAATGCTCAAGGCGCTTTACATCAAACAAAAAGACTGAAATTACAAGTACATACACAGTCATAGAAGAAGATGAAAAAGAAGACATGAAAGTCTGTCTTCAAAATACACTACTAAACAAATAGGATTTTAAATTACTCCTTAAAGATGTTATGGAGCGTGAGTCTTTCAGCTCACGAGGAAGTGAACTTTCCACAGTGTTGGTCCAGCGTGAGCGAAAGTCAGTTCCCCCCAAGATTTCTTTGAGAAAACGGAATATATGTAAAAGACCAGAAGTTGAGGATCGAAGAGTTCGTGTAGGTTGGTATTGACGAACAAACAAACAAACATGGTAATCAGGAGCTGTCCCCTCGATAACATGATCCAATGATGAAATTTTAAGTTCGCTATCTTTTGTAGAACAGGTCTCCAACACTTGATGAAATAATTATGAACAAGCAAACCAGTGAGCTGATGATGTGATCACCTCATAGTGTTTCATTGACTATGTAAAAAAAAAAGTGACGAAATTGTCAATTTTCTTCATTGTAAATGTAAAACATAATGTTATTCTTCGCCAAATAAATTGAAAATGATCGTCAATCAGATATATCAGGATTTGAAACTGGGGCATGATTGCGTTGGGGAAAAAAAATCAAGTTTCAAGATTATGTAGAGAAACTAGTCCTATATGGCATCTTGGGGACTTTTTTGAGTGGATTAATAAAAAAAAAAAACTTCACAAATTCAAAACTTCCTTAATTTTCGTCTCATTTAATCCAATTTTTATTGTTTTGCTCAAGAGATCTTAAATGGTGTGATATTCGCATTAAGCTCTTTCCCCGATATTATGTATAGACCTACATGATATTTCTAGGGGTCAACGATTCACAAGGCTTATAATATTGTATTGCTCTTCTCTGTTGAACCCCCCCCCCCCAACAATTCACATGAATTCATGCATCGGTTTTGTTCTTGTTGTATTTGTGTATGTGTGTGTATTTCTCTTTATATTGTCATATTTATATCTCCATTTTAGCTGTTTTCATTGTATGAATTGCTTGTTGTTTTTATGTTGAATGGAAATGAACTTAATAAATACCGGTAGTCTCTCTAGTATATTCAAAGAGATTTTTTCTCCTCTCCACCACTGAGTGTACTGTAGAGTGTACAGACCGTACACCGACTGTCGATTGCGCATGTGATTAGTGTGGTACATGGTGCAGTGTGTACGGTGTGTGTGTACCCATTGATCTCTACACATTAGTGTGTATACGCGTCTACGGTGTGTGTATTGCGAATACGTCAGCAGCCTCAATGTATCGTTGAGAACGGGGCTTTTACTATTGGATATATATACACAAGTGTGCTAGCTTTGGCTGTGTAACTCCCATATGGTCTAGTGGTTAGGATCCGGCGCTCTCACCGCCGTGGCCCGGGTTCGATTCCCGGTGTGGGAACATCACTTTTTTTTTTCTTTTTTTTTACTTTTTTTTTCTTTTTCTTCCCACCCCCTACTTTCTTGTCTTTTTTTTTTTTTTTTTGTCGTGAGCATACACCAATAATCTATCAGCCTGCAAGTTTCCTTTCTTGATTTAAGGATCCCCTTCTTTGGCTGTCATCACTGTATGTTTTGTTTGCTTCCTTTCCAGGTTTTTCGCACCTGCAGACAGCACGATTCGCCACCGCTTTTGCTTTTGATCACGACATTGCCGTGAGGTGACACTGCTTCAGCAGTAATCACTTCATCGAGTCAAAAACTTTAGTAACATAAGGTATTGGGATGAATGTGAGCTTATCAAGACTCTGATGATTAATCGCCTCATTGCCCCTTATGAATGATTTTTTCCTCATTTACGCTTGCCATTACTTACTGTATTCTTCACCTTGTTTCCCTTCCTCTAACTCTTTTGTTTGTTAGTTAGTTTGTTAGCTTTTTTGTTTGTTTGTTTGTTTGTTTGTTTGTTTGTTTGTTTGTTTTTGGGTCTAGTAGCATCTAAGAATCATGGCTTGAACAACCTACCAAAGGTGGTGCTGCTCCGACAACAGCAATACGAGACTGTATTTAATACAGGGTAAATACAATTTGTATGATAATAAATGTATTTATAACTTGATTTCGAATGATCATACTGGCGCCAAATATAGCATGCCTCTTTTTCATCAATATTGTGTGGACCATAGATTCTGACAAAAAGAAAAAAGATGATGGTGAAATGACATGAAAAACAAACAATCTTTCACAGTATACTTGAAGGACAAGTCCACCTTCATGATATATGGGAATAGAATGAATGCAGCAATATTAGTAGAACACATCAGTGAAAGTTTGGGGAAAATCGGACGATCCGTTCAAAAGTTATTCTTAAAGTATCTGCACACTCACTGCTGGATGAGAAGACTACTAAAATGTATGACGTCACATGCGTGGAACGATATAAGAAAAACATAAAGAGAATTTCACACAATTCTATTTTTTGAGAAAAGTGCACATTTACTCGACTTGTCACTGACGTAGGCCACCTATGTTAAGGTTAATATTATTCCCCTTGCCTTCTTAAAGAGGCAAGTCAAGCAGTGTTCTTTTATTATGCAAGAAAAGTGACAAATACGTTGACTTTTGTTTATATTATTTTCTTTATATCGTTCTACACATGTGACATAACAGGCTGTAGTAGTCTTCTCATCCAGCATCGTCTAAGCAGAAAGTTAAAAAATTCATAACTTTTGATTGTTCGATTTTCCTCAAACTTTCACAGATGTGTTCAACTATACTATAGCTGCATTCACCCAATCCACATGTCTAAGAAGGTGAACTTGTCCTTTAATTGCTCACTGTAACAAAATGAATAGTGTACACTGTTTTTTAATGCACTGCGATCAAGTACATAATCAGTACTTGTGCCACTATATTTCACCATGACCTATATACAGCCTCAAGGATAGTGTATCAGCAAGTGGGTTTTTAATGAATTTCTCATGCGTATAAAGCTAGTTAAATTAATTTGAGATCACACACTATCTGTATAGTAGATTAGTTAAAATATGTAAAAATATCATGACCTGTGTATGATTCTGTATCTATTTGATTTTGGTTGTGTGTTTGTCTGTGAAAAGATAGTAAGGTGGCTAGGATTATGTAGAACTAATTTGTTAGACATTGCCAAAAATAAAACTGTTTCGATTAGTGTCAACATTTCTCCTTTTTTTTTCTGGGATGATATTGTCTGAAAGTGCCAAAATTTGACTTTTCCCTAACAGGTACAGTTGTATGTAGAATTATTCATACGCGTAAATTTCTTTTTTTTTTTAATTATGATTTAATTATGATTTAATCTCATTAGCATAACAAAAGAAATTCAAGGATATTTATCTTCAAGGCTTTCCAGAATTTATCCCAACTCCGGCATTAGTCATCAATATTAATCACAAGCCATTAGCCAGGGCTCGACACTAACGGTGGCCCGGTGGCCCGGGGCCACCAAAAATGAAAGTCGGGCCACCAAAGTTTTAAAAAGGGCAAATTTGGTGGCCCACCGTCCTCGGGCCACCAAAATTTTTTGAAAAGTATGTCAATAAATTCGTAACTTTTTGCGCCGGAAATGCATAAATGCATGCAGTGAGTGAGTGACTCATTAAAAAAAAAAAGGACTTTTAATGTTTTTATTGGTTTTTGGGGGGCCAACAAATTTTTCTTTCGGGCCACCAAAAAAAAAAAAAAGTGGAGCCCTGCATTAGCTTGTAACAACAGCATTCAACGCAATGGATTTCATTGTGTTCCCAGTGAGAGTTCTCACATTCCTAGAAATTAATCAAGAAGACAGCCAAAAAGAAGAAAATCTCATTATGTTTAAATTGTTATGCAAATGAACTTAAAGCCAAATTTTCTTTAATTGATAGATGACAACTAAATTATACATGAAAGTCTCACTGAAGTATCATCATTCTGTCATTTACTTATCCCCCCCCCCCCAAAAAAAAAAAAAGTATTTAGGTCAATTCCATTGTGACTTATGGGACAAAGTGACAATTTTCGGCAATTTCAAACCAGTATTTTGAGAAAACAGTTGCATCAAATGCATTTTTCTCAGTTCATGGTTAGATCTATCATATCACAGTTTATGAAAACACCATACTTAGTTTGAAAAGTATCATTGCATTACATACAGCAACGAAAAATTGCTGTCGTGACTTATGGGACATCTGAGGACCACCGTTTTTCACATGGGAAAGTAAGTTCTGAAATATTCTTACACACAGAGTCTCTGGAAAGATATTTTCTTTCCTGAATGTAGCAAAGGGTTGGTGCTTACCCTGAGCCAAGTGGTATGAATATCTACTCATTGGTACAGTAGCATGATAGGGAAAACCAGTGTGACTGATGGGACACAAAAACGTGACTTATGGGACGCTATCAACTACCACATTTTGAGATTGAGAGAAAAATATTTACTGATGCCGGAACAAGTTCTAGAACATCATAAAAACCAATCTATGACCAAAGCACATTCAGAAAATAAGCCATCTGAGAATTACACAAACTGTATTATGGTCATAATAGTGTATCAGAAATGATACATAAATTCTGCAAAAATTGGCAACTTTCATGAAAAATGAAGGTTTTTCGGACACAACTCTTCTCCACGTTCACCGATATTCACAAATGAGGTATCAAAATATCTGTTGTGAAAGGCTGCTTTGAGTAAACAATACCAGATTATCTAATTAAGCTTCATTAATCATCTATACTCAATAGTTTGATTTTCAGAAAATGCAACCTTTCGGTGGAATTGACCTTTAAGGGTATGAAAAATTCTGTCAACTGTACATGTACAACCAATTACCGAATCTCCTTCTCCATTCCTCCCATGCCTCCCTCCCCCCCCCCCCTTTCTCTCTCTCTCTCTCTCTCTCTCTTAATAAAGATCAGAATAAAATTATGTGTGGATTTCTTTTTCGGTCTGCTTTCTAACCTCTTTTTAGCAATGATGACAAAAATGTTAACAAAATGGAAATAAACTAATAATGAAAATAATAATAATGATAAGTGCAATAATAGTAAAGACACAATCATAATAATAATGATAATAATTACAATCATCATTAATTCAGCCATTATTATTGGTATTATTATCATTATTATTATTATTATCATTATTATCCATCATCATTACTATTCAAAAGTCAATAATAATAATAATAATAATAATAATAATGATGATAATAATAATAATAATGAGAGCTGATACCTCATTCAATCTAGATTCAAGCAGTTGAATGACATTTACTAGTGACTACGGAACTATGAACCACTATCTTGACAAAAGGTTAAAGCTGTTCATAAATGATAATAACAAACAGATTAATGTCCCCAAGAGGCAAAAGCATTTTCAAAAAAAGAAAAAAATAATAAATACAGTAACACACAGGCACATAAGAGTTAAAAACATGAAAGTAACATATTTTATTTATGTACACAAAAAGTTTACATCAAATAGTCACTGGAAAACATATAAAACATGGAACCACACAAATACTTTATCACTGTTATCCTGGAAAGCAGTATCCAATACCTCATCTCATGTTGTCAAAATGAGGAAAATCAAGGCAAAATTTTGTGCAAAACTAAACATTTTTTTTTTTGTCCTATTTTTAACAAATGTTCTGAAGAATAACCAGAGAATGAGCTGCTGATAACACCTGGCTGTACAAAAGTGATATGAACTTATCACAGCCCCAAGCCCTCATTACAATAGCCCCTTATTGTATGTCAAACAACGTCATGAGAGAACCAGGAAATTGGTCGTGCCAAATACACGGTGTACAACACAAAACGATTGTCCCTCCGTAAGGCTGTCATGATAATCTTCATTTCTAGAAAAAAATATTTTCCAGGAATGGAGGTTGTACTCAAACTTAAACATATGTACGAGACATATTGCTTTCTTCCATTAAAGCTTATCACACGTGAGTAAACTTTAGACAAATCTTTCTGTAACTTTTCAAGACTCTACTTCAACTAAAACACAAAAATGAAAGAAAAAAAAATACATTCTGACTTTTGAATAACTTGCATCAAGTGCAATAAATTCAGGGATAGCATGTTCCATTTATTTATTTATTTTTTTTTGCATGAAGCTCCAAGGACTTGGTCATCATTTGCCACAAACAAGGACTCTTATTTTGATTGGTATGTCATAACCAACAATATCAGACTATACCACAAGAATGCATAACACAAGACTAAAACATAGCACATTCACCACCTCTTGTGTATCATTTTGCATGTACTTTATATGAGTAAATAAATAACTTTGTCTGGACTGGAATGTCGGTATATAATTTCTGTAGTACTTTATTTTTTCTGTTTGTCCCCTCTCAGTTCTGCTCGTTATTCCACAGCATCAGGAATTCAATCGTACTATCTAATTGATGTGCTCTTGAATATTCTAAGTATCCCGCTCGGGGAAATGCACTAAATGCTTCTTCACAGAGTGTTTTACAGAATTTTCTATAAGTATTCTTAATAATTCTAGTGTACATTTACCTGTCAAGACAGTGCAAATGGTAAAGGTCGGAAGACTACTGTGAAAGAAAATGTGGGGTATCCCATCAAACTGCAAAAAAAAAACCACTTATGACAAAGGGGGAAAAAAGTCATGTGGTTAGTAACTCTTTCTCATATCTCAAGAAGAAAAAAAATATTAAGAACAATGTTATGATGCTAGGTCTGCAAAGTTAATGTCATTCAGGATCTAAAGCAACAGTATGAAATACATGATCATAGTTGCTGGTATAGAACTGAGAACATTTTCGCTTTGGTTTCAGAAGTCAATGTAAGAGTTTGATTCCTGTGTGATTCTGTTTTTACAATCTCAACTGCAGCTCAACTTAAATCAAGTTAAAAGAGTCAACCATGAAGCCAGCCTAAGAGCATAAAGACTGAAACTTGTTTCCTAGTACTGCTATGTTATTGTGACTCCACGGACATCCTGAACAAAGTTTAAAAGTCACAGCACTAGGCAACAATTACATGGCGTAGAGACTGCAAGAAACTCAACTCAGGCATATGATATTTCATGTCAAAATTGTTGACATCTGAAAAACTCTCAAAGTTGAAGATGAGCTCTGCAACGTGCAGTCCAAGGTACATTTACGTATTCCAACACAAAAAACAGCAACATTTCCTGACAGAACTTGAAGCTTGGTGGCCATGCATTTTCCGCATCCCAAGGGTCGTAATCCAATGTTTCGTCCAGCACAATTTAGATGTAGCAAGTCCCCATGGCCAGGAAGATATAAACATATTGTTTCTCTCTCGCAGTCCTACTATGTGGCGTGGTGTATTGTGAGGCATCGGCGGAAGGGATTCTTTGCTTTCCTTCCTTCTTTTGTTTGTTGTTGTTTTATTCTTCTCTGTACTTTTGAACAGTTCGGTCTATTCTGCTTCCTCTGTCTCCTCTGGGACAGGCGAGGGCGCTGCGGGCTCCTCTCCTCCCTCTGGAGCCGCCTCTTCCTGCTGCTGCTCCTGAGTCTCCTCCCCCTCAGCGGCCGGTGCCTGCTCCCCGTCTCCTTCCGCCGGTGCCGCCCCATCTCCTTCAGCGGGAGCTTCTGCATACGGAGAAAAGGGCACATTCAATTTTCTCTTTTTTTTCAGTTGTCATGTACATTATACTTGTATGATATTCTACTTCCTTTTCAACATCTGTCAAAAGAAATAACTTGAACAAACTTTTAAGTTTCATTAAAATCTAATATGATTCTGTTTTCACCACAATTTCTTATTCCTAGTTTGGAGTACCTGCTTGCGATGATTACTTCAAGCAGTAGTTCTAAACCTTTTCTAAACCAAGGCCCACTTTGGCTCCTGCAATACTTTTTGCAGCCCAGTTCGATCGAATACGAATCTTCTTAAATATTCATTTTTGGCCGACATTGCAGCCCACCAGAGAGAAGCCCATCAGTTGAGAAGCATTGACTTAGAGGAGACCTCCAGATGATTTCTAGACTTTAGCATTTGTACAGATACAAACTGGTTAATATACTGGGTACAGAGTTTTAGAATTTTAGTGATTGCGAAGAGGAATAAGAATATTTTCAAAATCCATAGCAAATCACAATGAACAAGGATGACGACATTGCAGTTTTGCATAAGACTGCATGCTTGGGTGCTCAAGGAAGCAGAACAAATGAAGAAAACATGCATAAATTCTACACAGGTGAGCTTGATAAGCAAGTGATATCGTAATGCAATTACATTGCTACATGACTGGAATATATGAACCTCCTATGTCATCATCCTTGTTCATCAGTATATTATGTTTAGGGTTTTTCAGAGTACAGTATTGGTATATCTGATGAAAGACTACAAGAAATTTATACATGGCACCATCAATTTATGCATGTACCACATAATGTGAGGTTATTTAGGCTGTCTGGAATGCCCCCTTAAAAAAAAGTTTTAAAAAAAGTCATGGACAGGGTTACAGAAGAACAGACGTAATCACCTCCTCCTCCTTCACCACCAGCCTCGCCCTCTGCTGCAGCCTGTTCTCCGCCCTCGGCTCCGCCCTCCCCACCTTCAGCTCCGCCTCCCTCAGCGTCCTCCTCCCCCTCGCCTTGCTCCGCCTCCTGCTCTGCCTGCTGGGCTGCCAGGGCTTCCTCGGCTGGGTTGTACTGACTGACGGCCTGGATCTGTCCCGCCCGCCACTTGGGGACGGTGACAGTCTGTGCCTCCTCTTCCTCTTGGTCGCCACCCACCGGCTGCTCCACAGGCACGTACTGACCATGCTGCTCACAGCCGATGTCAAACACGTACTTGCCTTTGCCTTGGGGCTGGAATTGGATTCAAGTTGGATTCAAACATTCAAATAAGCAAATCACTGCACTACATATCATCATAACAACATACATTGCTGACCCCATGAATATAACAGGTAGTATGTTTGCCCGTTTGTGCATTTTATTCTACATTTTTTTTGGAGGGGGGGGGGATGTGACATAAATTTTATTGTGTGAAAGTTTTTCAGGTACCAACTTTTGAAAGGAAAAATACAACAATAGCAACAAATTTTCCACTTTCCATCAGTTAACTGCATGCCGCAGACGAACAAAGAAACATTAATTACTTCAAAACTAGGCTCTCTACAACCTGTTCTTCAGTTACAATCAACATCACTCTGAAGGATTCGATATAATTCTTAACAAGTTACACTCACCTGATCGCCAACCCACATGCCTTGATATCTGTGGTTGGCGTGGATGAGTTCGCCAGCACCTTCCCTCTTGCCGCTGACCCACGACCCCACGTACTTTGACCCCGTGTCCTTGTAGGTGTAGACGCCCTGCCCATGCCTCAGGTGGCTTTGCCATTCACCCTCGTACACGTCACCGTTGGGGTATGTGTAGATGCCAAACCCATGTCTCTGGTCATCGACCCAGCTACCTGATGGGGAGACACAAATCATTTGCAGAAAGATATAATTACAGTCAACAATTCTTCAGATGTTCTTGCATGAACAGTGTACTTGCTGATCAAAGTTTCCTAAATTTATTTTCACTGTGAAGATGACAACAGAACATTAAAGGTTTTTGCAGAAGCTAGATATTAGCATGGGGTCGATGCACTTTGCTCAACGCTAGTGTTCACAACTTCAACCTCTGGTTCCCTGGTTTATTCACCCCTTCACCAAGGGAAAGCAATATCCATGGTGGAAAAAAACCCAGAAAACAACAGAAATGGCTTGGAAAATCAGAGAAGTTATTGTACTGGTATATACATTTACTGCAGAAGGTAACAAGTCACATGACAGGAAGTGAAGAACAAACATGATTGTGTTTGCAGAGTCTGGTTTTCTTGTGTTATTCTGTACTCTGACTCCATACGCAAAGCGCCACCGAGTGTTATTCCACCCTTAAAATGTCCCCATGGACTTTAATGTAAGTTTACACACTGTGTACATGCACAGTGCTTCATGCTCTTCCAACTTCTTTGACCTTGCATCACAATTTTGTTTCGTTGTTGCTGTCACTATGTGTCAGATAAAACTTTTTTTTTGTTGTTGAAATGCAAAAAAAAAAAAAAATCATCTCAAAAGAAATGGCTTAACTTGCATACCAGCAAAAAGATAAAAATGATTAACACTACATAAGTTGGCCAAAAAGAATCATCCGTGTACGCCATAAGTGATTTAAAATGCAGCACATGAAGTAGCTCAAAGGGTAAGAGTTAGTGAGCATGCAAGTTAATGGACTAAACATTCTCTTTCAGTAAATATATTACAGTCTGTACATGTAGGTGTCACTGACATGTTGAATGTGACAAATTTAACAGGACTGACCAAGTCAACACTGTCTTTTGAATTACAGGTAACAATCTCTCACAGTTAGGTCTTGAGAAAGCACCGAGACAGATTTATAGTGTATGTAGTAACACACATTGGAGGCGTGTGCAATATCTTCCAAGCTAAATACAATACCTCAAGCAGAGAAGGAAGAAATTAATCAGGTGTTTGCCCTCAAAAAAAAAAAAAAAAAAAATGAAAAGGAGAGCTTAAAGGGCAAAAAAGTGATCTCAGAATTTACTGAATAAAACAATAATATTTTGCAAAATTAAATTCTGCAAAAATTTCCTCTGTGTTTGGGCATCTTTGGGTGGGGGTGGGGGATGTGTTTGATATTGGCATGAAAATGACATCTCAAAGAATTACATTTTACTAATGAGCTGATTCAGACTTGACAGGAAAAAGGCTAGTGGATGTTTTCACAGAAAAGTTTCAAAAGTTTTTGTGTCTTAACGGCAACTGTTGTTTGCTGTCAGCAGTCAGGGGCGACCACTTGTACCACAATATTCAAAAACATGACATCAATTGTCTGGAAAAATATAATCTACCTTCATAGACAGATCCATCAGGATAAATGAATTTGCCTGAACCATGCTTCTTATTCTGTTTGTAGTCTCCAATGTAGCGTGCACCATTCTTGAACTTGTACACACCCTGGGGGAAAAAAAAATCAAAACAAACAAAAGTTGGAAAGGGCCGAATATATAATATTCACATGATCTATATTTCTTTATAACCAAGAGCAGATTAAAGCTTAAAACTTAAGAGCAGGACATAATAAGGGCATTTGATTCCTAGTGCTATGATGCACATTGCAGGCATGCCTCCTAAGTTCAACAGTGAACCTATTCAAAGACATAAAAGTCAATACTTTTTTTTTGTTATCATTACTACAGATATATTTCATCAAGAAAGGTTGCAAAACACAATGCAACTTAAACAGTTGAACAACCTGCAAAAAGCGTGCCTTGGCTATAGTATATTGTATGCACACATAGGATGATAATTTTCATCATTACTATCATATCAGTAGGTTTCATTAAAATAGATGATACATGAACTGGATGTTTGCTGCATTTGACCTATTGAGTGTTATCAGATTAAGACTTACAATGTCGTAAATTTGAAAATCAAGGATAAGAAATACACTGTATACTTCAGACCCTTCCCCGCACTTTTCAACAATATTCAAATAATGATAAAAAAGCTGTTTTAAAACAGCTGTCACGGAATCATTCTAGATCCATACATATTGTCACATACATTTGTTGAAGCATGGCGTTATCGAATTTGAGCCGTGACACCTCCGAAAAGGCATTAGGCTGATTGAAGGGCCTGACTGAAGGGCCTGTCAGAGACATTACACATTCTTACCCAATTGCAAAGAACTTTGTTTTTGTTCAGCCTTGTTCTGTTTTCTGACTAGGTGATTTTATGGGGTTATGGATGAGCACTGAATTTCAAATCATCAATTCAAACATTGAAAGACATACCGAAGGTGAGAAAAAGAACTGGACTTACCTGTCCGTGCCTCTTGCCATGTTCATACATGCCCTCGTACATGTCCCCATTGGGTAGTGTGGCTTTCCCCTTGCCATGGCGTTCCTCCTTAGCATTCCGGTCTCCTTCATACTCCTGTCATGGAATGAAAGTTAGGAAAAATAGCTTGTCAGGTTCTCTTTTATACCTGGCACACACACACAACACACAACACACATAAACACAATCACACAAGCAGAGTCATACACACATACACGTACAAACAGTGTAGAAGAGAATAGTTGCAAAATTGCACACAATCTCCTCTCGATGGCTGTAGATATCTTGGCAATCGGGAGCACACACACAGACAAAAGACATCACAAAAATAAAGATAACAAAAATTGAAATGCCTTCACATTCCTTAGACATTTGTTCAGACTCTAGACCCAATTGACCTTAGACTCTCTCTCTCTCAGTATCTTTCTCTATCTATACACGTAACTGTAAAAGTGGATATTTTCATGTGAGTAATTTCTTGTGCTCGGCTGGGTAAGATGGATTTTGCATTTTCTTTATTCCACTGAATCATGACATTAATTACTGGAACATACAGCTGTATGCATGCAAATATATGTATTCGCATGCTTTTATTTCTGCACTAGCTTCTGGTTGCACGAGATGCACAAACATTTCCATATCAGTATAGCACAGTATACACTACATGTACATTGATTTCATGTTTGCTTTACTTTTTTTTTTTTTTTTTTTTTTGGGGGGGGGGGACTTCATTTCAAGAGAGGAAATTTTGTGAAGATTTGAGTGGGGGGGGGGGGGGCTGTATGCCATGTGTCAATGGCTGTGAAGGCTTAACATGTCTATGCTGTGACCATGTCTATTGCTGTAGGCCTTGTAGAAATCTACAGTTACTAGAACACTATAAACCATATTTTTGTCCCACTTTAATAAGATTTCTGCACACAAACCAAACAAATTTTAAAATTGATATTAATAACACAACTTATCAAAGTAAACTTCAGCATGGATTGACATGGATCACTACTAAAATACATGTTACATGAAATTTAAACATCTCAAATTTTGCAATGATGACTGCTGTCCAGTGCAGTTCACAAAATTCTGAAGAAGGAACATTAAAATTAGACCTCTATCTAACAATAGAATCTGTAATCAGTTTAGAAACTAGATGATTTACAAACCCCTAAACCTCAGGATAGCTGATCAATGATTGCAAAAGTCTACGTCTACGTCGGTACTCAGCAAAGTCCAATTCTGGATATGATGCTAAGGATGAAACTTGAGTATGTGATGCCGGTGGACGGTTGTGCAAATATTTACATGGTGCAAGTAAAAAAAAAACTCCAGTGTGGAGCTAACATGCAGAGATGCGAGTCCTGAAGACATCCAGTGATGTGGCAGTGAGGGCGTCTGCAGGGAGTGCATTCCATAGCCTTAGGCCTACTGCTGTTGGCATGAAGGAGTACCTACATACATCTAATAGTGGAGTGAGTTGTCAGAGGTTGATATTTGGAAGGATGGTAATTCCGCGATCTGATGTCGGTCATTGGTTTCAGATAGGTGTCCAGGTTGATGGATGTTATGAGATTATTAGTGATTTTGGTTGTACATCATTATCTTGATGGCAGCTTCTCTCCTGGATTGTAGTGCGGCCCATTGCATTTTCTGCAGCATAGCTGTTACGCGAAAAAATAATTACCATGTACTCTCTGCTTCTAAAGTACGGTGCAAACTGTCCCTTATCTACAGAGAACACAAATAGTTTAAGAAAGAACCGTCTTCCTTCTCCCTTTCGCTTTTGTTTTGACTTTTGACCGTTTCATGTTTTGTTTTGTTGTTTATCTTGCGTGGACTAGAACCAGAACCAGCGCCAGCGGCACGTACAACCACCCACACAGCATGCACAGCTTGAAACTTTGAAACACACTATTGTTAGAAAATTATGTCTGATCTACACTAGATCCTAGCAGTTAGAAGCGTAAATTTAATTAGGTTAGACCCCACCACGTCCACGGCCACGGCACCCCAACTATAGCATTTCACCTCCAACGGAATATTGAATATATGGGACTGTTCTTTTTCCCCGCAGTTAATCCAGCCCCAGTTAAACCCACGCATAATACATTTTTTCGAGAACTCACCCCTAAATATGGACCGTGCTCCTCTTCGTCGTAATCTGAACCAAGATCTGACATCTTTTTCGGTCTTCAAATGACAATTTCAAGGTGAAAATGAAAGGTATTATTTGAGTTTCGTTGTATCTTCGCCAAAATTCTCGCCAGTGAGGGGGTTCTTGGTTGCTATGCTGTGAGCTCGTAGTAAATGTTGGTTGTTAGGCATTCTTGAATAGTTCATTTAGGTATAGGGGACATAACATTCACCCTAGGTAGCTAAAATTGAGTGCATATTTCCACCCTCCAGTTCTTCCCAACTCTAAGATTTGCTTTATATCGAATTCTCTTCCACAAATAGAGGGGAAAATATCAGATATTCAAGAAGATTCTGACGCCAAAGGCTTGTGATCTGATCCCTACCTATGGTATAATTGGAGTCGTCCATATGGCGTCGCGACAGTCCACACAACAGATGGCGCTCTCTCCTTTTCACCAAAACTCGCACTATCTCTCACAGAACTTGAAGCCGTGGCCTACTTAGTATACTAGTAATTTTCGAGTTCGATGCTATCTCTCCATCTTGCTGGTAATGTCTCCCTCTCTTTGTTTGTCTGTTACTCCCGCTTTTTCTTTTCTCTCTCTTTCTCATTTCATTTTCTATATTTCTATAGGCATGACAAATACATGTTACTATTAGACAAGTGTCTTACAAGCAACATGTCCTGGTTCCTTATTATGATTTCACGGAAAGCTCGCAAGAATCTTTAGGACTGTGTTTGTTTTGTTCACAAAAGTCCATTAGTTGATTGTCTGCTTGGCCTGATTTTAGATAATGGTGATTCCTGACAGGGATACATTATTTCCTTTGTTGTTAATATAATGTCAATGTTTGGAAACATGAAAATAGAAGTTAAGTTTAAATAAAAATTGTGATCTTTTTATAATTTTTTTCTTTGGCATTTTCGATCGAAGAGCTTGCTTCCAAAAAGTGCTAAATTCATCATTTTCAATGGATTTAGCGCCTATTCTATATACCAATCCTTTAAGTATGTATGTTATAATAAGTTATTATACATATTAATCGGTAATATGTCTATTTGAAATCGAATATCTGAATATAAAAACGAACCAAGTCCATGGGAAGTCATTTCGAGTAAACTAAACTAAAAAATAAATAAAATAGATAAAACTTCATATATTGTTTTATTTTTTCCAATAATATTCCATTTAACTACGATGGTAAGGCAACATTATAGATACAAATTGATATGTATTATTACCATAATTAACATTCACATTACTCGTAGAGGGGTCAATTTGTATAATGGACTTGGGTTGTTTTTTAATCATACGTATGGACTTGGGTCGTTCTTTGAATATGTACAGGATAGGCTGCTATAATACATGGTATGGTGAAAGGAATAATTATTATAAGAGAGTTGTGTTACTTTTTCCAGTTTTCAGTCCATATGGCCTTCAAAATTGTAATAATTGCCTATCATAGCACAATATCCCTCATCGCTACTAATTCATCATATTGTGTGTGTGTGTGTGTGTGTGTGTGTGTGTGCATGTATGTGTTTAAGCATGTGTGTGGCCGCCCATACTAGAGGTCAAGGGTCAAAAGGTCCAAAGGTCAGGTAAAAATGCTGTCATTTTACCAGTTTCCCCATTTTCTAAAATGGCTTGATTGCTACATTTATTTTTCTTACTACAAAAATTTTCTTATTATTCTCTTTATTTTTCTGGACCTTTAATCGCAAATATCTCCATTTGGCAAATATGGACTTATCGGTTTTTGCGAACAAACTTCTCAATTGTCTATAATTCCTAAATTCAGACCATACATTATAGGCCGATTACTGACTCACATTGCGCACATGACTGAAAATATGAACTATTCCACAAGAATCAGATGCCCTAAATACTTCTATATTCAAATGGCAGGAGCTTGGTTCTTTGAAATTGTTGTACCCTTCCCTCACTGCTCTAAATTCATTCTAATTAACTCCTTTGTTTTTCCCAACCTAACTCCTCATCACTGTCCAGCAAGTCATTTCATTGACAATGTGTGTGTGTAAAGAATAGCTGGTCTAGACAAGGAGTGATGAGAGAGGGCGCTATAATGAATGTAAGAATACCCAACCATTCTGGACAGGACTTGTTAAGGGCGTTGCCAGATGGTGATTTCGGTAACCAAAAAGGGTGAAACTTGGTGATTTTTTAAAACATTGTTTGTGATTTTGAAACCATTGACTAATAACTGGAACCGAAAATGCATTTTGCCCAAAGGTCTCCCCTTATGCCAGGTACAGAAACATAACATGTGCGCTTTTTGTCACTCAACACACACAAACAATCATAGATCCATACACATCGCACACATTTTGCATTGAGTGTGTGTGTCTACGGCAAGACGTAAATTGCACCGAGACTCGCGCAGAGAGTTTGATACAGGTTTATTGACATCAATTTGTCTTGAAATTGAACCCTAAACTACGCTTTTTCAAATTTGGTGATTTTTGATGATTTTTGGTGATTTTTTTTTTACATGCCTATTGGTGATTTTGCTTTGTTGGGGCCTGGCAACGCCCCGGCGTTGCCAGCGCGCCAGCCATTCTTACATTCATACAAGATTTCACTCATTCATTTTAGGCACTTAAATTAATGTATATTATTTATATACAAGATGGACCCATGTAGACGCTACAATTTCCCATGTAAAAGTGAGTTTGGCCCAAAATTGGACTTGGGTCGTTATTACATTCAGGTCTTCACAAGTATATTAAACATATTATGTTATGAAGAGCTTGAATGCAAAAAGAGATAAACGCGACTTTCAAATTTTCTAAAGTAAAGTCGTCGTGGAAGAGGAAAGATCAAATCTGTTCAGGGATATACACTCGTCACATAACAAGACATGATTGGGTAGATGATTATTAAATATCACGGATATTCTAAATATTTTCTTTCATAATGATAGAATGGATTCTTTTGTTCTTTTTTTTCAGGAATGAATTTATTTACATGTTTGTTTTATGGTCTGTATAAACATGTGTTCACGAAAATTATATTTTAACTTTTGTTAATGTTTGTGGTCTGTATACCAACGTACTCACGAAAGAATGTTTACTTATTTTTAGTCATGTGTCCTCTTTTTTATGGAAAAGAATAAATTGAGTTGAATTGAATCGAACTGAATAAAACTTTAATTCATCACTCCCCTCTGGCGAAGTACTGACGGCATGCAAATTTGTAAAAGTCGTATAATAGATTCCAGCATAGTTTAAAGAAATGTAGGGACCCTCCTACTTTACGATCTCTTTGTTCTTGGATATTTTAGCCATTTGAAAACCAATTTTCATCAAATAAAGTTTGAATTCCTCTTTTAGAATAAAATTGTATGCTGTTCAATATTTCATGAGAGGTTTCTCATAATCTCCCCCCAAAAGTTGGAACCTGAAGTCCCATCTAAACCAAGGGTATACCATCCCTTTAAACATTAAGAAGACTAAATTTTTGTAATTACAGAAAAGACGGTATACTAAAGACACACAACGAAAACAGCCAGAACTAAAATGTGGATGTCCTGCTGCTATGGAAAAGAAGGAAAAAGCTCAAAGAGGAAATCCGCCCCATGCTCTGACCATTCTTCATTCATTCTATATACAGAAATGACAAAAGTCCCATATTTCAGCTGCATAAATATAGAACTTGCCTTAAAACCACCCAAAATGAAAAAAAAATCATGTTAACTCTGGTCCCTCAATATGAAAACATGCTTTAATTTGTATTAGCTAAACATGGCACCATCAACTTGCTTATTATTTTGAATAATAAGGACTGGTCAAGTAATGTTTTCAGAAAAAGATATAAAATTTCAAAATGTCATATCCTCCTTATTTCTTATCCGAATTTTGTCATTTTTGTATCCTTCTGTAGGGAATGTCTTTTCTTTTTCTTTTGAAGGTTATTTTAGGTGGATGTCCTCTCTAATGACTTGATGTCCTGCTTTGAATGCGAAAACCTGAGATGAAAGGACCATGGGAAATATTTGCAAGATTATGTGCAAGAATCCCCGCCATTTTGGTGTTCTCAGTAAACGATGTTCTTACAAGTGAAAAAAATTGAAAATAGCATTTACCAGTTCTTACATTCAAACTCATGATATGATATAATTTCATATAATATAATATAATTAAAATATATATATAATATAAGATTACATAATATAACAATATTATAATTATAGTATATTATGTATCATATATAATATCATATATATTTATAGATATATATATATATAAATATATATCCATTTTGTACCTGTCATATAATTCCTTAATTATGGCATACATTTTCAGTTTCAATATTGTAGATGGCCCTACTCAACCAAGTGCAATAACTGTTATTATGCCTTACTCTAACAAAAGGGATCCGTTATCATAAACTTATAAGAACACCAAAAGTAATCGATACCAATCATTTTAACGAACGCTCTAATTCATATTTCGTTTCTGAAAATGACCAACTGCAAACGCAGTTCTTGTCACTTTGCCAAATGGACAGTGATATCCACTCTTACCTAACAAGATAATCAGATGAGTTTTACCTTGCAAGCAATCCCAAACCTGCGACAATTGTGAAATCTACAGACACGCTGCATGTTCCAGACATCTGGAACTCACTAACTACTCATATCAAAATTTTAAACAGTGCCTGTATCCATTCAAGAAAACTATACAGAGCCATGTAAATCTAAAGAAAGATTTGAATTATTCCTTGAAATGATTTTGGAGTAGACTTCATAACTATATCAGGTCCATAGTGTCTTCAGGATTTGTGAGCTAATAACATTCTGGAGTTATTAAAATGAGTATTTTTGAGGGTGCGTGTTGGATATGAAAGAAATGTATCTGTAATGTGAATAGAAATACATTTTTAAAATAATGTTGAAAGCTTGAGGGAATTTTTCGTGTATCTAAACACAAATGCTGCCATTTGAAGTACTTTGATATCGTCTCGTTCGAGAACTTTTCTTCGGTGAAATAAATGACCAGTATGAGAGTGTTATAAAGGAGGAATATTATGTACTATTAAGATTATTAGAACACAATGAACTTGAGAATGGAGGACGGGTTTGATATATCGTTTATCGAATGAATCAGTGAGGAACAAAGTATTGAGCCTTGGAAGACTCCACATCGGGTATTTTTGGGATGACCTGATGGATGAATCGTGACCTCCTATACATATAAATTGTTGTCTATCAGATGCCTAACTTTTAAACCAATAATACGCTGGGCCTCGTATACCATAATTGCCTACAGTGAAGGAGAGTTTGCGATCTCTGGTTCTAAGGGCCTTACATTAATCCATAAATTCCATACATATGGCAATAACGTTTTTTGTTTTGCTTTGTGAGAATAGATTTGTAACTTACTGTATCACGGCAAGGTCAGTTTAACATTTTTTTTTTCTCAGCCAAAACGATATTGATTTAGGACTTCAGTTGCAAGAAATATTCCTTCCATTCATCCTCTTCACTCTCTCTTCTTCCGCCCTCCTGTTCTTCTCTAGAAACAAGTCAGTTCGAACCCATAAACTCAATTCTTTTGCTATAAGGATGGCCGCAAGCACATCAAGCTCATCAAGTATTAGCTTCTTCGTTTGTGCTGATATATACCACTTCAGCTTATTTCTCATTAACATTGTACCAAAAATTGTATTTCCTCCAATCACATGACGATTTTCATTTGTGTTTTGTGTATTAACGATGATGCAGAAAACAATTAATCTAATTGGATGAAATGAAATCAAATGTTACCGAATAGTATTATGTATGTGCTATGGTTAATTAGAATAGTATTATGTTACCCTTTAAATCTACGTTTACAATGGGGCACTCTTCACATAATTATGCAGATCCTAATGCCGATGGAATAGACGTCATATCCCCGCTACGCCGTACGGGTGCTGGTAGGGGGTATCTATTTCCTTTGTCTCTTTGCTACATTCAATTCACATATTGATTTTAGATACGATTTTTTTTAATTTATAATTCTTGTGGGTATATACAAAGAGAAATTAAGCAGGCTTGAGCAGTATATATTACATGTAAATAGCAGTTGCGCTATAGATGCTGTAATATAACATTTGCGTAATGCACTGTGACACAACGTGTAGATTCTAAGAACGCTATACAGACGTAATTATTGTGTTGTTTTGTATCATATCGTATTGTATTGTGTTGTATTTTATTAGTAAAATGGCTTAATCAGTGCTTCATGTGGACAGACAATAATAAGTTATTAACCGTACCGCTGATTTCTTTTTCTTTTATCCCATTAAAACTGAGTTTATGATAAGTAGAGTTCTCTACATTCTAGCTAGCGCGTTAACCCATTATAGTCTTATATTGGAGAACAAACTCACTCTCTGATTTTTCCCTTCTCATAAAACTGCTGCTCTCATTTTTCTAATTCTACAAATTCACTGCACTATATGTTTAAGTACGCACACACCAAAGAAATAAGATCAAAAACAAATCTTACCTGAGTCACATTTGGAAACCCGACATAGGTCCATTGTCTTTTGTCTTGATTTTTCCTTAGGATTTCCTGTGATCAGCATCGTTGTAATGATCCTTGTACGGTTTTCCCTTTCATTTGGTACAGTTTATTGTTTGCTTGCTTTGACCATAAGTTTGAAAGTTTTGATATTCATTTAACACCAAAAGCAAAACATATATCTGCGATTACAAATCATTCATACATAAAAATATACAAATTACATATGAATGGCTGTATAGGGCCCCTTAAGCAGGCTTGTGAGTGGGGCCCTATATAATATACAATTAAACAAAATATATACAATGAGAAAAGCTGGACTTTATGAAAAATGGAGACCATAAACACACAAATATACACACACATCCACACACACCCATCAACACACACACACACACACACACACACACACACACACGTGCATCCACACCACATAGAACACACAAGACTGCATGTGTAGGCTCGCCAATCTACATAAAAGCAATGTTTAAGACTAGCTTAAATACAAGAAGTTCATTTCAAATTGTTAAATTATAGGTATTAAACTCTGAACCTACAGAATGTTGTGCTATACATGTGGCACAAGTCTACTACTTGAGGGCGAAATGCTGCAATTTTGGAAGTTTTATTTGCTGAACTAATGGCAAGAATAAAAACAATATTGTGAATGCAACTTAAAAATTGTATGCCCCAAAATAGTCTTCAATGGCATAAACAGACATAGCGAGATTTTAAACTTCTGAACGGAAGAAACTTAAATTCATCCTTTTGGACATCGTTCCAAAAACTGATCTGGGTTTTGGTAAGAAATATTTAATTTGGCTGGATTACATCTGAAAATCAAATAGTCAAGAATCGGCCCAAGCACGTGAATACTAAATAATAACAAACTGAGTGAGATCCCCTGGCTTAGATAATGATGGGGACAATATTTTCATTACAATATCATTAGATTACAAGATTTTTCCAACTAACATTTTCAATAACTTTTGCCAGGAAATGAGAGCTGCGGATTTCATCTGATTTGTTCAATGACAAAAAGAGTTATTATCATAAATAAAGATATAAAATGATATTTATTATTTTGAATAAGAAAAAAAAACACACTTCAGCCCAAAGATATATTTGCAATAAACGGACGTGTGACTTGAAGATATTTTACAAGCCATATCATAGACTGCAGTTCATTTGTGAATGACATGGTTGTCTATTAATCATGTGATACGTTATTCATTTTCACGTGACTTGCAGACTGATGGGCATAGTGCTACAAGGTAGTAAGTATCTCGTGATATTGTAAGTTCAGAAAACATCCGAATATCTGAGTGGATGATGATTGTTACTATAACAATTGAAACGTCAAGCGATTTTATGAAATAAAGAAGAATGTCCCATTGCGTTGAAGTATTAATTTGCCAATAATAATTACAATGGTTTAACAGAAATGTGCATTATCTCTTTCAGCACCTGAAATCACTGTTATTGTGGAGGTCGCTCGAATTCACTTGCCCTGAGAACAAATTTTTCTTTCTGACTACTGAATATTTCAAAATCGTGCGAAAATGACGCTTAACATATGGTTTCTAATATGAACAATGACATTGGTGATAATGTTGATAAATACTGGCTGTTTTCCCCATGGATAATTTTTCTCTGTTAATCAATATTTTTTTCAGCTTCTTGGACGAGCAATGATAGTCAAAGTTGAAAGCCAAGCCAAGTATCCTGGAATAACACCGTCATCGTTGCTATGATTGCAGTTGCTTTGACACTCATTTATATGTGCTATTATTACATCACGCCGTGCTCGTCACACTAAGGCTGTTTTTTGTTTCCCATACGCTGCTCACCTGTTGATAAATGATCCTATTTACTTCCTTCCTGATTGTAAATTTCGATGCTCATCAGCCATGCAATCATTGCCACATTTATCATTGAGAAAGTGAATGGTACTTTTCCCCCTTTATTATGTAAATACTTCTGTTTCTCATCCTGACGCAGCTTGCGCTGGACCATACGTTGACCAGACTTTATTTTTTTTTATTTTTTTTTTACTAGATAACTTTGTTACAATTTCAATCTCTCTCTCTCACACACACACAAACAAACACACACACACACACACACACACACACACACTAATACACATCAATATGGCAGACAAAGGGGGTAGTTTTTCTCAGTTGCAGACATGCATCCGGATAATGACATTTTTCCACCGCTTAACGCGTTCATCAATCACACGCAAAACTACTTGTTATGCAGTTTTGGAAATTTACTATGAACTGGCACTTTTTATCCCCTTTAAGAGTCACCTCACAATTTGATATTTTGCGTTTCTTCCTTTTGGCATTCATGAATGTTGATAATCAAATCGACACATATTTATAGTTGCAGTAATTGGCAGTGGAAAGGATTTCTTTTCCATTTTGGTTGTAGAAAGTGATCACCAGTCATTCATATAGGGCATGGTGTGAAATATGACGGAAATATGAACTACTTTTGTCCCCCAATAATTTTCTCATATCATCCCGTATTTCTGTGTCTGTGTATGTGTGCGTGTGTATGTAAAGTAACTTGTGCAAATGTAGGTGCTATTGATAGTTTTGGCAGTACTTTTCTTCCAAACGCATGTGCGTGTGTGTTTGATTGCATGTATATGAGTGTGTGGGCGATAGATAGCGTGCAAATGTCTCTTGTCTGATGAGTATTTTCTGTCAGTTATAAATATTCAGCAAATTAATCGTATCTCACTTGCCAGTTATCAATCTTAATTATAAGACATGTTCCATCTTCATTTTCTCAAAATCTTTGCAAAATTAAACAATAGAAACAAAATTACGTAATCGTGAAAACTGACAGAACAAATGAAAAGGCAGGGAAAATTTTCCTTGTAGATGTAATTTATTTCAAATGGCCTATCACGCCCGTCGAACAAAAAATGGTAAACAAATTGCCAACCATTCGTGAACAGCCTGTATTCAACATAGACCATACAAAACAAAGCATCTGAAATTGTATCTGCTTGATTTGGTTTCCAACCTATATTAGTGGCATGGAAACTTAGCTGTATATCAGGATACACTAGTTTAGTACTTTAAACATTATACATAAGTGTAATATCGAATGGATATCCACTTAGCCATCGTATACGCCCCAAAGTTTCAATTTCTATGTAAATCAAGCTTGTCAGATAACGTGATGTATATATATATATATATATATATATATATATACTCAATTGTGACAAATGACAGCAAAGAACGTCGCAGGATGCCAATTGAATTATTTAAAACTTTAGACACTTGGTCTTCTGGAGCTTTATATTGTCTGTACACAAACATGGCGTAATAAAGAAATTAACCATTAATCTATGTGCATGCACGGGATAGAATGCACAGAACTAGTCCAGCTGGCATCTTGCAACATCCCTTGTCATCATTTGTTATGGTTGTATTTTGATATAAAAAGGGTGTGGTAAATATATTAGCATCATGCCATTATCATAAAAATTCAATTGTGCTGGTGTTAACGCTCTTATCTTACGTGAGCTATTGACGAACGGTAAAGGTATATAATATTGAACATACATACATACACAGATCTATCTAGCTATATCTATACCTATATATATATATATATATATATATATATGTATATATATACATAGACATAAAAATTCTGTGGTGATAATGATATCTTTATCATTCACAATCTGTCGACTGATACAAAGTTGATAGCTGCTTATGACTTATATGACAGCAGCCACTTTCACTGCAAAGCAATACTAATGACAAATGACTGACAACTCTGTGTTTATGTTCTGTTGTGTTGAGACTTTGGTATTTCTTTTTTTTTTTCTGTACACAAGTATGAATCTAGATAAGAAAATCGTGACATCTTTAGCCACACAAATATTGGGACATAACAAGAAACAGCGACAAACATAATTATTTGAAAAGGTTAGAAGTTACTAGTATAATGAAAGTTGTAACTCAGCAAAAAAAAAAAAAAAAAAAGTGACAAAGGGCCGACACGGATAAACCACTGTTTTCAGTCAAGTATCAGCTAAGTCAAACAACCTAACAGGAAATCAGGTATGTGCGGGTAAAAGTGAAAGGTAAATACATTTAGAATTCCACTCGGATAGAAAGGTGTAGCAATGAAACAAGTTAATACGCTAATGGTCGCAAGGCTGTTAGTGTGTGCATAACAATCACCACCTTCTGTGCTTTCAGCAGGAATATTAAAACTTCTCTTGAACATGTTGAGAGTGTGTTGTATAATGCAGAGGTCTGATGAGGCAAACTGTATGATTAATGATAATTTTATGAGCACAAATTTGATATATATATATATATATATATATACATATTCAATTGCAGAACAGAACTTCAAAGTGGGCATGCATCATACTTTCAACACCAACAGTTTATTTTAAGAACACGCAAACTTTCTGGTACCGTGCCCTTTGTCAGAAAATCACTTGACAAAGGACACGGTACCCGAAAGTTTGTGTGTTCTTAAAATAAACTGTTGGTGTTGACAGCATTACACATGCCAACTTTGAAGTTCTGTGCTATCATTGATAATGTTGTTTAACTAACACGTGGACTACGAATTACTGAACACACACACACTCATTATCATCCATTTATCGGACGTTTAATGAAATATACAGAAACTTACTATGGACATTCTTGGTAAGATTTTTACTTATACGTTCATTATATTTAGGCGGATTTCATTTTCACCGGAAAACCTTTTAATTTCATTCCAATATTAAAGTTGTCATTATTCTGTCTCTTCTTGAGGACGATTCAAGTCCATTTAGTTACTATTTATGATCCAGTACCAATGTATATCAATATTGCAAAAAGCAGCATGATTCCCGTTCAGATAATGTTCTTATACGAATCACAATTTGACACAACACTCAGGTTAGCAGAAAATCGTAAAGGAACGACGCAAAAATGTTTATGAGACGCTACAGTGCTTGGAAATCATCACAAGCTAATTACAAAGTCTCCATTTTCAGAGATGATTTGTATTTCAGACGTGTAATAATCATGGATACGAAGGAATCTACTGATACGAGTAGATATATCTCGTTTGAAAGTAAAATGTGCACTTTTTGTCATTCACCTCTTATTGAATACAGTTAAGAAAATACCTCTATGCATAATTTACACTGAGAGCTTATCAAAAAGGGTTACTTCAGAAATTAAGCATTAAACATGCGTGCATAGTTTGTGTAGGTTTGAAATGTTTTGAAACTTTTGTCATATCTTCACTTGTTTTTGCTTGTTTCCGGAAATTTCATTCGGAATTTATCGATTATGAAAAACAGTTGTGATGACAGCGGTTCAACCAAAAAGAGAAAAAGAAGCCAAAAGAAAAACTGCATGACGGGTATATTAGTAACAATATAACTTCACATCAAACAGGGTAATACCCTCGGTTTTGTAGAGACCAGAGAATAAGATGATATATTTTAATTTTCATACATTAACTTCTGTTCTATACTGTAACAAGTTAGGGCAAGTTGACCATAGTTTATTAATAATAAATATATATTCTTCTCAGAGGTCGTAATCAAAACCACACTTTAGCTTAAGATAGCCGCCTCCTGCATTTGTTGGCAATAACTTGATTGAATAGTCAATGGCTTTCAAGTTGTTCATGTATATTATACAATTTACGCATATTATGATGTATGATTGGTGCATTCATTTTTTTTTTGTCCAATGTATAATTACTCTCGGAAATTTGTTTTTAACATTGTATTTACTTAGTGAATAATCCCGAAATTAAATGAAATCAAATCAAGTCAATTCATATCAAACAGATAATAAATTACGTGAGTCAATGCAATACACAATCTATTTTTCATTGAGTTGTATTTCTTTTTTTTATATAATGTCTTTAGTTTGCCTCTTTCTGCGAAACATAATTATTGTAGTTGTTGAGTCCGCTGGAATTAATCCTACTAATCACTGAGCAAAGATGTGCATATCAAATCTGATGATAACTTCCTTTCACACTCTATGTAAGAAAAACACTCGTGGTTTTTTTTTTTTTTTTTGGTTCTTTTTTTTTTTGGATAGCGAGATTTTCTAATTTTTATCTCTTCAACTAGTATGAATGTCTGAATGCATACAAATATTTTTCAATTAGACTTAATCGTACTACTCACAGAACAAAAATGTACATATCAAATCGGAGGATAACTTTCTTTCACACTCTATGTAAGAAAAATACTTGTTTGTTTTGCTTTTTTAAAAGCGAGATTTTCAAATATTTATCTCTTTAACATGTATGAATATCTAAATGCATACAAATACTTTTCAAACGTACACGTCAATCTTGCGTGTTTATCTAATATTATGAAGCCAAAATTTGCCATCCAAGACATTCTCAAAATTACCTAATAATCAAGCCTGTAAACAGTGGGGACTCTGGTAGTATCAGATATGATTAGTTATGTTATTTTCTGAAACATTATCTGTATGTATTTCGGCTTGATTATTAGGTAATTTTGAGAATGTCTTGGACAGCAAATTTTGGCTTCATATATAAACATGAGATAAAGAGATAATGTCTCAGAAAATAACATAAAATGCTAATCATTCTGATACCTAACAGAGTCCCCACTGTTTACAGTAAGCTCACAGTGATGATGAGATAGATATAACTTGCTAAATTACACCTACAAACTTCTGGAGTAGAAAAGAACACATTTCATATGTTAACAATGAAGTATAAACATCATGAAACGGGCAAGATATATACTTTACAACTGATTAACAAATTGCCCTACATCGACGTAAATATGCACTGAATTGATCAGTGTTTAGTAGTAGCCATGACAAAAGATATGATATTTACGTCGATGTAGGGCAATTTGCTAATCAGTTGCAATGAAAACATCTCGACGGAAGAATTTCATGAATTTGAAGATACATACTTATTCGAAACATGTTACAATCCCCAAGTATAATTTCCATTATCAAGAGGCCTAAGAATATCATGTGTGTTGGGGCAAAATGGCATATAGAGCATGTTGTTGGGTTTTACCACCTTCAGAAGGACTGACAATTTTCTAGTTTTACCGAAGATTTAGAACATTAAATCACATATCTGAAGTGCTATGATCTGGCTGATATTTCAAAGGTCTTTGTTATTAATACATTTTGTTTGTGTGTTTGTCTGTTTTTGGTTTTCCGGTGTATTTTCCGTTCTCCACAATTCTTATAGCAGAAAAGGGTCTGAGAATCCTGCGATATTAAGGAAAAACAGTACGAAGTAACACGGATACTTTTAAATGATCATGAGTCGTAAAGTGGTTTTAGTGTGCCTAGTTTACGAGCAAGCTGAAGATCACTCCACTGTAGTTACAACAGAATTTTATCAATACATTTTGTTTGTGTGTTTGGCGGTTTTCTGGTCCTCTCTGTTCTCCCGCATTCTTATAGTAGAAAAGGGTTTGAGAATCCTTCGAATATTTAGGAAAACAGTAAGAAGTTACACGGATACTTTCCAATAATCACTACTCGTAAAAAGGTTTTTAGTATGGCTAGTTTAATGGCAAGCTGAAGATCACTCAACTGTAGTTACAATGGAATTTTAAATCCGCTTTAATATTTTACACACAATGAAGCTGGAACTGATGTGCTTTAGTACAACCGAACGAAAACCTTTCTCCCTTTCTTAATCATCCTCATTAATGAACCTTTACATTATTTCCACAAAGATAGAAACACTTGCATTTTATGTAAAACATACGATAAGTTTGGTCTTCAGGTTCGAAGAGGAATTATATTTACGTTATAGCTGCAGCTATAAAGAAATTTTATGACAATCATTAAAAATCCAAATGTTCATAAAGAGAAATATTATCATAATATCTAATTCATCCACATTGTGATGGGGATGAGTAAAAACTGATTGAAAAATGCGCTGAAACTTACCACCTGTAAACTTCTACCACACCTACAAGCAGGTCCCGAGGTGTGGAACTGTCTCCTCGTTATATCTGCAGAAGATGGAGTGAAACATATTATGTCAGAAACAAACAGTTCCACTTATTAAATTCAATGCTAAACATAAATAGCGGGTAATATTCAACGCCACGCTCTATTACCTTCAACAAAGTCGCTTACATCACTGTCTTTGTTTACATCAGAGTATCTTGTCATTCAAACTGATAAATTTACATTCAAGCTCATAAGTATTTTTTCTTGCTTATAACATAATCAGCGTAGAGTCTGCTATCAACACTCAATGTCTTCAACACTGACTTGTCACTTTTACCGTATTATTCCAATGGTGCATCTCTCTGCAATCTCGGGGGAATGCCTAAGACCACTAATGAACTTGTTGCTGTTTGTGAAATGAAACTACTATTGCATCTGCTGTCAGGAACCCCCAATAGTGTCAAAGAATATCATTTCTTTACAAATTGCTCTCACAGAAAGATCTTAACTAAACATTGCGCAAGTCTTGGTTGTACTTTCCCTTCATGTCATGTGGTTTTCCTGATCTCTTTTCTTTGCTTGATAACATTGGGACAACCGATATTTCGTGGCGTGAATACACACGAAAGCGTTACATGTTTACTTTTGATAAATTCTTCTGTTTCTCACAACAGTGAGTACGACGGAGACGCGTAGAATTTTCTGGACTGCGGTATATGCGTGGGAATAGCATGGGAGTCAGATCTTTCCCAGTGTCCTTAGAAAGTTCGCCTGAGAACAGTTAGAAAAGTAGCGAACCTATGCTGTGAAGGGCCAACAGAACAGATTCATGTGTAAATATTATCGCAGCAATTTACAGGAAACCGGACTATGTTCTTAGAGAAAAGATACGCTTGTTGTGCTAAGAGTGGCTGAAATAAAGTTACAGGCTCTTATCAATCTTCCTTACAAAAGGAAGAACAACAGCAAGAAAAAAAAAAAAAAAGAATGACACACCTGTACAAACAGGCAACAAAAACCAGCACATTTTCTGGAGTTGATATCAATCATTCAGTGATGCAAATCATTCTGTGATGCAAGGCATTGTGATGAGAGAACACTCAGTTTATTCTGGGTCTTTCATAATTACCCAAAAATAGTTGTGCATTTGATTCAAGTAACTGTCTGTTCACCTTGTTTTGTCTCTGTTCGTAAATAAATCAACAGCAGCACAGACAGTGAAGTTCATGTTTATCAATGCAGATATGATATTGTGGATTTTCATATGTGGACTTTCATATATTTATTTGCCATAATATTTGATACGAAATATTATGCAAAATTTCCCTGTGATTAACACAAGAACAAGAAGTGAAGGCAAGCTCATACAAAATATAAGAAAATTTTCGTTTTCTGTTATACAAATGCAAAATAAAGTTTATTCTTTTTCGTCTTATATTTTGATTCTTTTATCCAGTAACTATTTTGATGATTTAATACGTCAAAGCCCATTTTGTGAAAAGTTTCTAACAAAATAAAGTGCAATCTGTCGGAAAAACCCCACTGGAGAACAAAGAGGTGCTGAAAGTCACTTGTGTATCAAAATTAAGAGCTCGCTTCCAAAAGGCGCTAAAGCCATTGCAAAATGATGGATTTAGCGCCTTTTGGAAGCAAGCTCTTCAAATACCTTTTATTGTGGTGAAGCATTTATGCTCCTGTAAAAACAGGTCTGGCATGCACTGTTTTTCTCCTATCTACTTCATCTTATCACATACTTTTCATCTCAAATTCATTGTTGATGAACTATTACACCAATCTCAAGTTAAAAGGAAAGGAATTACCCAGTGTGCTTGTGTATCTCGTTTGTTAGAAGATAGAAGTAACATGAGGTGCACGACTGCTGCCGGCCAGCATTTTACCATCACCTGGAAACCAACACTGGGAGTCATTTATTGAGTTTGCCAGGGAGTGATCACAGTAGACAAAATGGGGTCCTAACCTTCCAGCAGGCACAGGAACTGCAAGGAAGAAATCACCGGTTGAAGACAACATCACGCTTCTCCGGAGCTGCTGGCGAGATGCTTCCAACGATCGTGGCAGCGGAGCTAGGTCGCGCCCCCTGTCGCGTGAGGCTTCCGTCTTCTATCCCCCTTCATGACGCACAGGCTATGGGGGAAGCCTGCCACTCAGCCGATGTGCGCTGCGTCCCGACGAGCTGCCCTGGCTGGGGCTGTCGGTGGGCCTACTAGCCCTCGACGACCGCGAAATTTGAAGCAGTTCCAAATAAACAAAGCGGCGAGACACATGACGTCAAAAAGAAGAATTGCTTTGAAGAATCGTCGTAAAGCAATGGGGAGAACATCAGGCCAATTCCGGCAAATAGTCTCCTTTTGCCGCTCTGTTGAAAAGAAAATCTTTGAATGATTATTTTGTGCTAAATTTCTATTTATTCAAAAAATTGGAGCATTGATTTGAAAACGTATCAAAGGGTCATCTGGGTCCAATAAAAAAAAAAGAACATAATTATTTTTAATAGGTAAGGCCGAAATAACCATGATGTTGCTGAGAGCACAGGCAAACGGACACAAACGGACACATAATGTTCTTATCTGCACATGGGCTGGTTTAAATCGTTGACGTGCATAAAATGAATGAGAACTACTAACAAGTTTCAAAATAAATTGTATCATGCACTCCAAGTAAATGTTCCCATGTCTGAACACACCTAGTCCGAGCTACCTTACTGTAATGGTAGATTTTGATGATTTCATGACCTCAGCAGTTGCTTCACAGGTCACCCGAATGTTTTAATTTCAGTTTTCTTGGGAGGAGAAGGAATCATTAACACAGTCGATGCTGTTTGTTTTCTGAAAATCGCTACATTGCATCATGTTATTTGTGTAAAGTTATGGAGTTTTTTAAGTCAATTACCTTCTGTAAACCTATTAAGGTCACTTTCTTCTTATTCCGCATAATGACTTGTCGTGTCTTAATGTGTCATACACAAAGAAATATCAGTTACTATGGAAACACAGAAACACAGCTCTCTCTAGACCTCCACGTATTTGTGGCAGATACTTTGCAATATGTTCTTTAAAAAACCTCTCCATTCAAGGACTGACCAGGTATTCCATCTTTCGTCTTGTATATTCCATGCAATGTAGTCTTCCGTATTTGCTTGCTTCAAACTGTTGTACGCCAATCTGTACAGAAAATTTACGGTGTAACATCTGTGTCATGATTTAATAAACTAAGGAAAAAACCTTCCAAAAGTACATTCAATTAATTCATTTCATGAGTGTGCTGTCTTGGCATGAGACAGTGCATCAGTGATTTTCAGTTTGCAAACGTTTGTATCAAATCATGAAAAATTTATAACTTTGATATTGCCAGCATTACCCCTTTTTGTGCCGATGAATCAAATGTGCGTAAGATACACACACACACATATATATATACACACACACACACATACACACACACACACACACACACATGTATATGCACAGGAACTTAATGTGCACACAAAGGACTCAAAAATAATGTGAGACTCTTCAATGTATTTGCTTGCTGAGACATTTTCCCTTTGTAAGTGGAAAATGTACCTAAAGACGAATTTACAGGCGTTTTGAATTTCTTTTTTTCTTTTCTTGAGGATGATGGAACCGTACAACTTTACATTTTGCAAATGCAGCATGCGTCACATAAGAAATTATTTAGGTCAAATTGACATTTAGAATTAATGCCCTATGTATCTCAAATAGCATCTAGTATGACTATATCCAGTATGACATGCCAATATGTTTAATCTAAGTTGAAGTTTATTGATAAGACTGGCTACAAAGTTTTCCAAATGTTATAGTGCACAGATGTGTATTTGTGACATTTCTTATTTTAGCTCATGGGAGAATTGCGAATTGATGACACCACTACTTTGCATAATCAAGATCATGCCAACATCACAATTCGTTGAAAAAGTCGAAGAGGTAGGACTCAATCACATTTTTTCTACTTTACGTCAAAAATGTCGACGAAGCTTTAATGCTTCATTACTTTGACAGTAGTCTACCTAATAAAGTAAACTTAAACACCGTTAAACACATTTTGGAACTGGGCTCAAACCCAAATCACTTCATAAATGCTCCTTTCTGAATGCATTCAACTACTTGGTATAAGAGCATCACCAGCCAAGATAGAACAAGACACTAGCACACAGAAAAATAAGGAAACAACAAAAACTACTAACACTTTTAGTGACAGATAGTTTCTATAGGAAATTCTAGTGGAACGAGTCACGGCAACGGCCGCCAAACAAAGGAAACCTACGCCGACAAAGTCTGGAAAGCAGCGTGAGTCAACAGGTGTAGGGAGAGAAGAAAGACAGGTACTGCACAACAAAGGCACTGCACACGAGCGAGGTGATAGCAAAAGTAGGTTGTGATCCATGAACCCTGTTTTGGAAGGCGCTAAGTGAAATTCATGTTGTGTGCGATTTGAATACCATTTCAGCGGGTTTTTCCTTTCAAATAAACTCTTATGAAGGGGTAAATCGTGTAGATCTTAAATGTGGAAAGAAATGCTTTTGTTTTTCGACTGTTATTTTCTTCGCTTGCACCGAGAAATCCTTCGTCTATTTGCTTGATGCGTGCAGGCTCTTTCTGCGGTTTCTGCATGGTTGTGATTACATCTTTGTTCGTTTTTATCTGTTCACTTCCAGTTGGCTTTGAATTATGACTCCAAGTTCTACTTTGGAGAAAGAGACCTATCGAAAATAGCGATCAGGTATCAAAACGTGGCACATGCCATAAAAGATTAATCTCTATGGTGTAGATTACAGTAACCCAAAAAAAATCATGTTGTTTTTAACGTCAAGTTACAGAAATCTTTGGTCTTAACTTATCAGTTATATGATAATGTCCCAAGTCGACTTCATTGAGCACACCCTCTAAAAAAAGAGATTTAAAAAAAGAAGGTTTAAACAAGAGGAAAACTTAAAACACATCAATGAAATTCACCTTTTCATTAACCTGCTCAACGGCATATGTGGTTTAGGTCTGCAAAACTTGGCGAAACAGTTAACGTTTTGTATTCCTTTCTATTGTCATTTAAAGAGGAAATCCAGTCCAAATATATGTTAATCTGACAAAAAAGTAAAATCTTACCAGTTCAACGGTAAAAATTTGACTGAAATCAGATGAAAAATAATGGTGTTATGACATTTTGAAGTTTTGCTAATTTCTACAAAACAGTTCTTGTACAGTGGATATGAATATGCAAATGAGTGAGCTAACCATGTCACATCCTTACAATTTTCCATTGATCGTGTAAAAAAGAAAATGACGAAAATTCAATGTTTCTGTCATTGAAGTCTAAAACATGACGTTATTCCAGGCTGAATAACTTCAGAACAGTGATTAGTTACATATACGAGGATTTGAGCCTCGGGCATAATTGGGTTTTAGTGAAAAAACTGGAAATTTCACAATTTTATTTACAAACTATATGGTAAGTTGTGAGCGAATGACATGCTCAATTTGCCATTTGCGTATTCATACTGACTGTTCAAGAACTGTTTCCCCCCAAAATTGCGAAACTTCAAAATGTCATAATTTCCTTATTTTTCATCCGATTTCGATCAAATTCATACCATTGAATTCGTAATATTTTACTCTTTCTTATCAGACTAACTTATACTTGGACTGGATTTCCCCTTTAAGAAAAGATATTTCTTGTAACTATGCATTGACAAGGGGGTGGAGGAAACGTTACTGTTTTCCATTCTTTCCTAGACTGCGTGGAACGCAGAGATGATAATCTATTTGTCACAACTTTTTCGTTCAGAGAAAACAGTTACGACAATTCAGGAATTTAACATACCGTTTGGGATATTCCTCGTCATTGTCTTTAATCAAGATTAAATAATTGTTCCTTTATAGTTGCTTCTTTCATGATTCTCATCAAGCTATCCTATCAGTTCATGAACGTCCAGCCGTGCAAATGTTTATTCTAAATAGGTTCTAGATTTTTAAGTCAAATTCAGAAATTAGATCTCACGTAATCGGGGAAATTCCAGGAATTTATTGACTAATATACAAATGTATGTTTATGCTGTAATATGGACGCCTGTTGTGTATATGTGCATATATGTATCTACATATCTATATATATACATGGTAAATCAATGTTTTAAATTTTTTTCACTCCAACCTTTTGGAAAATTTTAGATTTAACACTCAAAATGTTGAACTACCATTTCACAAATGGTAAATTTGGATATTTGGAACTTTCTTCCTTCTGAAATTCGAACCTTAAAGTCTATGCACTCTTTTAAGAAAGCTGTAAAGACAATACTGCTCTCTGGATATCAGTGAGCTTATAATGTCATTGTAATTGTATTTTATATGAAATTCCCTCGTGGAAATATCGCCGTTCTGAATTTATTGCGTAATGTTATGTAACCGACCATGACCTGTAACTGTTCACCTGTACCTTAGTGAGAAAATACTTTGCCATGCTTTACTATTCAGAGATCCAGGTGATCTAACTTTGTGTATTAGCGAAAGCAGACAGACCTCTCCTCTCTCCCTTCTTCTATCCTATCTCTATGCAAGTCATCCCTCCCTCCTATTTTCCTATATGTTATGGATTATGTACGAGGGCTGCATGCAAATCAATCAATGCTTAAGCTGCAGCCCTTCTGTGTTATTCATTGCATCGCTGATATATTTTGTTGTACATTGTAAAGGCAATGAAGAAACTTACTTTGTTAACAATTAATGTTTATGTATATAATATGTATGGCACCAACAATGCATAATATTATGATATATGTGTATGTATCTACATGAGCAATGATATAATGCAGGAACCAATCAATCAATCAATCAATCAGTCAATAAAATACAACATTTTGTCGGCTAAATTTCACATTTACAAACAGGTTGAAGGAGTAACATATAAGATGTTGATTTACCATTTCATTTTTAAGAGTGTATATGTACGTACATTATGAAAATGAAACCACAATTTATGTAATACGCAGTAGAAAGGTAGCGAAAGGTAGTTTACATGAAGCATTTTGGAGCTTGTTACTTGATAGTTCATACACTTAATTACACTAACAAGGGAAGACCTGTGTCCCAAATAGAATTGTCGAGAATAGATGAATACAATGTCTCCTTTTCTATCTTAATATTGCAATATTTTACCGGACAGCCGCCCTTTTAATTCACTGACGTGAACTAGGTTCCTATCAGAGATTAATACCCAATTGGATTTGTATATGCATATGACACAAAACGTTTGAAGCGGGTTTGTGCCTTTGACGTTACTACAAGGGAACTAACTTTTTGCCTGGATTTTATTCCTTTACTAGTAGAGGCATATTATTGCTTGATAGCATGCCCAAAGGTAAGCAACGTTCCTACTATTACAGAGGAGCTATACCCCCTACCATGTAGATGGTATAGGCATCCCCTCTAATACACGTAATAGGCAAATGACCTACCACTTTTGACCGCAGAGTTTGGACCATGTAGATGGTATAGGAAGGCGCACCAGCCAGCAAAACAACAGTTTTATTTGGAGGCTTTTGACCACGCAGATGGTTTAGATATGCGGACAAAGATGCAAAGTTGATGTTTTCTGCTCCTTCTTCGTGAAAACGGCCACGGTGACCTGTAACAGTAGTGTTATCATGATGCAAACGTGAATAACTGTGTTTAAGTTCATGCATAAAATTCATGTATGAACAAATCATAGAAATGAATAGACGAACACATTATTAACAAGAAACGAAGAAGAGGAATGAAGTGGGATTTAGATACTGCAACATAACTCAAGAGAATTGATAGATCAATAAATGTATGTAATTTTGACGGAATTGTCACTTTCTCATTATTTTGTTTCAGCATTCGTCACTATCATATTTCTAACAGTAATGAACATTCAACGCACTGCAGGCTGACGACTTTGACTGAAATTAATGATTTTTGTTAAATCATAACTCATATATTATACATATGTCAATATCATAACTGACGAAATCACCTCATGAAAATAGTGCTCAGAGATATTTTTTTTTTTTAAATTATGCAGGCACAGGTGGATGAACCCTCATTTAACCATTATGGTGCAGTATCCTAAAAGTTGAATATGAAGTTTGTGAAGACATTATTATCGTCAGTTTGTAACGTTTTGTTGTCAAACTATGTCGAGATGTTTAGATTCATTAAATTTATTCTGCTCATTTGTCTGTCTGTGTTTAAGAAAGAAATATATCTTTCCTAATAACGTTTGGGTTTCTTTCTTTCTTCCTGCTAAAAAGAGGTCTAATGGTTAACTGCAAAACGTTTAAGTTTGAAATTCCCTGTTAATTGATGCATGATTATTTCACTGCAGATTTTGGCTTTGTTTGTGTGTATTTGTTAATATATCGATTTGAATTAATTTGCACTTTGATTCGATTCCACTTCCTTTCTTTTTTTTACAATTCAAGTGAAAGTATTCTTCAAAATCAATCACCCATTATCTTTGCAATGTATTTCAAACACTTCTTCGATGAATATATGTTCGATAAAATACCAATTTCATGTGATGATACAGTCAAAGGTAGAATACACTACTCATCGTTTCCTTTAATTGTGTAAATGAAGCATTAGAATGAAAAGTTTTTACATTCTTCCCCAGTTTACTTCGGTCCGCAGTGTGACTTTCATTGCATTTATTTTCAATATTTTCGGCGTTGATATGAGTGTGAGAGGTCGAGGTTATATCTTCACAATAGTATATTGTTCAGACATTACAGGCACGTCTTGGACACAGACATGTTCTTAACATTAGCAGTTCCCTAAATTTTAGCATTTTACCAGTTCCTTCCATTTCCTTACATATTAGCAGTTCCCTCCATATCCGACATCTTTTCCTTGATACGTTTCAGTTACAGTTTGCCTATGAATTTCCTTAAACCTATGTTTTGTTCGAAAAATAAATGATCTGCATCAATTTCGCTTGAATGTGCGAAAGTCAAATTGTTCTCCAATTCTTTGTATATGCAAAAGCCATATTGTATTGCATACTATTGTCGGAAATGAAATGAAATGAAATGAAAATGAATAAAACTTCAGGATGGATTGCTCTGTTATAGTCCCCATATCACACATTTACAATATCACTTTATACATTAACATCTAACACTGATTTTTTTTTTTTTTTTTGCAAAGACTTGCACGGTAAAGAGACTCGGAACGAAATAACCGTTGATAACACACAACCAACCGAATTGCTCGTTGAAGTGACCTTAAGATATTTTTGACTCTTGGTGCCGGTTAACGTGATGTTCGATTCATCTTGATTCGATTTAGTTGTATTCTTTTGGTTTTCGTATCATTGTCATACATACATGGATCAGAATAAAACTTAGATCGCAAGGAATGACATTCTCTTGGATACACATATGCCGCGATAAAGTTGAAGCGAGAAGTATTACAGCTTGAAACCTGTACCACAGATAAACTGGGTTTAAGCATTTGACTTTTTATCGAGAAATGAGGTGTGCCCCGGAACCCTCGGTGTACGAACGTTACGTGTCAAGACTCAGGCTTATACCGTTCGTCTAAAGAGCAGGTTATATGCCAAATGAAAAATGTTTTTCAATTTTTTATGTATCACCGGTATCTTAGTAGTTTATAATGACATACGATATTCGAAGATTTTATTCGTTCTTGCATTCTCGTACGGGGTCACGATTGTTTAATACGTTTCATGCAACGGACAGAATTACTTCTCCTTTAGCTGCTCAACTTCCACGGTACACCAGCCCGTCAAGTGGGGAGATTCGGCCCGGTACAAACCCAGCAGCCCCTACTCCAAGTAGCTTTATGCAGACTTTTTGTCTGTTCTTCATTAGTAACGGTTTTCTCTCGTGACGTAATTTGCCTTTTCTCCTTACTTCAGTTGTTGGAAAACCTAGTATATTAAATTGCTCTACAGAACATACGAAAGTACTTTTTTTTTCTCAAAGTTTAAGTGACATGGAAAATTAAGGTAAAACGCCTTTACGGGCTGTCTAATGTCATTTAGCATAGTATTGATATAGCTTCATGAGTGACATTATTCTCGTATATTCCTAGTAACTCAGATAAGCTCTATTTTACTCTCTCTATATATTTCATGACATCTATGTAAGGTCTGACGTTGGAAAAGCACAGGTAGTATACCTATGAGCTCTCGTAAACTAGCCGCCTATCGTTCGCCTGTTCAACACGTAAACAATGCCCAGACTTTGGAACAGATACAGAACACAATTCGTCTGCATTTTATTACACTGGTATATATCACACTAAAACTTTCGAGAAGTAGATTACGCATTACATGCCTTGTTACTTGCCTTAAAAAGCAAACTGATGTGATTATGGTACACTTAATTTTGTGTACGTGGCATCTTAACCGACTACTTCAATAATACTGTTGCATCAGCGAACCTATTTTCCTACTTTTAAATGAAATACCCATGGTCAACCCTCTCTCTTTCTTGATTTACCTAAAATGTAAAGAAGAAACAAAGGTTCCCCCATTTTCTTCTTCACCTGTTTCGCTTTTTTTTTTAAACTGCTGATTCTAGCATGAGGACAATAACATTACAGCATGATACGAACATTGCTTCTGCCCCAAGGTCAATTTCTTGTCAAATTATATGTAAGAAACTTGTGTTATGTATAATTAATGAAATTACACTTCTTGAACATCGCGATGACATACATGACATGACATTGAAAAAAAGGGGTAATAAAAACAATTGAAGAATCCGAAAAACGGTTTAATAGAACGGAATATGGAGTAATTATCAATTCAATGAAAATAACACAAGAAGTGTTTAAGATTTTGAGATCACGGTAGATCTATAGTAGACAAATTAGTGAGCCTGATTATATATTTTTGTCTAACATATTATCCATCAAGTCAGTGCTCAAAGCCAAGAGATGAGAAATCTTTCACTAAGAGTTTTATGAATGATTCTAAAATGAGGTATTAGTGTTGGAAAAACATGCTATGGCACAGTGACTGCATCAGAAAAACAAAGCTCTGTACTGTGTTTTAACGTGTCTCATGAAGGGATTGTTAAAAACCCCACAAATACCTGGTGTCATAGGTACATTTTCGTTGTTTTTATTTACAACTATGGTTTGACTGGTAAATAAACATGAAGAGAACCTACAATCTCAAGTGTTACCACTTTCTTTCTTTTTTCATACATACTGTCATTTTATCTGTCAAGCATTTAGGAAATGAATACTAACTACATTTCCTTGATTACTCCTACAATCATACGTTTAGTAAGGCTTTGCTCACAGAGTTTATGTTTATAAATGTTAACACACACAGATATATATATATATATATATGTATATATATATATATATATGTGGTTTACCCTATAACCCTGATTTTGATTTATGTACAGCATACTTGTCCTTGCCCGTGTTTAATACACTATAAAGAAAAGTATTTGAAAGTGCAAAAGTTATTTTTGGAGTCTAGAATAGATGTATATTTTGATGGACAACCTCAACTGAAAATTCCAAAGTAAGCTGAATGTGATTGACTTATACATCCAATATCAAAATGACTTAACCACACCAAAGAAAAGAGTATCTAAGGAACAAAGAGACAACCGTACAGTACATAAGTATATGTATGTAAATATAAACCCCTCAAAAACGTCCTGCAGTTCCAGTTTCATGTATCATATTTCACTTTAAAACTCTATCATTTTCATTCAAATGTGACATCATTAAAAATCCTGTTTAGTATCTATTTTGGAAGCATTCTTGGAATGCACAGTACGACTGAGTATGAGGAAGGGTCAAGTGAGAAATGCTACAAATGGAACAAACATGTTATGTCAAAAAGAGTAATCCCCATTTATTTTGTCTTTTCAGGGAAGGTTGTATTTCTGTTGTACGTTTTAAAAGATGTGAAATAAACCCCAAGCTTGAAACCTAAAACATTCATAGTTCAAACTGAATATTTCCTGTATACTTGGTTTTAAGAGTAAATAAAAAAAATACATATGCGTAGATAGATGAAGACAGAGGAAGATATAGAAAGACATGCATAGAAAATGTGTCTTGTTCTCATGAAAAACTAACTTTGCTGCCGAATATTATTTTCAGATTTTTGACGTGAGTGAATTCCCCAGACTCTAAACTTTCAAATGATGAAAAATCCAAACATTCCTTGGAACAAAGATAACAGAAATTTTGTAAATGAAACTTTCGTTTTGAGCATATATTTAGTACCGTATTTTCAGTCAAATACCGTATTTAGCATATTCCATGGTTTAATGTCTGAGTTACGTCCGGACACACACACACACACACACACACATACGCACACACAAGCATAATATGTACACACATATGTGCATATATTATGCTATTCTCATAATCATCATCACTATAATCATTAGTTTAGATTAAACGTCATAATAGATTGAAGTGAATACGTATGACATATCACAATATGAGCTGAAAACAATATATTGATTGATAAAGTTGTCTCTTGCTTTTCTTCGAGTAAATATCGTTTGCTCTTGATCATAATGATATACTGATGATGATGTTAGGAATTTTTGTTAACAAATTTAGATCAAAGGACCAGTGTGCTGGACCTAAAACAAGGATTTGATGATCTGCATTTATCAACAGTTTTTTTTTTTTAATGCAATCATAAAAGGTGTGAGTTATCATTCAAGCAAGAATATCTTTCATGAAATCCTCTGATCATGCTGATGTTCAAATATCAATGGCTCTTGTCAATGATGTTATGACTGCCAAAATCACGGATATTACACGTTTGGCAAGGTTATGAAGTTTTTTTTCCCCCCAAATGATGTCACGACACATTGGAATTCGGGAAGATCGTGATACTTTTTGAATAAAATTATACTCAGGTACCTATATCAAATGTTTGATTATTTCAGATTTCATAAAATCCCACCTGCGTGGTTGGCAAACCTTCACATATACATCCAAAATGGTACATGCATGTAAAGAAATAACCTGCGCGAGGAAGTACAGGAGACTACTTCAAATATAATGTGGATGCATCAATTTGCACACTTCTTCACGAATTTGTCATCATCATTCTGTTCATGCACGTGTGATTATATATTTCTTCATTCGAGTATATAGTTGTTTAATTGGTATATTGTCCAATTTATCTTCATGTACCATGTGTTTTAAGAGTATATATATATATATATACACACACACATATATATCTATATATTACCTACTGAAATCAGAAGTTGAAGATTTGAATCAGCTTAATACGCTTAATTTTGTTGTATGTATGTTTTATTTGTTTTCGAAGCGGACTGTATAATATGACAAAAATACCTATTCTTATGTTGAAATCTTTAAAGAATGCAAATTGATTTAAGAGACTTCGATTTTCAAGTTTCCAGTCGCTTTGATAACGAATACGTTGTTGAGTTGATATATTGCATACTTCTGCACTCATATCATATTCCGATTTCACTCTCTGCCATATTAAGTAACATTAAGGATCAAATTTAAAGCGGGCAAGGATAAAAAAAGGTAATGGATACATACTTTATAATACAACGCGTTTTCCATATAAAGGATATATAATTGACAGTAGGGCATCGTAGATATCCGTGTGTCTTTTAATGCAGAAATCGGAAGTATTCGTCGTCTTTTCTTTTTCAAACTACGCTTTATTTCTCTGACAGTTTGCATCAGGGTATACTGCACATTCAGATTACACATACGGATGTACTTCACTGAATTCTAACGTTATTCGCTACAATTGCCCCGAAACTCTCGTCACTTTTAAAAATATGTGACATGTTTGTCACAGAAATCAGTGTCAACTTTGGGTGGTGATACTGAAGGTATTATCTACGAGAGTTGTAGCATTAATTGGAGGATGAAGATCTCTAGCAACTGTATATCCTGAAGTCCATTATTGTAGTTGCCATCCCCTTGAAAGGAATAAGCTACTTCGAGTGAATAAATGGACATCTCCTAACGACTATCTATTCCTGCTACTGTTATTTTTCAGTTACAGTTGCAATTCTTATAGAAAGTGTACACAACAGATATCTTTATGTGCCATTCATCCGTTATAATTAGCAATGTAATTTGCATTTAACGGCGCACGTGGCACATGTAACCCGCTAACTCATGTACATCAATTCCTAGACAAAGGAAATATACTGTTAAAGAGGCCACCTTGTAACACTGGTAATAAAATGGCTCTTTTTCGCGAATCCTGTTAGCTGCCGTTTTAGAAACGCCCCAGACGTACAGCTTATTGTACGATGAAAACCACAGACAGTCAAAATATGTGGGATCATTATTTATGTTGCATGCCTGCTTGTCTACTTCCCTATATAGTGTATAAAATAATACAGCTTTTAAAGCCAGACAGTTTTTTTTCTCTCTCTCTTCCCCCTGCCGTTAAATTGTACTCAAGCACACATTTCGTTTACAACAGCCAATAGAACCATGGCTTCATGAGCAGACACAAAGGTATACAAAAGGGGAAAAAGAAGGAAGGCTGTAAACCCGACCTTTCAGCAATTTACGTATACCCGCTGTTTTCTAGAAACACGCACCCCCGGATAGATATGTCAACGGTACCCTAAGGCCGGTTAGTATCCCTCCGCGTGGCAGTGCAGACTTCTAAATGGCGATCGTTGATTGGTCAGTTGATTGGCCGTATCACTAACTCACAAAATTAGCGAGAATTTCGAAACTTTGCAAGTAGTCCTTTGATTTATCGACCAGTCACTGGAATATTAAATGGATAAAGCAACATTCAAATCACCTCCAGGGGAAATATATAAAAAATTGTAACTAAAAATTGCTTAATCACATGTGTTACTCTATAGGAGGCCTTGGCGTTCCTTTACCAAGGTTAGACTTGTGAATGCCCATACAAATCAAGGTGTAATGAGTCATAACTTGAATGCGCCATCAATGCATTAAGAACATTCTGTTGTGTGCGAAAGTTGATGGAGGGCGTAACCTTTGTTCCCTTTTTCTTGCTTTGTTCTTTAAGCAAGACTTATGCAATATAATTTTTTTTAGCTACACTGTTATAGATATAATAATAAATATGTTTGTGTCCCTTTTTGTTCCGATTCACGTTGATTCATTCTTGCATGAGGAAAAGTAGCAATTTACATTGGTGTCTGTTTCCATTTTTATTCACACCCAGCACTTGAATACTTCAGAGATCCTGATGTACATGTATAGATGAAAGCAAATTCTACTTCCCCCTGCCCATCACAACCAACGCTGACAATATACCCGCCAGAAGGAAAAAATTGAAACAAAAATTACAACTTTGTTCCTTAGTTGTCGTTCTCTTATAAGCTGTTGGTCTATGATCGGCTGTCGTAATAAGATGGTCTGCAATTGAAAAAAAAAATTGAACTTTCTACTTATTACCTTTTGTCCTTGAACGAATATGCTACGCGCTTTAAATCAACGTTTTCTTCCCAAGGCCAGTTGACTGTCAAAAGTTTCACGGCTATGTCCACTACTTAATACTTGTATAGCAATGGAAAGCCGTGCTTTATTCAAATTTTACAGATGTCATCAGTCACACTGAGGATGTATATAATATAAATATATAGATATAATACCTTTTTAAAAAGATTCATAAAAACGTACTACCTTATATTCTTAAGTGGATATGCCCCCACATACACACACACACAAACGTATATATAGATAATTGCGAATAGCTGCATAATATACACATAGATAGAAAAAAATATGAATGGAAGCATGAATTCATATGTACATATATATATATATATATATATATATATATATATATGTGTGTGTGTGTGTGTGTGTGTGTGTTATTCGCGATTTGCTGTTTTCTAGGATAAGATTTTTGTGGGTGTGTGTGTGTGTGTGTTTGTACAAACAGAGTATCTCCATCGAGTATCTATCCATCTTATTTCGCTTTAATCTGAATTTACAGAGATACGAGAATCGCGACGGCCATACATATTGACAAAATGAAGCCCGTAAGTTAAGAGGCCGTTGGCGGTTATTTCCCATCAGCACGGAGTGCAAGCACGGGGAACTGCTGGCGGTGAATCATGGTGCTTGCGCTTGCTCGGTCCGAGACCGTAGACAGCCAGTAGAGTCACGTCGAAGGCGGCATGTTTTTGACACTGCCGCCCAGCCCAGTCCCCGCATGATTCTGCTGGAGTACCGGTAGTCATGGCTTCGTCTTGGTTTGGTTATTCTCGCTGACTTGAATTTCTTAATAATTGGTAAATCAAGAGTGGGTTATCATTCACATTATCACTGCTTTAGAGATGCGGTTGCAGTTGATGCTTCATCAGTGATTACGAGTAGTACAAATTTAGTTAACAATATAAAGAGCGGTACTATACACGTCCTTACAAGTTCTTACAAGCACACGTTTAGCAATTTGTTGTTTGTTGTCATAACTGAAAATTTTACTCCTAAATTCAATCTACAAAACGAACTTACACGTATAAACATAAATATATTTATACATACAAATTCTGTGTCTAACTGATATACCTGTTCAGAATTTTGCAAGGGAATCTTCATTGCAACCGTGTACGATAGTCACATTATCTGACGATGTTTTCCACTAGGTGGCATTTTCGACGTAATATATGGTTTGCATCGGAAATAGCCATGCCCGCATCATTCATTTTTCTTTTCTTTTTTCAAGATATTTACTCCTATAAATTTTTAAAATTATATGAAACTGAAAACTGCATTTTGACAAGTGCACATAAACAAAAGCGCCGGGACGAGCAACAGAGGCAACACAAGTGAGATAATTGTGTAACTTCACATAAACATACTATTAGCAACCACATTTTCCCCGGATAACCTTGCATTATCGGAGATTTTATCGAGAAATTCCTTTGGTTTAAGGATAACACACTTCAGTTCAGTTCAGTTCAAATTTACTTCGGTTTTTTTTCACAATGAAATGATATATAAACATAAATTTCACGTCACTGTGGTTGCCTCCTCTTCAAACCACATTACAATAATCATATCAAATTGCTATTTTAACCAATTTTATTGGAGATAAATCACTCTTTTGGAGGTGGTTCCGCCTTTGACGATATGAAAAAAGCCAACAGCTTCGATGATCAGATAGTAATCTTATAAAACTGTCATTCACGTCATACTTCACGGGAGGACTGTTTTCTATCAACTACAAACAGTAAAGAGAAAACGATGAAATTCACCTAGAATAACTAGTATTATTAAAATGTACTCCTTTCACTCCTTTCATCACTGTTAGCAGAATATCATATATATGAAGAGATATGCCTACATAATAAAAAAGGAAATTTTGATTGACAAAATGACGACTATTCATTCAATGCTGTACATGGTTCAACACTTCTATAGGTGACACCTTGTTAGCAGAAAAGAAGACCTATTGAGTTTATCTCAGAACATAAACCTCCTCTACTGTAATAGAAAAAAAAATGAGACTTTGATGGATCACTTCCAATGATTTTGGATTAATAATCTGTGTGTAGGACTTCTGTTGATAGCACATCATAAAAATCACATCAAATTTGTTGATTGAGTTCCCTTACTTGAAACAAGTTCCTAAAAGTCACGACGAGATTTTGCGTGCGGTTTTCGGGTCAAAAGTGTGGCAGATTGTAACAATTGTTCATCGATCTCTATAGTGACAACTGGAAGATTTGCATTTGACACTGGTTTCCTTATGACTAAAGTCCTCTCAATTGATAATGTTCTTTAGAATTCAGCTTAAGCAAAGTCCTAAATATAATTCCTTGGGTCATATCGCGATAAACGTCATAATCTGACGTTTACTGTCAAAACTTCAGCGACCGCAGTTGGATGCACTTCAAACATTTTCGAAGATTTCGAAGAATCACCTACGAAAATGCTGTTATGAAAGTTTGGAATTTCAGATGGCGAATGCTGACCGCTATTCATTTTTTTTTCCTGTGGCGCCAGCAGATAATTGCCAAATTTCAGTTTGTGCATTCGTAAAAGTGTCACATCTTCGATTGGAGGTCAAATCATATCCTAAAATTTGTAATAGATTACATTTTCAGCAGGCTGAAGCACATGCATATACGTAGCATGAGAAAGAGCGCTCACCAATATCCATGAAGTGAAAAAAAACCCACAATGGAACAACAGACTCTAAATCGATAAACTGGTTGATATGATCATGGAAAATGCAATTCAATTATTAAATCATACCATATACTACTTCAGATGGACTCATACCCATATACATTAGATCGAATTATCAATGTTCCGTACGCAAATCGAAAGAAGTGTTAATTTTCAACTGTGATAGCGGTTCACAGTAACAGCAGGGACACTGATGCGAAACTCGCGAATTGCTATACTTTTACAAGAGGCAATAGGGTCCCATTATACCACAGGATCCAAGAAAAACACGGACAAATAGTGTATCTTCTATTTTAGTATCAAGTAGCAATGGGAGAGTTACGAAAATTTAGATCCTTGCGTAAGGTGTGATTTCTTCAATTTTTGCATCACTTTGATCGTTGATTTTAGGCAGACGAACACAAGTGCATCAAATTCAGAAATTTTTACTAAAGGTACGTCTAAGCATTAGGTGTCATCCATTTTGATGAAATTCCTGAATAACCATTTTACATTCAACGATATAAGAAACAAATAAAGCCTGTTTACCTGCAATTTCTAATGCTTCTTCAGTTTGTCACCGTTAGGTAAAACTTTCAAACATAGGTTACGATTTTTCATTCACTGTGTCTGTCAGAACACTTTCATACGATTTGCTTAAGAGTTCTCCTTGCAACATTTTACAATCTTCCTGAACATACTCTTTTTATGCTTTACAATTCTTTAATCCTACCATATATTATGTATTGTAATCTAGTGTGGGCTACAAGTTCAAAAACTAAACTCAACCCTATTTATTTACTACAAAAGAAAGCCATTCGCATCTGTACTGGATCACAATACTTAGCCCACACCAGTTCACTTTTTTATCAGTTAAAAACACTGAATATATTTGATATTAATACATTTCATTCTTTGCTTTTTATGTTTAAGTATTTGAACAACTTACTTCCAAACATTTTTCACGATTTCTTTAAACTGAATTATACCGTTCATTCATATCCCACTCGTAATTCGCAAAATTTTCATTTAGTAAATCCCAGATTATTAATTGCACAAAAATCTATAAGACATAATGGAGCAAATCTTTGGAATACACTCCCAGATTATGTTAAGTCATGTAAAACTTTATATTCGTTCAAGGCTAGATTGAAAAGTACATTACTGTCAGATTACAATCTATGAATATAGCATTTGAATATATATTTTGTTTTGTTTGATCACATTTCTTTTCGTGTAAATTGGATTTAAAACGAAAATAAATATACGCAATGTTTCTGTGTCTATCATTTCATTTCATTCCCATTATCTTCAGCATAACCACCATCACTTTCATCTTCATTATCACATTTTTCCTCATCATTACCCTGTCAACATCATCATACATCATCATCATCATCGTATTTCACGTTACTCTTATTCGTATCTATGCACTAGGAATATAAAAACATAATGTATTTACAGTGTTTTATATTTTGTAGTATTTCTCCATTCCGCAAACAATATAATTTTTTTGTGTGTGTATTATGTAGATAGGTCCCTGGGCTGCCACGTGCTCAAGCTTTTGCTTATAGTGGCAGTCATTCTTCCGCATAATTTCTCAGATGATTATTTGGAATATTGGTAATACGATTTATATTTTGTTAATGAAATTAATCTACACATCGATTTTCCTTCTTTGAGTCATGTACTTGTAATCTGCTTACTGATATTCCAATATGATATTACTGAAAATAATCTTGATTTATGTATTTTGTGTTGGAAGAAAAATAAATCAAACAAACAAACAAACAATGTATTTACCAATGGTCAAAAATAATATCTTTAACAGCTGGTCTTTATGTCGCAAGAAAGAAATATATTTTCTTTGACGTATTTAACTGCTATTTTCAGACGTTAGCCAATTTCTCTTTTTTTTTTTTCTCCAAAGATATCCATGACGTGTTGTACCATATTACTATCACTGTTGCGTTTTCTGTGTTCTTCTTGTGCCGCCCTTTTTCTACATGGCATATGATTTCTCAGCTTCATCAAAAACCATTATAGTCAATGTTCAAAATTCACACAGTGGATGCACAATTCGGACAATTGGCAATGCTTTAGATTTTTGACAAAAAGTGACTTCACATATAGTTCACGCATTATCAGTGTGTTAGAGTATTTTATCATGTTAAAATTGTAAAAAATTGTTTCTGTAAATTGGCATCTCAAGATTTATGGTAGATAGTGACAACCTTATACAACTTAAAAAGTAGCGGCGATCCTGTGCCACTTAGAATATATATCACCGAGCAGCTTTAATTTGAATGAGACTTTAATCGATCAGAAATTACAGAATCTGCACAGACATTTGAAACACAATCGCAACGGATGTCCAATACTAAACACGACGTTCCTTGTTTCTATAGCTGTCAGCAATTAACCCCATCATAACATGCTTCAATTAACTAGAATAACAACGATGGAATTTTTTATGACCATAATTCTGACTCTATGATTTGCGCCAAGTTATCGAAACAAAATTTGGAATCTTTCCGTAAATGGCATAACAAAACAGTAAACGGAAATGTAAAAAATTAAACCATAACTTCTTATTATTCGATGAACACAGGGGCGATTTTCTCCATGCTGCAAATGTTTTCTAAATAAGTATTGCCTTCTAGAAGGCCACTTAGGTAGCCTAATTTTTATTTTGGTAAATTTACTTCTCCCTGTTCCTTACAATTTCGGCCATAAATCATTTCTCAGGGGTAATAGAATAGGACAATGATATGAATATAGACATTACGTGGACGATTCTCAACTGCTATGGACTGCACTTTTTGTGTGGTTTGAAATAGTATTACCATATTGAACCTGCTGAATGCCACTACACATCCATGCATATTATTATCATCAGTAGAATCTTTCTTAATTTATCATATGAAGGTGCGTGTACGAAATTGCATATGATATCACTTTCGTAGGTCATAAAGATATTGCAAAACAGTTAACAACTCAGATAACCTGTATTGATAGAACTGTTTCCCATTCCATGTGTTCGAGAAACGTATAATCAAAAATGTATTCCTGTTTACGATTTTCTTTAATAATTCTCCTAGAATTCGTTTCTCAGAGCTGAAAAGAAAAACCTTTAGATCACAATGCACCATTTTTACCAGCACTATGAAACCGTAATGGGATAATCCATTCCAGTGTCTATTTTAAGTTACTTCAATTAGCTAATATCCTTGCTAAGAAAAATTTCCATGGATCAGTAATATCTTCAAATATAAATAGTATGATGACACTTCTCTATGAAACAGTGATCATTACCAGCTGCTCCTCACAAGAAATGTATTCTTTGGGCTATGTTCTTTTTTAAAAATGCATGGTAGATACAGCGATTTGTCCTTTTACAATAAAGCAGTTACTGTTAGATGCACCCCTGCAAGTTAACATGTTTATCTATGCAAGGCCCACCTGCAACAAAATTGAATAAGAGTTGAGGTAACCAAGGGGAAAAACAATCTAGATTTCGTTTTCAAGAAGAAGAAGAAGAAAATAAAATCTTTGAAAGGCTTTCCTTCACAAGAACCAACACTTGTGTCACCTTCATGTGGGTTATGTAGGATAGGCTTGAGTCTATGGAGCATTATGGAAGGATTTTTTCTTTCAGATATTCCTGTGGTTGCTTTTTATTTGTCCAACTACGTTTCCCTCCTCGCAGAATAATTCCGTACACTTTCATTTCTATTCTTAACGACTCAAGCATTACAGTAATACCGTTTGCTTCATTCAAACGTTCAAATGTTACACCCAAGAAACAAATCGCGCTCCCAAAGCTCATTTTGGGTATCTGTTATTTCTTCGAGTGCATTTTGGAATGACAAAAAAAATCCAGCAAACCGCTGTATCCCCTCTTTGTTCCAAAACATTTGAATAGTCACCAGAATACTTAATATAATCTCACTAAAAAGAAAAGTACAAGGTCTAGTGATGTACGACAAAATTGCTTGAAACCTTGTCATTCAGTTTCTGTGCTCACGCAATTTTTGTGAAGAACACGACAACTTACGAAGCATTTTATGAACATAATTTCTGTTCACGTCCTCTGGGCATGACAAATATTTTTTCCCCCGTATTTTGCTCTTTATTACTTATGCTGTGAAAGTTCAGTCTTTTATTACAATATCCATAGAGTCTTGGTAATTGTGCCAGTCATAGACTATGCCAACATACTGTACATATCTCAATACCGCTGCCAGCAAAAGTTGTAAAATGGGCTCATATGGATGTTTTATGGAAGGAAAACATCACAAGCTTCTATCTATAGATTACATGCTCGTCAGCATGAAATAAAAGTGATGATGATGTCGGAAGCTTACAAGAGCGTTGTGAAATACAATAAGAGCAAGCGTCTCATTCGAAAGCGGTGTGCCTTGTTAAATATATTTCAGCGCTGGACGTAATCCTCCGTCCCCATAAAATTACAGTTTTGATTCTTGTTTTGCGTTATAAAAAAAGGAAATATAAATGATCCACTTTTAAAGAAACGTGCACATCGAATTGTAACGATCAGCAAAAGCATGACATTTTCCTGGAAACACTTGAGAAAAGTTCACGCACTGGCATTTAAAACGTGCTAATTTTTGGTAACTCACATCTGAAATTTTAAAAAGGCAGCCAAAAATCGATACTAGCTTGATCGACTTCTAGAAATTTTCACCGTTAATCTATGTGCAGTTATCAAACGCTGTCGTATTGAAAGCATTTTAAGAAAGCATGTTTACCCTTATTTTGATCGTAGTTTCACCGGCTGTCTATTTGCAGTTTTTGATAAATCTATTTTGCATCCGTCTGTATTTCTTTTTCTTTACTGTCAGGTTTATTTGTAGTTATGAAGTGTAAAGCGTTGTGGCCAGTGATTCAAATAGTTTGTTCAGAGACGAAAGATATCACAATACATATTATTGTGAGCTACAATTGTTCTTAACAATATAATTCTTGCATATCGATTTCTCATGGGAATCACTTTGTTGTTTTACAAGTACTGGTCTCTGTTCATTCTCTATTTTGTCTAGCTTTGCAGAATTCACTATAACGTGCATATTAAGTAGGAACAATTCTCTGGATGCAGAGAAGATGAAACTTAAGCATAACACGTTTACTTTGACATCTTGAAACTGATGAACACTGCATAAAAGAAAGAAATTGGCAGGGGTTTTCATGTTTACGTATACATGCACAGTTGCACCTTTAATAGCCGTGAGCTCATTAAGGCGCTTTATCGCCATGTGATAAGATATGGGTCCACGTAATATGTCGGATCACACAATTTGAATAGGGAAATGATAACCCACTGGTTAGATGTAGCCATAGCCTGGTAACAATGCGGAGTCCTTGAAGGTTTGCATGAACCAGCGCCATCTACGATGAACTTGAGCGGAAGTGGCTTGCAAGCTCATCACATTGGCACGGAGGAAGTGACCTTTGAACGGGTTGCGACGCCATGTCTGCACACATTACATGTACCTCGTACACAGCTCGCCTATGATACAGGAGTGATGTGCCTGCTGTCTGCATCATTAGGATGATAGCATTCTGTGGTTTATTAAGTTGTCAAAATTCATTCCTCCTTGACTCACACGATGTTTCACTGCATGAAGAATTTCCCTGTGCATGTCATTCCCTACCTAGGTGCTGTCTTCAGTGTAATCCATCAGTATCGGTTATTCTTTAAAAAATGAAATAAATTTGTTGATTTCAAAACTAACGTCCCTTCTACAACCTTCTAAGGAGAACTTAATACGTCCTTTATTCAGCAATGCTTGGCTAATTTCTGTTTCTTTGTGCCTTCATACTTGTTGTGGGTTTTTTTTAACATATACTTGATGTTCTGATTACTTGCATGCGGAAGTGTATGAAGTGCAGTTTCCATAGCCAAGTCAGAATGGGAGCAATCAAGGAGCATTTTAGTTAATACAAAATATCTAATTTTGACATATTCTACTTCAAAGGAGATATTCGTATTACAGCTCAGAAATTGTTAGAAAAAATGCATCCAAGCGAGCTGAAAATTATAACAAATGAAATTATCATTACTAATGGTAGTGTTAAACTGGGGATATTACAAGAGTTATCATAGAGTATATACACTCAGGTACTCATATCATTCGTGGTCCTTGCACTGTACGGAGACATGTTTCAAAGTTAAAAAAAAAAGAAATGTGCAGTAATGTTTTGAAATTAGACCTTTCGATAGAAATGGTGTGCCAAAAACAGGGTGTTTTTTATATCACACGTACAATGTCTAGTTACTATTTCCTTAGTGTGAAGATTGAAGAAAAATTCACTTTGTTTGTATACTTTTTTTGTATTTCATTTTCTTTACATTTTAATCAGGAAGAGTGATCACTACGTATGCCTGCAACGAAATACTATGTCACCCATACTGAGAAAAAAAAAATATCAAACAGTTCATCTGTTTTAAGCATTCTTGACAATGCATACCTAAGACACAAAAATCACTTTTATCTATTCTTGTTTCTATTGCACGGTGTACATTGTTTTCCTGATATATAATCATCTGTATATATATTGTCTTATATTTCATGAACTGTATTTCTCTTTTTTTTTCATCTCTCAATAACATGGCTTGACAAGTGCATAGGTTGTATTATTTATTATTTTTGCAGATGCAAACAGAATTGAATTGAATTGGATTGAAGTCTTTAGTAAACGTTGATATAACAATGAGTATTGCCTGCTTATGCTGTCAAATTTTATCCTGGGAAGACTACCTTGAATTTGAACAAGACTTGAAACATGTGAATAGATGAATCGACATTAAGACCGATATGAAATTGATAACATGTTCGATATGTGTAATCATTACATATATGCCAATTGAGGGAGAGAGTGATATACCATAGTGGAAAAGAGAGATAGATTACAAACTTTTTTTTTGAGTCATGTGATCATATCAATGGACCTCATTTATTTAAAAAGATAATAATAATAACAATAATGATAATAATAATAATAATGATACACATGTTGGGTTTGTATCAATTGGAAGGATAAGACTTCAGTCTAAACCTGCCGAATTGATGATCAAAATTTAGAACCGACTCTGTGTGGTTTATCATTTAAGTAGAGGTCAGACAACAATATTAGGGTTGATAGATTCCGGAAGCGTAAAATCGGGGGTGGGGTGGTGTTTCATTAGAATTTGATTGCCATCGCTTTTTTAAGTTTAGCGGCGTTGTAAATTCGTGTAGATATCATCAAGTGAAGAGCTGGATTTCAAAAGGTGATAAATCCCTTTCCATGAAAACAAATTTATTGATGTCAATTAACTTGTCACCAGTAACAATAACCAAGGGGTATGATTATGTACGCCAATGCAGACAAGAAAATATTTAAAAATCGTATGCAAAATTCAGAATACCCCTAGGCTTGTTTCAGAACAAAAATCTTAAACTTACACGCTTAGTTATAAACGAAAGAGATTTTTAGCCCAAGTTGTAATCAAACACTATTTAATTGTGTCATTAAATTGTTTTACGCATTTGTTTCTGTAACTTTTTCAAGAACAAAATTTTGCAAAGCAAATACATACACAAGCTTTAATCAATCTGACGGTATATTTTTCACTTTTGTGATACAAACAAGTACAATATAATGCAGGCATATCGTTATTAACGAGCAATATACATTGCGTCTTTTCATTATGGAATATCTGATAGCGTTGCGGTGATTGGCAAAAGAAAAAAGAAGAAGCAAAGCTTTAAAGCGTGACAACCCTGGAAAGATGATATTATCTAATTACTTTCGTAATACAAAAGGTGAAAGTGCGTGTGCATGAAGAGCTGGGGATGGGGAAGGCCTGGGGTGGTGCTTAGTCCCGTAAATGTGTTTCGGAGTCTTCATATGAGATGTATGTATGAAATATAAAGATAAGATGATATGTACATTTACTCAGTACAATATAAAATCAAAAAAAAATGTTTAATTTGTTACATACTGACTTAAAAACATTTCTTTCATACTTATTTTCAAAGGGAGTCAAGAGGTGTATCTGTTTGAGAGAATTCGGTAATTAGTTCCATATAAATTATGAGGTCAATGATGTCTAAGAGCTTTGTGTGCTAATAATGGCCTTGGTGGGTATATTGTTACATGCACGTGATGGATATAAAAGCCAGTTGCCAGAAAGGCACTAAAGCGCACTGAGGAAAACATTTCAAAATTGTAAATGCTGGTATGTTTGGCGAATTTAATTCACATGAAGGAGAAAATGGGGGAAGAGTTAACAATATACATAATAATATTATACATATCAATAACTCGAAAAAGAGAACCACATGGAACCCCGCAACTTCATGTGAGACATTTTACATCATCAATAGAAATACATTGTTGCCAATTTGAGAGGTAGCTTTATATATTGTTGCCAATTTGAGAGGTGGCTTTCCATCCATGTCCGAACTTTTTTCCGTAACTATAGAATCATTGAGTAAGATATTATGGTCGATAGTGTAGAAAGTTTTACTGAAAGCCATAAATAAGGAAATTATGTGACTTTTCTGATTAAAGAGAGTTTGTTATCATATCTACTAGGTTAGTTACTGCAAAATTGGTAGAACTATTTTCCCGAAAGCTAAATTGAGCGTGAATGATAATTTCACTCAATGACAAACAAAATCAATGTTTTATGTACAAATTTTATCAATATTTTTATATACATGGTAAAGGAGAAATTTAAAGAAGGTAACCTCATTTTTTTTTCTTTCTATAAAATAGAATCCTTTTTGTTCTTTAAATGGATCAGGACAGTATCCCGTAGAAAGTGATCAGTTGGAGAAAATGTTCTAGTGGCGAAACTTTATCACGAATATTTTCTTTATACGATCAATACTTATGATTCTAACATATATAACAGATTGTAGAATTTATTTAAATGAATGAATTGAATGAGATATATGTAATATGTATTATGAATATAACGGTTATTATTTTCATTTTTCTGCAACAAGTATTGCAAAACATTTATGTTTCATGTTATTCGTAATCTGTGACGTATATGTTGTTCAATGAACAATTATATCTGTTTGTATATCTTGTGTGTAACGCTGGTGGAAGGCGCATTTCCACATTCGCATTGTGGACAATAAAACAATTCAATTCAATTCAATTCAATTCAATTCAGCGCAATTCAGTATTCTCTAGCATTTGGGCATTTTAAAGTTTTGACTATTTCAAATATTTCGCGTTAGTCTGTTAGCATTACACGAATGGTATTTTGATTGGGTTCGAAGAGCTGCTACGTAAAATTGCTATGACGAAAAGGTATTTTGGAAGCCATTTCAGGGCAAATGTTTGCAAAGGAAGAAGAAGAAGAAGTAAAAACTTGTTCAATTTTGGCAGCGTAATATCTTTATCAATAGAATTTCAAGGTTTTTATGTTTTACACCGTAATTTGTCTTTACTCATCATTTTATTTAAATTATTTCATGTGGTTTTTTAATTTTCTTTAGCATGTTTTAATTCCTTAGAATAATAACTTTTTGAATGTTTGGATAATGTCGTTCATATTTTTGTAATACTTCTTATACTTACCAAAATTTTATTCAGATGATTAGAAATATATGATTTATAAAGTGTATTTCAGTTTTTCTGGGATGTAAATCCATAGAGTGATTCAGGGATTTATCATCCCGTATTAATGTTACTTGCCTTGGACGTGTCGTACATTTTAATCATGTAATTAAACTAATCTATCAATATTTTTACATGTTCATAAACTTTATTGACATTATATTCTTCTAAAAAAAAATACAATGCAAATGTTTATTGAGTAAATCTTAGAAACAGTACTTATTCAACTCAATTCAATTTCAAAAAACATATATAAAAAACCCACAAGTACACGGATATAAGATTCTTAATTATGTAATGTTCTTTTCTATTTAAATCAAAAACATTTAAATATTTTTTAACAAAATTTATCATTGATTTCTCAATCAACTTTTGCTTGTGAAGAAACGAAAAGAAATAGAAAACAACACTATTATTGTCATTATCAAAGAAATAAGTAGATATATATCAACTATTATTGCAGACATAAGGGTTAGTCTTGTTAGTACGTTGATACTAAAGTACAGCTGTAAAAGCCATATGAACATAACAAATTGAAAAATGTATACGTATTTTCATTATGAATAATTTGATTCGAAATTACACTATAGGTAGTACTAGATGAGGCACATTGTGTAGAATATGATACATAAATATCATCGTCGCCGTTACGCAAATATAACTTATTTTATCGTGACATTCCGTCTATACGTACCCTATCAAAATTTTCAAGAAAGTTAACGGCGGTGTTTCTTAGGGGGTATGTATGTTTCTTCTTTTACGTTTTTCCAAATTCATTATCAGTTTCTGTATAAAAACTCTTTTGGAATATGTGAAATGTCTCGACAAAGGCTTATGGAAAAATAAGGCAGCCATGGCCTGAAATTGTAATTTATTTACTTATATTTCCTTTTTATCGTTCCATATCTCTCAGTGTTATCCATAAATGAATTTCTTACATCAACTTTTCTAATCTGATTCTGTTTAAAAGTGTATCATACCGCATTAACTAAATCAAAACCCCATTTATTGCTGTCATCATATCCACTCGAAATGAGCTGATACTCTCGTCTACCTGTCAAATGCTAATCTTATGAACAATATTATGAACAGAACCAAGTGAATGTATAAAGGTATTTATTGGCATTTTGCGCATTTTATATTGACCACATCCGATGATTATAAAGGCTTCAATAAGGAATTATTTGGCGATGTTCTCTCGACATAAGAACATACTAAGGAAATGAAAATCACTCCTTGCAATGTTTTCTTTGTGCTAAGAGTACTTGGGGTAAAATCATGGCAAAGCAATTTGCCAGTACCTTAAGAACATGTCATCTAATAGGCTTTGTCCGCCCCGCAGCTATAGTAACTAGTAGTATCTGGTCACCATTGCCGAGTGTTCCGAATTGCGGGCTTCATATGATTGTCGTTTAAACATGTTCCTTTTAAATTAAAAACGTTGTGGTATAGTGCTTAAATTCATGTCAATCCTCCCTACAACATGATGGATCAACCGGGACATATTTAAAATTTATAACTTGTTTCTTAATATCAGAGAATAAATTTACATGATAACAATGCATGGTAAAATAATTATGTTTATTCACACTTGAAACATTATAGGCCCGTTACAACGAAGTTTAAGTCTTCAGACTTGAAACATAGGCCTGATACAAGGAGATTTTAATCAACCATGAACACTTACTGCTTATTTCTGTTATCTTTTAATTACGGCAGAATCATTGGTTCGAGACATTCAGAAAGCATTGCACGAAATAATATCCCGTTCTAGCTTTTCAACATCACAGTCCAATCAGTATCAGTTTTTCGTTTTGATATGATTGATACTATTTGTACTGTGATCGTCTAAAAACTCTGAATATTACACTCTGTATTTGCAAGACACAAACTTTCATCTAGAGAAACCTGTCCGCCCCCCCCCCACCCAACAAACGTCACATGATCATTTCAGTAATAAAAGAAAAAGATTGATTAAAAACATTAAAGACAAAGAACTACACTTGACAAGATATTTCCTGACAGCTGATTGGATTTTTCCTCATGAGAACGCCATTCATCGATCAAACAAAGATAACATATATGCTTTAGACAGGTGATTTTCACACGGAATTTTATGGGATTCTTAGAAATTGCTGTAAATATGTTTTCTACACCGACTTCGGATGTGGTTTATTTAGCTAGCCTGGTACAATATTTCATAAGAGTGAAGTCAGAATGTCTTGAGAGGCAACCCACTGCAAGCATGTAAGGTAAAATGTACTTTAACTGTTGACTGTGGAAATTCATAATTGAATTTATAACCACAGCTGGGAAGCGGGCCAAATGTCGAGTGCGAACCAAGGATGACGTGTCGAATAAAACATCGAATAACATCAAAAGCTGATCATAATAAGATACCTTTGACATGACAGATATCTCGGTTATACAGGAAGGCATTATCTTAATCTCAAAGAGACTCACCATAGAATGATGTGGGTATATTGAAATAACAAAATGTTCAAGAACAAAGTCAATTTATTAGATCACTTGGAATCACACAATCACGACTTTGTGTCTTATTCTTGTGTGGGCCGTTCACTATCTAGAAATCAATCATTAGCAAGGGTCCAGCAGAAGGCCATCATTCGAAAAAATATGATTTTTTGCTGGTTGTTGACTTGTAAGGAAATTTGTGAAGCAAAAATGGTGGATACTAATAGACTTTAGAAATTTAAGCCTGGAATTAGGTGCACCTTTATCGTAGACGGTTACTAGACTCTAGCCGAAAGTCAACGGCGCACCGAGAGTCAAGCCAAGGGGTACTCCCGGGCTCGCGAGCAGTCGAACCACCTATACATCCGCAGGTTCATCCGCAGAAGTTTATGATGTAGCATACACAAGAGATACAGATACACTTTGAAAGTGCTCAAGAATTTGCCCATCGCTGAGTTGAAAGCCAAACTATCTCCTTGACGTTAAATTACACAAAGTACCGGTGTTCCCTCCAGTAATCATCGACCGAAAGTTCTTTTTCAACAACAGAACAAGACTGATCAACCAACGTAGTCGGGTATAGGTTGTAGCAATGGGCTACAACACTGCATCCAAACACGAACACCAACTATATTGTATAAAATTCCCAATAGATAAGTGTGAAGAGGGAGTTGTGAAATTTGGTGTAGATCTTTTTATGTTTTTCCACAAAATGATGTCCTCTTTGTTATGCCATTTAAAGGGGATGGCGAGTAACTGATCAGTGGGAATCAGTGGGAATGCTGGGGGATGATTGTTCCAATCCTTGTGGGATTCATTGAAGAGTATATCATATAGCTATTGTTGTGTGAAAATTATTTGCTTCAGAACGGTCTCATATTCAAGTAATGAGCAGTTTAATGCCCCGTCAGTGTACATGCATGCTAACCTGAAAACATTAAACCTCACATTACTTGAATATGAGACCGTTCTGAAGCAAATAATTTTCACACAACAATAGATATACAATGTACTCTTAAATGAATCCCACGAGGATTGGAACAATCCCCCTCCAGCATTCCCACTGATCAGTTACTAGCCATCCCATTTAACTCTGTGTAGCCTATTACTGCCGCCTGTATGCCCGACTTGCGTCTTGATCGGACAGTGCAAGAGCGCCGCGCCTGGACATAAGGCGAGAGAACGGGGAGATGTAGCCCAATACAGCTGTATCCAGAAGAATTAGGGGGTGAAATCGGCCCAATACAGACGTATATTCAGAAGGATTAGGGGTGAAATCGGTTGCTTGTTGTGGTGAGCGACCCGGTGCCAACTGCAGCAGTGCTGCGTACTCTGCCTGCTTGTTTCCCGTAGCGAGGGGGCGAACGGGGCGAGAGTCTTCCGATCACGCGAGACCCCGTGACAGTACGAACTGTGGCAACATATCCAGCGGGTAGGAAATATTTCTGTCAGATATTTAGAGAAAATTGCTTAGTTAAACCTTTCCTTTAAACTTCAAAAGTCACGCTGATTACATTTGGTAAGATGAGATTAGGATACGATTCCGTCCATTGAATATATCGCACTCAGGGTTTGTCCACTCAATAAGCTAAGCATTTGCAGTTACCGAAATTAGCATGCTATAAAGGAATGAGGCTGAGGTCTGTTTGGATACACCGAGGCTTCAAAATAGGGTAAAACTCTGTTCCACATAACTTTGGTTTAAATTAAGATGTTGTGAATTATATTAATAAATGTGACTCTATATCTTTAACGATATAATGGATAGTTAGTCCTCTGAAAATCAGCATCACTAATAATGACTGGAATCCGGGGGGAAAGAAAACAACCTCCGTGACTATAGGCACTGTGACGTACGAGTTTAACATGCAAAACTACCCACGTTGTAATTTCCCGAAAAATGTAGTATTGCAGGAACATAATAGTTTCTTTATTCTGCTTTCATTTTCTCCTTAAACCAAGACTGAAATACTGCCCCGTAGGTACGTGAACAACGCGGCTAATATTCCGTCGATGCACGCAAGTATAGTGCAGCAAGCACGCACACAGCGCGCCTATCCACTCTTTCCCGCACAAAGAATAGGCTGGGTACCCCGAAAGTCGTCGCCAACGAAAAGTGCACGGTGCACTGCTCTCCGTCCCGCAATCGAGCACGCTGATCGCTACACCCTGCACAACCCATGCAAGCCGACAGCTCCCCGTGAATACTCTTCGTCTATCCGCACACTGCAGAATAGAATGCAGCTGCAAAGAACAACGCAGTTGTGTCTGTAACGTATTTTGAAGTACAATGCCGCCCCGAAGTCCGGGGAAGGATAATCGAAAGTGCCGCTGATATGCCCGTGGCTTTGCTATGATGGATTGTACTGTCGATTGCGCATGACAATGCTGAAAGAAAAGGTTCCATTCGTATTTTCTCCCAAAAGGCAACTGCCACAGAAGTTACGATAGGGCTGCAAATAAATGAATGTAAGTCAATGAACATAACTTTGCATGAATAGGGCCAGCATAACCCTATAGTGAGGTGACACATTAAATACGCAAAAAGAAATGTCTGTGTAGTGTAACCTCAAGTGCCAAGTCTTAAACTAAGAAGATATGTTTGTATATTTCCTCCTCTTCAGTTTTAGCAGTTACCTTTTTCTTGAACAGGAATTACGACAAAAGAAAAAAATGTGGGAAATAAAATCTGTCTTTTTTCCCTGCTGATAGAGAGATTTACAAAACATAATAAGTATAACTTCGTCTATACCATACATGTTCACTATATTTAGAGGGTTATGTTCAAGAAAGTGATGCACGACACATTACACAACGTTAAAACGATTATGCACTAATAGATGTGTTATTAAAGATCAGGTATATAGACGAATCATCAAGTTACTGAATAAGTTGGACATGTTGGAATGGGAGAAAATTTCTGGGCGCAGCTGACAAAAATGAATCATTTTAAAGAGTTTTGATTAATTGTTAAGTTAAATGTTTTATAATACACGGTTACTAAAAATGCGATATGAAACATATAAATAAATAAATATATGAATATATAACTATATAACTATACAACTATATAGATATATGAATATACAACTATGTAAATATATGATATATAGATATATAAATATGAAGAGTTTGTTTGCAAAAACTGATAAGTCCATATTTGCCAAATGGAGATATTTGCGATTAAAGGTCAAGAAAAATAAAAAGAATAATAAGAAAATTTTTGCTTCTTTTGACCATAACTTCAAAAATTTATATTTATATGTAGTGGCCAATATATCATTTAAAAGGTTTTATTTTGTACTTTATGACAGAGCTCGTACTTCAAAATCTTCAAAAATGGACTTATCGGTTTTTGCAAACAAACCCTTTATATATAACTATATAAATACATAAATATAGATAAAATATTCTGGGCTCCTCATTGTCAGTTCTACAACAGTTGCTCATATACTAATTACATAATTATACGCTTTCTCATTGGGGTTCTCTACATGATAAACAAAATATCACAAAATACAAACGCATTCTCGAAATATGCATACTTATAGATAGCCCAAATACACATGCACACATAATACACACACACATGTATTATGTGAATATGTGTAACTTTATTTTTATGCATATATATATATATATATATATACATAATCATACATACATATAGTGTGAACAAGCCTACTTTATTTGTATTCACACATACACACGGTGTCCAAATTTCCAGAAAAAAAAAATGTTGAAACACCTAAAACTTCCTATACTATGATAATAATGCAAACCAGTATCTATAATGAAAAGAAGGCATTGAATTACTTAACCCGTTCCATACTGAATTCTGGAATCCCCGCAGACTTAATTCACAGGCCACCAGGTTCCCGTATGGAACGGGTTAATATTGCATGCCAGACAGGCTTTTTCAAGCAAAATCTCTTGATTGAAAATTTTGATGCATTGCTTTACGATAGCATTGGATTTCCAAATGGAAAATGAGGTGAATTATATAGTGATAATATGCTTGTGTTTACAAGTTATTATAACCTTAGTGATATTGTGCATGTTCTCGTACTCATTTAATACGGCTTACTGTTGTGTAGAACAGGGCTTCTCTTTTGTTTTGTTTTTTTAACCCGAGGCCTATTCTGGCTCTTATATTATGTTTGTTGGTTTTTTTCCGAGGCCCAGTTAGGTAGAATACAAATATTTTTTTTTATCTATTCTTGTTTATTGATTTATGATTTTTTTCAGACATTTTGGAGCACCTGAGAAATCTTCGCGGCTCATCAGTTAAGAAGCGGGGGTGTAGAGAATCACATTTGTATAATGATAACAATAGATTAGTGCAACCTTCACCTCATCAGTGAATACATTAACATTTACATATATAGGCATTTTCAAGGCACGCAAATGTGCAAAAAGATTACTCGATGTTTTTAGATACGCACAAACAAATGTGTGTGCACAAATTTCACATGTAGAACTATGTTCATACAAACTGTAAATATAATATTTATATATGACATGCATTATATAGTATTCATATATGAGAAGAGATTAATCGCAAAAATAGGTTAACATTTCTGGTAACATTTTAACGTTCATCAATCATTTAGATGGAACAAATCCTTTCAAGGAATTATTCTCCATTTGTTACCTAATAAAGAATATACTTGAAGTGATGGTTAAAAGTGTCAAATATTTTCTTATCATTTTCTTTCTTTCTATCATTTTTAATCCTAAATATCTCAACAAGAAAGGGGTTATCTCGTTTTGTGACCAAATTGTTCAAATGTGAAATATCATGTATGATACATATAGTATAATAATAATCATCATAGGTGAGGATAGTGGTGTACACAATGTACGCCTGATATTTGAACACTGGAGCGGCATACACATGGACTTCGATACACGGATCAACGATGTTCGTGCGAACACATTTGAATAAACAATCTGCAACAACAGTACCATTATATACATTTACCCTCGAAATTCGCGGGAGCAGTGACCTACACTAAATGGGCAGACAACAACATGATCGTAAATACGCTCGCCAACAGAGAACCTGACGGGCAGAAACGCACATACACGTTTATGACTCAAATGAAATGAATAAAATAACGGAAAACCACAACACAATTCACGCTCCATTGATCTCGGTGTATTTAGACATGTTCGCAGCGAGACATTTCATTCACTTGAACACGCAGCATGTTCCTATACCCCCGCCAAAATCCCAGTAAAAAGAAAAAAAAATAAGTCCTGCTATTATCTCTACCGACGGGGATTGCTGTAGCATGACTGACTAAACAATTCATTCATGCAAGGAAAGACATTACACTTTCAGTGTTCTTTAAGCTCACTGTGAGGTTATGTCAGCCTTTAATTCTCGGTCTTTGCCCCCCCCCCCCCCCTCCTTGGGAATAACTTCTCTTAAAGTGTACCATAATCATAAACATGATACTATAAGACTGTTGATATATAAATGAAACACTTAGCGTCAGCTGACAGTATTGTCTGTTATGAATACATTTATATCTTCTTTTGAAGAAGAGAGTGTTACTCGATGATAGCTTATCCATTTATGGGCCAAGTACAAGGTATATTGTCAAGTTTTGCCACAAGGATGTTAGACCGAGTGAGAAGACCCGGAAAACCTGCAGAGCGAAGGGGAAAAAACCCCTCAAATCTATCCCCGGCAGACAAACTTATGAAATGCGGTACATGTTACGATCAGTGACAATGTCGGTTTGCGGGTGTTGCACAAAAGTGGATTTTAATGCCTATAACCTTTTGTGCTTATTGCAGGAATCATAAACCCAGACGTTATGGCCAGTTGCGATGCGGTTTTCATTGAGGAGAGTATTGTATTGTAAAGTGCATTGCGACGGTAGCCATATAGCAGCAGCGCATCAATCATGTTCAAGATGACGGAGTGAAAAAAAGATATGTCAATGTTTTACGCTACGGTAATTTGTCCGTTTATTTTCCAGCTGTTGTCAGCGCACATCTCGTCACTGTGCGAAGGGTAATCACTAGAAAAAGAGTGTGATTCAGTGCGTTCATGCATGATACTTTGTGAGGCACATCAGCTCACGCTTTTGCCAAAAGATGTGTAGTATTCTTTATAATTTTTCTTGCCCATTGTGTAGTGTTCTCATACCATTTTTTTCCTTGCCTATTTTGCTGTATGGCATGTCAGGACACCATATCACTTAGTATGAGATAGGTGCCACGGATTGTTAAAAGTTTCGGTGCTCATTTACTGTTATTGTAAATATCCTATTTCATTTGACTGTCGGTAGGAGTAGAGCAGAACTATACATAACAGCATTTGCCTTTGCCAACTCTGAACATCTTACAGAGATGACTTGTTCAATAGAGCTCGTCGATGGGGGCGCTAACTCTTCCAGCCGCAAGAAGTTCATCCCCGCGACGATCTTACAGGAGCGAAACGTCATATCACCAGCACAGTCATCATTTCCGGCACTTCAAATCCCCGACATCCATACCAAATGTGACGTACATACAAATGGTCAAAATCACTCCAGCTTTTCACTTCTATTGATAAACGGAAAGAAAGAAAAAAAAAACGATATTCGAATACGCCATTCCATGTCTCAGCTTCCCATTGACTCATCACTGTCGTTTACACACACACAATTCTCCAGAGATTGTAATGAGAATCGGAGGGGAGGAGAGACAACACATTTGTAAGGGTCTTTCCGTTTTCTTAGGTACGCCATCATCAGCCATTGCTGTCCCTTTATTCCAACAATAGAGGGAGTGCTCGCGCGGTTAAGTCATGTGACCTGGCGCACCAGCTGATGGGCTTCACGCATTATGATTGATCGTCACGTTCATTTGTAATATTTATGACCGAGCTCTGTGGCGTGACAATGTGTAGGCTTCGCGGGAAGCCGTGAGGATCCCGTCCACGTCTTTTATGCCCGGCTCGACTTCCAAAGAGCACGTAATTTTTATTGGAGTCATTAGTGTGCGCCACCTCGACTAAATGGCAATGTCTGGATCAGGAAAATACACACACACACACACATGCGGAATCGCACAGCTCTTTCCTATAAGATAGGAGTCATTGTCATTCTTAAAAAAAACAACTGATATTTAATCGTAATGAGCTCTAATACCTGTACGTGGGCACAATATATGATATCGAATACGTCGAGATCAGTGAAAGCAGTCGAACTAAATGTGCCGTTCCTATGATCAGGTAAATTACTGTGGATCAACTCTCCGAGAATCACATCACTGAATAGCATCCTAGATAGACTTTTTTGAATTAGAAATTTCATATTTCACAAAGAACCTAATAGATACAACCACTATTCCTATATACAGTGGACTACTTTTACATAATTAGACGCAAATGTTCTTTTCCCACGTTTACCAAAAAAAACAACAAACAACAACAACAAACAAACAAACAAACAAACAAAAACAAATTAGATGATAAAGTGTTCCGGAAATAGAATTGCATGGCCTATTTTGCTTGAAGGGGTCTAACGTTGAGTAATAATATGGCTTGTCCGGTTGCCCATTTATCCCTTTGCTGGATCAACTTGAAGGTAGGTTGTTGTTGTTTTTTTTTGTGTGGGTTTTTTGCTTGTTTGTTTGGTTTGTTTGTTTGTTTGTTTTGTTTTGTTTTGTTTTTTTTTGGAGTTTTTTTTTTTAATAGGAGTATCACACTGAAGTACGTAATGAGATTTGACCGCGGCTTGAACCTGGTGTGCACATCCAGTTAAGTAGCGGTTGCAGAGATTCAGTCAGTGAGTCTACGTGCCAGCATGAACATCCGAATAGTTCCTTACTCTCTAAAAAAAATCGAGTGAAAATATTCACTCTTGAAGGAGTGAATACAAAAAAGAGTGAATTTAGAGTGAAATTGGAGTGAATTTTGAGTGAAAATGTTCATTTTCACTCGTTTTGGAGTGACCTCAGGAATCACTCGAAGATTTTGGAGTGATCCCTGAGGTCACTCTAAAAAGAGTGAAAATAAACATTTTCACTCCAATTTCACTCCAATTTAACTCTAAATTCACTCTTTTTTGTTTTCACTCCTTCACGAGTGAATATTTTCACTCGATTTTTTTAAGAGAGTAAAGGGGATGGCTAGTAACTGATCAATGGGAATCAGTGGGAATGCTGGGGGATGATTGTTTCAATCCTTGTGGGATTCATTTAAGAGTACATTATAAATCTATTGTTGTCTGAAAATTATTTGCTGCAGAACGGTCTCATATTCAAGTAATGTGCAGTTTAATCGCCCCGTCACTGTACAAGCATGCTAACCTGGAAACATTAAACTGCACATTACTTGAATATGAGACCATTCTGAAGCAAATAATCTTCACACAACAATACATACATAATGTACTCTTAAATGAATCCCACAAGGATTGGAACAATCATCCCCCAGCATTCCCACTGATTTCCACTGATCCGTTACTAGCCATCCCCTTTAAAGTGCAAACTCCACTAAAAATAAGTACTCAAAAAGCAGAATGTAGGAGTGTAACCATCAAATAGGGCATGAAGTAAAACAGTTCCAAATGGTTTCATAAAACATCGATATATTAAAGACGCACTTACACATTGTGATGACTTGATGACGTCATCATTTTTTCAGTCTTCCATTCGCTTGCACACAAATCTTCACCAGAATTTGATTTGTGTGACTGACAAAGATCTGAATGGCATAGTATCCTATAGCAAAAATAGCACTGACCAGTGAAAAGGAGCGAAATTATATTATGCATGATAATCTTATGAAATCCCTTTTTATGAAACTTCTAGCAATGATTTTGTTCAAATTTGCTCAATTTGACATTTAATTTTTATCGGAGGCTCTGTCAATTAGTGGAGAAGTTTGCAGAAATTGTCACCTTGTCATTATTTCAGTATAAACGTCTGAATCATAAAGAGAAAGATAAAAATACACAATACATGGAATCAAATGAAATAAATCAAATCATTAAATCTGCCGGAACTCGGAAAGAATTCTTTAAAAAAATGCAAATCATGGAGAAATCGGGGCTTTTTTAGATTGACAATGCGTGTTCTCAATAATAGCTTATGTAAACATCTTCTCACATAATTTGTCCGTACATTTTCTTTTTCATACATGAATTACCAAATTACGAATCAGTTATGAATTCAGCAATAAACAGGATACTGATCATTCGGGAACAAGACACGAGCAATCACATAATACATTTGAATTTCATATATACTGGGCTCTCAGGAAAGAAAACATTTTACCATATATTTGATATATACTTTATGAAACATCAACGCTAGCACTTTCACTCATTACGAAAGTTACAATCATGATATTAAGAGGTATCACCACAAGGGTATACAGTGCACTCCCGTTACAACGAACACGGTTATAACGAAATTTCGTTATAACGACGTAAATCTTCTGGTCCCAAAATTATCACCATTAAAGTCTATGGTACAAAATTCGCTTATAACGAACACGGTTATAGCGAAATTTCCGTTATAACGAAGTCTTTTCCGAGCTCCACAGACAAAGAAAAACAAAAGAAATGTGCTCCGTTATTACGAAATGCGAATTGCTTTCGAAAATATACGTAGCGGAACAAGCATATATAGCGTCTCTGCATGGGTGAACGCTTCACACCACTGTGAGTTCGCTCCTTGTTTCATGCACAGTTTCTGAGGGGAACTTGCGTTTATTATTGTAATACAGTTATCCCATCACATTTCACATAGCTTTCTAGTGTGTGATGACTATTCAGCAAACAGGATATGATATACCGATACGTGGTTTCCTTGTTTTCGTTATATATTGTATTTGTTCGGTTATAACGAAATTTCGTTATAACGAAAGAAAACTGCCGGTCCCGAGCATTTCGTTATAACGGGAGTCCACTGTAGTATGGTTTCTGGGTCTTGGTGGCTTAAAGACACAGTTTACCTTTGGGAATAGTGATTTCAAAAATGTTCAAGATATCACATTTGATGCATATGTTTAGGTCTGTTGTGTCACAAAATATCCAACCATATAACATTTTCGGAATAAAGCCTAAAATATTAGGAGATATCAGTGTTTTTCACAATAAACCGTAACTGTAGACGGTTTAGTCTGGAAACATTCTTATGGTAACTATTGCTTACATTTTGTGTATTCGACAACACTTAACATCGATTATATGGATTCAAATTTTTACAGTGGTTGTTTATATCCCTGACTCACATTTAGACTTATTTTAAAGCACTAATGCTGGATTTTTGTTTCATCTGCAAATGGTAAATTATGCCTTTAAGGAATCTCAGACTCAATCTCAGACTACCATTGTAGCTCGGGATGAAGAGCTATGTCATGTGTATATAGGAAAGCAGTCACGCATGTTCTGCACCTCCTCAGAGGTTGTTGACAGTGCTGCACTTATAGTCTCCTCCCTTACTATGTTTACATCCACATTTCACTACTACAGTTTCACGAAGGTTTCTTACTTCCTCTTCCTCTTTTTTTTCTTTTTTTGTTTTTGTTTTGTTTTGTTTTTGGTTTTGTTTTTTTTTTTGTGCGGGGGGAGGGGTTGTTTACATCCGTTACTTTCGATGAAATTTCATTCCCGTGTCCTATTGAGTAGCTTACAAATGCTGATTCGGTTGGATATTATAGTCGCTTTTTTAAATAACAAGTCATCATTACATACTATGTGTATGCAGATACCTATTTGCAATTGGAATTTTGTTGGAAATGAAATGAACGAAGTGGACGAATGAATGAATGAATGAATGAATGAATGAATGAAATGTTTTATTCTGTAACACCTCAGACTAATTCGGAATGTGAAGCATATATACATATATATATATATATATATATATATATATATATTGTATATATATATATATATATTGTATATATATATATATATATTGTATATATATATATATATATATATATATATTATATATATATATATATATATATATTGTATATATATATATATTTATATTATATACATATATATATATATATATATATACATATATGTATGTATACTTACGCTGGATAAGAAAATAGTGTAAGCCCCTGACGTGACAGCAGTCAATATCGTTATGCTTCGGGCTAGATCGTCTGTTACATGGACACACACCGACACACACACACACACACACACACACATACGAAGAGATGGGATCATGTGTGCGTATGTACGTGCATACATGTGATATCATGTGTCCTGAGAGTAAAGACACACAATATGTTGCACATTTTCTTCAAGTGTTCAAGTTTGTAACATGAACGCCTTTTGTTTTCTTTGGGTTTCAGTTTTCATTTTATTTTTCTAGCGAGAGCGCACGCGTGTAGACAATGTATGCCAAATAATGTTTATATAATTTTGTTCCGCGGTTTGACGACATTTTGCGGAACCTCACTATTACGATGTCCATTTGTTTCCAATGGAAAAGTATTAATGTGCTATAACGTTGCAGTCTAATGACTTCGCTGTTCATAATGTGGGTACATTTTTAGATGTGTGTAATTCTTAATATATGTTTGATATTACTCTTGCATATGCTTAAGGTTATTTCTTTGGTTTTCTCTTGATATATGATCAACATTTATCAGGAAATCCCCATGTTATCTCGTCACTCAGAGGCGATCTCCAATCATTCCACTATAATCATAAGAGGAAACAGCCATGCACGATATCCAATTACAGCAACAGCAAAAAAAAAAGGGCCTTTTCACGAGAGCTTTCATCAATGGAGAATATAAAAAAGCGCCCTTTGTTAGTCGACATTCTGCGTTTAATTGTAATGATGGTATTGTGTCCTTACACAGATAAAAGAAGCCGCATTTGGCTCGTACCTTAAAGTATTATTATGCTTCAATATCATTACAAGCACCGAAGTTTGTTTTTGTTTTGTTTTTGTTTTGTCCACACCCCGTCTCCCCAGTTAAACTCAAACTTTGAACAAATCGTCTTCAGAAAATGACACTAATTAGATTTTCGAGACTTTTACATTTTGGCATGTTTTTCTTTGGATACCTACGTACAAGCGCCTTTCAGTTATCTCGATTCATAGCATGTTACGTCATAAGGTCAACGACAGGGTAACAGTGGCGTCATGATTGTTTCTACTATACACCTGTAAACTTAAGCTATTGATATTGAGTCAAATTCTTTATAACAAGTTCATTTCATCTCCCTCCTTTACGTGAATGAGATATACTGTCTTCTCCTTATCAATTAATATCAACATTGTCATTAATGTTTCAGGGTGGCGTACAAGGATTCTCAGTCATTACCGTTCAACCATGGCAAGTCGCAGCTGTGTCAGAGGGCCAGGTGTATGTACCCTGTACTTAAACTTAGTAATTGATAATCAATAACGACATCTACGAAAGGATAATTTTAGCTAGAGTAAGTTCAGAACAACTTATCATAACTTCAATTGCAAGCAACAGATGGGCACAATTAAGAGTTATGAAGATGGCGTTGACATAGATGAATCAGTGGAAATCAGAATCATTGGATAGTTTACATTTGTTTAACATCTTTGGTCTATATTTTGGTCTACTTGAGGGTGTAGTGCGCTACATTTAAGAATCCCTATTTCCACTGGATATCTCGAACTAGAGCAGAAGTGTATTCTTCTTTCTTTATTTTTGTTTTATCTTTTTTATGGTTGTCGTCGTTGCTTCTTTTGTTGTTGATGTTCGCCGCGATGCTTCTTGGGCATGTCTGAACTTGCCCTGCAAGCATCACGAGATGGAATAATTAACATAATAAAGTCATCGAGTTAAACCTTCAGATCTCCCTATACTGGAGAGTATGGTCTCCAACGTCTTCGACAGAATATTTACAAAATTTCAAAGAGAAGCAATGTTTTTTAAGAGATTGTATGCGTGTATATAATATCCGTGTATAATATTCATATTGATATACTGCAATAGATACAAAGTGTGTTAATTGTATCAATACAACAACCTGTGCTGCATCGGAAGGAAGAGGGTGCTTCCTATGTAAGTTGGTTTCCTTTCAGTGTTAATCAAATAGAATTGCAACATCCAGAGAAAGCATGCTGTAAAGTCCTTCACTAATGATCCGCCCTCTTCCTCGTGCATAAATTATGGCAATAATGCAAGTGGTTTCGAAACAATGGCTGTGCTCTACTTCCTTGTGTGGGGGGAGTCTGTAATTCCACACAACCAAATAAAGGCACCAGTATCTAATCGATGGACTACTTTTGTAGTAGTACTAGCTGGGATTATAATTGTTTTAGAGTCATCTTCTTGGAGAGGTCTGAAACTCTTTACGATGGCGGTTGATTTGTTTCACAGCCACCGGTCAGGAAGCAAATCATACCGAAGGTTTATCAGTATCACTGGAATGGGGTCAGGCACGTATCATGAGCAGACCTCTTTCTAACTGACGAAAAACACAAACCAACTTTTTTATTGCAAGTATGTGGGGCTGCTTAGACAGGAAGTTAAATGATTTGGTGACACGCCAATTTGCAATGCAAGCTCCAGTGTATGCGGGTGCCTGCCAAAGTTATCTCTTTAGGAAATATCAACAAGTAGATCTCAGCTGATAGCAAACACGATCATTGGTCGACTTGACCCACAAAAATCAAAGTTCATCTATCCTTCTCCCAGACGAAAGCAAGCTATCTTCTCGCTTGGAGGTGTTTTTTTGTTTTGTTTTGTTTTGTTTTGCCACACGACTTAGGGGAAGTATGCGGTTTTTGGTACAAAGTGCATTCAACTTCTTGTCAAAATTGTCCACACAAATTTCGTGTAAATAGATAGATGAGGTATATAAGTACACTCTAAGAGAAATGAGATTACCATTTGGGGAGGTTTCTGGGGAAAATGGTTATTTCTAGCGTCGATCTTGGCTCGTCGGAACTGGTAACTCAACCGTACAATTTCATCGAACTCTGGAATATGCATTGCGTTAAATATGGAACCCCTCATTGACTGATGTATCATTCACCACGTAGGAGCCATTCCCAGGGTTCAGCTGCATAGCTCTGTTCCAAAATAAGCCTCTGATGATGCATGTAGTTTTGAATATGTGAGCTCTAGTCAACGCTGAGCAGATGCCTGCTGTATACAAACCAGCTTCAAATTATAAAGTTTAGCTTCGAATAACGCGGGTAAATGAAACAATGAACATGTACATGCAAGATAACTCACCTGTGACCGTAGTGCTCATACTGCAAAGATATTATTCCGAAATAACGGGTAAAGTGCGCAATATATCCTCATCTGAAGCCCTACGATCGCCTTTACTAAAGTCCAGGGCACAACATGATCAGGAGATTTCGAAACATCATTAGTCGAAATTGGCGAGACATTTTGGCGCAGCACGGGTAACCCGTGCACAACATGAAAGTGAACTGGTGATAGCAGTTCTGTGCGCACTACACATCTACGGGCCGAGTTTGCGATTGTAAACATTAGCCCGACGCCACAGCCTTAGACGAATGTTGTGAGTCGGGCAAACACAGTGGAAACCCGAATGTTCACGCGAAATCGGCATTTAATTATTAGTCTAACGCCGCAGACATCAATGGCGTTCGCGCGTGCTTCTCCGATGTTTCGCTTTTCGTTCGTTTACGGGACACATGTATGAGTTAATGGGTGACGCAATCGCAGTGTCTTTTGTAAAACACGTGAAGAAGGCGTAATGACATGGTTATTTTATTTCACTTCAGCTAGGCGAGGTTCGGGATGTGTCTTCATTCACAGTCAACACGGTACAAGTCTCCGGGAGCAGGCTAGGGAACAGTGGGGGGCAATCCATGGCGTAACTATGGGGACAGAATGTTCACCATAGTGACGAGGAACGATCTTGAACTTGGGGAGAAGAATGCCGTCTGGAAAGACATAAACTGGGCAGACACTCCAGGGCTCATGTTAGAAGTCATAATGAGGACTGTGTTACCCGGGCAATAAATGTTACTGATGTTCCAGACGGTGCTAGTGACGTGGTGACGGTTTGCAATTATTATACCGGGGTTTTCTTCACACGTTTCCATTGTCTTCCATAATCACGTTAATGCTATCTACTTGCCTTGAGGAGTCAGCTGAGTTGACGTAAAACGTGGGAAACAGTAGTCCTAAACTTTAGACACAATGGTTTATTTTACAAGAAATGCGGAGATTGTTTTTTGGTTTTTTTTTTTTTCCGAGCTTGGACCAATCACAGAACTCATACATACATTCAACTAATCTAATGAAGACAGCACTGCTACAGCAGAGAAATCATTCAGCAATATGAATTGTGCAGAATATCCTTATTCCCAATAGAGTGCTTAAAGCCACTATTTAGGATTGGGAGCAGTGATAAAAAATGTTCGAATTATCACATTTGATGCATATGTGTAGTTTAGTTGCAAAAAAAAAAAATCCTACCTTTCAAGCATTTCGCTACAAAGCTGCAAATATAAGGAGATATCACAAAATTTCTCAGTAAACCATTGTGGTGACGGTTTATTCAACAATCGATTTTTAATAAAACTTTTGTTCACATTTTGTATATTTAACAATATTTGGCACTGATTATACTGATTAGCATTTTCATATTTGCTATTTGTATCCATAGCTAAAATTTTTAGAACTATTTTGACGCGCTAAAGCTGGGTCTTTTTTTTTTTCATTTGAATCTTTTAACATTTTTCGAAGTGAGTGTACGTGAGAGAAAGACAGAGAGAGAGAGAGAGAGGGGGGGGGGGGGGGGGGGGGGGGGGGCAGCCATAACTTTGATCATGATCGGAAAGGAGCTGGCAGGGGCGGATCCAGGGAGGACCGCAACCGGCGCACGCCCCCCTTTATTTTTTGTTGAAACAAAAGAAATAAAAAGAAAAAATGGGGGAAGGGTGCGTGCGCCCCCCCCCTTTAATTTTGTAAACACGTCCCCTCTTTACGGAATTCCTGGATCCGCCCCTGGCTTGTTAACACTGAAGTGTAGCTCTCTGTCAGCCGGCTGCATAACACCTGGCAGGTCTTAAATCTAATGAATCTCCATCGAAAGTGCATAGAAATAGGGCTCAAATTAGATGTGTTAATGAGTCTACTACGTCGTGCAGAAAGGAGAAAGTGAAAATTGTACTACATCTATATTAAATCAGGTTCAGGTTCAGGTTCAATGACATTTTATATGGAATACCTATGGAACACTGTTAATTAGAAACATGTACACACTGCATATACTTTCCCTTGAGTAAGAGAGTTAGAGTTTAGATTTTTTTTTAAGTATTGTCATAGATTTCAGCTTGTATACTGATTGATTGAGACTTAAGGCTTAAAGGGACCAAATTTAAGACGGTCTTCCGATCGGTAGTTGATTTCTACTTACTGACCTTATTTAAGACAAAATAGGTGATTCAGATGGTGTTTTTTTTTCAGTGTTCATTTTTTTTTTCACCTTTACAGTATATTCTAGTTAAAGTGAAAATATGGTCACTACGCTTACCAGTTCACAATGAAGCAGAAAGCATTAAATCACTTAAAACGTGACGAACACGTGAACTGTTCTCATGACATCCTCTCTCTCTCTCTCTCTCTCTCTCTCTCTCTCTCTTACAAGAAAAATGACATCTGGATAGTATACGACCCAACAACAGTAACAAAGAAGCACCAAATCCAGACATCAACCGGGTTGGCCTTTGGAGTTGGAGGCTTTTGATAGAATATTGGTAGGATTTCGGGTGTTTGAGATGCAATCTGACGTCTGGATCAGAAATGGGTTTATCTGTGCTCAGTACGTCACCCCAACCATTCAGTGTGTCTTGGCCTTAGATTCCTGTGTCAGTGTGACGTTTGGAAATCCATCAATGAAAAGTACACTGCTAGACTGGATAAATGCGACAGCGAAAAAAAAAAGAATGGAGTGGTGAGGTGGAATGAATGAAATTACCAATGAAGGAAAGAAAAATAATCTACGATTACTAAAGGAATTTGTAAAATAATAGAGTTTCAGTTTTTCCCCTTTATGTTTCTTTGCCGCGAGATCATGTACATGATGTGCTGACACGGTATGTTACTTTAGGCCTATACTAAAACATCAAACACAAACCTGGGAATAAATCTAGCAAATCTACCAACCAGAAATATAACTTCTCAGGGTCTTAACGATTTAAAGGATAAGTATCCGATGAACTGAATGGCTAAGGGGTCATTACTCTTCTGCATGCCACATTAATGTTCTGAGTAGACACGTGTTTGAAATTTGTACACATGGACTCGTTGGCAAGAGATATGGTTAAAATCGGACATAAATCGAAGAAAAAGTCTTGAAATATTTTCGCTCCACATGTTTTCATGAAACATTAATTTTAGGAGCACCCACGTTCGCGACTGTGAGAAGGTTATGGTGTCTTTACCTCAAAAGACTCAATTGACCTGTTCTCAAATTCACACTGTCTTCCCTTTTTAGATACAAAATCGATAGAAACATGTTCTTCTTTCGCGTCGAATTATTGTAGATTTTTTTTCGATCTAACAAAGATAACCGCCTAAATCATCAACCCAAATCATTATGCTATTACTGTAATTCATATTATCAAACCATTACGAGATTTGGTAGGCCATGATACCATCTCTTGTTTGTTTGTTTGTTTTTAATCTCTGTGTGTGTTGTTAAGATCAAGATCAGTTTTCTGATGACAAAACCTACGAAACTTTAACACCTCCAAACTCTCAAATGTCAATTTCTTACTCAATGAAGCAAACACCATTTTGTTCGGGTGACTTGGAATAGGCTTTACGCATGTAAGAGAGTGCTTACGTTTATAGAGCTTCTACCTTTCTCTCTCTCTCTCTCTCCCTCCCTCCCTCTCTCTCTCTCTCTCTAACTGTTATATGATTATCTGATTATATGATACAAAGCTTCGTCCATTCAATTTGTCAAATGGCATATTTTATTAATAATAACCATGCAGATTAGCTCTCTATGCTGCGATGTGCAATATAGAGATTCATACTTTAATCTTCTGTTTAAGAACAGTTTGCAGCGATGCAAAAACTAGATGCGAACATATCATACGCCTTTATACGCTTTATTCTTTGTACTACTCAAACAAAAATATACGCTTGAGTTCATTGCGGTTAGGACAAATAATGACAGCTACACAGGTCATATAATAGTTTTTACTATTTTCACCAAAGAGAGAAAGAGAGAAAAATAAAGATGTCAAATAGTAAGACGGGGTCAAACGCCATACATAACATTCTTGGGGAGGGGATAAATCGGTGTACTGACGAAATGTGCATATTCTATTTTTTTTTCTGTCGTCCGGTAGATAAACTTCGCACCATGTACGCCATGAGGGAAGAACCATGTGAAAATCTTCTGCGAAAATAGTTTTGAATCGCTTGAAACAAGGATGGCGCATGAATGTATTTTCCAGATGACGAGCAGCTCACCAGTAGAAAGAGAGAAATTGTGGAAGACCCTAAAAGAAAAAAAAACATTAATAATGACGATAATGGTAATGATATCAAGTTATTAGGCGCAGAACCTATATAGATATATTCTACGCTTCAAAGCTCCCGACACGTTTAACAATAATGTACGGTTAGATTTAAAAAGAAAATGGGTTTTGAGTCTTAATTTGTTAAAGACTGCTGCAGGTAGAGATTTCCTGCTTTCTGATGGCAAGTTATTGCAAAGTTTTGGAGCTGCACAGGCAAGTACTCTGTCTCCTGATGTTATTTTTATTTTACAAGTTGGGGTTTGTAAATAGAAACGATAGAACGATGAGAAGGGTGTTTTACGTCTTCTTTCTTGAATGCGTAAATCGACCTACACCATTCAAATTAGACAGGGCAGGATCTCAACCTCTAAGATGGTATGATTTACATCCATGGCTGCGCAGCAATCCCCCACCCCCCCCCCCCCTCCAAAAAAAAAAATATATATATATATATACATATATACTAGGTGTTACAAAAAAAAAAATCCCGCTTTTGATGCTTGATAGCTCGAAATCCCCCAACCCCAAAAAAGTATAATTCCTATACATATATTGTATATATATATATATATATATATATATATATATATATATTATATATATTTACTAGGTGTTAAAAAAACATTTCCCACTTTTGATGCTTAATAGCTCAAAAACTATATATCAGATAAAACCGTCATTGATATGAGTAATAGCTGAATAGTGTACAATTTAGTCGGAGATGATTTGAATATGAAAACGCAGATCAGTTTCATGAAATCCATGATTAATTTCAAAGTTTTGGTCAAATTTTAACCCTCTGTACAAAACCTGAATTTTACACAGGAACTAACGATGTGTATGTGAGTGTGTACTTACAATGACCCTGAATAATGGACCTGGATAACCACCTGTTCAGAGCTCTTCTCCATGGCTCATGAATGCTTTATCAATTATTCATGATGGATCGCCAAGGCACTACTAGTCTGAATTCCTAGCAAAGAGTGAAATGCATGCACATGAAAAAAGTAAGCACATGTTTCCACGTGCTTGCATACACCACATTTCAGAATGAATAAAGACTAGCTGTGATAGTGGAATTTCTTATGAATAAATAATGGGGTATTCAAATCTTGGTCATTGTCCAGGACCATTGTTTGGGTGTCTACTACACACTCCCATACACACCAATTGACTTCTGCGCAAAGTTAAAGTTTTATACAGAGGGATGAAAATAGAGAAAAATCTGAAGCCTATTAAACTGAAAAATTAATGTTTAATTTGATGAAACTGAATTATGCTGTCATTTTGAAGTTGCCTCCAACAAAATTGTAGACTATTCAGCTACTGCTCATATCAATGACAGTGTTATCTGATATATAGTTTTTGAAATATTAAGGGTCGAAAGTGGGAAATGTTTTTTTTTTTGTAACACCTAATATATATATATATATATATATACGCTTGATTTACACATAAATGAAATCATACTGCTACAAATTGTGTTTTCAAAGTCATACTGTTACACATAACACTTTAAATGCTACTGCAATGTTTAACCCGGTTGTATGCCCAGATTTGGAAAAGAAGCTTCATTGGGTCTACCCATACTTATGATGTCACTGACATATTATTAAAGATGCCCTGTGATTAGGTCTCTTACAAGGTTGTATATAATACGTTGACAATGTGGAGAGTGATTTCCTTAAATCCAGTCTCCATCATGTGTGAATACAAATTATATATATATATATATATATATATATATATATATATGATATATATATATATATGTATAATATCTATATCTATATATATATATATATATATATATATATATATATATATATAACCGTCTGTTAAAGCAGGGAACAGCGTGTTGTCCCAATCAACCTCCTGTAAATACTTTACATCCGAAGAGTTCCCGGATTAGCCCCCAGTTTCCGATATTTCAACGCGATTTAAATGGTTGTCCAGTTATTCAGAGTCGGACCTATTCCAAGAATACGTTTTTAATATCTCTAGGATGTTGGGTTATCTGGTCATGGACACACAAATCTACTGATTAAAACATGGTTTATGTACAAAAGATTATACAAATCAAAACCGAAATATATATTTCTGGCATGTCATTAGGATTACCAAAGGTCCCGGCCAAAGGTTCAATTGCCATATCTAGCCTATTTATAATCTAAATGCAAAGAAAGATGTAAAACACACACACACACTGGCAACATTTACCATCATACGACCCTATAATGATAACCAGCCAAATCAGACACTATGTCAGAAGAGAGAAACAGAATTTTGGAAGTACATGTGAATGACGGAAGCTTTTTGGCTTTATCTTAAGGTGAGTTAAAGGATGAAAGAGTCAAATTGACAATCCTATCAACTGAAATGTGTTAAGGATAATATCAGCATAAAATGTTTAGGACAAGATTTCTGAAAGGGCTAGACACGCCCTCGAAGTACTAATCCCCTCACATGCACACACACACACACACACACACACACACACACACACATACGAGTATATACATTCACCATTCACTATTATAAGCGTCGCCTCAGGGGCGTTTCCACAATTCTATTGTGCACGTTGATACGCTGGTAACCTTCACGTACGTAGGATGAAAGTGAGTTCTCCCAGCATAGGCAGCATAAGATGCAGGAAAATCCATCACAACGGGGTCCCTGAAACAGCTTGCAACCTTTTCCCGTTGAGTCATCATGATGGTCTACAAACACAACAAACCCTCACGCACTTCGCGATCTAGGGTACAGAAAGCAGTCTGAGAATTCAGACTTGATAAACAAATTCAAGAGGATTCCAAAGATACGCAATATCCATTCCTTGCCGTACAAAACCAGAGAAACTTTGGACACTATTATACATTCGATGTATAGTGTGATGTAAAGCACTGGCTTGGATCAGGTATATCATTGCCAAAACCCTTGAATTTGTTACATCCTTGTTAGACTTTCTTATTACTTTCGGGTAGGACTTATATCATTTTACAGGAGATAAACTGCATGGGCACTGATATTCTGTACTCATATCGGCATTAAGATTCCAGTGAAATTGACTGCTGTGTCTATTTGCTAAGACGGAGCCAAGTGTGGCATACACAAAACACACACAAACACACACACAAACACACACACACACACACACATATATATATATATATATATATATATATATATATATAATAGAATAAAGATCACTGAAGTTTCATTAGACAAAAAATAAGACCTAAATATATCCTTCATATTTAGAATAAAATGTCTTATGTTTTCTATACTTGATAAGTATGTCATATTTTTTGATTCATTTTTTTCCATCTCCGACAGAAAGACATAAATATGATGGATGATGATTTTACACTCTTAAATAAACTCAATTTATTTGTAAAAAAAAAATAAATGTCATGGTGGATATGATTTCATCAAATCATTTTTAATGGGTGATTTATTAGTATGATTATTAATGACAGGTAATACTACACATCGCATTGATGCCCTACCAAAATGTTAGTTGTAGATTTTGATTTGGGTTTTTGGACAGACTTCTTTCAAATCAAATATACATAACACTTAAGAACAATTTACGATAGAGACGTCGACTCAGAGAATAATAAAGATAAGATGAATACATCAGCGAATATTGGCAATCCATTCACGAGTTGCAGAATTTTAACAATTAATTTTAAGTCATACCCCATACCAAGGTCAGGTTATGTGATCTTTCGATGTCTGAGGAATAATTTAAAAAAAATGAATATGAATATGAACTTTCATTTTCTTGATTATAATCGTTCTGGTGTGACATGACAAGCTGATGTAGAAAGACCGGTGATTGGTATTATCCAAAATTCAAAGAAGATGTAACTAATAAGCTAATAATATTAGATGTTCCTTCGGTTTGCATTTGGCGTGTTCAACAATTTCTGCTTTGAATGAATCCACATAGGTTTAAAGGAAAAGTCCCCTTTGTTGCTGGGAAATGCCTTATTTATTCAAAAATTCTACAAAAGAAAGTCAGCAAGGGGTCATCCCACCTGACCGACACCCACGAGTCATACACGAGTCTAAAAAAGGACCATGAGTCAAAAAGCCCATGGATTGTACAGCCCATGAGTTCGACACAAGGTACAAAAGGCCCATGAGTTCGACACTAGATGACAGATAGTACACGAATTACCCCTTATGATAATCTTGTCGCTGATAATTTGAATTCATCAGCAAATGAATTGCCCCATGATTTTAGTTCTGATTTAACTCAGAATGTTTTGTGTAATTATTTCACTGAGAACCAATGTAAAGATATATATAATAATGTTTCTATAGATACGTTTTCTTTGTTGCATTTGAATATAAAGTGCATAAATAAATATTTTGGTGATTTTAAATTTTTACTGGAATCTGATGTTAGCTATCATGTAGATCAGCCATTTGCAGTCATTGGATTAAGTGAAACCTGGTTAACTTCTAATTTTGGAAATTCTTTTGCAATTGATGGGTATATGATATGTTTGTCAATAATAGACCGGATAGGAGTGGTGGAAGTGTCGCGTTGTATGTATCACGTACTTTTGAAAGTGTTATTCTAAATGATATTTCTAGAATGGATAATTTTGTCGAATCACTTTTTTTTTTAGAAATTTGTATCCCAGGAAATAGAAATATTGTGGTAGGCATATTGTACAGACCACCCAACTCAAGTATCAAAGATTTTTTTAATTTATCTTTCAGATTTGGCACAATCCCCGGTTTTTCGAAGTAAGAACTGCTTTTTACTCGGTGATTTCGATATTGATCTATTGAAACTGGATAATGATAATATCTCAAGTGAGTTTCTTCAAACATTTTTGTCTTCTTCGTTTCTTCCGCTCATTTACAAACCTACGCGTGTTACATTTCACTCTGCTACCCTTTTTTTTTTGCAATGTTCTACCCCTCTCCGATTCTTTTACAATTCTTTAAGATATGACTGACAATTTTCCAGTAATGACCTAATACTCTTAAGGCCTCACTTAACATTGTTAAATCTTGTGCATTTCCTTCATTTAGCCGCAAAGTGTCTAATGAAAAGTTAGCTAGTTTGGACGTGGCCCTTGATAATACTGACTGGTCGAGAGTGTTAGAAAGTGATGATATTAATTTGTCGTTTGATAATTTTATGCAAATTTTTAATCACCACTAAGACGAAATAATCCCTAAACAAAAGAGTAAATCGGATTACAAAAAGACAACTTGGTTACCGTGGATTACAAAATCTATTCTCCGTTCTTTTAATAGGAAAAATCGATTATATTATAAATACAAAATGACAAGAAATGAGTTATCTAAGAATAAATATACATTTTATAAAAATACTTTAACAATGATTTCACGATATGAAAAGAAAAAATACTACACTAAGATATTATTGAGATATAAGTTTGATATGAAAAGTACTTGGAAGGTTTTAAAACAGGCTATGAATGTTTCTAGTAAAAATTCAGATATTGATAGTATAAAGATGAATGGTGAAATAATTCATGACTCTGCTCATATTGCAAATGTTTTTAATTCTTATTTTTCAAAAATAGGTGAAACCTATGCTCAAAATATTCCTGCCACACAGAAGCATTTTACTGAATTCTTACATAGGTCAGTATAATCCCAACTCCATTTTTTTTTATTCCTACTAATAGATATGAGATAATTGATATGGTATCTTCATTAAAAAACAAACGAAGTTCTGGTTATGATGAGATTGATAATGTTATTTTGAAAAGTGTTATATCTTCGGTTGCTGATCCACTTGCTCATATATTTAATTTGTCAATGTCTCACGGTGTGGTCCCCGATAAAATGAAATTGGCTAAAGTTATCCCAATATTTTAAACGGGCGATAAACTTGAAATCAATAATTATCGTCCAATTTCATTATTATCTTCTTTGTCTAAAGTCCTGGAAAAACTTATTCATAAGAGAATGATCATATTATATGTTCTTGTCGAAAAATGAAATAAAACATTGAAAAAAATGAAAAACAGCCCACGAGTTCGGCATTACAACATTACAGCATTATTACAAAATTAATTGCTTAGCGTCGAATTCATGGGCTGTTTAATTCATAGGCTGTATAACTCGTGGGCTGTCTGACTCGTGGGTTGTATGACTCGTCGGCTGTATGATCGTGGGTGTCGGTCTCGTGACATACATCCATCCTTTGAATTTACGAAAGACGAAGCTACTAGTTTATAATATGACCTGTAAATTCAATTTGATTCATAGAACTCTTGATGATACGTCTGTATTATATCATCGTTCCTTATATGTTCAGTTATCAAAGGCAAAAAGCTGTAAATTTATTTTTAATTGATTAATAATGTACTCTGCCATGTATTCTTAATTAGAAAAAAACTGTTTTGACACTGAATGAAATGATATGTCACGAAAATGCAGGGTTTTGTTCTGCTCCACTAAATATTTAGAAATGTCTGTACGTTCAATTTCATATCTGTCAAAGAAATAATTAGATCATAGATTCATTTTCTTTTAAATTATTAAAAAAAAAAACTCAGTTCACAACGCTCTGGAAAATTACAGCAGATATCTTGTACTTATTCAGCATTAAAGTGTAAATAGCTTTTCAATCGGCTAGGCTGCAGACAACCCCCATATCGTAGTTCAAAGATCATACTTTAATATTCCCACTCAGTTTACAGGATACCAAGAGCACATGAAGCTGCATTTATCCTCAGGATGGAAGTAACGAGTTGCAATCGTCTCCAAAGATGGACGCCTTGCTTGGTAGTAAAAACCCCATCATTACTCTATAATTGAACATTGGACGTAGACAAAATGGGAAAAAAAAGGCAAAAACATACAAACTGTCTCAAGAAGAGGCAAAAGAAACTCTTGCTATACAGCGAAGAACGCACATTAACAGAACAGACGCAGTGTTTTTAAGCATGCCAGAGGGGGAAAAAAAAAGAATTCAGCGGAAGCGACAGCATTGCATGCCCTCGCTGTACAGTCTCACATACTTTGCCGCCCCCATTACAGTGACTGTCACATTCGATTTAAGGGATAATATCGGTATACCAGCAGGTTCTTTGTTTCGAATGGACGCCAAAGGTATATACATTGCAAAGGGGAAAAAGGGATTCGGCACCTTCCAAAGGAAAAAAAAAAAACCTGATTGTTCATTTTTTTTTTCGTTCGCACAGTGATAGTGTAGAATCTCGTGGTGTCAATGAACGGCTTGTAGGGAAGTTTTGAGCATTATTGTTGATATCTTGTTGTTGTTGTTGTTATTATTGTTCTTGTTGTTGTTCTCTGAGAATATAATGATGAAGACAAGAGTAATATCCTGATCACAGTTGTCGACAGTATTGACATTAGAAGCAGAATTAATCAAAGTGAAACAAGCGATGATTCACTTATTACCACAATAATTGTATAAGAGTACTAGTAATTTACAAAACGACCAGGTTCATGCATTTCAAAATAACGTGTAATGTACTAGTATACTCTATAGTTTCATTAGACGTAATTCTTAACAATATTGGTTGTGGTTGTAATCGTTTTCATTCTATGGAGTGATTATGAATATTTACAGTAAAATGTATGGAATGGCAAAGTTAAATTTACTACAACTTCCAACTACCCAGTCCCTCTTTTCTCTTAAGATTAACTAAAATATTTTTGATTACTAAATTCCGTTTAATAAACTTGCTCACAGTATGCAAGCCCTTTATACTAAAAACCCTTTTACCCAACGACAGACTCCAAGGTAATTGTATCTTTGGCTGCAAGAACAAAAAAATGAGAAGAGATTATAGTACGTCATAATTCCACCTATAAAAATTGTATAACACGCCCTCTTACAGTAGCGTACGTATATATATATATATATATATATATATATATATATATATATATATATATAGATATCAAGTGTAAAAACAGTCGTATAAACACCCCAGGAGCCAAGAAATTGGACTGACGTTTCGGTCAAAGACCTTTATCAAAGTCATATTTATCAAAGCCATATTTTGATTATACATACACGTCCATGTATACTGAAATGCATATTCACACATTAATCATATATACAAACATATGATCAAATAGTTACATGTATGTTCTACATAGAAATTATATGAATATTATTAATGTATGCATCAATTATGAGCAAGATCACAAAATTGTAAGAGAGAGAGAGAGAGAGAGAGAGAGATGTTCGTCTTGTTTGTTAACATCACTTGTTGTTGTTTCTTACTTCCATTTTATTGATAGCTGGAAATGCGTATCTTTGACCTGCGACACGTATTGTTATGATCGAAGACAGTGGGATCCATTATCGACAGTCACGTGTTCGTCCGTTTTAATGTCCTCCTCCTACTCCTTGCGACTGGATCCCAGGGTTGCCTCCACCTAAGACCTGGTAGCAAAGACACAAACATCACGGACTGTATGTTGTAGGTCCTTGGCAAGGGCACACAGCGTAGTGTGCTTGAACTTGGCTTGTGCTGGCATCCGATATCCTTTCCGTTTCTATCAACCAAGTGGACGATATCTGCCCTGTGCATTTGAGACTAAATGCAATGGAAGAGCAGACGTCTGGGAATGTTGCTATTGACATAATTTGTCTGGTGACCCCTTCAACCCCGTCTGAAGCAAGAACCGTGGCTGATTTTAAAGCAAAACTTTCGGGGCGAGTGGGAGGGGGAGTGCAGTGCAGTGCAGCATTCAACGGAGGACAGGATAAAGGCACGTTCTGGTGGATCCGAATACACGCTTTACTAGTATCTTGCGAGTGCTTGAATCAAGGTCAATGTCCACCAAATGTATCGGAGTGTAAGACGGTTTACATTTTGACTATAATGAGATATGAGCAGCGATAATCAGAGAGGAAGAGACCTATTGTTATCATAGACAAACACACGCACTCGCACACACACGCTTGTTTTCGTGTGTTCATCAGTTTTGTATAAACATAACTTTAAGGGTTTGTCTGCCTTATACATTTATAAATGACTATCGGTGTGTATGTGTGTGTGTTCAGACCTATGTAATAATGCGTGCATAATTTACTTAACTGCGTTATTGTCTGTGTGTGTGTGCGTGCGTGTGTGCATGCATGGTGTTGTGTGTGCGTTTTTGTGTATGTGTGTGTAGTTAACGTATGTGTATGTATTGATGGCTAACGACAACAAAGAGTTATGGGTACACCGGTTGGCGAGGTTTGGGTGAAATTGGCGTCAAGCTATGGAGGTGAAGAGGGGACCATTCTTTGGCTTCACGGCTTCCTGATATGGTATTGGCGGAGTCAAAATGCCACGTTTCACTGCTCTTCGCCCTACTTTGAATCTTCCTAGTCAGACCTTTAGCTTTATAATCTATCAATGCGATGTCTCGACGTAATTAAAACCTTCACAATACAGGGAAGTGATAGCCAACGAGTATAATAAGATATCAGGCACTTAGGTGTTGTTATACGCTTATAAATCATTCGTACATCTATCAAGTCTCTGTAGTCATTAGACTCTGGTGGATCTTATTGCCATTACACGGCATGCAAGTACTCGAGCATGACAATTCGTTTGATTGTACTTAATATATTATCAAGACCGTTTGCCGAAAATTGACGTTCAAGAATGTAGAATTTGACATGCAATTCACTGATTTTGCAATATGTATTCAATTGTATTCATAAGACACGTGTGATAAAACAATGCATGTCGTTGGTGGAAAATAATGGTTGTTTGCTATGTTTTTTTGTGTGTGTGGTACTCGATTAGTGTGATATATATTGAGTTAACACACAGAATACACACATGTATACACACATAATATGTAGGCCTACACTGTATGTATAATGTACATGCACATAACACTAACACACACACACATACACACATATCTTCATAATATGTGTGTATTCTCAGAAACAAAAATGACAAAAGACATAACATATAGATTTGATGTACAACAAAACACTTTAACTTCAACGGTTTTTTAAATTTATACAGACTGATAGAGAGGACAACTCTTTCTCATTATATAGCTCAAAGTTTTCTCTTTCAGATACGTAAACATCCGCTTAAGAGTGTTCTGGGGTTTTTACATTGTTGTCATGTTTATAACATCTCAAGTTATCAATACAATCACATGTTCTTACTATCGATTTCCAAAGGTGATGTTTTCTGCCCCTCTCGCCCCACTTTTGTTCAATACACACAAACTCTCTTGCGCACACACACACACACAGTCAGGTACACATGGGATAAGAAAGACTGTGCAACATATTATCTCCCATTAAACTCCAATTTCCTCGCGCTATCACTGCACTACTGACAGGCGCTAAACTCAGATAAACGACACTTTGATAACTTTTGGCCTCTGTGATCGTATCCCCGCCATTTAAATCGGAAACACATCAGTTTACCAAACAAGGTCTCTCACCATCAACTGCGATAAATTCACATCCTGCAGGGTGATAATATTGTCAGACATTTCAAGGAGTTTGGGAGTCATCGCAGGCTACACAAGGATAAAGCACCATCTTTACATTTAGTTTAAGTATTGTGATAAATTTTGATATCTTTTCCATGTTTACAATAACCAATAGAGCTTAATCTGACGTCTTTCCATATTTGATATATATATATATAAATATATATATATATATATATATATATATATATATATATATATATATATACATATGTGTGTGTGTGTGTTTAGATTGTGATTCCCCTGAAAAGGGAAACTGACTACAAAGTATGTAATGTGAAGTAATAGTTTTATTAGCACACAGTAAAATTTACTGTTTATTTCTTTTCTTTCATTTCTAAGTGCAAAACAGGAAGTAAGAGAGTGTTTGTATCATCAAACATGTTAAAGCAACTATCTATCATTTGCGGATGAACAAAAACAAAATAGTGCTTTAAAATAGCTTTAAAATGTGAGTTAGACATAGAAACAAACAACGTAAAATGTTAATCAGTAAAATCAATGTAAGGTATTTTTTAAATATATAGAATATAAACAATAGATTTATTGTTTCTAGACTAAACCGTCTACAGTTATTGCTTTATGAGAAAAGAATTAATAATATCTCCTAATATTTTGGGCTCTATTGCCAACTTTTTATATGGAAAGATGTTTTGTGATACGAGCGAACTATGTAGACAATGCATCACACTTCGAACATTTTGAAGTCACTCCTCCAAATGGTAAACAGTGGCTTTTAAAAGAAATTTTGTTCCCCCCCCCCCCAGTAAAGAAAGTCCCACCTATAAGATTTGTTTCAATAAGCGTAAATAGTAACGAACGTATAAAGTAATCAAAGAATGCATAGAAAATTTTGATAGAGAGTGACAGAGAGAATTATATATATATATATATATATATATATATATAGAGAGAGAGAGAGAGAGAGAGAGAGAGAGAGATAGATAGATAGATAGATAGATAGATAGATAGATATACATATAGATATTTAGGTTCAAGCTCCTTCCGCCGCAAACGTGATCCTGGTGACTTTGTTGTTATTGGCGAAAGGGCGCCATCACAAATTTGTTGTTACGTTCTATTTCTTACTTTCCCTCCTAAAGTGAATGGGGAACCCTCCTACCCCCCCCCCCCCTAAAAAAAAGAAAAAAAAAGATGTGCAATAATGCCAGAGGGATACTTTTTTTTTTACATCCATATGATTTCTCAACGATGTACAAAGCAAACAAAAAGAGGTCTTTCACTACACGTTGCACTTAGTCATTGAAAGTAATTAATGTCGATAACTTCAGAATATGAAATACTTTTGGCAATATCATCCAGTCGTTTCCTTGTGAAATATAAAGCATATTTGTATGCATTTTCATATTTCAAGTACATGTATATTTACACACACACACTCACACATAAAAATGTATACAGTATGTTATATATATTCAAGCAGATGAACAGACACACCTAATAACGTGGACTCGGTGGGTTGGTGTTTTAGTTGCATTTTCTTTCTTTTCTTCTGTTCCGAGTATTTATAAAATGCATTTATGTATGGAATCCAATTTATTTCATTGTTTAGTGTAGAAAGCCATTATACACCAAGTACTTGCTTAGAATATCTTTCACAATTTGTTAGTGATGTGATACCTACAGTGAAAGCCGCATGAAACGCTGGCAGAGTTTTCATCAAAGAAAAAGGCATAGGCATAAAGGTATAGTGAATAGGCAAATGGTGGGTCATTTAAGTTTGAGGAAGTTATGAGATCTTGCTCCCAGATGAAAACGTCACGTACGTGCAATTTTGTGAATATATACATAATATGGTTACGTGCAAAACTTCAACAACTACACTCCTTCAGCCATAAAAAAATAATAAATTGCTCTTTCGTTGCCTACATATAGACACACAAAATGATTCGAAAGATTACGTTAACATGTATGTTTACACGTTTGTATTTTTTATTGAATCAAAATAAAAGAAAAAGTACGTGAGATATTTTAAGATGAGATAGGCAGGTAGAAGAAACATGATCTGCCCCAAATATGAAAGCTTCAGGATAAAAGAGGAATTCTGAAATACTTTAACTTTTTAACGTTAGTTCCGAGTTTCGTGAAAGCTCTACTATTTTGTTTTATTGATATTTCGTTGTTACACTTAAGTAAACATGGAGTGGAATTTCACTTTATGATTAGCGTTTCTTTAATTTTCAAGTTAAAACTACTTCAGTTTCTTTTTTACTGAAACGTTAGGAATTATCATCTGTATTCCCAATATGTATCGATTTATGTTGTAATACGGATAGATTACCCTGACTACTGAGTATGTCATTTAAATCGATAAATTATCCAGGTATAAAAACGAAGCAAATTTTCCTCAGATTACTTGGACATAAAGTGCATCCATGGGGAGCAAGGGACATTTTCCTATAATATCGTCAGTGTTTCCTGTTTTCCAGGTATTTAGTTTAAGGAGAGATTATTCGAATATTTGCATTGCAGAAATGAATCTGGTTGATCTAGAGCACTTCTTCTTTGCCGTCTTCTCTAAAGGAAATTATAGAGACATTTCCCTAAAATGTCATCAGTGCCTATTGTTTTCCATATATTTAGTTTTGGGAGAGAAAATTCTAATATTTGGAATGCAGACATTTCTATTTCAATATATTTTCGTACTTCTCAATGAAAATACATGACATGTAACAAAATAAAATGATGCACATGATGTCTAGCTTTGATGTTCAATGAAAATAATATCATTAACATAGAACATTGTAGTCAATAAATCAAAGTAAATTTCAAGTAAATGCTGGAGAATTACTATGGAACCTGCTCAAAAGCAAACTCGTTAAGCGTAGGTCCAAATAGAAATCTAGTTTAAAGAAAAAGATAAGAATCACTGAAATGACCTAAGACCAAGCTAAGCAAAAAACGGACAATGATGCGCAAGAGTAAAGAATTCTTAAATGCAATGATATATAGGAGAACAAATGAACCACATGCTCCAGACAAATTAACGGTTGTTATTGTAGCAAAATTGACAATGGTTCAAAAGTGCAATAGAGACGTTCATAAAACAACACACCCAGAAACGGCTCTGGTTAATGTAGAATGTATTCCTTTTACTGCCCCGTCAAAGGTGATGTAAGATTTTTTTTCTTCAAAGATCTGTTCAGCGTGCTCGCAATATATTGCTGCATCGCTGGTCACAATCTCGGGGGAGACTCTCTGGACGCCGCCCCTACTGGCTAGACGAGAAATAGCTCTTTTGCTGATACCCTGGATGTTCTTATCTCGTATCCAGTGATGATGCCTAGCAATGGTGCATAATCCATGCTTCTTTTGCTTCTTATGCGACAGAATTAACGTACATCGTTCCTAGCCTCTTCCACACACAAGCCGGTTTGCATTCAAAAACTATTGTCTATATAGTCGACACCTGATTTTTTCTGACGAAACATAATTATTAGGAGAATAAACAGCGCTTCATTATTTCAGCTGGAACCCAGTCGGTATGTGGGGAACATCTAATATGGCAAGACACTGGTAAGTAAAGAATATCTATATATTTATGTGTGTATGTTTGCGTTTTACTATTTTGTTGTGTGTGTATGCATGTGTGCGTAAATATTTGTTATATACATCCATATACATATGAACATGTAGAAAGCATTTACACTAACAGAACTGCTCATCTACATTTATAACCAGTCACACTCCTGAATTTGAAGAATTTCGATTTCCTTTGACTTTGTGTAAGTGATTATGTTAGTGGTACATAATTTGCCTCATCTTATTTACAATGTTCTAAAAGGTAGGAAAGCAAACAAAGTGTGACGAAAATCGGCTTCGCAGTAACGATGAGGTTAAACTTGGAGTATAGAGTACACATTTAGATAGATCAGTTTTTTAATCTAACAGTAACATGCTACTTCAAACCAAAGGGTTTTGAAGTTGACAACACATTGCACTCATCACTTATCATCCTCTGAGAAATGTGCTTTTGTTGCTGTTCAGCAAGTTTACTAATACTTCTTTTCTAATGGTTTAATTTCATTGCATTTTTGTTACATTTTTACATGATTAGTGATACATAATAATTTACACAATGTATGTATGTATGTATGCAGGGCTCGACACTAACGGTGGCCCGGTGGCCCGGGGCCACCAAAAATGAAGGTCGGGCCACCAAATTTGAAAAAAAGGCAAATTTGGTGGCCCGCCTCGGGCCACCAAAATTTTTTGAAAAGTATGTCAACAAATTCGTAACTTTGTGCGCCGGAAATTAGCAGTTAAATTTGTTTAAAGGATGGATGAAAAGGACTGAATGAGTGCCTGAGAGTGAGTGTTGCAAGTTTGTTGAAGTTTATTTATGAGTAGATATGTCCAAATTCTAATTCTTACTATCATGAAACTTAAATATTTGACTCATTTAAAAAAAGGACTTTAATATTTTTATTGTGTTTTTTTTCGGGACACCAAATTTTTCTCTCGGGCCACCAAAAATTTGAAATTTAGGATTTTGGTGGCCCCATCGGGCCACCAAACAAAAAAGTTAGTGTCGAGCCATGATGTATGTATGTATGTATTGCATCATTGTATGTATTGAGAATTAAATTATAATGTGTGGGGGACATCAACACAAAATATAAATAAATGAACGAAAAAGAAGAACACCAAAGTATCATGCTGGTCATAAAGACAGAATTAATCTAGAATTATAATCATAGCAATAATTATGATAATGATGATAATAATAATAATGGTAATATGGGTACCTGCAATTGGTAGCATTGGGCACAACAACATAAGCACAAGGACGCATCCAAAAGGATTTGGACTTCGCAGTGAATTTAATGTATAATTTATTCTGAAATTCCTCATTTCTCACTATGACGCTCATAAAACCTTCATATGAGTAAGATTATGCTACAGTACAATTAAGGGAAAATCATCAAATTGTTAGCAACTTTGTTCAAGTGCAAGCACCGAAATATTATGAAACAACTTGACTAGCCTATTCAGCTCAACTAAACTAGTAATGAAGTACAAATTGTTGAAAACTGTGTAATTGGTCCGCATATACATCAAATCTTTTAAGATGTTGCAAAGCAAACAAACAAACAAACAAGCAAACAAACAAAACAAAAAGGGAGATAAAGAAAATTGCAAATAACATCAATTCTTTAAAGCAAGGACAGCTTAATTGACATCCAAGATTAGTGGCAATTCTTGTTTCCTTTTCCACAGATGTTTTGTATTATACAAAAAATCTGATATGTAAAGATATGCATGTTCTTCTTATTCTAGTCCTGTTCTGGATACTTTTGGGGTACCAATGATGACGATTGTGCTATAATGAATATCCCTCTACATGACAATATCGACACCATCAATCCTTGCAATAACGTCAAAATTAAAAGCCACATTGAATACCAAAATGTATCAGCGAAAACCATTCCCAAAAACAAAACACTCAGAAAAGAAAAAGACAGACAAAAGATACTTGATGTTTTGTTTTTTCATTCAATTGTTCTGCCATTCATTCATTCATTCATTCTAACTTTCACCCAGAAACAAGGCACGCGTACATTACAAACGACAAAAAAGTGCAATATTCCATGTAACATAATATCATATAGAACATTCATGATCAGACATCTGTTAATGTAGAAAACAGACATTAATGATACTGTTCGGTGCCATGCCGTAAACTAAAGTTAGGATGCACCCAGCGTGGCATTCATCACATTTTATTACTTCATTTATTATGGCACCACCCGATGTATGATGCGACTCACAATACAGAGGTGTCTGGTTTGAGTCCACTGCCAGCATTTTTTTGTGATCCTAATCAAAACACTTTTTATCTTCGATGTCTCTTCCAGCATCTTCTGTGGAATCCTACAGCTTGCATACCGTTATTGGCCAAGTGAAATGAATCGAAAACACACACACACACACACACACAAATATTGGCTATTTGATTGCCTTTGCATTGCAAGAGCATGCATCTATAATATAATTATCTATTCCACAACAATTACTTTGTATGAGTAACTCTCTTTCATATGAGACCACCAAAAAAAAAATCAATTGAATAAAAAGAAAATAAGCTGTAAATAAAAATGTAACAAAAATGTATAAATCTCTTGTAGACGTAGACGTACCACACTACATGAGGCGTGCCCACCTGTATTTTGCATAAATGCCAGCGTCCATAAATTCCCTACATGGAAGACGATCTTAACAATTTCGCTTTTTCTCCACTTCGCATATTCTCGCGCTCTGAAACACTCGTTTCTACAGAATTAAGTTTTTGGTATCAATCATTAGTGATGATGTAAACTAAAAATGCACCAAATCTTGATGAATCTCTACGAAAATTGAGGACAGATTTATGTGTTTTTTTTATATAACATTTGAATAGCTCTTGTGGCTTCTTTTCCAGCTAATCTGCATAATGTATTTGATGTCAATTCTAGTATCCATGCCAGTGAATAGTGTCTGGCAATTGATTTGTACGTACTACTGACCCCTTCCTCTTCAATAGTCCTTCCTTCGGGTACACGTCACGAGACCGACACCCACGAGTCATACAGCCCACAAGTCATACAGCTCACAAGTCATACAGCCCAAGAGTCATACAGCTCACAAGTCATACAGCCCATGAGTTCGACGCTAAGCCAACAAGGCCCACGAGACCGACACATTACGCGCCGTGTTGTATCTGTCGAACTCGTGGGCTGTTTTTACCTCGTGTCGAACTCATGGGCTTTATTTGCCTAGTGTCGAACTCATGGGCTGTATGACTCGTGAGCTGTATGTCTCATGGACCTGTTTTCACTGTCGAACTCGTGGGCTGTATGACTCGTGGGTGTCCGTCTAGTGGGATGACCCCCTTCCTTCTCTCTCTAACTGCCAATGTTTCTTGCTGTTTGTCCCGTCTACGTCCTTGTTTCCTAAATCGTTAGCATTTTCTTTGTGCTTATGTTTCTGTGTGCTTCCATTACTTTACTTCTTTTTTTAATCCTTTTGTAAGTCTTTTACGTTGGTCTCTCTTTCCCAACAACATATTGGATTTTAACAAATAGTTTTACATGGATTATGCACTTGCTTTGCCGCTTTCCCCAGTGTATGTTTACATGTATCACATTGATTTCTTGCGTTCGTTTGATCTTAAAAAACAAGAAAAAAGATGCGGCATTGGAAACAAAATTCGATATGAACTGAAATGAATTCATGGTTTTTTGTTTTTTTTTTTCTTGTGGCATTTCTCATTTGCCTGACTTCCATCATACGCGAAAATATACAGGGAAAGAGAGCAAAGAAAGATATATGAAGAGATCTTTTTAATACAGTATGTGGCTTTGGCAGATGTGCTCAAGTTTTAATTCAAATTATTAAACTTTTTTTTTGGAAATACATTTCATTAGTCTTTATCCATCCAGAAGAATCCCTGATATCGAAGGTACGCTTAGGACTGAGAAAGCTAGTTTCATTTGAGCCGTGACTCAGCTCTTGTGATGAATGCCTGCTAAATGTAAGTTCTCTAGATTGTTATAGAAATACAATATTTCACTCTGCACTTTGTTCATGGGGATTAGACACAGAATTGTTTAAAACACGTTTGTTATTCGTTTTATTCCTATATTTGCTTCTGCATCTTACAGTGTATAAACTTGTCAACAGTCTTTGCTCAGAGGATGACAGTCCGCAATAAGGATTCCTTACATCCTATATAACTTCTCTGAACTTACGGCAATTCGCTATAAAAGAAAAAGAAATATGTAAAGTCAACAGAACCCACTTATTTCAGAGATGCAAATACCGAACTGTTCAGTGACCCAGTAATATTGGAGTGACAAAGTAAAATATAAATGTATGATACGGCCTATATAAAAGCAAGCTTAATTAATAGCAGATCTCACTGAATCCTTAGATGTTTGATATCAGGACGATTATACAAAAGAGCTCTCCCCAGGTCCTGAGAAAATAATAAGAAGAATACTAATAACGTAGAAAAATCAACCTTGAAGTACAATAGTATAGCTGTCTAACACTGTCTAAGCGTTAGTGCAAATTGTTGTATTATATACAAATATATAATTATATGACATGCGTTTATGCTGATTATTCTCGGATTATGCCTGGATATATCCATTTGAATTTGTCACTATGCAAATAACAATGGCGGGATATTACAACAATCTATGTACGAAATAACGAATGATGTTTAAACCAGAAATAAAACGTAATTACATTCCGTCTTGGAAAGAGAAAGTGATCGGTAATAGAAGAGGTAATAATTCGACTGATGATATCCAATTCATACAAAATCTAGCTTGAAGAACATAGTCAAGACCCTTGTCATGCTTGTTCCCTTTGAAATTGTCTGAAATGGCATGAAGGCAAAAGAAGACGACGGATGGGTATATTGTCAACTAATTTTTTGATTTGATTTGATTTATTGGTTTCTGTATCATCACTGTACATACACATTCATGTACAAACATAAATATAAGTTGTTGGCAGAGTATTTTCTCGTTCACTGCCTTTGTACAATGCACAACAAAAATACAACAAAACATACAACAATGAATAATACAGAGGGGCTACAGCATAAGCGTGGCTTGATTTGCGTGCAGCTCCCGTAGCATAACATAATATTATAATGTACATCGGAAGAAGAATAGGAGGGAAGGATGACTTGCATAGAGATAGGATAGATGAAAGGTGAAAGGGAAAGGAGTGGTTTGTCTGCTTTCACTAAAGGTTTATACAAAGTAAAAGTCACCTGTATTATTGATTAGCAAGGCATGACAAAATATTTTCTCACCGAGGTACGGGTGAACAGTCGATACAGGTCATGGTCGGTTACATAATCATTATTACATAATAAATTAAATGCGTCGATATTTCTGCGAAAGAATTTCGTGTATAATACATTAACAATGACAACGGAAGTACTGATATCCAGAAAACAACATTGTTTTTACAGCTTTCCTAAAAGAATACATGGACTTTAAACTTCGATTTTTAGAAGGAAGAGAATTCCAAACATCGGGTCTGGTGTGTCTGACAGATTTCAGAGCCATCACTGTGTTTGTATTATATAAATGAAACTTATCGGATTGTCTTGTTGGATAAGAATGTATGTCCTTGTTTAATTGAAATAGTGAGTAAAAAGAAGATGGCAACTGACCATTATGTAAGCGAAACATAAAGAGTGAGCTTTGCAAAAAAAAAAAAATAATGTCATTTACCTTAAGTGTTTTTAATTCTGCGAATAAAGGATCTGAATGGTCTCGATAACCTGAGTTGGTGCATATACGTATAGCTTTCTTTTGTAAAAGTAATATACTATCAATGTGGCTTTTTGAAGTTGCCCATACAATGTTGCAATAAGAGATGTGCGATAATATCAACGAATTACATAACATGAATAAAATATTCCGAGGGACATAATACTTTAACTTCTGAAGTATACCAACATTACGAGACACTTTATCAGAGATACTTTGTACATGAACGTTCCATTTCATATTTTCATTTATATATATTCCGAGGAATTTGATAATTTCGTTTTCTTCCAATAATATACCATCCACCAGAATATTTACATCTTGCATTTCATTGTTATGCTTCTTAATATAGAAATACATAAAATTTGTCTTTTTCAGATTAAGTGATAATCTATTACTCTTAAACCACATAGATAATTTCGGTAATTCAGTATTGAGAGTTCTTAGGAGCGAATGAAAATCAGAATTGGAACAGAATACATTGGTGTCATCAGCAAACATAATATATTGCAGTGACTTAGATGAGTTTGAAATATCATTTACATACACTAGAAATAATAGCGGTCCCAATATGGATCCTTGTGGGACTCCACATTGTATAGGTAGTACTTCAGAGTTAACAGATTCATAGTACACATATTGTTTTCTATTCGACAAATAATCTTTAAACCATTCAAGTGGAATTCCAAGAGCACCATAGGACTGCAAGAGTGTCGAATGCCTTGCTTAGGTCCATGGAATTTGACGCACTTTACTTTTTATAGTGAAGTTCTCATAGATCAATTTACATATATTCGTGTTGCAATATTGATTAGTTTCATGTATCATGTAGTATATTCAGATTTATGAATTAAAATACATTATTGTAACTGAGTAAACCCGAAAACAGGAAGAGTAATGATAAAAACCAAATTTGTATCAGGTTGAAAGCTCCATCTAAGAGTTTTATCTACAATGGCTGAAGTGTCATTATTGTCTTATCACTTTTTATTGTGTACTCTGCAGCTGCTACATTATTGAAGGGTTTAAGCTGATTCAATGAACGATCTAAGAATTTATATTCATTGTGAGTACAATGTAGGCCCTATTGTGTCATTTAAAAACCTTTTGGACAACAAGAGAATAGGATTTCAAAAGAAACAAAATAAAGCAAGGCGAACGAAAATGTCTTGACCAGAGCCATAAATGATTATCGTTAAAAAAGGGTATTATTTACCATTTGCAGTAGCAATTTAAAAAAAAAATGTTCGAGTTATCACATTTGATACATTTGTGTAGGAGATATCATTATTTTTCTCTATAAACTATAACTTCAGACGGTTTGTACTAGAAACAATTTTATTAGAACTATTTTAACATTTTTTTTTTATATCAGCAATACTTAACAATGATTAACTAACATTTTTATATTGGTTGTTTCTATCCCTAGCTCACATTTTAGAACTACTCTGAAGCTGTAAATCTGGGTTTTTGTTTCATCTACAATAATAAATAGCTATGCATTGATAATCTAAACGTACCATTGTGTGATGATGCAAAAGCAGACATGAACCCCATGAACAAGTGAATTCTTTAGCCTAAGATTTTGCTTATTGCATTTCCAGCACCCATCAGGGGACATGAATTGCTCTAGGCACGATTACAAACAGGTTCTCATACCTGAAATCTTGGCAGGGAACACAGCCACCACCGCAATTTGGCTGATTGGTACGGGGTGCTGACGGTGCAGATATTCGGTTGAATGCCGCTTCACTTTACCATGGACATTCTCTTTGACTTTTTAACAGTGTAAAACGAAAATAACAAATCTATTTGATAAATAGTGATGATAGATAGTAATGATAAACAACTAATCACTATCCTAACGCGATATATTATCATCTTTAAAAAAAAAAGAAAGATAAAAAATCGAAAAGTTGATATACTCCATTCATTATTTGTTGCATCATTCTTTTGTTGATTGTGAAATCATATAAAGTCAGAAAACTTCTTAAGTTTATCCAGTGTTGCGTAAAAGACATCAGATGACGGTTATAAAGGGATGAAACTGCTGGTCCAGTTGTTGGTAATCCAAAATACTATTCGTTGTATCCTTTGATAAAAGGTTTAGACTTAAACTTTAAACTTAAACTTTACATAAAAGTTTATATACATACTCATATTCAAACACACACACGCACACACACATGCACACACAACATACAGAGAGAGAGAAAAAAAAGATAAAAAGTAAGAAAGAGGCCAAGTTTTGTTAAAGTCTATTCTTCAGACCTTCATAAAAAATCTTTCAATGTATCAAAGGGAAACAAGCAAAAAATTGGCATATCTACCAGAATTATTAGTCAATATTATCTTTTTTTTTTGGCGGGAGGGGGGAGGGAGGGGTGGAGAATGGGATTTGGAATGCACTGTTTACTTGTATTACTATTAAATGGGAATGAGTATTGCAAACAATTGGGAAGTTGCTCGATCTTTCATCTTTTCGACGTTACCCATTTTACAAGGAAAACCAATCGCACCTTGTAGGCCTACTACGCGGGAAGAGGTTGGGGGAGGGTGGAAGGTAATGTAGTCCGTCAAAAAAAACCTTGAAAAAGTAGACCTCCCTTTCATTCGTTAAACGCAAACAATTACCAAAAAATACAAAAATGCAAAAATAACTCATCGAAATTGATAAACCAGTACAAAAACACATTGATTTTTCTCACGGAATTAGGTTCAGAGATCAATTCAAGAGTGAATCTATAAAGCACATTTTATAAAACACAAATAAATGCAGGAGTGTTCATATCTTTTATTCGAGAATTTCGTGTTTTGCAGGCCAAAAGGCAAGAAATCGAAATTCAATTCAATTTGTTTTGTTTTTGTTTTTGATCTAAAACCTTCTCCATAAAGGGATTACCAGACATTCTCGTGTATAAAATGGCGGGCTTACTGATGTGCCGGCACCGGCTGCATAATATGCCCGAGGATTTTAGTGTAAAGTGATAACGCTCAAAACCTCCCTCCAGCAGTCCTGCCCTACATAGGATGACCTGTCATGTTGCACCTATGAACCTCACGCTTTCCCCATAAATCAGAAATCTAATCAACTTCACAAACAACTAAGCTACATTATGAGGCTCAACATTTCTTTCTCTTACCTCGACGGTACCTCTTTTCTTTGTCGCAGCCCCCTAATGCTTTTTAACAAACAGTATATATATATATATATATATATATATATATATATATATATATATATAAAGATATATAAAGATATATATATATATTGCTTTTCCCCTTCCTGTATCTGTGATTGTTGTCAAACACACTATTATACACATGTTTCTGTTTAAGAATGCTACTTATGTGCCCTCCTTTTTGTGCCTATGTTCAATTTATTTATGCATAAACTCGATCATCATCATTATTTTTTATTATATACAATATCCATGTTCTGTATTTTGTCCGATTTCTTCCTCAGTCTTGATAGGCCCGAAAGCTCGAGTATTAAAATCAAATTGTGAGGATTCAAAAGCTACGTCTACCGCCTCTTCCTATACTCTCACCTACACTCTACTAAGATGCGACGGCCCAGGGGTATATATATATATATATATATATGTGTGTGTGTGTGTGTGTATATGTATGTATATATATATATATATATATATATATATATATATATATGATAATGACTTGTGTTTTACAAAATAAAATTATCATGCTAAAATATGTTATGATATAGCTATGACAGTATCTTATCAGCTGCTTTGATATAATATGTTACTAAAAATGATGTTTTGAGTGAGTCAACAGGAATTAAAAGGGTTGAAAAGGATGCAATTTACAGATAGCGATTCAAAAGTGGGAAGTGACATTGGAAGCGATTAAGTCATTTCAACCTAATCACATCAACTTATTGAATACATTTTTGGTGTTAGAGATTTTAAAGCGCATTATTTTATGAGCCTTGCAGCATTCTTCTTTTGATCCGTTCGAGGAAATTCGTTAAAGAATCATATCTTATCTCGCAGTGGCAAGGCAGGTGTATATCTGTATCTAATTAACACTGTCTCTTAACAATGTGTCTGTATATGATAAATATACATAAACATGCGAACTCTCGAAGGTATGAAATTTTAAGTTGGATAGCTTCATTCATCACTGTAGCAATTACATGAGAAGAATCAAACGTATGTGATATTTCGCAAATGTCATTCAGGAAGTCCATATCTGTTTTATTCACAATGACTCCCCTTTGTCAGCATGAGATGTGAACTAAATCACCAAATAGTAAACGATTATGACGTACGAGAGAAGTATTTGCATAATTACAGTGTTCGTGTCGCTGTTTCAATGAAGAAGTTGTGACTTCTTTGTTAATCTTAGGACATCTAGTGCTTACAAATTATCATACGCAATATTGGACAATTTTGAATATAGCTTTTGCTTCGTATATATCCATGTCTTCGAACACAACATATAAACAAACTAGAACTTGTTTTCGAAATCGATACATCATGACAGTTTCTTTTGAAAAGCACAGGCTAAAAGAGAAAACTTTCTCCTGAGTCCGATGTCAACACGCGCCTTGTAGAGCCCTGCTGAGATGTGGTATTCCATTCATTCATCTGTATGAGGATCTGCTCAGCCACAGCTCCGCCAGCGGGGTGGCGTCGGGGGCTCTTCTGCCCGTAGCATGGCCACGCTGATTCATCAGCCGTAGTCAACTGTGCCAGATGGTGATCTGCCGTATTGTAGAACACAGCGTACAGTTTGTCCTTACAGAAGCACTTCTTCAAAATGCTGTTAACATATTGTATACATGTTTAGAAGTGCAAAAGTTTTTGGGGTATATGCTTCTTTTCTGTTTTATAGCATTTGGAACACATAAAAAGTAATTTCAACTGAATTGAAATACACAGCTTACTTGTTTTGCACATCCTAACTAACGGTGATATTTATTGATTTCTGAATTCAGTGAATTTTTAGTTGTTATTACTAACACATTTAATGATTTCCCTCATTTTATTTCACTGTTGGTGGTATTGCTTGGCGGAAACTTGGGGGAAACACCGTTCCATATATAAGTCTTCACCAGATATGAAGGCCGGGGCCACCGGCGAGCCATGCGATTTCTGTGATCCCCTCATTCTGCAGGAATTTTTATCATGATCCCGGCTCAGATAGGCTGGGTAGTGTCATATTGTATCAACCTCCAGCATTTCACAGGCGCTTTTAGTGGTCATGGCAGCTGGAATATACCGACCAAGACCCGAGACCATGTCGCCCCCATGCCCCGTCCTCCTCCAAACGATGTCTCTAGATCGAAGCAGCACAAAGTTATCAAACTTTTTAAAAGCATCTGTCCTTCATATATAAGTATCCTTTTTTGACTCAATCATCCCTTCAACATCATTACAATTTTCTTCTTTTGCTTGTCCCCATTGACAATGCAACGATAATGAAACACAACGGACTTGAAATTTAATGCTTAACACAATAAAATATTAATGTCTTATTTTCTATATAGTTACATATTTGGCTGGTTTAACTGGTTTCGTTTTAATTCAACGGCAATGCTATTTTGTTGAATAGTTCTGTCAGAATCTCAAAACAAGTATAGGATTATCTAAATGTCTTTATTTCGTTGTTTTCATCGCACATCCCCTCTATAGGCTACTTCACAATTAATGTTCATCTAAAAGGACAGCGGTCGACGATGAACAAAACAATCGAATGCGTTCAATGTTTAGCTCTTGCTGGCCGATAATTCAGGGCTCAATATGTTTTCATGTTCTATATTGCATGGGGTTTTTCCAATAGACTTCAGGCATAATGACTACTAGGACTTTCTTGACAAATGCCCATTCAAGACATCAAATCAAGGTATACATTAACAGTCGAATATTATGTGTTGTTTGAAGGTCGAATATTGTTGCCACACCAAGCTGAATGTATGAAGGGACCTTCTTGTTCCAAGGGGCGATAACTCTCACACTGAATGAGTCTTTTTGGAACATGTGATTTTGTACTGCCATCTAATCCCTCACTTCACTAAATTCCACATTAGTAAATTTAATCAACGAAAATCAATACACAAAAAATATAGTGTACAGTATCTTTTCTATTTATAATATAAATAGAAAAGATATCATCTAATGGTTATATAAAACATATTATCTTTTATCAAATCAACTCAAATTCACATTATTTACACACATTTGGCAACAATTTGAAAAGTGGCAAGAGATACAATTGGTGAAAATCATACACATAGCAACTTTTGACCTATGGAGACACCAGGTCAAAAATAGTGTACAGTATTGGGTAAGGAACACAAATGATAAACCCATTCAACAGAAAACAGATGAGTGTTTGGTGGCGATTTTTTTTTTTCAGAGAAGAAAAACGGTAGTTTCATTGATTCAATCATACAATTTTATTTATTGATTTTTGTAATCATAGAAAAGTAGATTAACACTGAATCGATTCATGGGGATATGATATGTTACAGACGAAGTGGCAAGTTATTACGACAAAAACAGCAGTAGCTTTACATTTTTTCTAAAGCAAAGCACTATTTATAGTTAACATGAAAACGGCATATACCGTTTGAATAGATCATTCTGTATATATCACTGTACATGTAATCCCTACATGCAAGTTATTCCGAAATTTCCACAGCTCTTATCAACAAGGCCCAAGTCAAAATGTCATTGCACACAGTGGCAATAGGCAGAAGTCCAACTAACTTAACAAGCAAAGGAGCTAATGAATTTTTATGTCTAGATCTTTACTGATCGCAGGAATTCAACAAATCACCGGTATCCTGCAATGCTAAATAAGGAAATAAATAAAGAGGTAAATGAATATGATACAGATCTTTACATAACTGGCACTATCATCATTTACACAAAATATATTTGAATGGTACTAAAGCCCCTAAGTTCTGGTCTTGAATTATCGAATATCATTGGCCGCTCAGTCTAGGTATAAATGTAATATAGAATTCAGAATTAGAAACGAAGTGTAACACAGAAAAACTTCTCTACAACTTCATCTCTACAACGTAATGCGATAGTAAATTTTACGCCGTGTTCGTAATACACCTCATTGACAGCAGAAAAAGCAAAGGAAAGAGGACTGAACGGAAAATGAAGCGCAGCCAAAAACTTTTATGATATGGTGTGCTTTCCATTGAGACTTCATATAATTAGTTTAAAACCAATCGAAAATTATGAAACATAAAACGGAAATAAAAGATATTTCTAACCATCCCCTCATTCGCATTAAAAAGCTTTAGATATATCTATAATGTTGTTTTAAGAGTCACTGCGTTAATAAGACAAATATGCAAATTTGAATTGCAGAAGTCTTTGATTTTCATCCAAAATTTATATCTCTGACAACACACCCAGTCCTTTTCCAATATTATATATTACGGCGAGATCTTGAAAAAAAAATATGCAGAGATTTCCTATGTTGCTAAATTTCGCCTGTTTTTTTTTTCAGTCCAAATCATAGACGATTGGCGAGTTTTTGGCAGAGATTAGGATAATGACAACAAGTCAGATGCATAAGGTGTGATGCCTGATAATTCAGAAACATGTTTGCTACGGAACTTCGTGCCATTCATCATTACCCCATAGTTCTTTTTTATATTCATACCATACAAACGAACAATTTGGTTATTACACTGTTATTATAACTGTAATTATTACTATTCTATTATTATTATTATTATTATTACTACTACTACTATTAGTGTTATTATTATCATTATTATTAATTGTCAGTCACATACATATGAATACATTCATTTTAATTTGTTGCCAAATTGATCAAGTTTATCTTTTTCACTCTGCACTATTTAACATCCAATATTTGCATTGCAGTTCTTAATCGCAAACGACAAAGACACAGAAATTGCTCTCTGAAGTTGAAAAATTGGAATATGACGAGTTTAATTTTTTTTCCTAGAATGTCGAAGAGCTCGGAGGGCGAGCATTTTCGCGGTAAAGCTGATACATTTTTTTTTTTTGTCAGTGTAGCAATTTCTTTTAGTTCTCTTTGTCTCCCTCACGTCTGCTCTTTTGTCACAGCAAACAAAGGCTCTGACTTTGTATACACCAGGTCGACATTTGTTACGATTGCATGTCGATTGTCAAAGTGTGCTTGAACATAAGTTTATTGTTTTGGTATGTTTGGCCTTGCGCACGTGATAAATCATAATCGATTTGTTGAGGGAAAAAAGATCTTTTTTTTTTATTTTTTGATGAGCCATTTGATGCGGAACAGCTGTTTTTGGTTCCTCATTGCATGGTGACGTAAAAAATATGGCATCAACACTGATCAAGGGTAGGATTGCAGAAAATGGATAAAGAGAGATAGATTACAAGGTAACGATTTCAGACATTGATCAGAAACGTTTACAACGTATATAGGAATACAACAAGCAAACATTTTCCCTCGTTATGTTTTAGATGACTCAATGAAGTGACTCAATTGGTTACGTTTCCCTCTTTATGTTATGCTTGTTCTTTCCCTCGTTATGATTTATCATCAGAAGAAGATCATTTTAGTTGTTTGTTTTGTTTTTTGTAATGAGTAAATTAATAAATGTAAACAAATATATACTAACAAAAACATGCTGTCTCGACTTACAAATAATCATATACATCTATGTATGTATCGGTCTTGTGCGCGAAATAGGTTCTAATCTGAGATTCTTCAGTCACAGGAGCTGCTTTTTCGTGGATTTGAAAGATGTGCACGTCAGCTTTCTGCTCGACCTTTGCAATTCTGTATAAATACAAATGTGAATGGGTTATATGGAAGAGAAATTCAACGTTCTATATAATAAATCCATTTACTTTCTATAGATTCACTTTAAAAAAAAAGTTAAAATTCATATTATCAAATATATTACAGTTACACATTGTAACATTAAAAGACTGTAACCTAGAATAATACAGGCACTAAAATGAGTGTAAATTTTCTACTGTCATTAAAAATGAAAGTTGAAGCTTTATAGATTATCAAGATGAAGAAAGAGCAATGTCTAGTCTGGTTCTGCGTAAAGGAAAGTTTAGGCCAACCCGATGTGAAACAATAACTGGATCCCAAAGCTCTCTTTTATACAGTTTGTGTACTGAAGTTTTTTAATGTATTGCAATGATACCATGACTTTTGCCGTTCCACTTACTGTTTCGTCCAAGTATATGGAATAGCAGTCTCTTCCATCGGTCATGACTGTAATGTCACTTTATCTTCCTAGCTTGCTTCTGGACGAAACATTGCCGAAGTTTTTGAGTTTTTGTTTTGTTTTGTTTTTAAGTATAGCTACTTTACGTTAAATGTCAACTTTTATTACTAGTAAGGATATACTATATATATATATATATATACGTATACATATATGTATATGAATATGTATATGTATATGTATATGTATATGTATATATATATATATATATATATATATATATGTAGATGTATATGTATATATATCATACATAACACAGTTAACTTCCATGATCCCTTAGTTTACAGCGGAGAAAACTTTCTAAAGTTATTGGACTGACAAGAAATATCGATAAGGAATGCAAACAAAATATAGAGCCCATTATTGGCTAGTAGTACATTTCCTTCGAAATGTATATTTGCCTCGTGCATGGGGTGTCTTTTCAAGTGATTTGAGGTGGACAAAGAGATGTGATAAAAGAAGAGAAAATGACAAAATAAAAAAAGTCACACATAAAAGTGAAAAATCATTCTACGGAAGACCTTTGCAAAAAAGACCAGACACGGTGACTTATAGGAAACATGTCATGAATGTGTGTTGGGTAATTTGAAGAGCTATGTCTTGTGAATTCCTCACGCCAAGTCTCTAAGACTTTGGGTGGTATTCTGAAATCCTTCCTACACGTCCTAGGAAGAAACTATGAAAGGTCAGGGTTTTTTCCTGAGGGATAGTCTGAAAATCTTCCTAAGTTTCTTCCTAACTTTTTTTCCTAAACTTAGGGAGAAACTTATGAAAATTGCAAATGAGGGTGAATACAAGGAAGATATGCACATTTCTGACTCGGGAAGAAGATGGTATTTTGGGTTGGTATTCTGAAATCCTACCTAGGAAGAAATTTCTTCCTATGAAAGGTTACATTTTTTTCTTTTTCCTGAGTGGTATTCTGAAAGTTCTCCCTAACTTCTTTCCTAAACTTAGGAAGAAACTTAGGAAAATATGCAAATGCGGATGAATCCTAGGAAGATACCCAACTTTGGCTCGGTCATTCAGAGCGTCTGCCTCCAGATCCAAAGGACTCGGGTTCTATTCCCGAGTTCTACTTAGCAATGTTGTGTGTAAGTATTCCGTCCCCTCTAGTGTGAGGCAATAAGCAAAGGAGATAAAATGGAGGTCTCATGTGTGAGAGATTCACAACTCATGGACGTAAAACATCCCGCTTTGAACATTCATTCATCGTAAAGAGCAGGGAGCGTAGCCCGGTGATGTGGTCCCCTCTCACATCCAACTGGACCTCATGGAAGACCGTCTAGTGCAGCTGAATATGGGTTATCCAGCCATATCTTCAGATGGAAAATGGAAAACAAACAAATAAACAAACAAAAATCGGGAAGCGAAAAAGCTTACACCTTGCGACAAAAATTATTAACAATAAAACGATAACAAGACAAAGCAAACACATTGTCACAGTCTGTTCACTCACTAACATTAGTTTCAGATTTCGTTTGAAAATCAAAGATTCCGAATTATTTTGAGAATCTTTTAAACATATGGGTCATTCCAAATCAAGGACTTTCTTAGCAAGCATACTGTGAGCACATTCGACGCACACTTAACCTACCGCATGTTAAGATTTATTAGAACTTGAAATGATGTAATCAATAGCAATTGTCATGGCCGATAAAAATCGAAATTTGTATTCATGTCCTTTAAATGGCATAGGTGTATCAGAAGTTCAGTACCTATCTTGTTGTGTTATTAAGATGAAAAGGTGCGCTCTGGCCCATAATCTCTTTTCTTCCTTGACACCTTGAACCCTACCGATGTTATGATTTCCTATAGCCTATATGCTCATGAACAAAAGTTATTTTTCCCGCCGGCTATCCTTCTTTTCTGCTCGTGTTTTCTTAGTAATCCTATCCAGTTTTGACACAATCCCCCAACCTACAGGAACTGTTTGTGAAAATCGCACAACCTTTCGGGAGCCTTACCTTGTCGCCCGCCTTGTCGGACCCTTTCTGTGACTTCAGTTTACGCTTGTCCCGAGTCCTTGACCTATCGATGTTGTTATTGTGTGTCTAAAACATCTTCTTTCATTTGTTTCGTTTCATCGATGCCTTTTATGTTGTCATTGCAAGCCATAGTATTCTTGAAAGAAGTGTCATGATTTCGTCAGGATTTTGTCCTTCGGTTTCAGAAGTCGCTAGAAGTTCATCTATATCATATTCCTATTGCATATATTGATAAATTGGAGTGCTTAATCATAACAGTTACACACCACAAATCTTATCTTTAAGCAATACTAGATAACGTTTTTTCCCCATTTCTTTCCGGCGGTTTTTTATATTATTGTTGTTGATTTAAAGGATTCTAAATTGTATCGATGTTAACCCATCTTGCATTCCATAGTAAAAAAAAAAAAATGGATAAGACATGTTCTGTTTCTACTGTCACTGACTGATGTCAAAAATGATTGTTTCTGTAATGTCAAAATATGTCATGCGAACTGTGAAAAAAGAGAATTTTTTTCTGATCAATAAAATCCAGAAATACAAACAAACAAAAAGTACTTGATAAAGTGAGCCAGAAATTCATAGTCTTTAGTATTTCGTGCATGCCGTGGTTTTCTGCATTATAAATAATTTGACTTATTTAATAATGACCCATTGATAACATTAGGTGCATTTCCTGAACACTCATCGACACTTTTCACATTTAATAATGAAAAAACAATATAAGGTCTTACTAAACCTGTAGGTATTCCTATACTAAGCGCATTTCGAAAGCCTGTAAAAAGCCTGGACAAATTGAAACAACCTGCAAAGCAAATATTTGTATCTGAAAATATGAATGTAAATCAACGCACCGCGCGCCACGTTGATTTCCCGTCCATAGTTACATGTGTGAAATTTGTGCATATCTTTGATACATTGGCAGAGAAAGGGTTGATAAGGTGGATGAGATGAGTCTAACGTTAAACTTAGGCGCTCATGTACACACAATACACACAAGATTTCCATATGATATTTCTTTAACGGCAGTTTTTGCTTTAGACATGATGGGTCTCAAAGTTCGTGGGTAAAAATTACTTCAAATTTTGTTTCTTCTTCAACTCTTATAATTATTTCTTTGTAGTGTTTGTTGCAGGTGTAGTTCTTCAGCACTGACCTTTGTTGTTGTTGTTGTTGTTGTTGTTGTTGTTGCTTGTTTGTAAATATATCAAAAGAAAAACAAACTATGGGGTGTAAATTATTTGCAATTTTTCCCCCTCTGTACAAATGAAATCTGTAAGATTGTAACTGCTGATCTACATTTTAACCCCTCTGCTTAATAATCTTTTGCTTTAATCTAATATGCCTTGTCCGGCTTGGACTTCTTAACATACCACTGGCGGAATTTCGGAGCTTGGAAATTTGTGCCAAGTTCATCGTGTCACTGCCGGCAACCAACGACAGCCTGGTGATAGTGTCGCTGCCAGGAAAGTAGTAGATGACAGGTTTGATTCCCGCTGGTTCCTTTTTTTTTCCCCGACATGTTTGCTAAAAAATGTAGATCAGCATTTGCGAACTTACAAATTTCCTTTGTACAGAGGGAGACAAATTAAAGAAAATTCATATCCCATATCTTCACTCCTCTGCTTAATAATTACTTGCGTTAAGAATTAAATAATTATACATTTCGCAGTTTTTGTTTTGTACCTCTTGTCAAAAAACTTTATTTTTCACAAAATCGCAAAAGTCAGGTAGACGTGCACAATCTCAAAGAAGATTATTTTTGAAATCCGTGAAAAGGCACTTCATCTGCTGAAAGAAATTAGCTATAAAGTAATTATTGTGTTCTTTTTTAATTTATATCATGTTCATCAGCAACGAGTCTTTTTTTTTTCAACAAGAGTTATGTTATGAGCGTTGACGATATGTACATAGACTGTGTGTGTGTGTGTGTGTGTGTGTGTGTGTGTGTGTGTGTGTGTGTGTATGTACATGTTTCCAGCACCTCTAAGACCTCGTGGATCGAACTACTTTCAAAGAGCGTGCGTGTCTGGTCATTTTTTGATGATTAATTACTGCTGATGTCACACAAAATGTCTCTGATGTTACGGAAAATGTCAGGTGACAAGAAACTTTTAAGATACAACGATTAATTTTGAATGTCATTGAATTTTAAAAGATTTCTTACCTTTGAAAAGTTAACGAATTATGAATAAGACTGCGCAAGAGCTTACAAATCAGTGAGATTAGGCCTACGTCTGGGTGCCAGAGGCTGCACCGGGTTTTACCGTACGCCCGATGTTTTTTTGAGGCTTTTGTCCCATTTCGAGGGTGCTGAATCCGAATCTGAATGATGCAGCTTTTGCATCTTTGAAGGTTTTAAGATATTAAACATGCCCACCAAAATGGCCATCAAAAATCCTGAATGTCTCTAAAACCTTAAAGACGCATCAACCAGGCTCAGCACCCTCGAAATAGGGTAAAACCATCAGTTTATTTTCAATTTACTCACAATTTATAACGAAACACTGAATTCTATCAAAATTTTGATTTTTGCCGGCCGTTTGGATATCTCAAAACCCCCAGGGAAGCAAGAGTTGCCTCATCCAGATTCGGATTCATCACCCTCAACATAGGTTAAAAACCATCAAATCTGTTATCTTATTTTACCATTAGTTTAAGGAAATACTTGTATTCAAAATCTATATTTTCTATGGCCAATTTGGATATCTCAAAACCCTACACTCGTAAAATAGTTGGTCAAAAAATGCATAACTTTTAACCAACACTGGGCAACATACTGTCCACACAACTATTGGTTAAAATCTGCCCAACTAATGTTGGGTAATGAGTTTGCTATGTGGTTGGGCAAATTAAATTGCCCATCAGCTGTTGACCAATCAGACTTTACCCAACTTTGCAATTTCCCAAGCGTTGGTTATATTTTGAGTTGGGTAATCATTTTGCCCAACCAATTTTACCCAATTAGATATTGCTCAACTTCCGTTTGTCTAACTGTTTAGTAAGTTGAATTTTGGTTAATCAAAAATTTTGTGTTGAATTATTTGATGTATAGGTGTTTACCAGAACATGTGTATGTCAAGACATTGTTCATATCTAACCTAACATAATCCTACAGCTAGTCGTAAAGCCTATACTTACAAGTACATCTAGGCTTAGCCTATACATCCTAGACCCAGTTAGTACCAGGGATAAAGGGAAACGTAAGAAAATTATTTGATATTTGATATTTATCTATTTGATGATTTTTGATTATGTCAAAATACGTCCACAATTTAGCTCATGCTTATATATATAGATATATATATATATATATATATATATATATAGACAATACCGTGTGTGTGTGTGTGTGTGCGTGTGTTGTCCCCCCCCCTCCCATTCCTAAAATGGAGAACACCCTATAGTAATTCTTGGTACCCCCTACAAAATCGTAAGGTTCGGCCATCCTTCCATACATAGGCCTATACCACACACACACACACACACACACACACACACCGTCACATACATACACACATACACGCGTACACGCACAGACTTTTTTAATTGTTCATGAAAATTTACCAACTTAGAAAGGAACGTAACAAAATTACCGAAGTACTGGTAAGAAATACCCAGGCTTAATGTGCAAAATAATGTTGGTAAATTATATAAGGCGAATTTCTACCCAAGTATCAGTTGCCCAACAAAAATTAACCAACACGAAAAGGGAATGCGTCACTTACACAACAGCGGGGCAAAAAGTACCCAACTCTTCATTACCAATTCTGTTGGTAAATATTCGCCCAATATTTAAGTAAAAATAATTGCCTAATGTTAGTTTAATCACCTAAAAGCTCAATTGGGCTTTAATTGCCCAGAATGACGACTTTTTTTTACCAACCAACAATTACCCAACTGAATTTACCGAATATTTTAGGAGTGTAGAGGTTGCAAAAGATGCATAATCCAGATTCGGATTCAGCATCCCCGAAATATTGTAAAACCACCGAAAAGCATGGATCGGGCGGACGGTAAAACAAGGCTCGGCCTGTCGCACCACGACGACTATCATACTACATAGGCATGCTCTTGGGCACAATCTTATCCATCATTAAAAGTTTCAAAATCTTCTCAAATTCAACAGCATTCAGAACAAGAAAATCATTCTAAGAGCGCAGACCTCCGCCAAGCAGCTCATTTCCACCAATACACGCATGCTAAAAATCGCCCAATTTCTCAATATAAAAGCCTTTTGTATACGTCATCAGCTTCCAGCTGCTTGGCGCCTCGCCCAAGCAAAGCACGGGCTTTGGAGCGCGTATGCAAACTTCACATACGCGCAGCTTGAACTCCAAAGTTCACTAACCTTGGATGACAGAAGATTAAGAAAAACCTTCCCTGGCGGAGGTAATCAAACCCTTGTATCCTGAAAGTTTATTCTCTCCCCTTTGTAGTACAGTTGCGCCAACGCGTGGGTTCGGTAGCTATCACTTGACTTTTTTTGTGACGTCATAGAAATTTTGTGTGACATCATCGGTAATTAATCATCAAAAATGGCCAACACCCGCTTTTGAAAGTACATCGATCCACCAGTTCTTAGGGATGTTGGAAACACTGGACGGTAAAAACAAGGCCCAACATATGACTTCGGCACCCAGACTATCTGGCCATGTCGGGACGGTTACAGCTCGTTATTCCGAAGGTTCGTTATTCCGAAGGCTCTTCAGACCGAAGATTCGTTATATCTCGAAGGTTCGTTTTTTCGAAATTTCATTGTTCGGATGAACAAATCTTCGGAATAACGAAACCTTCGGAATAACGCCACAAATGTTCGGATTAACGAACCCTTTATCATTTTCGGATTTAACGAACCTCTAGGTATAGGGAATTTGTGTGTTTCGGATTAACGAACCTTCGGAATAACGTATCCTTCGGAATATCAATACCTTCGGAATAACGAACAGCACCCGTCGGGACCGGTTGCCCGTCCGGATATTAAAGCGATTTGGGAATATGGGAGATAAAAAAATGTTTTTGCACATGTACCAACCAACACAGTAGAGTTTAGGTGGGTAGCATACACCAACAAGAGTGGTGCATGTATTATATTCCAACCTACTTGAATAATATTCATTATTATCTTACGGATATCTAAACGCCACTGATGTAATTTCATAACGTGGCCTTGTTGGGAATATTTACAGGTGTGTCGTGTAAATCTTTGTTTAGGAGCTTTAAATTTTTCTTCTTCACTCCAGGAACACGTCCGGATGATGGAAAAATCCGGATAAGAGATGGCCGGAATAAGAATAGAGGTTGGATTGTACTCGGAAAACCAAAGTGTAGTCTTTGCTAATGCCGCCACTAAAAAGATAACAGATGGCGTGTTGATCCCTTATATAGGGCTACTCACTGTGCAAATGAGTCGTTTTTGTTCATACGTACAGGATCGCTCAGTCTGATCTTATATTCATTTGTGCACTTCTGGATGTTTTTGTTTGTAATTTAACCAGCAGACGTTTCTTTTTCTCAAAGGAAACATTAGAATTATACATGATTTTGTTATAGTTGTTTATTGTTTCATTTGCCATAATCTGAGCGAAATATTAATATGACGCGTTCGTATAACGAGTGTTTTTTCCGGGGTGTTCGGTAGAATTTGGCTGGATAGCAATATAGTGGACAACTTCAGCTGGCCCCAACTAAGCTTATTACATATAAATTAACAAATACTTGACCGTGGATCTTGCTATTGATAGTAACGTATACCAAAGCGGATGTTCGTATCATGATATGTACAATATACGCCGAAAGGGAAAACAAATTTCTGTTCAATTAACTCATATTATCCGGAAGTGAGAACATCGCATTTCATAATCTGATGTGGCCAATCATACATTGAGGGGCCCCTTCTTGTCTATTTTTAGTTTAGCAATTTCTCAAATTACCTTGCAACCCATGCCGCCTCCTTCGCTGGCTCCCACCGACGAGATAGTAAACGACAGGGCATCGGGAGCATTGACAATGAAGATGTGTGAATGGGACCAGCGTAAATTCAATGTAAGTTCTTGTCTGCGTTCTTATCACTCGTCTGCATCGTACGTGACTTTGGCTATCCTAGAAAATCGCGCCCGATTACAACCGCTCATTAAACGTGGGGAAGGGATGACGGGACCTGAATACGCCTGCTTGGTTGTGGCAAGGAAGTAATCATTGTATTACACTTCATCTTGCAGTAAAAGTGTGTTCCTAATCAAATGCCTTACAACGGCAAGTCCCAAATTCATGGCGGTAGTAAAATGTGTCTGGCAAGAGAGACTATTCATGATGAATGTTTGCTATAACATACATTAATGTGCATTTTCTGCGCAGCTCATTTCACTTCAAATGGAGGGAATTCTCTTCCGTGTTCATGTCAAACGGAACCAGCCAATAGCTAGCTCTGTCCCTGTATGTCTGACCTTGATTTTTGTCGATCTAAATACGTTGATGATTTCTCTTATGTTGTAGTTAAAAAAATCAAGTAACGGTAAAGAATAGGCGGGAAAGGCGTTCATTGGCGGATTAGTGACAGTCTCGAAGCCCGCATAATCCGAAATTATCGGAAAAATATGGAAGAAACGATGAAGCATTTCTTCACAGCAATCAAGTAAAAAACGACCGTGGTGCCAACGATGAGATGGGTGTTCGACACCGCGGCATCACGGGAAGGCTTGGCTGTGAGCTGCCTCAAAGTGTGGACTAAAAAAGAAATCATAACCAACCTTGTGTTTTAACACGGAAGGTGTCGGGAATAGCCTTTGACAACCCAGGTAATTAGATAATGTCATGTTTATCTGCAGCACGACACACCAGTATGTGCTGACACCTCGAGTGAAGCGAGGGAACATTCTAGAGAGGATCCCGTCCAAGCAGGAAAATGGGCTCTCGCCTGTGAGCGGTACGATCTTTTTTTTTTTCTTGTCACGGGAACGCCGTGATCTACCATGGCGAAATATTCTGTGGACATCTTTATTTCTTTTTACCCCCATTTTATTACGACGTAGAAGCTTATGATCAGACGTCGCTTAATGGCTGTCTCTTCTTTGCTGTGTTTTACGACTGTTTCGAGTAAAATATCGGAGAACTAATGAATATTGACGAAGAGGCGGCGCCGACGGTTCATATCAGTAGCATTTAATCCAATGTTCGTCTGTGATCCTTTCTGCAGCTTTGGCAGTTTGGCGGACTCCCAGGAGCATCCTCGCCAAGACTCTCGGACGGCAAATTGCTGTCGGGCGCCCAGAACTGCAGCTGAACTAGTTCACGGTCGTCTATTCTGTGTCTACACACGTAATGAATGAACGCTACGTTTGGACAGTGAATTGTACTTTGGTAGCCGAGTGGTGTAACAAGTAACATGACGAAGCAATCTATCAAAGCAGAAGATTTTCCGGTCCAGACAGACCAGAACTGACCTCACAAAATGATTTTTCAAAGGTACGTAAAGCTGTATGGTACACTACGTTTTGCCTATTAATGGCTGTAGGTTTCGCATCATGAGGTATAGCTTATGAGTTTTTGCTTATTTTCTTTAGCATTATCTTTTTATTTGTAGTTGATGAAAATGAAACAAACAGGTCCTGTTAAGTGGCATCAAAGAAACAACAACAACAACAACAACACGTGAATCACACTTAATAAAACATTACAGCATAGGGTTTCTTGTCTCTGAAATTGATTGAGCACAGTATACAGATATACATAGAGCAGAGAAGGTCTTACCAATCGCATTCAGCTCGCATCGTAGATGAAAATTTCGTTTCCGCCACCGCAGCTTCTACTGCATCACTGCAATGATTATATTTTTCATTCGTATTTATTTGTATTTATCTTTTATGGAGAGGTTGGGGGGGGGGGGGTGAGGGGGAAAATGGGTTAAGGAACATCTTCATATATTTTGCAGTAGGCCTACATGATCAAACCGCAACGAACTGATTCAGTAGGACTGTGTGAAAGAACCAGTATAACTCATGTTTGAATATAGCTTACCTCAACATCAAGCGTTTCTAGAATATTTCATTTTGTTTTGCTTAATTGTCTGCTTGCTTGTTGCTTTATCTGGCGGTTCTACAAAGTCGAGAAGTACGCTGAATGATATTGCACCTGCTTTCTTCATTCGAGGCAAAACGTAATGGTGAGACGCCGTCATCCTTGCCCGTAAGTCATGGGGAAAAGGTTCTCCGGTTTTCCCCAAGACATGTTACGGTCACCGGCGAAACATTTCAACATTACTGTACAGTGATGCTCTCGGTTGTCATCACATGGCTGGGTCTCGTTTGAATGGTTATATGCTTTCATTTTCATAAAAATCTACGGAAACACAATCACCACCTCTATTGCGCAACATTCTGCTGTAGGCCCACCTATTGCAAAAAGATGCCTGTTGAAACCCATGTTAGTGAATGTTTCGGGTACATCCAAGTGTGTTTTCTCGAAAAGGGCTCTTTATAAGGTTCTAAGGGAAGTTTTTTTCATTTAAGTTGAATAATGAACTTATTTTATTATGCTAAATCTAAAATAAACGTTAATTAGTGATCTTGACCATGTATTTTGCGTGAATAAAATGGCTGTTCAACCCCAAAAATTCTCAATTGCAGGAACACAATTTTCTGTATATATCTGTAAAATCAAGCTGAATAACTTGATTAACAGTCTTCGACTGTAATGTATTATTTTCAAGGGTTTGATGGACGAACAATTCTAAAGTTCTGCATGGTTCATAGCAATCATGAATATGTAATTAGAGGTTAGATATGCAAATAAGTAGCATCAGCACGTGAGTCCTATTACCATATTTTTCTACCTCTAAAAATGTGGTATTCATCATCGTTTTTTAAGGTTAATAGAAAATCGAAAATCTTTTTTTTTTCGTCAAAAATCTAAAAACTGCAATACGAATCAGATGCAGTTTTTATGAGTGTCATGCATGTATGTACTGCAGAGATTTACTCCATAATGACATAAATTATTGTATACACTATGATCTTAATTTTTGTTTAAAGAGGTTATACATTCCTTTTCCTGAAATTGTTCTGGTGTCCACCTCATCCTGCCCCTCCTCATTAATCTGCAACTCGGCTCAGTCATTTCAAAATGATAATAACATTTTCAGGACATTGAATGTTCAATTTTGACAAAGAGAATACCCAAGGGTTTTATATTACGAGCTGCTGCACGTTATTATGCCAAGGTGCATACCATTAAGTATATGTATATGTTTGTGCTTTTTTTCTGTAGACTGGACTGTTGATGACGTCACAAAAGGGAAGAAAGAATTTTGAGGGAGGAGCTTAGAAAATTGAAATCATTTTGATGTAAAAAAGATTTGATACATATTTAGGTCAAACAAGTCCTGAATTTGTGAAGGTGAGACCTTTTTCACATCACCAGATGTCATTATGGACACAGGATAGGAATCGGATGTCAGGGACCTTTGATGTACCTCATGTATTTAAATTAAAACGTCAGAACATGATAATCACTTTATGATTATGAATGTATATTCTCACAAATAAAAGCTGTCTACAAACTCTCAGTTTTCCGTTTCCTGAAAAAGATTGCTTAAAAAAAAAATACTGTCAGAACATTTAAATGCGAGGATCATCAGATTGATAAAGGAGATACAAAATAATGAATTATTGTTTTGACTGACGATTTTACAAAAGGAAGAGAGCATTAGCCCGAGATAGATGCAATCTAAACAGGGGTCTTGGGAGAAAATTTAATAGACAAGTTTGGGGGGAAACAAATTACTGAAAACGTGATTAGATCCATCCGTGGTTTCTGTTTTCCCATATCCAGGGCCTTATCACATAAATGTCTATGCTTGGGTCTGAGGAACGTGGATACATTGGTTTGACATACCTACCAGATTTAGACAACCGAATAACGTACGATCGTTATCATTGATTAATATGTCTTATTGATGTGTGTGTGTGTGTGTGTGTGTGTGTGTGTCTAATCATTAAATTGGTCTGCTAAGATTTTCAAATCATGCCCAACTGTCTCGGAAGTGTGATGTCATAATGAAAGTGGTACTGAAAGTGGTATCAAAATCATGTGGTGCTTAATATAGCGAGAGAGCTTTTAATCTCTATATTAATCCAACAATAAGTTTATTGAACCCTATTTCCTATCCATGCTCGATGCGTTTCCTGACAGAAAGAAATTTCCATTTAAAGATGATAGTTAAGAACGTCGCCATTGAATTTTGCCATAAACATCAGTCCATGTTCGATCTTCTACCTCGGCACTTCACTTTTTTCCCCCTTGAGAAGCACTCGAATTGCATCTGAAGAGGCATGAAGAATGTGTCAATAACAAGTGGCGGGAATGTTTACTTTGCATGCAAAAATGAAGATTTGTGATATTATCGGTATTCGGAATATCGCTCAATTTGTAATCTGTTTCCATCCAATAAATAGTGAAACAGAATACAAAGCATACATTACACACAGTATTACTTAATCATTCTGTAAGAAATACACGATGATGTAAGTATCACAAAATATTTTATAACACGTATATATTCACTTATGTAGAATCACCAGGAATAGCAACGCACACTTCGCAAGGTTGACAAAGAAGTAGGAAGTTTACCTAATGGAAGAAAGCAGTCCACTAAAAAAGCAAAGCTTGTAAAACGTGGAGCACTTTACATGTAATATGTAACTATAAAAAATAAGTGCATACATCCAGAAGTAATTTATGTACAGCAGGGAATAAGGACATCATCATTAACATTAACTATTTCACCGGACAGGGAAATACAAATTTAGACAATGCTGACAGTGTTACAAGCTACAGACGATAGGAATTGAGCAGTGTGTACTTAGAAAAGACAAACACAATAATGCATACATACACAAATACACACGTATAAAAGACACATGCACACACATCAAGAGACTATGACATGCAAAAGATACCAATTCTTCAACGATAGAATTCCATGACCCTTGCGCATATTTTCTTATTATTTCCCCTTTATTGGCATACTTTACCATTTGCAGATGAAACAAAAAAAAAGTATTAGAGCTTCAAAATATCTATAAAATGTGAATTAGGGATAGAAACAACCAGCGTAGAAATTTGAATCAGTATAATCGATGTAAAGTATTGTTAAGTAAAGGAAATGTGAACAAAAGTTATGATAAAAATTTTTCCAGACTAAACCGTCTACAGTTATGATTATTGAGAAAAAACAGTGATATCTCCTTATATTTTAGACTTTATTGCAAAAATTGTAAATGGTAGGATATTTTGTGTCACAACTGACCTACACATTTGCATCAAATGTGATATCTTGAACATTTTTAAAATCACTGCTCCCAAAGGTAAACAGGACCTTTGAGGTTATCAATTTGCATTTTTGCCTCAAACAAGCATATTATTATGACTAAAAGCAATGTAACTCATATAGGAAAATGTCTTGTGACATATTACAGTGGATCAGTAGACCCTGACACATAATTTAGTCTTATTAGAAATGATGCATACAATATACACAAAATGGTTGAAATGTTTATTATGTAAGTAAGATGATAGAATATACTCTCTAAAAAAAATCGAGTGAAAATATTCACTCTTAAAGGAGTGAATACAGAAAAGAGTGAATTTAGAGTGAAATTGGAGTGAATTTTGAGTGAAAATGTTCATTTCCACTCGTTTTAGAGTGACGTCAAGGATCACTCCAAAATCTTCGAGTGATCCTTGAGTATATAGTTCTTATTTACTGTGAGTTTTTTGTTTATTCAGTAAAGCAATCATCTCTCTCTTTCATCTTTTTGTCCGTTATGGCGATTGCACAGATTGCAGTTTTAAGGAAGGACATTAAACAATCTCGATAAACTTACTAACTGCTGAACCTCGTACAAATCACTAATTTTCATATACATTTGGGTTTTTTTTTTTCATTCATTTCTTCTTTAATCGTTGACTTTATTACCTGAGTTTCTTTTGACTATGAACACAACATTATCACTGAGCTCCCTACATTTACAGAAATACTGAATGCATAGGCAAGTGCTTTGTTACATGCTGAACAACTCCAAACTTGCAAGATTTGCCAATAGTTTGGAGTAATGAAGAAAATTCTGAGATGAAAATGTGCTCATCTCTCTTTTTTTTTTTTTTTTTTGCTGCCCGACTTCTCATTTTAAGGTGCAATCCATGCTAATTCGCGATTTATGTTGAGAACCTACGAAGAGTAATAGCCTTGACGAGCTCAAATATGTTGGTTTGGCAGCCATTTTGTTTATAGATGCATATGAGACGATCTCTAACTAAGAATTTCTCATGGGAACCGCTATCATTCCATTCAACGTAATCGAGTTATGTCACTATACACATATATATGTTCCAACATCTATCCCAATATGCCTATAGTATAACATTTTTTTTTTCAAAATCCATCTTTATGTTCAGTTTTAGAAACTTAAATATTTGACTGTCTTGATACATTTCCTTACCATTGAAGAAATATATGATTCATCTGGGAAAGATACTATGCAGCTGTGGTATTAAGGTTTACAATGGAGAAACTCAGTAGCCATAGTCACCGTTCTTGCTGTCTCTCTGTGTCTTATATTGAAGCCTTGTCCATGAATGTTATAGAACATTGATTTGCCATGTAGTTCCAGAAGAACACAGCCCCTATATATTGTTCGTGGTCGTACCTTTCCCTTTCCTTACTCAATAATATATGATATATTGACCTCCAATGCCAAGAACTTCGAAAATATAAAACCTCACCTTTTTTGTTGTGTGTTGGTAACGTTAAGAATTGCACAACAAATTTTATCACAGTTTAAATGATTTTTAAAATCATTTGACTCAGCTGTTTGGCAACCTCTGTGGTGTCGATGCAAGGGAATGTCATTATTGTAGTAGTAAATATTGTTTTAGATTCACTGTCCAATTCATTCAACACGGTAAACGGTAGCTGCAATCGAAAAGTAGAAGACGTTCGCGTCTGTACTCCCACTCATTCTAGTTGTTGGTGATCTTTTTTTTATCTTTTCTTTTTGCAAACACTTGCCGTGTTAGTCTTTATTACGAGATTAATTTTCTCTGGTACATTCTCTTATTTGTTGGTAATGTTTCATGTCGTATGAATTTCCCATTTCAAAAATGTTGGTCAAAGTCGTACCAGTTTAAGAGTTGAATCTTAAAGTCTCCCTCTGAAGAGTAAAACTGCCTACCCAATTTTGACCCAAATTGACAAATGAGAGTCGTTATATCTTGAACGAAGCATATTATCTCTGACATTCATATTTTCTTATCATGTCATAATGTATTATCAGTGGCATCAATGAATCCACCATCACTGAAGCAGATTGATATAACAGACCTATCTGACTGAGTCTGATACCTCTATGGTTATTGCTCATTCAAAATAGTGAATGTGTTGTAAATAACATTAGTCATTGTTCGTTATCATGACTAGAGTACATATACATTTTGTGCTAAGTCGAAAACCAAAATTTTCTCTTTTATCGTGAAATATATCTCGTTAGTTGTGTTATATACTTTGTGTGTTATCGTTTATATGTATAGAAAATGTGAAAATCGGCAAAATTCAACAATAGAAATCCAAACATTGAAACATCAATTAAAAACATATTTTCACACATTTCAATCTCCTTTATATCCTGTAGTAAGATTATCAGAGCAAAGTCATGTTGGTAAAATGCTTCGGCACTAACTATGCCAGCAAGGCGTCAAGGAGTTCTACGTAAGGAAAATCAACGTTAAAAAGGAGAAACGAAAGCTAAATAAATTCTTATTATATCATGATTGCTTTCCGAGTAGGTTACTAACATCATTTCAGAAAGGACATATCTCAAATACTTGATAAAGTACTTGAAACAAAATTAAACTTCGTTAAAAGGCTGCTTTTAAAAAGCCGAAAAGGCTGATGGAACAGTTGTACACTCTCACTACGTGGAAGGCTGGAGTGACGTGCGTAGCGCACCCAGAGCCACGCTGGGCTGCTGTTGCGTACAATATGGTCACCAGAATGTCAACGTGTGAGACAGGATGCTCAAAATGGATTATTCATTCTTTTTCCTTAAGATAGAATGAGAAATAAACTCTTTTTTCTTTTGAATTGTACAGAAAACTGTTTGGAATGAGTTTAATTTTTAAGAAAGCAAAAGAAAGACATGAATTGTGTTCGTTTCTTCAAGTGATTGCGTAAAAAGGCGAAAAAAAAGTGTTACAATTTAAAAAACAGTTATTTATTGGCCAGGTAGTTTTACTGTGTGAAGGTTCTCAAATGTCTGGATAAGAGATGTATATTCTAACGGCAGCCTTCAATGATATGGCATTGATGTCGATATCGACAATGTTTACCCCTGGACTAATCCATTACACACTTTGTAAAAATTACGAATAAAGCTGTTGCTTCGCCTTTTGCCTGGGCTTTTATAAAAACATGACTTTAATATCATGAAACCATTCTCATTTTCAAAAAATAAAATAATGAAATGTGTCCATTATGCCATGTGCATACTGCTGGATCGTACACAATTTTGAACTTCAGAAGTTGTGGATGTTCGATTAAATCGAAGCGGAACATGTCAACAGAAGTAGCCCAGGGCTTCCCGCACCGCGAGCGAGCGTCGAGAGCTGACTTCAAGCTGGTTCCTACCCATTCAACGAGGCCATATCTGTGCCGTGGTTCTCTTACAACTGTCAAGTAAATATAGATTTGTGGCACAACTGATAACACTCTTAAAGTGAAAGCTTCTTCAAAATCTGTATTGTACTTCCTCTTCTCAAGCGAGTAATTAATAATGTTAATGGTTCAGTTTGTCTATAAAGGGATGTCGATTTGGACCACACTGGTAGCTTCCTGTCTTGATTCTGTTGATTTCAGTCGATATTCTACTATGCAATACAACAACAACAACAACAACAAAGACAAAGACAAATGAATTTTCACAACCCAATTTTCGTTGGTCTGATTTCTTCAATTTTGGAGAGGCATATGAAATCTTGTTTTATGCTCCATGATGGCTATTTGAAGCAAAATATTTGTATCTTATCTTTCCTGGACATGGGTATATGAACAGATATATATGTGAAGGACATGTTTTGCTCATGACATCTATTTGAGTACGTTTTATAAGAGGACATTCTGAAGTATGATTCAATTGTGTCATACCAGAAATCGTATCATTATATCATACGATAAACATCAATAATGTTTCTTGAAAAATTTGCAAATGTTACTTCATGTGAATAAGAACGATAACGGCAACAGGGTGTGTCTCGGGTTTGTTTGTTTTTTTAATGATCCTGGTAATAACTCTGAACAAACAAAATAATGTGTTTGATATAATTTAAACGAAGCTAGAATGAATTCTTATGATAAAATGACTTTGTAATAAAAGACATAGTTATAAATCTAACAAAATGTGGACAAGATAAAATAACATATAAACATAACATAAATCATCATATAAACTGTACAGTGTAAACAAAAAACAACACAAAGAAATGCAGAGATAGAATGTATATATTTCAGTAACCAGGAATATCATAAAGTCCTTCATATCACCCATTTCCAAATTCCAAAATTAGGACACACTTTTAAAACTGATTATGCGGAAGGCTCACTTGTCGAGAAGTCGACATTGTTTTTACGTGTAATATAGCTATGGTATTTTAAATATTTTTCAAATCAAACGAAGAGTGAGCAATAGTTTTTACAAGCAGCATAATGTAACCTACAACGACGTGCATAAGAGTGACAAATATATTCAACAACTTTCATGTAAGGCTCCACACCTTCGTGGTTCCGCGAGAAATATCATTCATTAGGTTACTAAGACGATATCACTGTATAGCACTTTATAGCCCAATATCTCAATATGGATTCTAATTGTGTTTTGTTTATAAAAAGCAAATGAAGGCTTGAAATATCCTAATCTATCATGTTGTATAGAGTGGTACATATAAATTGAGAAAATTAAACTCAGTTCAATTTCGCTGAAGAAGAGACTTAGTTTTGTGATATTCTTTTAATAAGAGGTTGGTTATTGGCTATTTATCGATGTTTGATACATGCGTCATTGAAATAACATTCAATATTAAAGTAGATGAGATCAGAATAAGAATGTATAATGATAACAGAATTAATGTTTTTGTCCCTCTCTTTCCGATTAAAATTGCGTAACCTGCCAGTCCTAAATAATTATTCGCATATAATGGACTATCAAGATTTACAGGTTTGACCTGTTCTGCATGTGTATTAGTAATCCATGATCATACCAGCATCTGCAACAGTCTAACTGGTAGGCTGCTAATATGATAAGGAACGCCCAATGTTCCCTCTTTAATGGTCTCACATATCAACGTGGAAGCTTTTGTGCTTCAACTACAGCTTCTACTGGCATAATGTTCATGCATAAATAACAGCAACCCTCGTGTTGCTGCTGTGTCACGCATGATTCTAGTCGGGATCGAATGATCGAAGGGTCCAAATTGTAAGAAGTCATGAAATTGTTTTCATTTTTCCCTAACAATCGTATGCACATTGTGCAGTTCCCCACTGAGAAGTGGAAGAAATCTCTTCCGGGTAAAACTCGGACCATAACTGGGCAGGCATCTAGCCGAGCACCGTGGTTAGGAGCTCGTCAGGGAATACCTTCATGAGAGTTGACCGAGTAATGCGCTCTACATGCTCCATTCAAAATCGCATCTGATAACTTGTCCTTGTCCTTTTCTCTTAACATAGAGAGAAATACCTTCGGAAAGTGCAGGTGACGATTTTTTATTTATCTCTTGAAACGAAAGATGTACGAAGTAAAATAAACTAGATATTGCAACCTTGTGCAATACTCCATTATACATTTTAATGATTTTTTCTGCATGTGCACATGTTCAAGCCGAAACAAGTATTAAACTGTACCTTGAAGAAGTATTGAAATCATATAGATTAATTGGAATTGAGCAGTTAAAGTTAAGAACAATTTCTTTCTTTCTTTCTTTACTTCACGCATTACGAAAGTAAAGTCGTCTTTTGATATTTCTTACTAATTTTGCTAGCTTGTGTACACATGTTTTTTTTAGTACTTTGTATGCCCACTTTTCCTTACCTGAATAATCATCAATTCGCACACACATTTTGTACTATTGCTTGTACTTCTCTACTTCGCTGCTTGTGTACTTTGTACTTTGTATCGCCTTTCGTTTGATGGAATTGAAAAAAAGAAATAGATATATGTCATGGGTCATGCGGAAAAATATATATATATATATATATATATATATATATACATTGGCAGATGTGAATTCGTCAGATACTAAGTTATAAAATGATTTATAGTTTACCTGACTTCATTACATGGGAAACATTTTTAAAGTATTAAATGTTAGAAGACTGCGGGGGTTTTATTGCCAAAGTCGGCATTTTTCTTCCTTTTATGACCTCCGACTTCATACGGGTAACATGGAGAAGCACCATATTGCGTTCGTTCATTTTTAAAATGATGAAATAAGGTTCTTAATGCAAAAGAAAAATGTTGCGAAAAGAGTCTGGAATGTGCTAAATTAGGAATGCAAAGAAGTATATGCCCGTCGGTTGCGCTTCCTGACAAGGAAGTTGCTTGTAATAACATTAAAACTTACTTCCCCTGGTGGCCTTCATTACACGATGTATGGGCGAGGACACCTGTGCAACGAGTGGAATAATTACTTTCGAGTCGTCCTTATTCTAAGCTTATGGGTTATAATAGTAATAGTAGCAATGATATTTGCAATTATAAGGCGCTTTGTGCGGGTGTTTCTGAGCGCTGCTTATACAAGAAAACTAGAAAACACAATAACATACGTACAATCAAAACCGAAATAACAGTAACGAGAAGAAGAAAAATACATATGTACATAAATTATACATACAATATAGACGTAATCATGATTATCAGATCAAAGGAAAAACAGAAGTAGCATGACATGGTTGATGCATGTATGAGCAATTAAATCAAAAACAGAAATTAAATTTCGTAATATATATGTAAATTTGTAGTTTTAATCATTTATTGTGGTTTTAAAGATTAAATTCTTTCTCGCTGTTTTCATGTACACAAATATAAACAACATTTTGCCAAGGTTTCTTGATACTTCCTTCATCCAAAATAAGAATAATTACAATATTACACACATGCATATATTGTATATCCCAAATTTAAATACTGCATTTCAAGATACACTTTCAAATATACGGGACCTATTCTATGGAATGATTTGCCAAGTGTAATAAAGTTGTCCAATAGACTTTCAGTATTTAAAAGAAGTTACAAATTCTTTCTTGTTCATAAAGATATACTGTAAATTTCAAGTTTTATTCAGTGTATAAGCACCATACCTTGATGACTCTTGCCTTCTTATACATATTGTGTACTTTCGTTGTGTGTATTGAATTGATGTAACTATTTTAGCTGTAATATTTGGGATCAGCCATAGAAAGACCAACGGTCTATGTTGATCCCCCCACAAACTGAAATAACTGCTTTTATGTTGTGTTGTGTTGTGTTTGTCTGTTGTGAAATTGTTGTAAATTGAACACTTTTTCCTTTATTGTTCCAATGTCCTACTTTGTATGTATCGTTTCTGATTTTTTTGTAAATGCTTTTTATCAGGATGTGGAAAATAAATTAAATGAAAATGAAATGAAATATTGTTCGTGTCGGGTTGAATGTATGCACAAGATACAGACCTTTCCTTTTCGGTTCTCTGATGGAACATAGCAAATTACACCAGCTTTTCAAATAAGTATATATTCGTTTTTCAAGTATCGTTGTCAAATATCAAAGACAATAGTAAAAGTAATACTTTGTCGAAAGCTGAATCTGTTTTTAAATTTTCACTAAAATGTTTCATTCCCGTTAGATGGTCATTGTGACAGACAGGGTGGTGAACGAGTCGTTTCATTCGGAGTCAGACCCAAAAGGTAAGTGAAAAAGCAACAAAAACGGGGATAAATATGATAAAACGAGTATTGATTCATTTGCAACTTGATATTCATTAAAACATAGGGATAATTGCTTCATATTTTGACATCGTTTCTGTGGTATTGTTTGCAGAAACATCACAAAAAAAACAATGCCAAATTAGGAAATTAATGTTGGGGACTTTTATCAGTGATTCGTGCTGACGCGCCACTGTAAAAAAAATGACAAAAGAACTACAGCAGTCCTACGGTTAATGCTCTAGAGTATTTGACCAAAAATAAGTTTGCTTACTATCAATATCTTTTTTCTCCACTGTTCATCGTGTGTTTCTTTCTATAATTCCTACTTTTTTCCACACGAAACAAAACTCAAACAAGAATAAAACATTGATAAGTTACATGATAAGCCGTAGTCAAATTAAGGCCAAAGCAGTATTTTCAAATGCAGACTGGCATGTTGACCGCTACACAATGTGCTACATGAAGAATGTTTTATGATCGAGTGTAGGCGATAGTATCGATTTTCCATCATTCCAATAACTATTCGAAGTTTGAAAGTGCAGGTAAGTTATTTCATATAAACTCATTAGGTTAGTTTGTCCTGCTTAATTTGAGGTATAACTATGAAGCTGCTCAAGAGTTGAACAGTCGAAACTTTCGTTTCCTTCAAATATTTTTTTTTCTTGAAATAAATAACTGCATATAAAAACTTACCTGAACCTATGAACCTTTTCGAGTCCTTCTTCAATAATTTTAGTATATAATTTTTGTGTGAGATATTCAAGATAGAATCTTCATCTGTATGCCCAGTGGGTTTCTACTGAAAAAAAAAAAAAAAATCTCACTGTATGATTAAAGTGCATTTGAATCAAGGAAAACCAGGCTTCTACAACGCACATAGATCAACAGATACAAATTTTAATTCTCAGAAACAGCGATTTATTAAAGCTCCGATGTGATGCAATGCGATCCAAAGAATATTCTTCATTGATCTTCACAGTACCCTTATCACGTTAGTGTAATCACATTCAGCAGGAAAAGTGTAAAGCTAAAGACATGTCTTTGCTAAATACGATAGAATCCAAGCAAATTAACATACTGTACTAGAAATCAAGATTTTACAAACTTACAGATAAAGTGAATAGAAAATATTCGGAGAAGTCAGGTCAATATCCTTAATATTTAGGAACCAAAATCATTAGGAAAATGTCTACTGTCAGTGAAGTCTGTGATCAGTGTATATTACGACAGAACTCATTCAACTGCATCAGTTTTTTACAGTCATACAGCGCTTGAAATTGAAATACTGGTGTTCTTAGTACCATTAACACTGATCAATGATCACTGTACTGTAATGTTTGTACAGAAGAGAGGAGAATAAGAACGTCATTATACATCCCCACTTATATTGAGTCGTATCTCTATGGTTTAACTTTGGTCGGTAAGACGTTGCGATGGGTATTAAAATGTGTGAGTAGTCAATAAACCAAAGCAATATAGTCTGCTCAGCTTTTCTTTGCTCAGGTAACTGTATGAATTAACGCAGTAATACGGTCGATCTTCAGCAATATGGCCTTAACGCACAAAATAAGTGTCTAAAACGACTGACAGAATGTCAATGAACATAATTTATCAGGGGGGTACTTACGATTAAGTATGAAACGTAAAAACGTCTATAAAATGCAAATAATCCATACAGTCGCCAATTATAACAGAACAGACACGCGAACACGTATCAAACACGTACACAAACGTTACATGTGACGCCTTAATTTGATAATTTAATGATACACCTGTGTTTTACAGGTGTGGTGTACCAGTTTGCCGTCCTACACTTATCTCTTTTATCTTGAAGAGAAGGAGAGAGAGAGAGAGAGAGAGAGAGAGAGACTTGCAGTAGATCACCAGATATAAAGTTCTTTTGGTGACACCCTGACTGATTCTTTTTATTTGTTTATTTTTTTCATCATTGTGCATTGAAACGAACCGTCATATTGCGGTCCACCCTTTCATACCACGTGATTACGACGGCGCCACAATTGCATGTACACGGGAAACGCTTCCTGAATGCATTTTTATGATACAATTCTTTCAGTGGAATACTGGAATCGCAAACCAAAATTTGCTGTTTTAAGTCTGCATACAAAAAAGTTTTAATATTCAGTGGTTCTCATTTACCCGATTTACCAATGCGGAAATTAAATTCTTTATCATTGGCAACAATCAATTGTAATACTTGGTAGTCTGGATATACCAAAGTCAGATTTTGGGCCAAATCTTGTGTTACCGTCCGTCCGATGATTTTTTAAGTGGTTTAACCCCACTTCGAGGGTGCTGATTCCGAATCCCGATGATGCAACTCTTGCATCATTGAGGGTTTTGAAATATTCAAGATCCCCACCAACATTGCCGCCAAAATTTCAAATTCCTATATATTTCCTTAGGTCTATAAACAAATGGTGAAAAATTGGAGACAAAAATTGCGTTCACCTTATTTCGATGATGCTGAATCCGAATATGGATGAGGCAACTTTTACATCCTTGAGGGTATTGAGATTTTTTTAAATTGCCGCCAAACATTGAAATTGTAATATAAGTATTTCCTTCCGAATGGTAAAAAACTCGAGAATGAATTCCCCATTTCGAGGGTGCTAAATTTTTTAGTCCACATAAATACATTGGGAAGATGATCAAGAATTGACGAAGACATATTTATGTACATTTATGGGGAATACAAAATAAAAACGAAAGCAGAGAAACAATTGCCCTTTACATTTAATGTGGGAACAGCTTCCAGCGTCAATTTTGGTGAGGTCACATAGTAAGTAAATACCTTCCCGACCCTAAGAGGTTTCAAGCAACACTTCAGGAGGCAATCACTACAGGAAGAGGTATAGCCAAAGCCATGTTAATGTCTTTGACACGAAGAACAAGAACTATATATACATTTGTATACTGTTCGCGGGGATGAAATGTTTTTAAACAGCACACAAATTTTGAGTAATAACGCAAAATTTTACGAATGGTTAGATGGAGAAAAGTATTTGGAAGTTTCGCGAGAGAATGTAGAAGGGAGAACTTTATCAGTAACTTTGTTAAGAAGCAGAGAGTGTCCTTGATTTATATTGTAATCGAAAGAAATGCTTCGAGGCAAATGATAGAACATATGAAATGTTTTATCTCGTATAATTGTCCCAAGTATTTGTTTTGATGATGATATTGATGGAAATGTGATTGCAAGAACAACAGTGATGCTTTAAATGATGATACACACAAATTAAAGATAACGCATATTCTTAAAATCCTTTGTGATAGTATACAAATGTTATCTTTTGTTTCAATGGCTTTTTAACGAATAAGTAACAAAATTCCTTCATTATGATAAACTATTAAGCTGCTTATGGACATGAGTGTAAACGAGTACCTATGTTTGGTGATAATATATTTAACGAGTCTTTCTTTACTTTATTTCGGATATCTTAATACCTTATACCTAAGTATTTTCAAAACATTTATTTCATTTCATGGGGAGGCACCGATGGGTATAATGATATAAGATAGTATAAGATTTGTTGAGAGTCTTTTTTTTTTCTCAGAATAGAAGAATGTGATCAGTGTCATCTCAGGTTTGTTTTAGTTTATCCTTCCTATTTAAAAATTCGACTTTTCGCTAGCTATCGTTCGGCTTTCGATGTGTCTTCGAGCTGGCTATATGCTATCCGATGTCCTGAGCTTATATTAGTTAAGTACTGTAATGTCCTTTGACTTTTTTTTCAACTCCTTTCGTTACATGGAAAATTCTTTGCATATAGACGGTTTCTTGCCTACCAAACACGGGCCCCAAATTCTAAAAGCCCTTAAAAGCCACTCCACGCCAAAATCGAAGGGTTTTTATTTACTTAACACTTAATGCGTACACGTTGGATCACACGAGAACGTGTGAGCTAAAGAAGGATGAGGAGGGAAAATTGCGTAATAGAGATGGAACAGCTAAGTGAAAACGGATTAAACGAAAAAAAAATAGTGGTCAACCTGTATTTTATGAGGAATTGCACATATTTCAACGATAGTTACATAACTCTTTCTTTTTCAGGGGGGTACCTAGATGTTTGATTGGGATTGTTGTGATTATAAAGTTTTTTAATATCCTTTCAGGGAGAAAAACCATATGGAAGTCAGCGGGGGAATTGTGTTTAACACTTTTGTTTTAAGTTACGAACTACAAGCATGCACCATAAAAAACTACACCAGTTAGAAAAGAAAGAATAATGTGTTAGGGCCTTCGTGATACCTGCATGTTACCTTAAAATCCTGACAAAATAAAAATAATATCACTCACAATACACTGATCATAATAGTAGAATTCTTGAAGGAAAAACAGGGATGATCAACCCTTCTTTTTTTTTTTTTGCACTTTTCATAGAAATTCTCCTACAGCAATTGACAACTGAGAAATAGGCGAGTCCTGCTATGTGTGTATATTCTCCAATCGGGAAAGAAATCGTACAACATTACTTTTCATGAAAATGAGAAGCAGACTGGAAGTGCATCTCAAAAGAAATGATAAGACGGAGACAATGCGACCCCTTCAGAACTCTCTAGACGTCATGAGAATTTCATCTATTGATGACAATGGGCATCAGCACAGGATATGTCAAATTTTAGATGAAAACGTTTCTTGATTTCTGAATAAGAAGTGACGCGGAAAGACGGGGAGGAAGGAAACGAGCATGCTGATGAAATGTCATTGGCTCAATCCGACATTCTGATAGAGCACATTATATTTTAAAGACAGAACCACTAGCCTCCAGGCTGTTATATGTATACACACCATACTGTACTCATACAGACATACACAAGCATATCCACTTTCGATGTATACCCGCAGATTTTTCTGTCCTTCTCATTGTAAAAAAAAAAAGGTGCATTTGCTTTTTTGTTATCACATGTGTTTATGCTCGTTTTTATTGGTTTGTTGATTCATGGTTTATGTGTTTGTGTTTGTGTGTGTGTGTGTGTGTGTGTGTGTGTGTGTGCGTGTGCATGTGTGTTTTGTTTTGTTTTGCTTTTCAGAGGATGCTTTCTGAAGTGATCTTTTCATGGGGTGCTTTCTATAGTAGTCTGAATAGAGTTTTCTGCTATCCTTTTATATGTTTCTCATTTCGGATGCGATACGACTTTATACTCAGTAAATTTGATATTTGTTTTCAAGTAGGCCTAATCTGTTCAAGTATTTTACGCATCCAAAAAGAAGAAAAAAATCCATGAAACTTAGGACTAAGTTCCGTTTAGTAACTACTTAGATGTAAAATGTCGTAAATATCGATAAAAAATACTTACATTTATATAACACGTCTCTGTCAAAAGTTTGAAGCAATTTGTACTTCGCCGAAATAAACGTTTGATAACATCTAGTAGATGTAGAGTGATTGACATCCTTCTGCACCACTTAAATCGATCTTGAAAACGTCATTGTATCTTTCACATCGTTTGCATTGTATATCGACTATATTATTCTTTTGCTGTTAATATAATTTTTAAAAACTATTATATTGAAATCACCTGTTTTCAATTTCGATCTTTCACTCTATCCCCTGCGAAACCCATATCCACATCAACTGATCATTCTTTTCAAAAATCTCGAAAGACCTGAGCTATATATAATGTTGATAGAAAGGAGATCATACATTTTCGTTTCTTTATCTTTAGTAATGTCAATCTATAATGTTACTGTTTGAAACAAAGGTAGATCTGTTCTTGCATCAAACACATTCAGGTAATATGCTATTTTATTATCTGTAATTTTAGATTAATGTTAGGTAGAGAGCCATAATGAATTATAATTTCGACTAATATACAAGTATATGTATAGTTTTAGATAACAATAAAACCCAACATTTGGATGCTGGATTTTAATTCTTTTAATTCACCCAGGTAATGTAACCAAAAACCCCATGTCTCAAAACAGCATAATTGTGGCTACATATCTTATTTCATCAGACTCTTTTTATCATATATATATATATATATATATATACATGTAGATAATGTATATTTACATATACTATGATTTATATGTAAAATTTGTATGCACAACTATAGGTCTCCAGTAGCACCATATGTGAGACAGTCAAAAAAGTCCACACACTCACATTTTGATAATTTCAATACCGAAGTGTTGTTTTTGATGTGAGCCTTCTTTTTTCTTCTTTTTCGTCTACTCAGTACTTGTTACAGATTGCTCTTGTGCATTCTGATGTTCTTTTGTTGCTTAAAACCAGTGAATTACCAATGTCAAGGAACTTTAGCCGTGGTGTTAGTCCAAAACCTATACCGGTCCTTTAGAGTAATTTCGTAAGTTTCACGGATTTCTTGTAAACACGACAGGTCATCAGGTATAGTGTATAAAGGGTCTCGATATGGAGCCGAAAACCCATCATCATCAACATAGAACTTTGTGTGAGCTTGCTGTATTTCGGAGGCAAGACTCTGGGGTGGTCCTGGATGACAGTTTGAAATATCTTCTCTCTCTTTTTCTTTAATTTTTTTCTATGTTTCTCTTTTCTTTTCTTTTTCTTTTGAGATGATTTAAATACAGTTAGGCACTCACAAATAGAACATATGTGAGAATCCATAATGAGTGAATACTTCAAGAGTCTGACTATCGACGCAATTTACAGAAAGAAAAATAAGAAAGGAAAAAGATAATTGATATGCTAAACACTTTCGTCAAAGTAATATCTAATTCTGACAACCAAATCATTTTTTTTTTATTTATGGAGTATTGTATGAATGCACCTGAAGTCATCACCACTACTTTTAGTATTTTATTCTTGAGTCAAAATTGTTGACGAACCTATGATGCTACAATGTATTACGAATGGAGGAGGCATTGGAGAACGAGAGCAAACGTGGCAAGGAAAATGGAGCAAAGTTAAAGAGTAGCTTTTTACATAGGGACGCATCCACCGAATACTGTTGGGGATTAATGCATTTCCATTTGGTTGGTAGACAGAAAATATCCTGTTTTGAGTTGATACTTTTTTTTTCGCCGCTACTAGCCACTGCTAGGCAGAATGCAACAAAACAGTGCTTTGCTTTGTGCATTTTTGTTATGAGACTTTGCACTTGCGTTGATATTACATAAAGGAGAAATGTAAGACATGATTAAAAGCCAGAGTCTTACTTGGGATATTCAACAGTCTACCATCTATTACTTGATAATACAGAAACTTGCTGGATCTCTCTCTTTCTCGTGCTCATTGGAGCTATACAGTCAATGTGAGAATTGCTTTAATTTAGACATTCAAATCACCATATGCGTATCTTTACATCATGCTTTCAGGGTGCCGAGCAAGTCATATCTTTCTTGGACTTTCGTTTCCTTAACTACTGAAAATGTCTTTCTAGTTCTAAAAACTTCTTTGTTTTATTTCATGACGAAAACCACATGACATTGTGCTTGATTTATAGCATAAGTTTAAATAGCAAAGCAAAAACAGGCTTAATACAAACATTTTGAAAGCTCTTTATGAATTTCGTCCTCGCTTTATTCTTTGTCTATTAAAAGGCTTTTTGCTGTTGTTGACGTGACTTTATTTTTCTTCGCTTACGCGTTTTCTAATTACAAAATACAAACACAATCAGTTGAATTAAATCTTGGAATAGTATTGATTAATGTTAGTATGTAATATTGAATGATGCTATGTAGTTTTGATATATCTATTTCTTTACAGAATGAGTATTATAAATCAAAGATTTGATTTGATTTGATTTGATTTGATTTGATTTGATTTGAAGCTTAAGTATAATTAAAATAGTCGTGAGATCTAAACAAGATAAATGATATGCGTCGCAAGGGTTTCCTAATTCAAAACGAATGTTCAAAAAAAAAAGAAAACTACTCAAAATGAATTAATTCTGAGGTAAAGAAAAATGAGTCAGGGGAAAATCGAAGAGAATGAAGCACAAGAAATTCAAGAATGTGACATCACACACAAGCTCTCATAGGAGTATAGAATAGACGATTGCTCGCCTAATATACCTCCTTGGTTGGAGTAGAGATCACGTAATGGGAGATAATTTTAGATGCTAATATTTCTTAGTTTTCACATCATAGATAAGATGTGCATGTTCACGTACTAATTGTAATAATCGGAGTAGCAGTCAAAGGACCAGTGATTACACTGTAAAGAGAATATTTGGGGGTTTTATTACAGGAAAAAAAAATATACAGATGTGTTCTGTTTGAACTAAGTACAGCACTCATGATGTGGTTTTGACACTTGGCCCGTAAATACATTTCATTTTTAGTTTAGAAACTTTTGATTTTAAGGCAAAATAGGAATATTTTGTACAGTTTTCGAGTAATTTTACAGTTTAGATTGTCTAACTTAGTGTATTATTATAGATTTCTGTATTCCAACAACTATTTCGTAAATTAAATGATAAGTGATGTCTACAAGAGTTACTTAGACGTGACTTGATATTAATGCAGAAACTGATATCATTTTACCCGACTTCCGTTTATACATGTCGTTTTGATTGAATAGAACTTTACATTTTTATGTAGATTTTTGCACATACAAAAAATTGACATAATCAATAAGTAGAATTTTTACAGAATTCCGTTCACCAACGTTGCTTGTGACTTAATTCTAATGCAGAAATTGGTGTTATTTTACCCAACTTCCGTTTGTATATGTCTTTTTGATTCAATAGATATTTACTTTTAATGAAAATTATTGCACTCATTCAATAAGTAACATTTTTACAGAAGACGAAAACAGAGAAATACTCGTCAAGAGAGACCTAAAGGAAGTGCACGATGTGACAATGTTTACAGGTTGACCTACCTTCGTCTCTCGAGTAACGAATTTTTTAGGTCTGGAGCTCATGACAGCGTGGTCTGCACGTTTCAGTTGGTCTGGTAGTGAGAGCGTCTAACTCCAGTGTTTTTTGAAGATGACCTTTTTTTAGATAATGAGAAGCATCTCATGAAATGTGAAAGAGCATATAATTCTTAGAGGAATTCAAAGTTTGTTTGATGAAAATTGGTTTTGAAATGGCTGAAATATCCAAAACAAAGCGATCTTAATAAAAGGTGGGACCCACTTTTTTATTAGAATCATTTTGTTTTACTTTGTTTCGGGATATCTCAGCCATTTCAAAACTGGTTTTCATCGAATAAGCTTTGAATTCCTCATAGACTTGTATGTTCTTTAACAGTTCATAAAGTGGTCTCTAAGTATGTAGCAAAAAGATAAAAGCTGAATCCTCACCTCAACCAATACTATACCAACGCTTTAAGGGTCCTCCTGAAGATAGGAACATTCTGATCGAAACAGAGTGCAACCTGAAGGACCAGAACTCATCATCACAAATTTTGCTTGGCGGATGGCAAATCAGCGCAGCCAGTGATAATGATTACCATTTTAAGACGTAAAGAGAGATGTCAAAAATGGAATGAAAAATGAAGTTTGATATAACATGATATTTACAATATATTTACGAATAATGATGGCGATAATTAAAAAAACCAACAACAATGGAAGGCTTTCATTTCAATCCGACTTTCAACCAATCAGAATGTCGGAAATGAGACTTTCAATTTGTTTCTCCTACTACTTTTTGAACATAGATGGTCATGCGCCAAAGCCCAATATCTCACGATAAGTATATACAGTATGCTAAAGGGGCATTCCAGATGATTTTCATAATTTCGCATCATGTAGTACATAAATCGACAGCTCCATGACATTTAGATGTGTGGAATTTGTTGTGGTCCTTGAGAGGAGAAACAATACTTTGAAAAATCTTAAATAAACTATAACTGAACAATGATGATGACATAGGAGACACACATATTTCAGAAATGTAGCAGTGTAATTCCCATTACAATACTGCTAGCTTGTAAGTTCACCTGTGCATAATCTATGCATGCCTTCTTCTTTTATTCTGCTTCCTTGAGCTCCAACCCATGCATTCTTATGGTGAGGCTGTCATGTCATCATCCTTGTTCATTGCAGTTTGCTATAAATTTTGAAAACATTCTTATTCTTCATCCTAATCATTATAAATCCTGAAACTCGGTACTCAGTATAACTAATTTAATGTAAATGTAAACAAATGTAAACATCCGAAAATCATCCGGAGGTCTCCTTTAATATCAGTCGAAGTGCAGACTGCAATGCTAATGATGCTCCTAATGGTAATAATGTTGATAGGAATAAACAATAATCTACCAGTTACATACGCTTGAATACTAGGAGAAGAAAAAAAAAAGATAATAAAGAGACTGACACGATGTCAACTCTCCCCCACCTCCCTTAAACAAAACGAATCCAAAACGCACTGAAATTGGTCAAAATATACAGGGGTGGGGAAGAGAATATAGTGAATATAAAAATAGAGAATAGAGAGAAAGTAGATGAGAGAACCAGAGAAAAGCGATAGACATGGACAGAAAGAGAGAGAGAGAGAAGAGAAGAGATGGAGAAACGACGATGAAAAAGAGATGAAGGAGATGAGACGAAAGGAGGAGAGGGGGGGGGGCTGAGAGGAGAGGAGGAATACTGAGGGAGGAGGACATTGTACGTGCCTGAAAAATAAAGAAGAGAGAGAGTGAGAGGGAGAGGGAGAGAGAGAGAGAGAGAGGAGCCCGGGTCGCGGGAATCGAAGTCAATGTATGCAGGCAAACAGCCGACAACCGGGTCTCTCAGACGGGGAGCTAGGAGGAAACCTGGGAGAGTCCAAGTTCACCGGCAGTTCACTGCGTCTGCCTCCATTAACCAGAATCGCGAAGGATTTAGGGCTTCTTCGGAGAGGATGCGTCCCCCCTCTACCAAGAGTAGTCTTACACTTCAGACCCTCATCCGCTTCAATGTTTTATGTTTGTTGAGAACTGTCTTTTTATTTTCCTTTTTGATCCAGAGAAATTGATAAAAGGACAATGATATAATATGATATGATATGATATGATATGATATGATATGATATGATATGATATGATATGATATGATATATGATATAAAAGTATATAATATGATGGGATATGAGTTATTTCATATAAACGTGAAAGGCCATTAATTAAAAGTAAAGTCTTTGATATCATTGAAAACAGACATTCATGCTAATTTATTAGTAAGGCGAAGAATGACCTTATACAAACTCCGTATAAGAACAAGACAAAATTAGTAATCATTTAGATTTTATTGTTTCAATGTAAATGGAAATTGAAATGACACTAAACAAAGTAGGAAAACGGATCTTGCACTTTAAAGGGATGGTGTTTAGGTTTGGAAGGGATGAGAGTTACTTTTTTAAGATCAATTTTTTGAGATAGTGAGAAACATCTTATGAAATATGAAAGAGTATATAATTGTAAGGGGAATTCAAAGTCTTTATGATAAAAAATGTTTTTTAAATGGCTGAGATATCCCAAACGTAGTTATTCTAATTGAAAATTAGGACCCACCTTTTATTAGGATAGGCTTTGTTTTATTCTGTTTTTGGCTATCTTAGTCAATTCAAAACCGATTCTCGTCAAATAAAATTTGAATTCCTCATACTAGAATTGTATGCTCTTTAACATTTCATAATTGTTTTCTAAGTATCTCGCAAAAAAAAAAAATGAAAGGCGACTCCTCATCTCGACAAAATACTATATCATGCCTTTAAGATGATGAGAAATCCGTCTTTGATATCCCTGCTCTGAACCCCCCCCCCCCCCCCCCCCCACATACAAGTACTACAAATACATGTACGCGTTCTGCTCGTTTTTTAAATGGGTTTTTCGGTCACCGGCTGTAAACTAGAACGCAAGGTTACGGGATGCAGACCTAATTCTTTGTAATTCGCGTCATGGGTGGGCCCAAGGGAAACTTGGTATCATGTTTATTCATGAGCGATGTCTCATTAAGCCGACAAATCACAACATTCAACGAATGAAATATCCGAAGATGGAACGCTTATGTTCAAAGATTACCATTTATCAAGACGGTTTACTTTTCAATAATACACAAGCTTTCTTTTAACAGGTCACCAGTTGGAATGACATAATTGCAAATGTACGTGTTCACTTGGACAGGTTCAAGTAACAGTTCTTGCGGCTGAGTTTTATTTTATTTGAGAGGTTTTCCCCAAAGAGGTACTTTAGTGTCGATCTGTCACATCATGATGCTCCAATTTTCGGTTAAACTGTCAAGATGGTAACCACAACTACAATATTGTAAAACCAGAAGCGAATTCCGTGGTTTCGGACAATTTTCTATTTGTCAGATGCCAGAAGTGTAATGTTTTGTTTTTCCTCCATCAAATTTGACCGGGGCACGAAAACGAATAGAGAGTATTATGTGGTGATTCGATAAAGGGTTGCGGTTAAAGATTCCCCACGAGTAGGTTTAAGGGACACTTCACTTCACATTTAGCAATGTTCAATATCCATAGTAAAACCAGGCGAGCATCAAATCTGATAATTGTTTGCTTAAAACTCACACATAAAATAAAGAGTTACAGGGAACAGTTAAATGTTTAAAACGTACTCTCAGGGGAAACACGCAATGACACTCGCAAGTTAGGTGAGACGATGCTGTTGTCAATTCAGTTCAATTTCAATTCATTTTTCATTTTCACCTCATGGGGTGAAACACCCTCGTCAGCCAAAGGCTGTGTTCAGAGGGGTCCACACATACAGTGTACAGGTTAAAAATACAAACATTATACATACAGTATTACAAACATATAGTGTACATCACATATGCAAAGAGCAGAAACAAAAGTATACGCACCATGATAACCTTGTTTCAAACACCAAAGAAAAAAAAAAGAAAAGAAAATTAAGTTCAACTAGGTTCAATTTAGTTCAATTTAAATAATTTGCTTTTTTTTTCTTTTAACACAGAACGTAATAAAAGAAAATTACGCATGATTTTCAGGAGACAATTGTTGACTGTATTATAATGACAATTAGAGATAATTGACGAATGAGAAGCAAGTATATATGTCAGCTCACAACTTGTTATGAACTGTTATGAAAATCATGTTTCAATTAAGGGGATAGTATAAATTCCATCCCCTTACAACTCAATTAAAGTCAGTGTCGCTAGATTATTACAAAACTGAATGATAGGTGACAAGGATACTACCTATTTGCTTGATTCCTTTATCAAAAAAAAAATGATGATAAGAGTTACGGTGCATGAAGCGGCCGAAATTCAGAAACTTTTAAGCGTTAGGTACGAATTAGATGAAACTTTTGGCATCCTCTTGCTTACGTGTAGATTTCAATTTATGTAAAAATAGTCAATTCCATCATCGTGTGCAATAGTAGTAGAGTACAGAATGGTGTACGAGATTCGCTAACAGCAAAGATAGAATATAAAAGTTGTGAAATTGATGTTTACGAGGTTGTTTTTTTTTTTTAATTAGGGCTGTGAAGGGTCATCATAATTAATTCAAGTCTTTATAACAGATTAGTGGTGGTGACGCCATCGGCTTGCAACTGCCCATATTGTTCACTTAAAGGGATGATTTAGATTTTGACTTTTTGAGAGATAATTACAAACTACTTGATATGAAATGTTAAATGACATACGAATCCAAGAGTAATTCAAAGTTTATTTGATGAAAATCTGTTTTGAAATGGCTGAGATATCCATAACACAAGGTAAAATAAAGTGGTCCAAATAAAAGGGGGATCCCACCTTTTGTAAGGACTGCTTTGTTTTTGGATATGTCCGTCATTTCAAAACCGATATTCATCAAATAAACTTTGAATTTCTCTTAGAATTGTATGTTCCTTAATATTTCATGAGAGGTCTCTCATTATCTCTGAAGAGTTAGAAACTATACCATCCCTTTAAGTTTAAAAAAAGTGAATAATCAAACAGCGGTCCGCCTGGGAATCCCTCTTCTTAACAAAGTTGTCTTTGCTGACTGGTTTAAAATGCAGCTCAAATTTTGTATATATATATATATATATATATATATATATATATATATATATATGTATATATATATTTCCTTAATGGTCATTTAAAAAAAGAAAAAAAAAGTTTTGTGGTAAAGGTATAAGAATACACTTGCGAGGACCTGATAATATATATCCCCCCCCTCACATTTGCAAACGTATGTGACTGTGACCGAACTTACTGACTTCAAAAGCTACCAGAACCTTTGACATTTTGAATTATTTTTGGTCCGATATTGATAAGACTTTGACTGTATTGTTTGTTTTATTTTGCTGAATGTATCATAGTCTACATACTTTCAAAATAAATGGCCAGTTTAATCAAGCTGTTTATTTTTTTTTTCTGATTGGCTTGGTTTGGATTGAGGATTGATTAACTCAGGAATAACAAATCAACGAAGATACGTAATTGCTGCAACGTCCAGAGGGCTTAGACTAACACATTAAAAAAAAAAAAAAAAAAAACTTTTTGGCAAACCTTGATAGGACATTTGTTTCGCCAACCGGACAACATTTGAAGTGACGAAGTTCGCATAGGAGACAGTCTCTCAACTCCATCTTCTTCTATTGTTTCTTCTCTCCCTCTCTCCCTCTGTCTCTCTCTCATCACGTTCCCTTCCACCCCCCCCCCCCTCTCCCTCTCCATCCATCCCATCACGACAACACAACGAAAGAGGTGGTAGCGATGATGGATATTGTGCCAATTATCGTGCCTGGGCGTTGCCCTGGCAACGGGAGGACAACGGAAATCTCCATCCCTTATTTTGATTTGTTTCTCCTTCCAACTTTCTCCCCCTCTCTCTCTCTGTCTGTCTTGTTCTCGCAGAGTGTGACAAAGGAGGTGCAGCGAATCGATGTCCGTGTACGTGCTGGCTGTTGATAAACCTTGTGCTTGGAGACGTTTGCCATTACTGTTTGGCATTTATATCACTCGGGCCAAGAACCCTTGACGGTTCCTAGCGAAAACATAAACAACAAAAAGGTGCAGCTATGACGAAAGAGATGTACACGCCTTGGTTCAGCCTTACAAAGTTAAACATTTGGAAAATCTTTCTTTGATTTGCGGCTATTTTCAGGAAGTGATGTTACGTAATGTCTGAAAAAATCCTCACCGAGCCAATCATGACTTGAATGCGCCAAATCGTGTTGCTGGAATTTGATTGCCATGGTAACTAAAGTTTTGGTGGAAATCTTGAGCAGTATTGGTACAGTCATGTATACCTGAATACTATACAGTTGACGGCGCTACGCATGCTGGCGTGTTGTGCATGCACGTGTAGGCGACTGTGCGTATTTGTATGTGCGCCTGTGCGTGTGTGTGTGTGTGTGTGCTTGTACGTTTGAGGATGTTGGTAAGGGTTTGTTCAGATTTTATTCAAAGGCGCGCGGCAGTATCTTGTAATTCCACAGGATGCAAAAACTCAAAATTTGAGTGAAAACTTTTGGTTCTCAGCAGCACTCAGATTCCATGGATCGATAAAGTGCGCCATGCTGGTATGGTGTGATGCACAGCGCAGACCAATCTTTAGAATATTAAAATGCAGTAAATACTTGATACTTATTACTCCATTCTAGACAATATATTCACATTTCGCTTACCATAGACAAACGAAGTTTTTGAAACATCTATAGTTGGAGCTTACTCGCATTTCACTGCATTCAATATTCGTTTCAGTCAAGTTCAAAACTGATTTTCATCAAATTAATTTTGATTCCTCTTAGAATTGTCTACCTTCAAATATTTCACATAAGTGGTTTCTAATTATGTCAAAAAAAGGATAAAACCTGAATCCCCGTGTCCACCAGAGTTATATTATTCCTACAATGTCTAACTCCTTTTCGTGATATGTAGCTTTAATTTTTCCCCCTTAAACATGAAAAATATTATGTCAGAGTTCATCAAGTTGGTTTGATATGGGCAAAGTCAGTTACAAGATAAACGTGCCCCAGTAGATACACAAATTACCGCCAAAAACTTGAATTATTCAACTGCGGTGTCTCTTCCCGATTCGAAGAATCTTGCATCGTAGTTTCTGCTGAGCAGTATTTTAGAATATTTCTTTAAAATTATGATGCAGATACCTAAATTGGACATTCCGGAATTCTTAATTCAAATTCTTGATAATAATCTTATAGACATTAGCTTTTATCAAAACATCGAAACAAAACAGTTGCAGAGGTAGATATTTATTATCATAATATTCACGTGATCCATTAACTGGCATTTACGTTACAGGTTCCCATAATGAGCAGACTTTTTTTTCACTACAACATAAAGAAACGTTCCATATCCATGATATTGCTCATCACAACTATCCGTCTCACGTTGTTGTTGTTATATTTCAAATGGCCTTTATCTGCTCACGCACAGACTGTAACTCCGATATGGTTTACCAGGATGTGATTTTGTTGAAGGTGTGGTATAGTATTGGTTGAGGTGAGGATTCAGCTTTTAACTTTTTACGAGATACATGTACTTAGAACCACTTTATGAAATGTTAAAGAGCATACAATATTCTAAGAAGAATTTAAAGTTTATTTGATGAAAATCGGTTTTGAATTGAATAAGATAAAAAAAACAAAGTAAAACAACGCGATCCTAATAAAAGCTGGGTGCCACTTATTATTATGATCGCTTTGTTTTGGATATCTCAGCCATTTTAAGACCAATTTTCATCAAATAAAACCTTGAATCCCTGTTGAAATATATGTCCTCTCATACTTCATAAGAGGTTTCTTATCTCAAGAGACTATCATCAAAAGAAGATGGAAACCTGAAGCTCCATGCATCCCAACCAAAACTGAACCATTCCTTTAATGTCCGTTGAAGCACACGCGTCGGCTAGACCTGGCTTCCTGATGTCTTTAACGTCCAACAAAGTATCTTTGACATCACAGTGACGATAACATGATTTGTATTGATATTCTATCATGTCTATTAACTAATTGTTGTTGGGTGGTCTTTTGTGATCAATGGGATGTTTTATTACAACTTACTGTAATTCATCAGGGATAGTCAGGGGACACTTTGGCGGCATTGCGGACAAGACTTCCGACTCCCAATCGGAGAAACCCGAGTTCGAATCCAGCCCAGTGCTTATACGTCCTTGGACAAGATGTTTTTACCCATAAATGTCCACTCTCGACCCAGGGGTAGCATGAATGGGTACCTTGCAACGCTGGTGTAGTAGTACCGGCAGTGCCCTCATGGTAGAACAGTGTCAGCACTGATAAGAGGCTACCCTGGATGAAGAAGACCGTGTCATTTATCATTATGATCAAGGTACAAGTCTGTTATGACTTTATAACGTGATGACCTCCCTTCAGAAGCCACATGGCAACCATATCGACCAGATTGTGGTCACTAGCCAGGAAAATGAAGATGACAATTCGACAGAAACGATCACAGCTGTCCAAAGGAGTAATGTCATGTGGTGGAACAAAAGTACACAGGCACACTTTAGAGATGACATGCTCATTGAATCACCGTGTACCTCTTTTTCTATGATGAAAATGACAATATCTGTCTCATTCATCGATGAGCTTTACGATAGCCATATATTTAAATCTCGTTTCATCAGTATTGTTTGCCACTATAAAAATATGCTTCTGCTTTTCCATCGCACTGCAAGTGGGCGTGGCGCCTTCTAGGTCTTACACCTGTAATAATCTCCCATAGAGACGTTTGCTAAAAATCGAAAATAAAACAGAAATATAGTGTGTATAAAATACAAAAAAAAAAAAAAAGACCCAAGCTCTTCTCTGCTGATCATCTCCAAGTAAATCAGTTTGTTTCAGTTCGGTCTTCGGATTTACAAATGGAGTGTGGAGTTAAGCTCACACCCTATATTATACACAGAGGTCCTCTCTCAGACGTGCCCTCTTATTCAAAAATTCCCAATTTTTAGTACACCTGCACGTAAGCAAAACAATAATATCATAGTCCCTTTAAATCTTAAGGCGATATTCCCTTTCCATCTTAAGATGAGATTTTCTGACAGGCATATTAAGTGCATCCTGTAGAGAAATTCTTCCTCGTCAACCTCGTCATATTCTCATGAATTTTCTTTCCTGTTTACTATGCTATCTTTGGTACGAATTTTTCAAGGCTAGGCCCAGGGCAAGTCCATCTTTATATCTAACAGGTGTAAAACCTTTAAAGGGGTATTCCAGATGATTTTCATAATTTCACATCATGTAGTACATAAATCAACATCTCCATGTATAGATTTGTGGAATTTATGGTGGTTCCTGAGCAAAGAAACAATACTTTGAAAAACCTTAAATAAATTACACTGAACAAGGATGATGACACAGGAGGCTCACATATTTCAGAAATGTAGCAGTGTAATTCCATGGCAATACAGCTTGCTTGCGAGTTCACCTGTGTATAATCTATGCATGCCTTCTTCTTTTGTTCTGCTTCCTTGAGCCCCAACTAATGCCTTTTAATGGCTACCCTGCCATGTCATCATCCTTGTTCATTGCAATTCGTTATAACTTTCTAAAATATTCTTATTCTTCATCCCAATTATAATAAATTCGGACACTCTGCCCCCAGTATAACTAATCAATAGTTTTTTCAAATGTCAAAATCTGAAAAATCATCCGGAGGTCTCCTTTAAATGCACAAGCGCAATTCGATATAGCGCCATCTAACTATCAGTTTCGTACAGGTCCATGCATGGCTTACCTCGCCATAGAGTTTTCCCTGTCTTGCAAAATGCGAGTTCATGAGCGATGTACATCATTCTGAAAGAGACCTTTGAGAGAAAAGAAAAGGAAAATCACGGCTGCAAATGACGTAATCAGTGGCGAGACCTCTGTAAAATTGTCCCCCAAACGTCGAGGGGCCGTATTTGCTTTATAGAGTCGAAGTCATGGCTGTATGACTCGTGGGCTGTGTAACTCGTAGGCTGTATGATTCGTGGATGACGTGTACCTATAGCATAAAGCTATGTTTGGATGGTTTAAGGAGAATATGGTTAAAGAAATGTCTATAGTAAGTGCCGATCTTCTTGAGGACGACATCTGAAAAAAAAAAAACCTGTCTGTATATAATTGTATTGAGCTTTGATTTGATGTCTACCGTTTTGTTGTTTCTCTCTCTTATTGATATCATGAAAGTCATTCCACAGGGTTTTATAGAACTTGACCTGTGGTTTAGGTAGTGCAGTTATATACAGTAACCCAACAACAGTTTCTAATTTTCCTCCACAGCTTCTATCGCTAAGTAGGCCTAGTATATATCGATTAGCAAATTTTGGGGTTGTTTTATAGTTAAAACAGGTGAAAAAATAACTCCTTTATACTATGGCATTGTGTCTCCTCTTTACATTTAAAACAATACCTCCAAGGAGACCTATGCATTATATATACTAGCTTGTGTGTTCGATTATCAGAAAGCGTTTGGGCCAACGTAACGGAGGCCATGAAGGGACATCGAAAACCATGTTCACAAAGGATCATCGCTCCAGAAGCTAAAAATGAAGAGCTTTCAACCAGAAGGCGCTAAATCCACTGGAAAATGATGGATTTAGAGCGCCTTTTGGAAGCAAGCTCTTCAAATACATGTCAATTTGGGCTTTTCGTCTTCAGTGTTCAAGTGTCGTGTAGGGAGCGTAAGAGACTTCATGAAGAAAAACAAAAAGAAAGAAAGAAAGAAAGAAAGGAGCTTGAATGTAGGCTAGCTACAAATTGCAGCCTCGTTCCCAGTCGATGACAACGGTCACCGCTTCCCTTCTCTCGGGGTCGCCGAGCCATGCCGCATCCCCTTCGTTGGCTCGTTGCCCCTCATCATGGTAGACGTACGCGCCTAAGAGGGGCTCGGGTGTCGAGGGTATGGGGTCGGGAGGGCCAAGGCATTCTTGGGATGTTTCTCCGTCTGGGCTCGCTAGGAGGATGGACACTTGGAGTGCTGTCCATCAAGCAAGGGGGTATTGAGAATCTAGAGGGTAATTCTGTGTTTTATCGCACATTCGACTTTCCTTTAGTGATACTATACTTCCCTGTTATGACTACGGCGTTACTGGAGAACCTCTCGCCGTGCGTGTTTTGTGCCTATAATCCAGAAAGTGGATGTATATGTCCGCAAAAGCCAAAAACAACCGATCAGAAATACGTACTACGGAATTATTGCTACATCAAATTCAGGGAGAAGGTCTCTTTCCATACCCTGATTTAGCTAAAAATGGGGTCACACCTTCAAAACCCAAATACTGCGGTAAATTCTTTATTGCGCTTATCTTGCGACAGAGAATTTTTATTTTTCACTTGGGCGTATATAGCAGTTGATCGCTACATTAGTACGTTTGTTATGCCTACAAACAGCGGGACCAGATCTCGTTTAAAGTAACATAAGGCTTGAAACTAGAACATAAACCTAGTTTGAAGGGAATTAAGCCACCAGCAGAATTTTTAAGGAAGCACAAATCTTTTTTCTGTCGTGATAATCGGAATGAAGGAGTTGGGCAGTATTAATTTTGAAGGTGAAGACCCAAGAATTTGTTCATACAAAAAAGCCAAGTGTCGGGTCGCAAAACTAGTTAGATCCACTTTTAATAATTTGAGATATTAGCGATTAAAGGTGCAAAATAATGAAATACTTAATCATAACTCTACGAATATTCCTTGTTGTGTAACAAGTCAGGTATAACTGAAAATGTTTCATTTTGCTCTTCCTGACGATGGACTTACTTCCGGATATTCAGTTTTCAATTTTCTTTACCCGTTTGTTTGAATCGGGAAATATCGAAGACCATCTCCGTTCAGACCCCTGATAACGGTTAATGTCAGCGTACTTGATTACATTTTTATACAACAACTAGCTCATCTTTGCTACTGTAAGGGCATTACAAGCTTTCCTGACGTCATGCAATCAACGAGTAGCGAAAAGCTTGCATTATATTCATTGTTTTTTTTTCTTTGGCTAAATTTCCCTTTACCTTGGAGAAAGTTCGCCCATTCTTTACTTTACTTGATTATTATTGTTATTATTAGTATTATTACTGTTATTATTATTATAATCATCATCATCATCATCATCATCATCATCATTTCCATCCATCCAACAAACGGACTCGAGGGTGCACACTGTGCAGAATGTCAGCGTTGAGGGAGACATAAACCCTCTACCTGCGCGTGTCCTTAGTGTGTCTGAGGCACTGCGCTGCCCTAGAAACCCGGGGCCTGTCAGATCCTGTAACGTCAGGCCTGCTACCATTACTCTCACTTGGCAGAGGGTCCGATGGGTGGTTTTCCTTTTTTTTTTTTCAAATTCCTTTTCTTCTCTTCTTTTGTTATTAACTGTTTTCTTGGCTTTGAATCCAGTTTACGTGCATCAGCTCTGAGCAAGCTTTTTTATTCGCCACAATATAAACGATTTATGTTAAAAACCGGATTTATATAAAATGTATCATCATTACTTGCGGACGGTGAATGGAAATATGAACTTGAAACAATGATTACTAGCTACCACTGTTAATACCATCGACTTCATAGTTCAACAGACATTTATGAATATCGGTTCTTTATCTATTTTATCATATTATTGATTCATTTTGTGATAGTTGATCTTGGTCGAGGGGGAAAGTTTGATTTTGTACAAACTATTGCAGGATAGGACCGGTGTGGGTGTTTGTTGTCAGTAGAACAATATGTATGCTGAATGTGTGTGTGTGTGTGTGTCTGTCTGTCTGTTTGTCTGTCTGTGTATGCTAACTCACACTTGTGAAAATCGGATATCGCATGGTGTGATTTTGTCAATAAGTTCCTGGGCAGCTTACAGTGCTAGTCAGGGACAGACGTCGTGATACCGTGTTCAAACATTACACTCGATTAGTTATCTTGGCACCTCCCCCATTTCCATGATAGTCTAGCGTGGATGGGTCGTGTTTGTCCTTCTCTTGATCTAATATATATATCCCTTGTCTGTATAATTGACTGCATTTTTTTTTTGCTTTTCTTTTCTTTTTTTTTTTTGGGGGGGGGGGGGCCCTCAAAAGTAAATATGCCTATCCACTCTCGGTCAACATTCAAAGTCAGATGAATCGGATAGAGACATACAACTATTCCAAATTCAACTAAAGTGTTTGATCACATGCGAAACGAGTCAACCCCATTCTTGTTAAGTGCAAATAGTTGCAATTAAAGCTGCTAAAACAAAAACAAATAATCACGAATATGGAATATCTTCAATCATTACTTCAAGAACATAATTCCTGAGATTCTTATGTGACAAGCGAAGCATCACTATAGAAAGGTTTTCTTATGCTGTATCTGATAATGGACTTACATAAATTACATTTTTTTTTTTTTTTTGCATTTAGCTCATTTTGCGATCAAACTTTCCAAATTTAGGTACGATTTCATCTTGACTTAAAAAAGAAAGAAATAAAAGTGAATCAATGCAAATAAAATCCACACCCTTCGAAGTCAAACGGAGGGTTTTTTTCCTTTCTAAATCTTTCTCACAGTGTCGACAACCGAAGAGAGATCCCAAATTTCTAGCATAAACTTTACTGGAAATCCGTCTGCGTGGTTACCGTCTTTTAACTAATATTTCTATTGTTTGCAGTTGTTGTTTTTATGTTCCTATATGCTTTGTCCACGTGACCATGATAGTTAATGAATCGTTGATGCGTAACCTGTGACGTTTGATATTTTGAATGTCATAATTGACTTACTACACAAATACGAAACAAACAAAAAGAGAAGTCGAATCATAAATTCGGTCTTGAAAAGAGAATCACGCCATATTTCTGTAAAATACTTCTTGCCGTTTTCAGACATAGTGTTTAATCTATATCAATAGATTTCTATAAAACGTGCATATTTCCACCTCGACTATGTTACTGAGAGAATATATGGTAAACGTGATATCATCCACCTGTTTTGTGAAAGACATGACTCTGTGACTCTTCATTACTCTTCATTTTATTTTCTTTATATCGTTGTTCTATACTATCCTGTGTAAAAGGGTTAAGGAATAGAGAGAGAGAGGGAGAGGGAGAGCAAGAGGGAGAAACAGACAGACAGACAGACAGACAGACAGATGGACGTGTGAGACAGAGGTAAAGTACCGTCGGTGAGATTTCAACCCGACACCGTTTTATCCAGCCTCAAGCGATCAAACCAGCAAGCCGCGTCCTGATAGTCAACTTCTAGCACTACTTGTAATTTAGTTTCCAGATTGTATTTACGGCAATTACGGGAGGGATGGCCTGTATAAGATTCGCCCTATATTTTCTTATTTCCACCCCCTCCCCCCCCCCCATTTTATATTATACATACACTGTATATGTGTGTGAGAAAGAGTGTGTGGGTGTGTGTGCGTGCGTGTGTGTTTTAAACAAAAGAAAGAATGTGATTTAGCTGTACAATTAATGAGAAGAACAGCTGCTTATTTTTGTTCAAACTAAGTTCATTGTGAAAATGAGCCTGATATTGAATGAATTCAAATAAAGACTATATCGTAAAAAAAAGTGTGTGCGTGTGCGTGTGTGTGTGTGTGTGTGTGTGTGTGTGTGTCTATGTCTGTGTGTGTCATCACGGGCAGTTTTTTCTTTTACGCGAAATGCATTAAAAAAGTAAATGGTTATCCCGTTAACATTACATTTCTAAAAAACAGTTCGATCGTGGGAATGCTGCATGAAGTTTACAACCGCAAGAGGTGGTGTTATCGAGCTTTCTTTGAAAATACAGCCAAAAAAGTAGTATAATATAGAATATAGAAAAAGAAATAGATCTCGAGGGAAAGAAAATAGGCGATGAATGATGGGACGTAGCAGCTTTGTTACAAAAGACCTTGGAAGAGAATGAATATGAACTTATCGAATGAGCACGCTCCGCCGTTTTATAACGCGTTGAGAAAGACTCAAAAGACGTTTTATTAGACGCCAGCATTGTTTTTATCCCAGTAAATATTATCATGTCTGTCAGTATGGTGTATTTTTTTTTAATTTGATATGCCCCTATTCTGTTTTCAAAGTGCGGAATAAGCCCCACTGGTGAACTCTGTGCCCTGGTGAAACAATCAAACGGGGTAGGAGAGAAGAATGCTTTGAAGGATCGCGGACGTGTTAACAGCAGAAAAGAACATTTTATGAAGACCACAAAATAATCTTGCACATTATATGAACACAAAGAAAACGTTAGAAACAGAGGTATTGGAAAGTCTCTAAATGAAACAAACAGGCAACTAGAAATGGTCGGGGGTTTAAAAGTTATCGTAAGACGGCTTTATGCTCATGAAAAAGACGAATTCTTCCCTCTATAAATAATTCGAAGAGAGAAGCTTTCAATGAAAGATATAGTATGCTGAGGAGGTTTTCTTTTTAATGAATGTTCTACATTTTACCTATGGACAAATGAGACTTTGTTCTAAAACCAAAGAAACAAGCTCTATGTATAGTTTATGCACATACAAACTCTATGTAGTTGAACCTCTATTATCCGGCCTCCCTTTATCCGGATCTCTCTATTATCCGGACGCAATCTCGCCGTGATTTTTTTTATCTTTTTTTAAGAATTACGGGAGGAAAGGGGGATTCCTACTCCTTGAGAACTCCTACACAAACACACATGAATTACATATACTTGATACATTTCTTAATAATTATTTAGGTAAATCATCCCAAGAATTTATAAAAGAAAATGATTTCATTCTTGCAAACACGAACCTCTATTTTGGGGTCTGTTACTGAGTGTAACAATGAAAAGGTTGCAGTATACACATTACTACATGTGGTACTACAATGGGCTACATCAGTACATGTGTATGTATATGTACATGACTGTATAAAGCATTGAGTCTCCCGTATCCGGCCAAATCCCTTATCCGGATGAGCCCCGGTCCCGACTTGTCCGGATACGAGAGGTTCAACTGCACATGCATAAACATGCATGTAATGTGTATTATAGCATTATGTGTATCACACCCACAAATATCAATATGAGTAGTAGAAGTAGTAGTTGTGGAAGTGACTTTTTTTTAATACAAATTTCAGTTCACCTATGTCGTATGGTAATGACTCTACTCAGTAAAGAGTCAACTCTTGTATTCATTTATTCATTTCTTGTTGATATGATTAATAACAACACAAAGTTTCCTGAATACAATTTCATGTCGCTTGGCAGTTCTCCTGATACTAATGTATGCCATATATGACATGTTCCTCAGTGTTTTTATTATTTTTTCCATCTTTTATAGCGTTTTGCAGAATATAGCAACCTAGAATAATTGTGTATCATCCTCTTGTCCACCCCATGCCTTCAAACAATCATTTCTTACAATTAAATTCAATAAATAAAATGATAGGTAATAAAGCTATACGCGGCTGCGGTTACTGATTCTGCAAAAACGATAAGTTATTGCAATTTTTTCTACTCGAACCCGTCAATCAGTCACATTAGGTTTTATTTCTCTCTCTCTCTCTCTTTCTCTTTATAAAATAATAAGATCAAGGAACCTAACCACACACATTAACACCATAAAACTTCATCTTTGTTCAGACTCTGCTGTAGACATCAATGCCCTGTGGCATGGTTGGCAGAACGGTCTGCGCTCACAACTTCTGCATGTTCGGTGGCGGCTTTGTTTTTTATCTATTTTCATGTAAAATTACGTGACTGGCGATGAATGATATGAAATTAACTTTCTTTTTGCAATTTTTAACCGTAAACATCCATTCAGAATCCATCATTCTTACCTTTCCTCCGTTATTGGCTCTTTAAAAAGAAAAAAGAATCAATGATAAATCAATGATAACCACAATATAACATGTCTGCGCTGTAATGAGGTGTGTGCCCTCGGCGCAACAAGTTCATCTGCAAATGCACTCCACGTTCTAGTTGACAATTGCAGAATAGAATAAAATTGAGAAAACAATCTCCGGGAGAGGTCTGTTTAAAAGCCTTGAAATCGTTAATATTTTTCAATGTCTTTAGGAAACATTGATGTCGGTCACAACCGCATACATTTTACGTGAGTTGTTTATGTCGTCACCTCACACCTTGTCATTTCGTTCGTGCACAACATACATAATTTGGAAGAGTCAAAGGTCAACAAAAGTGTGTCAGGATTATTTCTGTGACACACAAGTCTCTTAGTAAAGTCTTTGTAGGTTTTCTTATAATAGACAAAAATAAACATGCAGTGATCTATTTCGCATAATTTAGAATGTTGTCGAAATGAGAGTAATATTGCGGTACCTCCTAGGGAACAATAAGCCATTATATACGGAATCTTCAGTTACTAAAGGGTTCATTAAACTTTTGCAGTTCAGTGTATTTGAAGTCACTCGCTTTCATTCATCGAAGTCAACTTTGGAAAGGATATGAATTGGACTTCAATTATTTTTTATAGAAAATTCCAGTTAAACACTAACCAAGATGTTATAGATAGATAGATCGAGATAGATTAGATAGATCGATAGATAGATAGATAGATAGATAGATAGATAGAGATAGAGATAGAGATAGAGATAGAGATAGAGATAGAGATAGAGATAGAGATAGAGATAGAGATAGAGATAGAGAGAATGTGTTAAGGTGTGAGAGGGGGAGATACACAAAACGTTCTCAAACCTTGTTAGGCCAAAATATTCTTTTCTTTTTCTTTTTTTTTTAACGTTCAATCATGTACCTTTTGCATGTTGTAATAGAACGTGTCCTGGTCAAAGGATACATTGAATGTCGAAGTATGGAGGTACCTCCATGGTCGAAGAGTGTACCGGAAAAAACTTGTGCAGACTTGCCAAAAAGCGCGGCATAGGTCTACATTACAGTGGACGAGCCTAAAACGTCAGTACAGAAGCAGCAAAGCGTGACTGCAGAGAAGCTTACCTCCCCAGTAAAATCTGCTGTCGTGGATTCGGTTTTTGTTGGACTACCAAAGATATTATAAACATTAGCTGCTTGCAAAGCTTGAAATTAACGCTAATCTTGCAAAGTGGTGCCCACATAGATCTGGACTTTCCGTTTTGATAGTCATAATTTCTGGTATATTGCGGCACAACAAAACTTTGGTGCAAAGTACACAGGCTTTTCTATTCAAGTTTATGTCATTAAAAACATTTGGTTGCAAATGTTCTTATAGGTCCATGGAACACCTTTAAGGCAGAGAAATTATCACTAACCTGTATCATGTTTTTGCCTCTTATTGTGTATAGCTGGTTTGTGGAATCAATGAAAACTTGAAAACCCCATGACTTTCTTATTTGAAATTCTGATCCTTGTCAAAAAAAAAAATTAATGAGGTGTGGAAACGAAGTAAAAGACATACAAAGAGAGGGTGAAAGAGCGCCTACAAGTGAGCATTTTGACGAAAGTGAATGGTGAGTATTCAAATCGCTCTTGTCATTACCCCATCACTTGCATGAAGTCTGCTCGATATTTCGTTTCAGTTTTCGTCCGGCTCGTCAGGGCGAGATGTTGTCCAGTCGTCTGCGCTCTTTCGCCACGATTTTGTTTCAGCGCCCTCTGTCGTCCGTGAGTGATTTAAAAAGCCAAGCACCCCAAACGCTGGAAACGTGAGGGGGGTGGGGGGGGGGGGGGGATGAATACAGACCTCTGAAGCCGCCAGACAATGACTGCTCCCAAGTTTATTCAAAATGATTTAGACGTTTTATTCTAGAAGGGCTGACGGTCCTATGCCGCGAATGTCTATGCAGATAAACCTGACATATTCACGTTGACAACCACTCTTT